>NW_025766968.1:4464214-5749786 GCF_003918875.1 Haliotis rubra | reverse complement strand
TATATAACAATAATGGTTTATCTGAAATGATGGAATTTCAAGATTCAAGTTCTTCATACTACCATATTCAACTAAATAAGCATCGGAGGTGCTGATGAAAGATATATGGCAAAATGTGAAGTTTTAAGAGGAGACCCATTCTCTTCCCACAGAAGTTACTTGTCATATCTTCGCTGAGAATGACATCCTCGAGGGAAAACAAAGCCTTTGAGCAGCTGAGCTGGATATCGGCCATATTTCCGGTTCTATCTGGCCGTAAAATCCCCTAACGGCAAAAGATCGCAACACGAATGATCTCCTTCTTCTTTATCCAATCAGAACACGTGTTACATCGACTTAGATTCAACTTGACTAACACAAGAAAATGTGGGGCCACAAATATCCCTCCTCTGCCGGGGACTTGTGTTGGTGTTACACACAAGATGTTTAATGACTAGCGTGTCCGTTGTCAACGAGGGCGATGGAGATGCCACTGATCCGCCATAACATGACTGAGTTCTGTCTAGAAGAAACGTTTGCGCATCGCGCAGGGAAAGAGGTTTAGTTTTCTCGAAACATACGGAAATTACGGAGGCCTTGCGAATGATCACTTTTGAAACAACGTCGCTGATTGCACAACTAAATCTGATTGCAACCAATCACGAATCCTGAACACTCGCACCATGAAAGGGCCGTATTAGAACAGAGGTTCGTAGGAAGATATGACAAGTAACCTCTGTGGGAAGAGAATGGAGGAGACCCTGAATTTCCTGGATCTCATATCACTGACAAAAGGTATCACATTTAACTTTTCTCACGATCACCCGGTATTAACACCTTAAGGCGAGCTAAGTGGATGCAATTTTCTTATGGACTTAGTAAACTGTCATCAAAGTCCTGGTGTAGATTAATTAGATTAATAATCAGTGCTCATGTGTAAGAAATTTACACAAAAACACCATTAAACCACCATTTTCCCATGAATTAGTCTTTTACCTTCTAATTAATATCCCCAAAATGTAAACAAGGATTTAACAACAAAGTCACCAAACACTGACTCTCTGACCCTAGTACCAGTAATATCATATTGTGTCATGTCAATGAGGGAGGAAGTTTCAAAGTAATTGCAGGCCTCAGACCACTTTGGTCAAATTAAGTGATAACCTAACACTTGAGTTCTACTCATTGGGAGGTGTTAAAAGCCCTGGGAGTTGTTTGCTTATCAACCTGAGGTGTATTTTTGTCGCTGGCCTGTTTATGGGCTGGTATTCTATTCTTTATGCCCATTTTATGTCTTCCCCTTTCAGTACCGCCAGCATGAGCTGATCACCTCTATCTGTGCAAGATGGCTGAAGTGAATAAGTACGGTGGTACCATAAACAGTACTTCAGCCATGTCCAGGATGTGGGAGGAAGTTGAGAGGTGCAGAACATGATGGAGGTCACCAGTGAAACCCAGAAGTAATGGTAATGGTAATGGTAATGGTATGGTATGGTATGGTATGGTATGGTATGGTATGGTATGGTATGGTATGGTATGGTATGGTATGGTATGGTATGGTATGGTATGGTATGGTATGGTATGGTATGGTATGGTGGTATGGTATGGTATGGTATGGTATGGTCAAAACAAACCAGGGCGCCGATGTACAACACAACATTAGTGCTATGTTATGGTATGGGAGTAACGATCACCTTAGCCCTAAGATCACTTTGTACAAGGGCACCCTGAACGCATAATCTGGTTCAGTTAGGCTTCAAACCCATAACCTTTGTGAGAGAACACGGGGCAGCAAGGTTCAATACTGATCAGTAACTGGATATAGCTGTGATTATCGTGACATTCACCCACTCACTGGTGTAAGTCCTGTTACCATGGTGACATATTTTCCATAAATTCATCTGAACATTTGGCCAAAAACAACATAACCAGTATAATAACTGTCTTGACAATGACTCTTGTATACTGACTTCTTAAAAATCTAGTCATCTTTGTCCACCACATTAATTTTGTGTAAAAAAACATGTCACTTACGTATATGCACATCTAATATTTAAAAATTAATCTTAAAAAGTTCAAATGACAATTTTCACACTATTCCTATTTCTTGTACACATTGCAAAGGATCTACTAGCATCCAAATGGCATTTAACAAAAACTTCAAAGGATAATCGGAAATGCATGACTAAATTGCACATATTGCTTGAAATGTCATCCAGCGATTTCTCCCACACTCAATTATGCCTTGACACGTTAACAAACTGACTTTGCTTTGTAGTGTGAATGCTGTCACTGTCCTCAATGCTCCACTAATCCTAGATAAAGCTACGGAAGAGTGTGTAATCATGAGACGTAATTCAGTGATGATAACCCAACGGAAGTGAACATGGTCATCAGCTTGATAAAGCAAAATCTCAAGGGCTTGTATTAATACAAACAACAGACAAACCAACTGTAACAACAATGATCTCAATGATCAAGGCAAAATTATCTACACAAATCAGAGGGATACACAAAGTCGATGATCTAGACTACCAGTTGTCCGACTTCCATTTTTGTGCAAGCTGCGGTGGCTGAGCGAATTAGATGGCTGACTTTGTGTGCTGGCGATTAGGTGCCCGACTCTGAGGGTGTGGGTTCGAATCCCGGATGGGACTGAATCCAACAAAAGTACTAGAATCTGTACTTTACTGAAAAATGTAATCCCAAACATAACATGTGTTAGATTTGACCACTTTCTAAATGGCATTGTGTATTTTCACAAAATTATCAAGCTCACTCACCTACAACACTCAAACTGAATTTCAAATGGCAGATTTAAAAAGTTCCCAGGTGGAAAATCAGTTAGTGAATGAGTGACTGAATCAAAACTCAATTTCATCTATATACAATTTCTCCACACATATAATATGTACTAAGACCAAAGTAGGGATGATGTCTGCCCAACTTTATGTCTGACTGCAACTTACCGTGTAATCTCTTCATGAAGTTTCATGGGATCTTCTGGGTAAAACTTCACACGAAAACAGAGCACCATGGGGTTCACACCTGTAAAATAATGTGATCATTGTAACCACACATAACAATCCCACAGGGAAACATTACATATCTGAAGGCAATCCATGAATTGTTCTTAAGTCCCAGAATTGTCTTGGGTCTGAGGCTAAAATATGAATGAACAAGGTGTGGGACCCTCAACAAAAAGTTTATCACTGGAATATCAAGCAAATGAAGCTCAACAAAGAAAAAGAAGAGAAAAAAATCACTGGAACATGGTGCATGTAAAGCTCTGCCAATCACTAGCATAAAGCACATGTAAACCTACACCACTGGTGTTGATCCACAAGCATTGACATGCTACTTGTAGACTGGTAGTTTTACAGGATTCATTGTAGTTATATCGCAAGGGTCCACGATACATCGATGTATCGCCACAAGAGACGATATATCCCGATACAACTTCAGTACTAGTTAAAGTTGTAAGGAGTATTGCATTAGGAATAGGAAGGGAGTCTCTTTGAAATTCTTCTGAATTTTAAAAACAAATTGAACCTTTTAGGAATTTGTTTGTGTCTGTTATCTTTGTTACATGGACAAAGGAGTTGGTGTATAAGTGAAAGAGTGTGAACATGTTTCAAACTCTGTGAACTGTAGAATACTTGTCTTTAGTAATTGAAATATGTTTTAGTTGTTTGACAAATAACACCATTTATTAACATACACGAACGACGTCTTAGCTTTGTTAAGAAAGAGAACAAAGAGAAGATAAAATTTAGAAAGCATACTTAAGAGTTTTTTTCAGTGATTCTGAATTCTGATATAAATTACATTCAATTGTTTGTGAAAGCATCGGTGCAGAAACACACTTTCCCAAAGGAAACTTGTTTCAAACTTATATATGTTAGATCAAAGTATACTGAATATGTTTGACTGTACTTTAAAAGCATTAAATGCTGAAACTATATTAAATGAACAGCTTTTTAAGTGTGTGTGAATGTAACACAAGATCTGCTGTATAACAAATAAAGATTTTAAAGATAAAGTCATTTTATCTATCATATATGTTCTGCTATTAGAAATTGTAAAGTATCGGGATACGTATCGTATCGCCACCATTGTATCGTGATGATAATCGTCTCGCAGGTTCCTTGCCAATACTTTCATGATATATCGGCTCGCCTAAGTAAACTGGTATCGGGATATATCGTCTCGCCACTTAGACCACGATACACAGCTCTAATTCATTGGGCTGACGTCTCATGAAAACCTGATATTTCAATGTGCGATCAGAGTCAGTTACGATGAATTAACAATATTAGCGATGTATTATGATGTCAATATGGCAACACATGCAAGCACTTATGGGCTGCAACAAACCAGAAATGTGTCGCAGTTCAACTGGTTTTAAAACAAATCATAAAGGACAGTGTGATAGTAGTGAGGTGCATACTTCTGTTGACTGACTGAACCTAATCTGACCCTGTCCTTAAATCTTTTTTTCTGTTATTTGTAGGTATCACTGGGAATAACATGTAAATAAGAGGAAATGATATAAAAAATTGAGAGCCTATCAACCAAATCTACTTTTAAATTGCCGTAAAACAAAAGAAAACCAAATTTTTGTTTTTTTGGCTTGGACAGCCATAAAGTAATTATCATCCATGTTGACGCTATGTCTTCTGTTTTGTTTGTTGTTTAAGACAACAGTCAGCAACATTCCAGGTTTAGCATGGTGTTCTGTTAAAAGTCTGGACCAGACACTCCAGTGATTGACATCAAGAGCATTGATCTATGCAGTGGTAAGTTCAAACAGCTCTAAAGCAAATCAAGAAGTCTACAGTGGCACCTGTACCAATACAGATATGATGTCATGAAATGAGGGTTTGAAATTCATTTTAAATCAACAAAACAAGACTGAAAATATTTTGAAACAGAAACTATCTCACAGAAAATGTCTTTTTATGCACAACCTTCCTGTCTAGCTTATAAATGCTCTTTGTCATTTGTGTCTTCTTGAAGAATTTTACTTTCTCAACGCTTGTTCAATCCAAAGAAAACCTATAATGCTGTATTTCAAATTTAGTCATCATCCCTAAAAATCTTGACTCAAATCAGTTAACAAGCCGTCTCACAAATTGATTTCCTCAAAAGTCTGGCATCCCTAAATGAGTTGAACGTTGTTTTGGACGAACCGAAAGTTCATGCTGTTATGAAATCAGTTTTAACAACATGTGAATTGTACATCATCCTGTAAGACTCAATCAATATGTGATACACTATTTGTACAGTAAGCCGTCGAAACCGAGATGATTACTGTGATTCCAGGGGAGCAAATCATTACAGCATGGATACAGATACAGCTGCAGCATCACAGACAATGACCCTGACATATTTGAGCTCAGATGGCTGCGGATATCAGATATTATCCCCATGTTACAGCACACTGGGTCGTCATCATCATCAACAACTGTAGACTGGGACATATCTGGCTGGGTGGTGAATCCAGATGGGGTAATGTCTGGTTAAATTTACATCAACATGAATAAAATCACCATCCCATTGATTTAAAACAGAAAAATGCAAGGCCACACCTTTTCAACATACTTTACAGAATTTTTACAAGGAAACAGCTGTTGGTAGGTGAAAAAAGAGAGCAAAAAACCAACAACATTACTTTCATATGTTTTTGCTTTCTCCAACACAAGTAGGCTGGTATGAATATAGCTTCTTAAGGTTTCTACATGAAAATCTTGTTTGTTTATTCCACAATATAAAACATCAAAGTGGGCCTTGTTTTGGAAACAGGTTTTAGAAGCAATACTTATCAGTACACCGATAGGATATATGAAACAGTGAATTCAATATTTACTTTCTCTCTTTCCAACCACCAACCCCCACCCCCATATTTCCACATACTAAGTAATTGAAAATGGATTCAATCCATAAAGCAAATGAATGAGAATTGTGTAGTCTAAATCTGGAATCTTAAATATTCCACCAACATTTTTGGTAATTTCACTTTCAAACATAATGAGGAAATTTCCTGTGGGAGGCATTGATTGAGAATGCCTCGCAATGTTAATATATTAATGATTAATGAACAAGATGAATATTAAACACACCACTACATCAAATTCAGCCGACATGACAATAAATTATACTTCCATGCCAGTGCAGAAAGGTCAGGGTCAGGTGGCTAAAGGCAGTCCCAACAACTTAATTCTGATACAAAATGTCACTGCAGAAATATCATCTCTGCTTTCAATACAGTTTTATCTATGAAGGTAGCAATCACTTTCAAGGATATTCCTCAAATAGGCTGCTATAAATTCGACAAAAAAAAGGCTACTTCATCTTCCACTCCTAAAATAAACACATTCTGATTCAGTGCCAATGATCAAAAGTAACATCTACAAACAACTGCCTCATATTTCACATCCCACGCCAGTTTATAATCAGCATGGATAGCAGCCACCTTCACTCAGTGCCTGGTTTATTTGTAGTTAATGGGTAACAATCAAGTGCTTAGCTTCCTTACATATCCCACAACTTCTTCTACCAACGATAGGCTCCTAGTGAGGTATTGGCACAATAGGTTCCTTAGTGAGGTATTGCACTGTAACCAATATTGCCATTATATAACAGCTAGTGAGTACAGAACAACATCACACCCTGCTTAGATGAGTCACTGAATGCTAGCTATGTACATCACATATTTACCAAAGTTTTAATAATCTAATATCTAGTTAGTACAGGGCCCTGTTCCACTAAGCTTCGTAGCACTAAGATGATCGTAACTCCCATACTTTAACATAGACTTCGACTCATCGTCGTGAGTGTTACGATTGCTTTGAGGAACGGGGTCCAGAATCATATCACACCCTGTCAGATGCTTGCTATGAGAAACACATAAAGACCAACATTTCTCTAAAAATAACCAAATATCTAGTTATAAAGAACTATATCACAAACTCATTGGTCACTGGATGCTTGAAATGTGCAACACATTGTAGCCAGTTTAAAACAATTGGTTATATCCACCTGCTGCACTGCTGCGTCATGCAATATACAAGTATATTTCATATTTATGCATATCACATCAGCGGCTGTGCTGCTGTACATCTATTGCCCAACACAACAACACAGGCAATGTTTATGTTCAGATCTAAACAACCGCCTCCGTGGTGTAGTGGTTAGAGCGTCCGCCCAGAGAGTGGAAGGTCGCGGGTTCGATCCCTGACCGCGTCATACCAAAACACGTTAAAATATGGTACTTGTTGGTCCCTGCCTGGCACTCGGCATTAATGGGTACAACAAGGACTTGTCGGCTCGGAGTCAGTATAATGTGTCTGAGTGGGGTATTCATGCTTCACTGCGACATGGTATCTCAGTGAGATAGCACTATAAAACCAGCTTCAGTCTGGGCTAGTACAAGCAGTCGCACATACACATACACACGCATGCACGTGGTCATATGAGCGAAATATTCTCAAGCACGATGATAAATCCAATTTCACCTCACCTCAGATCTAAACAGTCCATGTGTGTCTGTATTTCAAACACCAATAAAATAGTGATTCATTGTTGATACAGTAACAGCTATCTATTTCTGCCATGTTACCAATATTTACATTGTTTGTCAGGATATTGAACAAGATGAAATGATTCTGTAATCCCCTAACAGTATGAACACATCAGTAACACTCTCATCATTTGGTTAACCTCTAATTCCTTCTTTCAATCTTAACGCCCAGAACATTACACAGCGTTGTTGTCAGCACTGACCCTAACTGCATCTCTGGAGGCGGGTGTGGGGCTCAACACAGTATGTAACATTGTGTTTCAATGTAAAGTTAATGTGGGAGGAAAGCCTTAGGTGAGGCAGGTGATGGATGTTTCTCATCTGGGGAAACGTGGTAGTTTCAGGACATGATCGTTTGTCAAATCCATGAAAATAAGACCTTGGTGAAGATACAGGTCACAACTTTGTTCATCAGTCAGGCCCACGAGGCCCACTGTTTTTTCATGATGATTGTTTGTTGTTAAATGCAACTAATTCCAGTTATGAGTGAGTTCAGTTTTACGCTGCTTTTGGCAATATTCAAGCAATGTCCCGGCAACGGACACCAGGAATGGGCTTCACACATTGTACCCATGTGGGGAATTGAACCCAGGTCTTCAGCGTGACAAGCGAACACATTAACCACAAGGCTACCCTACCAGCTATGTGACGATGGACTGTAAGGAATCTAGTGTAAAGAAGACAAATCAGTGACTGATACTATAAGCACCGATCCATCAAATAAGTTATCTAGTCTGACCACCCATCTACTTAGATAACTCTCGGACCAGGAGTTGCAGGGAATCTATTCTAAACATTTCTATCTTGGTGTATTGTTTAACGCCCCACTCAGTAGTATTCCAGCTGGTGGTCTAAGTTGTTGAGTCTGGACCAGATAATCCAGTGACTGATGTCATGAGCATCAATCTAAACAGTTCAGATACAATGACATGTGTCAACCAAGTCGGTGAGCTTGACCACCCGATTATGTTAGTTGCCTCTTTCAACTAACATGGGTTGCTGGAAACTAAATCTGATCTTCACACGCCATTCTGAACAGAAATATACATGGGGGCTCTTTCAGTAACAGAGTTGAGAATAGCTGATGCATATATGGACATATAGATGAATATGAACCCCTCCTCACAAACTACCATGATACCTACAGTACATCCAGTACATCCAGTCTCTCAGTGCCTTAAGTTCACCACATACACTCACCATCATGGCTATCAATAGACACTTTCAACCCTGGTAGGGAACTCATCAAAATAGCTGTAGAATTTAAACATATTTGCAATAACCTTTGCCATATTTAAAGACACTATGGCAATCTTTCAAAGTAAGAGTGTTCTTTTTTCACAAGACTTTAAGCCCAAAATAAACTCGGCCTTTTTTTCCCCGCTTCGGAGCTTTGTAGAAATGTTAATGGTACGTAAACTTGCGGCAGCCCTTCATGTCCGGCAGTGGGCGGATGATGATGTGTCTGCTGACAAGGACACCATCACCACAATAATGGGAATCTTTTGTTGCCGAACTGTAGGCAGCTTACTGTGCAAGCTTCATCAGGTCACTACCCATTAGGTATGTCCACGTTCACACTAGCTATCTTGTTTGATCTGTGAGGGCACCTGTCATGTTACTTACAACCATTTTGACAGGCTGAATATACAAGTACCTGTCAGGAATACTTAAATCTACAGTTGTGACAATATGGACATGTATCAAGGACATTTCAAACTAAATGCAGAAGTTAATGTTCATCTTTGAAGCCCTACTGCCAAAAATAATTAAAAGCTACAAAATTCACTTACCAGGCATCATGTAGACTACGATTGACATGATAGCATAAAAGCTTTAGCTGTTAACAAGTTTACCCCAAGACCTTCCATCCCATTTCTCCTAAACATCTCAAAACTTGTGCCATTCAAGAGCTGTTGACTTCAGCTGAACTTTCAGTACAGTCTCCAGTTGAGTTAATACAGTCTTTTGTTTTCTTCCACATCAAAATCCTTCCAATGTCCCTAAGTGTTTCAAAGACGAATTTGTCAACAAGAGATCTCAAATGAATGAGGCCATGAGCTGATCCTTTGGAAGGCTTGAAATAAGTCTTAATTTTATCCTACAAGACTCCAACGTAATAACCATTAGATCACGAGGCAATGTCATAAATCGTGAAACCATTTTTTTTCAAACACTGCAGACTCATTTGTCTTACATTTACGTCTAAAGAAATGACCTAAGATCTTGTTCAGTTACACTGCACTTTAAATCTGTCCACACAGGCAGATCAAGCTCACAACACTCCTTGCACCGGGGCAGGTCACGTGAGATAACTCTTACATCAGCAAATGCAAACTCCCTTGACTTCAGGTGGTGCAAACGTCACTTGGCATCATTGCAAACATTCCTGTCTCAGTATCACTTGCACACACTGCCAACCCCAAGACTAGAACTGTTTTCACGCTTTGTATTTACGACCTAATCTCCACCCAAATGCCTTCAATATATAGTCAGCCTCGGCTGTACCAGCTGTTTTCTGCTTCGTGATGTCAGTACGCACTTCATGCCATGTAGCATCACTGACAAATGGTCTCTCCTCATGCTGTTGTGTTAGCAATACTCATAGCTTGTGTGTCTCATTGGCAGGTGAGTCCATATACCTGACTTGCCTAGGCAGTGGATGCTAGTGACACACCAATAATAGACCTAGTATTTCAACATCATGTATTTTAGATCTTATGTCATAATACCTATTCCAGTTCTTTCTTGTACTCTCTAGCAATAACATTGCAACTTAAAAAATACTATTTTCTTATCAACTACCTTACAGGTAGTGTACCTACAGGTATTCAGCATCAAGCGATATAAATCAAAATGTATAACATAAAATAAAGTCTCCAGTTACAATGAGGTTGTAAACCTGCACTAAACCTCAACTCCTTTTCTCCTTAACATCTAAAAAATATATTCATTCATGTCGACACACTCTATGTAAAAGATATAAAACATATAAAATTTCCCCAGTACAATTACCTGTCTAATTCAGATCAATCAACATTGCGCCAGTTTCCCCATTTACACACCACCTGTCTAGCTCCAGCCCCTGCTGCAAGTCAGACATGTAAAGGGATCTTTCCCCGGTTGAAATACTCTTGATCTATATGTGAATCCTGACAGCAGCTATTCCTGCTATATATACCTTGTGTCAATGGAGGACAAGGAACCAAGCTATTCTGCTACTATTTCCCACACACCATACTTAGACTTCCTCCTTGATCTCCTTATCCAATCTAGACAAGAGGCCGTATCAGTACCCACATTGACCTATCATTACTGCTGTCTAGTCTTATTGGAGCAATATTGGAGCAATATTGATATAGGACCATTGTGATTGACTCACATTGGCTAAATCTTGAAGCTTCCAACATGGCCGACGAGACAGAATTTCAGTCGACATGGTCACTGAGAAGTATAAAATCACTGCTTGAGAATTCTGTGATTTTAAGTGGAACTTTGCCATTTTGTCTGTGAAGAAAAGTCCAGAATTAGATGAACTTAAGATCAAGCCAGTTCTTTCTTTGATCCAACCCAATACATAATTTCCTCTTGAAGTACATTTAATGCAGCTTTCTACTTCATCAATCAAACATTATGTGATTTATTTCATTGAAGAACCAACCTGCAAGAGGCTTCCAGATTAAAATCCACACCTATTTATGTTGCCTAAGTTACAAGTACCGAAACTGTAAACACTATCAATTTTATTCTGCAGCTTCTCAAATGCTGACTCGGTTCATCCCAATTTCACCTTCCTCATTGCATGTATCTCTCTTCTTGTAAACTTCAGCCTAAACAGTTGCAACCAGTGATCACTTTGAGTGGAACCTGATCCACTGCCTATCTGACAAATTTACCATTTATACTACAAAACATGCAAAGCAAGAATCGTTTTTGCCAATTATGCTCTGTCAGATAAGTAGAACAGCAGAAATGTATAATGTGACTTGCTAGTTTCTCGTGATACTTAATGATAGACTGCTGGCACTGTTTAATATTCAGTTGTGAATTAATATTTACAGCAAGGCCGAAATCCCACTTTGACTATTCCAGTGTGAGTGAGTTGGGTTTTATGCCGCTTTTAGCAATATTCCAGCAATATCAAGGTGGGGGACACCAGAAATGGACTTCACACATTGTGCCCATGTGGGGAATCGAACCTGGGTCTTCAGTGTGATGAGTGAACGCATTAACCACTAAGCTACCCCAATGCCCCTCGAGGATTCCAGGTTAAGATAGGTAACTGGCACTAATGCAGGATGTCAGAGGTGACCAAACTGATCAAGAGGTCAGCCACTGATTAGTCGCCACTGTACTCTGGAGTGTGGACCTTCATCACCCACTAGCTATCACTGGATCATCACCTACAGTCCCATGTCATATAGCTACAATGCTGCTGAATGTAGCCTTACACAACAAACAAAACAATGAAGTTTTCAACCTCAGAATGTCCATGACATCAACACGTGTTGATTAAAGTTTATTTCTGAAGTTTACATGTTGATGCATTTGATATTAAAAGACACTAGGATGAGATGTTTATTTATCATCCCAAATAATTTTGCAAACTGACTCATGCTAGGTATGCCTTCTACTCAAAGACTACTGATGGTTTGGCAAGTTCTGTTGTAGATCATGGTCTAGACCACTGCCACAGTCACTGACCAGTGCCAGGCTAAGATAGCATGGCTAGTTCAATAGTATATCATGAACTAGACTATTTCTCATCCTGAAGTCCAACTTGGGAATGAATTCAATGAAGGCAAGTATTCTTGGAGTCTAGATGAACATTTAGTCTCTAAAACGAACATATTTTACAGACAAAAAATGTAAAATACAATGAAAAGGAGCCCACAGACTTTCTTCATTTTCAGAAACTGTGGACATCTAGACTTGCCCGCATATTCTAGCCTTGCATGGGCTTTCTTGGCTATATTTGTTTCAGGGCCTGTATGGCAGACTAGTATTCTTGATGCTGCCTAGGAACTAGTTAGTGGTCAATGCTGTGTCAGGCTGTACCCAGAGATCTTGATGGGAATGTGTCAAATGTCAACCAGACAAAGTCACAGATGCAGATACAGGACACTATTCAATGGTGTTCCACGATATCCAATATTCATTTTGGGCAAGACCAACCATTTGGAAACTCTCAAGAGCCCAGTTACCATACATGTCACCCTTTCAAGGACCATCCACAACCAAAGCTGATCAGCTTCAGCTGATTTCTGATCTGTGTGTTGTACGCACGACCACGTGCCACCACCTACGATATGACCTTTAGGCATACTACAGCGGAGTGCGGGATCCACAAAAATTGGTTATTGTACGCAGTAATTGAGCTACTGTTTTTCCATTTCCGATCAATTATGAAATAACTCAGATCTATAACTTCCATGAGAATGAGGATCAGGGATAAAAATAGCTTAATAGTGCTATTTTTTGTGTAACTCAGTACATACAATGTTTTCCAGCTATGGTACATTTCCTTGTGTGCATTTTTATTGCCGTGGCAACTGGCCAAATTGCTGTTGGAAGCATGCGACTTGAAGAGAATATCAAGACTTGCTGAGTGTGTGGAAAGTGTAACATACATGTATCAGTGAGGCAGAACTCCCAACTTCAGTTGAGCCGAAACTCCGGGAAATGTCAGCCCCCTTAAGACCAAGAGTGATCATGTCTGGGACTCTTTACAGACTCTGAAGGCTCACTACTATATGTCGTCATGGTGACCAGACAATTACATAAAGGAACTTAATCTTATGTTAGATTAAATCATAAATCCCCCAATGTACAACAAAACTGAAAAGAAGTTTTTCACATGCACCTCAGTCTGAGAATGTCAATGGAGATGAACAGATAGATATTGCTCACAAAGGACCATAATATATAATTATTAAACTTAGATTTGATGAAAGCAAGGGAAGAAACTATGTGTTGTTACCTGTAGCTATGGTAGGCATTGTCTACCTGTAGCAGTTGTAAGCATACAGTTTACCTGTACCTCTGGTAGGCAAAGTGTGTTCAGGGTATGAGATATGGGAGGAGATATGGCTCAAAATATGAGCAGTGCTGCAGCCAGGATTTCCTTGGAACATGTGGAAGGGGCCAGTTAGGACCTACCTTTAGAAAATGTGGGCCAATAACTTCGAAATTTTGATTGTCTGCCTCTGATGGTTCATTGTCACTGACGTGTGGTATTTTGGGGGGATTGACAGCCGTACAGATCTGTAATCCTTCTCCTTGACATTCTAACAGCCAAAACGATACTATGATAAACTCTGTACATCAAGTCGAGCTCCATACAGTGATTCATATTACAGTTTCCTATGCAAATAGACGCACTAGCAATGTGTAGAGCTTATGAAGCCACGCTATGAATTCCAGAAGTGTCAATATTTTTATTTTGATTTCCGAATGTTTGACAACGCTTTCAATGAAAATAGTCATATTTTGAAATTATTTATGTGCCCAATATATAAAAACGCATTATAAATGATAAATTTGAGCCAATGTTGGCGCCTACATTTATAAACACCAAGGTCAGTACAATTAGCAGGAATCCTGCAATTACGCAGTCTGGCTGCAGTACTGTATAAGCCATGAGATGTGATATGAGATGTGAGAAGAGGAGAGAAAGATTATTAAAACGGTATCAAGTTATCAACGTTTCACTAGTATTATGTCGCACCTACCTTTGAGTTGCTTATATACAGTTTTCAATGGATCCAACCAGTGCTGAAAGAAAATCAGGAAGGATGAATGAAAAAGAAAAATCACAATGTCACGTCTGATGGATTCATCTTCATATTCTACACACTTCTCACATGTTGACATATACTGAATACGGGACGACCACTGCACACCACCATCAAATTCATATTAAGCAAAGAAATCTATTCCTTTATGTAACAGTTCATGAATAATGGATTTAACTGAAAAATGTATTGCCATAAATATTGGTAAAGATTTCAACTTTGATACTGTTATTAATGAAAAGATTTGTCAGTACTGAATGGCAATGAGTTTAGAGGTATGAATCATCGTCAGGTTTCCATGACAACATACACCCATACTGCTTGTAACATCTATTTACATTTTAATGAATACATGTATGTGCAGAGGTTGTCATATTATCTACCTTCAACGATGGTAGGCATACAGTTTACCTGTAGCAGTTGTAATCATACAGTTTACCTGTAGCAGTTGTAATCATACAGTTTATCTGTAGCAAAAGAAGGCAAACAGTCTACCTATATCTGTAACAGGCACTGTCTACCTGCAGCAGAGGTATGCATTGTGTACCTGTAGCAGTGATACGTATACAGTTTACCTGCAGCAATGGTTAAAAGTACTAATACCTGTATTGACATTGGTTTATATACATTAATTGTAATGTTTATAACAGTAGTGTAAAGCAGATATCTGTGCTACATGTGACACAGCCACAAGTATGCCTAAATTCTGTGCTTGCTGAAGGAGGAACCAAACTAACCACCACTAAAGGTCACAAATACTCCTTTCTCCTAAGTAAAATTTCCATCTAATTCAATCCAATTTAAGAAGTAAACCAATGACTACATTCCCAATCTAGGGCTGCCTTTTCAGTTATAAAGAAACAATATCACAAGCTGGAGGCAGAAAGGTCAGAGTTTAAGCAAGAACAACAATGGAGCTTGGAATGTCTACCATCCAGTGCATGTATGTAGGCATGAAGGAGGAGTATAAATGCCATCAGCCTCGTCTATACCTTCCTCCCTAGCACAAGTCCCATCCCCCTACACTGTACACACATATCCTCTAAACCCCCTTCCCCAACACGATTCCCATCCCCATTACATTGTACTGACATGTCCTCTAAACCCCCTTCCCCAAAACGACTCCCATCCCCATTACATTGTACTGATATGTCCTCTAAACCCCCTTTCCCAAAACGACTCCCATCCCCATTACATTGTACTGACATGTCCTCTAAACCCCCTTCCCCAAAACGACTCCCATCCCCATTACATTGTACTGACATGTCCTCTAAACCCCCTTCCCCCCAAAACAACTCCCATCCCCATTACATTGTACTGATATGTCCTCTAAACCCCTTTCCCAACACACGACTCCCATCCCCCCCACTACATTGTACTGACATGTCCTCTAAAAACCCTTCCCCAACACACTACTCCCATCCCCATTACATTGTACTGATATGTCCTCTAAACCCCTTCCCCAACCGACTCCCATCCCCACTACATGGTACTGACATGTCCTCTAAACCCCTTCCCTAACACACTACTCCCATCCTCCTACATTGTACTGACATGCCCTCTAAACCCCCTTCCCAAACACGACTCCCATCCCCACTACATTGTACTGACATGTCCTCTAAACCCCCTTCCCCAACACGACTCCCATCCCCATTACATTGTACTGACATGTCCTCTAAACCCCTTCCCAACACGACTCTGACTCCCATCCCCACTACATTGTACTGACATGTCCTCTAACCCCCTTCCCCTTCCCCAACGACTCCCATCCCCACTACATGGTACTGACATGTCCTCTAAACCCCCTTCCCAAACACGACTCCCATCCTCCTACATTGTACTGACATGCCCTCTAAACCCCCTTCCCAAACACGACTCCCATCCCCACTACATTGTACTGACATGTCCTCTAAACCCCCTTCCCCAACACGACTCCCATCCCCACTACATTGTACTGACATGTCCTCTAAACCCCCTTCCCCAACACGACTCCCATCCCCACTACATTGTACTGACACATTCTCTTTACCCCCTCCCCAACACGACTCCCATCCCCCCTACACTGTACTCACACGTCCTCTGTACCCCCCTCCCCAGCATGGACTTCCATCCCCCACGCACGTTTGCAATTCCCTTTAACATTCATGAATCTGTGTGGCAATATAAATATCTGTTCTGTCACTTTGAATCGGAAAGTCTTGAGCCATAATCTTCTTCTATAAATACCAATTTCCTAATCATGAGCTTTTTGCAAAGCTCTTGTTCAAACATGTGGCTTTACAACTGTAATGAATAATTTAACTGATCAAACATATAGAAAATGTTTCTTAATTCTTTAAAAAAATATGTTCACAAATGTCACAAGATTTTAATGTTGCTTGCTTGTTGAAACTGTTTTATATTGATCAAAATGTGTACCCAATGTTTAAATTTCAGATAATTCCAGTCTGGACTGCCAATTCAAACAATGCCTAGGTTGCCAACGAACCCAAGGGACGTAATTCTGTAAAGCAAATTGTGGCACTACAGATGGCAGGGCCACTAGTGCCCACTGGATCTGTGAAAAGTTACAAAGTTTATACTCACTCTTTGTTTCTCGGCATCCACATATCGCAACCCAAAGTAATCCTTTTCGACCAAGCTGAGTTTCTCGCATACTCTGTCAAATAGCCACTGTCCAAGTGTGTCTTTCTGTAATGATAGAAAAAGGAAACACATATAAAATATGTAATATTGACAGTATTAATAGTGTCTCAAATGACACATTGGAAGCCTGAGTCATATCATGGCACATTCAAAGTTTATCAAAACCTGAAACATTAATGCCCGAGAATAATTAGTTTTATGAAGTAATGTGATGACTCTTTAAAGATACTGAAATTTGGAATCGACTGATTGCTTGTCAAAAACCAAACATCAAATCCTTGCTGGAGGTTCATCTGTGCTCTTTTGATGCAAATGATCCAAAATCTTAGCTTAAGCACGATGCACACCAGCAATTGTGACGAACAATATAATACAATATTCTAGCTGTTTGGCAATATACTGGCTATAAGATCACAGTCTGGAAATAACCGATTCTCGATCAACCAGCCATGCCACCAAGTCTGCTCACCCAATCCACTTAGTGGTTGCTTTCGACTACCATAGGATGCTGGCTATCTGGGAATAACCATGGGGTTAGCCATGCACTGATTGGCTATACCCTTTATAATACAGCTTATATGAAACTGGTAATATTGTTCTTGATATATCACTTATGAGGCAACAAATGCAGTTAACATCTGCTTGCATATTATCTACCAATGACATACAAGGAACATGACAAGGAAAGAGACGGGGGGAGATCTTGGTTAGATTTGGCCTTCAGCATCCCGTGCTTGAAGCACTAGTAGAAGCACTAGTAGGATCTGATAGTTAGAATTGGCCTTCAGCATCCCGTGCTTGAAGCACTAGTAGAAGCACTAGTAGGATCTGATAATTAGAATTGGCCTTCAGCATCCCGTGCTTGAAGCACTAGTAGGATCTGATAGTTAGAATTGGCCTTCAGCATCCCGTGCTTGAAGCACTAGTAGGATCTGATAGTTAGAATTGGCCTTCAGCATCCCGTGCTTGAAGCACTAGTAGGATCTGATAGTTAGAATTGGCCTTCAGCATCCCACTTGAAGCACTAGTAGGATCTGATAGTTAGAATTGGCCTTCAGCATCCCTTGGAAGCACTTAGGATCTGATAGAACATAGTAGGATCTGATAGTTAGAATTGGCCTTCAGCATCCCGCTTGAAGCACTAGTAGGATCTGATAGTTAGAATTGGCTTCAGCATCCGTGCTTGAAAGCACTAGTAGCACTAGAAGCACTAGTAGAAGCATCTGATAGTTAGAATTGGCCTTCAGCATCCCCCTGATAGTTAGAATTGGCCTTCAGCATCCCGTGCTTGAAGCACTAGTAGGATCTGATAGTTAGAATTGGCCTTCAGCATCCCGTGCTTGAAGCACTAGTAGGATCTGATAGTTAGAATTGGCCTTCAGCATCCCGTGCTTGAAGCACTAGTAGAAGCACTAGTAGGATCTGATAGTTAGAATTGGCCTTCAGCATCCCGTGCTTGAAGCACTAGTAGGATCTGATAGTTAGAATTGGCCTTCAGCATCCCGTGCTTGAAGCACTAGTAGGATCTGATAGTTAGAATTGGCCTTCAGCATCCCGTGCTTGAAGCACTAGTAGGATCTGATAGTTAGAATTGGCCTTCAGCATCCCGTGCTTGAAGCACTAGTAGGATCTGATAGTCAAGGCTTTTGACATGGTAGATGGATGTCATCAGTTCGCAGTTGCCAACAATGTTACTGCTCATCGTGTCACTGGACTGTCTGGTCCAGTTTGGATTATTTCCAGACAGGGTCAATATTGCTGAACAAGTCGTTACACAACAAACAACGGGCAATAACTGCAGATAACCTGTCACATGTGCCACAGGATTCAGTTACGTTAAAGGGATTGGAAGGGATTGTTGTTCACACTTAGGCAATAAATACTGCATGACAGTGTTTTCCTCTACAGTCAGCCAAGCATGAAATGTATCCTCTCAACATAAATACTTTCTGCATACACAACCTAAGAGCTGGGCCTGCATGAAAGAGGCTAAAATGATTCCATAATTAAAATTTCTGTCAGTATTTTTCAGGTCCGATTTGTTGCAAAATTGAAGAAACTAGGAATGGTTCAGAACCAGAGCCTTCAGACGATACTAGTCGGTGAAGGCTACTTTCACTGGATGTTAACACAGTTTATAGGTTTTGTGATATCAACTTCGAATGCTGCATGCAGCCTTACCCAGCTGAAATGAGCATGTAATATTTCTGAATACAAATGTCGGAGTCATCTGCTTTATTCTTTTTAGAGTTATGGGGACAGATCAAAGGCTAGGCAATGAAATGATGCCACCATTTGCTTTTACAATCTTTATATTATTGGAATATTCTACTCTCCTTCCAACTTGAACCTGTACATTACCGATATTATATACAGGTGTTTAAATAAAGACAACAATAAGAAGGCTGCGACAGTTCGAAACCTATGTGTCAAGGACCACACACTATAATTGTCATCATGTATAGTATTCATATTCAATATTTCAACAACATATGTTTTCTGCTACATTAGATATAATGACACATGTTCAAGCTATTTCAAAATATATTAATGTGACAGTAAAAACAATCTAGTCCACATATATAATATATATCCCATTATCACAATCCTATCAAGGCCTGAAACACCAGATGTTCATTCAAGGTGATTCAGGGCCCGGTTTCACATAGCTATCGTAGTGTTATGACTGTCGTACCACCTATACTGTAACATAAACTTATGACAGTTGTAGCGATACAATAACTTTGTGAAACAGGGCCCTGGGGTTATGGACCGTTATAGCCCAAGAGATAGTAGTATACTATGTATCAGTTACATCAGTAACATGGATCCATGTGATATGAACTTTTACATTCTTGTACATCTCACCAAAGGTCGGTCTGACAGAATATGGCCATGAAAACATAGTTATGGAAGAGCAAATTACCTTTCCAGATACCTAAGAACACCCTTTGATGAAAATTTTCTCCATGTTTACTACCAATAACGTGTCGAGATGGAAGCTATTTTTGCAGAACTGAATCATGCATTTGCTACTGAGACAACATGCTGCTGCTGCAATGTTGATTGTTGGTGTCAAGGTTATGTGGAAGTCTTCAGGAATTGGAAAACCTGTGCATGATGGAGTCACATTGTTTAATGAGGTGTAGCAAAAGAGACCTGCACCGAGCTGGAGCTCACATCTTTCAGCTAATGCTTAAGTGAAAAGCGCTTTGAAGAGGGAAAATTAAAAATATATCCTATGGTAACTGCAAGCACATCCCTGCTAAGAACTGCTAGGAACAGCTGATCTAAATTTCTATAAGCAGAACACTCTGGTAACTTATGCTAAAATACCATAAAGTTATCTTATAATGCAGGCAGGTAGATTTGGAAAGATTATAAAAGTGGCTCTAAAAGGATGATGTTAAAGTTATCTCCCCTTGCATTGTCTTTACTCTCCTGTAAACCTGTGAGTGAGTGAGTGAGTGAGTGAGTGAGTGTAGTTTTATGCTGCTTTTAGCAACATTCCAGCAATATCACGGCGGGGGAAACCATAAATGGGCTTCACACATTGTACCCATGTGAGGAATCGAACCCGGGTCTTCAGCGTGACGAGTGAACGCTTTAACCACTAGGCTACCCCACCTCCCTGTAAACTTGTGATAACTCTTAACATATGCAACATGTGGATATACCTTCATGTTATGCAGAAACCATAACAAAGATATGACTCCTTAACACCCTATCTGTGCTTATCTCCCCTAAGTAGCAGCATTTTGAATACTATACTGTACCACTGTATGACGATATCTGTCACTTATAGCTGATCAGATGCTGCCATCAGCAAGATTCACTCACTCACTAAAACACAACCAGTAAATCTGTGCTCTGATGGTCACACTGCAATGCTATGCAAAACATATGAGCCTATGTAGATTAAGTACACCAGCATATTTAATTGTTTATCTCATTAAAAAAATACCACTCAATCTTATTATTGTTAGGTTACTGTTACTGTATTATATTGTTACTGAAAGCATGTAAGATATATGGGCATAATTACAACAGATGTCTATAAAACAATGTCATATTATAGATATGAGAGATATTCATTCCGATGTGCAACTAAATGTCAGTTTGATATTTATTTTTCTAAGTATTAAACCACCTGTTTCCCTGTCTTGATTTCTGAGGCATTATTACCACACTATTATGACAAATTCCTGGGCTCATTCAATAGGGGAATATCTCATTATTCATCTCCCTTATCAGTAATTTGTGCATCAGTGGAAGCTGATTGGATGGCTACTTCTAGCATCATTCAAATCAGGCTCAAAGTTGTTGCATTATGAACAGACCCAGGGTATGTTTCCCAAAAGAATGAAGATATAAAACACTGGGCAAATAAAGATGCTTTTTCCATTACCCATTTTCGTCTTCAGACTATTATACAAATTTGCAAATAATACATAACAAATATAAATAATAACCTTTAAAAACATAAACTTATGATTAAAAAACGAAACCCATTACTCAACATAAAAGAAAGCTTATGTTTTTCTTATCCCGCTGGAAGTTGATCAAATATTCATCACATATGATCCTCCATGGAAATATCACACACCACAGACTCTTCACGATGTGTTTACATTCACTTGATCATGGTAATGGGGCCTCACATACTACACACAAGATTTCATATAACAACAAACAGGCTTGTCTGGCTGGGGTTGATGCCATGAACCAGCTACCAAGGTACTGTCAGGGTTATCTCCCTTGATCTCTCCTCTGCACTCACTGCACATGTAATCAAACATTACAGACAAATGTGTTTTATATTGACAACATTCTCATACACAGGTAATTAACGCTTGTGCCCCCCTCACAGAATTTATGTCTTTGGAAGCACTGGATGTTTACTTACCAGGATATCAAATATCAAGTATGTTTGCAATTTGGTTGGTCAGTGAGTGCAAGAATGTGTATTTTGGGATAATGACAATGTTTTCCAGTTATCAATCATAAGCGATTTTAATGGCATATAATCTGTGATACCTGAGAATGAAAGTCACATGCCAGGTAAGGACAACAGTGAGTGAGTGAGTGAGTGAGTAAGTGAGTGAGTGAGTGTGTGCATGAGTGAGTGAGTCATATTTCTAGCTCCTCACAGGTAGAGGAATGATTAAGACATAATCTGTATGAAAATATGGAAGGATCTGGCATCCAGATTCACAAAAATACCATACACGATGACAGTTCACATACAATACCCCAAATACAAGATAGTGAAAGCCATCTAGTATACTGCAATGGGTTAAGATTAAGGAATCTCATTACAGAAAACAATGTGTGAAGCCCATTTCTGGTGTCCCCCGCCATATTGCTGGAATATTGCTAAAAACGACATAAACCAAAACTCACTCACTCCACCCAGGTTTAGTGTACAATAAACATAATTACAAAATGGCTCAGCATCCTTCAAACTTAAATGATAGCTGATCAGTCTATTTTCCGAATGTTGACCTTGTCAATAATCTGAGAGAGGTGCACGCATGATCCTATTAAGCTTGACATGCTACAAACAGGAGATCTGGCACGCTTCTTTTGGCAAAGCAAGTGTCTCGGTACATGGCCCTGTCCCAGAGATAGGTTCCTGACCTCGTGATAATGTTGAACATATATGAAGTGTTTCACCACAAGCACCATCGAAGGGGAAATGAGTTGGCAGCCACACAAAAGAGGTGATTATACCGTAGATTGCGAAAACACACAACTGACATCGCACAACCATGTTCCTCAGTAATCAGAAGCTGACATGTTGGCATCCTTGCATGACATACTGTTTCCGACATGACAAGCACACCAGCATCTGCTAGTCATTTTCCTGACCTATGCAAGCCAAGCAAAATACATATCATACACAAGTATACCTATACATCATATATACTGGGAACTACAAAAAGTTACACCGTGTGATGTGTCTCCCATACATCATGGCAGTCTTTCATCTCTGAATTCATCAGTCTCTCTACCTATGATAACTATGTGTTTTTAACCATAAGATAGATACTCATCCCAGGCTGGTTAGTACCCAGAGCTGTCGCCATGTCAACAGGTTGCCTGGCAACAACATAACAGGCGTAACCAGCATTTGCTGCCAATTTGCTAGTCTGTATGAATTTTTTTTTTTTTACAGAATTGACATTATTGATTTTTCGATGGTTTACAGCTCGGCCTGATTCTTGTTGAGGAGCAATGTTTTACAACTAGACAAACACACAAAAAATAAGCACATTTTTCACTGTTATTTTGAGCAGCAATTGCACACGACAAATTATACACTTCTATATGCATCTCCATGGTCTTTTCGAGGTTCCAGATATATTGGAGCCATTTTTAACATTTTGGTTGCCTGTAGCAACCACATCTTTATAATATTACTGAAGATAAATATTGGACCAAGAATACCTGAGCTCTGTGTTGGTTGTATGAATTCATCTTTCAATGGTCAAATTATCAGTAGAACACTTTGCCCCAAGTCTCCCTCTGCACTCCATTGAGGTCCTGCACACTTTCATACGCATTTTATGAGACAAAAACAATCTTGATAAAAAATATACCCAACAAATTTTGACTATTGTAGAATAACAGATTCCATAACCAGCTGGGTATTACTCCATGCCCAATGCAATAGTGTCATTTCTCTGAGTGCCATACATAGCATAAACAATGAAGGCATGTAAATAAATGTCTTGACCATATAAACCAAAGGTGACATTATGCAAAATATCAACTGAACTAGATAACCCAATCCATTTAGTACTTTTTGGTTGCTGTTACTTTATCCCTTTAATCACATTAGGATTCAGTTGTATCAAGAATGGGCTTCAGTAAGTACTACCCATGCTGGGAATCAAACTCTGGTCAGCAGCCTGCTGAGCAAACACATGGCCCACTGATCTACACACTGCAGAACTGTCAATGGAATTATGACCATGAAGTTCATTAATGACAGCTAAACCCTTATCCAAAGCAAAGTGGATGTAAGAAATCATTATTCAAGTGATTCAAACTTCCAGTATTAACATCAACATCAGCTCCATCTTACTTCGAGACAAGCTTAGTCCATAAATCACAGCTACTTGCTGTCAGCGGAACTTGGTCTCGTCAATGGCTAATGATTGACAGTACTTAACACATATGCTGAGCTACAAGATCTATATTTCTGGGTAGACGTCTGCACGAAGTGGCTGACTCATTCATCGCTGACTTCGTCAACAGCAACCAAGGCAGCTGTGCAACTTCAACACTACCAAATTTAGCACAATTAACCTTGTTCAAAGTTGGGAGGTTTCTGACCTTGACCAAATGGTAAATTCATTACAAGATTATTGATTGGTGTCTGTATCGTCACTTACTCCAACTTTTCCGCTGATATGCACTATCAGTAACACATGAGGTGTGGAGCATCAACATAAATAGGTTTCTCCAATAAATGGTGAGGGAGTGAGGGAGTTGAGTTTTATGGCGCTTTTAGTAATATTCCAGCAATATCACTGCAGGGGACACCAGAAATGGGCTTCACATCTTACCCATGTGGGATCATTTCTGAATGAAAAAAGATCTACAAAACTTGAACAAGAGAATAAGAGAATAAGAATATTAGTATAATAATTACCAAATGTACGTAGTTGATAAAATCATCAAGCTTTAAGCATTGCCAACAGTGAGTCAACTGACTGGGAGGAAGGAAAAAACCAACAAAAAAAGACTGAACAGGATATAAGCCCAATTGGCACAACTGCAATATGTAATGGTGGGATCTTTAACATTAACCAAACTGAACTTCAGCAAATTAGAAAAGCACTTCATCAATAAGGAATGATGATTTAAATGTGGTCCCTAGTGTTATAGATAACAGCAATAACATCTAAGGGTCATCTGACTGTTGATCATGCTAAAGGTTATGACACAGACGAGATCTTCCTGTTCCTGTTGAATTCAGGACCCTCCGGATGTATCACTGCACTTTCAAAGTAAAAAACACTGATTCATACAAGGCCACATGTCTATTTCTGTCCTCCATAATCCATATGTGCTTCTTCGTCACCATGAAGGAATGTATGTATTAAATACTTGCATACACATCCGCAACAGATGGAGAGCCACTATAGATTTCTCTTGGTTCCTATTGTGCTCTAACATCAAATTACCATACCACCATCACTCTCGGTAAGCAACTGACAATCAACACACTGGTTTAGTGAAATTTATTATATACCTTCACATCAGCTATTTATTCAAATCAAAATAGTCACAAAAAGTAGGTCATTACTCAAGGAAACAAATAAGGAAACATGTGAAAGTACAAGTGCTCCTGCATTCTTTCCCAGGTTTTATTGCATGCTTTGTACTACACTGTGGGTGTAAATCTGGGGAATAAACAAAGGAATACTTGTTGCTTCAAGTGTTCCCTAATTTATTACCATCAGTATATGTTCAATATTGTAACCTCATTAAATACGTATGTTGGATCACTCACAATACTTTCTCTTGTACCACCTCCCATTTAAGCCTTCAGTTTAAAACTATCTGTAAAATCCTGTCTGCCTGTCTGAGAAAAAAACTTTGACAAATATTAAAATATATATTTTCAGATCCACCCCTTAGCCATTATTTATTAACATGTATGTATAAAATGTGAAGGTCTGTGTTAGAACTGGTCCGCAGCATTCCAGACAGAATCAGGCTGGCAGGCACACGGACTTGATAAATGTGTATCATCGTATCCCAATTAGACTGATCTAGACTCAAACATTTACAGACTGTTGACGTATAGTTACAATATTGTGGAGATCAGCAATAAGAAAACCAACAAACATTAATATAGAAAGTACTTCTGACACCAGCACATTCTGACATTCTGCTCTGGCAAGAAAATCTAAACATACAGTGACATGCAGACAGAGATATTTGACAATCATTATTTTTATAAAATACCACCAGCAATGGACAACACTTAGAGGTGACAAAACTGTTTCATACAACACACTGAGACTTTTCTTGCCCAAGTTTATTAAGTCAGGCACACAAAGTTCCCTACCTTTTTTAATCATGTAGAAAGAGTTATACAGCACGTAAATGTCTCCTATAACTGTCTTATTGTCAACATAAAAAAAATTATACAAAATTCCAAGAGTGACATTTATGATTAAACTTGGAAGTGTTCACTGTAACCTTATACTGTAACCTTATACCAAGGTTACATCAAACTACTTTAAATGCTTCACATCTGTCATCAATTAGGATGCAAAATGTGCTAAAATCACAAGTCAACATAATCTGTCACCATTTACACATCTGCCCTTCAAGCAATAAAGTCTACATTATCGAAGCGTGATAATGTGATAAATTACTCCTTAAACCTAACATAACTACTGTAGCTCAACATAACCTGCCAATCTACAGCAGTCCACGTCCTGATTGCCGACAAAACCTGTCCTTTTGTCCCGGATGATTGGTGTGTATGTGGGAGTCGTCTCTATCCACCATATTCAATCAATGACAGTATTTATTTGCTGAATAATAATTACACACCGGCATGTTTACAAAGACTTGCTGACACAGTAGCACCAACTTATTGGCGATCGGCAGGCTTAATACGGAAGACACCAAAAGTGTGTCAAGTGGGTAAGAAGAAACAGGGTTGTATTCAAATTCAAATAAAATCATTTCTGAACATTTTCACCAAGCGGGTAGCTCATCAATCATTTGAAAAAGGTAGAATCAAGG
This sequence comes from Haliotis rubra, assembly GCF_003918875.1. Taxonomy (NCBI): domain Eukaryota; kingdom Metazoa; phylum Mollusca; class Gastropoda; order Lepetellida; family Haliotidae; genus Haliotis; species Haliotis rubra. Next base: position 5,723,011 of record NW_025766968.1, on the reverse strand, counting down.
CAAACCAAATACGTAGACAAGCTAGTAAATGTCACAGGAACTTAGTATACTGTTGAAATGAAACAAATCTCATTTTTGTAGTTTATTCTTACTAAATATGCTTTAATTGTCTGTTTGCTATCGCACTAACAATATTACAGACATATAAAAGCGGGTTGTAAATAGTCTGACATTTTGCGTGAAGTCCCACGCCACCCACGACTGCACAAGTTGCTACGGACCTATTATAACGCAAAATCCTATTCTAAAGTGTGACAACATCGTAATGTTTGGATAACATACCCCACAAACCACCATATTGTGATATGAACAATTTAATTCAGTAGCAAAAACTATTAGCATTACAATATATTGTAAGGTGGTTTATTGTCTATAATTTGTTTCCCAGCTGGTTGAGTTTAACCCTTGTCGGGTTGTAATGCCACTTGCATCTCCAGACCAGACAGGAAGTTATCACTAAGGTGGCTCGGGCGGCGCGAAGAATCGATTATCTCATCTGTTGTATTCCTTTCTAGAACAGAAATTACACTGCCTCAACTAACCATGTGACATTAGGAACACTCACAGCTCTGCACACGCTAAACATTTTGCTGTACTTCCCTAGCAACAGAAACAAGCATGCATGGTTTCCAAAACAAACCATCTCTTTCCCAACACATTAAACAATGTCACATTAAAAATTCAGAAGAGAATTTGCATTTATTTCAACAGCTTTAACAAGTTCTTGGCAACAGGCAAATATGTTTTTCGCTTTAACTGGTTTCAGGAAAACAGTACATACTTGCCAAGTCCAAACAGTTAAGTTGATTGTGTAGACATATATCATTGTTTATTTGTCTGCAAATTAGTTAAAACTAAGGTGTTTCTTCAATATTCTTTCCTTTTTAAAAAAATTGTTTGCATCTTTTATCATTTGTGCTTCATATTTTTTTCACCATTTGTAGAGTTTTGTGGAGCTGTGTTAAAATTCAAGAGTAGATCAACATACAGTCTCAATGGCCTTTAGGGGAAGTTACCAGTCTCAATGAATCCTTCCAGTCTGAACTCAACACTGACCTACACAACCACCAAAGATGACTTAACAACACATGGTTAATTAGCCTTGAGTGGACACTTTGTGTACCACTTACCAACTATTGGTAAAGATCTGACAACTGCACATTCGATAGTAATTCAATAAATTACTACAATTGCAGGCTGTCTACAGCAGCATTACCATGGTAACTAAATGATTTATTAGGAAATATGACCTAGGCCTACATTCAGTCGGAAACTATTCAAGCCAAATGGACAGTTGCTATCGATGTTCTGCTAAATGTAATAGGATTTCTTTATAACACAAAGCTATGAATATTATCAGTGGGGCTGATGTTTATGGACAACTGTACCTGGTTATAAGCACCGACACAGTGGTGTCTTTGTTATGCTCTAAGTTAATCATGATATTTTAGCAAAAAATGCTTTTCGAAAATAGATCTGATGTTTTAAGTGAAAGTGAGCATCCCTTTACAAAGTCATGAACTGGCCATGTCATTATTCGACACTAATACTGCTAGCCACATCAGTACAAGACTATTAAAACTGTTCTTATGAGTGAGTGAGTGAGTGAGTGAGTGAGTGAGTGAGTGAGTGAGTGAGTGAGTGAGTGAGTGAGTGAGTGAGTGAGTGAGTGAGTGAGGTTTTATACTGCTTTTAGCACTATTCCAGCAATATCATAGTGGGGGGACACCAGAAATGGGCTTCACACATTACCCCTGTGATTAATCGAACCTGGGCCTTAGGCATGACGAGCAAACGCTTTAACCACTAAGCTACCCCACTGTCCCTTATTATTATGAAGACTATATGGCAGAAACAAAGCCAAGTCAGCCTCAAACCCTAACTGACTCCACTAATGATTGGACCTAGTTCAAGCACTGTAGTTATTACAAGCAAACGACCAGCATTCATTTACGCATTAATTACAGCTGGTGATTTAGCATATTAATGCATAGGTCCTGAGTCATACAAATTGATCAATGATTCAAACAATGTGCAGATCTCTCACGGTCACATTATCGGCTCAGCTAACAACCAACGGAATCATCCACATACATAAAACCAATCGGCAAAGAAATAATCATGACATCTGATGTTGTTATCGTGAAAAAAAGTCCATCTAATTCTGTAAAAATTGGTGGTAACTAAACTCTGGTTTAGTCTGTGTGGGTAATTGCCCAGACTATTGTGTTTAGTTCCAATTTGGCTGGAGTGATGGAATCCATCAAACTGTGGCTGCAGCAACTTGTCTGATCGTGAGATAGGGTGTGAAGTCGGCAGTCGGTGCACCGCCATGTGCTGGAATCATACCATTGATACATATCACAGATGTACAAATTACTGCAACTTGAAGATTCAGCAGGCATTGCCAGCAACAGAATGCCAGGATATACTGAAAGTGGCAACAGCTGTCTTGTGTAAGGTACTAGATTCCATGCAAATAAATCATTGAATAACTTTCCTTGGTAGGTCTACAGATACAGTCTGGACTTTCCTTCCTCCACCCTTCAGAAAACTACATATTCATCTGTCAATGGATTCTCCATATCAAAATAACTACATACATTGCAGAATGTAGGTGGTTGAAAGCTGAAATCATTTGTGGAGTCAAGCCAAGAGCTGGTCTGATTATGTGCCGCTGCATCCTCTACTGTGTAAGTGAGGGAATAATGCCTTCCAACATTATTTCAGCCAATCACAGAGAACATGAGTCAGTTACTCTGAATTACAGGATGATTTGATGCCCCAATACATACGCTCCAGTCTCACTGCTCCTATAAATCAGGAGACAAGCAGTTAGGAATGGAAGGACATGGGAGGCTCATCCAGCAGACGTGTATCGATAGCAAGACTACTACTAATTAGTCCCTGAGCAAGATGACCGACTGGACATCACAATTTCAACTGCGCTGATCAATATACAGGTCACTTCAATATAATTCGGGTCACTTCAAGATAATATGCTGTGAAAGCATAGGAGGTCTGCAGAGTCCTGCAAGGGTTTCACTGAAACTACATCATGAGAACTAGAATTAGACACCCATTACTAAATATTTTTTTTAAGTACTGACTGACTGACTGAGTTTGGTTTTACGCCGCTTTTAGCAATATTCCAGCAACATCACGGCAGGGGACACCAGAAATGGGCTTCACACATTTTACCCATGTGGGGATTCGAACCCGGGTCTTCGGCGTGACGAGCCAACGCTTTAACCACTAGGCTACCCCACCGGCCCTGTTTTTTTCACCGCCCCTGTTTTTTTAAGTAAACATCATTAAGTGACATAAGTTCAATATCATGTAAACTTTTCTTCTTTAATCATTGTTTGCCTTCATGGAAAAGATAAGGCTATCTCAATTACCCCACACCTGCGGATACACTTTTCAAGCTAATATCCCCAATTCTTAGATTCAAGAAATTTTAAATCTCAATGCTGAATGATAATATGCTTGAATTAAAGAGCCAACTTATCTGATACTGAACAAAGTGAGTTGAGTAAAACTGTAACAACCCAATAGCAGCATGCACCTATCATATTTCTGAATTCTCCCACACCCGAGTCGTAGCCAATAAAACCATGGCAACTAAAAACACTTCAACCAGACTAAACAAAGAAAAGTTTCAAAATAGATTTTTTGGTCCAAATTTCTTCACACTCAATTCAACAAGTACTGCAAAAATGTCTGCAATCAAATACCAACTTGAATTTATCCCCTTCCAAAAGAAGCCTGAATGTGCTGCATATTGATCGAGTTCAATGCCCTTTGAGTGGTCAAATGAGGCGTTGGTCATCCCCTACAAAGCTAACATAATAACCTCCTCCTGTGAGGAGTAGTAGTTCCTGTGTTAGCCTCCCCAAACTCTACTGGTTCCTCTGATGCACTAGTGCACAGACAACAACCTTCCACTTTAGAGCAGCTGTTTTCATCACCACTGATGTATTTTCAGAATGTGCTGGAAAAAACATTCTATATAGGCCTGGTTTTGATCAGTAACTAAATCGATCCGCACACTCAGTAGGTGGAACTACAAGTATGTTTTATCAATACATTACAGGAAGCAATTATTCAGGCTCCGAATGAAATATTCTGTCAATGACTTCATTTAAGGACATTTCCTTCAAAACTTCTGATGCAATAACATGATTACTTCCCTATGCTTATATATTAATAATCCTGCTTGGTGGCTTTCTACACAGAAATATAAAAAGTTCACTTCTGTATGTCAATAATTAAAACTACATACTACTACTCCCCCACAAAGTAAATAATATGTAGGTAGACTGAAATATTTGGTACAATGTTACATAAGAAAACTTTCAGTAACTTCTAATGAATTTTCCTCTGAATAATCTATGAAGCCATGCACGCTGAAGGCGGCCATCTTGGTTCTCCATGGTCATTTGCTGTCTCAGGAAGTATCAAAGTGATGAGATTCAATTGATTGCTGTCGATTGATCCGCCACCAGCACATACAAAGTAGCCAGTGGATACATCCATGCCATCCATTGCAACGTGTGGCTTATTCATGAACTGGAAAAGCTTACACGGAACATGAACTCCAATATGGTTGTGGGTATTATTCATGCTGAAACCATTCTCCCTTATCAATGCGTCTGCTACACAAGACATGGCACAGTGTTGAATAAGCTTACAGGAAGTAACCACTGAGCAATTTGCTTCCAGTCGCTAATGCTCGTTTCGTTTATTCACAGTCGAGTTGTTGAATGTTTTCTATCAGGAACATGGTTGATGGCAACACCAACTTCAACATAGTTAAACCAACTTGAAACAAATTTCCATGATGTTCACTGCTAGGAACTAACACAAATAACATTGGGGACCTTTGAACATATTAAAAAGTTAAAAAATAGGACTAGATAATGTTCATTTTCTTAATCAAACATCATGCCAAACAAAAAAAGGTTTCTTGTGCAATTAGACTGTTCTCCCTGACTTCAAGACATTATTATCCTAATTGCCATGGAAACTGGTGACAAAACAATTTCTATTTCCATAGTAACTACTGCCAAAACAACATTAGTGTATTCCCTAAATTCCTACCCAATGATACAAGCAGACTCCACCTCAGTGAGTTATGCTTGACTCAGCGATACTGATAATTGGTAAGAGCATGATTCTGCCGCCTACTTGTTCATTATGTAATGATGCGTCAGAACACGCTGAACACGGCATAGGAATTACAACGTGGTGTTTACATCAACAGTGTCTTCTAATCATCAATGTTTCTGCTTGTATTAAAAAAACTGACTAAACTCATTAAATATTGACTACATTTTCATTATTTCTATACCTGTTTCGAAAGTATTATTCAAGATCCCACCAAACATAAAATGTAGAAATAAACCAAGAAAATAATTATCTGCAAATATTTCCAGAACGCCAAACCGTAACATTATTCACTGCCAGCTTTGAAATATGTAGTTGATACACAAATGAAAACAACTCAAGGCTTCTATCAAACTGTCAAACAAAAACTGAGGTCTTCTTCCTCAGCTGCAAATAGCCTGGGTCTTGTTCTGTAAGGCTATATTTAGCATCAGCCTGCGCCTAAGCAATCAATACATTCAGTACAGCAGTGAGGAGGCTGGGCAGTAAACGTCCCTGTAGACGACCCAACAGGGGTTAACCAGCAGCAAGAGTGATAGTTGGAGATTGCCATTACTTCAAACTATAATGCCAATCTTATTAGAGATATTTATACCAGCACCTGGAAATATGTGACAGCTTGTATTTTTATTGGCTATAAATGGAAAAGGAATTTGAGTATTTACATGAAAATAGGCCAATATTTATCAATGCAGTTTCTTAATTAAGAACAGTTTGTGCGGAAGACTGCAAAGCCTCAGAAAGAACTTAAACTGCGAACAGATGACAGTGATGGTGTCTATCTGTTATTAAATGTCATATACTCCCTGTTATACAATGCATTATAGCCTTTTTTACTGTACAGAATGTCACTGTAGGTTCAGTCATTTACTGAACTGCAATTTACACCAAGTTATACAAAGTGACCTGCAAAATATTTTGAGCGAAATACCACTTATACACAGTCCACATTTATCTGCTTACAAATATTCATACTTAAACAAACAAACGTAAAGCTGTGCTTGCACAGATATCTCCATGTGTGATATATCTAGTGGAGTAAACAGGTTGAACCTGTCGCAATATGACTCCACAAAAATAGCAATACATTTTTATTTATTTACTATATTTACTCAATGTGAGATATCGTGAAGGCATATCATCATTGGATCATACTTGCTATGGGTCTGTGTGTACCACAAATTGCCCAGACCTGCCCGAGCCCAATCTCCAGAATACCCATCCACCCGGGTGTATGTCAGGACAGCTGAGAGAAATGTCACTGAGACCTAAATATTGAACTTTGACAGGTTCTGTCAGTATTGATAAAAACTTGAATTGAATTAATCACATCAGAATGTATTTTAATGAATAACACAGTGTAAATAAACATGATAAACCCAGTGTGGAAATCAGTCATGAGCAAGTAAGCATGTCTTATAATGGCATGTTTGCTTTGGACTAAGCAATAACAGCTATAATCTACCGGGCAGTAAGTAATCCAGGACCCCATAAACCAGTGGTTGATATTACTGTCCACCAAGCAGTGAAAGGGTACCAGGTAGGAAAAACTGTAATGACACCCTTAAGCACCTCATAAGGAAGTTTTGGTTGGATGCTTCCTTGTTCCAAGGCTTTACTGAATGATGAACCCATGGATGTATAGTAATTCTATCCTTCGAAGAGGCAAGTCTAGATAAGCAGACTCCAGTCAGTTATTTATCATTTTTTTAGAAATTATCATTTAAACTATTAATTTTTATCTCAGGGACTTGTGCAAGTTTAGGGTGACACGTATACACAAGCCCTCCTGATGATCACCATCCTGAAGGGAAACATTGCTGTACGCAAGTCATGTGACAGATGAATTGTATTTGCTGACAACTGTTTCCAATAATTGGGTCCATTTAATCACCATTACTTTCTTTGCATGGAAATGTAAAGAGCTTGGGAATCCTATTTTCCCATGTAATGTGATCCAAGCGTGGTGGTTCTACAACAGGACTGTAACTGTGAATCATACTGGGTTACAACTTCCGTGTGGTTGCAGAAACATCGTAATCATACACTCTGTCAACCATGAGTCAGTTGCTTCCACATGGCAGAAGTATCTTGACACATCTCCGGTGTTATTCATATTGAATCACATTCCAGCACACGCCTTCATTACGTAAGTCACATGTCTCCATTGTCTAATTCTGTCATGATTTCCTGATCCACCTAAACAGTTTCACTGAACTCAGAACACTCTGTGACATCAATGAGAGTGGCAGTGGATGGCTGAGGGAGCGAATTGAGTGAGTGAGTTTAGTTTAACGACGCACTCAGCAATATTCCAATTATATTGTGTCAAATGAGGTGAGTGAGTGAGTGAGTTTACTTTTATGCTGCACTCAGCAATATTCCAACTATATGGTGGAAAATGAGGTGAGTGAGTGAGAGAGAGTAAGTTTAGGTTTACGCCACACTCAGCAATATTCAAACTGTATGGTGTCAAATGAGGTGAGTGAGTGAATGAGTGAGTGAGTGAGTGAGTGAGCGAACGAGCAAGATCTTAACACACACAATAAAAAAAGGAACTGAGTATGCTCTGTGGAACATGCCCTGATTGTCTAGCTTGCAACAATGCAATTATTGATATATGTCACCGTGTGCAGAATAATTCACAATAAAACACCACTTTCATCAAAACAGCTGAAAAAGCATGATCAAAGCTATCTACAAATCTGCGACCTCACATAAACCAACAAACATAAACCACATCCAGACCTGCAAAACCACTTCACTTAACTACAGGAATCCTTTATTAGAGGTTGATGTAATTTGTCCACAATATCCTGCATATACACTGCACCAGGTAAGCAGACACGATCCAAGATAATTCAAGTGCCACAATTTCTTTCAGAAAGTCTTTTTTAATTTTTTTATACAGCATAACTAGATGTGGATGACAAAAACACTATTTCTTATGGTTTCAGCAGACTGGAGTCTGTGTCTAAGCATGCCAGTTTTTCTGTGTTGACTATAGACAGCAGCAGATACACGCTAGGATCTGGTTGGTGCAGCAAGTTCACAGAGGATAAAAGTGTTGATGTAGGGACATAGTCAGGTACTTGACACACCAACCTGAGCCAACATAAAAAACAGCTGTTTCTATTTATAACTCCAGCCATGAAACCTTCCCATCTGGGCTCTGGTTAGAACAGGTCCCAAACACCTAGCATGTTGTAAGACCCAACTAAATTGACCTTGGTGATGAGACTGGTTGGCTGCATGTCTATGTATATCAGCAAACACTCATAGTCATAAGCCTGTCTTGCAGTCCTTGAACTTATATTTTCCCGTCTGCTCTGCCCTTACTGTAATGTTGTTGCCCTAAGAAGGCAAGTCTAGATTTTACGCATGGGTCTTCCTTTCAAGTAACATGGAGTTCTGTTTGTATCAACACCATATATTTCCAGAGATTTAGAGTCTAGCCTTAGTCTAGGATGATCACATCAATGACCAATTTGTCTGGTGGTGACTGCACTGTTTACAGGCCTAGAGATCATGGTGAGCTAGCTGGAATACTGAGAGCTGTCAGAAAAAACAACACACAACACAATGAGGCGAATGTGTTTCCAGCACACAAACAAGGTCAGGACACAAGTCAGGGGCTAACCATCAATGTTACAAATATACAAGTCATTAAAGAGCTTTGGACGGGTACACCCATGGCGTCTGCTCCTGTACAGTTGTTACAAGTTGAAATTTATGCACTGTCTATTATATATGTCCACAGCCATGTCAACATCTATGTTAAACACATAGACATCCCTGCAACACCTGAAGTGTGTCTGACATACATAGTCACTCTCCTGAAACAGACTTTTGTAGCTGGAAACTGTATACATCTTCCATACATTCTTGAGGGCAGACACCAGGTATCTGCTCCCACTGGGACCCTGAGGTTCAAGAGAGGTTGCTGATTTCACGTTTCAAGATTGACAACCTCAAAGCTACTTAACATCTCATACTTTACAATCATTCTGAACCTTTAATCCTATGAACTGCAAATATTTAGTATCTGCAGAAAAAAGAATGAAACTCCATGAACAAATCTTCAATCATTGAACCAGCTGGAAAGGGGAATTCACACTATGGTCAGAAATACTTCAAATATTCCCCAATTACCCCCAGCTCCTTCTGCAGAAAGCAGGGATGTCCCTATTCGTCATATATCAGTCTGATTACAGGACATTATAGAAACTGTAGTATGAATTAAGACAGATTTCAAATTCTGTATTCTTTAGTACCACATTTCAGTACAGATGCTGGTACTTTATAAAGCAAAGTTCTTTGTAAGCAACATTGCGCTTTATCAAACAAGCACCTGTTTCAAAATGAAACAATACAGTTGAATTACAGAGATTGGCTACTGAAACCATTCACAAAAGTGCAGAATACATTCCAGACAGTTAATGCCATTTATCCACAAATGTTTATGTCTTCAAATGTCCTATCATGTTCAGTTTCAAATAAGCAATTACATTACTTCCCCAATTAGCCATGCATGTTGCATAGACCACTGGCTTAATTAGTCCCACTTACATGGATATTCACACCCTCAATCATACCACAGACATCAAAGGTTAAAGGCAATCAATTCATTAACACTTAGACCCTACATGTCAAGTCAATATCAATCCCCTCTGCCACACACCTGTCGTGACACACAATACAATCCTCCTGTAGACAGTTTGCCTCAAGGGACAGGTTGGTCAACTGCTGATTTGCCTAAACGTACACGCACCAACACAGTTATTCATACACAGCCAATATTGATTTGATTCTTACATTCAGAAAGAATACTCAAACTTTAAAATCAATATGGGTAATTTCCATGCTTGATATGATCTAATTAAAAATTCTTGCGTACAAACATTCAACACTTTCCAAATGAAATTATTCTTCAAATGACCGTCTTGCACTTCCATCCTTGAACTTCTCAGCTTAATTATTCAAGCCTAATGAGTCTGAACGTGGAGACAACACATAATGGTGTTTTCCACATCAATCCATATCAAAACGCCAAAAATACAGCAAAAATATTTCCCTTGCAGCCATAGTTTTAGATTAAAATAGAAACGCTAAAGCTTAATCTGATCAAACTCCAAAGGTCTCGCAATCCCACTTGGCTAATTTAACTCACAGATGAGTCTCTCATCCCAAAGAGTACAATTCAGCAAACATATTGGTAGATCATAATGTAATTGAATGGGACTGATTTAATAACAAAATAGGAAGAAGGATATGTCACTATCTCAACAAGCAGACTAGAAATACTTCCCTAATAACTTCCTAACACTGGAGTCATATTAATCATATCACTCACATGACAATATGTATTTTTAGCAGATTTTTTTCTTCCAATTCAGTGCACGCAAAGCTCACTGCATCCAATACATTCCCGTTTGATATGGATTGCAATAAGCCTGCTGATATTAATCTCCTATCAACCCCGACCTCCAGCAGCATGTCAGTTGGGTATTGACCATATCCCTGGAGTCAATGATCAATGACTGTGAAGTAGTACAATACTTCACAGATAACGCCAACGGTGCATGATGCCAATGGTTATGTGCCAACTTCTTACACCAGGGAATAAAATTCAAAATGATCAAATGTTGCACTGGAGGTTGCAACAGGACAAGCTCACATTCCTTTCTGCTAAACCATGATGTTCAAAACTGAAGCTATGATATATCTGAATATATTACAAAAATGTCAAGTTTTCTCCTGCCCACAAATATAATCAATGTGAATATTTCTATTCCAGATCTCCTTTAAAAATTGTTTAACTTGTCTAAAAGCCCAAATAAACATATATCCTGCTCAGTGTCCTTGAAGGACAAATATGAGCTTCAATATGAGAGAATAGAACCCAGACTGAGGAACACCCACTTGACTACCTCTTCAACATGGAAAGCTTTTGCTATAAAATTCAACCAATGCAATAAGTTTGTCTCAATCCACAGAATCAGCAATTTGGAACCAGTTATTCCTGAAATACCACATCTCCATCATGCCCAACAGGAAAGTATGTCCGCCCCTCCTGTTGTCAATGCTACATACCCTGACTGATGAAAAGCAAACACCCACTCATCATTAACGAAATCAGGGCAAATGTGTCCTGAAAGCTGCACCCACACAGTCTCTAGTCAAAAAAGGGAATCCGGGAAGTGATGTTCTAATGCAAGCCACAGAAGCATCACATTACTCAGCACTTGGAAATTGTTTTGCACTGCTCTCAGCAACATTCCTGCTACATCAAAGCAACCTTTGAAATCTCAAGCACTGACCAGGAAACTAGGGGTTGATTGCATGAGCATCAACTCATTCCATCAGAGCAAACTGGCCGACAATAAGCCACGTTGCACAACCCGTTTGTCATAAGCTGGATCTCATTGACATGGATGTTGGTATTAACTCTGCCCCGAACCAGAGTCCATTGTACACAGTCAGCAAAATAACAGTTTCACCATGGTACCTCAAAGTATTGAGCCTGGACCAGACAAATCAATGGTGAACAGTGTGAGCACCGGTCTGAACAGTGTGAGCACCGGTCTGTACAGTGTGAGCACCGGTCTGTACTGTTTGAGGTATGACTACACACAAGACAGGATAACCCTAGTTGGTATTCCTGGCTACCCATCTTGCACTGTTTGTACAATCCACAACAGACAAGCATGACCACCAAATCTCAATTCTTGTAGGTTCCTACACAAACACAAGGCACCTATTCTGCCCAAGAATGCCCCAAGAGGAACTGAGCTTGTGAAAACATCTGAGTCTGTTTTGACCATAACAGTTTGGTTTCCAAGTCTTGAATGGCTTCAGGTGGCTCTCACATAGTAAAGTAAACCACGTGGGGAGCAGAGGGGCTGGTCAGAGACAACACACACATTACCCAAGCAAACACCACTAAAGCAGTGAAAACACAGAAACAGTCCAATTTAGCCTGGCCAGGCTCACCAAAGGTGAAACAGTGCAAATGTCCGATATTCCTGATTGGACTTGTACAAGCGAGGAACAGGGGAGCCCTGTTGTCTCGGGTGTAGACAATGTGAAAACATCTCTCTCCTTAATCATAGTGGGTGGTGAAGAGAGACACAGGGAGCCAGGGAAGTTGGGGCAAACAAACGAATATGACAGGTTCATGAGAAGGGTTTGGAGAACTATCACATTATTTGGCAGAGTGTCAAGAAAAACTTGTTATTAGGGAATGTGTGTGAAATGAATAATGCATTTACTCACAATACATCTTTAAAGTGAAACCTTGTCAGTCCAAGCCCTGTTATTACAGGTACCCAACCTTCTAGATGACTACTGATGGGAACTCCAACCATACATTAGAACACACTGCAACACCCGTACACAGTGAGACACCTGTACACTGGACGACACCCTACACGATACGACACCCATACACAGTGAGACACATGTACACTGGATGACACCCTACATACAACACCCATACACAGTGAGACACCTGTACACTGGACGACACCCTACACGATACGACACCCATACACAGAGAGACACCTGTACACTGGATTGCCCGGTTTAAATACATATTCAAGTAGGAGACACCAAAGGACAATTATTTGGTGGACTTTATCTGGATCCACAAACCGAACTCTTCATTACAACTATCACAGACGTCACAAGATTCCAAGTACTAGTACCACTGTTGGAAGACTTATCTGCCCCTGGGCGTTTAGTACATCAGATACGGTATCATCATGAACACGATTAGATTCTTGATTGGCATTTTAGAGATGATATTTGATGAACATGCCATAACATCTTCTTTTCATTCTCGTTGTACTCGAGAATAAAAAGAAGATGTAACCCAGAAAAAATCTCTATGTTCATGAACACTATTAGCCATCATGACCACCAAACAGCATGTATACAGGAAAGAGGCAACAGGAAAGTCCCACTACTCTCTGATGAGTCCTATTACAACCCTTCCTGGACCCTCTGCTTTGTACTCAGACAGAAATAGACAAGGACCTTGCCCAGATTGGAGATAGCCCAGTGAACCGACTTTATGGCTAACAAATCAAAAGGTTATGTTTGTTTCTAACAGTAGAGAAGGTCAGGACAACATATGTTATAGATCTAGTGATATAATGTGTATGGGCAATATGTCTCTCCTCGTTTCACGCAGCTCACGGACTAACCTTTGGGTTCAACATTCAGTATAGGGTGCTAGAAAGGAAGGGTGTAAAAAGATGCATTATCCAGCACCCTTGTAGGATTTTGTTCATGTTTACATCAGCCAATGTTTTGATTCTACTACAGCCTAAACGTCCCACTTGACAGTTCAAGTAGATTGAAGTGTTAATTTATGGTCTTGTATTGGCAAGACTTACTCTACTATGCTACACACATAGAACTTGACCTATGCTTCAGACGATCTGCTCATGTTGCAGACTGTTATGGGAATATCCACAGGGGTGGAAATAACCCATTGCCAGACGCTCGAGTCCAGTGTTTTTTTTCTGTCGGGCAAGCAAATTTGTATATCACACTGTACCGGTGTCCAGTTGATATTCCAATGTTAATTATGTTGTTTATTTAAAAAATCAACAAGAAAAAGACCGGTATAGTGGAAAAATTACCAGGGCAAGTGATTTTACATGTGCCACTGTACCGGAGTACGCTAGCAATTTTAAAGTTATTTCCACCCCTGATCCAACAACACACAAGTCAAGTTCATCTTTGAATGAGTCAGTCAATAAGAAAGATTTTTCATCAATGATTAGCTGGGTTGCCTCCCTCAGGTGTGTCAGGATCTACTGACATCCAATTCCATGACCAATTTATGTCTGTTTAGTTGGCATCAAAACAAGTGTCCAATGTCTGCAACCTGCATCACTCTGGGCTCTCCACACACATGATGCAACTAGCATGATGTTCCAACCACCAATGGACAATATGTGCTTACTCTTAATTCAACAGCTACATACCATCATAGATCAAGAGTATTTTCTGGGATGTCTCCTGATCTTTGATGCTGAATATGTAGAGTAGAGTAACATGAGACTTACAAAAGAGCAACAGAAAACCTGATCCGGCCATGTCAGATTAACCATTGTGTAATGAAAGAATTGAGTATTTTTTAACTTCATGTGATTACTTTCTAAACATTACCTCCTTAAGCAATGGCTATAATAGAACAGAATAAATCTTCATAAATTGTTTATTGCCGAAGACAATATTTATGCCGGTGTTACAACAGAAAGAAACTGGGATGTGAGCAGTTTCCCTTGACTTGTCTCAGACAGAAATAACAGGTTTTTCCCATGGTTATGCAGGGATATGTTACATATGACCAAGAATGCAAAGCATTTTTTCAACAATATGGAAGAATATTTTTCTTTTCTTACTATCAAATTTTCAAAAGTTTGTTGTCAAATTATAACACACCAATTACAGAGAATAAAATCACTGCCATAAGGAGATAGTGACACACCCTGATCCTCCATGTGTACTCACAGATAATAAGGTTACCAGAGTAACTGGATCTGTCCCAAGACAGGGGTTAGACTTACAATAGCCCCAACCACTCCAGACCCTGATTAATGCATGGACACATCAAACAGGTACAAGATACCTTCACAGGACATTTCCAACAAATCTCTTTGATGCCTGGGATGTCTTATGTGTCTAACTGTATCTGTCTCCTACCTTGCCTCACCCCAGTGTGACTGATGAGAGGGATGGGGATAATTCAGCACCAGAGATGCTGGGGGCGGTTCTAACACTCTATGTCCAACAGCTGTGAAGAAGGTATTAATTTGGTCAAAACTGTTTCAGAGAAAAAGGACCTAATGCAAGTATAATCTAAAAGAGAGAATGAGTACTTCAGTAAAACCAAGGAGCAAAGGTATAATTCTGACACACCTTGAAGCAAAAACAATGTAAGTTTGATAATAACCACAACTACATGTTCATGTCCACAGTGAAGCAGCTGCACTGAAATTGCTACATCTGAGACAACCTTCCCTCTCTGTAGTGTTCCCTGTGTCCCCGAGTATAAGAAGAAGAAAAATCAACAGAATAACAGAAGCAGATGTTGTTTTGTCTTAACAAAAGAGTAATAGTTGTCCTTGAAATATTCAACGCTTTGTTGCACATGAAGGCGTGACTTAACAGGTATATTTCCCTTTAGGGCATGGTAAGATTAATCGTCATCATAAATATATGTATGCCATGTAAACTTTGGCTGCTTTTAAATCAAATAAAGTAATGTTGAAAATAATCATCAGTTACTCATATGGAAGACCACTAGTTTGTCCGAGTGAAGAATTAACTTAATTAAAGATTAGAACTTTGACAATATAAAAACAGTTTGTATTCTACAACAGTGCATTATCTGTCCTTCACCACAGTGTTGTTGTTTACTAATATTCCATTTTATTAAACTGTTTGCAAAACTTGGAAAAACAATACAAATGTACACATTTCACACAAAACCACTATTTACTTTAAAAATAATCAGCTATTTCCCTGATCATCTATCTGTCAATCAAGCCACAGATTTTCCCCAAGGCAATCAGTTTATCATCCCACCAAATTCCTGATTCAGTGGGATACCAGCGTTTATTTTCCTGGACCCCACCTCTCACACTGAACAGATGGCCAAATGTCCTACACATTCCTAACCCTTTTCCCCCCATTGAGGACCCGAAGTATTATTTACCCAGTGTCGACATGGTTTCACCTTTCTCAGTTTTCAGGTTGAGTTATTCTGGGTCATGCAAGGTCAATCAACAGCTGAAAGAGTGTCGATAGTCTGTAAAGCAGGTAAGGGGGATCACTTTCTGACACTCTGATCACCTCCATACAGGCACAGAGATATCTCATTAGGTCTTATCTTCTACATCAGGATGATTCCCCTTTGCTGAGGTTCTCCTTACCATTGACTGCCAGGTATTGCAAGAAAGTCTACAAGTCAGCAAATATTTGGGGAGCAATATACATAAAGCATCTCTTAATTCTCAGCTTACAAATCAACATAGATCTTTTTAAGCTTTAACTGAATGGAAAACCATATGGTGATACATAGATAATCATAGGGGATCCAGAAGGGGGGGTGCACGGGTGCTTTGGTCTGAAATTTTATTAAATGACCATTGAAAATAGGGTGAAAATGAAATGTGCACCCTCCCTTTTCTCAATAGTATGCACCCCCCCTTTCTAAAAATGCTGTATCCACCCCTGATAATAGTATTGTAGGAAATATGGAGTGGCATTCCATGTCTGATGATAAAAAAAAGTATCAAAAACTTGATATACTGTAATAGCACAGAACTTGTTTACTGTTGTTCCTTCAATCCAAGAAATCGCCTGTCAAAATTCAGCAAATATCAGCTTGGAACCTTATGACAGATCCAGGAAAATGAAAAAGCACAATGGCAGTCCAAAGTTGATTTGCCAAAGCTCATATCATTTAGAGGATTTATATTTTGCTGAAGTGTCCAAATGGAGAGGGAGCAATAGGACTCCCTCAGGATTTATCGAAGTGGCCATGGGCACTGATGCCAAAGAGTATCGATAAGGTGTTCGTTATCAAAATAAACCATATACCCAAACTTTTCATTTTGACCTTTTGTCTATTGTCCTTGACCCACTCACAGTGCCAGATACCAGACCTAACTTTCAAGGAAGCTGGTTCCAGATGACTCATATTAGATGTTAACCCTAATTCTTGATCATGCTGAATTCATTGAGTGTATAGATTCCACTGACCACTGAGTCCTACATTAGCATTGACCTCCACATGATGCCAGATGGTAACCATCACTAACCAGCAATGCTTTTAATGTATGGAAATATGTCGCCTTAGATACATAACCCAATTCTCCTCTGGCTGCCGTGTGTAATCCAATTACATGTCTGTCCATTGGATGTGTTTATGTCAGGAGGATTTCTGACATGTTCGAAGAAAAATGAGCTAGAGATCTCCTTGTCATCTCTCATCAGTAAGATTAGAAAGGCGATCTGGCTCCTACAGGGGATCAGGTTGTTGGGCATCACAGTCCCACATGACAGGCACCAAGGCAAGTGGTTCAAGTAATGGCTTGATAAACACAGTAAGGAGACACTGTAAGATGATGCTGATGTTGCCTTCCTTGTTCTACAACACAGGCAACAGGACACTGTACCTCCATACCTAGTGTGTCTCATAGTACCTCAACCACATTATTGTCCCTACAGCCTAGCCCTCCCTGCAATGCTAAAGCCCAAAGTGAAGCAAGTCTAGATTCCCTCAGGTTCTGAATCTCCCATCTCACTGGGGCTCCCTTTCATTTTACATGGGTTTATTAGTTACTGTCAAAATTATATATATTCAGGGTCTAAGCTTTTGTCTGTTCCATAACATGAGCGAGCGGTGATGTAGCCGATTGGGTAAATTGTCACCCCAAAAACCCAGAATCGATTAGCCACATGGGTCCAATGTGTGAAGCCCATCGTCTGGTCCCCTGTCATGATATTGTTTGAATATTGCAGTAGAACAACACTCACTCCAATCGTGAAAACCAAATATACTTGTGAGCATCTGTTGATTCAAATCCTCACTCAAAGACATTAAGCAGTACATCTTTTATTTTCTATACATGATTCGCTCATCATGAAAATATTAAATTCAAGAAAACACAAAACAATAACGAGGGGAGGAGGATAAGATTGCTTGGACCATAACTAGGTAGGATCTGCTTAAACATACCTGACTATGAGTCTGTTTCATTATACATGATTTTCATTAATTATCTAAACTGATTCCAGGATTACCATTCATCGCGATATGCCCAATATGATCAATAGTTGATGATTCATTGATGTCCATCAATAGTTGATGATTCATTGATGTCCATCAATGGTTGACAACTCAATGATACCAGCTGTTCCATGGTTGACAAAGCATTGAATCCAGACATACTGGAGTTCCTGAACCACTGCTTCACAACCTAATTGAAGCACAATGGCTGACCAACCACCAAACACTGGTTTCCTGGCAACACATCCAACAAAATACAAGATTCCCTACATTTTCACAGGCTCACTAATCAGATTTCTCCTTTGATGTTGGTATTTAGCTCAATAACCTTCCTGGTTTGCTTACAGATAAGTGGCCAACTATCGGCAAGCATGGCAGCAAGGTCATATGGCTGTGGAAAGCATGTGAACTGAACCCAGCCATTAGTACTAGTGTGCTGGTATCTGCTGGATGCAGAGAGAGGGAAACCTACTTCTAGTTGGTGGGACAGCAAGGTGGTCATTTGTTATGGACACACTTGGGTTTGATTCCCAGTGAGTGAAGCCTCATTTACTGTTGCTGAACCAGTAAAATAGCATCTCTGTCAGAACACAGGTCAATCCATAAATGCATAAAAGAATGTATAAATGAAAAGGAACTTCAGAAAGCTTTCTGCTGATGAGTACAGAAGTGCTCACGGTTTTAATCAATGTAACCTGTTTGAGTGTCATGGTTTGCTACACATTTTGTCAATTCACACACTCTGAACAACATGTCCTTGACATTGCTTGTCAAATGTGCAAGAGCCATGTTCAGAGGGTGAGTGAGTGAGTGAGTGAGAGTGAGTGAGTGATGTTTTACACTGCTTTTAGAAATATTCCAGCAATATCAAAGCAGGAAACACCAGGGCTTCACACATTGTACCCATGTGGGGAATCTGCCTTTGGCATGAAGAGCAAACACTTTAAGCACTAGGCTACCTCACCGCCATTGGAGGGTAGGAAACATACTTCTTATTACTATAATAACAAAGTCAAACTGCAGTCCTTGTTCCACCCTCAAGATGGTGGTGATCGAGATTAAGATCGTAATTGTAGCATTAAAGTCCCAATGATTTATGAGTTAGGAGATATACTACTTAAAAAATAAAGAGGATCCCTTGATTCTCTCATAATACAATAGATCATTTGTCATTTCATTAAAAATTATCTACTGTAAGAAAAGTATTCCTTAATAAATTTTTAGTAGTACATATGATTACTAACTATACATACAAAATGCATGTTCACATCCCATCCAAAGTTCATAAACTATTGGCCTTTCCTTTTAGTGTTGCCCCAGGACCTCCTGACCTCTTATTCAGACAGGGTCATGGCTACATAACCTACCTGCCCTGCTGTGACAAAACGATATGTCAAGCATAGGAGCCTTTAATCTGTATTAAACCTCAAGTACACGTTGGTGATGTTAACACCACGGTCATATGGAATGTGACGAAACAGTTTAAAGAGACATTGATATGGTTGGTGGTGCGTGCTAATTGCTGAAGTTATTATAATAATTAAGGAAACTGGTGAGATTGTAGCGCTTGGGTCTAACTATAGTACTGCCTGTCTGGTGAGGAAATGGACAACAAAGAACACATTAGTGTGAATACAATACATCTTTGTACTGATGTATTTCATCATCAAGACTCACAATATGAATCAATATATTAAACTATGTATATAACAGTGAGTGAGTAAGTTTAGTTTTATGCCACTTTTATCAATATTCCAGCAATATCATGGTCGGGGGACACCAGAAATGGGCTTCACATATTGTACCATGTAGGGAATCGAACCCGGGACGAGAGAACACTTTCACAAATGTTTAACCACTAGGCTACCCCGCTGTCCCTATGCATATAACACAGAGGCCCAGATAAGCTGCGTGTCCGGGTAAAATACGCATAGAAAATTTCTAATTACGCATTGAAAAATATTTGTTGCGTACCAATTACGCATTTAAAATGTTAGATACGCAAAATGTTTAAAACAAATGCGTACGGAATATATTTATAAAAATCGCTTGCGTAATGAAAAAAGACATCGATTGCTATCAAGTTGTACTGTTAGTATAGGACTAGTGTTGTACTGTCAGTATAGGATGAGTGATTTTTTATGAAATCATTTCCATTATATTTAAGTTGGTTTTGATTAGGTATGACATAAGGTAGAACATACCTGCTTAGTAAACTTACTCAATGACATAATACTTAGGTGAGTAAAATGACTGAAATACGCACATATTTGAAAGCAGTGGGTAACGGAAAATGAAATACCCACTCAACATTCATAATACCCACTCCAAAAAAATACAGTGGGTACAGTACCCACATGAGCTAAATCTTATCTGGAGCTCTGTAACAAGCTCCAAAGGACCAATAAGTTCAGTTTTATAACCATGGTTCATTATATGTGACTACAATTTACAGCAAGTTACTAAGGAAATAGAACAATCTGTTGTATCTGCTGGTTTGTTACATGGTTGTTACAAGCAGAGTTTACAGTACTTTGGTACAAGTATTACTACTTGGCATTACTTACACAGCTACTGTTTGTTAAGGTATATTCAAGTTCACCTGTGTGTCACCTGCTGTGAGACCTGTCACCTACTGTACCTGTACAGGAGTACATAATGCATAATGCATAAGACCTTTGGAACAGAATATCTACTGTTTCACCATGGCAGCGTATTTGGTAGTTTCAGCTGTATTTGCTATTATATTCTGATACACGTTTATGGACATAGAGACATGGTACCTTATGCAATGCCCATGAACACTTCTTGCAATGTGTCCTTCCTTAAAGTTGGCATAAAATAATAAAATATGATTTCAAAACCAGAAGCTTAAATGAAAAATCGAACTTAAATGTTTTACCATTGCAACATGTACAATGCTTAATATATTGGCTTCCTATAAAGCTGACTTCATAGCAAACTGTATGTAAATATAAATGGTTTACATAACAATGAACAGCACAGAGCTGGAAAAGAAGCACAAGTGTTTCATCACTGTCAAATGCTTCATGCTTATAGTATTAGCTGCCTTTAGTGTAAGGTCCTCAACACTGCAAACTGTTGCTGAACACAGGGAGACTGTTATCATTGTAAACATGTTCTTGAGCAAATTGTTTTTTCTATTGTCACTCAAGTGCTCCATTAGTCATAAACCATAACTGCATCTGTTTACCATGAGCCAACCAAATTGGGAAAATCAACATGGCCACTATTCATCATAAACATGGCGACACCTGTCCTAAATGCACAGTTTCAATTATGTAATTCGATATGGCCCACACTGAGTGCAGAGCTGACGCGGCACCTATTAAAAGTCACAGCTACTATGGAAGCCACAAAAGGCAGTCAGGAGTAGTTGTAAGCAGGTACCACTCAAATACATGCCTGGTTTGTGATATTCACGCACAACACTCAATTCAAACACTACTTCATTTAAATGACACACATACTGGATGTACCAACAAAGGGAGTGTACTCTGACCTCTCCCTGGCTAGCCTGTACAATACTGCAGTGATCAAACCACTTGATGACCATCCTGAGGAAGTCGTACAATCTAATTATAGAGGCTGTATGTTCGGCATGTAGTGACTGAGTATGGTATTACACCACTTTTAGCACTATTCCAACAATTCTATGTTAGGAGACATTAGAAATGGGGTCCACTATGTTCTAAAGTAGGAAATCAAACCAGAGCCATTGACGTGACAAGCAAGCACTCTAACCACTAAGCTAACCCACCAAAAGGTAAAAAAACTAGAAAAACCTTCATCCTTGCACACCGTTTACTACCAGAGCAAGGGTCAAGGGGTGCTGGGCACCAAGAATTGGCTTCACTTCAAATATCTCCTCCATAAAGACAATCCTATGAAAGTGTTGAGGGTTGCAGGGTCAAGAAATATGCAAAACTCACATAGAGGAAACTGCCCATTTTATACTGATTTCCAATAATAAGACACCTGCTCGCCCTGATATTTTGCAAACATAAAACAGGGTGATAATTGATAATTAACCTTATTAATGAGATTATAGGTGCACAAGGTTCAATTTCATTAGTGATATCTGCACCTCTCTCCCTTCGACCGATAAGTTCACTCCATAGTGTGCTGGTATAGATATGGTAAAGAGCCATGTAACCATGAAATCTTCTCAAGCAGTGTTGTGGATGGTTGGAGTTACATCACTGGTGACTGGTCATGATAGGTTTGCTTTAACAGGTTTATTCAATGAGAAATCAATCTTAACTGCTTTCTAATTGTCTGTGTATTTCAAGAAAGAGTATGGTCAAAGACTATGGTGTGTCTGTTTTAATGACTTGAAATTTCGTAAAATCTCATTCCTTGTATGAAAATGAGTTTATTGTGACAATATACAGCTGCAGCAGTTAGATTAGATTTAATTACAGAATCCTGGTGGATCTCAAAGTTGACTCCACCCATCCGATGCAGAAAGGTACATTATGATAATGCACAGAGACACCAGCTGGTGTATTCTAATGAATATCTATGTCCTTCTCCATGACTGGCATGACTAAAGCATGGACATGTCATCAACCTCATCAGGAGAATATTAATGTGTTTTCATGCAATGAGTAATGAAAGGACATAACGAGTCACTATGACATAAAGTCCAAAGTCTACGCATGAAGCATTTTTCAGTTTTTAATACAAATTGGAGGATCAAAAGGGAGGTGCAGAGGGTGTCCACACACCTTTTTCAGACATATTACATATTACATGTTCTCTTGGGGAAATTACTTTACCACATACTAATAAGTGCACTCCTCACATTTTTTTAAGTCCTGGATTCACTCCTGAAAGAACATTATACTAAGCCACTATGACATAAAGTCCAAAGTCTACACATGAAGCATTGCAAACTGGAGGATCTAGAAGGTGGGTGCAGAGGGTGTAAACACAGACATATTACATATTAGCTGCTCCCTTGGCCAAATTACTGCACCAAATGCGAAGATGTGGACTCCCCATTTTCCAAATCTTGGATTCACCTCTGATAGTATCAAACTTTTCAAATATAACCAGGGATCAAAATAGTGGTTAATTTTTGTGCCATGGCATGGTAAATATTGAAATATTTACAGATGAAATACTTTCATGTGCCCTGGCAGCACAACTAAAATTATGAAAATAACACACACCATGACACAGTTAAACATGGGCAGAAATGATTGCAGGGATTAGGGAAGGCACGGGCCATGGGCCATTTTGCACATTAGAATAATAAATGGCCCATTAAAATTTTGAAGTTTACTATTAATACAAGGGCAGGGGCCAATTCTAAATTCAAAAAATGGCTAATAATCCTGAAAATGGCCTATTGTCAAAGTTCTCTATCCCAATCCCTGTGATTGTTTTACAGAACTTCTGTATAATGTTGCACTGAGTAAGCCAGAGTCACGATAGTATTGTTCATGTATTCACTGGAAATGCTCATCAAATCTACAGAGTAATCTCCACTGCTAAAGACAGACAGGGCAATCTAAATCCTTCCTGTTAGTCCTAGTCATTATCAACAACAGTACATGTTAAAACCCAGGGGCAATTAATGTCAGTGAGATGAATGTCCCCTGAAAACCATGTACAAGGTTTGAACGGCCAGTGAGACTTGGGTTAACGAGGCAGTGTGATTGGATATACAGCTCCTATCATGTCCAGGTCAGGCCTGGTCAAGGAGTCTCCTGCAACCCTCACACTGACTACTGTGATGTGGTCGTGATCTATACATCAAACAACCATACATCAAGATGCACATTAAACGTCACCCAGTATATTTTTAAAAGGGTCACTCACTGGTTTCAAAATACCCAACAGGCTAGACCCATTAGAATGAAAATATATCGAATGCCAAATTGAATGTTAACATACAAGTACATATTCCATGGCTTAAATCATCATCTGGAGATGTGTGACTTCCTTTAGAAAGCCTCACCTAGGGTTTGTCTTAACACACTTGACTACACTTTAGGTATTTTTAGCAGCCTTACCATGATGGTGGACTCCAAAACAAAGTGCTACCGTAATTGCCATATTCTAAGCACATTCCTTGGCCAGCTGCTAGACCAATCTGTGACATAAGCATCCCATACTTAGAGCTAAAGTTACATAATGTTATAGTCCTATTTTCTTTTGTATAACATATTTTCGACCACAAGAACACCCAAAAAATCCCCAGCTGCATACAAGGGTGTGACAGTAAATCAGACTTTGTGAAACATTGCATGCAGCAGGCATATTAACACCTGAAATATCACTTTTCTCTCCCACTTGAGCTCAGAGATCAGTAGGTGTGTCGTGTTAATGAAGGTCCCATTTCTCAATTTTCAAAGAGGCAAGATATGATAATACAATAATCCTGCAAATATCGGGAGGCAAATTCCAAGGCAAATGCATATCTGCTTGGCCTTCCACCTTGTAACCTGTGAAAAACCATGAATACTTTTCTGGTTATTGCAACACATGCATGAAAAAA
Source organism: Haliotis rubra (assembly GCF_003918875.1). NCBI lineage: Eukaryota > Metazoa > Mollusca > Gastropoda > Lepetellida > Haliotidae > Haliotis > Haliotis rubra. Next base: position 5,698,502 of record NW_025766968.1, on the reverse strand, counting down.
GTTTTCTAGTCTACAAAAGCTTCATAAAAGTAATAACATTGTTTTTTTCTGTTTGCATATTTTCTTCACATCTTGTAAACCCAATCATGCAGACTCCACTGGCAGTTTCATCTGTCTGATTCAAGGCTGAATTGGGAATCAAACAAATATACACTTCCCTTTAATCTAATTCTCTAAACAAAAAGAACCATTTGAGGAAAAAGTTATCTTTGCAGACAGGCATTTTTGACAGGTGCTTGTATAATTCTCCACAAAATCAATAATGTGAGTCTGTCAGAGGTAGACGGGCCAATGATAAACTCCACGCAAAAATAATCAGTCAGCATCACCAACACTTAGAAGAAAATGGCATCAATTATAAATGACCTACTTCCCTTGGGAAGACATGCTCAAAATTGGACGACTACCAATCAGAAGTAATTTCATAAATGATTAATATTCCACATTGGCAAATGCCAGTTCATCTCAGAGGCTATGACTTATTAAAACAATGACCCAGTGAATTTGGGGCAGAGAGTTGAAACAAAATGTCACTTAATTAGAAAACAATACCTGTTGACCATTGTCTTCTCTTTCTTACCAGTATTAACACTTAATTTCTTATTTTTGTATTTTACTGTGTTAGATGTTTAACGCCACTCAGCAATAGTCCAGCTATATGGCAACGATGTCATGGTGACCAGGGTGGAAATCTTGTAAAGTACAGTATTTAAAACCCATAGTAACATAACTGGTGTTTCTTTTACTCACCCATAATAACATGTGTCCTTTTTGATTCTGTGTAAATGCTGGTTTAGTGGTTTAGTTTATGGCTCTGGGTTTTCAAAGAAAACTCTTATCTTCAAAGACAGCTAGCATCTCTAATAGTTTCAGCATATCAGGTTCGGCTGGTAAATTTTGATATTGCCAACTGACTGTATTTCAAGTGCTAATGTTACCCACTGAAACACTTTATAAATAAAATCAGGAACCTTAATTTCTCACATTGTTTCCAGTTGAACAGTGTAAGAGTTAACCTGAAATCTTGGTATCTTTGACATCTTTACTTTCAGTTTGTGTTTTAATGGAACAATAGGAGCCCTGTATACCTTCTGTATTGAATGACACGCCAGTACATCTACAAATGCAAGCTCCCTGCATCGATTACCTGATACGCCAGGGTAACAGACCAGCGACCAGGCCTTACTGGGGTCCTGCTTTCAGCTGAGATTGTCATAGAGATACTACACACTTGCACATCTTCATTTCAGTATAGGTTTTTAAGACACCTGGGGTCAAACTGCTTCAGTCATCTGCAGATTCACAATTGCTAAATTAATTACAACGAAAGAGTAAGTGACTTTGGTTTTACGCACCTTTTAGCAATATTCTAGCAATATCACGGCAGGGGACACATGAAATGGTCTTCACACATTGTACCCATGTGGGGAATCATACTCGGGTCTTCAGCGTGACGAGCAAACACTTTAACCCAAAGACTACCCCACCACTCCATACAACAAAAGAACTACATAAAGCTGCAAGGATAAATTACAGTTTTAATTTTCAAAAGATTTGCTTTGAAATAAATATACTTTAAACAAAAGACATGTTTTATTTTATTTGGTTAATGTGTTACTTTAAAAAAATACACTTTTCACGCTTGCTAACTTTTATGTAAATTATATTCCTATTTTCACTCATTCTGAATCTCTGACAATAGTAACCCTTCTTAGCATGCAGTCAACTTAATCATGACCCTGAAACAGTTTATCCAGTCAACAAGTTTCCTCAAATTTAAGCTGTGTAAGTATATTCAACATGATGAAAACACCACTAATTGTATATTGGAGACATAAATATTGTTACTGCCTGAACCATCTGTTTGAGCATGACAGAATTCCTTCATGAAAAGTGAAACTCCAGTGTAAGTAGGAGGGAAGTACTGCACTTTACTGGGCGCACTTTTTCAGATTAATTAGCGCTGCTGGGGTTCCCTAACCCTAACCCTAAGGATCGTAAAGGGTGCCTAACCCTAACCCTAAGGATCGTAAAGGGTGCCTAACCCTAACCCTAAGGATCGTAAAGGGTGGCATACCCCCTACCCTAACCCTAAGGATCGTAAAGGGAGCAGCGAGGACTGCGCCCGGTAAAGTGCACTCTAGCCAATAGGAGATATAAAGTTTCACACACACAAGATGTTTCCTCATTGTTCCCAGTTTCATTTATCATACAAACATTGCACTTCGTAAATGGAAACTGAATGAATCACTAAAAACTTGATCCAGTTAATACCTCCTCAACACAACCCTTGTCGACAGGAAAACCACCCACTGATTAACAATTGCTGTAGGGAAAATACACACCTGTAATCAAGCATGAAATCTCCAACAGCTGCAGAGGGCATATTACATAACATCTTCCTGGTTTGTGTGTAATTGTATAAGAGAGCAATCAAACACTTGTTCTATCAAACACTTGTTCTGTAATTCAGTCAGGTTAGACCTTCAGCTCGAAGCGAAACATCTTCACTCTTGCTTGACAACGTTACAGCCTTGAGGCATTGAACAAAGAGGTGTAATTCAGTCAATTAATAAGTCTCAACTTCTAAAATGCCCTTCAAACAAGAAATGCCTCTCAAACAAAAAATATCAAATAGCTGACAAGAAATAAATGCTGTATTTCTTAACACTCAATCAGTTTCTTACTTCAGCAACAATGAACTAATACTTGTTTCCTGCTAATAAATATCAACATCTTTTCTTTCAAAATACCCACAATGACATCTCAGGATTGAAAATAAATATTAAAAATAACATATGGGTTTACTATTTTCATGTAAATGAATAAGTGATGAAATCATTTGTGCAAGTGTAGGTTTGTGGTTTAATATATCTGCCATGTAATAAGCCAGGATGTTTCTCTGATTGAACCATGTTTATCACATGGATGCTAGGTCTTCACATTGTTTGCATGCTTTACTGAACAAGCTCAAGGAGTATCATATACACTCATAGCACATGAGCGATATTGCCAATAAAGCACAACTGTGGCTGAGGCTTGCAGAGAGCTCCCAATATAGACCCATCACCACAACAAAGCATCTGTTGACAGCTTTCACAGCCTGAAAGTCCATCTGTTGCACAAAGTAGGAATAGTTGTAGATTTCTGATTAAACAGCCAGTTTTGCTATCACTGTTTGTTTCTGGACACAATCCCAAGTTTCCATGGTAACAGAATGTCTGATTTAGACAAGATACTACACACCAATTAAAACTCTCCATGTTGGAGATTATCTGAGGTCAATGTCACCGTGCCCAACATGTTAAATTTGAGAATCAGGAACTTCTAGTTGTGTCAGATTCAGTGCAAAAGATCACTATACGAAATTAGAACAGCAAGACTAACTCCAAGTGTGACTGAATATAATATAACACAATCAAACCATAATTGGTTCAGGTGCTCAATAAGACTGTCTCCCAGTCCCTTAGGAATATATCAGAAGGGAATCCAACTTAAGACTGGGCAAGTCCTGATTACATCATTAATTAACTTCAAATGAAACACCGGTTCCAGACTGAATTTAAATTTGATGTATTTCTGTGGGTATTTTTTCAAAAAGAATATCTTTATTTCTGATACAAAGGGCCAGTCTAGTATTGCCACATGAGAGAGGAGGAAAAGATTAAAAGTTATAGCAGGAATACCAATAGTCTAGATTATCCCATCAAAAATCTTTAAGACACACACAAAACCAAACCTTACAGGAGGTCCCACAGACATTCTAGGAAATAAGTAACATATACTGAATAAAATTCTTATACATATAATCATTCTTTTCATTGTCAAGTGACCATTACCATTTGGTCATGTTAAACTCTTTAGAGACGAACTTAGCACACCATTAGCATCACTTTGAGAATGTGAACTTGACCCTGAAGTTAATCTGTGACAACATGATGTTCACACTTAGACAGGGATTACAGGGATGTCGACGAACTTACAACAAAGTGGAGCTTTTGCTTATGACATGCTTGTAGCAGGGTTTTACACGACACACAAATGTGTGTCCAGTACGCACAAATGTAGAGAATGGATGCAGAAAAAACATTCACCGCGTCCTGAGGGATGCACAATATTATTCAGTGTACCCACAACATATCTTTGACTTTGTAAAGTGTTTGGTTGTTTCTATCAGAACAGTTACATGCATCATTTCATCCACCAGTCCATATGATCAATGATTCATTCCAGGCTCTGAAGAAATGATCGAAACGTACAGTTCTCAACACTGTCACTTCACAGGACCCCTAAAACTTATAATTAGGGGTCCCCCCGGACCCCCATGTTTGTGAGTCGGGGTAAACCTTGCTTGTAGGGAGATGTTCAGTTTTGGGTGTAGGAATCACAGCCACCCTAGATGCACACTTTGTTTGCTATGAGACTGCATAGTCCAACATACACACACGCACACCACAGGCACACTCGCACCACGGTGTAAACGCATGGTCTGCACCTGCGCTCGGCACACACACAACTAACTCTTGCTCTGGGAATGCAACATCTCATACATCAGATACACACCCCTACCGTCTAATTCTATGCTGACGTTTTCTGATAAGAAATTTGGCAAAACATATACTATTTATTTAACGTTGCACCGTATTTCGAATTATGTCATCTCACAAAAAATGATTTTATCTCTCACAACAGTACAGCACAATCAGTCATACTATTTTCACAACAACTGCCTCAGACAGATTGGGCCTATTAATGAGAATAATGGCATGGTTCCGATTTCACCTGTTTTCAAAACTGCATTGTTTCTTTTTACACAAAATTATGATTCCATGAAACTACAGCAACTGTTTGGTACATACTAGTATTATGTGTAATTAACACTGAAAAGTAATCCCCATACAATTTGATCCAGCATCATAACCATGATGTTTTTCAACTTTGCACCCCTTGAATAAAAACACCCAGCTTTTTGAACTTTTGACACAAACATTTTTGCTATCCTATCAACATCTGAGCAACTCCTGGCTGCTAAACTGGTGACCACCAGTGTTCCGCATCGCTGGCCATCAATGTTGGCCCCAATACCAATCTCCCCCTAAAGAATACCCCTTGGCAATGAAATACCTTTCACCACCTAGCTCAGGGTAATCAAACCTACATCTGGTTACAGTGGTAACATTTGTATCAGGTGTAAAATGGGGGAGGGTGGGAGCTTTAGAAAGCCACATGTACCGGTAACACTACTGCAATGCCATTGTCCTACTACCTCAACGTAATTTCAATTCCTTAGGGCCCCTGTCATTATATTCTGGGCAGGTTTACAGCTCCAATGAACAGCTGCATCATGTGATGTTGTATATACAACACAGACAATTGAGTCCTAATGAATAATAAATCAGCTCTTAGCCAGCTTAAAACACAAACGCTTCTTGATTGGAAAATGTCTACATTTTTTAACTGTTCCTGATGAAATGGTATAAAAACTTCAATGATTCACACTTGTGCTCCCTCTGAACTGGTTTTGTAACTCAATTTAATTTTTCAATTTAGAACAACAGTCAAAACAAAATTTCTGTCAAACAAGTTAATATACTGGAAAAGATGCAAATGAGTTGCATCCCAAGGAAAATTCAATGCATCCCAAGGAAAATTCAGGCCTTTCATCCCAGTTACTGGTGAGTGCACATCTGCCAGTTTCCGTGACATTTTCTTTTAAGCTAATGATCCATTTTGCCCCAACATGACATAATAATTCAAACCAAAGCTGGAGAGAATTAAACCCGCAAGTTCACAGTGGATATTTACTTTTTGGGGGCCGAGCTCATGTACAGAGGCCGTTCAGCTTTGAGTGGGCGGACAATGTTTGCTCACACCCACAAGCCTGATGCACCGTTACTCACAAGCTCCTTGTCACTGCCAGGGTGGGGCAAGAGGGAAAGGAGTTGTCCCTAGCAGTTTGGAAAAATGGAATGACCATAACAAGTTACTGAGGCATCAACAGGACCAGTAACTGCCATTTTCTCCACATGCACCCATGTACAAAATTAACTATTTGACTGACTGAGTTTGGTTTTACGCCGCTTTTAGCAATATTCCAGCAATATCACGGCGGGGGACACCAGAAATGGGCTTCACTCATTGTACCCATGTGGGGATTCAAACCCGGGTCTTCGGCGTGACGAGCCAACGCTTTAACCACTAGACTACCCCCACGCCCATTAACTATTTGACAAATATTCCACTGGCATTGTTCTGGAAATGTCTTGCACTAACTGTGTCTGGCCTTTTGTATGCGGATGTGTACCTAACCACAAAATGATATGGATGACTTACAATTGTAGTGCTGTGGGATATATTTCCTAGACCACAGGATAATATTGAGCATGGTTACTGGTATAAAAGGAAGGCACAAACACTTTTATCCTCTATGATAAGAAAATATCAATGAACAGAAAAACATGTCACTTCCTTTAGTTCAGTGGTTATAATTTAAAGTATAAATATCCTATTCCTGTTGTTTACAATACAAAGCCTATTTAAAGATTAATAGACATGATCAAACAGAGAACGAATAAATGTGATTGTTCATGTCACATTGATGCATGGAATATCCACTAATAGTCTTTAAATAGTCTTAAACATTTTACCGTCTACTTTTCAAGAGGGATGATATCTGGGGGTATCAAAGTTCATAGGGGACATATTGCATATCTCTGTCTCACACGGAGCAGAAGGATAGCTAAACCTTTGTCTCATCTAAATCTGGGTACTGGTGTACAGGTGAACATATATACAGGAATGATACATGAAGATATTTAGCCAAACAATGGTGCCCAAACACTTGAGGCTCACATCATTAAAATATGTTTCAGATGATTTAGAGAAACTGTAAATAACAATGTATTACCTAACTGAAATCAAGTTTACCTGTATCATGTTAGTTTCAGACTATGGTTAATGTGTCCAAGTAGCCAAAGCTATTTACAGTATAACAGCATTTTATCACTGCAGCGTGCAATTAATCTATGTGTGCAATGAATTTCTGACTCAGGTTTCAATCAATAAGAGAGTATAAATTCAAACAATGTTATCTTGATAGACCTAGAGAACAGTAGTTTCAAACCATGTTAATGTACACTGTTACAAGTTGTTATACTGATTGGGAATTCTTAATTTAACCTTATTTAGAAGCAACAGTACATTGGTTTATAAAATTCAGTGAAAGAGTAATGACAAACCTATTGGCAAAAATATCCTTTAACACATAGAACTGCATCAAATAACATGTAAACTATATTAGGAAGTGAAGAAAGAATACTGTTTAGTGTTTAACAATGTTGCACCTATAGAAATGTTCCTGCATTGTTTTGGAATATCAGTCCCGAAAGATAGCCTCTGCTACAGTTACGGTGAAAACATAACAGTGCACCGTTACACTCGGATACACTACAACTACTGTGCGTATTTGACTTATTCTAAAACTTTCAGACTGGCCTGAATGTTCACAGGCCGTGAAAAACAATTTCGTTAGCTAGTTTGCTTGCAGATGTGACGTCCCTAGCAAATGCACACATTTCTGCAAAACGCCAAGGCGCAGCCCGTTAGATTTCTTTGAAGAGCGATTACCACTGTTAACGAAATCGCGCCTCAAATTGAAATTGGTGTGTGCATATCCATACAAGGCCGTTTGAAAGCGTCTTTGATCGGGGTGAAGATATTGATAATTGCACAGTGTAACGCTACGTAAAACAGTGTGAAGATGGGTGTTGTCAGTTTCAAAGACCACTAAAGCCTTGCCTTTGTTTACTAAATAGCACCGGTAAACATCTGCTCAATGCACAGTTGCACTCTGTCAGTGAACAGTTACATACCTTGAAATTTAGTTGAATTGGTTCCGAATCGTCCAGAAAACGGATACTACATGAGTATTCCGTTTGAACTTCACCCTTCGTACTTCTTTTCCGGAACATTTTATCCGGTTTTGTGAACAATCCACACAAAAGATGCTGTCGCGAGAGAGAGAAGAAAAGCAAGGCTGGCTACCGCATCCAAGTTGTCGATGAATCTCCAACCTTGTTTCAAGATGGAGAGCGAAGCAGGTCACATGACTCAGCTAGGTCAAGGGTCAACGGTCACGGCAGGTGCTCCACGGCACGCTCGAGCCGATTATCAGCTGAGTTTGAGGTGCCAGTGCTCTTGCCGTTAAATTTTAACAGTGTACGATATATTTGGCACGTTGTTATCTAATATACATTGTATTTGTCTCTAATGTATTGGTGAACACAGATATGCGATGCGTTTAGTTTTTTGTGCGGCATTTGCCTCGTTTTGAGACGGATTCCGGAATGTAACACGTGGTAAACAGGCTCAGGTAGTCTACTGCATCTACGGCCTTGAACAGACAACCACGACAGGCTGAAATAGACTACCATAGAAGAGGCAGAGATAGCACCATGATTTTAATCATTATGGGGGTTTGTGGGTGTGGCAAGTATGTAATATACAACTCAAGTGCACGTGCTGCAGCGATGGTGACGCAACGTGCGCGGAAGCTGTAGCGCAGCTGTCAAATCACTCAATATTCCACTGAGCACGATTTCTCCGCATGTACCGCACAGTGTCAATCAGGATTAATGGACAAGTAATGGTTCTGTGAGCACGTTGCGCACGCTATCCACGCGCATGCTGGTAGTATAAGGTCATCGCAGTACGAGGTGTTTGTCATGAATAATCGACTCCATATTTTTTCGTATATATGGTACAATTTGGAAATGTGCACAGTCACTGAAATGATTCGGAATATTTATAACAAAAACTTTAACAGTTTTGATAAGTCACTAAAGTACTTGGGTACTAAACACTGTGACCTATTTGTCCTCCACATGTTATACTAGGAATAAGGTGTAAATAAAGTTTGGACCAATTTACAGTTTTACAAAAGTCATCTGAATAACAATGAACTCATATTTGCTGCTAAGAGTTTAACAACCCACACCAATCTAGAAGTAACTGATAATTAACCAAATTATTCACACCATATCTCATTTGCACCCAATTTCAGGCACTGATTGTAACCTGTACACATATGCAAGGGAGGTATCTTGGATTTCAAAATAAGAAGTTGGCATGCAAACTGGGCCATAAAATTGTCGTTTTGTGCAAACTTCAGACTTTCTATTTCCTTAGATTTAGAGACCTTTCAACATTAAAGGGCCACTGATCCAGAGCGATTAATGTTTCCAGCCAACAGTCTAATTACGAAACCTAGCTGCAAACTGGTCAGCCCCTGCTCCCTTGACCCTGACGGACACGGGGACTCGGCTACTGTCCACCTTGGCAGAATTTCTTCAACCTAATCAGTGGGACATTAGGAAGGGTGGATATGCCCATCAGATGCCGTTTTTTTAAAATATCCCCTACAGTCCTTTTCTGATTGTAATAAAGTATCCCAGAAGTGTAGGCTTTTTCAGATTTTCAAATGTTTGGATGGTATAGTGACTGATCCAATAGTTGATCGTATTTCTGTGTTTTTTACCTCGATATTTAATCATGAAAAAATATGATATGTACTACGTATGCTATGATATCAAAAACACACATTTGATATATACTACCCATCAAAAGTTTAGACTCACTTAAAGCACTCACTATATGTTATGTATATGTATGTGGTTACATCGAAGATGAATTTCTCCACCAACTTGGGGGAACCAACTGAAAACCTTATGCAGATGAATTGCACAAGGATGATGCTTCAAATTGCGAAAGGCATGAGCAAATGTCGTGCATGTGAACAGATGCGTTTTGGTGTAAAGTTTTGTTAAGAATTCGCCAATTTTCACAGATTTTAATCATTTACTGAACTCATGACAATAATCTTTTCAATGTTACGAATATGTTTTACAATACACCAGTTCATAACTAAACAGTACCTTTAAACAGTATGGAATATTTTGCAAAAAGCTAGTTTAGAACAGTGGACAAGTAAGTGGCTACATTTACACTAGTGAGTCTAAACTTTTGATGGGTAGTATATTTGAATCCATAAACTAAACAACCCCACTTTGCCATTGCCCAAAACATTCTGAAATTTTACTTAGGTACTTAGGTATATACAGTTTTTAACTAAGTACACAGCAAACGCTTATATATATTTCTTGTGTAACAATGAAGTTTGATCCGTTCGTATCCTCAAAACAGTGTCAGCCCATAATTTCTTTTTCAAACATTCAAGCAATACAGTGTCAGCCCATAAGTTTTTATTTCAGACATTCATGCAATACAGCGATTACTACTCTCTTGCTGTAACCCTTGTTTGGTGGTAAACCTACATGTTATTTGTCGTCATTTAATTATTGGGTCCTGATATTAGTAGACAACAACTTGACACAATAATGAGCTGTACTGACATGATTTGGGAATGTTTCACTATTTACTGACATTTGCTGATGACGTTGGGTACAAGCAGGTTTAGATACCAGCCCATGAAGAGTTTTTATTGCAAAGAACCAAGACATAAGATAAATAGATTTATGGTGTAAGGTGACAATTACATCCCATAATGACTGTTCTCCAAAGTAAGAATTGAAAATTGGAGTAAGGAGCAGAAGGACGAATGTGATCAGGCCCTATGACCGGGCTGACTGCCTGTGACTGCTAGTGGTGTGTAGTTTAGTGGATTGCTGCCCATGTCTTCAGTTACACGTCTCCCTGGTCCTGACATGGTGTGGGTTTGTTCACTGCAGTATTAGACATTCACCCACTATGGGAGAGTCATGAGTTTGAATCCCACTCACTTCATTTATGTTTCTTGGTTTGTCAGTACCACAGTGGTAAATGTCTGAAATCAGTATTACTTCAGTCGTTCCTCCCACATTAAGCTAACATGCCACGATAAATCTCTAATAGTGTTTAAAGCTTCATTAAACCTAACGCACTCACAATAGGAATAGCCTAGTGGTTTAAGCATTTCTGGTGTCCCCCGGAAAGGAGGTTAAAACCAAACTCACTAACTCACTCACTCACTTACGATAAGAATGAATAAGTTTCATGCCACAACCAAAAACCAGTTTGATTCAGGTGGTCTGATTCTATCGATCTTTGTTTTATGGGGCACACAAATTTAATTTTAACAATATTTGACTTAAGAGTATCAGACTGACATGTAAATGCCTCTTTTAAATGAGTGCGGTGTAAAACTAAACTTGATCACTCTTTTAAATTAATTTCAATATACAATATAGTGACAAATTGTAGGATGTAGTTAACACGTAAATATTGAGCTCTTCATCTTCCATAGTCAGGGTTGGAAAGCTTAGGGAAAAGTGATAGGCTTTCATTTTTGAAAACAGAAATTCAAAAGCCGGACTATAAGAGAAATGCTGAGATTTAGTTTCAATCTCACAATAAAGATGGAAAGCTAAGTTGACAAAAAGCACAGAATTTATACCAACCATGATTCATAGCACTTAAACCGATAATAAATTGATTATATAGGAAATCATATTCAAAACATCATTTGATAAAAATAATCCCCATTCCCTCATACAATCTTTCAGCAGTTGCAAAAAGCTAAACGTATGTTTTGCTGGCAAATGCAGCTGATATTCTGGTCTAATTTTGTCGTTGGTTTAGTGAATTGCAGTTCTCATACAGGAAGACCCATGTGCTATAATCTTACTGATGCTAGGTATCACACACACTGCTCACATGAAATACTATTAGCATACTGTAATATAGTGGGAAGTTTGAAATGGGAGAATCTCCAACTTCCTGTTAGCCATCCACATACTGATATATCTTACACATAATGATGTAGGCATATCAGTGGCTGTCCTAATTATCCATACACATGTGTGGTAACAATTTGCTTCAACAAACGTGAAAAAGGCATGTTTTTTCAAATGATTAAGTCTTCAGCAATGAAGTTTACATACCAGACCTAGGTATGCATGATAGGATTGTAAGAGTTACTTCCCCTTCATTAGATTCCCATGTGGAACACTTGTATAAAGGAAATGAGGTGATTACAAGAATTTTGCCAAAACCTTGAAATTTTCTTCATCAAATTGTATATTGAACTTGTTGTAAAGTATCTCTTGTATAATGTACTGATTGTTTCTCAAACCAAAATTTTCAGGAACATTGCATAGGGTAGCCTAGAGGTTAAAGCATTCTCTCATAAACTTAGGCCTTGGTTCAATTCTCCACATGGGTACATTGTGTGAAACTTAGTTTTAGTGCTCCCAGCCATGATATTACAGAAATATAGCAAACAGTAGTGATAAACAATACATGGTATAAGGAAAATTAGTTATAATTTGCTGTTAGAGAAAGGAAGTATGATGGGTCACTGTAGAGAAGAGACACTGCCCTGTTTGTGTAACCTGTACATAAAGATCAGAGAACCATTTTTGGTTGGATTGCCCCTTCTATGGTTGTTTAAGACTTTCTGCCCTCAAATGGTAATTGGGGCGGTGGGGTAGCCTTGTGGTTAAAGCGTCCCGCTCATCACGCCGAAGACCCGGGTCCCCACATGGATACAATGTGTGAAGCCCATTTGTGGTGTCCCCCGCCGTGATATTGCTGGAATATTGCTAAAAAGCAGCGTAAAACCATACTCACTCACTCAAATGATAATTGAACCACCTGCTAACCTCTCCACACCTACACTCGACACTTACCTACGTTCCATTCCAAACCTACTCATCCTCCACCTTCCCTCAGCTTACAATGTAGTCTTGTTTGTCATCTTGCTAAGTATATATTTCCAGCTGTTAAAAGGCATGATCTCTTCCTTAAACAAGTCAAACGATTAGAATTTTACACATTGTAGCCTTGCTCCAAGGCTGTACTGAATGCTAAGTCCATTCATGTATAGTAATTCTATCCTTTAAAGAGGCAAGTCTAGATATGGGGACAGTACAGGACCCCAGTCTGTTATTTATTATTGTTTTAGAAATAATCATTTAAACTATTGATATTTACCTTAGAAACTTGTGCAAGTGTACACACATTGCTAATTTGGTGTTCCTGCCAGTAGATCATGTATCTATTGTCATTTATAAAAATAGTAATTCAGTAGGTAAAAATATATGATGAAAGTATTTCACTGCTTCTGGCTGATGGTGAATGTAATTTAGGGATTTTTTGTTGCAGGTTTTGTTTGATATTGGATATATATTCTATTCAAATGATGTTAAGAGACAGCTGATCTATTATTTGGCAATAGTTACTCTGTCATGGCCGATCTATTATTTGGCAATAGTTACTCTGTCATGGCCGTGAAATGTGAGTGATACTACCATTGAACTTGCTATTGTTCTTTTTGCCACTTTCAGAACCACAGTAGGAAAAGCCATGGCTAAAAAGGTAAAATACAAACAGTATGCCTAGAAAACCAAGTGTTGTTATGTGTAACAATGTATCAATGAACTGTGGTACAAGCAGCCATCATGATGCCATGTTTCTTATTGCTCAGGAGATGTGGGTTGGTGTCAGTCCAAAGGATTTTTGTTATGGTAGGTGACTAGACTGGATCTGCTGGTCAAACTTTGTAACCTGGCTGGTTGTGGTATTTTACTTGTGGAACATTGACTTCATGACATCGACCACTGGTTTGACTTTTTTTATCAGTCACAGTGGTACAGCTAGAATCTTGCTGACTAGTGTTCACTAACAAAGAAAACACAGTTGTAAGTTTATATATCATGTAATTTGCAGGTGTCCTAACAGAGGTGGTGCTTTCGTACATCTCAAGTTTTAACCCTTCATGAGGGGTGGTGGGGTAGCCTAGTGGTTAATGTGTTTGCTCATCTCACTCACTAACCTTTCATGCTCTATATTTTTAATAATGTAACCTCCAGTAACCAGACACTGAGGAAAGCTACAGCGTCTCTATACCTTGTTTATGTAGATGCACAATGAATAACTGATTCATCATTTCCTTTACGGAAAGCCCGGTTTTAGAAAGTTGACTGTAACTGTTTGAAGGTGAGTAAAATCTCCCTCCATCTGGCTTGTAGCTGCAGTGGCAGTTTGCTGATGCTGATGATTTCCATCCTGAGGCCAACAAGGTGAAGATGGGCAAGTCTATACCACTTACAGACGAGGTGGGTGGAGACCGACACATAGGCTACCAACTGTTTCAAAAGTGCTTTTTCATAATTATTATTTTCCAATCCTAGGAAAAATATTTTTTTGTGTTTTATTTCTTTTATGGCAATAAATGTACATAACTGAAATTGATTTCTTATGAACTGTGTGACCTCTTATGGCCTTGACCTAAATGTATGATGAGTGCTAGATTCCCCTCAGATGTGGCATAGCATGTACAAAACTTCCTGGTATAAACAGTATAAGTTGTCTTCAAAATTCTGTCAGCTGTGCTTATTTATGAAAAGCTACTAGAGACCAGGTTTAGATGTGAAAGGATCATGAATAAACTTAAAGAAGCATATTGTCATACGATACGATCAGGGTTAGAACTGGTCCACAGCAACCCATGCTTGTCATAAGATGTAGCAAACACGATCAGGTGGTCAGGCTCGCTGACTTGTTTATTGTATCCCAGTTGAATATATTGATGTTCAATCACTGGATTGTCTGGCACATTAATTACAGACAGTGTCATACAACAAACCAACCAAATGGAGCTTACCCTTTATCTTTTTGTAAAAGTAGAAAAGCGGTGACATAAGCTTGTAATGATGACATTACACCTTAGAACATAGTGGGTTCCAGGGCCCACTTGCACAAAGCAATCTTAGTTACAATCAATCTTAGGCCCCTACAATCAACTTTACAATCACCATACAATTGCCCTAATCCACTTGCACAAAGCTGATCTTAGCGTGATTGTAAGACGGCATGGATTTAAGATCGCGATCTTGACTAAGATCGAACTATTCAACGGTGGAGGTAGGAATTTCTTGAACTCGACTCCTGTCTACAGTTGTCTGCAAGTGCGCATAACATGCTGCGCAAATAAAGAGTGGAACTGGTTACTGCACACAACACATACCTCCCTCAATCGCACCTTGCAGAATTTTCATGAAAAAAAATCCCACAAATGTTTGAAGGAAAAGATTATGTGGAAGATAACACACATTTTTCTACATTCTAACTGTCTTGATTTATGAACAAAGACATTGCAACTCCCAGAAATACCTAACCTGTGATTTTTGAAAATATTGAATTACAAGAAAAAAAAAAGTAATAAATTTGGGTCTAGATTTAGTGACTTAATAATTATTTTTTCTTATTGTGAAATTCCTTTTTACACAAATTTCAAATGCATTAGCAAGTGTATTTTCCTGTTTGATGAATACTTGTATTATATCTAAAATGCATAGATTAAAACCCTCGTCTCTCGTCCGACTCAATTTTATATTTAAAATGAGAGAAAGAAACTTGATTTTGCGCGTTATCTCATTGTAGATTATTTTAATTATAAACTAAGACAAATTCAAAGACACAAATGTGACCGGGAAAAATATATGTGGAGATCTCCAACTTTAATGCATTGGACATGGCAGAGCATGACATAACATACCAAGAGAAACCACTCCCATCTTGCGTAAAACTAAGATTAGCTGCCCTTGAGTTATTGAAAAGGTCACGGCCATTACTATTCAAATGCAGACACCTTTCGTTTCTATCCAAAAGGTATGTTGTTTCACACATCTTCCAACACTGAACCGAGTGGGGATAGTACATTATGATATCGACTCGATAGTTATGTAGTTCACTACCGCAAATAACGGTGTATCTGACCTTAAATCGGTGGTGCGTTCTCCGTGTTGTTGAACGAATCATACAGTTTTATGCAATTTAAAAGCAATCTCCAAACATAAAGCTGATTATTTGCGTGCAACAGTGACTAACTTGAACGCAATTTTACACAGACTACAATGATCTCAGCTCCTTACAATTGGTCCGGACCAACTGTAGGTTTAGATTGTAACTTACAATGATTTTAGCCTACAATCGCTTTGTGCAAGTGGATGGCGATTGCAGCCGAAGCCTAAGATCGCGATCTTAAAGATTAACAATAATTGTAGCGCTAAGATCGTTCTGTGCAAGTGGGCCCGGGCCCTATTCCTCAAAGCAATTATTTCTAACTTTCGCACAGGAGATCACGATTGTAATTTACGATCGAAAGAATTACAATTGCGATACTTACAATTCCCTTACAATAGCTTTCAGGAACGACAATATATTATTATTTACGATAATTATAAAGTTGATCGTAGGGCTTACAACTGATCTGGGCCCTGTTCCTCAAAGCGATCGTAGCAATCATTAGCTACAATCAGAGTAGTGTGTTCAGAGAGCAGTGTATTCAGTGTCTGCCTTCAGAGACCAGTGTGTTGCAGAGACCAGTATGTTCAGAGACTAGTGTGTTCAGAGTCTGTCGTCAAGAGACCGGTGTGATCAGAGACTAGTGTGTTCAGAGACCAGTGTGTTCAGAGACTAGTGTGTTCAGAGAGCAGTGTGTTCAGAGACCAGTGTGTTCAGAGACTAGTGTGTTCAGAGACCAGTGTGTTCAGAGACCAGTGTGTTCAGAGAGCAGTGTGTTCAGAGACCAGTGTGTTCAGAGACCAGTGTGTTCAGAGACCAGTGTGTTCAGAGACCAGTGTGTTCAGAGACCAGTGTGTTCAGAGACTAGTGTGTACAGAGACCAGTGTGTTCAGAGACCAGTGTGTTCAGAGACCAGTGTGTTCAGAGACCAGTGTGTTCAGAGACCAGTGTGTTCAGAGACCAGTGTGTTCAGAGACCAGTGTGTTCAGAGACCAGTGTGTTCAGAGACCAGTGTGTTCAGAGACCAGTGTGTTCAGAGACCAGTGTGTTCAGAGAGCAGTGTGTTCAGAGTCTGTCGTCAGAGACTAGTGTGTTCAGAGTCTGTCAGCTCTGTCTTCAGAGACCTGTGTTTTCAGAGACCAGTGTGTTCAGAGACCAGTGTGTTCAGAGACCAGTGTGTTCAGAGACCGGTGTGTTCAGAGACCAGTGTTTTCAGAGAATAGTGTGTTCAGAGTCTGTCGTCAGAGACCAGTATGTTCAGAGACCAGTGTGTTCAGAGACCAGTGTGTTCAGAGATGTTCAGAGACTAGTGTGTTCAGAGACTAGTGTGTTCAGAGACCGGTGTCTTCAGAGACTAGTGTGTTCAGAGACTAGTGTGTTCAGAGACCAGTGTGTTCAGAGACCGGTGTGTTCAGAATCTATGTTCAGAGACCAATGTGTTCAGAATCTGTGTTCAGAGACCAGTGTGTTCTGCGACTAGTGTGTTCAGAGCCTGTCGTCAGAGACCAGTGTGTTCAGAATCTATGTTCAGAGACCTGTGTGTTCAGAGCTTGTCTTCAGAGACCAGTGTGTTCAGAATCTGTGTTCAGAGACTGTTGATGTATAGTCTCTGGCATGGTTTATACTGACACACAGTGATATAACTGAAAACTGTTCAAAGCTGGATTTAACCCAGCTCACTCACTCACTTATGTGAGAATGTTGATAAAGAATTGTTTTTTGCAGGACCGAATTCCCTGGTTGACATCCATCCACCAATACATTAAAACGTAAGTACTGTTACTGAAAATTGTATTTAAACACTCTTCATACTCAATGTCTATCTTTTGTGTTGTTTTGTTTGTTTGTTATCGAATGCCACAGTCAACAGTATTCCAGTTACATGGCAACGATATGTAAATAATGAAGTCTGGACCATACAGTGACTGATGTAAAGGTATAACTATTAAGTCTCCAAGACTGCCTGTCGTTCCCATTGATCGCCTCTTGTGACTAGCATAGGTTGCTTGTAACCTACCCTGACCCGTGAAGATGTGTGCTAGAACTGATCTTCAGTAACCCATGCTTGTTGTAAGAAGTGACTAATGGGATCAGGTGGTCAGGCTCGTTGACTTGGTTGACACATGTCATCGTATCCCAATTGTGTAGATCGATGCTCATGCTGTTGATCACTGGATTGTCTGGTCCAGACTTGTTTGTTTACAGACTGCTGCCATATAGCTGGAATATTGCTGAGTGTCTCAGTCTATACAGTAATTATAGCTACTGGAGCTCATATTGAAGTCCCTCGTTCATTACCCACCTGTTGGAGATACCACCCTTTAATAAATCCTACAATGTTATTACAAATTGTGTAATAACATTGTGTGCTGCTGGAACTATTTGCACTTGCGTGACCCAGGTGTTCAGGCGTAATGCACTCTTTGCATTTCGTAGTAAAGATGTTTAAACTTTTCTTTGCTCGGTTGCGTGTAATAGCATTTATGTGAAAAAAAGTGATATGTTGTTTGAAGTCATTGGGTCCCATTTTCATACCTGCGTGTTTATTTTTGATAACTCAGATTAAATAGCGAATGTTGACAATCATCAATGTGCATGACCCCTGTTATAATGGCATAATGTAAAGCTTGTTCTGTAAGCTGTGAATTCTGGTGATATTTATATGGAATTTGCTAATGTTGGTAAACCCAAACTCAGTAGTCAATAAAATACTAAACAATGTGCTAATGTTGGGTGAGTAATAAGTAATAACATGTCCCTTATAATACCATACATGACACTCGTGAATGGTATTGGTACCAAGACATTCACTCATTCCATAAATATAGTATTACACGGGACATCGTTTAGTATTTTATTTATATATTACAGCAATATCACCCCAGGGGACATCTGAAAGCGACTTCACCCACTGGACCTATGAAGGAAGTAATAAAACAATGGTTCAGCATTTTGAGCTAAGGTACCCCATCACCCCAAATTTCACTGAAACAGTTATATGCTGTTTATTTAAGTCAACAGTCCATCACTTCCTCCACAGGTTAAACACAGAAGGAAACAATGGAGTGGTCACATGTTCTGCACTGAAGAAAATGTATCGGGGGATTCTCACTTCAGGGGAGGTAACTGCTGACAAAGGTGCTGAGAAGCTTCCTGTTCTGTTTGTATATTTGAAGGGAGACCGTGACCTCATTATTAAACGTATGGAAGGTCGTTCGGGACACTTTATGCCAGTATCTCTCCTGGATTCACAGCTGGCTCTACTAGAAGAACCAGACAAGTCTGAAGAGGCTGTAACTGTTTCCATTGACATCAGCGTTGATGACATTGTAGCGTTGGTTATCGAGGAGTGTGAGAAACGTCTGAGCAGATCCGTGAAAAGTGACGTGTCATAACTGAGGCTGGATGTTGAAAGAGTCCACTGGTGATTGAGTGGGAATAAATGTTTCCAGGCATGTTATCACAAATTTATCACACATGCCAGCGCAGTATCACATCCAGTATAAACCAGTTATGCTACAAAGGGATGTAAGTTTTAGATGCGCAGTGTAAGGTACACACATAGATGCACCTGTGACTCTGGATGAGGCAGGGCATGGTCACAAACGAGAACTGTTGCTTTTTAGTTGTTCAGGGACAAATTTACAAATTTACAAATCTAATTTAAAACAACTACACTGGTAAAATCACTACTTACATATGATGAGAATTTGAATGGAACTTAAACAGAAAACTGAAGCTCGAGAAGGCTTGTCGACAGAATCTTCCCATAGTACTTCCTGGCTTCTTTAGCAATGATTCTTTCACTTCTGAACTATTTTTACTCCGTTAATTGAAAATGTTTACTCTAATCACAGATAATGCCTGTATATATCAGCACTGAAGATTACACATTTGATTTTTTAATTGGTACAACTTTATTGATAATTGTAATTTGTTTTGTTCAGATAAACAGTATATGGGTGATGGTGACCACATGAATTAATTCACCTGTACACGTCATGAACCAAGTTCAGACATTTACTAGTCAGATTATGGCAGCCTACATATTCAAGATCTTGGGTAATATCTCAACCTTACAACCTTTAATTATAAGGAGTGTCTGGAAATATGGTCACCCCTTCATAAACACAAGAAGGAAGATCTCCAGCCTGTTTTAATATTGTATTGTCCATAATATTTGTTTAATTTAATTTAGTTACACGCTAGTTTTAATTCTCTACCTGTAATAATCTTGTTATTTTACAGTCCTTCGTCAACAGGTTTTTCTATAATTAAATTGTGTTTATTCTGAATTTATAACTTATTAAGTCATTTTATGCTGAAATATTGCCGTTGTGACTACAAATCTTGACTCACTCACTGCAAGAGATGACCTGATAACATTCAACACTGATCAGCACAATTCAATATTTTTATCCCCTGCAACACATTTTGCTAGGTTATTATTTTGGACTCTGTCCAACCGTCCATACAAATTCGTCTTTTCCGGGGCAGAACATAAAAAGCGTTCAATATTTCTTTACCAAACGCACATAGATAGGCCTGGTGGTGAACTAGTGCCTTTTGATACTTTTGGATATCTGAATAAAACATGTTTTGTGTTTCCATGGCAATTTGACTTTGACTGCAATTGATGTTGGTGCTCTTTTCCGAAGCAGAACTTTAAAACCATACAATGTTTCTTTACCAAACTTGGTACATGGATAGATCTGGTCATGAACTGGTGTCTTTTGAAACTTTTGGGTTTCTGCATTTCCATGGCAGTAAGTTTGACTTTCACTGAAAATGGTGTTGGTGCGCTCTTTTCCGGAGCAGAACTTTAAAACCGTTCAATGTTACTTCACCAGCAATTTTTCAGCTATTTGTGTCGAAACTGAATTGCTGACATGTTACAAGAGACGCTGTATATTGCAGCGTATAAGGGGGTTTGGTACCTAGAATTAGAGGGGTTTGAGGAGGCGTCGCCGTATGGACAGGGTAGAAGAGTCACAAATTATTGTAAATCTGACCGAGAATGCAATCATTTATATTATTACAAATATATTTTTACTTTCAGCATTGTTTGAATGTCTTATTGATTTATTATTCATGTTGTACCAGAAATGTTACATCTTTGACATTGTGCAGTACAATAAAGTCAATGGAATATCGGAGATGACTGTGTTTGTTCTGATAGAGCAAGGTGGGTTTACACTTCTGCTTGAAGTCTTAACAAATTAGGAAGTATATTATGTGACCTGTGTCATAGCCTGTATGTAAATACCTCTCCCCAAGAAGCCTCTAGAACACTGAAGCTGAAACTTCAGATGCTTGTTCCCACTGTTCATTTGGTTGGAACTGATTTTAGTTTTCAATATCATGCCATAAAACATTTTTCCCACATGTAATAGAATACAACTGTTGTTGTAGTGGTGTAGTTTCGTATTTCCACCATCCATTCTTACCTTTACACTTTTGCCATCATTTTTACAACTGATCAACATAAAACAGATCATTCTCTCCCAAGCACTTTATTTGGTGAATGTAACAACAACAAAAAAGAAAGTGTTGTTAGCAAATATTTATTGCAATGACATTCATACACTGCTCTAAAACTCACAGCACCAGAGAGAAATATTGATCATAAGCTTCATACACAATGAATGTTATGTCAAACATCTGGACATAATCTACATTCAGAACCACACAGCTGTTACTAAAAACAAATTCCGTCATTTTGAATGGTCTGAACTTACATGACTTATTACATCACTCGGAAGTACTGAAGACTCAAGTTAGCTGTGCAACCTGTTTACTGAAACCATTTGATCTTGACCAATGGGAGAGAAATTTGTGCTTTGATGTTTCTCTTCATGTGTGTTTCCTTACCACCACAGTGAATGAGTATGGTTTTAAGCTGCTTTCTGCAGTATTTCAGCAATGGCACATCAGGGAACACCAGAAGTGTTTTCGCTAGAACCACAAGGCTAGCAGCCTGCTGATACATCTTATCACAGTGATGCCCTTGAAGATCCTAGTTATAATTGGTCTTCAGCGACCCGTGCTTGTCATAGGAAGACGACTAACGGGATCAGGTGGTCAGGCTCGCTTAACATCAAACCAACTGATCACAGTGTTGGCTTCATGTCAGAGAAAACAGTGAATGACACCCTCATGAAGTGTTTCATATAACTCCACAGAGGGTGCATAAATACAAAGTGGTGCAGGTCATTGATGTATCACTGATGAAACCCAAGAGTATGTAAATGGTGAAATTCAAACCCACATAGATTCTGGCAGGTAAGGGAAGTAACTCTGGACCATAGGCCCCGACTGCAGGTCAAAAGCCCTGGTTTACTATCCAGCCCCCCTCCTATATAGACCAGACCATAGGCCCCTACTGTAGGTCAAAATATATAATACATATATAGGAGGGGGCTGGATAGTAAACCAGGGTTTTGTTTATCAATTTTCTGACCCGCAGTGGGGGCCTATGCCCTGAACAGCAAATTACAGTAACTCACACCACTGGTCAAAACCATGCTTCAGGTATATTTCTTGAAAATCCATTGTTCTAAGGAAGATGATGAAATGTTTGTTTTAAGATCTCAAGTATAACTATCAGATTATAAAATTTAATGTTTCAGTATTACAGAAAACAGACTTGGAGTCCACATCATGACAACTTTGGCAAAGAATTAAACATCATATCACATGTTATCCAACAATTATAATACTATTCACATGAAAACTTGTGTAGATTGTACTTCACTGATGAAGAAAGTGTCATTTCAAACCATTTTTTACTGTTTCTGAAAATGTATGAAAATAATCCTGTTCCAGAGATACCAAAAACAACCTGTCACCTTTAATAAAAACATACCTTCCATACAAACTTGTAGTCCAACATGGAAATAAAATGTCTCCACAATAAGAAACAATTCTTTAAAAACTTTCCTGCATTTTAAGAATTACAGAAAAGACAATGATACTCATTCAAGTGACAATAAAACTAAATTCCTTTTAAATTATTCTTTCACATCACTGAAAGAGAGGAATTGCAACTTCTTCAGCTATTCACTTTCAATAAGGCTTGCTTACTGTCAGCATATATTTACTTTACAAGTTGTACCACAAAGGAAATGGTAATCAAAATATTTAAAAAAAACATATTTTAGGTGATGTCCAACAAATGACAAAATAAAATTGTGTTTAATGCAGCACTAGTTTATGCATGCCACAGTATGCCAGTTTTGTCTCACAGAAAGACCCATAGTACCATTTATCTTGGACATTTTCACCTTTGTGACAGAGCAAGGATCAGAATTCAGGGTAACCCCAGCATTCACACCCAAGAATAAAATAACTGAAACAAGACCATCATTTGTCGTCCTCATGTGTGTGGACATGATGCAGCAGAAATCAACACAAGAAAATACATGTCTACAACTAGTTGTGTATTCAAAGATACATGGAATGTATGTGCTGTCATAATGTAAGCTCATATCGTAGATGATCTGCATTTAGTTTATTAACGTAACTATTCCATTCCATTGTTACCACAATCGTAATTGAAAACAGAGCAGTGATGATACAGTGTTGCGATGTGATACATATCCAAATAGTTAAGTTGTAAAAATTATACGATAAATGAAAACATGACGTATTTAGGAAGTCAGTTCTCAAGGGAAACAAATAGTGGTCTGAAATAAATACATATTTAATTAATGGAGTCATTTCATGAAACAGTGGCTTGAGACATCACATGCATACAAGAAGAATATAATACCTAACAAATATTACTCAAACCATTGTATGACTAACTTTGTATCATTATAACTTCATCATGAATTGCAATGTATAGTTAATATTTGGTGCTTTTTTTACATCCGTACCACAAAATAAATAAAAAGAATTAACAAAAAAGCAACCACTTTCAGGGTCACTTCTAAATTTCAAATGTGTAATTAAAGGTCAC
The DNA here is from genome assembly GCF_003918875.1 of Haliotis rubra. NCBI lineage: Eukaryota > Metazoa > Mollusca > Gastropoda > Lepetellida > Haliotidae > Haliotis > Haliotis rubra. The sequence continues at coordinate 5,674,741 of NW_025766968.1, read as the reverse complement.
ATGCAACCAAAAAATCAAACATAATTAAAACACAATTATCACTTCTTCATGACATATTATATGCATTGCTGATTATGAAAAAACAAATAAACAAAATTATAAGCGTATAATCGCAAATCAAAAGTGCAATATTTTGTACTTGGGTTTACCGCCCTCGAAACGAAGCAGCCGGGATACCGAACCCAGTCAGAGCGGGTGGGTGTGCACTCAAGTGTAACGGCTGGTTCATTAGCAGATGCCGCCTTCACGGGTCAGTGTGTGTGTGTATATAGAAAGTTGGGTTTTGTAAATACATGCTCATTTTTTGTGTATAACATTTTGCAATCAACAGACATCATAACATGTCATGTGTTCAAGTATCACACCTGCCTGTCTGTGTAATTACATAATGTGACAGAGACCGAACTTCGGGCCATAAATCAATGCGCTTTTGTTTATGGTGTATAGCCTGATTGGTGTTAAGTTCAAATTGCATGTGGTCAGTGATCGCAGTTGTGTATTGAATATTGTCATTAGCAGACAGGCAGGCAGACACACTGGTGTCAATAAAACAAGACATTGAGTTTTGTCTGTGACAGCGACATATCTATATCACAGTTAGAAATCGTGTCAACTCTAAATAATGCTTTTAAGCATCGAACTGAGAAAGTGACTCGGTAAGAAGAACGTGTGGTGAAATAGACAAAAGAAATTATATAAACAGTTTATTTACTGTCATAACATACAAAAAGCTCGCGCCTGTGAGATATCAACAAAACATTATGAAAATAGCTCACACCAAAGCCTTCACCGAGTATTCACCAGACAGCCCGCTTCCAAGTTGCGCGAACCTATTTCACTGCGCACGTGCTATGAGCGCAGCCAGCTGCTGAAAACCGTATTCCCCAGAAAAGTCTGGGGAAAATTAGTGAAACATTTGAACGTTTTTTTCATCGCGTTATTTTTCAACTTTATAAGTTGAATCTGCATTTTTGACGCTTTGTCTCGGTAAGTCCATACCGAAAGGTATCAGAATCTGCAAAGTTGTGTTTTACGTTGCATGTGACCTTTAAGTGAAAATATAGGATACCTAAAAACTGTTGACAAATAATCTTGTCCCCTTCAGATTTGAAATACTTGTCTGCCTGCCACCTGTCATTCTCTTCCCACAGAGGTTACTTGTCATATCTTCCTACGAACCTCTGTTCTAATACGGCCATATTTCCCGGTTCTCGTAAAATCCCCTAGCGGCAAAAGATCGCAACACGAATTATCTCCCTTCTTTCTATCCAATAAGAACACGTGTTACATCGACTTAGATTTAACTTGACTAACACAAGCAAATGTGGGGCCACAAATATCCCCCCATCTGCCGGAGACTTGTGTTGATGTTACACACAAGACGTTTAATGGCTAGCTTGTCCGTTGTCAACGAGGGCGATGGAGACGCCACTGATCCGCCAGAACATGACTGAGTTCTGTCTAGAAGAAACGTTTGCGCATCGTGCAGGGGAAGAAGTTTAGTTTTCTCGAAGCATACGGAAATTACTGAGGCCTTGCGAATGATCACTTTTGAAACAATGTCGCTGATTGCACAACTAAATCTGATGGCCTCCAATCACGAGTCTTGAACGCTCACACCATGAAAGGGCTGTATTAGAACAGAGGTTACGTAGGAAGATATGACAGGAGTAACCTCTGTGGGAAGAGAATGGCCACCTGTTGGAAAGTGACTTTCTAGGGGACACAATACATTTTCAGTTCTGGTATCCTGCCTTCCTAAAGAATATTTGAAAGTTCAAACTTTGAACTAACACTTAAACATATAAACTATCATCCATGTACGCAGTAGAAAAAAAGCAATATCATATCATTCCCAGGACATACATACATGTATAAGCATTAATGCTGGTAATCCCTGCTGTGGGGTTGTACAAATAAATGGCTTCTGCTTGCCAAGTAAACATACAGCAAATGTGAGTATGGTTTTACGATGCTTATAAAATTTACAGCAATATTACGGTGGGGGACAACCATTGGGCTTCACACATTGTATGTGTGGAATCGAACCCTGGTCTTCAGCGTGACAAGCGAAAGCTTTAGCCACTAGGTTACCCCACTGCCCGACAGCAAGTCTTCTCTTGTCATTCACTCCACATCCATTCAAATACACCAGGGTTACACACATCGACTTCAGTCCAGCTGATCCAGTTCCTTTCAGACAAACAATGTTTGTAACATAAGTTGATTCCACAAGGAACTCGATTCTGTACTCCCATGGCTCTGTCTTGCTCACTGACTATCCCCCACATCCATTCTGCTATTGTGCCCCCCTCCGACCCGATTTTTGATTTCTTTGAACTTGTTTTTCTCTCTGAATCTTCCTGCCCAGCAGGTTGACCACTGTCAGCTGACATCTCCATGCCCTGAGAAGTGGTCTCTGCAGAGTTGCTGGAATTGCCCTCAACTGCTGCCTCTGTCTCTGTGACTGGGACACTCAACGGTAACGTTCCCGGACTGGACAACTCAAATGGAGATGTTGAAGCTGCTCCAAAGTCAAAAGCTTTGGGCATCTGAATAATACCTCTCTCAGTCTGGGGCGTCTTAACATCAGGACTCCCGAAGTTGAGGCTGGTGGTAGCTGCACTATTGTCCTCAACCGTTTCACATGCATCCATGCTTTTGTCATTCCTTGAACTACCTTGCCCATCACCACGACCTCGACCGACCCCCCCGTCCACGACCTCTTCCCCTCTGTGCAGACTGAGGTCGAGGTTTTTCAGGTGGTGAGCCGTATGTTTGGTTTTTGACATTGTCCAGATGTTTGGCGTAGTTGGTGTAGTTTTGAGGAGCCTTTGCTACCTCCTTGTAAGGGACAGCGATGTTGAGGACATCAGGCACCATGTACATCTTCAGCCACACGACTAACGGCGTGGATCCGAACGTGTAGTGGGTGCGCTTGTGGTAGAACAGGAGGCCATCAATCTGTCAATGAAATACACAAATTAAATACATACTTTCAGAAACTGAGATGACATTTTCATTTTACAAGGCAAAAAATAAGAAGAACAATGCTCATGATGTCAATCACTGCATTGTGTGGTCCAGACTCAAATATTTACAGACCACCATTATCATGCTGGAATATTACTTAAAAAACAATCAAACAAACACGACTTTAGCTTACATCAAAGTTGGCATACGAGATGGCATTAGAGATGTTGACCGCTGTACAGGGGAAGCTTGGCAGTGGGACAAACCGGTACTGAAACATAAATCTGAGATGTAGTTTCTTTTCTTGAGGGACAAACAGTCCATGCTTCACCCCCTCCTGTTAGGTGACAGTTCACAAAGAAAGATTTTGGTGGAACACAGAGTTCTGGAATTCCTACCATGAGCAAGTATGTTTCATTTGTAATTTAACAGGTGCTGCAAAAGAAATTACATATATTTATCAAAAACATTTGTCAACTTACTGGATTTGTCTTCCTAGCCACAGACACCATCTCTATCTCTTGAAGTTTCTCGTGCATCCAGTAGAAGCGGAACTCTGTCTGCGAACAATGATCACATTACAACATACATACAAGACTGTACAAACGCAAGGCAATCTGAACTAAACCAGACTCATTTGATACTCAGTATGTACACCAATATAGACATGTTATTTGATTCCATGAAGTCTGCATGGGGTAATAGTCCAATGAGAGAAGTACCTCACTGTCGTAGATGGGCATATTCTTCCAGTACATCATGTCCAGCACATAGTACGTCTTGTTCTTCTCACAGTACAGGCAGTCAAGGATTGTACTCTCTGAAATAGTCATACAGATCACATGTTATCATAGATCATTAAAAGTTTCTGTATTAGCATGGAAGGTAAGAAAATCTACTGAGGACTTATTTCTCAATTTAAAGTAAAAGAATCACATTATGCATATTGTAGCAGGGACCAATACATATGCCAGTTGGAATATTTGTGTATTGTTACAGGGATGAACTGTGTCCTATAAATCCCAATGGGAGATTGGTGTCTTTTAATAGGGACCAATTATGTGTTAGAAATTCCAAAAAAATCCCAAAGTATGTGTATTGCTACATGGATGACCTATGTCCTATAAATCCCAATGGGAGACTGGCAATGAGTAGCAGACAAATTCTGTTCCATGACCAACTATGGGATAGCTGTGGTTTTTACATCCAACTTACCCCCATATATTCCCTTCCCCCCTGACCTCTGTTACCTCCAGGGAGACAAGAGGGGAATGTCATGCACTTGAAGCCGCCCTTGGAGTATGCTGTGGTTTGTCCCTGTAGGAGTTGACAGAAAGAGTTAGACATTTTGACATCAATTTAAACAAAACTCAGTTGAACTTTACCTGGTATATAATGGATAGTTATCATGCCCAGAGAAAGACTTTAAGTTGACACAACCTGTCTGAGATATATCACAGTGGAACCCCACTTATTTCAACAAGTGACACTTACTGCTGAATAATAATCAGATTAATCATTATCCATAATCCACTGGGATCGAATACCACCTGTCCCTCTGATGTTGGCTGTGACGTGGTTGATAAACACACATCACCACACAATTTGGGTTCAGACACACAGAGCTCCACTGTTGCCAAATCAAGTTAATGCAGGTAAAATTTATAACTGCTTCTTTCAACGAAATTCTGGCAAAATAAAGACTGAACACAAAATGTGATACCAGTGGAATTGATCCAGGCTTCATGAACAAATACCCTAACCATACCAAACTAATCCCCACTCCATCCCCCCTTAAGGACAAACCTTGGCAGCTATGACCAATCTCCTCTTTCCAGTGGGGCAGACAACCAGAAGCCATTCCTTCTCCAGGTCCTGGGGCACTTCCACCAGCCACTCAGAGTACATCAACTACACAGAAAGGGTCATCCTTCACATCATGTCATCTTCAATGTTCCCAGTTTTCAGATTTATATAACTGTCTTGGACGACAAACATTTGTATGATCAGCATGGTGAAATGGATGAAACGTTGTTTTACTAGTTTCAGGCACAACTGTTCCTGGTTTAAAATACATTTCTAACAAAAGTGAAAACTTTGTTACCTGTAACAATAATTATTTTACCATGGCAATAATTCAGCATTACTTTTTGTGACAAGATTACAAGAGAACTAAAACTATCAGCGAATAGCTGTTTGTATTCTGACAGTGAGTGAATGAATACAAGATGACCACTTTGGTCTAGAAGAAAAGATTCATACTATCATAGTCATATTTGAAGTTTTGTTAGTTTATTATTTAATGCATCACTCAGCAATGTTCCAGCTATATGACGGCTGTCTGTAAATAATCCAGTCTGAACCAGATAATCCAGTCTGAACCAGATAATGCAGTCTGAATCAGATAATCCAGTGGTTGACATTATTAGCATCGATCTATGGAATTGGGATACGATGACCATCTTTAGTGAGTGAGGTTTGCTGACGTACTCTAATACATCTCTTTTGACAAGTATGGGTTTCTGTGGAGCAAATCTAACCAGAATCTTCACAGGAGGACCTGGGATGAGTACCAACAATCGCAGGTTTCTGGCGTGACTAAGAGATGCAACTCTGCAGCACAATATGCAACCGCAAGGATAACTTGGCTACTTCTGGAAAATTGGCTACCTCTGCCCGTGTGTGTGGTGCAATGCTGACACACAATGACACACTTAAAAATATTCCTGCCTCATGACCGCACAATCCACTGACTGAAAACCAATCCACAGCTACACTGACCTGCCTAAACCAAGTCAAAGAGCCTGACCACACCCTCTACATCCATCCAACATATACTCCTCACAAAAAATTAAGCAACAAGTATTTTCAGTGTAATATCTTTATCAATCTCGATAGCGATTTTTGCCGACATGTTACTGAAAGGTAAATATTCAAAGAATACATAACCGTTTGTGACTGTCAAATTGATTTATCTGATAACATTGACAACACCACCCGAACACAACCACCCTCAGAAACAAAATGCAAAATGTGTGGTATGAATGTGCTCCACTCTTCTGATCGGTTAAAACCTACATGTAATCATTCCTCGGGTAGAACAAGCGGGTCCTAACTTCTTTTTTTATGGATGATAATGCCCGTCCATGGATTAAAATGCCCGAGAAAGAGTTAACGATGTTGTTTAGATCAACAACATCACACATATGGACAGGCCTGCAAAGTCACTTGATCTTAATCCCATTAAAAGTGCTTGGGACATTATTGGAAGTCGTGTTTACGGACTCCATATTCACCCCCAGACTCTGGATGAACTTGAAAAGGTGTTACAGAGAGAATGGCAGAACATTCCACAACAGCAACTTTAAAGGCTCATTTGGTCAATGCAAAGGTGTGTAGAAGCTTGCATTTGTGCTCATGGTGGTCATACGCGTTACGGAACACTGCTCCACTGTCCAAAACTGACTTGAACCCTAATGTTAACATTTTGCTCCATCAATGCAGCACATTTTGCACTATATTTCACTCATATTTCAGAAGCAATGAATGGAGTGAGTGAGTGAGTGAGTATTTCAGCCATATTGTGACTAAGACGTGAGTGAGCTTAGTTTTACGCAGCACTCAGCAATATTCCAGCTATATGGCGGCGGTCTGTAAACAATTGAGTCTGGACCAGACAATCATGAGCAGTATGAGCATCGATCTGCGCAATTGGGAACCGATGACATGTGTCAACCAAGTATACAAGCCTGACCACCCGATCCCGTTAGTCGCCTCTTACGACAAGCATGGGTTACTGAAGATCAATATTCTAACCCGGACCTTCACAGGTCCGTGACAAAGGAATGAATAGAGACTCCATCAACATCATGACTATGACAGTGCAGGATCACATTTCCCTGTCTCACCTGGTCCTTGTAGTAGCGTCCGGGTTTGTGGAGAGACGTCTGCACCTCCATGTCCTCCTCCACAACCTCCTCGTCCTCGACTTTCTGCTCATCTTGGGGCTTGTCCCACACTCCCTCCGTCAGGTTCCGGGCATGGTTAGAGAAGTCGAACCTTCGGCTGAAATCAGAAGAACCAATCAAATATAGAAGCCAAATCATACCATGAGTTACGCACGGAAGTGATCGTTGTTGAACAACACACCACAATATGGCAGCCATATGAGCTTTACCAGACAACCATTGACTGAAAGCACAAGACACAAACCACAATGACACAATGAAACACAATGAGCCAAGTCACCCATTCTGATCCTAAATGGTCGGTTGTTACAAGTATGGCATACTGGGTCCCACTCTCCCCTGGAATCCCCACAGTGTTTTGTGGACTCCTGGTTTACAGATAAAATAGAATGTGTGATACTAGTACTATTCATGTTGAGCTGATTGAAGAATTTCACAAATATACATGAGTTCAATACATGCAACTTTAAACATCTATTTGCACATAATTCAAAGGGAAACATTTGGTTTTGTCAAACATGCATTGCAGAAACAAAACAAGTGCAGTGTCATGTGAGGATTTTATTGTTGCAGTTACAGGGATGCATCCAGCTTCTTGCAAAACTGGTCGATTTGGTCCACTGATTTCAGAGAGTGGGCCAACGCCTATCTGAACAAGGGTCAACATGTATATTTATAACCTCACAACTTGAGCAATGCAGGAAAACGCTGTCATGTGATCATGCTCACTAAAAATTCCAAGAAAACAATGGGAACATTTGACTTTGACCATAGATACCTCGGTATAGTATGATGATAAGCTTTGACTATTGTTTTTATTCATAATAAAAGTCACAGTATATGACTGACATGGTAATATGTTGGGATGATATTGTTTGATATTGATATTTTTATTTGAATGATATTTTACACTAGTTCAACAAAGTGAGCCGAATCAACTTTATCTGAATGAAACATGGTGCACTGTCTTTTCAGTTGGCGGAAGTAATGACACAACTGCATATATCCTGCGGCCTAGATGCATCCCTACAGTTGGAGACAGTAAATATACCACATTCATCACACCTATGATTCGCTTGTGGCTGACAGACAGCTATGATCCAAGACAGACATATAGTTATGTGATCCATATTAGACAGATATGATCCAGGACAGAAAGACAACTATGATCCATCTCTTATAAACTGCTATGAGCCATGTCATGACTGACATCTATGATCCATGTCATGACAGAAGACAGCTATGATCCATGTCATGACAGAAAGACAGCTGTGATCCATGTCATGACAGACAGATAACTATGATCCATGTCATGACAGAAGACAGCTATGATCCATGTCATGACAGACAGATAACTATGATCCATGTCATGACATAAAGACAGCTATGATCCATGTCATGACGGACAGATAACTATGATCCATGTCATGACAGAAACAGATCAGCTATGATCCATGTCATGACTGACAGATAACTATGATCCATGTCATGACAGAAAGACAGCTATGATCCATGTCATGACGGACAGACATCTATGATCCATGTCATGACAGAAAGACAGCTATGATCCATGTCATGACATGACAAATAACTATGATCCATGTCATGACAGAAGACAGCTATGTTCATGTCATGACTGACAGCTTGGTTCCATGCCATGCCAGATGTCAGCTATGATCCATGTCCTGACTGACAGCTGCTCCATGTCATGACAGAAAGACAGCTATGATCCATATAATGACAGATAACTATGATTCATGTCATGACAGAACGGCAGATATGTTCCATGTCATGACAGACTGACAACTATGATCTATGTCATGACAGAAAGACAGCTGTGATCCATGTCATGACAGACAGATAACTATGATCCATGTCATGACAGAAAGACAGCTGTGATCCATGTCATGACAGACAAATAACTATGATCCATGTCATGACAGAAGACAGCTATGTTCATGTCATGACTGACAGCTATGTTCCATGCCATGCCAGATGTCAGCTATGATCCATGTCCTGACTGACAGCTGCTCCATGTCATGACAGAAAGACAGCTATGATCCATATAATGACAGATAACTATGATTCATGTCATGACAGAACGGCAGATATGTTCCATGTCATGACAGACTGACAACTATGATCTATGTCATGACAGAAAGACAGCTGTGATCCATGTCATGACAGACAGATAACTATGATCCATGTCATGACAGAAAGACAGCTGTGATCCATGTCATGAGAGACAGATAACTATGATCTATGTCATGACAGACAGATAACTATGATCCATGTCATGACAGAAAGACAGCTATGATCCATCTCATGAGTGAATGAGTGAGAGAGTATGGTTTTACGCCGTTTTTAGCAATATTCCAGCAATATCACGGCGGGGTACACCAGAAATGGGCTTCACACATTGTTCCCATGTGGGGAATCGAACCCTGGTCTTCGACGTGACGAGCCAACGCTTTAACCATTAGGCTACCCCATCGCCCCGCCGTGTCATGACAGGCAGCTATGTTCCATGTCATGACAAAAAGATAGCTGTGATCCATATCATGACAGAGAGATGACTAAGATCCATGTCATGACAGACAGACTGCTATGATCCATGTCATGTCTAACGGACAGCTGTGATCCATGTCATGTGACAGCTATGATCCACTCTGTCACAATGTCAGCTATCCTCAATCACAAGCATGAGGTTCTAATGATCTATTCTGACTGAAGTCGCCATGGCAATATGCATGCATGATACAAGTGTTAGTGGAACAAATTGAACCATATCATGCTCATGAAGGTGTTAATGTGGAAAAAAATAAAATCATCTGCACCACTGTCAATGGTATTAAAGCTACAGACCCTGTCAACACCCCTTTGCAGATCCATTCTCCATTTTGAAGTCACAGACATGACCAAAAGTTAACTAATCACGTAAGTCTCAAACACCAAAATTTAAAACACAGAAATGGGTATGTACCTTTAATACGAGCATGTATGAATACCGTATTCAGTATAATTAGCCCTGGGTTTCGAAGTCAGACGCTCAAAGAAGGTATATTGGTAAGTCCTTAGAATGAGGTTGTTAATACTCCATACCCCACCTCCATCATCCTGAGCAGTCAATAGTAAGTGTGTCAGTCAGGTATTAAACATCCTTTGGCAATAAACCAGGAACATCACAGCAGGGGACACCAGAAATGGGCTTCACACATTGTACCTACATGGGATCAAACCCAGGCCTTCAGTGCGACGAGTGAACACTTTAACCACTAGGATACCCAACCGCACTGAGTAATAAATGGCATTGTATTTTGATGGGGTGTTATTTACATGGAGTGCGGTATAAACACAGACACAAAGCAAGTGGCAAGTCCCTGGATTCAGAGCTCACTCAGTACATCTCTGGGAATGAGAATCTCCTGAAGTGGGAGAGCACTTCTCTGCAGGGACACACTTTGGACTATCAGTTGTCTCCCTTGTTCTACAAAACATTGCAAACACTCATGAAGCCCGACCACCACATGGGAATCCATCTGTTGTCACGTTTCCTCTTACTCAGACAGAATGGAAGAGTTATAAGATTGAAGAGTAAAGTATATACCCATTACATATACTAAATCTATTTCCAAATTCCTTACGAAACTCTATATTTCCCTGTGACTTTTTCACAAAATCTCAAGCAATTTGTGCATACTTCATTGACTAAATAGAACAAATTGTGACCAAAGCTATAGAATAGGGAGTGGAGATTGTGGAACTTAACATCAATACTTCATGGAGGGGGATACTTTGTTCCTCAATCACCCATCAATACAAGGCTGTAGACATGATTGAAGTAGTAGTGACACATGCCAATTTTCACACAGAGTATTTGGGGAACTGCGTCTCACCTAGCCTATGGAAGCAGGGAGTTGTATTGAGAGATTTATGAATACAGACAATCACACATTAACATGCACTTCTATCCTCCAAAAATCACATGAAGTTCCTCCTGACTGAAACATGTTACAAAGACAATGAAATGTACTTCACAGTCCCCTCAATGCTTTGTTCAAACTAGTACAGACTGATGCAAGTGTCTTATTGAAGTGTCAAGTGTATTCTTTAAAATTATCCTGGATTTAAATTGCCAATGATACAATTTTTCATCGCCATGTGAAACCAACCATTTACAGAAACTGTCCTCCTTTAAAAAGTATAGAGATTTTTCATGTTACTCTCCCAGTATTGTCAAGACAAAGCACCAAAAAGAGCGCATGTGTAAATAGCTGATCATTTGATTTTCCTTATATCTTTGCCATTTTCTGTCGCAGTTTTTTTTTTTGGTCCACGTTCAAACCATGGATGTACGGTCAACCTAACCCAACATAAGAATGCAAATACAAAGTGACAGAGTGCTGAATCTGGTGCTGACAAACCAATGGTGAAAGTGAGAGTCAAACACTATTCCTGGTGACTGAGTCTGATGACAGAAACATTCAAATGCTCATGCATAGTTAGGATGTGTCACATTCAGAAACTTGATATTGTGCAGACAAACCAACAGTGAAATATCAAGTCAAAAGAATGTATCTTTTATCATGGGTACAAATAAACTGTCAGTCAGAATGGATACGATCACATGCCCTTGAGTATATCACATATTAAATATATGTCTGTCAGTGCCCATGTACCATGGAGTATGAAATGTCAAACCAGACATTTTTACTAGATATACTGAGAGAAACAAATAAAGGAACACAGGAAAACCAAGTGTTCCTTCAATATTTTCCAGTTTTAATCACCAGCTTGTCTGTCTGTGTTTATAATTCTCACTCAGTCAGTTTGGGTTCAAGTAAAGAAATCCCAATGAATCTTCTTCCCACTTATCCATTGGTCCCCTGGTCACATACACCCATATATGAATAATTACAAGTGACTTCATGGCATTTGATTGCCTATCCAACATAAAAAAATAATATTTAAGCTATGCCCAGTAAAAGAATACTGCCCCTTGATGATGAAATATATGTGGCTTGTGCTGGATTATTGCGATGAATGATGTCATAAATTGTGTACTGTTGTCTAAGAAGTATTTTTCATAGATTAAACAACACTGAATTCAAATACTATTAAATATCAGTATTTATATTCTGAAGGTAAATGGCAACATGCAGATCCAGCAGCAGAATCAGCAAAGGCTGACAGTTCTTACTTATAAGTTGCCAGGCATTGACAGATCAGATTACTCATTCGAAAAACAAGTGAATCTCAAGGAACACTAAATAAACTTTTTCTAAACAGTGGCCAGTGTATGAAATAAGCCAAAAACCCCCTCAACTTCAAGTTCATAATGTTACCATCCCAAAATGGGCTTAACCAGAGCAGACACCAAGATATGGTGAATTTATTCAGATGTAGGGAACATCTAAAATTTTGACCAGACCATCAGACTAGCAAGCTGTAAATTTAGACCATCCGTCAGAAATCTACACTGCTGTGGCCAAACTTATACACTTCTTACCTCCAATCAGTGGACACCAAAGGGAAATTATTAGAACAATTACTACTTCATATCAGCAAAATGGGAAAAGATATCAACAATAACATACTTCTTCTGAATCTCTAAAATCTTCCTTCTGCGTGCCTCCTGCCTCTCTGATGGACTCAGCTTGAGTTTATACTGGGAGAAGCGTGGGTGCTCTGCTGCCGTTGTGTTCAGCTCTCTCGTCACACTGAAGCTGGTGGCAAGAGCTGCGGTCAGTTCCTCCATCTTCTGGAACAACACAAAATATCAATTGTCAGGGAAAGAATTTGAATAGCTTCCTTATTATAACCAACACTAGAAATAAACGTTTTTAACACAATGAATAATAGAAGAAAACATTGTTATTACATTTTAGAACACTGTAAGTCTTCCTTATACAATGAAGTTGACAATGACATCCTTAGATTCCCTCCCTTTTAAATGCCAGTCAAAGACTTGAAGATATAAATCATTCATGTCATTCAGGTGACATTTTACAAAACAATCTTACACATATACATTCATTAAGAAATACAGTTCGCTCTTCCAGCATGTATTGTGTAATAGAGTACACTTTTGCCCCGAACTATTATAGTACGAGGACGCACTGCATCGCGGCTCTCGGCAAATTGAGGTTGTGCCAACAACCATAATCATAATATCGATACTATTCCAAATATGTTCAACCTGTGAACAAGATATGAAACCAGATTTTATGTTTCATTTTGTATCGGGTTTCCGGTTTCTGAACAATAAGAAAGGCTGTTTCCAATTTTGTTTTTTAAAAAACAACAACTTCTTAAGTTCTTGTTGATGTTTTCGGTGGATCAGGTGCACGAATTCCGGACAACTAGTTCAACAACCCGATATAACGAGTGACAATGGTCTTTCTTTCAGTGATAAGTTTAAATCATATTCACAGTTTACCTTAAAAAGGTAACACACCGTAACAAAAACGTCGGATTTCTAGATTCTTCTGTGTTATACGATGCAACTACGTCTTTCCAGCGACAAAAGTCGCCATGTTTATTACAGCCCTGCATAATATGTCCAGAGCTTATCTCATTGGATAACAAAACGAGAAAAACCAAACAGTTGTTTTATTTTAAATGGCATCAATTCATTACACTTATTGTCAAAATAATATGTAAAATGTTTAAATTCTTTACGAGTGAATAAACTGAATGATTTAGACCGAAAATTTTAAAAACCCGAGGAGTGATAATAACCTAGCCTAGGTTATCTTTACGATTTACTGCATGGGCGCGTCTACACAGTTTTATGGTTTGTAAATATCTTCCCTGTACCAGTAAGTTTCAAGATTTATGAATTTGAAAAAAGATACCTTAAACCTGTGTGAAAAGTGTCTTATCATCAACGATACTAATTTGCATGACAACTGAATATATATATATACATATATACATAGGAACAATTAGTTATATTGTGAAGTCATTATCATAACGTTCGTCTACTTGTAGAGTTTGTAAGACATCAAACGTGCTATAATTATCATAATTACAATGTGTTTTGTAAAGAGTTTGGATAGCTATTTTGTTCAATGAATATAAGACAACAAAAAATGTCGCGAGAAGCGTGAAAGGACTGGACACTCGGTGATTTTGTTTTGTCAAGTCTCTGATATGAACATATTTCACAGCATTTTAAATGCTTAAAGTATTTGTATATACTACTGGAATATGGCAAATGTGCATATTTTATGTTATGCCATTTTTACTGCGAAATGATAACGTGATTTGTGGTGTTTTCATTAATCACTGTACATGTTCAGCTGACGACAGGATAATATCGAAATCTGTATGATTTGACACTAGGCATTGTGACACGCCCTTGTCAAAAGTCAGTTCACAAATTCTATATCGTGTGCGTCAGACCCGTGAAGATCCGGAGTAGAATAGGTCTTCAGCGACCTTGCCACAAAAGGCGACTATGCTTGTCGTAAGAGGCGACTAACGGGATCGGGTGTCAGGCTCGCTGACTTGGTTGACAAATGTCATCGGTTCCCAATTGCGCCGATCGATGCTCATGCTGTTGATCACTGGATTATCTGGTCCAGACTCAATTATTTACAGACCGCCGCCATATAGCTGGAATATTGCTGAATGTGGCGTAAAACTAAACTCACTCACTCACCCACTCGTGTGCGTCCACTATTGCCGTTGGTGCAGACGCATAGACGACACTAAGGGATTAAAGAAAGCTTTGGGAATTCAATGTTGTTCCATGTCTGAACCAACGCTTGTCCCAATTCATCTAACGTCAATGGCTGATTCTGGGTTTGACGTAAACGTCTCTCCATTTCACGTCGCTCCATTTCACCTTCCCGACAGGTCCGGAGAAACAGCTGGCCAGGGGAGCACCGGACTATTCTGCTGTCTCAGAAAATCTGTCACAACATGGGCGACATGTGGACGTGCATTATTTATCTTGCTGAACTGTGAAGTTAAGTCTCTGTCTTTGAATGAACGGCTGCACACGAGGCCCAGTAATCTCACCCTGTATCGCAGACCTGTCAATTTGTCATCGACAATGACAAGTTGTGTCCGACCATGAGATGTGATGCTTCCCCATAATATAACGCTTTCGACACCAAATTGTCGACTTTAAACAACGCACGCGTTAGCATACCATTCACCTAGCCGTCTGTACACCCTTGCCCTGCCATCTGAGCTGCCTTGATGAAATCTCGACTCGTCAGTGAAGAAACCGCTATCCCAATCTTGTCTCCTGTACCGTAGATGATGTCTGCATCGGACAAGACGTGCCTGTCGGTGACGTTGGAGCAAAATTGGACGTATTGCAGGTCGTGGGGGCCGGCTGTTGTGCTCCTTCAGTCGGTTCCATACAGTGCATATACCTCCTTAGAGCTGAGATCGTGTTTCGATTGACACCAAAATGTCTGGCCACTTCATTTTGGGCCATTCCGGTCTCCAACATACCAACAGCGCGGATACACTGATTCTCAGTTTAAGTTGAAATTAATGTATTTTCCACGGTATTCAGAAGCTAATTTTAGAGAATAATGAACTGTTTTTAATTTTTCAAAAGCATGCAAAAGATATTAAGTTAATTGTGCACAAAGTGCGCCTGCCACGCACGATGAGTGACATCACATTTCATGCAAAATGCTTTGCAACATGTTATTTTTATAACTTTTCAAATAACTTTTTATTCTGCAATTTTATGTTATGCACAGTTACTTTTTTTCCGTAAGTATAAAATATAATTAACAGGAGCCCATAAATTTTCTTCATTTTCAGAAATCCTGCAACTTCAGATTTTGTAGACTTGATCCATATTATAGACTTGCGTGAGTATTTATTACATACAAGTTCTGAATATCTTTATGACTGACATCACGAGCACTGATCTATGTGGTTGGGATTCGATAACATGAAACAACCATCTCAGCTAGCCTGACCAGCGGAGCCTGTAGTCGCATCTTACAAGGAGCATGGCTTGCTACAGTTCTATTCGGTATTTCACTACATGTATGCGTCATTCATGATGAAATATGTTGTATTGCTTATCTCATGTCACTGGGGCCTAAAATTTGTTTTCAAGGGATGGGGTATGTGGAGTGGTTTAACGTGGTTTAACTTCCAGTAAAATCAGGATGTATCAGCTTAATGTAGGACAAAAGCCAGAAGTGACAGGGCAGGCATGGGTGTCCGAATCTAGTGTCCCTTACCTCGCATGTTCTCAACTGAACCATGGGCGTGTTAATCACTGTAAACGATCGTGGTCTATAACGAGGAGACCGCCTCCGTGGTGTAGTGGTTAGAGCGTCCGCCCGGAGAGCGGAAGGTCGCGGGTTCGATCCCCGGTCGCGTCGTACTAAAAGACGTTAAAATATGGTACTTGTTGGTCTCAGTCTGGCGCTCGGCATTAATGTGTACAACATGGACTGGTCGGCTCGGAGTCAGTATAATGTGTCTGAGTGGGGTATTCATGCTTAACTGCGGCATGGTATCTCAGTGAGCTAGCACTATAAAACCAGCTTAAGTCTGGGCTAGTACAAGCAGCCGCACATACACATATACACACGCATGCACGTCGTCATATGAGCGAAATATTTTCAAGTACGACGTCAAACCCAATTTCACCTCACCTATAACGAGGACTGGGTAGGGTATGGAGCGACTGTCCAGTATTGTTCACTGGGAGCTGTGGGGGCGGTCAAAGTGGGTGCTGTGGCCTCTCTCCTTCTTAGTGTGACATGCAATGGTAGTTTTTAAAAACCCTCTCATGTCTCAACTGAGCCATATAACATCACCAGGCGCAGGCGTGGTAATCATTGTAAACGATAGTAGGAACATCTTGCTGAAGAACTATTTGTTGTTGGCTGATACTGGGTATAGGGTCATATGTGGGTCTGACTTGGAGCGCACTTAAGGCAAAATATGTATAAACTTGCCGTTTCAATATGTAAGAGATCAGAAACATGTTCGTGTTTGTAAGGCAGAGAGATGGAGAGGGAAGATGGAAACTAAGTTTGGTTGGAGTAGACATTTAGTTAAAACGAATTAGATGGATGGATGGATAGGGGACCGTTCATAATTTATGGCTAGGGGAAGGGGTGGGGTGTGTGATGATGATTTTTATGGAGAAGCATGTACAATGTTAATGACCCCCCTAAAATTTATAAATTTATGTACAAAGTAAGTGACCCCCCTTGCATGTCATGTACAAAATCAATGACACCCCCCCTCCCCTTCTTTCCCACAACTTTTTAGCATAAAGTTTTAATATTTGTATTTACAAAATTGCTGACACCCCCTAGTTCACGTGTACAGAATTGAAAATCATCAAAGCCATAAATTATGAACGGTCCCTATAGGTAAAGATAAGTTGCCGACAAAACAAGCCCTGCGCAAAGTATAGTGGTTTGGGAGAAATTGAAAAACATCATTATTTGCGTATTTATCCACCGCGTGCTGACATGGAGGTCCAGCGGAGTGCAAACGATACGGTCTCCTTAACTTGTAAAGATGTATTGTCCTGCGACCCACTGTCCCAGAATGACCGACCTTCTGTCCCTTCATCAAATTGTTTGACAGGCATGCAGTCCAACCACCAATAATAACGATTGTAACAAATCCTAGTGTCAGATCAACGAAGGCAGAACTGTATGCTCTAGTAGATCGGGACAGTATAATTAAAGCAGAGGCCAACTGCATGCACGAAAACGTTGCCTTCTGAAAAAAGTATGTTTCATTTGTGACCTCTCGTGTCATCCCGTGTTACGGAAAAGGGCGAGTTTTGACGAATGGATCAGAGGATATCGTACACAACACATATCATTTATACCACTCCGGATGTATATCATTCCACCTGATAGCGTGTGTTCATATCAAGCATTTCAGCATGTGTCACGTTGTACAGGTGCGAGTTAATACAAAGCACGGAGTTCGTTCAGCGCTCGGTACAGTAGTGTTGGTCACATGACGCTCAGTTCACGCCCGCAGCAGCAGGCAGCGCGGTGAGTTTGTTTCAGCGACGATAGGGTCATTGGGTCACTGCGATACAGGTTATCTGTGAATGTCTTAGTGGCAAACTGTATGAGACATAATTAACATGGAGTTTACGTTATTGCTGTTAACAGTAGCTTTCGTGTCTGTGTTTTCGATCCCACTAACTTTCCACAGTGTGAAAGACGAAATCGAAAGTCACCGTGCTGATGCGGAACGAATAATTAACCTGGTGGTCAATGGAAGTGCTAAAGGACAGACATATAACCGACTGGCCGAGTTTGTGGACACATTCGGGAGTCGTATTGCGGGTTCTCAGAATCTTGAAAACGCCATTGATTACATAATGAAGAAGTTGAATGAGGATGATCTGGAGAATGTACACGGAGAGTCCGCCATGGTGCCCCACTGGGTGCGAGGGAAGGAGTCAGCCACCCTGGAGCAGCCACGGATCCTACCCCTCAACATACTGGGTCTTGGAGGTAGCATCGGCACCCCTCCCGAGGGCATCACGGCTGAGGTCATTGTGGTCAAGACGTTTGACGAGTTGAAGCGGAGAGCTGCCGAGGCCCGCGGGAAGATAGTGGTGTACAACGAGGACTGGGTAGGGTATGGAGCGACTGTCCAGTATCGTTCACTGGGAGCTGTGGAAGCGGCCAAAGTGGGTGCTGTGGCCTCCCTCATACGTAGTGTGACCCCCTTCTCTATAGACAGCCCCCACACCGGCTGGCAGGACTACAGCGACAACGTCACCAAGATACCTACAGCCTGCATCACGATAGAGATCGCCCAGATGCTGCATAGGATGTCCTTGAGAGGGGAGAAGATCGTCATCAACCTCAAGATGGAAGCTCAGAACCTGCCCATGGTCAAGTCCAGGAACACAGTGGCTGAGATTAAGGGCAGTACATACCCGGATGAAGTCGTGATCGTGAGCGGCCACCTTGACAGCTGGGACGTGGGGCAGGGGGCTATGGACGACGGCGGCGGTGCCTTCATTTCCTGGCAGGCCCTGTCTCTCGTCCGCCAACTGGGACTTCGCCCTAAGCGTACCCTCAGGATGATCATGTGGACTGGGGAGGAAGAAGGGCTCTGGGGCGCACAGGAGTACTTTAAACAACACAAAGCTGAAATTCCAAAACAGAGCTTGGTAATGGAATCAGACATGGGAACCTTCAACCCAAGAGGTCTCCAGTTCTCCGGCAACAAGGCAGCCACAGCTATCATGAAGGAGGTCGCCCAACTTCTCAGTTCCATCAACAGGACAACCCTCTACAGTCCCGCAGATGTCAGTGACACTACCCTTTGGGAAAATATCGGTGTCCCAAGTGGCAGCATAGAGAACGACAACGAAAACTACTTCTACTTCCACCACAGCAACGGAGACATGATGACGGTGGAGAACTCCAGCGTCCTTGATCTTTGTTCCGCCATCTGGGCAGTGGCGGCGTACGTAGTGGCTGACCTTGACACCTTGCTCCCAAGGGATACGGCACAAGGTCGACTTCAACTATGATCAAGTAGTTCATATCCGTCCGATTTCGACGCGTCACGATGCTCGTACGAATATGTTGCATATTATATCCACTCCTGTTAACGCCCCTAAATCACGATAGCACAACCTGGAAATCAACGATCACATTAGTTTGTCATGGTATAACACCAACTCGATCACTGTTTCAAAGGGTACCAATCGTGACAAGCTCACGGTATTGGCTCAATCTCAGATGTCGCGAATGGAAGTAATGTTTGAAAGGTAGGGTCTGACAACATTAGCATTGATATTGTATGTTGCAGAGCTCTGGTCACATGTTTGCAATAATATATTATTTAGTTAAATTTGCATCTAAATTTGATGCGCATATACATGGAGGATCCGTTTTGTTAATATGGTTCGACAACTTATTCGTATTTAGTTCTGGAAAGCACAATTATTCGACACAGAATGCAAGTCTAATTTTGAACTTTGGTGTACTGGACGTTAATATGTTTTGCAATGTTTATTGTCTGAACATGCGTGGTAACAGCTGTATGTATGGATTGTTTCGGCGAGTATATTCAATATTTTTCTGCCCGAGTACATGAGCAGAATTATTTAGTTAAATCTGTTATATATCAACGTTTTCACGAGTGTGTGTCTTTCACCCGAGTTTACCTACAGGATACAAAATACATTAGTGTGTGTGTTAAGATTTACATACAGGATAAATTAAATAATACGTGGGGAAGTATGATATGATAATAATAAATAAATAATACGTGAGGAGGTATGAATACACAATGCCATTTAGAAAGTGTTCAAATGTAACATGTAATATTTTGGATCGCTGTCTCAGTAAAATACAGATCCTAGTACCTTTGTTAGTTTGAGTCACATCCGGGATTCGAACCCACTCTCTCAGAGTGTGGATGGGACTCATCCTAACGAAAGTACGAGAGTCGGTACTGAGAATGTGTAATCCGCGATATAACATGTTACATGCGTGGAAGTACATTGACATACACGCTGTTCTGAACAGAATTCTGTTGATATTATTCTCGAATACATGTTTTGTCAGTGGAAAAATTGCTGAAAATGATCAGTTCCTCGATAGGCTTGGTTTGCTAGCATAACCCTTGAACTGTCACCGTTCTCTCCCAGAATGTGTATCTTAGTAGTCAGGATAATTGGACTCGTAAATGTATTTATTTTTCCTCTCTGTCTGGTAGTGTCCGAGGGCATGCACCAACGTGTACCGATACATGATGTCGGTGTTGCCGAGGGGGTGCGGTCACGTGAAGTGAGTGAGTTCAGTTTTACGCCGCTTTTAGCAATGTTTCAGCAGTATCACGACGGGGGACACCAGAAATGGGCTTCCCACATTGTACCAATGTGGGTATTCGAACCCGGGTCTTCAGCGAGACGAGCGAACGCTTTAACGACTAATGGGTTCGATTCCTCACACGAGTACAATGTTTAAAGCCCATTTCTAGTGTCCCCTCCGTGATATTGCTTTGAACTAAAACGGTGTAAAACCATACTCACTCTCTAGGCAGACGCGCTATCCACTGGACTACGGAGTCGGCCATTATCCACGAATGTTGTACATAGTCAACAGTATTTTGATAAGGAAAATGTGTGTCAATGTTTTGCACCTTTTCAATGCCAATCAGTCACTTGATATCATCTGTTCCTTTGTGCGATATGTACTTTTCAAATTTTAATAAAATATCCATTCTGTTTGTTCGATTTTGTCATTGTTAGTTTGTTCGACAATACACTTCAATCACCGCATGAAGAGAGCACTGTGTAACGCAGCACCAGTAGGTTTGCAGATGTCCGCGACAAGGAAGGTCATTAGTCTAACTGGATGTAAACAAAGTTTTGTTATAGTTCTAATAGTCAGTAACATAAATATTACATTCGAACAATTACAACTGATAGATCACAGTTGTTTATGGTGTATAGCCTGATAGGTGTTAAGTTCAAATTGCATGAGGTCAGTGATCGAAGTTGTGTATTGCATATTGTCATTAGCAGACAGGCTGGCAGACGCACATGTGTCAATAAAACAGACATTGAGTTTTGTCTGTGTCAGAGGCATATCTATATCACAGTTAGAAATTCTGACAATGCTAAATAATGACGTTACTTTTAAGTGTCGAACTGAGAAAGTGATTCCGTAAAAAGAACGTGTGAAATAGTCAAATGAAATTATATAAACAGTTAAACATTAGAAAAAAAGCTCACATCAAAGCCTACCCCGAGTACTCACCGCCGGCGGTTTTCCGTCTTGAAATGTCGAACGCTTCACTGGTTGACACGTAACTGAGTAAATCTAGATCCTTAACAAGGTTCTTTTATGTAACGAGTAGATTATTCACTATTTGGTGATTGTGTACACAACCAAGATTAGACTACTCCTGCTCACGACCTTATAATCCGGGAATCCCCGCTTCAAGCTGTGCGAACGTATTCACTGCGCATGCGCCATAAGCGCAGTGCAGCGCAGCATAGCTGTGGAAACCACTTTTCACCAGCTGCGTGGGGTGCATTTAGTGAATCGTTTGAACTATTTCGCGGGGTTTTTTTCATCGCGTTATTTTTCAACTTTATAAGTTATATTTACATTTTTGATAATTTGTTATTGTAAGTCCATACCGAAAGGTATCATAATCTGCAAAGTTGTGTTTTACGTTTCATGTGACCTTTAAGCACACAAAAAGTGGTATATGGTTTAAACAGTATTTATTCTAAATACAGACAATACATTTGAAAGACAATACAGAACGAACAAAAAGGATTGGCAAACAGGCCGAACATGGCCTATATTAATGCCTCTCGCGTTGGTAGTATGAATTATCGCAAATATTGATTTCTTTTGCATACATTTAACTCAAGTGGTCAGAAACTCTCCTGAAACGTCCGGATAAGATATGAACATTATCATTAAAACGTTGTGTGATAAGTACAAATCAACACAATCATGCAAAATATGCCCAGCATAATGGGACCAATGCACATAGTACAAAGCTGTGTATAATGTGTGTGCGGCAGTGAAATGACTGTGTGTGTAAAACAACTTTTTTATTCGGGTGTCCAAAATTATGAGACAAATCATCAGAGTTGGTCGTCGATTTCATGTGACTGTACAAAATTTGGTTTTGTTGCATTTATTTGATTTTTGTGTTTGTGAGCAATTCATCGGTCTCTAATGAAATCAAACGGACTGTATAGTGGACCTTCATTTCCCGACCAATTGCTCTAAAAGACATACCGGAGTATTTTAGTTGGAGGTTTAGCTTCAAGCTACCATGGCATTAGCATGATAGCCTTTCAGGGTGCGTTATTGGAGAAGGCCTCAGACCGTTCTTCTTGCAAGAACATCATTCTTCTGTTTTGTTACATGTATTTTCTTCTCCCAAGAGGGACGATGAGGAAGTCCCGTGGTTAAAGCGTTCGCTCTTCACGCCGAAGACCAGCGTTCGATTCCCCACATGGGTACAGCGTGTAAAGCCCATTTCTGGTGTCCCCCGCCGTGATATTGCTGGAATATTGCCAAAAGCGGCTCAAAACTAAACTCACTCACTCTTCTCCCAAGCAGCACCAAGAATACCAAGAGTGTACCCTTTGCCAGAAACATTATATATAATGTTCCACCACAATGAGCTATGAGCCACCGTTTTGGGGGATTTCAGAAATATTGCATATATCGAAAACATGTATATCCGATTTGAAAAGAATTTAAACAGACATTTATAATTTGCAAAATGATAATGGAATAAGGACAAATCCAGGCTAAAGGAGATAGTACACGGGGCTTGGCATGACCGGCCGAGTGATAGTACTGGTCTATCCCACTACGCTTCTAAATGGAGCGAGTGTCAATGGAGTGTGTTAGTGGAACCTCGTTCCTGGAGCGAGTATTCTTAAACTACCAGCTCCCTTCCCTCACCGAAGCAGGGGCACAGCCCAAGGCATTTCACCAAATAAAATGGGGTGCTGGGCACACATCCCACAACACTCAAATGAATAGTTTCCACTAATCCTTTCACGGCCATGACACCCATGAAGGTCCACAATTTCCCGACGGGTTTTATCCCCTGCATGCAGTGTAAATTCCTTGGTTCCTCTCTTTGTCTTCATGATCATGTCATGTGTCATCAGCGGGCGCGGGCAGTCCTGTATCATGCGGTGTTGCTAGGAAATGCAACAGTTTGAGTCCATACCACGGATAGTTTTGGTTCAGTCTTCCCACCAGTATGTAGCAGTCTGTTTCCCTACCCGTGAAGATCCGGGCTAGGATTGATCTTCAGTAACCCATGTTTGTCGTAAGAGGCGACTAACGGGATCGGGTGGTCAGGCTCGCTGACTTGGTTGAGACATGTCATCGGTTCCTAATTGCGCAGATCGATGCTCATGCTGTTGATCACTGGATTGTCTGGTCCAGACTCGATTATTTACAGACCGCCACCATATAGCTGGAATATTGCTGAGTGCGGCGTAAAACCAAACTCACTCACTCAGTCTGTTTCCCATCCCCGAGGTATTAAGAAAGGAGCCCAACTCAAGTCTAGAATGATTGGGCAAGTCTCAGCCATTGTTCTGGGCTCCTGGTGTCATACATTTTTTGAGGGTATATATTTTTTAACCTTAAGACTTTATTTCTTGAACTACGTATCAGACTAAGTGTGAGCCGACTGCTTACCTCAAAAGACATCTTGGGTTTTACGTATAAGTAAGTACAAGGTCAAACGACATGCACGCAAATGTCGAACCACTGAAGTCGGGGTGTTTCCTCTAGAGCCAACATTATCTGTACAGAAAACACAGATAGGGAATGTAGGTCGGAGGCCTTACCACACGATGCTTCGGGCTTGAGAATGCACACACTGGTAATAGGTACCTCTGATACGCATCTGACCGCTACTTTTCATCCTTGCTACATTGGGGCGGTGGGGTTGCATAGTGGTTAAAGCGTTTGCTCATCACGCCGAAGATCCGGGTTCGATTCCCGACATGGGTACAATTTGTTAAGCCCATTTCTGGTGTCCCCCGCCGTGATATTGCTGGAATATTGCTAAAAGACGCGTAAAACTATACTCAATCAGTCTTCTTCGCTACACCGAGCAGAACGATGTTTGAAATGACCAACGAAGTCATGGTGTACCTCCGGGTCAGGCCCGAATCCTAGTAACATATGCGTGTTGTAAAAGACTACCAAATGGATTGCTTGGCCCAGCTTGGGGGCTTGACGGATGGCGTGTTAACGTAGCCCGATGGGGTGGAGAATTGCTCTTGATATCAATCCCTGTCCAGGCACGATTATTATGGGCCGCTGTCACAGAGCGGGACTCATGCCGGCGTTATATAACAAGCTAGAAAACAAACACAGGCTTTGGAAATCGTATGCAATATACGCTGTTGATTTCGAAGTCATAATTGAAGCAGAAATATCTTTCGAGCTTGAGCAGTTGTATGCTACGTGGAAAACGTACCCCGAGCACATGCCCTCGTGTCTTTGCGAGGATTAAAGATTAATAAAATATTGTTTTTGAGATGACCCCGGACTCGAAATGCTTCACAGTACATATACATCATGACATATGGTGGAGCATTTAGAGTCGGGGGGTCATCTCAAATTTTTATATAGTTTTAAAGAATCTGCGCAAAGACACGAGAGCCTGTGACGGCAAGGACATATACCGTATTTCCTCTAATAAGCGCCGGAAACTAATAAGCGCCGGAGGTTAAGCAGCGATTAAGAAATAATTAATTACGCCCAGTAAGCGCAATAAGCGCTTGGCCTCTAATAAGTCTGTTGAAAAAATAAGCGTCCGGGCGCTTATTAGAGGAAATACGTTACTTTCCAAATGTACCAACTTGAAATAGATTTGCAGCAACAAAATGAAGTTACATCTAATAAGACACAAAATTAGGCAGTTGTTACATATTACAGACATACACACTTTAAAGCTTAACATGTATTACCTTGAAATAAATAGTCAACCGTTCACAATGTCCCGTGGAAGCATAGCGTCAAGGTCAGCTACCACATACGCCGCCACTGCCCAGATGGCGGAACAAAGGTCAAGGACGCCGGAGTTCTCCACTGTCATCATGTCACCGTTGCTGTGGTGGAAGTAGAAGTAGTTTTCGTTGTCGTTCTCTATGCTGCCGCTTGGGACACCGATGTTCTTCCAAAGACCGGTGTCGCTGACATCTGCGGGACTGTAGAGGGTTGTCCTGTTGATGGAACTGAGAAGTTGGGCGACCTCCTTCATGATAGCTGTGGCTGCCTTGTTGCCGGAGAACTGGAGACCTCTTGGGTTGAACGTACCGAGATCCGATTCCATCACCAGATCGTGTTTGGGGATTTCGTCCTGGTGGTCCTTGAAATACTGCTTCGCTCCATAAACCCCCTCTTCTTCTGCAGTCCACATGATCATCCTGAGGGTACGCTTAGGGCGAAGTCCCAGTTGGCGGACGAGAGACAGGGCCTGCCAGGAAATGAAGGCACCGCCGCCGTCGTCCATCGCCCCCTGCCCCACGTCCCAGCTGTCAAGGTGGCCGCTCACGATCACGACTTCATCCGGGTATGTACTGCCCTTAATCTCAGCCACTGTGTTCCTGGACTTGACCATGGGCAGGTTCTGAGCTTCCATCTTGAGGTTGATGACGATCTTCTCCCCTCTCAAGGACATCCTATGCAGCATCTGGGCGATCTCTATCGTGATGCAGGCTGTAGGTATCTTGGTGACGTTGTCGCTGTAGTCCTGCCAGCCGGTGTGGGGGCTGTCTATAGAGAAGGGGGTCACACTACGTATGAGAGAGGCCACAGCACCCACTTTGGCCGCCTCCACAGCTCCCAGTGAACGATACTGGACAGTCGCTCCATACCCTACCCAGTCCTCGTTGTACACCACTATCTTCCCGCGGGCCTCGGCAGCTCTCCGCTTCAACTCGTCAAACGTCTTGACCACAATGACCTCAGCCGTGATGCCCTCGGGAGGGGTGCCGATGCTACCCCCAAGACCCAGTATGTTGAGGGGTAGGATCCGTGGCTGCTCCAGGGTGGCTGACTCCTTCCCTCGCACCCAGTGGGGCACCATGGCGGACTCTCCGTGTACATTCTCCAGATCATCCTCATTCAACTTCTTCATCATGTAATCAATGGCGTTTTCAAGATTCTGAGAACCCGCAATACGACTCCCGAATGTGTCCACAAACTCGGCCAGTCGGTTGTATGTCTGTCCTTTAGCACTTCCATTGACCACCAGGTTAATTATACGTTCCGCATCAGCGCGGTGGCTTTTGATTTCGTCTTTCACACTGGTAACCTTCACTGGCCCCGCAGACACACAACAAATGGAACCGAGTAACAAAATACCTAACGCCTCCATTGCTTGATGCACTGAAACTGACAACCAAGTGACTGAACAATCCAAGGAGACCTCGACCACAAATGACCACAAACTAGGTCGCTACTGCGGCATCTGAAGCCCAATTGATGAGCTTGTAGCAGCTTTCATCACGTTTTAAGTCCATATACCTGTGGACCTGTGACGCCTTCGCGTCAAGCTGTGCACTGCGTTTCGCTGCTGGTACAAAGCCCGAACGTGGATATAATCCTCCGATTTCCTATTTTAACAATTAAAAAACAATATATTAACTCAACCACTTGCTGTCTGCCCAAACTGACGTCAACAAATGTTCTGCTGAATAGCATACATCACCACAAGCTTCAGCGTGCTTTGGTGTTATTCATATGGCGGGTCGGCGGGGTAGTTAAAGCGTTCGCTCGTCACGCCGAAGACCCGGGTTCGATTCCTCACATGGGTACGATGTGTGAAGCCCTTTTCTTGTGTCCCCCGCCTTGATATTGCTAAAAGTGGCGTAAAACCATACTCACTCATTCAATCATATAGCGGAGTGGGTCCACTACAATTGTTGTTTGTGCCTGTGTAGTGATTAGCTCCGCACTCAACAATTTTCCAACTTGACAGCGAGTCAAGATATTTGCTGATATCAACTTCTTTATTTGTTGAACGTTACGGAGTTCATATTAGTCCTTCTGTAGGTGAAAACACACACACACACACACACACACACTCTCTGTCTCTGGATGGGTGGATGAGCAATATAAGGTGGTGTTGCA
This sequence comes from Haliotis rubra, assembly GCF_003918875.1. Lineage (NCBI taxonomy): Eukaryota > Metazoa > Mollusca > Gastropoda > Lepetellida > Haliotidae > Haliotis > Haliotis rubra. The sequence goes on along the minus strand of NW_025766968.1, from coordinate 5,647,158 downwards.
GCTGAAGGAAATAGTCATATCAAAATTCAATCATATTACTTCAGTGATACTCTATGTAAACAAATTTGTCGTTGTAGTATTGTCATATTTACAATCTGGGAGAACGAATTATCTCATGGCAACAAGGCTTCAGGTCAAAATAATCTACGTTCGCTCGTCACGCCGAAGACCCGGGTTGGATTCCCCACATAGATACAATGTGTGAAGCCCATTTCTGGTGTACCCGCCGTCATATTGCAGGAATATTGCTAAAAGCGGCATAAAACCATACTCACTCACTCTTGGAACATTTTCGTCCATGCTCCTCCGCTACATCCAAACACATTTTCATAGATGATTCAGATATGATGATAAACGTGTCATCAGTCACCAGGTTTGGCGGTCAGGTGTGTAACTGGTGGTTGTTTTGGGGCAATCACACCATGATGCTGGAGATAATATTACAGTGCCCGGCCCAGTACCTCAGCATTATAAACAGGCATGTTTGTCTCTGCTTTCAGGTGTGCGGTAACCTGTTTCAGCTTTCAGACTTCATGATCACCAGGTATTTCCATTGTAAAACGAGCAGGTCGCTTACTTGGATCCATCTTGTGGGGAAATCAGTATGTTCGGCCAGAAAATGAGAATGTCAAGTATATTCCGGTACTAGGAGACAATGAAGTGTGATCTGACACGCTAGTAGAAATGCATGCTAAAACTAACAAGGTTCATTTGGGGCTTTAGGGGTTCGGGTACAACTGTTATGTTATTAATGCGGTTTAGAGCATTTTATGCTATCATATTGAAGTTAGGACGACAAAGGTTTACTTTAGAACAGAATTAAATTTGCCCAGCTGATGTGTTGATCATGATAACAGAAATACAAGCCAATGTCAGCCCACTGGGAAGAATCAAATGTTCCGCTGGATGTCCGAGTCAAATCAATGTATATCCCTGTACAACAGGGGATCAAGGAGTGGGGGAGGGGAGGAAAAAATTAAAAAAGAAACCCTCAATGAGGCTTTAACCTCCACCCACAGGCTTGTTTCTATGACAACGCATCCCCTCTGGTCACCTGACTGATCCAGTGGCAAATTAAAACCAGTGTTTCAAAAAGAGAAATGTATTTTCAAAATGTATTTTGGAGACTGTCTGCATCAACACATTTTGAAGTGAGTCTTATTTCACAACATCCTTTTGTATACTATGGCTTAATATCACTATGGACAGGTAAGTCGATTTGGTGATAATTCAATGTACTTGAATACAGCTTTGCTATGTATCGAAAGACAGCTTTCACAAGGCAATGTAGCCACACCCAATTTGTGTTATGATTTGAACCCCGGCCTTTAACCAAACAAAAGGAACTTATCCAAACCCCCCTTTCAACTTACTATCTGGATAAACTGTCCTTCGGGTAATAAATCAATGGCAAATATAAGCGCAGAAAGAACGAACAGTTTATTCGGAGAAGCAAACATGGCAAAACATTGACTCATTTTGTCGTGCTGATAACGATGGACGTATGGCCTTAACATGTGCTGTCATTTTCAAGATTCTGGAATACAATCCTCAAGAAATGGCATTAGTGTCAATAACAGCACAACCTGGAGTAACCCCCGCCAAATGCAATAACATCACTGATCATCGTCATCCCAGACTATAGTAGACGTTTAATTTGACGTTGAGGTTTTGCGATACATTCTCGATGGAAGGCTTAGTACCGGTGCATCTCTCTGGCGTAACCTGGGACTGATGATGTCCCAAACATGCTCTATGGGATTTAGACTCGGACTCCATATGCAGGTGGGCCAAGGTAAAGTTGCTACTGCCTCTTGGCGTAAGAAATCACCAACGGCACGTGCACGATGTGGCATTGTCGTCCATGATGACTGGCCTTCGGAATGGTCATCGGAATGTAGCACAACACTGTCTAGGATGTCAGTGATGTCCCGTTGTCCATTCTGATTTTGTTTGATCATCACAAAGTCAAATTTACAGTCACCATCAATGTACCCCGGTCCTGGCTCCAAGATATTCTACTAATAGTGCGTTTGTGTCTGCGGCGCCAACACACCAACTCGGCCAAAACAAATCGGTGGACCCCTCCCCATGAACTCCAGATTGACACCAAGCACGTCATTCTGCTTTGTGCTATGTAGATGACAGGTCGTTTTGCTCTATACTCGTCGATTTTAGGCGATTTCGGACCGTTCTGTTGGACAAACGACGATGTGGAAACGAATCTAGTGAAATGAATGGATGAAGTCTTGTGGTTCTGAGAGGTGAGGTGAGGTGAAATTGGGTTTAACGTCGTGCTTGAGAATATTTCGCTCATATGACGACGTGCATGCGTGTGTATGTGCGGTATGTGTATGTGCGGCTGCTTGTACTAGCCCAGACTTAAGCTGGTTTTATAGTGCTAGCCCACTGAGATACCATGCCGCAGTGAAGCATGAATACCCCACTCAGAGACAGTATACTGACTCCGAACCGACCAGTCCTTGTCGTACCCATAAATGCCGAGCGCCAGGCAGGGACCAACAAGTACCATATTTTAATGTCTTTTGGTATGACGCGGTCGGGGATCGAACCCGAGATCTTCCGCTCTCCGGGCGGACGCTCTAACCACTACACCACGGAGGCGGTCTGTGGTTCTGAGAAAGGCTGTAGCTCCTTTTGAGTTGTCACTCGTGGTTCACCTGAACGAGGGCGGTTCTTAACGTCCTTAGTTTACTGATGCTTTCTGGCTGGTCGATGGATGACAAGCAGCCATAGTGACATGCCAGCATTGGGCACACCACTAACTTGCCAGTGTGAGTTCGAATCCCGGATGGGGCTCAACTCTAAAAGTACTAGAATTTGTACTTCACTAAGAAAGTGTAATCCCAAATATAACATAGGTTACATTTGACCACTTTCTAAATGGCATTGTGTAATCATCACATGATGTGCATAAGTCACTAACAAATTTAATGTCGCCATGGAAACATGTTGAGTCATGCTGATTTCAATGTGCGTGCTGCACATGATCTGAAGCTCTGTCGGGTTAAATCATCGGTATGTAAGTGCTGAACCTCCAACCTTAAGATTTTTGTATATGTATCACAACTCAAACTGTTAAACGTTTATCAATGCGTGAAGGTATTCTAATGAGATGAATCATGAATAATAATGCTCGGTAATGAAAAATATAGATCTACTGAAATTACCACGTGGCTTTCGTATTAACGTAAATTATAGTAGCTGTAACGTAAAATACAAAGATTGTACTGGCGACAAATGAACAGAAATGCCTATAGAATCCAACGTTTGTCGCTAAACGTTTGTTAAAGATATGTAATAAATTTATATGCATTTGCAGTGTTCTGAAAATGGCAAAACCTGCAGCCGTCATGTTCGACAGCATTTACGTAACAGTTGTATTGTATGTTCATTACCTTACAATGATACATTTTATAACTACTGTGGGACAAATAGATATGTTTCCAGGTCACATAACTCCATGATGATGTTCTTTAAATATAGAAATGCCAGTGAAAGGCTTTCAGTATTACTTTAGATGAACTAGAGATTCTATTTGGAAAACCTGTTTGAAGTTTCAACAATTGTCAATATAACGGTCAAATTCTAAATAACATCTGATTACTCTTTTGATTTATTTGTGTTGAAATTAACTTGAGTTTGATAAAGGATTTTAGCTGCTAGTCACTGCCGTTTATTAACAAACCATAAGACATTGTGTCCTATCATTCTGCACATAGGGCAGGTGAATATACTTGTTGTCATATCGAAGAAATTGTGTTGAGATGCAATGTTTTTCTTCCGATTTCTATGATCACAGATGTGCACGCTGACTGAGAATCGGTGATTAATGTGAAAATGGGTTTCAGTCTTTTATAATGTTATTCACTCTAATTTGTTAATAAATGGAAACATGTCATCTCAGATTTCTGTTCAGCTGGGTTGTAGACAAGGTGATCCTCTCTCAACATACATTTTTTTAGCTGTGTGCTGAAATACTTGCAAACTTATAGTTCCAAACAACAAAGATATAACTGGAATTACCACTGACCAAATCACTTGCATTTTTTCCCAATATGCAGATGATACTGATTTTATGTTAGACGAAGGGTTAAAAATTAATTATAATAAGTCACAAGTTGTTTGCATTGGTTCACAAAGAAATAGCAATGGAAGGCGCAGGGCCCAGTCGATTTTGGTGACCTTCCAATAGTTTTCAAGGTCACGACGACACTTTGAAGATTTCAGCATGTTAAGCTGCATGTTTAGCTTGTCAGCGAGATAGCTCAAGAACCGTTTACTGGATTTTCATCATATTTGACACTAAGCTTCATATAGGGAAGGTGCAGGGCCCAGTCGAGTTTAGTGACCTTCACGTAATTGTCAAGGTCACAACGACACTTTGAAGATTTCAGTATGTTAAGATTGTCAGCCAGATATCTCAAGAACGGTTCACTGGATTTTCTACATATATTTTCAAGACTTCTCTTGAATGTTTTTTGATAAGCAATTTCTCTATTACCATTTTTTGCATATTTCATACACCATGACATTCATGTGAAGGTCAAAGTGTGTTTGAACAGCTAAAGAGCAAGATATCAAGAGAGGTTGACTGGTCATGATTTTGTTGACATTTAACTTCATCTTAAACTACGACCTTCACTTTCATTACTCTTTACGTTTGATTTGATAATATGCGGCGGGGGATTATGTCACCTTAGTGGCAACTGCTTGTTTATATTATTTTTATAATCCAATATTGTTATTGGTAAACTGACTTTCTTTAACAAAAGCATCAGCGAAAAAGGCATAACTCAAATAATTGATATTCTTAATGATCGTAATACTTTTGTGTTTTAAAGATTTTAAAGAAAGTATTTTTTTGGAAGATTATGGTGTGATAAGTTCTGTGAAAATTTTTCTGAAGAAAAAAAGGAATTTGATTTACCAAGTGATCCTGCTGCCCCTGGTGAAAAATAAGTTTCAACAAACTTACATCTATTAAAAAGGGCTCGAAAAGATATTATTTCATATTGCTATATTAAATCACAGATAAAATGGCAAAACGACACAATGTTATTTCAAACTTTGGATTGGCCGAACACTTATCTAAATCCTTTCAAGACTACATAAAATTACGATGGCTTCAATATAGACTGCAGCACAGAATAATTGCAACAAAATATTAATGTATATCTACTTAAAATTGGTAAGTCAGAGTCCTCTGAGCAGTTTCTGTAACTCGGAAAAAGAAAGTGTTGTGCATCTTTACTGGCAGTGTCATGAAGTCAAGGCCTTTTGAAATAATTTGCTTTTTGGGACTACTGTTAGCTGTGATCACATTGATAACATGAATTTAAGTGCAGAACTCATTTGTTTGGTATAAAAGGAAATGTAATTACTGAGGGAGTTTTTGATTTGATTTTACTTCTTTAAAAGTGTTTTTTATTTATTAATGTAAATTGAAGAAGGTGAAATTATCCCTCAAGATTTTTAACATGAATTAAAAAAATAGATATACAATATGAAAAACACATTTTCAGTGATAAATGTGAACAGAATAAATTTTATTCACAGTGGATGTCCTACCACTCTCTGTTATAAGACTTCAGTTAAATTGTAGATAACTGAATTTTTTATATGTTTTTTTTTACTACACTGCTTCTGCCAGGTCTAACTTTGGATATTATTCTATATATAGAGTTGACATATTTTCCATTTTACTTGCAAAAGTGTGAATGTGCGAATGGACGTTTTGTAAAGATTATAGAGTCTCTGATCCTCTTCATGCTCTATCATTCATTTCATTGTATCACAAAGTTCAGGCACACGTTTGTACAACAAGAATGAAAATCAATCCTGTTTAGCTCCAAGAACACACATTTCCCTGGGTGTGTGCCTCAAACTGTAACAGGGACTCTTGAAATAAATAATGTCACTTACAAAAATCAATATCCCCCGCAATGGTAAAATACTCTTCATGAATATGTTAACTAGTTATGACTATGTCCAATGTTTTGGTGTGTATATGGCAAATTCTTTATGAAAAGGTTTTAGATCAGAAACACTTTTGAAAGCATTTTTGTGACTTTGTTATTTCTGAATCTTCAATACCTATGTTGGATTATTAGATAAGGGCACTTGTAACAGATAACAACCTTGTACACTCCTCATACATTCTATCTTTTCTGAACCAGGTTTCACTATTTATAACATTCATTCATTCAGTTTGATCATTATGTGGGTAGGTTTCCAGTTTTATACACTACCACTTGTAATGGATATGTGTGAAGAGTTAGTACACATACAGCACCGCACAAGCATCTCAACCCGAGGCTCAATCAGCACACTACATATGCTTGTATGGTGGATAATCTTCATTGGCATAAAACACATTTTGAAATATCTTTGCAGGAATTACCATATAAACTCTAAAAGGCAAACATTTGAAAAAGAAACAAAGAGAATGAGAGATATTGAGCTTTTATTAGAAAAATGAAGAAGGGTTTATTTTTGTATAAAGGCCATACGACCCATCATACAAGGTGGTACAATAGTGATTTTGGTTACCATTTTCATACAACAACGCTAACAGGAGCAGAATAAACATGTTCTAAGAACTTGACAAAATTATTTATGATGTTATTGTCGGATGATGTACATATGCTGCGGTGTGAATAATAATATCCATGGACCGTTTTCGGAATGTAACGCCGACGCATATCCTCATAGCGTTTACAAATATAGACAATATGGATTTCATCCTCAATACTTTTACAGTGTTTACATAATACAATATCATCATTGCAGGAGGCAGTACCTCTTCTAATATATTTGATACCTAGTGCATTACACCCTGATCTAAATAATGTGAACAGACGCTTGCACTTATTACTTATGTTCAATGATAAATATTTTTCACAGGTCAACAGAGATTTATGGGACTTATATAAGGACAGCGAAGGAAAAATGGACATATGTAAATACTGACCAATTTCAGTTAAAGTCAAACTTGTTGCCATGGAAACGCCAATCAAACTTGTTGCCATGGAAACGGCAAAAATATTTTATTCAGAAATCCAAAACTACCAAAAGGCATTAGTTCACCACCAGATCTATCTATGTGCCAAGTTTGGTGAAGAAACATTTAACGGTTCTAGAGTTCTGCTCCGGATAAAAACAACAATCCGGATAAAAACAACAATATGAGCAATGAGCATCGAACTACACATTTGGGATACGATGATGTGTGTCAACCCAGTCAGCGAGCCTGACCACCTGAGCCCCTTAATCACCTCTTACGACTCTTATGACATGATAATTCTCATCTTGACAAGAAATAAGGATTGGTTTGTCCCGAGGTGTCAGACCTGGCTGATTGCGTACCACTCAGTTAAAGCAAACTTGCTCACATCATGATTTGTTGTTGCAGGTTGTGGCAGGACTCTAGTATACTATTCTGCACTGGCAATGGTGGTGGACTGACCCTGAACTTGCAATCTAGATGCTAATGAATTGAAACAAAGTTGACAAGATGCCATGTGAAAGTCGATGTAGGGATCAAAGAACTTCTGTACTGTAACCCCCTTCCCACAAAACATGGGGACTGAAATGGTCTTCAGCAGCATATAACTGCAAAATTAAATAATAATAATAATAATGGCAATTTATAAGCCCAAAACAGTGAACTGCCACCACTAATTGAAAGTGATGATCAAAGCCATTACGCAACATATTGTTGAAGTTGTCTGTGTTGATAACTCGAAATATCAACATAGAACGATCTTCCAACTTTGTAATGTACATTTTAACTGCATATACATGTTTTGCATTTAATATAGAAAAGACACCAAATGATGTTTTAGAGATCCAGAAGATTTTTATTTAAGACTATGCACGTTAAAAGCAATTTAAAAAGTAAGTTTGCAACCAAATCCATTAAAAAATGACACAAGTAGGTGAATAAGTTTAAGAATTCAAATTAGCATGGCACTGAAAATTAAAGACTACCAATACAAAATACATTTTTTCGGTTAAAAACCTGTCTACAAAAGGCAATAAAAATAAGTAGACGAATCACAGATTTATATACCAGTTACCAGAAAGAGATATCACTATACACAAGAAGACACAACAAAGATTTGGAATGTAAAAATATTTTAAGTTTAACAACACCAAATGACCCACATTTTCAAAAAGATGATATGAAATACTATAGCTTGGCATGAAATGCATGTGGACCCAGTTTTTTGTAAATATCTCTTCATCCAATCGATCTCAAACTGTGCAAGTGGATGTTTTGTCAGACAACCTAATCACATTGTAAATCACCGATTTTATGCATTTGTATTATAGAATCTGTCTATGTAACTGTCAAAAAAATAAACAGCAGAAGACAGACGGCTTGCAGAGGGAGGGAGCCAATGACCTGTAACAGCGGCAGTGTTAGGTCATAATGGTCAACGTTCGTCAATGTAGGTCAGCTATGCACGAGACAGGTATGAAGAGGTGTCACAGGTCGTGAATAAGGTAAGGTGGGTGCCAACTGTTAACCATCATACGGAGTTTGTTTCTCTGAGTTGTTCAACATTAACCACAAAACCCATTAGTGAGAATTATTCTGTAGGTTAAAATCTTTAAATTTGTAATGTTAATGTCATATTTTGTTTATGCAGTACCTAAGTGGAAATGCATTTAAAAAACACAGAAAGTATATTTACACTAAATCATTAATCGGACCACCTATGGTTAGAACTCAACAACTGTTAAAGCCCGGTTCCCTCAGACACAAGCACACACAATCATGCACACTCATTGAAGAAAAGATAGAATGAAGACAAAAGTGTTATGTTTTGATATGGTTCACATTCCAAATTAAGCAATGCATTTCTAATAGCTTTAAGCATATAGATAGTTAATATTTATATTTTCATGATAATTTTATGTGAAATGAGTGTTTCATGTTACACTATAAGTCGTTGGAATTAGTCAGTGCTGTCATTGTTAAAAGAAGTCATATTTCTTTGAGCATATCTGGCTGGATACTATTATTATCTGTAAATATAATAACAGTATTAAACTTCATCAAGTTCACTCCATTCTCTTCCACAGAGAGTCATCAGTGTCCAGACGAATGACAACTGGATTAACTGTTTGCTCCTTCAAAGCCATCTTTGAGCCAGTACTCTTTCTCCACCTTCTTGACATGTTCAACACATGCATGCCAGCGTGCAATGTCAATGTCACATATAGCAGTGTTGACAATGTGCTTGACATCATTCAACTTGAATGATTGATTTTTCGGGCCACTGTACTTTTAAAGGTCTCCCCAGATAAGTTCGATTGGGTTGAGATCACAGTGGTGCGGTGGTAATCTCAAGACCTTATGGCGTGTTGGGTAGCATGTTGTCAATATTATATATGTGGGTGGAGGTTTGTTAGGTTTAATCAAAGAATACAACTGTGGTTTAGTGGCCTTAATTGAAAATTGTATATTGTTATTTGTTAGCCATTACTGCATATCTGACTTCCATGTATTGGAAGTTGGGCACCTATTGTTTGGATCTCGAACACTGTGATAGGGAGCATTGTCCATGACAACAAGACTTTTGTAAGGCAGAGCTGGCAACAATTGTTCCTCAACATACTGTGTGAAAACCGTTGAGTTCATTTCTGTATGATAGTCCCTACCATCTGTGCTCTTTGACCGAAATACCAGATCACACCCAGGTAGGAATCCACGGTGGGAACCTGCATGAAGAACGATTAAACGTTCACCTTTGCCTGTTGGTATTTTCCTACCATCACTGGGATCAGTGGGTAGCCACTGTCTGGCAGCAGTATGGTTTGCATTGACCCAGGTATCATCCAGATATATGGGTTCGAACCCATCCTCTCTTGCCTGCTTAATTTCTCTCAGATAGTTACACCTTATTTTCACAATATCAGATCTCTCACACATTACAAGTTTCTGGTTTGCTACCTTCTTGTACTTGTCCAAATTTGAGCAGTAGTTTGCTTAGCATAAACCTAGAAACATTAATGTCGTGATCCTCTGCAAGGATGTGTTTTAACTTTCTTGTGGCAAGGTGTTCATTTCTAGCAAATAGCCCGCGAATGACATCTCTGATGACCCTGATGTCAAAAGAATCTAACTTTGGATGCCTACCTTTTTGTACAAGGTTTTGTTTATTGGTTGTTGGTTTATTTTTCACAATTTTTAGCACGATGTTCTTTTCATGCCAAGAGCAAAAGTTTATGCGTTTCATGTAATCCGACACCTTATAAATCGGTTTGCTACGTTTGCTTTCTTTAAAAAAAAAATTCAACACATTTCTAATTAAACGTTTAGCATCATCTGAATAAGCTTTCATGATGACAGCTAGAAGTAGTCAATGTGAATGATCCAAACGGTCTATCACTGTGCAGTGCACAGGTAACTATCATGAACTGCACGTGCATTTACCTTTATGACCCAACACTGCCGCTGTTACAGGTCATTGGCTCCCTCCCTCTGCAAGCAGTCTGCGTTCTGCTGTTTATTTTGTTGACAGTTACATAGACAGACTCTTTAATACAAATGCATAAAATCGGTGATTACAATGTGATTAGGTTGTCTGACAAAACATCCACTTGCACAGTTTGAGATCGATTGGGTCATTGGATGAAGAGATATTTACAAAAAACGGGTCCACATGCATTTCATGCCAAACTATATACCCTGTGATGGAATAATCAATAGCCAAAGAAGACATGCTTGACTGTGATTCTGTCATGACAAGGGATACAGAATGGAAGATCTTCATCCATCCGTTTGTAACCACTTTTTGGGATAAATGGTGTGTCAATTTCCTTGAATGCAGCAAGTGAATAGTCATTATTATTCTCATTGTGCTTTCTGGGCTTCAGCACCTTCCGCATCCCCAGAAACACCACCACAACCACCACCACCAGAAACAGCAACAGGATACTGATTAAGCTGCAACAAAAAGAGCCTCACATTAGATAATGTAATTTTCTGAATAAAATTGATATTTTATATTTATCATGACTCATGCTTTTTTGCTTGTCTTCTTCTTCTTCTTGCGAACATAGTGGAACACTTGTATCTCCCTAATTGAAGCTCCCTTCAATGTAAAATCACTAATTAGTACACACCAAGAGTTGCTTCCCTTTCCGAAATGCACGGGAAAGGAGGCGCCACCTCTTCCCACATGCTTCACTCTCTCCTGTTTAACGAGCCCAACACTTGAATTTACAGGGAAATCCAAAGTGTTATGTGGGGAGGATGGGAGGGCTTACCTCATGAGTCAGGATAAGTATAAAATATCAATTTTATTCAGAAAATTACATATTTTTCCTTATCCTGACTCATGCTCTTTTGCTTGTAGAATCCTACGGAAACGGAGGTGGGACACAGAATACTTTGGATTTAAATAATTAGTGATTTATATATGTAATAACCCCCTACGGGAACTTCATAATGGCACTGCAAATAAGATAATTCCTGCTGCTATAATACATAAGTTCTACCAGCTGCCATAGATGGGGGTACTACAATATTTAGATAATATGATAATAATAATAATAATAGTATAAAAGCGACTCCAAAGTGGAGAAGCGACCCAATGTACATGTAACATCAGTACTGGGCTTAAGACTAATGTAGACTTAAGATATGTATATAATTAGCACAAAACTCTGTAGAGTTATAAGCTAGATAATACTGGTATGATATATACAGAATAATCTTGTGAGACTATGTCTCATCGTCTACGAGGGACTGTCAACTGCTGTGCGAGGACCATGGGACCGAAATGGTGAATACCTGAGACGTCCTCAGTGGTGATATCTCTCAGATAGTGGTTAGCAAACACCATGTCGGATTTTCCAAAAGCAGCCCTCCATAATGGTATTCAACGAGCAATTTCCGTGTAGAGCGAGTGTCGAAGCCAGTGCTCTGATTTCATTTGGATTAGATGCTCTTGGAGGGTCGAGTCCTGCAGCCTTGTAGGCACGAAGTATGACAGTTCTGATCCATATCGATATCGTGGTACGAGAGACTTCGGTCTGAGTCGCTGTCGATAGAGGGGTGAATAACCGCTTGAGTTGTCGTCGCCTCGTTTTGGATCGTTGTAGATAGATTCTGAGTGCTCTCACTGGGCATAATGATAGGTCAAGCGTATCATGAGGTCCGAGAATTGAGGAAAGTGCAGGGACATGGAATAATCTGTCTGGTTGACCTGGCAATTGATTCTTGGTGATAAAGTCCCATCGCAGTCCCATACGCACTATGTTTTGATTGTCATCGAAACGTGTTCTCTCATAATCTAGAGTGTGAATTTCTGACATCCTGGCTGCCATTGCTAGGGATAACAGGAACAATGTTTTCTGTGTCAGAAATTCAAACGATGCTGATTCCAGTGGTTCATAGGCCTCACTTGTGAGGTGTTGGAGCACTACATTTAGATCCCATGCTGGAGCGCGAAATCTGTTTCTGATCCTCCAATTGGAATGAACGTAGTAAGGCCAGTAACTCTGGCGTTTTCGTTAGCTTGACACCCGTTCTCATAGTTATCACAGAACTTAGAGCTGCAAAATATGTTGACAATGTTGAGCCTTTTAGACGTTTAGTTTGTCGTAGGTAACAAAGGTAGTCAGCCACTTGTGGATGAGTAGCATTTCTAGCTGTAAATCCCTTTTTAACAGCGTATGTTTCAAAACTGTGCTACTTGTCGTCATACAAGTTGCTTGGCATGAAGATTGCGATAAAGCAAAAGCGTGACTGCTTTCGCGCTCTGGCTGAATAACCTCTCTTGTTTAGACACACTTTAATACAGTCCATACGTGAAGTTGGAATGCTTCTGGGTTTCCGCGCGCTTGTTTGGTGTGAGGATGTACTAGTAGATTCGAGCGCTTTGGTAGTTGTAGTGTTGGTTGTCTGATTTCTTGAATTAGAATGGGAAACCACGTCCTCGCTGGCCAGTAGGGCGCGACCAAAATCAGTTGGAGGCTCTGCGTTTGTCTGATTTTCTGTAACACCTTTGGAATTAGCGCTGGCGGCGGAACCGCGTACGCGTTGAGGTTTCGTTGAGGTTGACGATAGGTTTCGTTACTCTTGTGAACAACCAGGGGGCCGATGATATTCGAAATGACAGTACTCTCCATTGGTAATGCAGCCCGTCTAGTGTAAACCGTAGGTATTTCCTGGATTCGGGATGTATCGGGATATGTAGATAAGCATCCTGCAGACCTATACTGGCCATGTAGTCCATGGGACGAACTAGGTGCAGTAGTTGAGGTAGATGTATCATGCGAAACGTTGGCGGTTTGCGTAGATAATCTCTGTTGAACGTGCTCATGCTGTAGATGAGTCGGAACTTTTCCTTGGAGTTTTTCTTGGGCACTAGGAAAACTGGGGAGTAGAAGCCTGGTTCGATGTTTACTTGATCCAGTACTTCTATGGCCTGCTTGGTTAGGAGAGATGAAACAGCTTCGTAACTTTGGTAGTTGTTGGGCCTGGAAGTCGAACTTGTGAGGGTTGACTGTAGCCGGGCGTGGCCTGTAGTTGGATTCGATATCCCTGTTGTAGGATGTTGGAGACATATGGATCCTGTAGAATTCCCCAGTTCTCCCAGTGCAGTTGAAGGCGCCCACCCACTTGTGATGGTTGTACTGGAACAGCTGGGGTGGAAGACTCCAGTCGTTCGAACCCGTCTTTCATCGTTTATAGTTGCGAGGAGCCTCTGGGTGCCCTGCCTCTTCCAGATCCTCCCCTGCAGTTGCCGTATGGGCTTACTTTAAAAGAATCTTTTCTCCTCTTGAACCGCCATCTTCCTGTCCGTGCTTTCTGTAAGCCATTAAACTTTGATCTTCCTGAATATCTCTGTGATGTCTGCCTGATGCGCTAGCTAGCGTGTCCATCGACTTTATCATAAGGACTTCCCTTGAATCCTTGGTGACTTCTTTAGAGACTTTATCTATTCCTCCAGCGAAGATTGACGCGTGAGACAACGAGGCTGTGTAGAGTGAAGATGTGAACTGTTCACCCCAACTGCAGGAAGCGAGGAGACCTTGACGACGAGCCAGAGTTAGCGCGCGAGGAGACTGATGTAAGATGATCCGTTAAAAACTGCTGGTCCTTCTTCTGCATAAGGAGGGCGAGTATATCATTCTGTCGTCTTCTGATGTAGAATCTCGAAATCTGGTGATGAGAGTTTCATTAATCGTTCTTGATCTTTTAAGGCCGAAGAACATTCTTCTTGTCATGGTTTCGATCTGAACCAGCTTGCGGTCGTCTATCTTGTACGTCTTAGTCTTGGCATCGTTGATGACTTTGAAGTTATCGTCGATTTCTTGTGCCCTGAAAAATGGGTCAATATTATGGGCTGAGAACTTTTTGGCGTTGAACTGTGGTAAGTGCGGCACCTGGGCTTTAGTGGCTTTATGGAAGGCTGTGTCCAGATTCTGTGGGACCGTTGTTATCGGGTCGATCGGAGGTAGGGAGATCGACATGGAGAACGGCCTGGCGAGCTGCGTCTGTATGGTGACCTTCGCGAAGCTCTTGGGGAATCCCTTGTTGACCTTCTAGACGAAAATGACTTGGAGCCTGTAACTGGTGCCCTTCGCGAAGACCTTCGCGAAGCTTCATCTGAGTCCGGTCCTGGGGAGTGACGACTTGACCTTCGCTAAGGCTGGGGGTCCGAGTCAGAGTCCGGGGATGAGAGGATCTTCCTTCGCGAACCTCTTCGTGAGCATTGATCATCGGAGTCCGAGGTAGGTGACGATCTAGATGTCCTTCGCGAAGGCTTTCGCGACGGCGAGCGCGAACGCTGAACATCTGGGTCCTTCGCAGAGGTGGGCTGTGACGTCCTTCGCGCAGGTGGGTTCCTCAGCGATGACTTGGTAGCAGCCGCTACGTTGACGGGGAGTCCCTCTGGGGTGACGTCTACGTTGGAGCCTTCGCTCAGGCTCAGGCTCTGGGCTGGTTGTCTCTCCAGTCCGTAGCGGTCTTCCATCATCTTCATAATCTGAAGAACCAGGTCGTCTGGGACGGTCCGCGAAGATGTAGTTGCTGCCCTATCTGCGTTGGTAGCGACGGGACCCTCAGGAAGATCGTCAGACATCAGCGTTAGTACATCAAGCTGTGTGTAGATCTGCGCTGACGTCAGTGTTGCCGACACTGGTCGTTTCTCGTGATGCACATCAGGTATGATGATCGGCTGATCATCATACAGGCCCAGTTCTGCGGCGGGAACAATCTCAGCTGAGAAAGTCCTTGTAGACTTCTGGCCGATTTCCCCTTGGAGGTAGACGCTGCCCTGGGGGTGCGGAGTCTGCGTTGAGTTGGAAGTAGAAGCCCTCTTAGTCTTCGGCTGCGACGAAGGGATGTCTGGGGATGCAGGACGCTTCTTGGAGACGGCGGACAGCATCCCACGCCTCTCCTCGGGTAACTCTAGCGAACACCAGGACGGGAGGGTCAGTCCGACAGCAGTTGACTGGCGAGGGGTTCAGATGTATCAGCCATGGCTAGACTCTGCTTATGTGACCTATCTGCTGCGCGTCTCAAAACGCAAAGTAAATATTTGTTAAAACCAGAATTAGACAAATTATTACAGTAACTGCAATGTGAAGAAAATGAACATGGTGCAGTACAGCTAGGGCATATTAAATGCGGATCAGCAGCAGAAAAAAGTAACCTGCAAACAGTACAGATTTTCATCAACGTAAACTACTGAACAATCATGGCGTCCCGTGAATAAACAGCAGAAATACGAATAAATATCAATACATAATGTTGAAGGATACTAGCTAAACCTCTATAGATGACTAAAAGAGGTAACTAAATAAGAATAATCAAAGGATATAGTGTGTAGGGAGACACAGGCCCTCTCACATCCTGCTCACTGGGCGGAGAAGGAGAGAGTGAAGCATGTGGGAAGAGGTGGCGCCTCCTTTCCCTCGCATTTCGGAAAGGGAAGCAACTCTTGGTGAGTACTAATTAGTGATTTTACATTGAAGGGAGCTTCAATTAGGGAGATACAAGTGTTCCACTATGTTCGCAAGAAGAAGAAGACAAGCAAAAGAGCATGAGTCAGGATAAGGAAAAATTATAGACTTCTTCACCAGCCTGATAAGCTACCATGTAGTACAAAAAGCATGTGCTTACACTTTGA
The DNA here is from genome assembly GCF_003918875.1 of Haliotis rubra. Taxonomy (NCBI): domain Eukaryota; kingdom Metazoa; phylum Mollusca; class Gastropoda; order Lepetellida; family Haliotidae; genus Haliotis; species Haliotis rubra. Next base: position 5,630,980 of record NW_025766968.1, on the reverse strand, counting down.
ACTTCAATAAAAGCATTTATAAGAGATATATTGAGGTTCTTGTGAAATGTTTCTCTATTTTACTGGTGACAGTAGTCAGAACGCACTGTTCTTCACAAAAACGATTTTATCCAATCACACACAATCACTAGTACAATGTTTATAGAAGTGAAAAAAATGTTATATTTAGTTTTGTGGCATTAGCGTGTTTTACTTGTGTCAGACCAAACGCTTACGCCGTATTGTCAAGTTGTTAAAATATATTCGCATCAAAATACAAGTATCTTAACAAATTAACGTTTAGGAAACTACAGTTAATATAGATAACAAATGAGATTAAATTATCAGTCATTTGGTCTCCTTTGGAAATATCATGAGTAAAAAGTTTAAAAGTGAGAACTGTAAAACAATTGATTCTTTTATTGTAAAATTGCAGTCAGAAACAGAGGTTCCATCTGCTAGTTCAACTAACACGAATTCCAATAACTGTTTTTCGTGCTCTGTCAAGGAAGAAGGTGCAACTTGTAAGACTTCACTAGCATCAAATTCACCAAAACTATCTTACAGTTTCTCTGGTACTGATATTGGCTTGTACAGAGAAAGTGAACTAAAATCAGAACAAATTCGTTCTACTCTCCTGAAACATTTACATTCAACAGATGTAAGGGCTGACAAAACACTAAAATATCCTTAAATGGAAATTAGAGGTGTAAAACAGAAAATTAATCCAACACATCTTGATATCAATGATTGGCTGAGATATTCTCCTTCAAAAGATGGCGTCGTTTGCTCACCATGTGCTCTTTTTGCTCATTATTATTCTCATTGTGCTTCCTGGACTTCAGCACCCCCAGAAACACCACCACCACCACCACCACAACCAGAAACACCAGCCCTCCCGGCACCAGGATACTGATTAAGATTGTAGTAGGCCCTGCAACAAAAAGAGCCTCACATTAGACATATAGACTTCTTCACCAACCTTATAAGCTACCATGTAGTACAAAAAGCATGTGCTTACACTTTGAACTTCAATAAAAGCATTTATAAGAGATATATTGAGGTTCTTGTGAAATGTTTCTCTATTTTACTGGTGACAGTAGTCAGAATGCACTGTTCTTCACAAAAACGATTTTATCCAATCACACACAATCACTAGTACAATGTTTATAGAAGTGAAAAAAATGTTATATTTAGTTTTGTGGCATTAGCGTGTTTTACTTGTGTCAGACCAAACGCTTACGCCGTATTGTCAAGTTGTTAAAATATATTCGCATCAAAATACAAGTATCTTAACAAATTAACGTTTAGGAAACTACAGTTAATATAGATAACAAATGAGATTAAATTATCAGTCATTTGGTCTCCTTTGGAAATATCATGAGTAAAAAGTTTAAAAGTGAGAACTGTAAAACAATTGATTCTTTTATTGTAAAATTGCAGTCAGAAACAGAGGTTCCATCTGCTAGTTCAACTAACACGAATTCCAATAACTGTTTTTAGGTGCTCTGTCAAGGGAAGAAGGTGCAACTTGTAAGACTTCACTAGCATCAAATTCACCAAAACTATCTTACAGTTTCTCTGGTACTGATATTGGCTTGTACAGAGAAAGTGAACTAAAATCAGAACAAATTCGTTCTACTCTCCTGAAACATTTACATTCAACAGATGTAAGGGCTGACAAAACACTAAAATATCCTTAAATGGAAATTAGAGGTGTAAAACAGAAAATTAATCCAACACATCTTGATATCAATGATTGGCTGAGATATTCTCCTTCAAAAGATGGCGTCGTTTGCTCACCATGTGCTCTTTTTGCTCATTATTATTCTCATTGTGCTTCCTGGACTTCAGCACCCCCAGAAACACCACCACCACCACCACCACAACCAGAAACACCAGCCCTCCCGGCACCAGGATACTGATTAAGATTGTAGTAGGCCCTGCAACAAAAAGAGCCTCACATTAGACATATAGACTTCTTCACCAACCTTATAAGCTACCATGTAGTACAAAAAGCATGTGCTTACACTTTGAACTTCAATAAAAGCATTTATAAGAGATATATTGAGGTTCTTGTGAAATGTTTCTCTATTTTACTGGTGACAGTCGTCAGAATGCACTGTTCTTCACGAAAACGATTTTATCCAATCACACACAATCACTTGTACAATGTTTATAGAAGTGAAAAATATGTAATTTTCTGAATAAAATTGATATTTTATACTTATCCTGACTCATGCTCTTTTGCTTGTCTCCTTCCTCTTGCGAACGCTAGGGGAACACTTGTATCTCCTATTGAAGCTCCCTTCAATAAAAACAGACGTAAAATCCCTACTCACAACGAGTTATCTGTGTGGCCGTTTTGGCGGGAAAGCAACGACACCGTACTCCCATGCGTCACTCTCTCCGAATTATGAGACCAACACTTTAATTTACAGGGAAATCCAAAGTGTCTAGCGGGAGGTTGGGAGGGCTTACCTCATGAGTCAGGATAAGTATAAAATATCAATTTTATTCAGAAAATTACATATTTTTCCTTATCCTGACTCATGCTCTTTTGCTTGTAGAATCCGACGGATTTGGTGGTGGGTCAAGCTACTTCTGGATTTCATGTAGTGATTTACGTCTTGCATACCCCTATGGGAACTTCATGGTAGCACTTCTTTTACTGCTAGGCTCTGCTGCTGCTGTAACCCTTCACTTCCAGCTTTCTCTGATGGGGGGACCACAATTGTTAACTTTTGGTACTTGCTTCTGTTAACATTTCATGTGGATTTTGCAACTCCATCTCTTGATGCGAGCATCAAGTGGAGAAGCGACCCTTTCCTGTGTGCAGTATGTCCTTACAAGTACTGGGTCATATCACTTATGCTAGTCTGTCCTAGACGTGCATATAGACTCTAAAGCTGAAATCTCCAGAGTGTAGGCTTTTGCAAGTCATGTGATAAAAGGGGCGAGACTCCGTCTCAGCGCCTTTGTGGGGCTGTCAATTGTTGTGTTACAACAAGTGGGCCGAAATGGTGAATGCCAGAGCCGTCCTCGGTGGCAATGTCCCTCAGGTAGTGGTTGGCAAACACCATGTCCCATTTCCAGAAGCAGCCCTCCATTATCGTCTAGATAGAGCGATTCCCATGTAGAGCGAGCGTTGACGCCAGAGCTCTAACTTCATGTGGGTTGGAGGCTCTTGGAGGATCAAATCCTGCTGCTTTGTAGGCCCGTAGTATGACAGTTCTGATCCAGATTGATATCTTAGTGTGGAAGACCTCCGTCTGTGTCGCTGTCGATATCGAGACGAAAAGACGCTTGAATTTCCGTCTCCTGGACCTGGATCTTTGTAGGTAGACTTTCAATGCTCTCACTGGGCACAAGGATAGGTCCTGCGTATCCTGTGGTCCAAGGACTGATGATAGTGTTGGGACGTGGAACTGTCTGGCTGGATGACCTGGCAGTTAATTCTTTGCTATGAAGTCCCATCTCAGTCCCATATGCACGATGTTTTGATTTTCATCAAATCGTGTTCTCTCGAAGTCCAGAGCATGTATTTCCGACATCCTTGCTGCTGTTGCTAAGGTTATCAGGAACAGCGTCTTCTGCGTCAAGAACTCGAATGATGTTCTCTATAATGGTTCGTAGATGTCACTAGTGAGATGTCGTAGAACTACGTTGAGGTCCCACACCGGAGCTTTAAATCTCTGTTGTTGGTCCTCCAATTAAAAGGGCATAGTAAGGCCAGTAACTCTGGTCCTTTCGTCAGTTGCACACGTCCTCATGGCGATAACTGACCTCAATGCCGCTAGGTTGTTGAGAGTGTTGACCCTTTTAACCGCTTCGTTTGTCTAGGTGACAAAGGTAGTCCGCCACTTGAGGATGTGTCGCTTTCATGGCTGTGAAGCTGGTCCTCGAAGCGTATGTCTCGAAGCGTCGCCACTTGTCGTCATACAAGTTGCGTGTAGACTTGCGTAAAGCTAGTGTGACTGCTGTCGCTGCTCTGGCGGAAAATCCTCACTTGTTCAAGCATGCCTTGATACAGTCCACACGTGTAGCCGGAACACCTCTGGGTTGCCGTGCGCCTGCTTTGTGTGAGGATGTACTAGTAGATTCGTCCACTCTGGTAGTTGCAGGTGAGGCAGTCCTAGGTCTTGTATGAGAATAGGGAACCATATTCTCGCTGGGCAGTAAGGCGTGCCCCAAGTAGTTGGAGGTCTCTCGTCTGACTGATTTTCTGCAACACCCTCGGTATTAGAGCTGGTGGTGGAAACGCGTAAGCGTTTAGTCCTTACAAGGAGATGCTTAGCGTGTCCGTTGCCCATGCCGATGGATCTGGTATTGGTGGGGCGAATGTTATCAGTTGACCCTTGTGGCGAAGAGGTCTATTAATGGTGCTCCCATCTCTTGTATGATCTGCTTGAAGATCTCTGGATGTAGCATCCAGTCTGTTGAGAATGGCTGTGTTTGACAGGATAGTGCATCTGCTATCACATTCTTGGCTCTTGGAATGTGGCATGCTCTGATGTGGACATTCAGGTTGACTGTTATGCTGACCAGTTGAAAGCAGAGGTCCAGAAGGTTCGCCGACCTTGTTGATCCTTCTGTGGATGTAGAACGCCACTGTGGAGGTGACTGTATGTACCCTCAGATGAGCATTCTTCAAAATGCTGGTCCAGTGGAGTATGGCATTTATCACTGCTTTCATTTCCAGCATGTGGAAGTGCAGATCTTCTCTGCTATGGTCCATATCCCAGCTGACACATCGCTGTCGAGGTGTGCTCCCCAATCTTGGAGAGATTCGTCCACATAGAGATGCGTCTTGTACTCCGGCTCTGCTAAATAGGTGCGTCTGCGACCATCCGATCTCTGAGTCCACCATATTGGATATGGATTTAATCTGTCCGGGAGTCGAAGGAGTCGGATGGTCAGTTTGTACATTCACGAAGACCTGTAGTGGGTAGTTGTAGACTCCCTCTGCGTGTCATGTCTTGTGCTGGCGTGAGAGAGGAACCAACAGACTCTGCCACCGTAGTAATAGCGGAGAGAGTAGTGCTTGAGATACAAGGACTTGTATCTATATCCTACGATCTTGAAACCTTTGCCGTGTTCGTAAGGGAAATGAAGCGATGTCCGACTCTGTGACTGCGATCGTTGTGAAGTCTATATAAAGTCGTCTGGCTGCCGTCACCCAAAGTCCGATAGCGTATGTTGCTGCAAGCCGACTGATGAATCGTCTTCAATGATGACGGGAAGGTCTCTAACCTCGTGAAGGCAGCCAAATCCAATGAGGTCCCGTCTAACTGGACTGTAATTGAGGCCTTCCTCTCTCGCTGACAGGTTGTTGTCACTAGTAACCCATTTCTTGACCTGTGAACTACGTCCGACCTCTGCGCAGGTCGTTGTCTCTCGTGGTCCAATAAAAATAAAGCATTTTGATTCCTTTGGCTTGCGGCTGTGGCGTCACCGGTGTAGCAGGAAAAAGGTCCTTGTAGAATCTAGTGCCGCCGTTGATATCTGATCACCTCGGTCTTGTCCGTAGCCTTCCAGAGTTACAGTGACCCGTGTATCGAGGGTTGAATGGTAACCAGCGAAATATTTTAGCGTAATACTGATGTAGGTAGGCTGTTTTCCTGGCTGCTGTGACTGTTACTTCAGTCCTGAAGATAATGTCGTCGCCCTTTATACAGATGATCAGCTGAAATCTGCACGTTGTCAGTGCTGCTCTTGTAGACTGCATACATCTATCTCAATGAAGCGTCGTAATTGTAGAATTAATGCTGAACTTTGTTGGAAATTCTACTCAGGGAATCGGTGACGAGTATGTAGTTACCTAGCCTTAGCAAGGCTGCTGTTGAACCACGCCAGTGAGAATATCTGCAGATCTGTACGGAAGTGAAGATCTCTATAAGGCCATGAGTCTTCTAAAGTAGATATATCAATCTATGTGAATCCCGTCCTGGATTCAGTCTGAAGATCCGTGCCGGTGATGAATTCGGACAAGAGTACCCCTCTTGAACGTGTAGGTAATCGTCTCGTAGTCCGGGATTGCCTTCCTGGCAATATATTCCGAAATGGTCAGCGAGGCGTCGTTGATGCCTTGATGTAGGTAGTCGGCCTGAAGATCCTTTATTAGGCTCATCATCTGTTATTAGGCTCATTATCTCTGAAGATAGCGCCGTCCTTCGCGCAAGTTGTAGACGACATGTAGCGTTCTGTTGAGAAGCTAAGTACTGCGACGTCTCTGCGTTGTAGATGGCCTGTGCGAATGCCTTCGCGCAGGCTCGGTGACGACATGTAGCGTTCTGTTGAGAAGCTAAGTACTGCGACGTCTCTGCTTTGTAGATGGCCTGTGCGAATGCCTTTGCACAGGCTCGGTGACGGCATGTAGCGTTCTGTTGAGAATCTAAGTACTCTGGCGGCGTTGTAGATGGCCTCTTGCCGAATGCCGCCGCGCAAGCTTGTTGACGGCATGTAGCGTTCAGTTGAGAGACTAAGTACTGCGATGTCTCTGCTTCGCTGGGGATCTGCGTGGAGACCTGCGTGGAGACCTGCGTGGAGATCAGCATGGAGAGGAGCCGGGTGAACTGCATCTGTAAGGTGACCTGCGGGGAGACCTGCGTGGAGGTGAGCATCTCTTGGTTCGCGAATGCCTCGGTGAATCCCTTGACGATCTATGCGATGTTGAAGATGTCTTTGAGGCTGTGTCCGAAGTCCTTCGCGAGTGCCTTCGCGAATGCTGATCATCTGATTTGGCATCTGGGTATAGGCATGTCGTCCTTCTCGAGTGCCTTCGCGAATGCTAATCATCTGATTCGGCATCTGGGGATAGGCGTGTCGTCCTTCGCACAGGCTGGTTGACGACCTGAAGCGTAGATCTGTTCCCGGTCGTCACGTAGCTGGAGGGCCTCTCTGAAGCATCGTCTGCATTTGATCCTTCGCGAAGGTCGGGTCCGTTCTGCGGGCTGGTTGTTGATCATGCGATGCTCTTCTCAGTGTGAAAGCCTCTCCATCATCTCCAGGGCTGCATGAAGTCCCTGGGTTGAATGTCTGCGGTGAGAGATGAGCTGCCCTCTCTGCCTTGGTAGCGATATGGCCCAGGGATCTCTCATCTGCCGTCAGTGTAGATACTTCGGACTGTGTAGACAACTGTGCTGACGTTACCGTTGCTGAGGCCCGCTTCTACTGGTGATGTCGGGGATGATGAGCGGCTCATCATAGAGTCCTCTTTCCGTCATCGGGACAATCTCGGCTGAGAAAGTCCTTGTAGTCTGCGCAGGCGTCCCGTAGAGTTGGTGCGTCATCTGAGGGGTGTGTAGCCTTCTCTGGGTAGAGGATGGCTTCTTTTCTTAGATCTCGCGAAGATTGTAGAGCTGCCCTCTCTGCGTTGATAGCGATATGGTCCAGGGATGCGGCTCATCTGTCGCCCTCGGACTGCGTGCTGTATCTCTTGGATGATCAGCAGCGGCTCATCATGAAGTCATCTCACTGCCATCGGGGCGATGTCTGCGAAAAGGTCCCTGTAGTCTCGCGCCAGGAGTCCCTGTAGAGCTTCTAGGCATCGTAGGGGTGTGAGGCTTCATTCTGCGTAGAGGATGGCTTCTTCTTCGTCTGCGTTGAGGGGTTGTCCGATGTAGAAGCCAACGTCTTCGAAGTAATGGCGGACAACATCCCACGCCCATCCTCCGAGGACACCTCCGGCAGGTCACTTGATGGTAGTAAGTCGTCTGACAGCAGTAGACAGCTCGTGAGGGACTCAGCCAGTTTATCCATGACTTGTAAAGTCACCTGGATTTGTCGGTAGTGCATCTAAGTACAGAGAAAAAATTATTTATTAAATTGAATTTCTGTTCAATGCTGATAAAGATTACAGCTATAGCTGGAAATACATGTTGTTGTGCAGCTAGGGGACAGTCAATGCGGGTTTGCAGCAGCGAACCTAAACCTACAACGAAAATAGGTTTTCATGAAATGTACACAACTGAACAAACACGGACAATTCCGTGAATAAACAGTGCTAAATACGATTAAATATCAAACCATATTGTTGAAGAATACTAACTAAACCTCTATAAAAGTAGTATAGAGGAGAATAACTAAGTAATTAAAGGATATAGTGCCGTATAGGAGACACAGGCACTCTCACAACCTGCCCAAAGAGGGAGAAGGAGAGAGAGTGAAGCATGGGAGTACGGTGGCGCCGCTTTCCCGCCAAAACGGCCACACAGTTAACTCGTGGTGAGTAGGGATTTTACGTCTGTTTTTATTGAAGGGAGCTTCAATAGGAGATACAAGTGTTCCACTAACGTTCGCAAGAGGAAGGAGACAAGCAAAAGAGCATGAGTCAGGATAAGGAAAAATATGTTATATTTAGTTTTGTGGCATTTGCGTGTTTTACTTGTGTCAGACCAAACACTTACGCCGTATTGTCAAGTTGTTAAAATATATTCGCATCAAAATACAAGTATCTTAACAAATTAACGTTTAGGAAACTACAGTTAATATAGATAACAAATGAGATTAAATTATCAGTCATTTGGTCTCCTTTGGAAATATCATGAGTAAAAAGTTTAAAAGTGAGAACTGTAAAACAATTGATTCTTTTATTGTAAAATTGCAGTCAGAAACAGAGGTTCCATCTGCTAGTTGAACTAACACGAATTCCAATAACTGTTTTTCGTGCTCTGTCAAGGAAGAAGGTGCAACTTGTAAGACTTCACTAGCATCAAATTCACCAAAACTATCTTACAGTTTCTCTGGTACTGATATTGGCTGGTACAGAGAAAGTGAACTAAAATCAGAACAAATTCGGTCTACTCTCCTGAAACATTTACATTCAACAGATGTAAGGGCTGACAAAACACTAAAATATCCTTAAACGGAAATTAGAGGTGTAAAACAGAAAATTAATCCAACACATCTTAATACCAATGATTGGCTGAGATATTCTCCTTCAAAAGATGGCGTCGTTTACTTACCATGTGCTCTTTTTGCAAATGACAATCAAAAAGGTGCATTTGTTACATCGTACATTCATGATGGGCAAATATTGGGACACTTTTTAAGAGACATATGAAACTTGATTCCCATCACTTTTGTGGCGAGAAATCTTTGAATTATAGAACAATTGTCAGTCATAAACAGGATGATATTTGTTGCCAACTTTCTAACGCACACAAGAAAACTGTTGAAAGAAATCGTTCAATTCTCAAAACACTAGTTGAGACACTAGTTTTGTGCCTGCTTACCTTTTTCGATGGACAAGATTCCCCTAGAGCTATTCACAGATAGCACCTGTCCATAGTCACTGTTGGTCGCTCTACAGTGGTATTCTCCCTCATCAGATAGAGCTGCCCCAATGATGAGAATACTGGTATAGGAATTGTTCTGCACTGTTTTACCAAGGTCAACTGGAATATCATTCTTGAACCAAGTGAAATTGACCCGTGGACTTGTGCTGTTAATGGAGCACTCCAAAGAAACATTCATGCCTTCTTTAATGGTCTTGTTTTTAGGCGATGTCAGGAAACCTTCCAGTTCTGAAAATTATTAGGAAAAATTCAACAGAATGTGAATATTAAATGCTGCAAGTGGAAGCAGCTTAAAAATCAAAGAAGCTTTCATGCTTGGTCTGAAGGAAGTAATTACACATTTAGACTGACTGAGTGAGTTTGGTTTTACGCCGCCGCTTTTAGCAATATTCCAGCAACATCACGGCGGGGGACACCAGAAATGGGCTTCACACATTGTGCCCATGTGGGGACACATTTAGACATTTGTTGTGAGAAGGCAATGTGATCTAACAGTTTTTTGACACAGAATAACATGATTAACTAGAATGCAGGGCCTCATTTCACAAAACGATCATAACTCCCATACTTTAACACAGACTCACGATAGTCATAGTGGTACAATCGCTTTATGAAACAGGGCCCTGGGTCCACTTCCACAGAACGATCTTAGCGCTACAATTATTGTAAGTCCTTAAGATCACGATCTTAGGCTTCGGCTACAATCGCCATCCACTTGCACAAAGCAATTGTAGGCTAAGATCATTGTAAGTTACAATCGAAACTTAAAATTGGTCCGGACCAATTGTAAGGAGCTAAGATCATAGTAGTCTGTGACAAAATGGCGTTCAAGTTAGTGTCTGTTTCACGCAAATAATCAGTTTTACGTTTAGAGATTGCTTTTATATTGCATAAAACTGTGTGGTTCGCCTCAACACTTCAACAACACAGAGAATGCAAAACCGATTTACATCGGATACATTGTTATTTGCTGTAGTGAACCACAGAACTATCGAGTCGATATCACAAAGTACTATTCCCACCCGATTCAATGTTGGAGTAAGTGTGAAACAACATACCTTTCTGATAATCAAGAAAAGGATAATAGCGAATGGTGTCCGCATGCGATTAACAATGGCTGTGACCTTTTCATTTACTCAAGAGCAGATAATTTTAGTTTATGCGTAAGATGGGAGTGGTTTCCCCTGGCCTTTGCCGTTGCCGTAGAATCTGTCATGCCCAATCACAGAGCTCAACATATTTTCTTTTCGGTCATGGAGTGATTTTGTCTCAGTTAATCATTAAAGTAATCAAAAATTAGATACAAGTTAACGTGCAAAATCAAAATTCAATTTTAATTTCACTTTTAGAAAATATTTATCAATGCATTAGGGTTATATCATTAATATACTGTGAATAAGTATTTAACGAACGCTCTCTCGAATGATATTCGTATTTTCCTGTCAAGCCATATCACATTTTCTTATTATATTGTGAGAAAACCAATACTTCTAGGATAAATTTAGGATTTTACACAAAAAAAACCCCAAACAGCTGTGCATTAAACAATGTCTCATTGACAACCATTGGCATTGGCAAATCATGCATTTAGGTGTTATATCATAAGGAAATATTGTCTATATTTGATATTTTAATTTTAATTTTCATAAGTATTAAGTCACTAAATCTAGACCCAAATTTATGAATGTATTTTTCGCAGGTCAATATTTTCATAAAACATGGGTAGGTATTTCCGTGGTTGCAATATCACATTCTCAGTTCATAAATCAAGACAGTTTGAATGTAGAAAAATATATGCTATAGTCTCGTAATCGTTTCCTTCAAAGATTTCTGGGAATGTTTTTCATGAAAATTCTGCAAGGTGCGATTGAGGGAGGTATGTATTGTGTGCACCTTGTCGAAATTTAACCTGATATGAGGTTTCGAAACTTGTTCTTCAAAACCTAGGTTTAGAAATGATCAGTGCAAAGTTACAGCAGAGGTCTACCTGATTCTGGAAGGAACCTACTTTACTACAGACAAAATCGGAGATAGGCTTATAAGTATGGAAGAAAACCAAAAGCTTAATGCAGCCAGGGTTTATATTAGAAATGGATATGGATTCAAATGACCACTACAATTGGGCCATAGAACGATATTTACAGAACACAAAGTGAATTCACAATGAGGAATGCTGAGAGCCATTTATGTTTATAAACTCACAGCCAAAGGTGACACTTATTTGTTCTACAGAAACAAAATAAGTAAGAAACCCTTGTGACGAACAGCTGTGTCTCCAATTGGTGCATATCACTTAAGGCAAAGGAACAGATAACTAGGTAACTGTTGCATGCTAGGGTGTGGTTGGATGTGTTTGGGTGAATGTTCTACATTGTTGTACACTGTTTTATGATCATAGCAAGAAGGAACACCACATGCTGTTGTGGATGGATCTATACCAGTAATTCCTTTCTCTTGTCTCAGATACAAGCTCGCAGCTGAGTACCTTCATCAAACTGTCTCACATGACCCAAAGCATGGACTTTTAAAATATATGATTTGAAAGTAGAAAAAGTACCATGATTACAGTTTCACAGTTATGTAGAAAATACAAAGTCATCTGATTTTAGGGAGCAAATTGACTAGTGAAGAGAAACAATATATCTTACCTGGTGTCCGGGAGTAGTAGCAGGTGAATGGGCATTTGTTCCTGAATTCTTCTGCTGGTGGTCGTTGTAGACATTCCGAATCATATTGGAATGTTATGCAAGCTTGGTTTTTGTCAGTGGTGTTTTCTTTTGTCAGTTCTGTTTAACAGAGATATGAACTATCTTTATGAGCAACCTAAAGGTAAATTCTGGACAGATGATGTTACCTTGGAACTACATAACATGGAAAGAGAGACTGGTTTCTGATCAACCTATCATGACCAAGTATTCACAAACCAAATGTTATCAACATCTATTGCTAACTGTCAAAGAGGACAATGGCTGATGCATCAAAGATGTATGCTTTACTGATTCATGTTAGGTCCCGATGACTTGAAAGATGTTATAATACATGCTAAAGTGGGGTGACCGACCGACATAATTCTTGAATGCAAAAAAACATTGCCACAAGAATATTGTATCCTGGACCATTTCTTTCTACCTACCATACATTTTTAAAAAGCATGGTATTGTGTTAGTACTTACTATCACAGATGCAAGTCCTCTGGCAGTTTTTAAATAACCATGGTACTTTCTCATTGATATCCTTATCAATCCCTGGTTTGCAAAATTTATCATCTTTATATCTTGAGCAGTTTGATTGTAAATCCCAGCAAACTGCAAAATAATACAAAAATACCTGATTAACATGGTAAAACAAAGTTTCTATGTAAGTGTACCATATATTGCCATGATTACTGCGAGTACAGGATACATAAATGTGAATTGCCTTTGACAATTTCTAAAGGGAGCAGATTATAGATCTACAGTAATAATAAAGGCTGACTATCGATGTAGATCATAAGAATCAATAATCATTAACTAAATATTGATTGATTAGGAAATAAAGTTCGCTCTACCCCAATGTGTTTTGTAATAAAGTATAGTTTTGCCCTGAACTATTATAATTAAAACTACGAGGACGGTAGTAGTTAGTGCTTTGATGTTATAATAGTTCAGGGCAAAACTATACTTTATTACAAAACACATTGGGGTAGAGCTTAACTTTACATCTTTCTAAGATGCTAAATTTAATACTTTCTAAGGATAATTGCAATTAATTTAAGGCAGAAAACAAACGACGGTGTCGGTGACCTAAATTAAGAATCCTCGCACAGGGCTAACTGGCGCGCTGTTCTATTGATGTGTCTGCCCCCCTACGTTAAGACGAACGTTACCAGAAAAAAAGAAATGATAACAGTTTGATGACGGTTTACGTTCGGATTAAATATCTTCTCTGAATTATTTTAAGTACATCTGTCATTAACGTAAACCATATGGGGCAATATGAACGTTGCATTTCTACTACCAGCGTAAGTTTAGATCAGTACATCCAGAGGAAGTTGAGTAGTCAAGCGACATTCCACAATTGCATTGTGGGAATGTAAACATTACGAACGTTACTGTGTCGCTGAAAACTTGTGAGTCGAAATTACACATTTTAACTGTCGTAAAACATAAAGGTAATGTTTCCACCAGTGATGTTAGCTGCGTGAAGCAACAGCAAACCAAGAAACTGGATGCAACGGTGTAGTATACTGTAGGAGGCCGTACGAGGCGATGACAACTGACATGCATCGTGACGTCGCTTACATTGTGACGTAATGTAAAATGGTTCGATTACGAGGGGGCACACTAGAATGGCGCAATGACGGGATAACGTCATTCAATTGTTACGTCATCAAAAAACTATACCTTTATTGTCTGATAATGTATTTTTTTTCCGATTGTTCTCACCGCTAGGCATCTTAGAATTATAGATAAAAAAAAATAAAAAATCAAAGAAGCTTTCATGCTTGGTCTGAAGGAAGTAATTACACATTTAGACTGACTGACTTTGGTTTTACACCACTTTTAGCAATATTCCAGCAACATCACGGCGGGGGACACCAGAAATGGGCTTCACACATTGTGCCCATGTGGGGACACATTTAGACATTTGTTGTGAGAAGGCAATGTGATCTGACAGTTTTTGACACAGAATAACATGATTGACTAGAATGCAGGGCCCCATTTCACAAAACAATCATAACTCCCATACTTTAACACAGACTCACGATAGTCGTAGTGGTACAATCGCTTTATGAAACAGGGCCCTGGGTCCACTTCCATAGAACGATCTTAGCGCTACAATTATTGTAAGTCCTTAAGATCGCGATCTTAGGCTTCGGCTACAATCGCCATCCACTTGCACAAAGCAATTGTAGGCTAAGATCATTGTAAGTTACAATCGAAACTTAAAATTGGTCCGGACCAATTGTAAGGAGCTAAGATCATTGTAGTCTGTGACAAAATGGCGTTCAAGTTAGTGTCTGTTTCACGCAAATTAATCAGTTTTACGTTTAGAGATTGCTTTTATATTGCATAAAACTGTGTGGTTCGCCTCAACACTTCAACAACACAGAGAATGCAAAACCGATTTACATCGGATACATTGTTATTTGCTGTAGTGAACCACAGAACTATCGAGTCAAGTCAAGTCAAGTCAAAGTGTTTATTGTATTTAAGGCCTCCGGCCCACATACAAGGAGAATACATGATATTCATATATTAATGATCACAATAATACAAGGATGAAAGGAATAAAGTTAATCAATGCTTAGCAGTTCATTTCTTAAAGATAACGCATGTTTTACATATAAGGCAAGTTGGAGAATAACGTTTTCATTATTTCAGGATAAAATTGACACAAAGGCAGTTTCGGGATATTTTGACTGATATTGCACTGGTATATATTTGGTTCTTAGATCAACATAAAATGGACAGACAAATGTAAAATGGATTTCATTTTCAATGGCTGAATGACAAAGGACATAATCTTAAACATTTCTCTATTGACAATCTTCTACCCTTATTTACAAATAGGTCTGAAAGACCAAGTCGATACTGAATAAAATTGCGCCTGAGATTTTTGGATGTTAGCACAGATAAGTATTTTTCTGGTTGTATGAGACTCTTGAAGGATCTATATAGATCATAAGGTGAACTTGTTTCTAATGTGAAATGCCATTCTTGATGATACATGTTAATTGATTGTTCTCGAAATTGGTTAAGAAATAGGGCAACATTGCCAAATGTTTGATTTAACCAGACAAACCCAAAACCGTGAGAAAATAAAAGGTTTCTTATATGTGAATCCCATGTTGTTTTACCAATATTATCTAGATTGAGAAGCATATTATAAGCTAATTTTGGAATTCGTCGTTCTTGCATTCCGAGAATCTTAAACCAATACTTTAAGCATCTTATTTTTGAGTTGATAAAAAGAGGGTATCTACCACACTCGCCATATATCATGCAATTTGGCGTTGATTTACCAACGGATAAAAATCTTTTACAAGCTAAAAGATGCAATTTTTCATTACAATCATGTTTTTGGAACCCCCAAATTTCTGAGGCATATAGCATTATGGGTTGAATTTGAGAATCAAACAATTTAAAGTATATACTAAGTGTTAAAACGCCTAAGTTCTGGGATACAGTCATGAGGCTGATTAATGCTTTCTTGGCTCGTGATGTCAAATCAGTAACACTTTTCTTGAAATTCATTGTATGGGTAAACAGTACACCAAGATAATTATAGTGATTAGCAATAGTAATCAACTTTCCATTTAGGGACCATTTCTCATTTTTTGCAACAGGGCCTCCTCTTCTAAAAATGACATTTGTTTTGTCATAATTAACTGACAGTTTCCAATCATGTGTATAACGTTCTAGGATGTTAAGTTGATTTTGTAGTCCAACAATAGTATCTGATACTAGGATAATATCGACGGCAAATAGCAAAATTAATATTTCAATCATGTCAGGAAACATTTGTATTCCATGTTTACGCATGAATTTGTAATTTCAAAATACAATTCACTTATAAAGAAAGAGAACAAAATTGGACTTAAAATACAGCCTTGTCGAAGTCCAACTGGGCAATCAAAATAGTCGGTGGTATCATCCCCACAACGCATTACCGCGTGATTTTATATTGGAATACATAGATTTTAGAATATTATACATTTTGCCTTTAAAACCAGCCTTTAAGTAAACATAACCATAATTTATGCCGATAAACAGAATCAAGCGCCTTTTAAAATCAACAAAAGCCACATACAATTTATGTTTACGGTAGCGTTAAGCATTTTGGATAATTGCGTATAAGGTGAATATATGGTCACAAGTAGAATAGTTTTTTCTGAAGCCAGCCTGAGCCTCTGGAATTAGATCATGCAGATTAGACCATTTTGTAATTCTTGTATTCAATATTGATGTAAATATTTTTCCAAGGATGCTCATTAAGGAGATTCCTCTATAATTATCTGGATTATCAAAACAGCCTTTCTTGTGTATTGGAATTATAATTGAGCACGACCAGCTTTTTGGAAATATGCAACTTTCGAATATGGTATTATAACATTTTTGGAGAAAAAGGTAAAAGCTCTGTCGTTCGAACATTTTATCATTTCAATTATAATTTGATCAGGACCTGGCGATTTACCATTCTTTAAGTTAGATATAGCTTCCCTTATTTCGATTTCTGAAATGGGGGTGTCTAAAATATGCATATCTAAATCATTATCGGGGTCAGGCAAATCGTCCATAAAATCATGCTGTGTATCAATGCCATTAAAAACTGATTCATTCGAGAAAACATTCTTGAAATGAGTAAGCCATTCTGTTTTCGAAATGTTTGATCTTGGACTTGGCAATTTCCAAAATTTAGAAGGAGAGTGTATGGAGTCAGTAAGTTTTTGCACCTTTTGTATAGAAATATCAGTCTTATATTTTCTGTAACAAGCTTTATACTTGTTTCTCATTTTGCAAAAATGTTTTCTGTTATGGTCTGTTCGTCTACACTGAAAAACCCTCAAGGTTTTACGGGCGTCTCTCCTGGCAGTTTTACATTCCTTACTTAATTGTATTTTACTTGGGTGCTGAGATGACCTGAGTTGTTTCTTCATACAATCTGCTGAGTCTAATAACACATGAACAAGATCATCAATAGCTCCATTAACATCAAAATCAAGTTTCTCGAGGATATGTTCATAGCAAGGAGTTATCAGTTTCTTTAGGTTACTCAAAAATGTTGTTGAAAATGAATCGCTCCAAAAAAGTTTTTCTTTGACATTGTTGACTGAATCATTGACTTTAGAGTTGACATTACTGAATTGACAAGTCATTTCCAAAGGAAAATGATCAGAATCTACTCGATCTCCAACATTAAACATGTTTATAAATTGGGAAAAATCTGGTGAACAAATAAAATTGAAAATTTTAACTATAAATTGTATATTTATATACTTATCCTATCTCACGACTTGCACCTCTCTGTCTTCATTCGACCATGAGTGGAAACGAATTAAAACTTTGCTCCAAGGCCTACCTTGCCCCTCTCCCGTGCTGTGCGTGCCTTCTGTGTCAGTCGTGCTCACTAGTCCATGACAGCACGAGGCATGCGCAGTCCTCACCCACGTGATCACCTCACATACTCATTCTCGATCTTGGAGCCATAAAAGGACAAAACCGGAACGGTGGTAATCTATGTAGTGGGGAGGTAGGGAGGGACTTTATCGCGTGAGATAGGATAAGTATATTAATATACAATTTATATTTAAAATTTTCAAATTTTTAAACTTATCCTATCTCACGACTTGCACTTATCCCACGGTAGGAAGGTGGGTCATAGATTACCCGAAATTCAAGCGATAACAGCTAAGTGTTATGCCCAAACAACCGTAGGAAGCAACTACAAGGTAGGCCAATAACTACCAAGTTACTACCTCGCGAGGGTTAGTTCGAACCCATTGACTTACTAAGCACAATTACTCCCAGGGACCGGATTCCGAGCAATGTGGTGTTCAGTCACTACCTTCACAAAGTGAAAGGACGAGCTTAACGAGTGTAATCAGTCGCATCGCCACGCGATTTCCAAGGTACCCCGTAATAAAAGTCTAACGACTAGTATCCGGCCAGCCCCTGCTTCAAACAACCCCCACAGACACCGGCCCCGAGGAGGGTGAAAGAGAAATTGAATCGGTAAAACTCACAATTTTAACGCTCAGTACCACAACATCATCTTATGACTTCCATTACTTACCACAATAAGATCACATAGATGTGCATAGGCACTTAGGAGCATGAACGCCACGGTGTAACACTCGAAGGACTCACTTCACTGACTTAATTACTCCGCGGAGCAGAGGACAGTAAGTGAGGTGGCGACTCTCTGTAGTCTCAAACAAATGAGAGGAGAAATCTAAATCCCGAAGACGTAAATCAGAAAAAGTTTTCAGATTTATTCAGATTGTACACAAGCAGAAACGATCGCGACTTGGGATCAACTGCACAGTGGGATCCATATAGCATCGGAGCACAAGGAAGTTCATTATCTCGCGATGTTGTGCCGCTGATAACTGCTGGGCAAGGACGAAAGTGGTCCAAACTGATGAAGGCCTTGAATATCCGTCACCGACACATCTCTGAGGTAATGAGACGAAAATACTGTGTCAGATCGCCAAAACAACCCTCCATTATGGCAGTTAACGAGCAGTTGCTATGCAACGCCATAGTAGAAGCCAATGCCCTGGTTTCATGAGGGTTGACTGCCATAGGTGGTGGCAAACCCGGTAAAAGTGTAGGCTCGTAGTATTGTAGCTCGTGAGCCAATATGAGAGTGTTGTGCGAGAGACTTCCGCCTTGGAAGCAGTAGACAAGGGTATAAACAGTCTCTTACGCAGACGGGCGGCGCTCTTGGCGATGATTTAAGGTAACGCCACGAAGTGTAACACTTCGGGGAATGACTCACTTTACTGACGTAATTAATCCGTGGAGCAGAGGACAGTAAGTGAGGTGGCGACCCTCCAGCGCCTCAAAAGCGGTGACCTGCAATGGTCAGTTCGAACCCATTGACTTACTAAACACAAGTGCTCCAGGGACCGGGATTCCCGAGCAATGTGGTGTTCAGTCACTACCTTCATGAAAGTGAAAGGACGCAGCTTAGCGAAAGTGTAAACAGTCGATTACCACGATTTCCAAGGTCTGACGACCAGTATCGGGCCAGCCCCTGCTTCGACACAACCCCACAGACACCGCCCCGTGGAGAGTGAAAGGGTAATTGAATCGAAACTCACAAGTCCCAGAAGAATCGAAGACACAAATCAGAAATAAAATTCAGAATTTTATTCAGATTGTACACAAAGCAGAAATGATCGCGAACTGGTGATCATCTGGCGCTGAAGCTGATGGTTGTCCCGAAAGTGCCTAACAGGCGATAATGACAATGCTGAATTCCAATTGTTGTGATGAAGGGCCCTTTCTCCTGATGACCACTGCTAGGCCACTTGATGGAGAAAGTGAGCTTCCAGCTTGCAAGATGTGCCAACGAATAGGTGTTGAGTCGGTATGAAGGGCACCCTAGAGACTCCAACACAAAAATTCCACTTGTTGAGCCACCAACGAAAGACTGAATGTAGTTGTGCGGAAGACGAATCAACTCCCTGGGGTTGTCGTCCCCGATGTATGGGCACAGAACCATCTGAAGAGGGCAAGCTGCAGCTGGCCCCTGTCAGTCAGCACTTGTGCCGACGCCAACCACCCTAGTAACTTCTGCCACTGGCTTAAAAGGTGTGGGTTGGACCAACACTAGTGGTGCGTTGCACTGAATCTTGTCCCACCTCTCCTGGGGCACAAACATCATGACCTGGCGGTTGAATATTGTCCCAATAAGAAGAAACAGCTGGTCGGTGTTACCCCTGATTGTTCGAATTTAGCAGCCATCCTAATTGCGTGGAGCAACTTGATGATTAACTGTCTGTGGAAAGGAAGGACGACTGGATCCTGCTGGGCTTGAACACAGTCGCCGATATTGTTGTCAATTGTCACGCTTCGACAATGCAGGTACCAGGTTAACAGAATGGGTATCTGAGTAAAACCCACGGGCTGCGATATGCCCATACAGCAGGATCCTCCATTGGTATCAATGACCCATAAAAGTAAATCGAAGATACTTCCAATAGTCTGGATGTATCCGGATGTGAAGGTAGCGCTCTCACAGGTCGAGGGACTGACTGACTGACTGAGTTTAGTTTTACAATCGCCTTTAGCAATAATCCAACAAAATCACGGGCGGGGCACCAGAAATGGGCTTAACACATTGTGCCCATGTGGGGATCGAACCGGGTCTTGGGCGTGACGAAGTCAACGCTTTAACCACTAGGCTACCCCATCGCCATCGCGAGGTCGAGGGAAATGAGAGGTCTAACCACTCTTACCTCTGACAAAAGATATCTCCTGATATAAGAACGTTCAATAAGTCGAGCAACTACGCCAGTTCTGACGGAGTGCTCAATGTAGTATGTTCGGGCGATGGAGATTGTCAGTCAATCTACAAGAACGCTCACATTATAAACAAATTGTAGAAATTGTGAGGATCGGTGACCTCAGGAACGCTTCTTTGGCCGAACAAAATAATGGTGCGCCAGGTGGAGTGATATAGGTAGTAGATCGCTGCCTGGTGACAATCCTTGCATAATGCAGTGACCTCTGAACTCGGTGCTTGACTAGGCAAACCGCTCACGGGTGTTTCTGTCCGTGACCCTCAATAAGCAGTCTCTCTCGACTGGCTGTCAAAATCCCGACACAGTCACTCTTATCGGAATGGCAGCGCTCGTTGTTACTTGCATTTATAGGCTGGACTTGGTATCCGATTCGTGGGACCAAGAGAATTCTGCAAGGGCACTTCATAGTCACTCTAATCATCAAAATTCCGTAAACTAACAGTAGTCCGCCATTTGCAAACGCTACACACGAAAGTGACAAAAATACGGACAACATGGTCTTTGGTTAACCGGGCGAAGTCGCAACTCATAAATTCGGCTGAGCTATGCTGGCTATTTGACAAAACATTGCCGGTACCATGCGCAAGAACTTCATCCATTTGTTATCTGTCCAGAAACTTGCTTATCATGTAAAACAAAGGGAGCTGAAGATGACGAGCCGTCTGCAACAATTGCACCAAGGGATACACAAACACGCTGTTATGAGTAGTCTGTAGTAACAAGACTCATCGGAGCCGTCAGAGAGTATTCCTGGCTCGCAAGTTTATCTAGTTATGCCATATCGGTGGTTGCAGAACTGATATCTACAATCAAGGGTAGAATCGTTGAACCGAATCATTCATCAAAAGTGAAGATCGGATGGTAGATTAAATCTGAATGAGATGAGCTCCGTCACGGAGGACTCTTGAGAACTGGGATCGCCAGGCCGCCAAGTGCCGAAAGCGTGATATCTCTAGATGACTGCGCTACTAACAACACATGTAAATCAAATCGACATGGTGAAGCACATAGCTACTACCTCTGTACATTGATCTTGAACGCCAGGTGAACTGGTTCGACGATAGGGAGCTTTCGACCTGGTGAAACGATACGAGCCGGCTGGTAAATCAGTTCAGGGTGGTGAGCCGGAAAGTTGACGTGATCTGAATCAGTCTGATGTGATCTGAATCGCGGACTGATCTGGATCGGTTCGGTAATCCGAACGGTTAAATGATCTCAGCTGATGGAGAGATCTAGAACGCCAGATGAACCAGTGAGGCGAGGTGAAATGTTCCGCCGAGGTGAATCGCTTCGGTGCTGTGAATTGAATCGATGATGTGAACTGTTTCGCGATAAGAAACAGTCTTAATATTATGGCAAACTGAGTCAATGTCGATTCACATAACGGGCGCATAAACGGTTCGGTCTGGTGAATCCATTCGTATGGCTTAACCGATTCAGTGTGGTGAATTGGTTCGGTCTGGTGAATCCATTTGGTATGGCTTAACTGATTCGGCGTGGTGAACCGGTTCGGCAATTTGATGGTACGGTCTGGTGAAACCATTCGGTATGGCGAGCCGATTGGGTGTGGTGAATCCATTCGGTATGGCGAACCGATTGGTGTGGTGAATCCCTTCGGTATGGCAAACCGATTGGGTGTGGTGAATCCATTCGGTATGGCTAAACGGTTCGGTCTGGTGAATCCATTCGAGATGTATGGTATATGGCTTAACCGGTTCGGCGATTTGACGGCGTAGATCGATGTGTGAGTCAACTGGCAACACAGAGCGCTTTGATGAGGCGGAACCACGAAGAAGACATCTAATGATGCTTCCATTAAATTATCACCGTCCGACATGGGAAACTGCGGACGACGACGAGCAGTTAATACCGGTCGTTAAAAACGGGGTTTGTCGGGTGATCAACTGTTGAAGTGTAACGAGCTCTGTCTGCCAGCCATCGGGAGCAAGTATGTCTACATGCTCTAAAAACGCCCTTAATAAGGGAGCACATTCCCGACAACGTTTGCTCCAGGAACATGACGATTGGGGATCCGAGGAAGTAAATATTGTTACAGTGTGCTCAAAATTACGCTACTGAGTCTAGACTGACAAGACGGGATATCCTGATTCACCTAAAGTGAATGAGACCGACTTCGAGAATCACTCTGACGAAAACACACCTTACGGCTAGGTGAACCGGATCGAAATGGCCAACCACCTCGACCAGGCGAGACTGAACGACTACGGGAATCAAAACGCTGATGGTGTGTCGAACTGAAACCTATGTTGAGGTGAACTGAGTCGGGATTTGTGAACCTCGGTCAGGTGAACCCATTCGATCACGTGCATCAGTTCGGTCAGGTGAACCCATTCGAAGATGTACTGGTGAGCCGGCTCGGCCGTGTGAGCCGGCTCGGCCATGTGAGCCGGTTCGGCATGGTGAGCCGGCTCGGCTGTGTGAGCCGGTTCGGCCATGTGAGCCGGTTCGGCGGGGTGAGCCGGCTCGGGAAAGTGAACGAGACCTAGAACAACTCCTCCCAGCCGTGGAAATAGGAGAGCGGGTACGTTCCAACCATGCCGATCCCCGCTTCAACGATGAATGCTTAGAAGTTCTCGAAGTCTGTGATCGTTCCGAAGAAGCAGACCTACGAGATAATGTAGATCGCAGGTCTGGCGAGAGAAGAAATATCGGTCATTACCACCCTGGTACGCCTCATGAGAACTTAAACTGGGTGAGGGAAGCTCCCCTAAAAGCCTTCTAACGTTCTCAGATAAATAGGAATCCGACGAAGCCTCCATAAAATCTTCGTCAGGCGAGACGGGCGATTGAGAACGGTGAGCAGTGAGGGTGGGGCGATCTAAGCATTGTTTTTTAGCGGGAGATGGATCAGACCCTGCAGAATTAGTCCTAGCCCTATCTGCCAAACGTCTGGCACAAGCATGTTTGTAAAATTTAAACGCCTCATTAGACAGACCTGAACACTTCGGACAGCGTGTGTCCCAGTCACAAACACCCACATACTCAACACACGATGTGTGTGGGTCCCATGCTGAAAATACTTTATTACAACGGGCGCAAAACATCCGTTTACTGGCCTGAACAGGCTTAACCATTGAGCAAATCTCAGAGGAAAAAATTTTCACGTCCACTCAGTGGAGCGACAAGAAAGAAGAATGAGTATGTGAGGTGATCACGTGGGTGAGGACTGCGCATGCCTCGTGCTGTCATGGACTAGTGAGCACGACTGACACAGAAGGCACGCACAGCACGGGAGAGGGGCAAGGTAGGCCTTGGAGCAAAGTTTTAATTCGTTTCCACTCATGGTCGAATGAAGAGAGAGAGGTGCAAGTCGTGAGATAGGATAAGTTTAAAAATTAATCATTCACACTAGACCCTTGTTGGCCACAATATGTAAATTCACCACTAATATCACCGTATACTTAGGAGATAAACCTAGTGTGTTTGAAAATCAGAGACATGCTTTACTGAATTGATGGCGACTAAATTTCAATTGGAACCGAATGCGTAGCATGAGGTTTCAATTGATATATTTAGTCGCCATCAATTCAGTAAAGCATGTCTCTGATTTTCAAACACACTAGGGTTATCTCCATTCTACCATGAACCATTTAAAATCGAACTTCCTCGCTTCTGCGGAAGACGCCTGGCGTAATCGGCATGGGACGAGAGGTAATTGAACTCGTCTGTGAAGGGAGCGGTAGGTGCCGTTAAGTATTTTCTTAACATTACAACATAACAATATTCTGTCCAAAGAAATCAAACTGCTGTTTATTCAATGCAATTATGTAATACCCGAGATCTTGGGGTTTTTTCATCCCAACTCCAAACGACTAAAACCAGCCTATTGTTTTGTGTGCCGTGAAACTGTACCCCCCTGGCCACACTATAATGGAATCGTCTGACCTACTTATTTTCTTCGAAGTAGACAGTTACGCAACAGTTTAATGGTGGACGAGCCAGTGTTTACATTTTGCGAAAGGTTGAAATTTGAAGTGACAGTGGGCAATACTTGACTGACTGTCGAATCCGAACCCTGCAGAATCGAAGAATAGATCCTTTCCTGATCAACCTCACGACCTGTAACTCACCAAAGACTGTTGATTTTTATGACCGGCCGATCATCATGATTTCACGTGTACTGCCTCCACCCCGCATGCGACAAAAGGGTGACAGTGCTGCTGCTTAGTGTACATGCGACTAACTTGTGATTCCTTGGAACTTTGTTTTCATCGTTTGGGACTGGACTGTGTCCAAGCGTTTTTCAAAGTAGATGAACATAACAGTGACAACCTTGAGGGGAAGCTGGCAGAGAGCAGAATTATTTTGTGAACGATGCAACGGGATATGATGGAGTATGACTATGAGTGGCATAAATGTGGTGTTTCGCCAGACCGTTAGATCTATCTTGCAAATTTCCCATTCTAAACGGAATTAAATATACCATTTACCAGGTAGGTAAATGTTTACTAATGTTTTGCTGCATATTTTGTATAGATAGGGATGTATTTTTACAAGGCTTTCTGATTTATATGTTAGATATTGTTTTGTTTATGTTTGGGGCTGTGTATTGTAACTGAGTTTGAATATTTTTATAATAGAAGGTAATATGATAGTGAGGTTCCCTCATAATTGTGGGGGGAAAATCATATAATTGTATTTTTCGAGTTTAAATAAATGTTTTATCAGCATTTCCATCACGTCTGTTGTGTTGATATTAGTCATGTTGGTGGTCAAGCTGAAGTAGTGCGGCAGTGTTCTATTCGTGCGCAGTGAAGCGCAATGAAATCAAACGCATTTTTAATCCAAAAATTTCCAATTGCCTATGTGGAATATTCGAAAGTCAGCGTCAAAATCCATGGAGTTGTTGTTATGATCCGCCATCATTGTGGTCAAACGGAAGTAGTTCTCACAATAAGATTTGTCAATGCGCGGTGAAGCGGCCTTACAATCAGATGAGCGTCAATCCACAATTGATGCCGTCTGATTTTTCTGAACAACCAATCAGAATCTAGTATTTTCTTGATTCATGGTAGAATCTACCATTCACTATATACAACTGGAGTGCATAACACACATCTAATAGCATTTGACCAAAGCTGTTAACAACAGTGTCATGAGATTTACGATCATCAATAGGATAATATTCTTCATCAATAAAATGCATGTTATTGTTTGTGTTATCATCATCATCATCAACTGTGACAGGTACATTGTTCAACTCACCCGTACGTGCATTCATATCTCCACATAAAACGTTATATGAATAAGATAGTTCTTGTATATTGTCTAAAAAGAATTGTTCAAGCTGTTCGATGTTACATTTGGAAGTTTTGTTCTTATAATACGTTGAACCTGTTGGTGGGATATAAGTGCAAAATAGATTGACATCTTTGTTAGTGGAAAACAATTGTTTTGACAGTTTTAACCAAATAAAATTATCTACGTCACATGTCATTTGTTTGTACATCTTTCTAAAACGTTTATGAATACATATACATACGCCACCTGAAAGACGTCCATATTTAGACAATTTGATTGCAGGGCTATAAAATATATCATAACCATCTAACTAATTAATATTTAACATATCCTGGACAAATGTCTCCATGAGACAAATAATATGAAACTTGCGAAGATATGAAATAAAATCAGTGTCATCGATTTTATCAGATAACCCATTGATATTCCAACACAAAAACGTGAAGCTTGAGTCGTTATCATCATCCGAACTATAGCCAGTGTTACCGGTGTTCGCGTTCTGCGAGCCCTGTGATAAATTATCCGGGCCTAGGCCGCTATCCTATTGAGTCCAGTTCATGCTAGTGCCAGTTTCTTTTTGGGGTCGACGTTGTGTCGTTCTAAGTGGGGGACGGACTGAACCCTGGTTATTATCACTTTGAACTGTCACAAGCTTTCCATTCTTAAAATAGCCGAATTGTCCTGTCTCCTTAAGGGCTTGAAGTTGTTGGCGTTGGCTTAATTGTAAGGTCGCTTGATATGCCGCACTCCAATCTCCCTTAGCACCGGTCTGGCTTTGAGGGCTCGAACCTTGTCCTCGAAACTTGCAGTTTAACGATAATAGGGCGTGGCTTTGTCGCACCATGACGCTTAATTCCAAGGTGGTGGGCTCTAATGACGTCAGAAGTTTGCCAGGTTTTAAAGGTCAAGTACTTAGTAAATAAAGACATAATTGTGTCCTTACACGCCATCGACTTTTCGCCTTCTGCTTCAGGAACACCGTGTATTACAATGTTGTCCACGGCGACTAAAAGATTCGAGTTTATCAATTTCATCATCCATCTTGGATAGACGTTCCTGAAAACTCTCAACTCTTTCGAGACAGCATCGAGATCATCGTACATAACGCCATAGTCATGTTTGGTTGTTTCAACAGTTGTTTTAGTTCTTTCACAGAATCTTCCAACCTGTCACATCTCGATCCTATAGTTTTCACTTCACATTTCAAATCGTTCATTTGCGAGGATAGATCTGATTTAACGTCACGTAATTCTGACAAGATAGCGTCCCTAACTTCTTCAAGTGAGGTAGGCCCGGTGTTCGACTCAACATCGTTTGCACACATGATAATCTGTGTTACAACACTCCCTGGTCGCGTGTCACCTCCGAGGAGACACATTCCACGTGCAATCCGAGTGTGGTGTATAGACAAAACCGGGTCACAGGTGGAAGTGGTGACGTCACATGGGGTACACAAAAGGATATTTTCTTTGGGTAAAAATCTGCCAAAGTTCACTTTTTCAAGACAGTCAATTACAGCATATGATGTCAAAAGATGTATAGAAAACAGAAATGCACAAATGAGTATTCTGAAGTGGACATCTGTCCCCGACACGAAAGGCAAGTACTCACTCTCATGTTGTAGCATTACTTGTCGAGTTCCCCTGGGGTGGGAGAAAGATCCAATTCTGGCCCGATAGACATCAATAGACACCATTTTTGCACAAAGAATGTTCACTGTGCACCAAGAGCAACTTTGTCGTCAGTTTCAGTCTTCATAAATCATATATGAGAATATATTTTTCGAAAATTGTCCTCAGCTTTGAGATCGTTTTGTCGTTACCAAGGGACGTTACTCTCTCTGAGTCGATATCACAAAGTACTATTCCCACCCGATTCAATGTTGGAGTAAGTGTGAAACAACATACCTTTCTGATAATCAAGAAAAGGATAATAGCGAATGGTGTCTGCATGCGATTAACAATGGCTGTGACCTTTTCGTTTACTCAAGAGCAGATAATTTTAGTTTATGCGCAAGATGGGAGTGGTTTCCCCTGGCCTTTGCCGTTGCCATAGAATCTGTCATGCCCAATCACAGAGCTCAACATATTTTTTTTTCGGTCATGGAGTGATTTTGTCTCAGTTAATCATTAAAGTAATCAAAAACAAGTGTTTGCCACTGATGTGGCAATGTCCCCCGCCGCTAAAGAATGGAATATCTATATTTACTAATTTTTATTTTTGGGTCACATACAAGATGCCTGAAATGACTGGTGTCTGCATAATCACCCAATGTAGGCTGTCAACATACTTGAAAACATTGGGTGAAATGTTTTATGAGACATCGCCTTTAAAAAGTGGCAAAGTATCGTGGTGACCTTGAAGATAAGGTCAAGGTCACCCCAAATCAACTGGTGTCTGCGTAATCCCCCAATGTAGGCTGTCACCAAATTTGAAGACACTGGGTACAACAGTGCATGAGATATCACGTTAACAGTTTGAAAAGTGGTCAGTGTTGTGGTGACCTTGAAAATTAGGGTCAAGGTCACCAAAATCGTCTGGTGTCTTTGTAATCCCCTAATGTAGGCTGTCACCATATTTCAAGACATTGGGTGCAACAGTTCATGAGATATCGCGTTAACAAGAATCGTGACGTACGGAAGCCGCTGAATATATAGTCCCCCGTTCTGCGTTGCGGCGGGGGACAATTAGATACAAGTAACGTACAAAATCAAAATTCAATTTTAATTTCACTTTTAGAAAATATTTATCAATGCATTAGGGTTATATCATTAATATACTGTGAATAAGTATTTAACGAATGCTCTCTCGAAGGATATTCGTATTTTCCTGTCATGCATTCTTTACAACACTTCTGTAGCCATATCACATTTTCTGATTATATTGTGAGAAAACCAATAATTCTAGGATATATTTAGGATTTTACACACAAAAAAACAAAAAAAAACCCAAACAGCTGTGCATTAAACAATGTCTCACTGACAACCATTGGCATTGGCAAATCATGCATTTAGGTGTTATGTCATAAGGAAATATTGTCTATATTTGATATTTTAATTTTAATTTTCATAATTATTAAGTAACTAAATCTAGACCCAAATTTATGAATGTATTTTTCGCAGGTCAATATTTTCATAAAACATGGGTAGGTATTTCCGTGGTTGCAATATCACATTCTCAGTTCATAAATCAAGACAGTTAGAATGTAGAAAAATATATGCTATCGTCTACGTAATCGTTTCCTTCAAAGATTTCTGGGAATGTTTTTCATGAAAATTCTGCAAGGTGCGATTGAAGGAGGTATGTATTGTGTGCAGGGACCAGTATCACTTTTTATTTCCGCAGCATGCTTTGTGCACTTGCAGACAACTGTAGACAGGAGTCGAGTTTAAGAAATTCGTACCTCCACCGTTAAAGAGTTCGATCTTAGCTAAGATCGCGATCTTAAATACATGCCGTCTTACAATCGCACTAAGATCGTGTTTGTGCAAGTGGATTAGCGTAATTGAATGGTGATTGTAAAGTTGATTGTAGGGGCCTAAGATCGATTGTAACTAAGACTGTTCTGTGCAAGTGGACCCAGCGCCCCGTTCCTCAAAGCGATCGTAGCCCTACGACAGTCGTAACTCCCATACTTTAACATTGACTTACGACTGTCGTAGCGCTACCATCGCTTTGAGGAACGGGGCCCTGAACTGCAAATATCAGTGGTGGAGGGGGATGAGGACAGTGGAGCAGCAATAGAGGCAGGCTTGGGTGGGGGGCACACAGGCTGGTGTTGACCTTTAGCCTGACAAGGTAATCTCTAAAGAGATCAGCAGACAGGGGAGGATACCCAGCACATCGCTGGTCCACGGTGCCATCGACTCGTCAACCAGATCAAAGACTGGGCATCCAAGGGGACATTCTATGAAAGTGTGGGAGGCCATCATAAATGGCTGACACACGACATCCATAGTATTTATCAAAAACAATAGCATGAGAAATAAGTAAAGGATAAAACACGACTCCGAGGTTTTGGTAGCAAATGTAAACCCGCAGAGGAGGTTTACATTTGCTACCAAAACTGACAAGTGTTTTATCAGACTTATGAACCGTCATATACGTATTATTTTCAATTTGTGCAAATGTTTTGTGTACATGAACTGAGCAGAACAACATTGATAGAACAGCCAGCAAATGATGGAACAGCCGATGTCAACTGGGATGTGACTGGTAGCCAATACAGTCATCCCTCGCAATAACGCTCTTCGCGATACCTCGGATTCGGTTAAACCGTGGGGTAATCCGTGGCTCCCAAAAAATAAAGTCTGGACCAGACAATCCAGTGATCAACAGAATGAGCATTGATCTGCGGAATTGGGAACCGATGACATGTGTCAACCAAGCCAGCGAGCCTGACCAGCCGATCCCATTAGTTGCCTCTTACGACAAGCATGGGATACTGAAGGTTCATTCTAACCCGGACCTTCACAGGCTCGAGGGATTGAAATGAATTCACACATTGTACCCATGTGGGGAATTTAACACAGGCAGGGCAGAGCACTAAGTGAATGCTCCATTTGTACACCCTTTTCAGAAGTCCTCTGCTGCATTTACTTGTGGATATGTTTGTTTGTTGTGTAACATCATACTCAGAAGTATTCCAGCTATATGGCAGCAGTCTGTAGCAGGTCTGGACTAGACAATCCAATGATCAACAGCATGAGTATTAATCTACGCAATTGGGATACAATGATATGTGTCAACCAAGTCAGCGAGTCTGACCACCTAATCCTGTTCGTCGTCTCTTTCGACAAGCATGGGTTGGTGAAGACCAATTTTAACCCGGATCTTCACAGGTAATCTTCGTTACAAGCCATCATACATCTATTGTGGAATATAGATCTGTACACCCAAACCAGGCAGTATGCGTTTGAATTAAGCATTTGACATCCTTGCCCTGCTTATGGATAAGAAAATGTAATTTTTAGAGTAAAATTGATATTTTATACTTATCCTGACTCATGCTCTTTTGCTTGTCTTCTTCTTCTTGCGAACATAGTGGAAACACTTGTATCTCCTTAATTGAAGCTCCCTTCAATGTAAAATCACTAATTAGTACTCACCACGAGTTGCTCCCCTTTAATCCCTCTGGCGGGAAAGGTGTCGCCACCTTATACCTCGTGCTTCACTCTCTCCTGATTTTGCGAGCCCAACACTTGAATTTACGGGGAAATCCAAAGTGTTATGTGGGGAGGATGGGAGGGCTGACCTCATGAGTCAGGATAAGTATAAAATATCAATTTTACTCTAAAAATTACATATTTTTCCTTATCCTGACTCATGCTCTTTTGCTCGTAGAATCCTACGGAACGGTGGAGGGAGTAATAGAATACTTTGGATTTATAATTAGTGATTTTGTATAAATATAACTGTAATAACCGGTATGGGAACTTCATGAAGGCATTGACTTAGGATATTTCCTGTATATAAACCATAGGTTATATAATGCCATAAATGGGTATTACATTGATATATACTGAAAAACCATTACATATATTATATATATATATATAAGTGACTCTGATAGAGTCGCTGTACAACTAAACATAATGTCAATATATACTTAGGGGTGAATAACCTAAGCTAAATATATACATAGCTCTAGAACTCCTTAGAGTTATAAGCTAGCTAAATTATGTATATAATACATATTAAACTTGTGATGATAATATTTAGCTTCTCTGAGGGACTGTCAGCTGTTGAGCAAGGACCAAAAGGGCGAAATGGTGAATGCCAGAGACATCTTCTGTGGTGATGTCTCTCAGGTAGTGATTCGCAAACACCATGTTCGATTTCCAAAAGCATCCTTCCATAATTGTGTTCAAAGAACAGTTACCGTGCAGGGCGAGGGTGGAAGCCAGTGCCCTAATCTCATGCGGATTTGATGCTGTTGGTGGGTCCAAGCCTGCTGCCTTGTAGGTGAAAGTATGACAGTCCTTATCCAAATAGATATGGTAGTACGCGAGACTTCAGTTTGATTCGTTGGCGATAAGGGGATGAATAATCTTTTGAGAAATCTTCAGCCTTGTTTTGGATCGTCGTAAAGTAAGTAAACTTTGAGAGCTCTGACTGGACACAGTGATAAGTCTTGTGTATCTTGTGATCCGAGAATCGAGGATAGCGTTGGTACATGGAATAACCTGTCTGGTTGACCTGGTAGTTGATTTTTGGCGATGAAATCCCATCTTAATCCCAGGTGCGCTATGTTTTGATTGTCATCAAACTGTATCCTCGTAATCCAGAGCGTGAATTTCAGATATTCTTGCTGCCGTGGCTAGAGATAGCAGAAATAGTGTTTTCTGTGAGAGAAATTCAAAGTTTGTCGATTCCAAAGGTTCATAGGCCTCACTAGTGAGGTGTTGTAACACTATATTCAGATCCCAAGCTGGAAGTGGAACTTCCGCTTTGGTCCTCCAATCGGAAAGCACGTAGTAAGGCCAGTAACTCTGGAGATTTTGTCAGCTTGACACCCGTTCTCATAGTGATCACAGAGCTAAGAGCGGCAAGATATGTTGATATCGTCGAACCTCTTAAATGTTTGTTTTGCCGCAGGTAACACAAATAGTCTGCCACTTGAGGATGTGAAGCATCTCTCGCTGTAAATCCTTTATTAGCTGCATAATTTTCGAAACTGTGCCACTTGTCGTCATTACAAGCCACGAAGTCGAAAGTGTCGTAAGGCAAAGCGTGACCGCTTTTGCCGCCCTGGCAGAATATCCTCTCTTGTTTAAACACATTTGTATACAGTCCATACGTGAAGTTGGTAAACTTCTGGGTTTCCGTGCACCTGTTTCGTGTGTGGATGTATTAACAGGTTTGAGCGCTTGGGTAGCTCTAATACTGGTTGACCGATTTCTTGAATTAGAATGGGAAACCATACTCTGGCTGGCCAGTAGGGCGCGACCAAAGTGAGTTGTAGACTCTGTGTTTGTTTGATTTTCTGTAATACTTGAGGTATTATTGCTGGCGGCGGAAACGGCGCACGCCGCGTTGAGGCCTTCCCATGATATATACTTAGAGCGTCCGTTTCCCAAGCTTGTGGATCTGGGATTGGTGACACGAATGTCGGTAGCTGATTGTTGAATCTTGTGGCGAATAGATCTATTAGCGGCGCTGCTAACGGCTTGATTATCTGTGCAAATATTTCCGTATTGAGCATCCATTCTGTCGGTGATGGTAAATGAGGCTGAGAGAGCGCGTCTGCTAGTACATTTCTGGCTCCCGGAATGTGAACTGCTCTGATCTGTAGATTTAGATCGTGGGTTAGATCGAATAGTTGAAAGCTTAAGTTCAAAAGGTTCAGTGATCTCGTTGAGCCTTGCTTGTTCACGTAGAATGCTGTGGAATTGTCGGTATGAATCATAAGGTGCGCATTTTGTAGAAATGTGCTCCAATGTAGAATGGCGTTGATTACAGCTTTCATCTCTAGGATGTTTATATGGAGTTTGCTTTCTTGTTGGTTCCATAATCCCGATGTCGTCTGGTTGGCGAGATGAGCTCCCCAACCTTGAAGTGACGCGTCCACATATAGATGGGTTTTGAATTCCTGCTCTGCTAAACAAATCCCTTCGCAGACATTCGATTTCTTTGTCCACCATAGTAGATGAGGTCTGATATGTTTCGGTAGACTGAATGGCTGTAAATCGTCGAGATGTGCATTGATGAAGACATGTAAGGGATGTAACTGTAACCTGCCTCTGACTGTCATGTCTTGGGCTGATGTGAGGAGACCTAGGAGGCTCTGCCATTGTCGAAGTGGTAACGGAGAGAGTAGAGCTGGTGGAATGGTCTGTTGGATCTTGATCCAACGGTCTTCTGGTACGACGATACGGTTGAGATTTGTGATAAATCGAATGCCTAGGAACTGTAGGTCTTGTGACGGTACTAGGTCAGACTTGAGTAAGTTTACTAACCATCCTAGCTGTGTTAGTAGCCTCTGATGTAGTTTAACTGTAGTTTGAGATGCTGTGGATCTTGATCTACTTGTATCCCGTTGTCGAGGTAAAACGCACTGCGTAACCCTTGATGATGAAGATAGGTGATAATCGGTTTCGTTATCCTCGCATTGAAAAGCCAGGGGCTGATGATATTCAATGGGAGCACTTTCCACTGGTAATGTTGCCCGCCTAAAGTAAACCGTAGGTATTTCCTGGCTTTGGAGTGTATCGGGATGTGCAGGTAAGCGTCCTGTAGATCGATACTGCCCATGTAGTCCATGGGGCGAATCAACTGCCGTAACTGAGGTAAATGTAGCATGCGGAACTTCGGAGTTTTGCGTAGATAGTTCTTGTTGAAAAAGCTCATGTTGTAGATGAGTCTGTATTTCTCCTTGGAGTTTTTCTTGGGAACTAGGAAAACTGGGGAGTAGAAACCTGGTTCTATGTTGTCTTGGTCTAGTACTTCTATGGCCTGCTTTATTTGGAGTGATGTAACAGCCTCTCTTAACTTCGGTAGTTGTTGTGCCTGTAAGTCGAACTTGTGAGGGTTGACTGTCAGCGGAGGCTTGGCCTTAGTGGGATCTGAGAAATCCGTGGACGAAGAATGTTGGAGACATAAGGGTCTTGTAACATTCCCCAGTTTTCCCAGTATAGTTGGAGGCGTCCACCCACTTGAGATGGTTGTACTGGAACGGCTGGGGGTGGAAGACTCCAGTCGTTCCAACCTGTCTTTCAGCGTTTATAGTTAAGGGAACCTCTGGGTGTCCTGCCTCTTCCTGATCCTCCTCTATAGTTGCCGAATGGGCTTATTTAAAAGAATCTTTTCCTCTAGAGCTGGCTATCTTCCTGTCTCTCGTGCTCTCTGTAGGCACGTGAATTTAGATCTTCCTGAGTATCTTTGTGAAGTCTGTCGAATGACGCTGGCTAGTGTGTCCATCGATTTAATCATAAGGACTTCTCTGGAATCCTTAGTGACTTCCTTGGAAACTTTGTCTATTTCTCCGTTAAAGATGGATGTTGAAGACCACGGGGCTGTATACAGTGGGGCTGTAAAGTTCTCACCCCAGTTGCAGGAAGCGAGGAGGCCTTGACGACGAGCTAAGGTCAGTGCTGCTGAAATAGATGTAAGATGATCTGTTAGGAACTGCTGGTCTTTCTTTTGCATAAGTAAGGCAGAATAAATCATTCTATCATCCTCAGAAGTAAGTCGACACGAAATCTGGTGATAAGAGTCTCATTGATCGTTCTAGATCTATTTAAACCAAAAAACATACGTCTCGTCATGGTTTCTATCTGGACTAACTTGCGATCATCAATCTTGTAATTCTTGTACTTGACGTCGTTGATCAACTTATAGTTCTCATCGATGTCTTGAGCTTTGAAGAAGGGGTCCATGTTATGCGTGGAGAACTTCTTGGCATGAAAGTTTGGTAGATGTGGTGTCTGAACTTTCGTGGCTTTGTGGAATGCTGCATCTAGATTCTGTGGGACTGCTGCAATCGGGTCGATCGGTGGTAGTGTGATAGCATCTGCATCGTCTTCTTTCATCAGATATGTCTGCGCCACATTGCCATTTTTAGATGGTGATGAGAGATCTAGGTTATTGACCATCCAATACCGTATCTCAGCATCGGAGAAAATAACTCCTCCATCATCCTCTTCACCATCATCATTGATGAGAGGTTGGTGCTGCTCTGGACTGCGTGCTTCTGTCTCTACGTCCGGCGATGCTTGTGCAGCTCTGTATGGTGACCTGTAAGGTGATCTATGTGGTGATGAACGAGGAGGAGATCGTCTAGGTGATCTACGTCTATGGGTTGATCTTCTCGGTGACCTGTGAGGAGAACGTTGATAGCTTCGCGAAGCTCTTGTGTAGTCCCTCGATGTCCTTCTAGATGATGCTGATCTGGATTCAGCTGCCCTTCGCGAATGCCTTCGCGAAGCTTCCTCTGCGTCCGGTCCGGGGGAATTACGATAAGACCTTCGCGAAGGCTTTCGTGATGTCTGATGGTCCGAGTCCACATCTTGGGATGAAAGTGACGAGGGTGATGATCTATCCCGCCTGCGCGAAGGCTGTACATCTAGGTCCTTCGTGGAGGTGGTCCGTGCCTTCCTTCGCGAAGGTGACATCGTCCTGGCTGCTACGTTGACGGGGGGTGCCTCTGGGGTGCTGTCTACGTTGGAGCCTTCGCGAAGGCTCGGTCCTTGCTTCTGCAGTCTATATCGGTCTTCCATCATCGTCATAATTTGCTGCATCAGGTCATCAGGGATGGTCTGCGACGATGTCGTCTGAGCCTTCTCTGCGGTGTTAATGATGGGGTCCACAGCAATAACGTCTGACATCAGTGTAGAGGCATCAGGCTGCATGGAGATCTCTGCTGAAGTCACTGTCGCTGACACCGGTCGCTTCTTGTGCCGTATGTCGGGGATGATAATCGGCTGGTCATCGTAGAGGCCCATTTCTTCGGCTGGAACGATCTCGGCTGAGAAAGTTCTCGCTGTCTTCGTAGACTTTCCTTTGGATGTCGACGCTGCCCTGGGGGTACGAAGTCTGTGTTGAGAAGACGTCGAGGCCCTCTTGGACTTTAGCTGCGATGACGGGATGTCTGGGGAGGCCGGTCGCTTCTTAGAGGTGACGGACTGCGCCCCGTCCCTCTTCCGATGGGGTCTCTAGCAGAACACCAGACGGTAGGGGGTCGTCGCCAGCAGCTGACTAGATGGAGTATCTGGAGTATCAGCCATATTTAGCCCTTGTTTGCGTGACCTATCTGCAGCACGCCTTAAGACGCTTAAAAGATAATATTTATTAAATGCAGAATTAGATAAATTAATGCAATAACTGCAACGTGAATCAAACGCGACACGGGTAGAACAACTAGGGCATATTACATGGATCTGAGGCAGAAAACGTAATCTACAAATAGTACAGATTTTCATCAACGTAATACTAGCTGAACAATCACGAATACACGTGAATAAACAGTAGAAATACGATAAATAATCAATACAAATTACTGAAGGATACTAGCTATACCTCTATAGTAAACTATAAGAGGTAATAAACTAAGAAATATCAAAGGATATGTTGTGTAAGGAGACACAGGCGCTCTCGCATCCTGCTCACTGGGTGAAGAAGGAGAGAGTGAAGCACGAGGTATAAGGTGGCGACACCTTTCCCGCCAGAGGGATTAAAGGGGAGCAACTCGTGGTGAGTACTAATTAGTGATTTTACATTGAAGGGAGCTTCAATTAAGGAGGTACAAGTGTTTCCACTATGTTCGCAAGAAGAAGAAGACAAGCAAAAGAGCATGAGTCAGGATAAGGAAAAATGTGGGAAATACATACTTAGTCAAATTATTTCGAGAGTGTTTTCCATCATCTGCTTTAAAATTGTAATGTGTATTGCATTTTTACAAGCCTATTTTGAACTGGATATTACACTTGTGAGTTCATAACAAATATTCATGATCTCTAACTTTTCATCAATAGTAATAACTGTCTACCATTTTCTGTACACCTGCTATGAAACAACATTCATGGTCTTGACATTAACATTAATTAAAAAAACTGAAGACATAACTAAAAACATTGTGACTTGAAATTAGAACAAGCATTGTCACTAAGGTGACATAATCCCCCGCCGCAAATTATCAAATCAAACTTATAAAGTAATGAAAGTTTAGATGAAGTTAAATGTCAACAAAAACATGACCAGTCAACCTCTCTTGATATCTTGCTCTTTAGTCGTTCAAACACACACATATTTTCAAGACTGACTTTGACCTTGACATGAATGTCAAAGTGTATGAAATACTGTAAACATACTTATTTTCGCGGAATTGACAGTTTAGACTACATCGCGTGGTCAATTATTCGAGCAATCAGTAATTGCCGGAACTGCCAGCTGTCTCTTTGGCCGCCACTAATAGCAGTGAAAACAAACAGAGTGGCTTAACCTGTCAGGCGGCGTTTATTGCTTACTCACAGGAAATCCTTATCTGTGCAATATACTAGTACACAGTAATCTGTTTACTCACGGAAGAGATGAAAAACACATCAGTCTTATGTTCCGAATTCTGACGATCTGACGAATTAACTTCTACTGTATATGAAGCTCTTTGTGATTTCAAACAAGCCGGGTTGTTGTGAATGAGATGATTGAGTGTTAAGTGACTATTCGCTTCATGATGTACTGGTAAATAAAATCTTAATGAATAAATATAATACTGCTGTATTATTTCTTTCCGAAGTCGCTTCATGGTAATCTGTTTTGTATCAAACCATCTGTCATGTGACCAATTTCCATGGTATGCCACAACACACATTGCTGTTTTTCGCTAATTCGGCGATGGGATTTCGCTCATTATTTAATTATGTTTTGGGAAATCCATTACAGCGACAGTTAAGTATGATTCTTTATGCTACTGTCAGTCGTCATTTTAAGATTCCCGTAGATTTCTGTCTTCAAACTTGATGTGTTATGGTAACAACTCAGGGGCGAGCGTGGCTAGACTGAACGAATGACAGGTTTATCCGCGGTGTATAAATTTCCGCGTTAAAATGTATGCAACAAGAAGACAAAGTCATCAATATCCCCTGCAATGGCAAAATACTCTTCATGATTATGTCTACGAGTTATGATTATGTCAAATATTTAGGTGTGTATGTAGAAAAGTGGAAGGAGCCAAAAAATATTTTATTCAGAATTCCAAAACTAGCAAAACACACCAGTACACCTCCAGATCTATCTATGTGCCAAGTTTGGTAAAGAAACATTGAACGGTTTTAGACTTCTGCTCCGGAAAAGAGCACTACCACTAATTTCAGTTTAAGTCGAACTTGTTGCCACGGAAACGCCAAAAATATTTTATTCAGAATTCCAAAACTACCAAAAGGCACCAGTACACTACCAGACCTATCTATGTGTCAAGTTTGGTGAAGAAATATTGAACGGTTTTAGAATTCTGCTCCGGAAAAGACACATGTGCATGGACGGACGGATGCACGCACGCACGGACGGAGTCCATTTTAATACCCCCTGCAAAACGTGTTGCGGGGGATAAAAAGAATCACATGTGCCCAAGTGCACTAGACATGTTTTTCAGGTGTGCCATTTTTAAGTGTGCCACGTCTATTTTACCCAATAATTAAAGCAAAAGGCAGCTAAATACATTAGATCAAAGTTTTTGTAATAAATGATAGGTTTGGGGGCAGGGGGATGTCTTTCCACTGTCAATGACAAAGTTGAACATTCGATTGCAAAAATATCAACAATAAGACAGATGATCTCCTTGTTTACAGATCAACATGACCAAATGTAGTAGAATAATCAGTATATCAATACGTGTTGCCTACCAAATGTACCAACAAAGCACTCTTTGTTATATTCTTGGGTGCCATTATATATTTTATGTGTCGTGGGCACAGCAGCACTAGTAATTTTAGCAACATTAATCTTCAATTTGTTACCACAAAAAAACTGAATAAAGGAATACACAGTAGTGTGATACAAAGAAAGCACATGTTGAAAGTTGAGGGTTTCACAATACTGTGTAAAGTAGGTTCCATAATTATTTCTGATTTCCTATAGATTCAGTTAATTCCTAGCTGTTTTTAAGTTATCTCACCCTTTTGTGGAGACGGTCCTGTCACACTTGGAACACAGAAGAGCGCCCAAATCACTATAGCACTGAAAATATAAAAACATCAGTGATATATACAATAACTGAGGAAGATTCTTCTCTGGGATGACTCATTTCATTTATTTTCTAAAATTGTATGCTTGTGACAGACCTGTATTAAATAGTTAGAATGATATAACCATTAAAGAGAGAAAAGCACCTTAGTGGCATTATTAACAATGATAATTCATAACAAGAGTCATCAGGAGATGACATATCAGCCTGGTCTGGTGCAATGTGAAAATGGAGTTTGGCTACTTATTACCCAGTGTTGGCACTGAATTCCTTCAGTATTTTCAAAAGATGAAGGTAATTGAAGGCACCTGTTCACCACTACAATGTTCTGTAAAGCTAGTTTAAACAAAAAATATTTCAGCTGTTTAGGAGTTCTTCTGGAGCTATGAGCACTATCCTCATTTTCAGGAAAGTTGTCAAGAAAAAATACATCACACACCAAAAACTATCCTAACTCATCAAAAGGCACCAGTTCACCACTGGACTGATGTCTATAGAAGGTTTCAACTAAAAATATTTAAGGACATTCTGGGAAACAGACAGGGCACACACTGATACTCTGATTGTCACTACTGTCATTTTAATCTCAGTCTAATCATTACCACGGAAACTTAAAAAATAGATGTTTTCCAATACTCCAATACTATCAAAAGGCACCAGTTTACCACTGGACCCATCCATATTCATCTATGTGATAACACACATGATACAATGTGAAAACAAAGAAAAAAATTGGAAATTTTAACTATAAATTGTATTTTTAATATGCTTATCCTATCTCATGTTATGCACTTCTCTCTCTGGGATACGGTGAAAACGTTTTTAACTGAATCACCGGTACATTGGACCAAAACATCTTAACTGAATGCTATTTCCGGCTTGGTTGAATAACAGGTAGCATAACAGGAACAACAAATGAATTATCATGTCTAGTGATGTTTGATTGCAAGGTTCCTGTACATACATCTATTTTCATTTACAAAGTTTGTTTTTTTCACGTCCAACAATACGATACAGTTTCGACAGGGCACAATACACGAAATAGCAGTTTTGTTATGTCCATGGAAAATACGAATTTACCATAGGTGCCCGACTCTAATATATCTATAAGTATGACCTAGAAAATCTATATATATAAGATATAAGAAAGGCGTGTCAGTAAATCAAAACAAAATGGCGGCCCGGCTCGGCTCGGCTCGGCTCGGTTAGGTTTCGGTCTGACAAATGCTTCCATCGCTTTGACCGTTGAACAAACTGCACAATTTATACTCAGTTGACCTCTGTAAAGTACCTTGCGTATAACTAACCTGGTGATTT
Source organism: Haliotis rubra (assembly GCF_003918875.1). Classification (NCBI taxonomy): domain Eukaryota; kingdom Metazoa; phylum Mollusca; class Gastropoda; order Lepetellida; family Haliotidae; genus Haliotis; species Haliotis rubra. Next base: position 5,590,431 of record NW_025766968.1, on the reverse strand, counting down.
TATTCATATTTAAAGCTTTCAATAATTTTGACGTCCATTAAATTAAAAAGTCAGGACATATGCCCGGAAGTAAACAAATCTCAGGCTACAGACCCGCACTGAATAGTAGAGAGAGTTTCTGATTGGATAATATATTAGCACGTTAAAAGAGGTGGGAATAGTAGAAGACTATATCCAATCAGAGACTCGCTCTACTATTCGGTCCAGAGTGTCCTGAGAGGGGAGTTTTGGAGGGCTGACCTTATGAGTCAGGATAAGTATAAAATATCAATTTTAATCAGAAAATTACATATTTTTCCTTATCCTGACTCATGCTAAATGCTTGCAGAATCTGTCGGAACCAGTGGTGGGTCAGGCCAGTGGATTCACTGGCTGTTGTTTTACGTCCTGTATTACCCCCCATGGGAACTTATGATGGCGCTGTGACCATCCTGTACTTCTAACTTTTATCTGATGAGTCTGGGGGGACCACAGCTTGTCAGATTTCTTCCGAAAATTCTCCTGTCATTTTCGTGTGGATTTTAGATATACTAATGTTCCATTAGTTATCTATTGCAACTCCATATCTTGATGCGTGCATCAAGTGGAGATGCGACCCTTCTTCATATACGAGTAATTCCTATACAAGTACAGGGTCTTATCACTCATGCTAGTCTGTCCTAGATGTGCGCATGGACTTTCAGCCATTTACTCTCCAGAGTGTTGGTTTTCACAAGTCACGTGATCAAGGGTGAGATCCTTCTCAGCGCCTTTGTGGAACCGTTAGTCGTTGTGCTACAACAAGTGGCCCAAATTGGTGAATGCCTGAGACGTCTTCGGTGGCAATGTAGTGGTTGGCAAACACCATGTCAGACTTCAAAAAGCATCCCTCCATTATAGATGAGATCATGCAGTTTCCGTGCAGAGCGAGTGTGGACGTCAGTGCTCTGACTTCGTGCGGGTTGGAAGCTCGTGGAGGTTCTAGTCATCCTGCTTTGTAGGCCCTCAGCATAACGGCTCTAATCCAAAATGATATTGTCGTTCTTGAGACTTGTACAGATGTCTCTGCTGACAAGGGGATGAATAGGCGCTTGAATTTTCTTCTCCTTGTTTTAGTCTTTTGAAGATATATCTTCAGGGCTCTGACAGGACACAAGGATAAGTCCTGGGTGTCCTCTGGTCCAAAGATCATACATAGCGCTGGGACGTGGAACTGTCTGTCCGGTCGGCCAGGTAACTGATTCTTTGCAATGAAGTCCCTTCTAAGTCATAGATGTACTGCAGCACGGTCTCCCGTGTCGAATCTAGTTCGTCCAAAGTTCAGCACATGTATCTCTGACATCCGAGCTGCTGTGGCTAGGGCAAGGAGGAACAAAGTTTCCTGAGTGAGTAGCTCAAAGGTGGTCTGCTCTAGTGGTTTGTAAACATCACTCGGGAGATGTTTGAGAACTATGTTCAGATCCCAGGCTGGTGCTCTGAATTTCTTCTGCTAGTCTTCCAGCTTGAAGGAGTGTAGTAAAGCAAGTAGTTCTGGCACTTTCGTCAGCTTGATGCCTGTCTTCATGGTGACGACTGTACTGATAGCTGCCAGGTATGTAGATTGTGTCGAACCTTTCAATCGTCTCGTATATCTAAGGTGACACAGATATTCCGCCACTTGAGGATGGGTTGCTTTCATTGCTGTGAAGCCTTTCCGCGCTGCATACTGTTCAAATCTCTGCCACTTGTCGTCGTACAAGTTGCAAGTTGATCTGCGTAGAGCTAGAGTTACTGCTTTCGCTGCTCTGGCGGAGTACCCTCAAGCTTGATACAGTCCATATGTGTAGTTGGAACAATGCCGGATTCCCGTGAGCTTGCTTGGTGTGTGGATGGACGAGCAGGTTCGACTACTCTGGTAGTTTCAGGGTTGGACTTTCGAAATCTTGCCTGAGGACGGGAAATCATACGCTCGCTGGCCAATAGGGCGCGACCAAAATCAGTTGCAACAGTGTCGTCTGCTTGATTTTCTCTATCAGCGGGGATCCTACTGTCTGTATGATGAACTGAATTACTTCTGGATGTAACATTCATTCCGTCGGGGATGGTTGTAGTGGACGAGATAGAGCGCCTGCTATGACATTCTTTGCTCCTGGAATGTGACATGCCTTTATGTAGATGTTCAGGTCGTCAACGATGCTGAACAGGAGAAGGCTGAGCTTTAGCAGACTTATTTATCCTTGTCTGTTGATGTAGACTGCTACTGTGGAGTTGTCTGTGTGGACCGTGAGCATTGCATTCCTTAGTACGCTCGACCAGTGTTGTAAAGCGTTGATCACTGCTTTCATCTCCAACAGGTTGATGTGAAGAAGTTGACCCTGGCTCGACCACTTTCCTGCTGCCACTTCGTTGTCAAGGTGAGCACCCCATCCCTGTAGCGATGCATCCACGTAAAGATGAGTGTTGCAGGCCAGCTCTGTTAAATAGGTTCCTCTGCAAATATTCAACTTCTGGGTCCACCACAAGAGATATGAGTTCAGGTTGTCCGGTAGTACAATCAGGCCCATACTGTTCAGGTGAACATTCACAAATCTTGTAGTGGGCGCAACTGTAACCTCCCTCTGAGGGTCATGTCTTGAGCTGAGGTCAGTAGACTGAGAAGACATTGTCAAGTTCGTAGTGTCAACGGAGAGAGTATTGCTTGAGATACCTTGGCTTGTATCTTGACCCAACGATCCTCTGGGACGACTGTGTGATTCTGGGGTGTGATGAGCCATATTCCCAGAAATTGAAGATCCTGTTTTGGTTCCAACTCCGATTTAGGAGATTACTAGCCATCTACTGCAATCATGTCCTACGTTGTAGGTAAGTGGATCTAGGAACCCTTGCCATGTCCATCATGGAAGTGGAGAGATGATCGATTCTGGAATCATGGCTTGAAGCTTGTCTCATCAATCTTCCGTTAGTACGTAATGACGATGTTGTCACCAGAATCCCAACAATGTGCAGCGATGATGCATAATTCGTCGTCTCTAGATCAGCAAAATCTATGATGTACTGGGACTGCAATCGATGTGAAGTCTATTTATAGTCGACTGGCTGCCGTGAGGAGAAACTGTCTAACGCTTGTCAATGCAAGTCCCCAGATAACCAATATTAAATCTGCTGACAGGGGAAGTCCTCTATGACCCGTGAAGACAGTTGAACCACGCTGTACCCTGCTAACTGGACTGTAAATGGAGCCTTTCCCACGTTGAAAGAGTTGTTTACAACTGTCAACGACTTCCTGAAGCGTGACTATGACCGAGTTCTGCGCAGGGCGATGTCTCTCATGGACCAATCAGATGTGACGTCACCGTTTTGCAGGTAAATGATCATCGTAGAATCTTGTGCAGTCATTGATTTCTTCACCAACACTCGGCCTTCTCCGTAACCTCTCTGTTCGGCTTGTGCCGGAGTTACACGAGTGAACACGTGTATAGATGGCTGAGTGGAAGCGTGCGAAAACTTCGTCGCGTAGTACCGATGTAAACAGACTGTTCCGTCATCTGTTGTGACTATTCTTCAACTTTATAATCTTTACTGCAGTCGTCATCCTTCCTTCAGCCACGCGTTGATCCAACATAGCCAACATCTAGTTGTAGTGTCCAGTTGCGTTATCTTCTTATCTTCCACCTTGAAAGATCTACTACGGGATTCACTGATGATCTTGTAATCTCAAACCCTGATGTTGTCATGAAGGGCTCCGTATGATGAAGGGGAAATCTGTGAGCGTTGAACGGCGGGACATGCTGACTCTGATATTCTGTTGCATTATGACAATCTACGCTGAGACTTGTGAACACCTTATTCATCCGAGACCATCCTGTCAAATATCTCCCGATCCGGAGAGCCATGTCGACGTGTATTTATGAGCGGATGTCTGCGCTAAGGTGAGTGCTCCTGAAGCGTATCCCTCCTACAGTCTTCCATACCAGTATGCTCCAACAGGTGGTCCCTCCAAGAGTCCTGCTCATGCTCCCTGCACTTTCACGAAGGCTGTTCTTTTGATTATATTCCTCCCCGTGAGTGCCTACGCGCAAGTTGATGAAGGTCCAAGTTCGAAGATCCCTATCTGCACAGTCTGTAGAATCCTGGAGAACGACTGGATCTACTTCTGTGTTAGAATCCTTCCTGCTGAGATGCTGAAACTGCGTGGAGGCTCTATCGTGGACTGCTAATGCTAAGCTGGCGTTCGTTGAATCCTCCAGGCTTCTAACTGCTGATACTTCTGACGGGAAAGATCTTCGCGAACGTACCCGTTCGTGCAGGCCTTCATCCGAGAGAGCATGCATACCGTATATGACCGTCTATAAGCCGAATTTTGAGGACCAAAAAAAGCAGTCTGGAGAAGGGGGTCGTCTTATCCATGGGTTACGCTTTCGTCAAACTTTTTTCCAGGGGTAAGAAAAGAACATCGTATCACTTCGTGTGAACAAACAACAGAAGACGACTTTGTCAGTAGAGACGTCAAATTTGCAATTAAACATCACAAGACAAGATTCTTTACCTTTTAAGTTACTAGTATAAGTTGTTTTTGCTGGGCATTGTATTATTTGCAGGGATTAAGATTACCCGTATGATTTGTCTCGCATTACACAAAGCCGGAAATAGCAATCAGCTGTGCACACGTTTCCCGGCGAACAAGTTCAAACATGCACAATAATATAACGGGATGAATTCTGACGCAGTCGTCAGTAAAATATAATACAGAATACTATTATTTAACCAAAAGAAATATATCCTAGCATTGTGTAATTTTAGTTAGTTTTTGCTCTATAAATTAATTAAGATTACCGTGTGTATTTGAGCCGGAAATAGCAATCAGCTGCATTTTTGCACATGTTTCTCGCTTAACAAGTTCAAACATGCACAATAATATAACGGATGAATTCTGACGCAGTCGTCAGTAAAATATAATACAGAATACTATTATTTAACCCAAAGAAATATATCCTAGCATTGTGTAATTTTATTTACAGTTTTTATGTAAAATATATATAATCAACACTAAGGTTATACGGACCATCATGAACGTGGTAAGCACATGGAATGGGGTAAAATACGGACGCTATTTAAATTCACACATTTTTACCGATGTTACTGTAAACTAGCAGTCAATGGAAAACGAGGCGGTAATCAGTTCGTGATTGTTGAATGGGGTAAAATAAGCTGACTGACTGAGTTTAGTTTTACGCCGCTTTTAGCAATATTCCAGCAATATCACGGCGGGGGACACCAGAAATGGGCTTAACACATTGTGCCCATGTATGGAATCGAACCCGGGTCTTCGGCGTGACGAGCCAACGCTTTAACCACTAGGCTACCCCACCGCCCTGGTAAAATAAGCAAGCCAGTTTGTTGCTACAATAAATATGATATTTAGAGAAGCAAAATATATTATGCATTTTCTGTCAACTACACTTCGTTTCGATCCGTGAGTAGACACAATATATATGACAGTGAATTCTTTGAATAATGTGGACCAAAGTTATAACTATTGGTAACTGCCAGTTGTCTGTGGTCTGTGTTTGCCGCGATTAGGACCCCATCGCGGGGGGATCGACTTATGCACGAAACATACCATTTTGACACTGATTTTAAGGGTCAAGTTTGGGGGTCGTCTTATCCATGGGGTCGTCTTATAGACGGTCATATACGGTAGCTAATATTCCTTCGCGCAGGGCGACTGTCATCAGAGGGGTCTGCTATGCTGAGCTTACGTTAGTAGAGTTCTCCAGACTTCTAACTTCAGACGGTGAAGTTGGACATTTCCCTATCTGAGGATCCATAATGACGTGAGTCTCTGTATGTAGATCTGTACGTAGAGCTGCGTGCAGGTGTGACCGTGTATCCCTCCTGGAGTCTTGAGATATCTCTCTAGGCCTTCACAAAGGCTGATTGACGTAATCTCTCCTCTGTGTGATGTGGAGTGCCTGCGTGCAGGTTCCTGATGTGAGTCTAAGTCCAACGGTGATGACGATCCATATCTGCGGCGTCTGTAGGGTTCTGGAGAACGCTTCGATCTGCTTCTGTGTGGATAATTCTTAGAGGCTCTTTCAGGGACGTCTAAGGCTGAGCTGATGTTGGTAGTGTTGTCCAGGCTCCTAGCTTCAGACGGTGAAGATCGTCGGGTGCGTGAGCCTTCGTGCAGACTTCCCTCTTCATCCAGGTGCGTTGGAGAGGCTGCTGAACCTTCGCGTAGTCATCATAGTGGTCGTCGTAGCAGCTTTCTCCTGTGCGAAGCGACGTTCCATTATCGACATCATCTGATCTGTAAACTGTCGCATAAACAGCCCCGGGTTGAAGTTCTGCGACGTATGTTGAGACTGCCGTAGGGTTGATGATGCTTCTGAGAACGTTGAGGCCTCTTCTAAGAGTTGACACTGCTGCTATCTCTGGTACCCGATGTCTGTGTTGATACGTCTTCTGTCAATGTCTGCGCTGATATAGTTGCCGATGTAGCTGTTGAAGCAAGCTTCGTCTTCTTGCTGACGACTGTGACTTCATGTATGAGGATGGGGGAATCATCATACACGTCTGCTTCTTCCGGAGGTACAATCTCGGCAGAAAAGGATCTCGTCTTCTGCGTAGAGCTGTGAAGAGACTTCGACGAAGTCTTAGGGGCTGTAGACTTCTTCTGCATTGAAGACTATCTAGTCTTCTTCATCTGCGAAGAGGACAGCTCTGTTGACGACGATCTCTTCTTATTCGAGACAGAGTTCATCACTGGAACAGCGACCTGCCCTCGTAAAATGCTCGACACTTCACTGGCATTATGAACACCGGCAGCAGTAGTTAACACACGGTTATCAGCGCAATCACTCGATGTACCAGACATGACTTGTGAATACCTTCTTACCCAGTCCTTTGCACGTCTATGAAGAGAAAAAAAGGTAGTTATTAAATTCAATAGTAGTTAATTTCTGACAATGTTTACAGCCAGCTGGAATAACATGTAGTAGTGCAATCAGGACATAATATATCAGGGTTCCCACAGGCATGGCAGGCCAAAATTCCCTGACTTTTTCCTGACAAGTATTGATTTTTCCCTGACCATTTAAGTGTAAAAACTGGCCTCCTTCCTCCCTTTCAGCCAGTCCTAACCACCCTGTTAAGATATTTCCTTCACACATATCATAAATACACACAGTATTTGTTAATTTATTACATTAACCAAAACATTGATATTTGTGATGAAGAAAATACTATTAGATACATTTTACCGTGACCATCAAATATATATTCTCAGGTGAAGTCAGTAATATATCATCTGAAAACCATGGTATTTTATATTAAAGGCTTTTGACAAAGAGCATAAATGTGAAACTAATGATTTAATTGAATTGTTTCATTCAAAGTCAGGAACACATTTCTTCATTATCACAAAATGTTGTAATTATCAAAGGCGTATTTGGAAAGAATAAACATGCAAGATATAACTTTACATTGAGTACAACCATGACAACTAGATTATGAACACCATTAAACCACTTTCAATTTTGTGAATAAACAGCAAATGTCAGAACATAGGGCATATTATAAACCTATGCTGTACTTTAACAATGAAACTTATATGGGTATTTTTGGCCAAAATGGGCTTTCACAATTTGCAAGAAACCACCATAGCCATCGTACTACTTATAATATTTTGGAACGGTATACAAATGAATGGAAAATTATCTGTGAACATAGTTATCTTTAGAAGAGGTGGATCTGTTGCCTATATAGAAAAATGTTTTTGAATAGCAAACAATTATCTATTGTTAATCACTATGCCTATCTTGGACTAGCGTTTTTCCATACTAAACAAGAGTCATCAGAAGATGACAAATCCCCCCGGCCTCTACAAACATGAAAGAGCAAATCATCTGACAGTTACTTAAAGTTGAACTTCATTTTTTAGACAAAGTCCAAAACGTTTCCATGGAAACCAAGAAAAAAAGATATGACAAATATCTGTAAATAGCAAAAGGCATCACTTAAGGTTCTCTTTGATATATCTGCTAAGTTTCGTTGAAAGATATTAAACGGTTTTCGAGTTGTACTCCGGAAACAAAGCCCACCACTCTCTTTTAAGACTCAGTCAGCCGGTACCTACAACGAATACAAGTTTCCATCAATTGTAAACAAGATGAAAAACATGGCAAACAACGTATAATTTAGACATAATTCCAAAACAAATTGATCATATACAATCAAAAAAACGTATACAGCTGCAATTTAGATGTAAAAGGTCCAAAATAGAAAAGGATATGTGCCGTATAGGGACCCAGGTGCACTCACAACCGTCCTCAAGGGCGAAGAAGGAGAGAGTGACAAACATGGCTGGTCAGGTGACTGAAAAGGGCGCCAAAGGAGGCAAGGGAGACTACTCGTGGGTGAGTGATGATTTTACATCCGCTTTTTAGAGGGAAACTTCAAGGGATTTCAAGTGTTCCACTATCATTCGCAAGAGGAAGGAGACAAGCATTTAGCACGAGTCAGGATAAAGAAAAAGCATGAAATACTAGTATTTGATAGAGTTCTTATTTATTCTGTTTATCTATTTAGTACATGCATCATATTTATTATCAATAACAACAAACTATGTAAAGAAAATATAATATAATATGTGTGTGTGTGTGTGTATAATACATAAATACAACTTGTAGATGTTCAACTTAAAACTTTGCCATGACTATGTTATCATTGTTGTTGCCTTTTTATTATGATATTGATTTTAAGATGATCAAAAACAAAATACAATACATGTAGTTTTCTGTTATATATAATGAGGGTTTTCTCTTGGCCAAGAGGCCATTCTCTCTAGCAGCGGTGGCCGTTTTCTTGAGGGCAGTGGCCGTTTTCTCGAATTTTGTTTTGGCCGTTTTCAATCATCTCTGGAAAGCATGCTAGGCGCTCAGATGGTCACGTGACATCCCACTACTGTCATTCTCGTCTTGGAGCTCCAAGGAATCTGAGATGTTGGGAAGCTCAGGTGGGAATCCATCGTGTGAGATAGGATAAGTATATAAATATACAATTTATAGATAAAATTTCTTAATTTAAAACTTATGCACGGTATGCATTATCCCACGGTTGGATGGTTGGCCGCAGATTACCCTATGTCAACACAACAACCGTGAGGTCGCATAACACAAGGAGGCCTAGAGAAAGCACCAACTCCCGACATGCTTACTCCAATACTTGTGATGGGTTGCTTCTGATTAATAAACCTCTCGGCTTACATAGCACAAATACTCTAGGGAGTGGGCTGTCCCGAATTAATGTGGTTTTCAGATGCAACTTTTGGCAAGCAAAAGGTGACAGTTTGGCAAGTAAGCCCCGCCTCCCCACGATTTTTCAGAAACCCCAGTGAATTAAAGTTGAAGACCTTAATCTGGCCAGCACCTGCTTCGAAACTATCTCCCACAGACAAACACTGGAAGGCGGTGAAAGGGAGAACAGTCCGGTCCGGTTAACTTTCAGTACCAATCCACCATCTTACCAAAGGTGAGAAAAGAACTTAGGAGCGGAACACTTTGAAAACCATATAGGTAATCGGAAATCAACACTTCGCTGACGTAATAGCTCAAAGAGCAGAGGTCAAGTGGAGTGTCGACCACCTCTGCACAAGTAGAAGACTGGCCTCACAGTCTACCGAGTCATGGGTATGACAGTACTAACAAGCCCTAGTCAAGCTAGGTGAGGTTACCTAGGAAAACTTTGGCATGTCATGTCCTCTCAAACTGCACCCTGTTGACATCCAGTGCGTGAAATTCGGAAATGCGGGCAGCTGTCGCAAGAGCTATGAGGAAGAAAGTCTTAAACATAGCATGCTCAAAGGCTTATATTCCCTCTGACGTGAGATGTCTTAAGAACCACAGAAAGATCCCAAACTGGTGGCCAGAACTTCCGAGATTGATCAACAACCTTGTAAGATCGCAGGAGAGACTGGAGTTAAGGGACAGTCGACACTTTGACACCCGAAGCCATGGCAATGACCGTGTTAAGCCCAGCTAAATATGTGACTTCTTGGAAGCACGTAGATGCTGGAGATATTCAGCTACCATCTGTGGTGATGCTGTAGTAGGGGAAGTAATGCCCTTCACCTTACAATATGCTTCAAAGTTCTTCCATTTATCATCGTAGAGTAATCGGGTGGAAACACGATGCGCTGTGGCAATTGGGTGTGGATCCGCCATGTTTTGCAGGTCTACAAACCAACTTCCGGACGACCAGTAAGGCGCAACCAAAAGCAGTGTCATCCGCTGCGTCGTTCGTAACTTGAGCAGTATGCGTGGAGGTAGCGCCACTGGTGGAAACACATACGTGTTGAGGTCTTCCCAGAGGATGGCTAGTGTGTCATGTTCCCATGCCAGAGGACCTGGAATCAGCGACACAAACTTCAGAAGCTGGGTGTTGAAGCGGGTTGCGAATAGATCCACTGTCGGGTTTGACATCGGAAAGCAAAGAGTCTGGAAGATCTGCAGATGCAGTTTCCACTCTGTCAGGGAAGGCCGAGCTGAGCGGGACAGTGAATCGGCAATGATGTTTTTCACACCTGGAATGTGATTGGCCTTGACCGTGATGTTGAGCGAGTCCACCAAGCGGAATAACTATTGGGTCCATTGAAGGAGCTGTGGGGAGCCCGTGGAACCCATCTGATTGATATACAATACTACTGAGGCGTTGTCTGAACGAACCAGAAGGCTGGTTGATTGTAGAAGTCATTGCCAATGAGTGATCGCCAAAATGATTGCCCTGAACTCCAAGATGTTGATGAGACACGTTTGGTCTGCGGGAGACCACAGCCCTGCCACCTGCTGATCTAGTAGGTAAGCTCCCTCCCCGTGTACAGAGGCGTCTACATACAGATGATGAACTGGAGAAAACGGCTTTAAAGAGACTCCGCCGCAAACATTCAACTCGTCCAACCACCATTGGAGATGGGGATGGAGCACTGGAGGAAGAGAGATCAACGCGTGAGGGTCGCCGATCCTGATGTGCAGACACAGAAAAAACTGGAGAGGCCATAGTTGAAGCTGTCCCGAGAGTCAAAGCCTGTGCTGACATCAACAAACCCAGAAGTTGTTGCCACTGACAAAGAGTCCTGGGTTGCGAGAATGCTAGGGCTACCAACCGCTGAATTTTAAGGAACCAATCTCTTGAGACAAAGAGTTTGTTGAGATTGGTGTTGAACACCGCCCCGATGAACTGAAGCCGGTGCGTGGGGACTAGTTCCGACCTGTGCAAATTCACGAGCCAACCTAATTGGCGAAGAAGCTGTATCGTGAAGTCATGTGATAAAGGAGATGACGTTGATCTGTCTGCGCTTGGATGCAATCATCGATATATGCCTTGAAGATGATACCCCTGCGGTGAAGAAATCTTGTGATTGGCTTCGTAACCCGTGTGAATAGCCATGGGGTCATAGAAATGCCAAATAGGAGGACACGCCACTGATGGTAGGTGCCCTCAAAGATGTACATGAAGGTAGGCATCCTGCAAGACTAGACTGATCATGAAGTCGTCTGGCTTGATTTCAGTACGTAACAGCACCACCGAAACCATCTGGTAGTGGGGAGGTTGTTGGAGGATCATCATCGCATTGAATACCTTCATATTGAAGATTAAACACAGCTTGTCTGAGTCTTTCTTCGGAACCAGGAATATTGGAGAATAGAACCCCGGACCGATGGGAGCCGGACCAAGATTTTAGACCGCAAGCTTCTGTATCAATGTGTCGATCGTGGTTTGCAGGACTACTGTCAGGATAGCAGCTGAAGAGTCAATGGAGGAGTACCAACCAGAGGGAGTTGAAATCCCAAGGTCAAAGTGGACTGAACGTAGGCGTCTTCCAAAATGATCCAATTGGGTGCATAGGTTCCAAATCTTCCGCCTACCGGAGAGTCTACTACTCAAAGGGCAGAAAGTCCCAGTCGTGCGGCGATGTCATCAAGTCACTGTTTCGCAGATCCCGATCTGGCAGAGGAGCGTGAAATGGTGAAAGAGCAGCTTTGGCATTCGGGATGTCCTCGAGGGTAACCTTTACCTCGAAAGGAAGTGGAGGACGTGGAGCGTAGGTCAGGGTTGTTGGGAACGTAGTGAGGCAGTAGTCGCAGAGAATCTTCAACCTGAATGTGTTGAATTATGTCATTTTTAATTGATATTTTATACTTATCCTGACTCATGATCTTTGCTTATCTCCCTTTTCCTTGCGAATGGTAGTGGAACACTTGAATCCTTTGTGGTTCCCTGAATTCACTCTCCCCCGAGTTACCTCCCTTTTCCGGCGTAAACAGCCATGTGACTATCCTTACTTGTCACTCGCTCCTTATTTTTCTGCCCATGCACCTGGATCTACTGTGAAATCCGAAGTGTTTACAGCGGGGAGGTTGGGAGGGCTTCTCCTCATGAGTCAGGATAAGTATAAAATATCAATATTTTTCCTTATCCTGACGCATGATCTTTGCTTATAGAATCCTACGGATTGGTGGTGGGTCAAGTCACAGCTCTTCATAGATACGTCCTGTATCCCCCCATGGGAACTGCGTAATGGCATTTCCTAGATCCTATTCTTCCAACTTCCATTATAACTCGGGGGGACCACAATCTTGTCTTACTTCTCTCTCAGACAAGTGAATCTTCTAGATTCATGTGGCCTAAGATATACTAGCATCTTCTTTTTACTAGTTATGAGTTACAACCCATGACTCTTAATCACTCATGCTAGCCTAGTCTAGATTGTGTGCATGGACTTTCAAACTAGAAACTTTTCCATAGTAAAAGTTATCAACAAGTCAACGTGATAAAAGGTGAGATTTCAACTCAGCGCCTTTGAGGAACCGTTAGTTGTTGTGCTACAACAAGAGGCCCAAACTGGTGAATGCCGGAGACGTCTTCAGTGGCTATGTCTCGGAGGTAGTGGTTGGCAAACACCGTATCTGACTTCCAGAAGCAGCCCTCCATAATTGATGATATAGAGCAATTTCCATGCAGAGCAAGAGTTTACGCCAGTGCTCTCACTTTGTGTGGGTTGGAAGCTCTTGGAAGTTCTAATCCTGCTGCTTTGTAGGCTCTTAGTATAACGGCTCTCATCCAGAACGATATTGTCAGCAGCAGAAAAGTTACTCCTGCATTCATCACAATGTTTTCTTTTCCTTGACGAACGACTACTTTTCCCCCATGATGAATACAATGGAGATGAGTGGCAGACAGAGGTAACATCACACATCCACCTCGGTGAGCAACAAGAAAAAGAATGACAGTAGTGGGATGTCACGTGACCATCTGAGCGCCTAGCATGCTTTACAGAGATGAATGACAGGTCCAGCTATAGGAGAGGGGTTAGAGGTCGGGTGGGTGTGAGGCCAGAACATTGGCTTCAACTTAGCCTACAGCACATTTCCACGCCTTGGTCGAAGTAGAGAGAGAAGTGCATACCATGAGGTAGGATAAGTTTAAAAATATTCTATCATAAAAATGAAATTCAATAACTATTAATAGGCAAAAACTAGATCAAACTGTATCGGTGTGCCATCTTCAGTGAAGAAATATTGCACACTTTAAACAAAATCTGCTCACTGTTTTCAGTTGTTTTGTTGTTATGGAAACTCGAAATTTTTACACATTGTGGAAAATAACAAAATGCTGTATCTGATACTAGTGATAGCTACTATTTGACAAGCCTATATAAGAAGTCAATGTAAGTATAACGTACACAACTTCATGCTAGTTGGGGCATGGAAACTTGACAAATGGAGACAGTACTCGATCTCTAATAGTGGTTATGTATATACACACCTGACACAAGAATTCTTTGTGCCTCTCTTTGGTGCTTTTCTGACTGGATCCACTGAATCGCAACCATCTCCTGATTTGATGAATTTGAGAAAGTTATAATGTAAATAAGACATGTAAATGTAACTGTAACAAGCACTATTCAACATATGCAAGTTTGTGAAAAATACAGAAACATTTTTTCAGTGAACAAGCCACTGTCTTGAACTACTATTCAGTATTTAAGTTGCATTACAATGAATTTTGAAAATTACCAGCATATTACTGTTTTTTCATATTGGTGAAGAATCTATACATGCAAATGAAATAAAATCATATCTACCACTGTCAGAGTTAATTTCACTCGCAACTGCTAGGCTGTCTTCAGGAGTGTGGCCTTTAATGAAACAGAAAAGGAAAAGATCATGGCACACATCTTCATGTGATGAATTCATATTAGCAGCACATAACAACCTAACACACTTAATCATCAAAACTGATAAATTAATTTCCGTCCTCGACCAGCAATGTCATGTCACTTCATATGAACTTAAGATACTATCTGAAAGGGAGTCACTCGTACCAGTGACTGCCTCGCCACGGTTGAGTTGAGTTTTACACCGCGCTCAGCAATATTCCAGCTATATGGCGGGCCTCACCAAGGAGTTCTGCATGTCCGACAAAAACGTGTCTACAAATGTTATTGATGAAATTCATGAAGTAAAATTAAGCACAATCATTAATACAAAGCCAAAAAGAAAACTTAAATGGTTTTAGTGGTAATTTCTGTGCAGTTTCACATTAGTAAACTATGTTACAAAGAGAAAGACAATTGTACCCGAGCTTTCCACGTTATCCTTATCTACAGTAGGAATGGAATCTTCAATGAAACCTTTGCTTGTTGTGTCGGATGGCTCATCTGAAAAAAACCCATTCAAGTAGTTGAGTCAAGTAAAATTTGGTTTGGTTTGTAAGCTTGCCTAAAATGTAATTTTTTGAGTAAAATTGATATTTTATACTTATCCTGACTCATGCTCTTTTGCTTGTCCCCTTCCTCTTGCGAACATAGTGGAACACTTGTATCTCCTTAATTGAAGCTCCCTTCAATGTAAAATCACTAATTGGTACTCACCCAAGAGTTGCCACCCTCTGGCCTCATGCTTCACTCTCCCCTGCCGCAAGCGCGGGAACAGGTGTCGCCACCCTCTGGCCTCATGCTTCACTCTCTCCTGATTTTGCGAGCCCAACACTTGAATTTACAGGGAAATCCAAAGTGTTATGTGGGGAGGATGGGAGGGCTAACCTCATGAGTCAGGATAAGTATAAAATATCAATTTTACTCAAAAAATTACATATTTTTCCTTATCCTGACTCATGCTCTTTTGCTTGTAGAATCCACCGGAGTGGTGGTGGGCATAAACAGAATACTTTGGATTAATAATTAGTGATTTAAATAACTTATACTGTAATAACCCCTGCGGGAACTTCATAAAGGCATTGACTTAGGATATTTCCTTTATAATAAGCCATAGGTTATATATACCATAACTGGGGTATTACATTACTAATAGACTAATATACCAATTTATAGATATAACAAGCTACTCTGATAGAGAAGCTGTACAACTGAACATAAAACTCAGTATGAGCTTAAGGTTGAATAACCTAAGCTAAATATATACATAGCCCTAGAACTCCGTGGAGTTATAAGCTAAATAATGTATGTATAATATACATAATAATCTCGTGGGGGTGAATATTAAGGCCCACGAGGGACTGTCAATTGCTGAGCCGAGGACCAAAGGACCGAAATGGTGAATGCCAGAGACGCCCTCGGTGGTGATATCTCTCAGATAGTGATTAGCAAACACCATGTTAGATTTCCAGAAGCATCCTTCCATAATTGTATTCAATGAACAGTTACCGTGAAGGGCGAGGGTGGAGGCCAATGCCCTGATTTCATGTGGATTTGATGCTGTTGGAGGGTCCAGTCCTGCTGCCTTGTAGGCGTGAGAATGACAGTTCTTATCCATATAGATATGGTGGTACGAGAGACTTCTGTCTGATTAGTAGGCGATAACGGGATGAACAATCTTCTGAGCGATCTTAAGCCTTGTTTTGGAATCCACGTAAATAGATTTTGAGAGCTCGTACTGGGCATAGAGATAAGTCCAATGTATCTTGAGATCGAGAATCGAGGATAGCGAGGGACGGAAATAACCTGTCTGGTTGTCCTGGTAGTTGATTTTGGCGATGAAATCCCATCTTAATCCCAGGTGCTGTGTTTTGATTGTCATCAAACTGTATCCTCTCATAATCTAGAGCTGAATTTCAGATATTCTGGCTGCCGTGGCTAGCGATAACAGGAAAATTGTTTTCTGTGAGAGAAATTCAAAGGTTGTCGATTCCAATGGTTCATAATCCTCACTTGTGAGGTGTTGTAGCACTACATTCAGATCCCAAGCTGGAAGCGGAACTTCGCGCTTTGGTCCTCCAATCGAAAGCACGTAGTAAGGCCAGTAACTCTGGTGTTTTTGTCAATTTAACACCCGTTCTCATAGAAATCACAGAACTAAGCTGCAAGATATGTTGACAATGTCGAGCCTTTTAAATGTTTGTTTTGCGTAGAAGTAACACAAATAGTCTGCTACTTGAGGATGCGTAGCATCTCTTGCTGTAAAACCCTTGTTTGCTGCATAATTTTGAAACTGTGCCACTTGTCGTCGTACAAGTTTCGCGTTGAGTATCGTAAAGGCAAGCTGACCGCTTTTGCCGCCCTGGTAGAATATCCTCTCTTGTTTAAACACATTTTAATACAGTCCATACGTGAAGTTTGAATACTTCTGGGTTTCTGTGCACCTGTTTGGTGTGTGGATGTATTAACAGCTTTGAGCGCTTGGGTAGCTCTAGTGCGGTTGACCCGATTTCTTGTATTAGAGCCGGAAACATCACGTTCTAACCGGCCAGTAGGGCTGACCAAAATGAGTTGTAGGCTCTGTGTTTGGCTGATTTTCTGTAATACTTGAGGTATTATTGCTGGGGGCGGAAACGCTGCACGCATTGAGGCCTTCCATGATATGCTTAGAGCCGTCCGTTGCCCATGCTTGTGGGTCTGGAACTGGTGACACCTAATGTCGGTAGTTGATTGTTGAATCTTGTGGCTTAATAGATCTACTACGCGGCTCCTATTTGCTTGATTATCTGTGCAAATATCTCTGTATTGAGCATCCATTCTGTCGGGTGACGGTAGATGTGGCCGAGAGTCGCCTGCTAGCTAGTATATTCCTGGCTCGGGAATGTGGCATGCTTTGACATGTAGATTTAGATCTTGGATTAATTCGAACAGTTGAAAGGTTAAAGTCAAAAGGTTGGCGATCTCGTTGAGCCTTGCCTGTTCACATAGAACGCCACTGTCGAAGTTGTCGGTATGTATCATCAGGTGCGCATTCTGTAGAATGTTGCTCCAATGTCTTATGGCGTTGATTACAGCTTTCATCTCTAATGAGTTTATGTGGAGCTTGCTTTCTAGCTGATTCCATAACCCTGATGCCGCCTGGTTGGTGAGATGAGCTCCCCAACCTTGAGGCATCGCGATCTACATATAGATGGGTTTTGAATTCCTGCTCTGCTAAACAGATCCCTTCGCAGACATTCGATTTCTTGGTCCACCATAGTAGATGAGGTCTGAGATGTTCCGCAGACTGAATGGTTGTAGGTCGCCGAGATGTGTGTTGATGAAGACCTGTAAGGGACGTAACTGTAATCTGCCTATGACTGTCAAGTCTTGGGCTGATGTTAGAAGACCTAGTAAACTCTGCCATTGTCAAGTGGTAGCGGAGAGAGTAGGGCTGGAGGAATGATCTGTTGGATCTTGAGCCAACGGTCTTCTGGTCACGACGACTATACGGTTGAGATTGGTGATAAATCGAATGCCTAGGAATTGCAGATCTTTGTGATGGTACTAGGTCCGACTTGTGTAAGTTTACTAACCATCCCAGCTGTGTTAGTAGCTTTATGATGTAGTTTAACTGTAGTTTGAGATGCTGTGGATCTTGATCTACTTGTATCCCGTCGTCGAGGGAAGAACGACTCGTGAGCCCTTGACGATGTAGATAGGTGACAATCGGTTTCGCTTATCCTCGTGAATAACCATGGGGCTGATGTTATTCGAATGGGGAGTACTTTCCACTGGTAATGTAACCCGTCTAGAGTAAACCGTAGGTATTTCCTGGATTCGGGATGTATAGGGATGTGCAGATAGGCATCTTGTAGATCTATACTGCCCATGTAGTCCATGGGACGAATCATGTGCCGTAACTGCGGTAGATGTATCATGTGGAACTTCGGTGGTCTGCGTAGATAAGTCTTGTTGAAGAAGCTCATGTTGTAAATGAGTCTGTATTTCTCCTTGGAGTTTTTCTTGGGTACTAGGAAAACTGGGGAGTAGAAACCTGGTTGATGTTTCCTTGATCTATTACTTCTATGGCCTGCTTGGTTAGGAGTAATGTAACAGCCTCTTAACTTTAGTAGTTGCTGTGCCTGTACCTCGAACTTGGGAGGGTTGACTGTTAGCGGAGGCTTGGCCTGTAGTGGGATCACGAAATCTGCGTTGAAGAATGTTGGAGACATAGGTGTCTTGAAGTATTCCCAGTTTTCCCAGTGTAGTTGGAGACGCCCACCCACTTGTGACGGTTGTACTGGAACGGCTGGGGTGGAAGACTCCAGTCGCTTCGAACCTGTCTTTCAGCGTTTATAGTTGCGGGAACCTCTGGGTGTCCTGCCTCTTCCTGACCCTCCTCTATAGTTGCCATATGGGCTTAATTTTAAAAGAATCTCTTCCCTGGAACTGGCTATCTTCCTGTCTCTTGCTCTTTGTAGGCCCGTGAATTTAGATCTCCTGAGTATCTTTGTGAAGTCTGTCGAATGACACTGGCTAGCTTGTCCATCGATTTAATCATCAGGACTTCTCTGGAATCCTTGGTGACTTCCTTGGAGACTTTGTCTATTCCTCCGCCAAAGATGGATGGGGAAGACCACGGGGCTGTATATAGTGGAGCTGTAAAGTTCTCACCCCAGTTGCAGGAAGCGAGGAGGCCTTGACGACGCAGAAGCTAAGGTCAGTGCTGCTGAGACAGACGTGAGATGATCTGTTAGGAACTGCTGGTCCTTCTTTGCATCAGTAGGGCCGAGTAAATCATTCTACCATCTTCAGAGGTCGTGTGTTACTAAATCTGGTGATAAGTGTCTCATTTATTGTTCTAGATCTATTTAGACCAAAGAACATACGCCTTCGCCATGGTTTCTATCTGAACCAATTTTCGATCATCAATCTTGTAGTACTTGTTCTTGGCATCGGAGATCAGCTTGTAGTTCTCATCGATGTCTTGCTCCTTGAAGAAGGGTCCATATTATGAGTGGAGAACTTCTTGGCGTGGAAAGTTTGGCAGATGTGGTGTTTGAACCTTCGTGGCTTTGTTGAATGCTGTATCTAGGTTCTGTGGTACCGCCGCAATCGGGTCGATTGGGGGTAGTGTAATAGCATCTGCATCGTCTTCTTTCATCAGATAAGTCTGCGCCGAATTGCCACTCTTGGAAGGTGATGAGAGATCTAGATTATTGACCATCCAATATCTTATCTCCGCATCTGAGAAAATAATTCCTCCATCATCTTCCATTCCGTCATCATAAATGAGAGGTTGTTGCTCTTCTGATGTAGGACTGTGTGGCTCTATCTCTATATCGTTTGACGCTTGTGGAGATCTAGTTGTAGGCTTATGTGCAGACCTGTGAGGTGATCGACGTGGTGATGTACGTGGAGATCGGGCGTGGTGATCGGCGTGAGGCGATCGTCTTGGTGATCTACATCGATAGGTTGATCTTCTTGGCGACCTATGAGGGGACCGTTGGTAGCTTCGCGAAGCTCTTGTGTAGTCCCTCGATGTCCTTTTAGATGATGATGACGATCTGGGTTCAGGTGTCCTTCGCGAACGCTTTCGCGAAGCTTCCTCTGCGTCCGGTCCTGGGGAACGGTGATATGACCTTCGCGAAGGCTTCCGTGAGGTCTGATGATCAGATTCCGTATCTGAGTATGACGCCGAAGAGGGTGATGATCTTTCCCGCCTTCGCGAAGGCTGTGCATCTGGGTCCTTCGTGGAGGTGGTCTGTGACTTCCTTCGCGAAGACGGCATCGTCGTGGCTGCTACGTTGACTGGGGGTGCCTCTGGGGTGCTGTCTACGTTGGAGCCTTCGCGAAGGCTCGGACCCTGGGATGGCTGCTTCTCCAGTCTGTAGTGGCCTTCCATCATGATCATGATCTGCTTCATTAGATCGTCTGGGATGATCTGCGGCGTAGTAGATGGTGCCCTCTCTGCGCTGATAGCGGTGGGGCCCTCCGCGATCTCGTCTGACATCAGTGTAGAGGCATCAGGCTGCATGGTGATCTCTGCTGAAGTCACTGTCGCTGTCACTGGTCGCTTCTTGTGGCGTATGTCGGGTATGATGATTGGTTGATCATCGTAGAGGCCCAATTCTGCTGCTGGAACGATCTCTGCTGAGAAAGTTCTCGATGACTTCAGTAGATTTCCCTTTGGAGGATGACGCTGCCCTGGGGTACGAAGTCTGCGCTTGAGAAGAACGTTGTGGCCCTCTTGGACTTTATCTATGGCGACGGGATGTCTGGGGAGGCCGGTCGCTTCTTAGAGGTGACGGACTGCATCCCACGTCCCCTCTTCCGATGGGGTCTCAAGCAGAACACCAAACGGGGAGGGATCGCCGACAGCAGCTGACTGGATGGGGAATCCGATGTATCGGCCATGTCTACACCTAGTTTGGCGTGACCTATCTGCAACACGCCTCAAGACGCAAAGATGGTATTTATTAAAGGCAGAATTGGTTAAATTAATGCAGTAACTGCAACGTGAATCAAACGCACAAGGCGTGTAAGTACAACTAGGGCATACTACATGCGGATCTGCAGCGAAAAACGTAATCTACAAAATAGTAGTTTTTCATCAACGTAATACTAGCTGAACAATCAAACTAACTCACGGAATAAACAGTAGAAATAATGATTAATTATCAATGCAAATTAATGAAGGATACTAGCTATACCTTTATAGTAAACTATAAGAGGTAACTAACTAAGAAAACCAAAGGATATAGTGTGTGTAAGGAGACACAGGCTCTCACATCCTGCTCACTGGGCTAAGGAGGAGAGAGTGAAGCATGACGCCAGAGGGTGGCGACACCTGTTCCCGCCAGCTATGCAGGGGAGGCAACTCTTGGGTGAGTACCAATTAGTGATTTTACATTGAAGGAGCTTCAATTAAGGAGATAAGTGTTCCACATGTTCGCAAGAGGAAGGGGACAATCAAAAGAGCATGAGTCAGGATAAGGAAAATAATAATCCATATAATAGCCAGTACAGAATAGATGCAGCCAATGCTGCTTTTTGGCTTAGGCTGAATGATCAGTATACATGCCAAACTTAACTTCTTACAGTATGCTAAATGGGCAATTTCTGAGAAATTCACAGAGGGACTACTTTGGTAACTAAAATGTGTTTTAGATATGTAGTAGTCTCCCCCGTACTGTAGGCAGCTATCTACCACAAGCTGTGGTTATTACCTCCCTTTGCTACAAGAGCCCAGGCACTTCACCGTCATGTTTTAACCATGCTATGCTCACACACACAAAAAAATTGTATTGTCAAATCTCTCTTTGGTGCTTTGCTGACTGGGTCCACTGAATCGCAACCATCTCCTGATTTGATGAATTTGAGAAAGTTATAATGTAAATAAGACATGTGTAAATGTAACTGTAACAAGCACTATTCAACATATGCAAGTTTGTGAAAAATACAGAAACATTTTTTCAGTGAACAAGCCACTGTCTTGAACTACTATTCAGTATTTAAGTTGCATTACAATGAATTTTGAAAATTACCAGCATATTACTGTTTTTTCATATTGGTGAAGAATCTATACATGCAAATGAAATAAAATCATATCTACCACTGTCAGAGTTAATTTCACTCGCAACTGCTAGGCTGTCTTCAGGAGTGTGGCCTTTAATGAAACAGAAAAGGAAAAGATCATGGCACACATCTTCATGTGATGAATTCATATTAGCAGCACATAACAACCTAACACACTTAATCATCAAAACTGATAAATTAATTTCCGTCCTCGACCAGCAATGTCATGTCACTTCATATGAACTTAAGATACTATCTGAAAGGGAGTCACTTTTACCAGTGACTGCCTCGCCACTCTGTTGAGTTGAGTTTTACATCAGCTCAGCAGTATTCCAGCTATATGGCGGGCCTCACCAAGGAGTTCTGCATGTCCGACAAAAAGCGTGTCTACAAATGTTATTGATGAAATTCATGAAGTAAAATTAAGCACAATCATTAATACAAAGCCAAAAAGAAAACTTAAAGGGCAAGTGTACACGAATAAATCACATTTATTCTTATGTGAACCAAAGTGAACTGTTTTAATTAGTTAATACCAATGTTTGAAAATATACACTCATTTTTTCTTACAAGCGTAAGTATAACCCTCAAAATAAGTGCTGAAATGTTATGCCAATATGAGGTATTTTTTGCCGAGCTAAACAGGCCAGAGTTACAGCACTTTGATTATGGCGTAATTGGTGCCACTTGAATTTAAACTGGTCTCCCTGTCTAGTCCCAAATCAAAAGATAATAATACTGATATTAATCACGTGAAAAAAAGTTAGGTTGAAAATCTGAAGAAGCATAAGAACAGAAAATGTAAGCAGCAGGGCCGGATTGGTCGCGTGTGTATGTTCATTCATAACCTCGCCTCAATGAAAATACCAAATATGTATAACAATGTTGACGTCCATTATGACATCACTATCGGAAGCGACTTTTTCAAAATGGCGTGTTCACTGACACGAGTTTTCGAAGGACATTTTTCGTTGTTTCAAGCAACGTATATGCATAAATGTGACATGTTAGTAGTCGAAACTTCTGACAGTCTGCTGGTTGTTATTTTCTTTTGTTTTCATTGTGACCAAAGGGAAATAGTCAGAAATTAAGAGAAGTACCGATCATCGTTGTGCGTGAGTTTTGCGTCAGTTATGGCGTCATGCTTTCAAAAACTATAATATGTTGTGATGAATCTAGAAAATCATTGGCATACACCTGTTTTATTTAACTATAAGCTTGCTCTGATACCTTTCCCATGCATGTTCTAAAACTAATGAGCAATTGTATGCATGCAACAAGTGGCTAACGGATACACAGTGTAAAATCTGAGATTGGCTTTGTATACATTTCAAACAAGTATTCTTTCACTGAAGCTGCAACTCATATCTTCGATATATTTCGTTAGATTTAAGCTGAAACACTTCGTATTGGTGACAAAGTCCATTTGTCAGTTTATTGCGAACTGTATGAGGAACTCAGGGATTCATGTAAGGAAGGAAGATGGTGTTGAATTTTATGGGCCTAAACATTACCGACATACATGTGGACGTGATTTTATAAACACTATGTAATATGGCTGAAACTTCACTTTGGCGTTTGCGATTTTCCAAAACATTCTCAGCGATTCTCGGTTCATTGATAATGTTTCAGAACGAGCATTGGTGATTCGATCATACAACAACAAATCTACTGCTGATCACAATGATACATCTTTTTCTTTTAAATTCAATTCTCCCAGTAAAATTTGACATTTTACCATAAATTACGCAAAAGCGCGAGTGAATGGTGATTTAGTAATGTGTCAAAACTGGCGAGATTTACGATGCATGTAATTTTCAGTAAATTTTATCTACAATCAGCGGATGCTATCATAGAAAACGAATTTCAAACAGTGTTCAAAACTGCAAATTGCATTTATCTGCGTGATGTAGAGTACTATCGATATAAAATTGAATTAGGTGGAAGAGGAGTGACATATCGCACGATTTATGTAAGAACTTTAGTAACAAACGTAGAATGCCGGCACATTCACCGATGGCAAGCAAGATGTAGTGCATATAACGCTTTATAGGTTTCATGAAAAAAGGTACTGTTGGAAAGATCTAACCTACTCAGGTTGTATATGTTATACAATTTGGTTACGTGGTAACACTCTTAGTACAATGTATACGCTTTTTCAAACTGCAACGCCATTACAGTGTAGAACTGACCACATAGCCAGCTGGACGCCAAGCAACAGGTGGATTAAAACAGTAGCCTGCGCGATCGAGACACAAGAACCACACCTATACCTGCACCACGGAAATGGGTCTAATAAGGTCTGACGACGCCATTCGCTTATCGCTTGGGCACCAATGACGCCATTTCCAAGGGCATAAGCCATGGTGTGTTTATTGTGGACATAGAACTCTTGGTAAATGTTGAGAATATGAATTGATATAACACAAATAATAAATTAGTTACTTCTGATTTATGTAACGGGTTTGATATAAAACGAATCTTGATAAACACTTTTATGAAGAAAACGCGGCAAGACTAAAAGGTTAATTTTTGGTACACTTGCCCTTTAAATGGTTTTAGTGGTAATTTCTGTGCAGTTTCACATTAGTAAACTATGTTACAAAGAGAAAGACAATTGTACCCGAGCTTTCCACGTTATCCTTATCCACAGTAGGAATGGAATCTTCAATGAAACCTTTGCTTGTTGTGTCGGATGGCTCATCTGAAAAAACCCATTCAAGTAGTCGAGTCTAGTAAAATTTGGTTTGGTTTGTAAAGCTTGCCTAAAAATAATCCATATAATCACACAACAATCAGTACAGAATATGATGCTTATAGCCAAGTAGACACAATGCTTTTGGCTTAGGCTGAATGATCAGTATACATGCCAAACTTAACTTAATGGGCAATTCTGAGAAATTCACAGAGGGACTACTTTGGTAACTAAAACATGTTTTAGATATGTAGTAGTCTCCCCCGTACTGTAGGCAGCTATCTACCACAAGCTGTGGTTATTACCTCCCTTTGCTACAAGAGCCCAGGCACTTCACCGTCATGTTTTAACCATGCTATGCTCACACACAAAAAAATTGTATCGTCAAATCTCTCTTTGGTGCTTTGCTGACTGGAACCACTGAATCGCAACCATCTCCTGATTTGATGAATTTGAGAAAGTTATAATGTAAATAAGACATGTAAATGTAACTGTAACAAGCACTATTCAACATATGCAAGTTTGTGAAAAATACAGAAACATTTTTTCAGTGAACAAGCCACTGTCTTGAACTACTATTCAGTATTTAAGTTGCATTACAATGAATTTTGAAAATTACCAGCATATTACTGTTTTTTCATATTGGTGAAGAATCTATACATGCAAATGAAATAAAATCATATCTACCACTGTCAGAGCTAATTTCACTCGCAACTGCTAGGCTGTCTTCAGGAGTGTGACCTTTAATGAAACAGAAAAGGAAAAGATCATGGCACACATCTTCATGTGATGAATTCATATTAGCAGCACATAACAACCTAACACACTTAATCATCAAAACTGATAAATTAATTTCCGTCCTCGACCAGCAATGTCATGTCACTTCATATGAACTTAAGATACTATCTGAAAGGGAGTCACTCGTACCAGTGACTGCCTCGCCACGGTTGAGTTGAGTTTTACACCGCGCTCAGCAATATTCCAGCTATATGGCGGGCCTCACCAAGGAGTTCTGCATGTCCGACAAAAACGTGTCTACAAATGTTATTGATGAAATTCATGAAGTAAAATTAAGCACAATCATTAATACAAAGCCAAAAAGAAAACTTAAATGGTTTTAGTGGTAATTTCTGTGCAGTTTCACATTAGTAAACTATGTTACAAAGAGAAAGACAATTGTACCCGAGCTTTCCACGTTATCCTTATCCACAGTAGGAATGGAATCTTCAATGAAACCTTTGCTTGTTGTGTCGGATGGCTCATCTGAAAAAAACCCATTCAAGTAGTCGAGTCAAGTAAAATTTGGTTTGGTTTGTAAGCTTGCCTAAAAATAATCCATATAATCACACAACAATCAGTACAGAATATGATGCTTATAGCCAAGTAGACACAATGCTTTTGGCTTAGGCTGAATGATCAGTATACATGCCAAACTTAACTTCTTTCAGTATGCTAAATGGGCAATTTCTGAGAAATTCACAGAGGGACTACTTTGGTAACTAAAATGTGTTTTAGATATGTAGTAGTCTCCCCCGTACTGTAGGCAGCTATCTACCACAAGCTGTGGCTATTACCTCCCTTTGCTACAAGAGCCCAGGCACTTCACCGTCATGTTTTGACCATGCTATGCTCACATACACATTAAAATTGTATCGTCAAATCTCTGAAAAGATGATTGCTTGAGAGACAAGAAAAACATTTTGAAAGAACAAGGAAAACATGAATTGTACCTTTGGAATCCCTCACAAGAATTTCTCTAGATCTGTATGGTTGGAAGTCTGAAACAAACCATAAGCATAATTATAATACATTAAAGTAGTATTACGGTTTCAATATGTTAACATTAGATTTTTCAGCCAGCAATAAAAACAGATTTGGCAGGCATTAGAAATCTGTTTACATGAGACTAGTCCTTTCTTCTGGCATTAGACCAGTGATCATCTGGTCATGTAAATTCCATGATGTTGTTGACCTGATTGCAAGGTTCCAATACAAACCAGCATAAACATGTCTCTAAAACAGGTTTCAATCCATTGTCTGCATTTTAAAGGGAAGAAATACAGAAACAGGTGATAAACTTAGTCAATGAAAATGTAGCATGAAACAATAAACAAACTAACAAATCTATGCTGGAAACACTTTAATAGACTTTAGAAGCAGAAGACCCCGACTAAACTCTCCTGGTCCCCATTTAAAACACTGAGGCTTAATGTGACAAACCGGCACTCGCATTCACAGCAGGTATTAAAGAGCCATATCAGCTTGAAAGTTAGGGGCTTACATGAGACTACGGATAGCTGGTTATGTCAATACTGATGCAGGGGTAAATATATTGTCTCCATTTTAAGTCCATGTGTGACAAGCAAGGCTAAAATAAACAAATGACAATGATGTATCTTACCATTGTTTGTTGGACTCCATGATGTAGGCATTGTACACGTTTATAAGTGTCTGGAAAAAAAAAAAAAAATGTTACAGAAAACAGGGTTCAGAAGGAACAGTGAATGGCACTGAAGGTCACTGGAGTATGAGTGATACAGTGACACAACAATTGCACTATAGTGTGATCATTGCTCCACAATGAGCAGGCTGCAAATAGTAAAGTGCATTCTACCACAGATAAGTATTACTTTATCGTATCACATGACATATATATGACACTAAATATGAGCATTAAACTCATATCTGTGAAAATGGTTTGCATGGTAACACCCAAAATTGGAATTTTTTTATTAGTTGAAAACCCACTTCACTTATTGGTTGGATGGTTGTTTAACGCCACACTCAGCAATATTCCAGCTATAGGGTGGCGGTCTGTAAATAATCAAGTCTGGACCAGACAATCCAGTGATCAACAACACAAGCATCAATCTACGCAATTGGGATACGATAAAATGAGTCAACAAAGTAGGCAAGCCTGACCACCCAATCCTGTTTGTCGCCTCTTGACAAAGTCATGATTGAAGATATCTTGAAGACTGTTATTTTCATGACATACTGATTATTATTCATCAGTCTAACTATTTGTTACGAGGGAGGAGTACAGAGAAAGGGACAGCAAGGTGTTAGAGAAGCACGTGCACAAGTACCGACAAAGTTATTGATTCATTAACCTGTGCTGTGCCGTCTCCATCCTTTCTCAAACACCTGGCTGTCCCTTTCTCTGCACTTCTCCCTCGTAACAAATAGTGAACTGTGTCAATATTTTAATGATAGTTTGTTAAACAACTTTTTTATTTTTAGGACATAAATTCTGCAAAAAAACTCAGAGAGTTGGTCTGACGTTTTGATTATGATCAGTGTTTCATTGAGTATTTTCTGTTTATTAGTTTTCGAGTTAAATTGCAATTCATCGGTCCACTTTTGAGCCAAACGGACTATAGACCCAAAGTTCCGAGCACTGAGGTATCAGCTGGCTCGCCAGTGTGATGGTTAGAGTTGTGAACTCGTAATCCAGTGTTTGGAGTTCAAGTCGGGATAGTGACAGGAACTTTTGCAAGTGAGTGGAGGTATATAGGTCATGCCAGCGTTCCTACATGAGCGTTTTACTGACTTAGTTAGCCCCATGTATGTCACGCCAGCGTTTGTGTATGAGCATTCTACTGACATAGTATGTATGTCAAGCCAGCGTTCATGTATGAACGGGTTTACTCGATAGGATGTGAGCTAAGGGTTACGACAGCGTGCTGACGATGACGCTGCATGGGGACATAAGCCACGATCAGCGTTCCGTGGTCTTTGTTTTCCATGAACAGGTGGGGAGAGTCTAGCGCAATGTTGAGATTCCAGTCGATTTGAGAGGGCATGAACACCCATCGGTTGTCGTTGGTAAAGACGTACATATTGAAAAAATACATATACGTAATTATAATAATTCAATATGTTTACACCCAAGTACCAGGCTGGAGTGATTTATTCTAAAAGCGATAATTTAAGTGTTACCGATCTCACGCACATGGAAATCGTGGTGGATGCGAAGGAGGGTTCCCACTTTCGAGCTCGATTTATCGATGTATTTGAAAAGTATAGGCTTTCGGTCACGAACGTCAAGGCAGTCCATGTATGGTTTAACAACCCAATGCAATTCTGGCAGAATCAATTCAATTTGGTGTGTAACAACAGGGTGCAGCGTGAAGTTGAATGACACGAGTCGTGATGCGCTGAGTCGGTCTGTGTTTACGTTTCATGTGTACTACCAAATCAGATGCATCCTGAAAGAAATAAGCACCCCGATTCCGCAGGACAAGGCGTGGAATGCAGTAAACAATCCGTACGATGGGTGGGCTTACGAACGGATTTGCGGCGACGAATTCGAAATCAATCTGAACACGGATTGGCGTATACCGGGTACGAACCACGGGTTGGGTATTCGTATTGTTCACCACATGCCCCTCGTAGAAGCCAGCCAGACGTTGAAAGAATGGGTTGGTAAAAAGTATGCAAATGCTTACATCACATGTAACGAGTGGAGAGATGATCTCATGGCTTTTGATGACAGCAAGGATTATGACGTTTGGAGGTTTGAGCAGGGATCCGCGGACAATTGGATACGATTTATCCTGGACTCGTCAAAGGGGTTTACTCATCCCGGTGTTGTCAGACTGAACGATTCGATTCGAACGCACGTGTGGGCGCTGCAGGGCACGTTCCAACATTGTGGGTCAAGGGATGGCCTATGATGCGCAGAAACAGTTTGTCGAACGTCGAGTACGTCATCGCCAGACCGGTGAATTTACCGAGTGCCATCCGGCGTTACCAGGGCGCGTTGGAATACGCCCGGTCGAAAGTCGACTACGTGTTCGGCGTGGGACTGTACATGGCTCTGAGCGACAAGGACTTTAGCTAAGCGTTTGTTCCGACATCAGTATGCCCGAGAGATGGTCGACCCAGAAAAACGATCGACGGAATGGGTCGTACGCTTACCGCGAGTGGTTTCGGCTATCAACAACGAAGTCACTCGTCTCCTCGATAAAAGACCCGTTGAAGCCATTCGAATGAAATCCGTGACTGAAGCGGCTGCTCCATCGCGTCACGGCCGAGAGAAATAACCACCAGACCGGGTTGCGTGAGGTATCTGTACCAGTCCAGTGAACTCGAAGGATGGGATAAACGTCGCGCCACAGTCCCCGTATGGTCCATGAAAACGTACCACGTCGACCGAGTGGACATCAAAGATGACGAACCGAATGTGTATTACTTGCAAGACGGACCGGGTAGGGGACTCGTCAGAGAGGAATTACAAATTGTCCCTCACGATACGGTATTGCCCCCTTCTTATTAAAGATTCGTCTTATGTCTCTCATTATCAGCATGTGGAGATTGATCGAGAAACGGTTGTTCAGAGGCGTCGGGGTGGACGTCCATGGCCTCGATATTTATGCCGCCCTGCGTCGAGTCATAAGTTGAGGGAAATTTACTAACCTGTACGATAGTTTAGGTCTCGTGGGCACCGAACGGTTACAACACCTCATGTATACGTTAATCGATTATAGCTTCGAGGCCCGAGAATGCAGTGTCCCGTACTCCTTAATCCACTTCGACGAGTTCATGGCAGACCCACTCCATAAAGTCGTCGCCGAATATTACGGCTACATTTAAATCCAGTCCAAACCTTGTTGCTAAGCTCACCCGCCATCTTTGTTTGGCTTAGTTGATTAAACTAATTCCCAACACTATAGCAAGGCCAGAAATGCTTGGAAAATATGCTTTTTGGCAATTATTTGATAATGTTTGATATTTTAGATTCAAAACTCATATATAATCATTCATATCACCTTGACCTAATATGGCATATGAGTAATCACGATGTACCATTCCCAATCATAATGATTACTCGAAAAACTTAGAAAAAATTCCATGGTAGAAACACTTCTAAGAAACAAACTATACTATGACCCACCTGGCAGGCAGACAGGGTGACAGCGTTATGTAACGCACGGGCAGTACATCTCAGGGACCGTCTCAAAATATCAAGTGTCAGTATCACTGCTGGTGGAGGACTCTAGCGGAATTACAACAGGACATTTATTGTATCTTTGATCTCATCTTGTATTTTAGCACACGTCAGTGGGATTTTGCGTTCATACAGTTTATATACTTCACGGCGTATGACACCCGTATCAAAGCCATCCAGTTTGTGTTTCCTACTTGCTTTTGATATGACCCCTGAGGTAACTGATTTGTTTACAACTTTGTAAACCTGACTATATGTCAAATGAAGGGCTTTACACATTCTATAGTAAACCCTGTCATAGCTGACGAGGGGTTTCCCCCTTTGTTTCTCTAGTATGAAATACTGGTATAAATTTGAAATTAATTGTTTTGCAGGGATATCAAGTCGCATGTTGCCAGTTAAATGCTCATACACCAAGTGAAACTACTATGGGTGAACAAGATTATTTATGCGATTTGAATTAAGACATTTTTATGTAATTATTTTGAACATAGCTACAGTCAGTTTGAGTCAGAAACGGACCGATGAATTGCAAAGTTTATCATTGTACAAAATTGCCACATAAATATAAATAATACACATGTTTATCATTTACTAATACCCAACAGCTTTCTTATATTTGAAAATTTTCCGGACTCCACCAAAAAAGTTGTTTAAGAAACTATCACCATTGAAAACGCAAAAGTTGTTATCTGTCGCGGCGGGGTGAAACCGCAGAAATGGAACAGCCACTATCTCGTCGTGCACGGGATACACATGCCTGATGAAAACTTTTTACAATGATTTGTGTAATTTAATTAGTTGAGGCTATATGAATAATTAGTCTGTATTTCAAAACTACAGTTTGTACTTATAATATGTACGATTGTTGTTAAAACGTCAAAATTTCCTCCTGTGAAGTCCCCCCTCAAGTGCATATTTTCATCTGAGCTTTAATATCAAACTAGGTAGAGTCGCGTCATGTATATCCTTTGATCTTGTGTCAAATTCATCATATTGATATTGAAGCCAAAAAGCATTTTCCAAGCATTTCTGGCTATACTTTAGTTTATTCTGTCTGCTTCAGTAAACCAACATTCTTATGCAAGTTTTGTCAAATCCAAGATTCAAAAAGTCAGGGTTTTATCAGTTAATAGTTTGAGCAATGTTTGAGGAACTCAACTGATAATTTCTCGCTTGCCACATTTTCAAGTGCAAATCAAAAACCATTTTGTATTTCTGGGGCAATTTACACAACCTTAAACTTACTCATGAAACAAGAATTAAACCGGTTACCAGTCTATTATTCTCTATGTTTATGGTGATAAAAAATAGGACAGTTACATGTACAGCAGTGTGCCAAAAGTTTATGTACAAATCCCAAATAGTAAGAATCATGAAATTTAACAGTTCATTTAAAATACAAATGAAAAGAGTTCCACTCGTATTCCCACTTAAATGTCATTCTAGTCAAATCATATCACCTGAATATATATTCCTCATTTGAATTTTAATATGTTTCTTTAATTTTGTATCTAAACATACTGAAAGACATATTCAACTTCTAAAAATGCCACCAAAGATATTTTTCTTTATTGTTAAAATCTAGGGGGATACGGGAGGAAGTCTTACCCAACTGTTAAAGTTAGTACAAAACAGTTGGATTTCTCCTTTGTCGGAAATAACCTCAACATTTAATCAGAATAGGATCAGAACTGTCTCCGAAGAAAATTATTCGAAAATAATTATCATAGATGTCCGAATTAGAGATGTGAATGCGAGAAATCGCCTCACTTGAGCCTGAGGAAAACCTCGATGAAGAATTAATGATGAATGGGTAAGAGTCATCTTCAGTGATGAATGTAAAATAGTTATTGGAGAAAACAACCATGTGTATGTGCGGAGAAGGCCTTTCGAAGAGTACACCCCTCAGTGTTTGAGTCCCGGGTGTCATGCACGTCTTTTTTTAATGGTCTCGGGCTGCGTGACTCTGTAACTTGGCATGGTGTTGGAAGTTTATATGTCTTTCAGCATGTTCAGTACGTTCATGCTACCATTAAAGAAACATGTTAAAATTCATCCTTATCAGATGAGGAATATATATTCAGGTGAAATCATTTGAATAGAATGAAATTTAAGTGGGATACGGGCTGAAGTCTTTCCATTTGATAATTTGGTTGTTACGCGAGTTTAGTCGCTGCCGTGCGTCTTGCCAGTGACGTCAGCCATGTTTGTTCATATTCAATCATAAATATATCTGGCACACCGCTGTATGTAAAGGGAAATTATCTCGGAGTACATCAATATCGACTTTTCAGTAAACAAATTTCAAGAAAAATCAAGGGGGTAATCGGGCTGAAGGGGTCATTGTATGCACAGGTACCTTTCTGTATACAGAAATGTACCCTAGCCAGAGTAAATGTACAGAAACATACCCGGTATGCTAAACGGCAGACGAGTTCACTTTTCTCAAGCCAAAACCGAAACCGGTTTGTGGTGGTGTTCCAGATCGCCTGATTTCGAGCGCTTTCACCGCATCGCGGAGTATTCACTTTGTATTCTAACGCAATCGAATATGGAGCTCATACGACAGTATGAGAGTTCTGATCAAGAAGATGATGACGATTTCCCATGTTCATTTACGACAGCTGTTGGTGGGAACGATTTGGAAACGGCCCTTTCAGGACACCCAAAACTTAAAAAGTTTCGCTCCTGAGAGAACAGCGCTGGATATGTACGAAGTACAGCGTCGTGACAAAAGTATTCGCGATTTGGCAAATATGACCGTTCGGCTTTGATTGAAACGTCTCGTATTTTGTCTCTTGCTTCGCAAATACTGAACAGATTTTCATGTTTGATATGTCGCTTGTGAGCTTGATATACGATTAGTGCGCATGTGCAATGACGACATATGTCGTCTCCTTGGAATGCAGAAATCGTCTGCTGTAAACAATGTGCCGAAAATCAAAGGAACTCAACATCAGTATGAAAGAACTAATTGTGGATTTGAAACGGAATGGAAAGAAAACTTCTGACATTGTGAAATTATTAGGTGTACCTGAATCAACAATTCGGTATGTTTGGAAAAATATTTGAATCAGCGGTAATGTTGAAAACAGCCGGCCGAATTGGTAGGCCGAAAAAGTGAGTATTCAGAGTGAACATGTTTTGTTGAGGAGTGTGCGCAAGAATAGATTTAACATTCTAAGAGACATTACCCATGATTATAATGTTGGTCAACATCAACAAGCAAACAGTAGAACAATTCAAAGAGTTTTGCATCGGAATGGTGTTTTTGGTCGGGTTATTAGAAAGCGCCTTGTTGTGAAGGAAGTGAACAGAAGGAAACGACTTCACTGGTGTTTGGAAAGGAGAATTTGGACAGTATAAAATCAGTGGAAACAGGTGATATTCAGTGATGAATCGCAGGTAGTTATTGGTCAGAATGGAAGAGTTTTCGTTTGGAGAAGTGCGCATGAAGCCTATCGTCCCGAATGCATGATTCACTCGAAACAGGCCAGGTTATCAGTTATGATCTGGGGTTCTTTAACTTGGTACGGTGTTGGCACCTTGTGTCGTGTTGATGGTAAGGCCTACCTTTAGAATACAGCACCACAAACTTTAAAAATACGTCATAATATCCTTTTACGTAATGTTATGTGATTTTGTTCGAAAGCACGTTCTCGAAACAATGCCCTATGACGCCTGCATGGCAACACGGTTGTCTGGCTCAGCGAGTGCGTATAAGCTCCGTTCACTGGTGTTTCATCTCTACGAGCTATGTCATTGCATAAGCCCAACGATGTTGAGAGTTTCCAGTAGTTGTATACCGGCGGATGCGTAATATTTTGCAAGCATATATTACGCTCATATTTATTTGTATTACGGGCTGCTGAGGTGTTACGTTTTGTGTATTTTGTATTTTTTTTAATTTACATATATATTTTTGTCATTCAGTAATTTGCACCATTACATAGAAAAGTGTTTTATTAGTATTTTATTTTTCGAAACGGTAATAATGCATTACACTAGACACGTCAGTCGTGTTTGTGCCGGTTTGGTCAATGCATTCTATTTATTAGGATTAATTCAAGGGATTTGGGCTAGGGCTAGGGCTAGGGTTAGGGTTGGGGACCTAATGCAACATAGTAGGTACATGTCCGGTGGTTCGGTCAATGCATTTTATTTATCAGGATTATTTCAAGGGGTTAGGGCTGAGGGTTTAAGGTTAGGGTTGGGGACCTAATCCAATATAGCAGGTACATGTCCGGTGTAATACGTGAGTACCATTTGTTGTTTTTCCTTTTTGCATTTTAATACTTTTTTTCACACAAAAAGGGGAAACCAAAAACGTCGAAAGTACATTATGAAATGGTTTAATGTAGAAATTTTGGGCTAATGGAAATTGGTCTGGAATTTGCACTCAAGCCTCTTTCACACGCAACATAAATTTTGTAAAGTGATGATTCGAAGGCTAACTCACTACACATGCTCATGTCTCCCTCTTTCTTTAGTGCGATCCACATTATCCTTACAGTGTTCCCTACATCACTTTTCTGTCACAAAATCACCGATTTATATAAAAGCGCATCATTCATGCATGCACCGTGAAATCTACGTCTGACGCCTGACGTCAACAACAACAACCCTTTTCAGTTTGAGGCATATCGGCTCATTCCACGCCACACGTTAATTTGTAGATTACGAAATGGGACGAGTGTGCCAAATGGCATCGGATCCATTCGGCAATTGTCCGGAGAATAAAATCATGAGACACCCAGTCTACCCGTAGCATTCGTAATTGTCTGTGACCTATTCGACTCTTTCCGTTCATTTCCGTGACGTCACAGGAATGACTCGATACATTTGCACATTGCGCAACAGTGTGGACGTAGCTCAGTCGGTTAGCTATCGAGGTAACAATCCGAATCGCGGGTTCGCGTCCGACGGGTTATCACAAACTGGTTGCTTGTCTTAATGACACGTGACCTACGGCAGAGATTGTCCTCACGAGATGTTGTGGTGCTGTATTCTAAAGGTGCTCCGATGGTAATATTAATGCTGTCAAGTATCGTGAATACTTGAAGACAACCTCTGGCCCGTTATAGCTCGGCACTTCAACAACAAACCATATCGGTTTCAAGATGACAATGCTCCGGTGCATCGGGCACTAATTATTCAGGAATACAAGCGTGAAAATGCTGTAAATTGCATGACTTGGCCTGCACAGTCTCCCGATATCAATATTATTGAAAATGTATGGCTACACATCAAAAGAACACTACAGCGAGGATCACAAACTATCCTGACCACTGACGAACTGTATGATGCCATCTACGATGTCGTCATATTTTACAGAGTAAAATAGATTTTGATTACGGTATGGTACGAGTAGCGTCCCTTGCTTCTACAACAGTATCGCTGCAGTTATCTCCCTTATATTAGCATCAGAGCCCGCACGGCGTCAGGCTTTCAACACCACAGAGCAGTGATAAATTGTTTTGAAAATGTCATCAAAAGAGGTTTCAGAGCAAACCGACGTAAAACCGAAACGCCAGAGAGCTGGACTAAAGATGATGGAAGCCCTTGAATCGCTAAAACCTTCTCCACGGACGTCTACTGACATTCTCTCACCGCGAGATTCGGCAAAACCATGTCGCCTGGTAGCCCGCCATTGCATCATGCATCAGCCAGCGACATGGAACGGAGCACAATACCCTTAAACGGAATGTGCGAATTAGAAACAGAAATGAAACGTCTCAGGTTGGAAGCTAAAGCGTGTTACTCTGGCGAAGGAAGTGGAGCCTTTAGACAAGAGTTGGATGTTGGTAAATCTACGCGGCAACGCGGTGCAGCCAAACAAGATAGCGGCCAGCGAGATGCCGACGGCAGTCAAGCGGCTCAGGGTGCAGGCGATACACATGCTTCAGAACCTGTTTCGGGTAAGAAGAATACTAAACTAAGGAAATTAACGGACTACTCGTGGGTAGATTCCCTTGATAATATTGACAGAAAAGATGCTTGTATTGGCAATGGCATTATATTAGGCCTTGACAACATCAAAGAATCGGGCGTTTTGGGTCAGTTGTCCAGCTTGTCCCCGGAAAGGTGGACCTACGCCAGTATTGGCACTGTATTGGTGTGCTAAAGGACATGATAAACGCCACAGAACTTGACATGCCCGGTGTTATGGGGTACCTGAAATACATGCAGGACATCTCACGATTAGCATCAAAGTACGAGTGGGCCAGTGTACTTTTGTATGATAATGAGTACCGTGAGAGACAATGTGCTGAAGGATTTCAATGGGGAGCACCTTATCAAGAAATATGTGACTTTCAGTTACGGCCGAAACGAAATTCAAGCACGGAGAGGGCTATGAAACAAATGGACCGTGCACATGACAGCAACACAAATCGACGTCAGAGATCACGTGGTCCGTTCACAAATGACGGTAGAGGAATTTGTCGACGATTCAACTACAGTCGTTGTATGCAAGGGGAGTGGTGCAGACTGGCACATGTATGCAGTATCTGTCAAATGACAGGTCATTCTGCCCACCAACACAATGCAGGTGCTCCTAATTTCAGAAGTCTTCCTGGCCACAGCAGTGGTCACTCAGAGGGTAGAAGTGCTGACCATGAATCAAAAAACTTTCACCAAACCCAATAAACACTCTAAATTATGAGGCTTGGAATCGTATGTTACCACAAGATGACCCATATAGAGAATATATTTTGTCAGGTGTGAAATATGGATTTAAATTAGCGGACGTTAAAAACGTTCCCTTACGCCAAGTGTTTACATATAATCAAAAATCAGCTTTAACAAATTGTCAGGAAACGGGAAAACAGATTAAAGAAGAATTGTCATTGGGTAATTATGTGATATCCAATTCCAAACCCACAATTGTGAGCCCTTTGTGTGCCATCCCTAAAGACAATGGTAATGTTCGTTTGATACACGATGGAAGTGTTCCGCACAATACAGGTATGAACAGTTATATGGTAGATTGTGAGTGTGAGTATATGGACCTCAGACATGCCCTCAAAATAATCAAGACAGGCAGTTACCTAGCAAAGTGGACTTTAAAGAGCTTACAGATCTGTCAACATACACCCCAGTAATTCTGGCGCTGACAGGATTATACTTGGCGCTTCGAGGGCGAAGTCTGATATAACATACATGTATGATAGGAAACTTCCGTTCGGTGCATCTAAGAGTTGTCGAATCTTCCAAACTTTGAGTGCATCTGTGTGTCGAATGATGAAAACACAATATAATGTGGATGTTATTGTGTATATTGACGATTTCCTCATTAACCGTGACTCTCTTGAGGAATGTTCTCAAGCTCTATCTTGTTTATTGGGTTTGTTACGTACACTCGGATTTATGATAAACTGGAACAAGGTCGATGGGCGTGTCAGCGCATTGTGTTCCTTGGAATTGTTATTGACACACAATGTTGTACATTATCCCTCCCACGGATAAGTTGCATTCATTCTATCAAGAAATCGCCTCCTTCTCTAAGAGAACCAGGGCCAGTAGACGGCAGCTAGAAAGATTGGTCGGACAGTTAAGTTGGGCAAGTATGGTCATTCAGGGTGAGCGACATTCATGCGCGCCGTGTATTAGATCTGAAGAATGCTATTAAGTCTCCACATGGAAAATTCAAACTGGATGATAACTTTCATGCTGATGTTGATTGGTGGTTGTGCTATTTGAAGCAATACAACGGCACAACAAAGTTCTTAGACAAACGCCCTTTACAGAGCGTGTTCACGGATGCATGCAATGAAGGTGCTGGAGGTCATTATAATGGGGACTTCTTTCGTCAATTGGAAAGCAGACATGAGAGAGATAAGTGACCTTCACATCAACGTTAAGGAGACTCTCGCCATCATACTGGCTGCGAGTAGATGGTGTCATGACTGGCTGAATAAGAAAATAGTTGTAAAGACTGACAATCAAGTGGCAAAGGCCTTTATAAACAAAGGGTCATGCAAAATACCAATCGTTATGAACTGGTTACGTTATCTTTGGTGGCTAAAAGCGAGCTTCAATTTCTCTCTATGTGCAGATTACATTCCAGGTCATAAAAACACTTCAGCAGACTATTTCCAGACTGCATGAACCAGGCCGATTGTCTGAAGTTTTTGACTTGTTACCACAGTTTTGCTTGTTTAACTTAGATGTACATTTACTACGCTGCCATATGTCTGATGATTTTATTGCTTCTAGATGGGGACGTTGTGAAGGTTCGACTGCAAGAAGCAGTGTCTCGCCTTATATCGCAGGGGTGGTCGGGGTCCACGAAGCGCACATATAAGACTCAGCTGAAGTGCCTACTGAATTTCTGTGATATTACAGGTCTACAACCAGTGCCCATGACTTGTGAACATGTGTATCTATATGTGGCGTTTCTAGTAGATATCAAGAAGGTGAAATACTCCTCAATTAGACAGTATTTGTGTGCTGTAACTAATTTACAATTTTGAAGATCCCCTGTCAGCAGATTGGGGTATATCTCACTTGTTACAAGGAGTCAAACGGGAATTGGGAGACTCCCAGTCTGGTGCCACTCCGATCATAACCCGAACACTTGTTAATTCTAAAGAACAATCTGAACTTACTGACATTGTGTGGCTTATCTGTGTGGGTAGCGTGTGTTTTGGGCTTCTATGGAATGTTGCGCCCAGGAAACTTTGTGTGTGGATCAAACTTTGATCCTTGTAAGCACATAACTGTACTTGATGTGTTTAGGATGCAGAAGGGATACCGTGTGTCCCTGAAATGGACTAAGACGCTGCAGTTCC
Source organism: Haliotis rubra (assembly GCF_003918875.1). Taxonomy (NCBI): domain Eukaryota; kingdom Metazoa; phylum Mollusca; class Gastropoda; order Lepetellida; family Haliotidae; genus Haliotis; species Haliotis rubra. Next base: position 5,551,255 of record NW_025766968.1, on the reverse strand, counting down.
GAGAGAGGCTGTTGGACGTATTTCTACCAGATACTGGTACACACCCCTTGAACCCAGCGACGGCTATGGAACGTCTATTGCAGCATCATACAAACTTTTCATCATCACAGCCGCTGCTGTGCAACAAGGACGGCTCTCCTCTAGCATACAGTACCTTCATGGAGACCATTCGAGCAATATTGCAGAGACAGGGACTTGCAGCAGACATCACCGGTCACTCGTTCCGGTAGCGGTGGTGCGACCTGAAGCGTTCAACATCGGCATACCTGGAGAGCTGATTCAGGACATTGGGTTCTGGAAGAGCTCAGCATATTTGCACTACCTGGAGTTCAGTTCTCAGCGCGAATTAAAATGCAATGCTCTACTGACTTTTGGTACATGTCTACCTATCCCCTTTCACAAATCCTTAATTAACTTTGAAATCTTCCTGTTAAATTTTGCCTATTTGAATGCACTGTTTTAACTACTTATGCCATGCTTCATTGTATTAAAGTTCCAAAGTTTCTCTTTATATCATCGCATTTGTCGTTTATAGTTCGAGTTTAGGTGAGTATGTTAAATGGACAAATATCACTCTACACTATGTTAGAAACTTATATGAATCAATTCCACGACGGATTATGGCCTGCATACGCTCCAAGGGGAACTTGACCAAGTACTGAGGTGAGACATAATTCTTTTTTTGAAATACCGCTGCTTAAAGTTTTCATACGGTCATGTGTTTACTTCCGACATTTTGAATTGTCGCGAATACTTTTGTCATCACGCTGTATGTCACCCCCATTGTAGACAGCTTTCAATTTTCTGTAAAACGGACAACAGGGGACGTCATGCTCAAGAAAAATCGATTGTCTGATATTTTATAACTGACAGCGGAAGGAAGGTATATATTCTTTCTGACGAACACGCACTGCAATGTTGAATATTTCCGCGGTTTGACAGGCAGGAATAATTTTTAGTACGCGTTCGAGAAACCGGTTTAGCGCTCATCGCGATGCAGAATGGGATCGTCCTAGGGTACGATTCAGTACATTTACTTTGGCTAGGGTACATTTCTGTAGTACCTGTGCCGACAACGACCCCTTCAGCGGTAATCGGCCACTAGCATCTGAATGGGATTTATATAGATGGCGTTCTCCTCCGCGATGCATTGTCATGTCTCGGCTAAACCTAACCCTATTTTAGCATTTACATTTTGACATTTTAAGCAGGGGTTACGGGCGGAACTCTTACCGTTTCGAGAAATAGACGAATAAACCTGATGTAGTGTTCTATGGGTCCTTCACTGCACGACTTGCTGTTCCTAGGAGGAGAGAAGACAACTAAGTGTTCACGATAAGCCTTTTACTTCCCACGTCCCAGAGCAACCGGTCGAGCGCAGCCCAGACCGCAGCCTGGTTCCCTGGGTCTGTTGCGCCTGCGCTAACGCTCCGACACTGTGGAGCGTTAGCGCAGGCGCAACAGATCCAGGTGACCAGGCTGCATTACATCACTAAGCTGGGCCCCGTCTCGCATATCGCCTCAGTGAAGCGTTCGTAAAATATTCCTTATTTGCTTGGGTTAGCCATCCACATTAAATAACCAGGACGTTTGAATACATATGCACCTTTCATGACCCTTATTTGTTTGCTTATCCATCTGCATAAAATGAAAACAAAACCAAGACAACACGAAACAGACAAATGCACACGCTGCAACGAAACAGAAACGTCCTTATACATCCTACTACACTGCATACACTACCAACAACACAGACTGGTGCTCCAGGGTTCACTAGACACTTAAACACACCTAACATTACAAACACTTCTAAGCCCACTAAATAACATCCAAACCTTGAATTTTGTACTGGGGGGTGGGTGTCACCAACTTTGTTCATAAATTCTAGGATGTGTGTGTGTGTCTCGTTATCTTCAATACCTTCAGCATTTATTTTTGATATTTCTAAAATCTATGATCATTTCTTTGTGTGTTTTTTGCACATTAAAAAACAATAAGTTTGATTTACACCATTCTACAACTTTTGAAATTTCAGTTCTGTAACTAACTTCTGGTTCTCAAATAAAGTCTACCAGTGCAGCATTGTCAGCGAATTTAACTGAAAAACATATTACTGCATTTGGATACACAGTCTATGGTGTACAATATAAACAACATTGGTGAAATAACGGAACCTCCTGAGATTTAAGCAACATATACTCGCAGTGAGGTTATTATAGTACACATTTGTGGCGTCTGATTGATTCATTATTTTCAAGGGCGTATGTTCCATCAGGGAGACTGTAGTAGATTGTCCCTGGTTCCATTAATTAAATAGTGCCATGGTTTTCGATAATGGAGAACTTAGCCAGTAATATAGTTTGCCTGCCTTGGCTCTGCCCCGGTGTTAGGCAATCAAACAAAAAACTCCTTTTCAGTTTAAAGGTCACATAAACCCAAGGGGGTACAAATATACATAAATCACTAACTGGCATCGTTATAAATGAAACCCCGTCATTAAAACTACTCATTTCGACCTTTAATTGACTTAAATCGACCTTTTTGACAACAGTGCACAATTCTCACCCGCGAACGAAATTTCAACCAATCAGAGCGGCGCGCCTCTGTGACGTCATATGAGGAATAGCTTTGAGGGCCGATGCAGAATTCATCTACATTTTAGGGGGTAAATTATCGTGTTTACAGGCTTGTATAAACCTGAAATCGTGACAATTGTTGTGGAAAATGAAAGCTATATGTTCTCACAATCTACTGGCATTTAATTTTGTCTCCTGCTTTTGCCTAGTTTCCGAGTTACAACTTGTTTTCATAGACGATTCTGTCAAAATCGATTGGTGTCGTTAGGCCCTATTTGTATAATGACTGATCCAAATTGATCCCATTTCTGTGTTGTTTTACCTCGATATTTAATCATGTCATGTAAAAATCTGTTTGTATTCTCAAAACAGTGTCGGCCCATAAGTTTTCACATGCAATACAGCAATTAATACTCCCTCGTTGTAACCCGTGTTAGGTGGTATAAACCTACACATGTTATTTGTCATCATTCACTTGATGGTCAGTTAATGAATTTATAACAGGTATAATTAGTGGTAACACACTTAGATTACCCGACAAAGGTTCCCATTTGGCATTTCTTGTGTCTGGAGTAAATATTCAACATTATAAACATCGATCAAAGGATTACTTTTATGTTACACAGCGGAATTGTCAAAAGGTAGTGTTTATGTATGTAGATTTACTAATTTATACTGAATACACTCTGTCGTGTCGGTGTCTGCGTAAAAACAACGTCCTTCTTTCAAAGGATTAACCGGCAATACATTGATTGATTGCCCATTATTGGCTAACTAAATTACTGTTTTTAAAGAAAGGCGGACATTATGCAATTAGTTGCCAGGTGTGCTATCTTGGGTGACCAATGAGACTATACACCAATACCTGAAAAGATTTATCACTTTTTCGTATATTAAACTGTTAAAAGACACATCATTTGGAACAGTTTTGTGGATATTGATGGATACATTCCTCGAACAAGGTAATGGCCTGATATTGTTCCTATAACTTTAATCTGTTTTAATTTTAATATTTGCATTTTGTTTTTATGCATTTGTCGTAGCATTCAACAGAATCATTGTTTTCGCCGTTAAGTGTAATGAGACAGACAACATGCACTAGGGTGTGTGTGCGGAATTATGATTCACATTGGCAAACTATAAAATGTCTAGATATTACAGTTCTGTTATAAATTCACTATAAGTATCAGCAGATCGTCTGCTTTTTATTTAGTTTCAAAATGCATACAAGTGTGATAATAAACTAATTAGGGATTATAAGACCAAATATAAAGACGCACATTGACTAGTATCTACATACTGGTGAGTGGACATTAACCATGGGAATGTAGCAAGAAATTTATCGCGCAGTATTGTGACTTCGACCCCCACCTCGCTTCCGTGGAAGATATCGTTATGTTATAAGTTGTGTCATGCAAAATCCGTTTGGTTATGATTCCAATACATATTTAACAACGAGTAGAAAGTAGTCTTGATTTTCTAACTTGATGAAAACAAACTATAATCTCATTAATTCTAACAGATTTTTTATTTTTAAAATGGCGGAGACCCTGTCGGGAACATCCGCCAGTCTGAGGATAAATGGTATTTAGGTTTGTTTTCACCGAGTTACAAAATCCAAACTACTTTCTACTGGTAGTAAAATATGTATTTTATTGATGGCCAATAGGATTTTGCATGCCATAGCGTATATCATAACAATTTCTCTCGTGGCAGCGAGGTGGGTGTCAATATAATACTACTTACAATATTATTGTTACTTCGACCACAACCTCAGTTCCGAGGAAGAAATCGTTATGTTACAAGTTGTGTCATAGAAAATCTTTATGGTCATCAATAGTATGCATATTTTACTACAACTAGTAACTAGTTTTGATTCCTTAACTTCCGTGAAGCGATCTGAACACAAGTAAGATATCGTTTCAGGCTTCCACAACGCTCGCTTCGCACTCACAAACATAACCCATTTAGCACGAACTGTGGGGTCCTGTGGAAATCTGTGCATGGGGACACCATCGCCCGACCCCTAGGAGCAATTGACGACAAAGCAACGATTCGGCATGTCGTCGTTGATGTCGAGAAATCATCAAAATGATGAGCGTGCTACACATTTTCTATACAACTAACTGAAAATCGTTCCTCATATGACGTCACTGCAGTGCTCTGGCGACAGAGTTACGTAACCTGTCTGTGGTTTCGTTGGCGGGCGAGAGGGAAGCAGGCGACTTTTTGGCCACTTTTAATCGCTCGGTATTAATTAACCACAAGTTTTTAAAGAATAAATTTGGTGTTCCGCATAAGACTAAACACAAATCTTTCATATGTAATGGTTAAAAGAGTAACAAAAAACAAAGTTTAGTGGTTCTTTAAAAGGAGCTATTTGTTTCTATCAAAATAATATGTATTCAGAGACTAAGCGTCAGTAACAGACTGTCATACAGAACCTGAAACAAACATACCAACATGGAACCCATGCAAGTCTAGAATGTGTGGCAAGTCTAGATTACCACAGTTTCTGAAAATGAAGAAAATATCTTTTTGGGATAAAATATGTTTTTTTTTTTCAGAGACTAGATGTTAGTCTACGTCAGTATACGAGGGGGCAAGTATGGCAACCCGTTTTTTCACAAGTATGAGAAACCAAATTATTTGGGTATATGGGTCTCTGCATTTAGTAACATATTACTTATACATTCATTTGTTTTAAATATGTCTGTATTATATCTGAAGAGAGCTATTATGTTTTTTAAAGATATTGGTAAATGTTTAAAGATGTCTCTATATAATTTTGGACATTCAAGGTAGAATTAAATTTAATTCAAGATATCTCTGAAATAAGTTATACATATCCACAAACATATGAGGCGCCGTTTTACTAGTTATTCCTTATTTTATGATATCAACAATTCATTTATTGACATACAAATTCGATTTTTAGATTTTAATAATGTATTTATCGATATCACAAATTTACATTTAGATATCAATAATCTTTGGTATTTTCAAATATCACCAAATCGATTTATTGATATCAAAGAAATGAATTACTGATGTCACAAATTGATTTTAGATATCACAAATTCGAAATGTATTATTGACATCGCAAAACGGAACACTTGGTACGATGATAATTTGTTTTGTTTTCAAAAAGTGCAATATATGTAAAAGGTTTCAGCTATTGAAATATTTAAGAACAAGGGGAAATTATGTGAGGAATTATCGCTGAAGGTGTCGTTGTCGTCACAAGTACTACATATATATCCCAGGTAGTATATATAGTACCCGTGCAGACAACGAATCCTTCAGCAGAATTATCTGCCCTTTGATTGAAACTGACCTGCAGACTGCCAAATATACTGAACATCATTGAAAACGCACCACCTGTATCAGTTTGGATTTCCAAGAGCAAGTGGTGTAAATATTACATACTTTTGTAGTCCAGTGATTGGTAAAGAAAAGAAACAAGAACCAATCCAGCAAAAGAGTGAAGTTTTAATTCAGCTGACCATGAAAGAAAGATGGAGTCAAATTGGAAAGTCAGTAACGTGTATGACCACCGTTAGCAGCAACACAAGCTGTGCAACGTCTCCTCATTGAACTGATAAGTCTCTGAATAATGTTTTGAGGCAATGCATTCCACTCTTGTTGCAAGGCGTTCCCAAGTTCCCCAAGGTTGTTGATCTGTGGGCGACGTGAGAGGTGTTGGCCGATGTAATCCCACAAGTGTTCAATGGGAGACAAATCTGGTGACAATGCAGGCCATGGAAGTAGAGGAATGTTGTTGTTTGCCAGAAACTGTGTTGCAATGAGTGCAGTGAGCGCTCGAGCATGGTCCTGCTGGAATGTGTGCAGATGTTGATGTTGGTTAAGGAAGGGAACGACGTTGTTCTGAAGAATGGTGTCACGGTAGTAAAGGGCATTGTGATGATAACTGATCATCCCCACACCATAATGCTTCCTCCACCCCACCGAACTGTTTGCACAACACAGTCCTGATGGTAACGTTCTCCCCGTCGACGCCATACCCGTAGATGCCCGTCAGCATTTCGCAAGTGAAAACGTGACTCGTCGGAGAACACAACACCATGCCAACGTCGTAACAACCACCAACGATGCTGTTCAACCCATCGTCGGCGTTCACGGCGATCAGTCAGGATGGGTCCAACATAAGGGCGTCGACACCGTAATCCTGCCGCACGGAGACGGCGTCGGGCGGTGGAAGCACTGATCAAACCACGTCGGCCTTGGACAGCGTTGGCGGTTCTGGCAGCCGGCAACGTACGATCCCGAATATATCGCCGAACAATGTCTCGATTTTGGCGAGGGGTGGTAACACGTGCCTGGCCAGGACGCTGGCGGTCCCTGGTGGTTCCTGGCATTGCAAAATAAACTTTACTTGCGGAGGTACAGCTAAAATGAGAACGGTTTTTTTGCCGACGGTCATTTACACCCCTAATCAGCATGTTTTACGCATGCAGTTTGTGCTTTTCGTGTGTGTTGTGGATGAATTTTGTTGTTGTCATGTGATGTGTTCCATGATGTGTTCGGCCCATCCGTTCTTTACTGTACAGCATTATTTATTGTCTTTTGTGTTATTAACAACATTTCCAACGTTCATTTTCACTCTCAAAACAATCCTATTACCATATTTTAAACTTTACAGGTGGTGCGTTTTCAATGATGTTCAGTATAGTCAGTATGACCCAATATGGATCGCATCGTACATAAACTAACGGAATAGAGTAACTGTGCATAAAACTGCACAAAATAAAAGTTATTTGAACAGTTATAGAAATAATCCTTAATAAACATGCACATAGCAAAGCACTTTGCATGAAATTTGATGTCACGTATCGCGTGTGGCACGTGCACTTTGTGCATCATTAACTTACTCACGTTTGCATTTTGGCCTGAGATTGTAAAATGAGGAACGGTTGATTATTCTCTAGCCTCAGAATGTTGTGGAAAACACGTTAATTTCAGCCTAAACAGAGCGTACGTCATGCCACGGCTTACAAAAATCAACGCCTTGGATATGCTGGAGACTGGAACGGCCCGAAATGGCCAGACATTTTGGTGTCCACCGAAACACGATTTCATATCTATGGAAATGTTTTAACATAATGGGAACACGAGAGCTTTGCCTCGGACTGGACGTCCGTGCGTGACGTCACTTCAGCAATTCAGCAATTAAGACAACCACATTCGATTCCAGGCTGCCAGTGTGACTGCTCGGATCATTCCTGACTTACGTCCAATCAGTTCCAGGACTGTACGGAACCGACTGAGGGAGCACAACATCCCGATGACCTGCAATACGTCCAACTTTGCTCTAACGTCACCGATAGGCACGTCTTACCTGGTACCGACGGCGTCTACCGTATAAGAGACAAGACTGGGATGATGTTTTGTTCACTGACGAGTCGAGATTTCATCTGGACGGCTCAGAAGGCAGGGCAAGGGTGTACAGACGGCGAGGTGAACAGTACGGCGACGCGTGCGTTGTTCAACGTCGACAGGTTGCTGTCTTCGAAGCGTTATGGTATGGGGAAGCATCACATCTCATGGTCGGACACAACTTGTCATTGTCAGTTACAATCTGACAGGTCAGCGATACAGGGATGAGATCACTGGACCTCATGTGGATCTCATGTACATTCGAGGACAGAGACATAAGTTCACGCTTCAGCAAGATAATGCCTGCCCACATGTCGCTCGTGTTGTGAAAGATTTCCAGAGGGACAGCAGAACATTCCGGTACTCCTTTGGTCAGCTGTTTCCCAAGCACACTTGGGATGGAATCGAGGGACGTTTACGTCAAGCCCAGAATCAGCCATAATTGACGTTAGATGAATTGGGACAAGCATTGGTTCAGACATGGAACAACATTCCCTAAGCTTTCTTCAATCACTTAGTGCCGTCTATGCGTCGTCGATGTCAAGCCTGCGTCAACGCCAGTGGTGGGCACACACGATACTGAATTTGTTAACTGACTTTTGACATCACATCTCTTCAAGGGCATGCCACGTTGTCAAATCATACAGATTTCGATATTATCCTGTCAACAATTAAACAGTGATTCAGGAAACACCACACATGATGTTATTATCGTTTTGCAGCAGAAATGGCATAACATCAATTACTGCACTGCTACTATTTTCCATTTCCATTTATGTCCTTTTTCTTTTGAGGGATCTACTTTCACAAACTAAATCACTGAAATAAAGACAAAGGCAGATTATCTCAGGAGGTAATTTGGTATGAATATACAATATAACTATTTTCACCAATCAATTACCTGCTAATATAACAAATTAAATGTCCTGCTACGTCCTTGCTGTCTGCCGGGACCACGTAATAAAACAAGCAACATGGACAACGATGGACAATTCAAAGAGGAAGATTACAATGCCAGGAGGCAATTGAACTTTATCTGATACCTAACATGTTTAATAACACAACTCAGTCACATATAGGATTTAACAGTGGCATTGAATGTCATGTTTATGAAAAACCGGTCACAAATAATGAAGCCATGACGCGTATGAATACAGTAGCGAGGAATACATAATTCCTGTTGACAAAATAAACAGCAACGCTAGCATCAAATACAATTGTGGGTTCCTCTGTACATAATTCACAAGATTACATAAACTTCACAATGCATAACACTAATCTGAACGAAAAGTGGTAACCTCATTGAGGTTGTCAATAATATGCAGGTACATACCTACAAAACTAATTACAGGATAACTATGATAATTATCATAAACCATCAAGATACAAATGGGAAATACCTAGAAGATATTTCTTGCTGCCTAATTATTTACAAGCTGTCATAATTTATAAAGTTTGCAGTTAAAGTCCAAGAATAATCCCGTAATCTTCGTTATCGGGGGCGGTGGGGTAGCCTAATGGTTAAGGCGTTGCCTCGTCACGCCGAAGACCCGGGTTCGAATCCCCACATGGGTACAATGTGTGAAGCCCATTTCTGGTGTACCCTGCCGTGATGTTGCTGGAATATTGCTAAAAGCGGCGTAAAACCAAACTCAGTCAGTTAGTCGTTATGGCCACGCCAATACTGATTTGCAGATGGTGACTTATAAACAAAAGATTCAAAGGATTTATGCTGTTTAAATAGGCTTGATATAAAATTAATATGCTCATGCCAATAATGGTTGTCACCCCCTCACCACCCCAACCCCTCTCCAATAATAAAATTGAAGGGGTGACAACCATTATTGGCATGAGTACTTGTACCACGCCTGAGTGTCGGTTCCTTTGATCTTACCCGTGGTGTATGTGCTGGAAGACAACAGTTTTGTCTTGAAGGCAGATTTCGTCTGCCATTGGCTCCTAAAAGCTACGCCCCACGGCAAGAGGACTGAACTCAACATTGTTCAACATTGTACACAATTTATGTCAGTCATGGTTTGCAACAAGGAAATGTAACTTCTACAGTTTTAATGATTTCAAATGAATTTACAAGCTGAAATTGACCAACTCTTTTATTTATGAGAACATCGTACTCATTCACTGTTTGTGAAAGAGTGAGCTGGGATAGTCTATCAAATGCATGAAATTCATTTTCCATGACTGATGCGATCTGTGACAGTGTGAAGTCGTCTATGTCCTCGTCACACACTACATGTGCACTCATTTTGGCAACTAGACTGAGAATGAAACGGTCGTTAAAACTTTAAAATTTTCCCGCTTTCCATACATAATAGGCGTGGTACAAGTCAGTTAGCTCATCCAATCCTCGATCTGTGCTCGTATACACCACAGTTTTGCCGGAGTTGATTGACAGGTGTTGGGGAAGCTCGAGCAAAGCTCTCGCGTCTCCCACCTGTCAATCAACTCCGGCAAAACTGTGGTGTATACGAGCACAGATCTCGGTTTGAAATGATCTAACTAATACATATTGCATTCAGTTACACAATTACCCATACGCGCTAACCGTGACTCGCATTCATGATATCAATATATTACTTTGTGATATTCAAAAATTCGACTTTGTGACATCAATAAATCATTTGTGATATTTCAAACAATCAGATTATGATATCACTACTCATTTGTGATAGTTAAAGATTGTGATATCAATAGATCATTTCGTGTTATCTAAACTGGATTGAAACATCCCCATTTATTCGCAGAATCTTGTCATGCAAATGTCACAAAAATGGCCTTTGAACAGAACGAAAGACGCCGTTCCCTCAGAAGATCCCGTGATCTTGGTTATATACAGTATATATAGATATAACACCGTCTTCATCCAAAATGGACAACATATTCTGCTAGTGTAACCATGCTTGCCAAACATAAAGTGCTATGTGGTGTATTCAAGATGTTTAACTATGGCCGGATACAAACACATTAAGTAACGGAGAAAAAATGTTGACGTGGATTGGTATACCCGTGGGGATCGAATTGGCCAGCCCTGCAGAAACTAACGGTATAAACTACCACTCCATAGCCGTTTATATTAGTCGAAATGTCTGGGGGTCATGATAACTACAAGAAAGATGAGGTGAGGTGAGGTGAAATCGGGTTTAACGATTTTCTCTTCCTGGCGTGTCACGCTTAGAAACAGCGTTAGAAACAAGACATATAGGTATATAGACCCTACCCTAGTACTATATAAAAGGAAAGGGATGTAACGACGGAACCACCCTCCTCAATCTAAGTTAGATTTCACCACGTAAACTATTTTAAGGCCCCGTCGAGGCCTACGGATCAAAAAGCGAGATGATTTCCCTACAAAATGAGCTATAAATGGTCACAATCGGATCATTATTTCAAAAGTTATACGCCACGACTCACCGAAAACAGCTACCTCCGCAATTCCAAGCCAAAATCATGGATCACCCAAGACAGCGAAAACTCACCTTTAAATTCGTTTATTAATTCCAGCCACGTTGACAGCACCTATGTAGGGCTAGATTCGACTCGGCAGCGCCATTCCACGGGTCTAAAAACTTATTGCAACATCTACAAATCATTTCCTCGACAGTAAGCAGGCATTTTCTCCAAAACCATCGGCAATCAATCATACGAAAATCGCATAAAACACAGATATTTGACTTGTCGGCCATATTTGCTTATACCTTCTGCTAGGTTTAGACTCAGTATAGCAGTTTACTTAGACTGACTGACTCCGAGCCGACCTGTCCTTGTTGTACCCATTAATACCGAGCGCCAGGCAGGGACCAAAAGGTACGATATATTAACGTGTTTTGGTATGACGCGGTCGGTGATCGAACCCGCGACCTTCCGCTCTCCGGGCGGACGCTCTAACCACTACACCACGGAGGCGGTTCCAAGAAAGATGAAAATACAATGTATGTTCACCCTTAGTGTGTTGTAGTGTTGGGAATTGGTTGAAATCTCACAATTGATGATTGCTTCATTACCAATGAACAATCATCGAAAAATATTGGTTAGCGTCATTTTTCAGAGTTTCCTACCAAGGTTGTTATTGTAGATATGTATAACATGATGCAACTGGCTACTTTAAAGTGATGAGTAATATATCATGAACATAAACTTTCTGGAGTCTTCAAGAAATTTTCAGTCATGACTTTTCAGTTAATGAAGTGAGTTTTCTAAGAATTAAACAAGTTTTCAGGCCCTGACAACTTTGAAGATATGTTCCATCGCCAAGTGTTTCAAACACTAAAACAGCAGTTCCAAAATCGTTTGTGTTCGATTATGAGCAAATGTGATCGATTGCTTGGTCGTTTGGTCACTTCGACCAATCTTCGATTAATCGGAACACCACTAGTGTCTTTAGTCTTTGAGGGGCATTTAGAAGTGATACACATAAAGGCAAGAATTTTATGGATGTCAACTTCTTTATTGTGATGGTCACGACGTTTCGAAGTATATTCTTACTCGATCATCAGGTGAATGAAACAATTAAGAACAGCCCCATTGTCCTTGTATCTATAACTATTAGGCCTGGCTTCCATTGGTTTTCTTACCACCATTGTTACCTCATCAACTATGCCTGGATTAACAATCCCTGGCTTCCTTTTGTCCATCCACCCAGTTAGTGCTAATTATACCCCCCTGCTTCTATTTGTTTTCTTATCAGTTGTTAAATTGCCACCTTTGTTGCCTTAATCATGCCTGGATTAACAATCCCTGGCTTCCACTTGTCCATCTACCAATTAACTACTGGTTTCTCATAACTGTTTTAACATGTACATATATAGCTGTCTGTTCCTAATTGTTTCATTCACCTGATGAAGGACTAAGAAGATACTTCGAAACGTCGTGACCCTTCACAATAAAGAAGTTGACATCCATAAAATTCTTGCCCTTAGTGTGTTGGTTAGGAAAGGAACAAATGAGTGCCTGTGACACTGGCTGGCACACCTCAGCGACAAAATAAAATATACACCAATCGGAGCTGTTCCCAGTTGCATGCTCAAACATTCTGGCGACAAAATGCCACGTTGTTGGAAACAAAGCGTTAACTGTCAAATAAATCCTGTATAAATATAAATTTTTCGGACTTGAATGAAGCAATGATGTGTGGTTCCAGTTAATATTTTATTATTCCAACTGTTTCATTTACTGAAATATTTAAACATGTAAAGGCATGGTTAGACCAGTTAGTCTCTGAAAATGAACATATTTTACTGAGATTAGTTTTTATATCAAACTACAAATAAAGTGTATAGTATTCCTCAGACGAACAGGCCCTGTCTTCAGGTCGCGACTGTGTCAGTTCTGATAAATACACGTAAATGTAGTTATTGAACTCACAACGAAAAACCTGTATCCACATCGTAGTTTGTGCCGTCCAGTTGCGAAGAAAAGATGAAAACTTCCCCATAAAACACCAAGGTGAATAGATCGGCAAGTCATGTTTCTTTGGTAGTGTTACCCATCAAACGATGGGGTAGCGTTCGGTCGTCACGTTGAAAACCCTGGTTCGATTCCCGACTTTGGTACAATGTAGTTATTTGGGTGTGTGTATCTTTGGGTGTGCCTGCCTGGATGGTGAGTGAGTGAGTTTAGTTTAAGCCGCTTTTAGCAATATTCCAACAATGTTACGGCGGGGGATACCCGAAATGGGCTTCACAATTCGTACCCGTGTGGGGAATCGAACCCGGGTGTTCGGCGTGACGAGCTAACGATTATTACCACTAGGCTAAGAAACCGTTAAACCGTTTACAAATATTAAGATTTTGATATGACATGGTTTTAATCCATTTGATATGTAATAGATTTTGTTTGAAGTATAGTATGACCAGAAATTTTTGAGAATTTTAGGAATATATTTAATTGGATTTTTAGTATAAACAACCTTGACCAGCTATCAAGTGCTTGGTTTCATTCAAGAGAGACAACTCCGTTAATCCTTTTTCATTAGTTTGTGAAGAGTTATTCCCCTTTGTTTACTTGCGAGCAGACGACATTTTCAGTGATCCTCAGTATGGATGATTTAGAGAAGAGGAAGTTGATTTTAGAGTATTATAACAAGGACATCGGAACAGCTATTTAAAGTGATTTGGAGTAGAACAGGCATCCCTTTGTCCACTGTTTATCGTGTTTTGAAAAATATTGCAAAGGGATATGGCATTGAGCACCAGGGAGGCGCAGGTAGGCCCAGAAAATTGACTGTCGGTGACAGGAGGCGGCTTGGTATTCTTGTTTAAAAAAAACAAACGAAGGAGTTTAGAAAACATAAGGCTGGATATGATTGATAGAGGAACTGTGGCTGTCTGTAAGGAGACAATTAGAACTGAGCTGCATGCAATGGGTTGGCAGAAAAGTCAAGGAATTCCATCACCGAGCATGAAACCTGAACAAAAGGAACGAAGGTTGAACTGGTGCTTACAGCATAGCATTTTTGTCTGGGACAATGTGATTTTCTCAGATGAAAGTTCTGTGTGTGTGGCTGTTTCCTAATACACTGAAATTCTGGACCAAACACACTGAAAAACCTTTGTATCAGCGCCCAAAGTACAGACCGAAATTTAACGTGTGGGGTGGCATATCTGTGTTAGGGGCAACGCCCCTCTGTGTATTTGAAGGGAATATGAACAGTGAGCGGTACACAGATATTCTCGGGGGACATTTACTTCCATCTGCTCACGTGTTGTATGGAAATTTTTGGATTTTCCAGCAGGACAACGAGCCAAAACATCGTTCAAAGCATTCACAGGCCTGGTTTCGGACCCCAAATATGACATTATTAGATTGGCCAAGCTATAGCCCTGACCTAAATCCAATAGAAAATGTTTGGGGACTTATGAAGGAAAGTGTCAATATTGCTGAAATGAAAGAAGAGGTAGCCCGATATTGGAACAGCATGGACCACGACTTTCTAACTTCTTTGATCAGTAGTATGCCCCGCCGCATTGAAGCCTGCATTGCTGCCCATGGTGACTTGACAAAATACAAACTGTTCATGTGTCTTTGAATTTGGAGTTATGTTCTGTTAATATTCACATTTAATACGTGAGTAATGAGTGAAAAAAAATAAAAATTGCAATCTTGAAATTCTCAAAAATGTCTGGTTGTACTGTAACTGTGTTTCATTTAATTAAGGGGGCGGTGGGGTAGCCTATTGGTTAAAGCGTCACGCCAGAGACCGGGGTTCAATTGCTCACATGGGTACAATGTGTGAAGACCATTGGCTGGTGTTCCCCGCCGTGATATTGTTGGATTATTGCTAAAGGCGGTGTAAAACCAGACTCACTCAATTATTTAATCATGGTAATTGCTAATTAATCTTTCATGTGTTTTTTCAGATTTCCTGACTAATCACCATCCACCCAACAGAAAGGAATCAGTAGAAGATATAACTTTGAGAAGTTATGAGCGTTTGAAAGAAGCACATGACTCCCTTAAGCTGGGGGATTATCCCTTACAAATGAGATCACTGTGCTGACCAATAAAGATGGAACTCTTTGACGGAGATGTTTTGTATGTGACAGAAAATACCATTGATTATGCGTAAACAGTCTGAGCATAAGGGACCTTGAGTATTACATGGGTGGTTTATGGCAGACATTAACCAGACTTTCAACTGTAGACAGCTTAGACAAGATGAGGAAAATAAATGCTGGAACCAGCAAATGTGCTACTGGGATGGATTCACATAGTGCACAAAGCACATACGAAAGCTGTGAAACTGCGGCACACAAGGAATGCGATATTGCACACTCCAATTATGAGTCTGATTTCAATTAAATCGATCGCTCAGAAGACAGTTTTGATTTCGATAGTGATTTGTAAAGAAACTAAGTCCGACCAAGGTGTAAAGGCACAGAAGCAGTGACAGCGGTGTCAGTTCTTTTGAAAGGCCAAAACAAGAGGAAAACAGAAGAATAAGGCCAAGCAAACAATTTGGCCAAACCAATAATTAAAAGTACACAAAAACAAGAGAAAAGAAAACGAGATATAGGAGGGGAGGGGTGTCCTCTAAAAGAGTTAGAAAGACAAAGGAAGGAAAATCTGTACAACATGTGACACGACCACCACGTGCACGGGCTATTCGTCCCGAATGTTCAAAAGAGGCTTGTCAAAAATAGATTTCATCGGAAATGCATTTCCTTCAGTAGAGAAGACGAGAGAGAGGAAACCTTTTCATATGAAAAAGGAGAACTTGAAGGTTATTAGAGTACTAAGCTGTGTGAGAGTTGGATTCGTTGTATAAACATATTTGTTATTTTGTTGTATTGTACAGAAATGATGTTTAAATAAACAACTTCTCTCTGTATTGGAAGCATGGATGTTAGTGTTTACAATGCCCCATGCCACCAATGAGATGGTTATGTATCCTACTGTGAAACCCGTGAAGATCCGGGTTAGAATTGGTCTTCAGCACTTCATGCTTGTCGTAAGAGGCTACTAACGAGATCGGGTTGTCAGGCTCGCTGACTTGGTTGATACATGTCATTGTATCCCAATTGCGTAGATCGATGCTCTTGACGTCAATCAACGGATTGTCTGGTCCATACTTAGGCCGCCGTCTTATAGCTGGAGTGAGTGAGTGAGTTTAGTTTTACGCCGCACTCAGCAATATCCCAGCTATATGGCGGCGGTCTGTAAATAATCGAGTCTGGACCAGACAATCCAGTGATCAACAGCACGAGCATCGATCTGCGCAATTGGGAACCGATGACATGTGTCAACCAAATCAGCGAAACTGACCACCCGATCCCGTTAGTCGCCTCTTACGACAAGCATAGTCGCCTTTTATGGCAAGCACATGGGTTGCTGAAGACCTATTCTACCCCGGATCTTCACGGGTCCATATAGCTGGATATTTGCTGAATGTAGCGTTAAACAACAAACCAACAAAATCCTACATTGCTTCTATGAAACATGATAAACTACAATCATTTTCAATTTCTAAATTTCAAAAGGCTAAATGTCATAAATACAAATCCTTTGAAATATGTTTTGGTACGACCACGATTTGAGAAATATATGTATGGCTTGTCCATGTTCTAACATCACAATAAACTTTAAAGAAGCTTCAAATAATTTGACGCTTTGAAAGACCCATGACTTTGGGGGTTCGATGGTTCGTATGGTGGAAGCGTTCGCTGGTCATGTCGAACACCCGGGTTCGATTCCCTACATGAGTACAATGTGTAATGATTATTTCTACGTTTCCCCCTGCTGTGATATTACTGGAATATTGTTCGGTGCGGCGTGAAACACTACTCACTCATTTATTCTTTTCATCAATAAATGGATCAATGCTTCATATCCCCGGAACGTATAAAGGAATTACAGGTACGTAAATAGATTGGTTGTAAACTGGAGTACCCTCTTGTCTTGTACCATGCAAGGACTCAAGAACCTTAGCTGGGGGATAAGGACGGGCTTCTTTGAGAGAAAATAGTATCCGTAATATTTGTTCAGCATTAGGTTCATTAATACTTGAATCATTAACACGTGAGTTTAACTAAGAACTTGAAATAGAGGTCAAGTTCCACAAATATATGTGAGTGAGTTTAGTTTTACCCCGCTCTCAGCAATATTCCAGTTATATGGCGGCAGTCTGTAAATAATCGAGTCTGGACCAGACAACCCAGTGATCAACAGCATGAGCATCGGTCTACGCAACTTGGATACGATGACATGTGTCAACCAAGTGTGAAAAGCAGTCGTGTAAATATACACTCGCTTCTCCATACCCAGTGTTGTGGGTAAAATTATTCTTCGCGATAATTGAAACGTTCGCCTACTAAAATAACTCAATAAACGCCAAGGGAGGTAACTTATCGCTGTACGAATAAGGTCAGTCTGCAGCTCTTGATTTTGCTTGTAGTGAAGTACTAACTGAAGACGTGTCCCATATATTAGATGTAGTTGTCATCATATTAGATGATTGTCATTGTTGTGGGTGTTGTCACCAGCTGGTCACCGACTGTCGATTGAAGCTGGGCTGTCACTTGTGTCAAGTTCGAGACATTCATCGAACTTTGAACTTTATTGAAGTTGTTTTTTCTCAGATCCCATCTATCTCTTTTCTAGTCAGAGCCACCAGTCCACCTGGGGTTGTCATTGGATATTAATTCCTGCATTTCCCATATGGACCGTCCAAAGCATGGATTTAAGTTTCAGAAGTGTTATAGACTTGTCAGTACATAACAAGATCTTCATTTTGTAACCTGTGATCGAGGTTTGCGAGGGTTTCAACAGTCACAAGCAAAGACCACAGGTTGACCTGACTTTTGGACCCACTTTCCACTATGATCTGTGAGACAGGGTTGTGTTTTTACTAAACATTAGACTTGTATAGGCACTGTAACCTATATCTTTGTTAGCTCTGGAATGGAATGTTTGATCTGTAGTAAGTGATGTCTGAGAACATGTCCTTACTTTGCATTCCCAAAAGAATTGGGGGGAAATGTTTAAACTAAGAAGTAAGGTCAAAATGGAGCCTGGAATAATGATTAATGTCAGAGACGCAAGATCTCAGGCAATTCGACTTGCCAAACCATTCCACATCTGGGGTGAGGAACAATTTTGATTTTGAAAGCATCGTGATTGTGGTACGAGATATTGTTCATCTAAAGACGCTCTTGTAATATTGATGATATGTGAGCAGTATTCACTCAGTACCCCGTGTAGCTGGAACTATTTTTATGGGGTGGGGTAGCCCAGGGGTTTAAGCATTCGCTCGTCACACCAGAGACTGAGGTTGATTCCCCACATGGGTTCTATGTTTGAAGCCCATTTATAATGTCCCCTGGTATGATAATGCTGGAATATTGCAAAAAGTGACATAAAAGTCAAAACTCACTCACTAGTATCATTGTAACCCAACAGAAGTGTAACATTTACATGACAGGCATGGGCGGATACAGGAATTTTGAAAGTGCGTGTGTGGGGGGATTGGGGGTTCCAGGGAGTTCGACCCCCCAACCCCCACGAAAAAAATAATCTTCAATGTGGACTTAAGTCATTTTCAAAAGGGGGGATCCGCCCATGACAGAAAACAATACTGAGCCACTTGTACATTCTTCAGTGGAGTACCTGTTGACTAACTGACTGTATTAAATCAGTGTTCTGTCAGGGATAGAAGTTTGGCCAAGAGCATTTACTAGTCTAAATAGTGATTACATATAACTTTCCATTAATACCACATTAAGAAATTCTTCTAGCCCTTATGATAGGCATTATGGTATAATATAATCCCTCACTAATCTGTATAAAGTAACACGTTTCTGATTCCATGCATTGTTTTTTTAAGCTACGCTTGCTTGGAGTACAGTTTTGATAATGGTGATTTTAGTCCTTACTATTTACTGGAGGCTATGATTTGTATCACCACGGAATCAGGCGTTAAACGACAAACTAAATCAGCTGATTAGGAACATTCATATCCTCAGGTGCTCATTGTGCATGTGACAAGTGGAGTGTGCCGGCCTGTGTCATTTCATAAATCTGTCTTTCTAAGTGCAGGATACTGAAAGATTACTATTCTGACCAACATTCTGATGCTATTGTCAGCAAAGAGCTTTAATCAACACCAGCTGTTCTACGAATTAATGTCGGTAGTGAAGCATTGAAATACAAAATATCCACTCACTACTGTATAGGCATGAAATTAGCATAGCTGAGGTAAGATCATGGAATGTTTTGCTGGGGATATATAGTACTTGAGTTATTTTGAAAAGCAACGATTAAAATTCTGTGACATCCCCTAATTGATAACAAACAGTTCATATATAGTTACAAGTCTATTTATCCTTACATATGCAGGATAGGTAATTTTATCAGTAATTGTAACAGTAATTGGTATATCAGTTTATGTATGTAACAGGGTTTTACGCAACGCGCAAATGTGCGCCATTCACTGAGGGACGTAAAATGTTATTGATTGTACCGACAACACATGTACGACTTTGCTTAGTGTTTAGCTGTTCCTTTCAGAGCAGTTTCATGCATCATTTCATCCACCAGTCCAAATGATCAATGATTCATTTCAGGCTCTGAGGAAATTATCAAACAGTTCTCTACACCGTTACTTCACAGGACCCACATATTGCCTGTAACGACCTCTAAAACTGATATATAGAATATAATGACGGCTCATTGTACTAAGTAAAAGTGGAGAGCGGAAGGTCACAGGTTCGATACCCAACCGCGTCATTCCAAAAGACGTTAAAATATGGTACTTGTTGGTCCCTGCCTGGCACTCGGTATTAATGGGTACAACAAGGACTGGTTGGCTCGGAGTCAGTATAATGTGTCTGAGTGGGGTATTCATGCTTCACTGCGGTGTGGTATCTCAGTGGGCTAGCACTATAAAACCAGCATCAGTCTGGGCTAGTACAAGCAGCCGCACATACACATGCATGCACATCGTCATATGAGCGAAATATTCTCAAGCACTACGTTAAACCCAATTTCACCTCACCTCACCTCACCAAGTAAAAGCAGCTGCAGATGTCTCCTAATATGGAAATTGAGGTCACATAAGGTTGCAATTCCCTGTGCCCAGTTGTGTCCTGAGGGAACAACAAGAAACTCTGATTGTGGGTTTGATTCCAGGATCAGCTTGAATATGTTCCTAGGTTTGTCTGAACCATACTCTTCATCATGGGTTTCATCAAAGTGCTAAAAGTCTAAAACCTGCATGACTTTGGGCTTCTCTCTTACATTATGGTCTTCGCTCTTACATTAGTGGTGTTCTGATTAACTGAAATAAATTAATAATCAAAGATTGGTCGCAGTGACCAAACGACCAAACAGTCGATGAGATTTTCTCATAATTGAACATAATTTTGGAACTACTGTTTTCAGTGTTTGAAACACTTGACGATGGAACATATCTTAGAAAGTGTCCGGGCCTGAAAAAGTCTAATTCTTAGAATACTCACTTCATTTATGACTGAATATTTCTTGAATACTCCAGGAGATTTATGTTCATGATATATTACTATTAGTAATCACTTTAAAGTAGCAAGTTGCATCATTTTACATTGGATGTGAAATTTGCAAACTCAATTTGTGCAGTTTCTAAGTAAACAAGAGAGAACCACGTTATACATATCTGTAATAACCACATGAATAGGGAAATCTGAAAACTGATGGTAACCAATTTTTTTCGATGATTGCTAGTTATCAACTGTGAAATTTCTACCAATTCCCAACACTATCTCACATGCCATGAGAAAAACTGGAACAATGCTGTGAGTGGGATAAAACCCAACTCACTCGCTCCATCAATTATATGGAAAGCAAATTTTTACCAATTTTGAAAACTAATTGGAAAAAACTGAAACAGGAATATTAATATATTAATAATTGGAATCGAAAACCATCACTTTGAGCTGTCTAATGAAGGAAGGATGTAATTTATGATCTTTACACATCAACACAAGCTGCATGTATACGTCACGTCCTGGTGTTATTAGCTGGATCTGCTGGGACATTGTTAGCAGCTACAGAAGGATATTCACAGTCGTGCTTAGTTACACAAGTCGTGCTTATATATACAGGGTGCATCTGAGAATACATGTATATGCACTGGTAAGTGAAAGCTGCTGAATATTGTCTATGGAAATCAGGGCCAGAGGTGGTCCAGTAGTGTCAGGTGTTGCAATTTGCTCACTCACTCACTCACTCACTCACTTCATGCCTGTTGTAAGATGCAACTAACAGGACTTCTTGTTGTTTTTGTTAATTACTTACTGCATAATATAACACCCTATTTACTACCTGACTCATACTTGCTTGACAACGATACAAGAATCTGTATCGATACGTCGCATCACCTGAATAAAAAAGTTGTTCATCCATAAAGTTTGTCCTTATCTGACTCTCCAACTTCTAAATAAGCCACTCAAAGAAGTCACTACAGGTAGATAATTCATAAATAATCATGGATATTGGTAGTTTATTAAGTATGGTATTCTATACTTTGAATGATTGTGTGATCTGGTAGCTTTCCATGAATATATTTACAGATAAAGAATATTCAGTAAGGCTGTTACGATTCACTCGCATATGCGGTGAATTGAACCGAGGCCCTTCATGAATTCAATTAATTATTCATGGTCACCAGAACCAAATATTAACGAATATTTACAATTTTTTGAAGGGAGTGTGTTTTACTTTAACCCTATGTTCTTTCTCAAAGTGAGATATGCAATTATGGAATATGTACTAGCCTTGCAGTAGCACAAGTCATGTTAGTTTGCCAAGGCCGCACATGGTACAGTCCACTATAAACTATTACATACCAAATTTGAGTGTCATGAGATAACTGGTTATTGCTGCGACAAATTAACACTGTCAACATGGGCGTTCCATATTGTGCATCAATCACTTAACTACAATATTGTATTCGTGAGTAATTATTCGTATTCGTTACCCAATATTCATGATACATATCATAATCGCCACATACAGTATTTGTTGCAGCCCTAATATTCAGTTCCATGTAATGGACTAAACAACATTTATAACAGTCTTATAATAAAATTACGGATATGATCATGATGATGAACTGCTTTTAGGTATCGGACACTTGCTGTATAGTTTAGTTTAAATGCATATAACAAAGTATGGTTGTAATGAACTAAAATTGGCGATTCATTTGATTGTTACAGCCTTAGTTTACTGTATTTAGTCGGGTGATAACTACGCTTGAGTTGGTCAATACTTGCCATGGTAAATGCATTATATAACCTCACACATGTGAAACTCACCTCTTAAAGTTAAACATGGAGTTTTAATTACCTCAACAGTTCCAACATTTTAGGTGCTGATGCTTTCCCAAAGTTGAATATTATGGAATAGTAGAAATGCTATCAGTTCTTTTCTAAAATCTTTTTATGGAGGATATCAGGAAATGTAAATGTTGATCCATAGATAACTGCTGACAACCAACATGTTATGCAAGAACATTGTTGATTTTAAACCAAAACACATCCAATAGTTTGCATGTGCCATATGGAACACGCCACGTACATAGGGTGTCATTCATTAATTTGACACTTTTAAGGTCAGATATTATTATTTCATTATTTCTTTCAACCTAACTGATTCTGATTCACACAGTTGTGCATGAACTAGTGATGCAGCGCATAGAGCGTTCATCATCTGTTGGCATGTTAGAAACTGCCATAAGTCAATGTTCTGTGGTCAGTACGTTGAATGATTTATAGTCTGTATTAGCAGAATAGGTTCCAACAGACCCCAGGTGATAATGATGACAGACCCCCGGTGATAATGATGACAGGCCCCAGGTGATAATGATGACAGACCCCAGGTGATAATGATGACAGACCCCAGGTGATAATGATGACAGACCCCAGGTGATAATGATGACAGACCCCAGGTGATAATGATGACAGGCCCCAGGTGATAATGATGACAGACCCCAGGTGATAATGATGACAGACCCCAGGTGATAATGATGACAGACCCCAGGTGATAATGATGACAGACCCCAGGTTATAATGATGACAGACCCCAGGTTATAATGATGACAGACCCCAGGTGATAATGATGACAGATCCTAGGTGATAATGATGACAGACCCCAGGTGATAATGATGACAGACCCCAGGTGATAATGATGACAGACCCCAGGTGATAATGATGACAGACCCCAGGTGATAATGATGACAGACCCCAGGTGATAATGATGACAGACCCCAGGTGATAATGATGATAAACCCAGGTGATAATGATGACAGACCCCAGGTGATATGATGACAGACCCCAGTGATAATGATGACAGTGATAATGATGACAGACCCCAGGTGATAATGATGACAGACCCCAGGTGATAATGATGACAGACCCCAGGTGATAATGATGACAGACCCCAGGTGATAATGATGACAGACCCCAGGTGATAAATGACAGACCCCAGAGGTGATAATGATGACAGACCCCAGGTGATAATGATGACAGACCCAGGTGATAATGATGACAGACCCCAGGTGATAATGATGACAGACCCCAGGTGATAATGATGACAGACCCCAGGTGATAATGATAGACCCCGGTGATAATGATGATGACAGACCCCAGGTGATAATGATGACAGACCCCAGGTGATAATGATGACAGACCCCAGGTGATAATGATGACAGACCCCAGGTGATAATGATGACAGACCCCAGGTGATAATGATGACAGACCCCAGGTGATAATGATGACAGACCCCAGGTGATAATGATGACAGACCCCAGGTGATAATGATGACAGACCCCAGGTGATAATGATGACAGACCCCAGGTGATAATGATGACAGACCCCAGGTGATAATGATGACAGACCCCAGGTGATAATGATGACAGACCCCAGGTGATAATGATGACAGACCCCAGGTGATAATGATGACAGACCCCAGGTGATAATGATGACAGACCCCAGGTGATAATGATGACAGGACCCCAGGTGATAATGATGACAGACCCCAGGTGATAATGATGACAGACCCCCCAGGTGATAATGATGACAGACCCCAGGTGATAATGATGACAGACCCCAGGTGATAATGATGACAGACCCCCCAGATGACAGACCCCAAGTGATAATGATGACAGACCCCAGGTGATAATGATGACAGACCCCAGGTGATAATGATGACAGACCCCAGGTGATAGTGATAATGATGACAGACCCCCAGGTGATAATGATGACAGACCCCAGGTGATAATGATGACAGACCCCAGGTGATAATGATGACAGAGACCCCTAGGTGATAATGATGACAGACCCCAGGTGATAATGATGACAGAAGGTGATAATGATGACAGACCCCAGGTGATAATGATGACAGACCCCAGGTGTGATAATGATGACAGACAGACCCAGGTGATAATGATGACAGACCCCAGGTGATAATGATGACAGACCCCAGGTGATAATGATGACAGACCCCGGTGATAATGATGACAGATCCTAGGTGATAATGATGACAGACCCCAAGTGATAATGATGACAGACCCCAGGTGATAATGATGACAGACCCCAAGTGTTAATGATGACAAGTGTTAATGAGATGACATACCCCAGGTGATAATGATGACAGACCCCAAGTGATAATGATGGACAGACCCCAGGTGATAATGATGACAGATCCTAGGTGATAATGATGACAGACCCCAGGTGATAATGATGACAGACAGACCCTAGGTGATAATGATGACAGACCCCAGGTGATAATGATGACAGACCCCAGGTGAGATGACAGACCCCAGGTGATAATGATGACCCCAGGTGATAATGATGACAGACCCCAGGTGATAATGATGACAGACCCCAGAGTGATAATGATGACAGACCCCAGGTGATAATGATGACAGACCCCAGGTGATAATGATGACAGACCCCAGGTGATAATGACAGACCCCAAGGTGATAATGATGACAGACAGGCCCAGGTGATAATGATGACAGACCCCAGGTGATAATGATGACAGACCCCGGTAGTGATAATGATGACAGACCCCAAGTGATAATGACAGACCCCAAGTGATAATGATGACAGACGCCAGGAGATAATGATGACAGACGCCAAGTGATAATGATGACAGGCCCCAAGTGATAATGACAGACCCCATGTGATAATGATGACAGACGCCAGGAGATAATGATGACAGACCTGAAGTGATAATGACAGACCCCAAGTGATAATGATGACAGACCCCAAGTGATAATGACAGACGGCAAGTGATGACAGACCCCAAGTGATAATGATGACAGACCCCAAGTGATAATGACAGACCCCAAGTGATAATGATGACAGACGCCAGGAGATAATGATGACAGACCCCAAGTGATAATGATGACAGGCCCCAAGGGATAATGATGACAGGCCCCAAGTGATAGGGATGACAGGCCCCAAGTGATAATGACAGACCCCAAGTGATAATGATGACAGACGCCAGGAGATAATGATGACAGATCCCAAGTGATAATGATGACAGATGCCAAGTGATAATGACAGACCCCAAGTGATAATGATGACAGATGCCAGGAGATAATAATGACAGACGCTAAGTGATAATGACAGACCCCTAGTGATAATGATGACAGACCCCAGGTGATAATGATGACAGACGCCAGGAGATAATGATGACAGACCCCAAGTGATAATGATGACAGACCTGAAGTGATAATGATGACAGACCCAAAGTGATAATGATGACATACCCCAGGTGATAATGACAGACCCCAAGTGATAATGATGAAAGACCTGAAGTGATAATGATGACAGACCTGAAGTGATAATGATGACAGACCCAAAGTGATAATGATGACAGACGCCAGGAGATAATGATGACAGACCCCAGGTGATAATGACAGACCCCAAGTGATAATGATGAAAGACCCCAAGTGATAATGACAGACCCCAAGTGATAATGACAGACCCCAAGTGATAATGATGACAGACGCCAGGAGATAATGATGACAGACCCCAAGTGATAATGATGGCAGACCCCAAGTGATAATGACAGATCCCAAGTGATAATGGCAGACCCCAAGTGATAATGATGACAGATGCCAGGAGATAATGACAGACCCCAAGTGATAATGGTGACAGACCCCAAGTGATAATGACAGACCTCAAGTGATAATGACAGACCCCAGGTGATAATGATGATGGACCCCAAGTGATAATGATGACAGACCCCAAGTGATAATGATGACAGACCCCAAGCGATAATGATGACAGACCCCAAGTGATAATGAGAGACCACAAGTGATAATGACAGACCTGAAGTGATAATGACAGACCCCAGGTGATAATGACAGACCCCAGGTGATAATGACAGACCCCAAGTGATAATGATGACAGATCCTAGGTGATAATGATGACAGACCCCAAGTGATAATGATGACAGACCCCAAGTGTTAATGATGACATACCCCAGGTGATAATGATGACAGACCCCAAGTGATAATGATGTTCGATTAATCCCAATTCACTTTACACTTCTTTGATAAGCGGGGTATTGTCTGGTGATCTGGAAATAAATGTTGAGCCAATGTCAACCTGTGGCTTCATGACCTGTGGCGGTGGACAGTTGTAGGGTGGCATCACTATGTCTGAGTAAGCCCCAGGGATGGAAATAACTTTAAACTTACTGGTGTACTCCGGAACAGTGGCACATGTAAAATCACTTGCCCGGATAATTTTTACACTATACCAGCTGTTTTCTTGTTGAGTTTTTGGAAAGTCAACTGGACACCGGTACAGTGTGATATACAAATTTGCTTGCCTGACAGAAAAAAAACACTGGACTCAGACGTTGGGCAATGGGTTATTTCCACCCCTGAGCCCCACTCCATATTGTGCAAGAAAGGGGACTTTCTGGACAACATGTTTACACCCTTTACTTTGCATTATTATTATAATTCATGTGAAGATCTGGGTTAGAATCCGTCTTCAACCCATGCTTGTTGTAAGAGGCGACTAATGGGATCGGATGGACAGGCTCGCTGGCTTGGTTGACACATCAAATTGTGTAGATCCAGAGGCCCAGATATCTGCGTATCCGGGTAAAATACGCGTATAAAATTTCCAATTACGCATTGAAAATAATTGTTGCGTACCAATTACGCATTTAAAATGTTAGATACGCAAACAGTTTAAAACAAATGTGTACGGAATATATTTATAAAAATCACTTGCGTAATGAAAAAGACATCGATTGCTATCAAGTTGTACTGTTAGTATAGGACAAGTGTTGTACTGTCAGTATAGAATGAGTGATTTTTTATGAAATCATTTCCATTATATTTAAGTTGGTTTTGATTAGGTATGACATAAGGCAGAACATACCTGCTTAGTAAACTTACTCAGTCACATAATAATAGGTAAGTAAAATGACTGAAATACGCACATATTTGAAAGCAGTGGGTAACGGAAAATGAAATACCCACTCAACATTCATAATACCCACTCCAAAAAAGTACAGTGGGTACAGTACCCACATGAGCTAAATCTTATCTGGAGCTCTGTAGATCAATGCTCATGATGTTGATCATTGGATTGTGTGGTCCAGACTCAATTTTTTTACAGACTGACACCATATAGCTGGAATATTGCTATGAGTGGCATTTAATAACAAAACGAACCAAAAAGCATTATTATTATCATTATTATAATTATAAATGACTGCTGAGGTATCATTCACGCATCCACTGAGCGAATGTCTAGAGATAACACATGACAGCCATGGTCTGTCTGTCTTTTAACTAGGTATCTAAGTGTACTTTGTAATGTCAAGTGTACTTGATGGTCAGGGGTCGCATTCCAGTTAGCATGTGGTTAGATTATCTGACTTGCCATCTTCATCGTTCCTATTTCGTACATAGTAGTGGAAACTAATGTAGGAATAATCCCTGGTATTTGTTCTGGTTAGTTTCATTTTGTAAGTAGTTCTTCTGGCTTCTTGCCTTGATTGACAGGTGTTATGAACTTTGTTTGGATGTTGCTCTCCGCTGATTTGTGTCAAGTTATATGCATTAAGTACACAGTCGCCTTATTCACTTCATTCACAGTATGTATTTCTTTGCCAGGTATATGTATCTCAGTGTTTTTTGCTCCATGAATAGAATGAATGACAAGCAAACTTTACTAAGAATCTGCTACAGCGAATTGAAGTCTGAAAATAGTATTTTACAATCAATTTCAACCAATATGTTTGTATTGATACATGATCGCAGCATGATCCCATAGCTGGGTCAATACAATACAGTCCTATCTAATACTGCATGAAGCACCATCATGATCCATGTGCTCCTTCTTCTTCCAGGCGACCTGTTATGTGAGAGCAGACGTGAACTGATACAGTTGGCAGCATGTTGGACAAGGTTGTGTACGGTGTTGCTGGAGCAGCAGGGGCGTCTGTTGTCGCCTGGAAAACCATGTTTCCTTGGATAAATCATGACCTCAAGGTCATGAAGGTCGGGAAGCGCTTCAAAACTGAAATGGACAAAGATTTGGAAAGTGGAGAGTTCCTGATAGACAGATTTGAGAAACATGTCTACAATCAACCAAGGAAGCCGTTTATTATTTTTGAAGGCAATGTTTTCACTTATGAATACATTGACCAGCAAGCCAATAGAGTAGCAAATGTTGTGAGGACATGGGGGCTGTCGGTGGGGGACACAGTGGCCATGATGATCTACAATGAACCAGCTTTTGTGTGGACATTTCTCGGTGAGATATTTTTGAGATTTTTGCTGTAATATTTTGTGTAACTAATGTCTTATACAGTGTTTATTTAAAAAAGTAAGGTATGAACATTTACAATGTATGTATGTAACTCTTTATGACGGAACATCTTGCTATGTTCCTCATTATCCCCCACCTTTAAGTGGGAGGGGGATATTGGTTTGGTCTGTCCGAGATGATAGGGGACAGATTTTCTCAAAACCTGTTATAGATAGGGAAACCAAATTTGGTATGTGTATTCAGGTCATGAATGCCTTGATGGAGTTCGAGAACGCAAACCGTGTTACAATTTGTTACAGAGTTATGGCCCTTGTCATGCATTTCTTGACTTAGTGCACATTATCCCAGCCGGAACAGATTTTCTCAGTAACCGTTATAGATAGGGAAACCAAATGTGGCATGTGTTTTCAGGACATGAATGTCATGGTGGAGTTAAAAAACAGGAACTAAATAGGTGGCGGGGAATATTGATGACCATGTCTTCTTGTTTAGACTAATGTTTTTCAAGCAGTGTTCAGTGACAAAATATGCAAGTAATAGAGCATTTTGTTCATTTGCCATGTCAAATCACATTTGTCGTCTTATGTAAAAGGTGAACATTGTACTCATGGCTGAGCAGTTGAGGAAGATGTCACACAGTCTATGTATCGTGCTTTACCAGAAAAGCCACATCCCAAACGGGAAGAGATGTGGGTTGAGTTTACTGTCCATTATTACAGTTGTCAGAGTTATCATTTATGTAGTTTGATCATGTTGAATAATGTAGGAAGTTACTGTGGCACTTCTTTCAATTCTTGTACAAGTCTACCACCAGCCACTTCTTGGTATTCATCCATAGCCATGACCAGAGACTACCACGTAATGCTAAGGTTACACTATGTTCCCGGTGGCCACGGCAGCCCCTTTTCCCAGAAACGTAGTGCACTGTGGGATTTTGGCCATTTTGTTCCTCTGCAGTCCAGTTTTGTTCAGTCCTGCTAAGTTTTCTCACAGTCTCTCACAGTTTTCGCGATGGGCTGTTGGGAAAAACGGGCTGCTGAGTCCCGGAAGCTCAAAGGCACGCTACGGCTCGGCCCGCAGTCCACTACGGATGCCATTACGTTTCCTCCAGGCCTGTCAGGTTCTGATGCGTTCCCTCACGTTTCTTAAGTTTTGATCAAGGTTTTGACATGTTTTGCGCATTCTGTCAAGACATTCTACTGATGAAACATGGATGCTGGCTAGCTTTGGAGCACATTTGTGCCCATGGTATAAAAATAAGGCCTCCCAAGCATTAGCAGCCATTGTATCCTGAGAGGCAAGAGCAGCATAAACCCCCCCAAGATGAAGAAGATTTTGTGTTTGTATGTTTGCTGGGGGCATGCATCGTGTCCTTGCGTCAGCAAGAAGGCCAGCATCAGCTGCAGTGAGGGAATGCCAGAGAACGCAATGTGCCATGTCTCACTAGCCCTGTAAACCATCACACGCCTGGATATGTCGTGATAGAACGGGCTGAATTGGCTACCATACAACCTAGCTTGCCATGAGAACCGGGACAGAATGGGCAGCAAGGGTGAAACAGCTGACAAAACGCCAAACAAACGTGGCTGAATGTGACAAAGCTTAAAAGGACCTTGAGATGCCGAGGAATACACATGCCTCCCGTCCCACTGCGGAACCGTTGTGGCCTATTACATGCTGTCACGTTTTGTTGCATTCCCCGTTTACTACGACTTACTAGGTTTCTCTCTAGTACCGTGACTGCCATGGAAAATTTTTGAACAGTTTAAAAATATGGCATGGCATCCACGGCAATTACAGACTGTCACGTTTGCTCATTCAGTACCCCCCCACGTCCATTCTGTTTTGTCACCATTTGCATCTGAACACAAGATGGAAACAATGAAATTTTGCATCATGCATGAAAGCCTGTCATGCATATTCACACACAAGTCAAAGTAGTCAATAGCAGAACTCACAATCTATGATGCAGTTGAGCTGAGATCATATGCCTAAAGACAATATCCCATTGCACAGACAAAATGTTACTTCAGTATTCTATGTTCTATGTTGTGTAAAAAGAGTTATGTCTAAGCTGTTGTAAAATACCTTGCTATGAGACCCTGGCCTAGTAAACCTAAACACCTACACAAGATCATCACATTCTGGAAAGTGGGAAAAGCGATAGATTCACATATGTACATTAGCATTACAAACTGGCTCTGTGTGGCCCACCGAAAGCAGGGCCGTTGGTCCTGTGATGGGTTTGACACTGAAAGCCTACAATTTGTAGCAAGATTGAGGTAATCATTAGCGGTAAATCCACATTTGCCATCTCTTTAAAATAAGCCTACTTTATTAGTATTTTTGTTGTCAATGATAAAAGGATATTATTGGAAAGTGATAGATGGTAAAAACATGAGGATTTTTATGATAGGATGAGGTTGCCACAATGCATCAGCCATTCCATACAGTCAGACATGCACAAACCCATTTTGGGAATAAAAGCTTAGATCAAATAGGTCTTCAACTGAACGAGCATTCATTTTTATAATATGTTAAAGGTCACATGCAACGTAAAACACACCTTTGCAGATTCTGATACCTTTCGGTATGGACATACCGAAACAAATCGTCAAAAATGCAAATTCAACTTGTAAAGTTGAAAAATAACGCGATGAAAAAACACGCGCGAAATCAGAGTTCAAACGTTTCACTAATTTTCCCCAGACTTTTCTGGGGAAAACGGGTTTCAACAGCTGGGCTGCGCTCATAGCACGTGCGCAAGTTAATAGGTTCGCGCAGCTTGGAAGCAGGTTGTCGGGTGAATACTCGGTGAAGGCTTTGGTGTGAGCTATTTTTCTAATGTTTTGTTGATATCTCACAGGCGCGAGCTTTTTATATGTTATGACAGTAAATTAACTGTTTATATAATTTCATTTGTCTATTTCACCACACGTTCTTCTTACCGAGACACTTTCTCAGTTCGATACTTAAAAGCAATGTCATTATTTAGCGTTGACAGAATTTCTAACTGTGATATAGATATGTCGTTGTCACAGACAAAACTCAATGTCTTGTTTTATTGACACCTGTGTGTCTGCCTGCCTGTCTGCTAATGACAATATTCAATACACAGCTGCTATCACTGACCACATGCAATTTGAACTTAACACCAATCAGGCTATACACCATAAACAAAATGCATTGATTTATGGCCCGAGTTCGGTCTCTGTCACATTATGTAATTACACAGACAGGCAGGTGTGATACTTGTACACATGACATGTTATGATGTCTGTTGATCGCAAAATGTTATACACAAACAATGAGCATGTATTTACAAAACCCAACATCTCTATATATATATACACACAATTAGCCGTGAAGGCATCTGCAAATGAACCAGCCGTTACACTTGAGTGCACACCCACCCGCTCTGACTGGGTTCGGTATCCCGGCTGCTTCGTTTCTTGGGAAGTAAACCGAAGTACACAATTTTGCACTTTCGATTTGCGATTGTACGGTTATAATTTTGTTTATATATTTTTTCGTAACCAGCAATGTATATTATATGTCATGAATAAGTGATAATTGTGTTTTAATTATGTTTGATTTTTTGGTTGCATGTGACCTTTAAGAATTTATCATTGATAATGTATATAAAAAAAAAATATGTTCTGAATGATTACACTACCATAACAGAAGTGTGGTAACCTTGGTAACTTCCAAATATTATGTTACAGGTCTTCAGAAAATTGGAATAGCAACAGCTCTGATCAACTTTAACCTGCGTCAGAAACAGCTGAGTCATTCTGTCAATGTTAGCGGAGCGAGGGCATTCATCGTTGGACCAGGTGGTTTGATGCTTTCAAGTATTTCCAGATTATGCTATATGCTTCTGTTAATTTAAGGTTTTAACATTTGTTGCCCAATAATGGCTGCCTTCTTCATCTTGTTCAAGGGGTATCAAGGTTGTCACTTGTAGCAACTGGAGTGAGTGAGTGTCCCGAGTTTTACTGCTGAACATGTTGAAAGACCAACCTTGCTTACTAAGTGCATGGTATCTCCATTCTATTTTTATAAATACCCTGGACTGACAAAGCTGTGTTTCAAAAGAGGCATCACCATTGCCATTCCTTTTACCAAAGAATTACTGTCACTTGTCATCATATTCTAAAAATCAAAATAGATGACGAGATACTAAGTATATCTTGTGTATACGGTCCAAATGCAGATACTCCTGAATTTTACGAGAACGTTAATGGTCACATGCAACGTAAAACACAACTTTGCAGATTCTGATACTTTTCGGTATGGACTTACCGAAACAAATCATCAAAAATGCAAAATCAACTTATAAAGTTGAAGAATAACTTGATAAAAACCGTGCGAAATCGTAGTTCAAACGATTCACTAATTTTCCCCAAGCGCTTGGGGGAATTGAATTGGTTTCAACAGCTGGGCTGCGCTCATAGCACATGCGCAGTGAAATAGGTTTGCGCAGCTTGGAAGTGGGTTGTCCGGTGAATACTCGGTGAAGGCTTTGGTGTGAGCTATTTTTCTAATGTTTTGTTGATATTTCAGAGGCGCGAGCTTTTTATATGTTATTACAGTAGATTACCGATTTAACTGTTTATATAATTTCATTTGTCTATTTCACCACACGTTCTTCTTACCGAGTCACTTTCTCAGTTCGATACTTAAAAGCAATGTCGTTATTTAGCGTTGACAGAATTTCTAACTGTGATATAGATATATCGTTGTCACAGACAAAACTCAATTTCTGTTTTATTGACACCTATGTGTCTGCCTGCCCGTCTGCTAATGACAATATTTGATACACAACTTCGATCACTGACCACATGCAATTTGAACTTAACACCTATCAGGCTATACACCATAAACAAAACGCAATGATTTATGGCCCGAGTTTGGTCTCTGTCACATTATGTAATTACACAGACAGGCAGGTGTGATACTTGTACACATGACATGTTATGATGTCTGTTGATTGCAAAATGTTATACACAAAAATGAGCATGTATTTACAAAACCCAACATCTCTATATATACACACACAATGAGCCATGAGGGCATCTGCAAATGAACCAGCCGTTACACTTGAGTGCACACCCACCCGCTCTGACTGGGTTCGGTATCCCTGCTGCTTCGTTTCTTGGGAAGTAAACCCAAGTACAAAATATTGCACTTTTGATTTGCGATTGTACGCTTATAAGTTTGTTTATTTGTTTTTTCATAATCAGCAATGCATATTATATGTCATGAAGAAGTGGTAATTGTGTTTTAATTATGTTTGACCTTGCATCTGACCTTTAAGAAAATGATTAAACGTCTGGAAACAAAAACAAATATGATTTGTGGCGACTGTCGGTTCAAGATCAACAGAAAGATGCATTTAATTATTAGCATATAAATAATCCAAATTCCAGTTCATGATATGATGGATGAACTAAATTTATATGATTCTTAGAGAGAGTCACATCTTGATCTGAATAGATTCAAATGGAGAAAATCAAAACCTTTGAAACCGATTTTTTTTTTAACAAGTAGAAATCTGGAGAAATAATTACTTCAAGAAACATAACTGCCAGTTATTTATTTCCCTTGAAATAGAATTTACCAAGCAAGAGAGGGGCCATGGCTTTTGGAAATTTAACAACAGTTTACTCCATGATAAAAAATATGTAACAGAGGATAAACAAGTTATTGAAGAAACCGTAGAACAATATCATTCTTATAGTAGCAATGGCGAAAAGCAAAAAAAAAAAGACAAACAGCTTAGTTTTCCTTATCCATACTTCCTTCCGAAGGTTGAGTGGAAACCGCCGTCCTTATTTTCCCCAAAACAGTCAAAAACTTACCGTATATTACCGTCTATAAGCCAACCCATGGCCATAGATAAGTCGACCCCCAAACTTGACCCTTAAAATCAGTGTCAAAATGGTATGTTTCATACATAAGCCGATCCCCCGCGATGGGGTCCTAATCCTGGCAAACACAGACCACGGACAACTGGCAGTTACCAATAATTATAACTTTGGTCCACATTATTCAAAGAATTCACAATCATATTGCGTCTACTCACGCATCGAAAAGAAGTGTAGTTGACAGAAAATGGATAATATATTTTGTTTTGCCAAATATCATACTTTTTGTAGTTGGACGATCACATGTCAACAAACTGGCTTGCTTATTTTACCCCATTCAACAATCTGATTACCGCCTCGTTTTCCATGGAATGCTAGTTTACAGTAACATAGCACAGGCTTTCGATGCATAGGATATACTCCTATACTACTATAGGAACAAGGTAATTCACCTGCCATCTATATTCACCTGCCATATATTTCTTTGGGTTAAATAATAACACTCTGTATTATATTTTACTGATGACTGCGTCAGAATTCATCCCCTTATATTATTGTGCACATTTGAACTTGATCGCCCGGGAAACGTGCACAGCTGATTGCTATTTCCGGCTCAGATACACACGGTAATCTTAATCCCTGCAAATAAATCAATGCCCAGCAAGAACAACTTAGAACTTAAAAGGTAAATAATCTTGTCTAGTGATGTTTAATTGCAAATTTGACGTCTTTACTGACAAAGTTGTTTCAAGTTGTTTTTTCATGTGAAGTGATACAATGTTGTTTTCTTACCCCTGGAAAAAAGTTTGACGAAAGCATAACTCATAGATAAGCCAACCCCCTTCTACAGACTGCTTTTTTTTTTATCCTCAAATCCGGCTCATAGACGGTAATATATGGTACTCACCCAAACAGGGCCCCTTTCACGCTTTCCCGCCATTTGTCCCATGTGCCCAGTGGCCATATCGTCACTCTCTCCTACATCGCCCATTTGGACGGTAAGGCATGGACCTCGGGTCCCTTCTACGGCCTTATACTACTGTAATTTAGACCCAAATCTCAAATTTTTGCAGTAGATTGCTTCTAATATGCTTTGGCAATCATAACGATGTATTTATAGTGAATTTGCACTGTTAATTTCTAGATTTTCTCACTTTGTTTTCTCACACATGGGATCTTGTCAACAATGCAGATATAGACGTTCTGCGTCTGATCCACACCCTGTGTGCCCTTCTTGCATTTCCCCGTCATGTTCCATTTCGTCACAATGTATATATTACACACATTTGTCTGAATATTTATTTAATAAATACATTTAATCCTGTTTGCGCAAGAAGATGGATAAGAAGAAGCATGATACCGCTAAGGGGAAAGATACAGCCTATTGAACGTGAATTAATCCCGTTATTATCATCGGGATGAGATCATTCCCTTATCTAATAATTCACATTTGACACCGGAATTCCTCGCAGAGGATTCTCCGGTTTCTGCCTTTCACAGTCCCTCCTCAAAAGAAAGCTCCTGAGGCGGGTTCTGGTCTACAAAAGCTGGCTAAAATGAAGAAGACGTCCTCTAAGTCGTCATCAAAATCAGTGTTGAAATTTACTGCTGCCACTGTAGATACTCAGACCTTCGCGAAGGTCTCAATGCCTGTTGATGAAGCAGACAATCTATCCTTCTG
The DNA here is from genome assembly GCF_003918875.1 of Haliotis rubra. Lineage (NCBI taxonomy): Eukaryota > Metazoa > Mollusca > Gastropoda > Lepetellida > Haliotidae > Haliotis > Haliotis rubra. The sequence goes on along the minus strand of NW_025766968.1, from coordinate 5,514,438 downwards.
ACAACCACCAGTTCTCGAACACGTTATTATTGTGAGAATGGCACCGCAGACATCTATCTACCATTGAGAATGCAGCTGGGTCAGGAACTACGTTCCCGAACCCTTCCCAGCAGCGGACTATGATTTCGACATTCCGGAACCCAGGTTTCTGTCAGCCACCTAAGTGTGACCTTCGCAGACATCAGGGTTTGCGAACCCTATTACTCTACGTCACGCATTGTGAATGTTCCTCCTCACTCATCCATGAAGCAACCGCAAGCAACCTTCGTGAACCCTTCAATTATGTCGTTGATCAGGACGTTTCCAGCTTCTCAAACATCGGCGAACCCTGCTACACATACGGCTACATTGTTTCCGAACGTCCTCAGATTTCCATCTACCTTCACGAACCCACATACTTCCTTCACAAACCCACCTAATCTAGCCTTCGCAAACCCACCAATACCTGCCTTCGTGAACCCTTTTGCAACATACCAATACCCAGGAATGAATCCTCAGGCGTTCAGTCATTCATAACCAGATTTCATCACCAGGCAAGTCATGATGGCTATACATCAACAACAATCAAATACGGAATTGGATCGACCTGTTCGTCAGTCGACTCCTATTCCATCTATTGCTGACGATTCCATCTGGGAAGAGCCAGAGATCTCAGATGATAATACACAGGAGGATCTAAACTCTTCGATTAACACCGTCTTGGAACTCTTAGCCTGGATCGCCTATTGCGTCTCCTACACATAACTCATTGCTAGCGGATACATACCTTGTTCAGGAGGAGGATATAAACACCTTGACGATTCCGCCCATCAAACCTGTTTCGCAAGTGGCAGATACGCTGAAAGCAGCGTTCGCGAAAGCAATGAAATCACAAGGTCAACATACGCCACCATTTAATCAAAGTAAGTTCCCTCTTCATAATATGGATGACTTCCTTAAAGCACCTGAAATTAATGAGGATTACATATTAATGAGTGACTCGAAGTCTTGCTCTAACAGAGTTGAGGATAAGAAATTGGCTAAGCTTGATACTCGCCAGACACTCTTTGGGCTTGCATGCTCCAGAGCCATTAATGAAGCTATGCTTAAAGATTTACAGAATCCTCAGATAGACAGAGAAAGTATGTTCTTGTCAGCTATAGAGGCTCAGAAGAGGGATCAGGAATTCTTTTCAGATCATCTGGCATCTACTTCAGCTGAACTCACTATATTTCGACAGCAAGGTTTCCTTGCATCTTATCAGTGGTCTGACATGTACACTAAGCCTGTTCTTTGCAAACCAAGAAAAGTCTCTCAAGACTCGAAGGGCCAAATGCTAATCAAGTCAGTCCAGATAATGAATACCATGTTCAAACAATCGGTCCAGCGGACTCAATTCCAATCTCGCTTCTTGGGAATTCAACGTGCCAAGGATAGAAAGTTTACGGCTTCACAGAACTCCAAACAACCTTCTCGTTGCTCAAATGATAGCGCAAGAGGCCGATCTGCTTGAGGCTGCTTCTCCAGCTGTTCTCGCTTCTCGTTGATGAAGTAAAGGTTTGGAACGAATGGTCGCTTCCATCTCCAGTTGTTCCCATACAACTTTCAGAAGTGTGTAGATATCTTTGACATTATTGGAAAAGGACGACTACGTAACTTAAGTCCTTCGCGAAGACTACCGGATTCAGCTGAAAGCCACGCCCCCCTTGACCAGGTTCCACCTGTATTCAAGTATCCGGAGCTTCAGCTATCAAAATTGTCGGAAGCAATCAACATGCTCCTCATCAAGGATGCAGAAGAAATATTGACTCAGGACACGTTAAGTCCAGGATATTATTCCCCCGATTTTGCTTGTACCCAAGAAAAACTCAAAGGAGAAATTTTGTCTACTCTACAACATGAAGAAGTTCAACTTAGATTATCTACTGAAGCTAGACAAATTCAAGATGGTACATCTCTGCCAGAGCTACAACATCTCATGAAGCCAAACAACTTTCTGGCCAGCATCGATCTGCAAGATGCCTATCTGCACATCCCTATACACCCAGCCTCAAGGAAATATCTCAGATTCCTATTTCAAGGGCGACACTACCAATGGAAGGTCCTCCTCTTTGGAATTTCTTAGGCCCCGTGGCTATTTACTCGTGTAACCAAGCCCATAGTAGTTTTTCTACATCACAAGGGAATTCGCAGCGCCATTTATTTGGACCAAGGCATACAGGCTAATCAAGCAGATCAACTCAAACTTTGGTAGAACTTCACCATACAACTATTAACCCAGCTGGCTTGGCTAGTCAATCTCAGTTCCCAGACCTAATAAAGCTCTTAGGAGAACCAACCATTCAACTACCAGACTGGCCGAATCTAATAACACATCCGCACACAAGGCGGCCTCATGCAAATCCACAAGGATTCTAATTACATGCATGGAGCATATCGCGCACTGCCTCACCAGACAAGGGTATTCTACTAAAGTAGCTAAGGCAGTTACCTGAGCACTTAGATGCTCAGCTAGAAATCTTTATGATGACAAATGGAAGAGTTTCGACCAGTTTGCTACTCGTAAAGGATTCTCAGCCATTAAAGCTTCACACTCTCAAGTTGCAGAATATTTATGTCGTATGAGAGCTGTTAGACACCTAATAGTATCTACTCTCTCAACCTAGCTAGCGGCCATTAATTCAGTTCTCACTATGAACACGGGAGTAAAACTCACCAAGGTTCCAGAACTCGTCGTCTTATTATTTAAACTTGAAGATCAATCAAACAAGTTTAAGGTTCCCTCGTAATATCTCAACGTAGTTCTCCAACAGCTCACTAGTGACGAATATGAGCCTCTGATGGAAGCTAATTTTGAGTTGCTAACTCAGAAGACGCTATTTTTACTCGCCCAAGCTACAGCGGCTAGAATGCTGGAAATACACACCCTAGGCTTTAGCGGAATAAAATTCCACTATGGAGATCATCCAGCAGTTCATCTAGGTCTTCTGGTGTCCCCTGCCGTGATGTTGCTGGAATATTGCTAACAGCGGCGTAAAACCAAACTCAGTCAGTCAGTCATCTAGGTCTGAGATAGGACTTCATTGTGAAGAATCAGCTACCAGGTCAACTGGACAGACAATTCAACATTCCGGCTATATCTTCAATATTAGGACCCAGTGACACACAGGACTTATAATTATGTCCAGGCAAGGCATTGAAGATCTATCTTAAAAGAACTGCTATGAGAAGAAGGAATTTTAAATGCGTCTTCATCCTGTTGTCGACCGTAACATCTATAGAAGTCTCCAGAACTACAATCTCCTTTTGGATAAGAGCGTCATATTACAGGCATACAAAGCAGCAGGACTGGATCTGCCTAGAGCTTCCAACCCTCATAAAGTTAGAGCATTCGCGTCAACTTTAGCTCTACACGGCAACTGCTCTCTATCATCCATCATGGAAGGCTGCTTTTGGAGATCAGAGACTGTCTTCGTCAACCATTATCTCAGAGATATCGCCACAGAAGATCTATCCGGTACCCACAGTTTGGTTTCTCATAGACGATAGACGGGAAAAAAACCAACTCGACCTAATCATGTAGACTCGTAGACGTCAGGTTACTGTCTCATAACCACCGACAGAGAGTCCATGCTCCCCTGTCTTACAAGATAAGTCAGCACATGAGTGATGCGATTCAGTTTCGAAAGTAGCCCCTTTTTAAACATATGGATCATTAAGACAGCTAGAATCCAGGGCCCCATTCCTCAAAGCGATCGTAGGGCTACGACAGTCGTAACTCCCATACTTTAACATAGACTTACGACTGTCGTAGCGCTACGATCGCTTTGAGGAACGGGGCCCGGAATTCTCAGCATGTCTTAAATCCACAAAATGGTAAGATTTGGATTGATCGAACAGTCACAGGGAATCCAGATAGGTGGCTGTGGGATTCAACCAATAAGTATGAGTCAAGATAAGGAAAAATATGTAATTTTTGTGATAAAATTGATATTTTATACTTATCCTGACTCATACGCTGACGGCCCTCCCAACCGTCCCTTCTCAACACTATCTGGCCTCCCTGCAAGCCTTAGTGGGGAGAAAGTGACAATATGGCCACTGGTCACATGGGACAAATGGCGGGAAAGAGGCAAGGGGGCCCTGTTTGGGTGAGTAAGTTTTTGACTGTTCTTGGGAACATAAGGGCAAAGGTTTCCATTCAACCTTCTGAGGAAAAGGGAGATAAGGCAATAAGTATGAGTCAGGATAAGTATAAATATCGATTTTATCATAAAATTACATTTCTTTGAGATATTACTATGTAATATCAAGAGCTTTATGATAGAATATTCTTCAACAAGAAAAAAGGAAAGAATGAAAGAAGAAATTGTGAGTAAGTGAGTTTTGTTTTACACCACACTCAGCAATATTCCAGCTATATGGTGGCGGTCTGTAAAAAAAGAAGAAAGAGAAGTCACTGAAAAGTTAGAAAAGCTAGAAGAGGATACAGACAAATGTCCGGTTGATAAGAAGCCTATGGTGTTGTCCCGCTTGGACTACTGTAATAGTCTGCTTGGAACATGAACAAAGATCTGCTCTCCAGGTTGCAAAAAGTCCAAAATGCAGCTGCCAGATTGATCTGTAGAACCACCAAGCACAGCCACATCTCCCCAATCCTCATGCGTCTGCACTGGTTACCACTCCCAGCTAGGATAGAATACAAAATACTTAGCATGACTTACAGATGTCTTAACAACGCAGCTCCATCCTATCTCTCTAGTCTTGTAAGGGAGTATGTTCCAACCAGGACTCTGAGATCAGCCAATCAGTCGCTGCTCATCATCCCAAATGCACGTCTGAAGACATATGGACACCGACGTTTTTCCTACTTGTCAGCTATCCTCTGGAACAATCTGCACGTGTCTCTCAAAGAATCCCCCTCAATAGCCAGCTTCCAGTCTAACCTAAAAAGTTTCCTGTTCAAGAAGCACTATGACTTCTAAATGAACTCCTATTGTAAATATGTATATAGTAAGCGCCATGAGCAACCACTTGGTGATTGGATATAGGGCGCTATACAAATGGACTTATTATTATTATTATTAAGAACGATCTCCTTACGCAAATAGAAGACATGAAATGTAGACAGCTTGAACTGAATATAAACAGACAGTATAACATTAAGATCTAAAGCAGCTTGTATTAAAAAGCTGAAAAACCAACAAAATATTTCCTCTCATTAGAAAAACAAATGTTCTGAAATAGAGCTATCACTAAACTAGATGAAGAAGGTAATACCAAGGTTGTCACTTGAAGCAACTGGAGTGAGTGATTTTGAGTTTTACTGTTGAAAGACCAACCCCGTTTACCAAGTGATGTGGTGGGATAGCCTAGCGGTTAAAGCTTTTGCTTATCACGCCTGAGACTTGGGTTCGATTCCTCATTTTTGTATGATGTGTTAAGCCCATTTCTGGTGTCCCCCTCTTGATATTGCGGGAATTTTGCTAAAGCAGCGTGAAACTAAACTCACTCACACACTCACCTGCTTACCAAGTGAATTGTATCACCATTCTGTTTCTATAAATACCCTGGACCGACAAAGCTGTATTTCAAAATAGGTATCACCACTGCCATTCCTCTTACCAAAGAATTACTGTCACTCTTGAGCTTAAAATCATCAACCATTTCAAATGGACCAAAGAGTTTGGTGTAAATATTTATATAATACAGCCATGCACGACAATTCCCTCAAAATACCCAATTCAAGAATTATAGTAGATTATATTTCATATGAAAAAACGGGTCATGACTGTCATCGTCAGAAGGGTTTTGGAAGGGAAGTGTTCATACATTGCCTATTGTATTTGAAGTACTGTAGATATCATAGCTTATTTGAGTCGGGAATGAACAAGATCATTTGAATAGACAGCATTTCATAACATATTTGTCTCTTTAACTTTACCAAAACCAAAGTTACTATTACAGATAGGTCCAGGACAGTTTTCATAATAGAATGGAAATATTCTCTGGATGATCTTTAAAGAGGGATTTTGTCAAAAGCCTGGTGCCGTTCCAATCTACATCTAAGCATTGTAGTTTGTGCAATGAGTAATACTGAAAGTCTCATCTTTGAAAAATGTTCTTTCTTTTTCTAGGGGCACAGGGCCAAACACGTCAGGCTCCAAAATGTCCTTATGTAGAGTTATGTCCCTTGGTCATGCCAGAAACCTATGACTATGCGTTAGAATCCAAGTTTGCCCACTTTGTATTGAATGCACAATGCCATTTACAAAGTGGTCAAATGTAAAATGTTATATTTGGGATTACACTTTCTTAGTAAAGTACAGATTATGGTACTTTGTTGGGTTGAGTTCAATCTGGGATTCGAACCCACTTCGTATTTCCAGTTTTTTCATCACCATACCTGAGGTTGATTTTACCAGATTGGCAACTGCAGCACTTACTAGTTATAACTGGAATGTAATGGATAAAACTGCTGTTTAAAGTCACAATGTCACACGACATTTCTCTAAAAATACATAATGCATTTCTCTCAGTAATACTATGAGCCCTCAGGAAAGCAACAATATAATTTATTCCCCAAAAAACTACGTGTTTAGATTACAGTATTAAATAAAAGAGTTCAAATGAATAATTGCAACGTTGCATTAAATGGACTCTCGCTCCGTCTACCAAGCGAACATTAATTCAAGCAAGCCCCATAGAGTTATGGCTCTTGAAGCGCTCTTTACAACTATCCTATAACGCAATTTGTGATTGAGACCAGTTCGGCAAACACGGACAAACAACACATGCAACAGTTTTCAATGTATGGAGCAATCGTTTACATAATATGTATGGCAAGTGTTCTCTGTTTGGAAGTTGTTCGCCTCGAAGTTTCAATTATTGATTTCAGGAAAGTCGTAAGGGATAATAAGTCTTTTATTGCATCAATAGGAAGCTTAAGTGAGTGCATATGGCCCCAATATACAAAACATAGGCCAAAATATTGTCGGAAATATGTGACATTGTGCCTTTAAAATGTTAAAATATAACTCACTCCCTCCATTTCTTGCAGCTTATGAAATTGTTTCTTGTGTCATAAATACAATGTTATCCAAATTCCTGCAGGAGCGGAACTCTTTGATGCAGTCCATGCTGAGGAAGGAGAGTTTGGCGGCATGCCAATATATATCCAAGGATGTTCAGCCAATCAGATGCCTACTGGCTACATCTCATTCGATGATCTCATGGCAGCATCGTCTCCTGCTGGAGTTGACGCCAGCGTCCGTGCAGGTTTAACACCAATGACCCCAGGTTGTTACATTTACACATCTGGAACTACAGGTACTACAGTCATACCTTCAGAGTTTGTTTATGAACAGAGATGAATTCTTTATTGACAGGAGTGGATTCATACAGAATTGGTAGAGCTCAAAGTTAACAATGTCAAGCAATTCTGCAGTTTTAACATAACATTGGTGGAACACAGTTGTTGAAAAGGACTGGAATGTGAATACAATTAGTCTTAATGTCAATATATCTAACGAAGATTATTATCATCTGGGTTTCAGTGTGTTGTTAACTTCCTGTTGCCTGCAACTTGAAAAGGATTTCCATATTTTATTGTGTATAGTGCACTAATTATTTCATAAAGCATGTTTTAGTTCATATTATCAGCTCAGCTGCATTAGGAATAAACAGAATATATTTTCCGAGCCAAGGCTCGCTAAATACAATGTTTATTCCTAATGCAGGATATTACCATCAGAAAACACACTCATGTGATAACCTATATGTTAAAAATAATATCCATTTCCATATAGCTGACATGTTTAGCCATGATACTCATGAATGTTGCCCAGCTGTCAAGTGTCACGTCATGGACAACATCTGTAATGGCAGTTAGGTATGTCAGGACCTTAGCTTCATCACTAGCAGTGTCCTAGAGCCTGATATAGGTGTCGAGGCTATGGTTCACAAATGGAGACTCAATAAGCACATTTCTGTGTTTGATGAGGCTTTCACACAAAGCAGTTGATGCTTAACAATGTCCTACCATTCGCGGTCACAGGGCAGACATTGTCTCGAAGTTACAGGTAACATACTAAGATTTCCGAGGGCGTAAACAGGAGGAGATGCAATCTCATACACACAGATTCCAGAGACGATGTGGAGCAAGTTCGATGTTAATATCACTGAACCAATACACATCTTGATGTTGTTGCAAAGTGTTTCTACCCTTCATATTTTCAGATCTACATAAAGCTTGTTGCACCATTCTAGCCAACTTGTCTTACGGAGTTGATTGTCTGTTTTGCTTTAGGATAAGCTCGAGTATAGTTCCTCCTCTTGCTTCCTCCCTGTGTATCAGAGAACCAGCTTCAATCATGTATACAATGTAGATTTTGTCTGCACATTATATTTAATAAATAATAATAAATATTTGTTACCAAAATACTGAATGTCCTTGAGGGGGTGTGCTATGCTCAAGGAATGTGTCACCATGGTTATGGCTGCGTGAAGGAAATTAATGTTGATCTAATTATACAAAGGGTTCTACTATCTCACAGACTAATTGTAACTAGAAACAATGTCTGTCATGGCTTTGAGTAAATGTTCAGGATTCTGGCTCTTCGGATGTCCTTTTGGATGAATAAAAGTGGTCGTTGGAAATTGTTTAAAAAGCAAATCCAGAGATGAGTATGAACCCTGTGGAAGTCTGGTGATGTTTATATTATTTGGGTCGTTTCATATTACACTGTATACTTTGTTATCCATATCTTTATATTATTTGGGTTGTTTCATATGACATCTTATACTTTCTTATCCATACTGAATACAGTAATGTCCTGTTTGTTTTGTTTTTGATAAAAGAGGGTGATCTAAAACATGATGTAAGACTTTGTCTTGTCACAGTAGATGTATTATAAAATGAGATATTCCTGCTATATATTTCCAGCATGCCACAAATCTGATAATCTGCCCTTGATTTTAGTGCTGTGCTGGTTTGTAATGTAAAATGTTAATGTAATAATATCAGTCTCATATTTGACTCTCAGGAATGCCCAAACCAGCACCTATTTCTGTTTTGAGGGAATTGAGCATCGGCCTCGGGCCTTGCAATTGTCAACTGCAGCAGCAATGACATCGTGTACACCGTACTTCCACTTTACCACAGCTCAGGTGGAGGCCTCGGACTGATGGGGACAATCAGAGCTGGTATGTCGAGGATGCAATACATTTCTAATCCAAATTAAGAAATGTTTTTATACTTAATTCAGGGCTGCCCAAACCAGTGTTTATAAGGCAAATCAAACTCACGTCACTCAGTGGTGGTTTCTTGTTGGTGGACTTCTCGAAGGATGACGTGTTGTACATGACGTTGCCGCTGTACCACAGCGCAGGTGGCGGGCTGGGTTTCTACGGGTCCATACGTGCTGGTATGATGTCAAATGCCTGTCTTGTCCATTCCACAGCGCAACCTTAAAGAACAAATAAACTTTGTTTTTTTAACTCTTTTAACTATTACATATGAAAGATTTGTGTTCAGTCTTATGCGGAACACCAAATTCATTCTTTAAAAACTTGTGGTTAATTAGTACCAAGCAAATAAAAGTTGCCAAAAAGTCGCCTGCTTCACTCTCGCCCGCCAACGAAACCACAGACAGGCTACGTAACTCTGTCACCCGAGCACTGCAGTGACGTCATATGAGGAAGGATTTTCAGTTAGTTGTATATAAAGTGTGTAGCAAGCTCGTCATTTTGATGATTTCTCGACATCAACGAAGACATGCCAAATCGTTGCGCTTGTCGTCAATTGCTCCTAGAGGTCGGGCGATGGTGTCGCCATGCACAGATTTCCACAGGACCGCGCGCAGTTTCGCGGCAAAATGGGTTATGTTTGTGAGTGCGCGGCTTAGCGTTGTGGGAAGCCTGAAACGATATCTTACTTGTGTTCAGATCGCTTCACGGAAGTTAAATAATCAAAACTACATACTAGTCGTAGTAACATATGTATATGATTGATGACCATAAAGATTTTCCATGACACAACTTGTAACATAACGATTTCTGCCTCAGAAGCGAGGTTGTGGTCGGTAACAATAATACTGTAAGTACATGTAGTATTATATTGACACTCACCTCGCTTCCACGAGAGAAATTGTTATGTTATACGCTATGTCATGCAAAATCCTATTGGCCATCAATCAAATACATATTTTACTACCAGTAGAAAGTAGTTTTGATTTTGTAACTCGGTGAAAACAAACCTAAATAGCATTTATACTCAGACTGGCGGATGTTCGCGATAGGGTGCCGCCATTTTTGAAAATCGTGAAGTCACGGGCTAAAGTCTGTTAGAATTAATGAGATTATGGTTTGTGCTCATCAAGTTAGAAAATCAAATTTGAATCATAACCAAAAGCATTTTGCACGACACAACTTATAACATAACGATTTCTTCCACGGAAGCGAGGTGGGGGGGTCAAAGTGACAATACTGCGCGATAAATTTCTTGCTACATTCACGTGGTTAACGTGCACTCACCAGTATGTAGATACTAGTCAATATACGTCTTTATATTTGGTCTTATAATCCTAATTAGTTTATTATCATACTTGTATGCATTTTGAAACTAAATAAAAAGCAGACGATCTGCTGATACTTAAAGTGCATTTTTAAAAGGACTGTAATATCTAGACATTTTATAGTTTGCCAATGTGAATCATGATTCGCACACACGCCCTAGTGTATGTCTCATTACACTTCACGGCAAAAACAACGATTCTGTTGAATGCTACGACTAATGAATAAAAACAAAATGCAAATATTAAAATTAAAACATATTAAATTTATAGGAACAATGTCAGGCTATTACCTTGTTCGAGGAATGTGTCCATCAATATCCACAAAAACGAGTGATATGCCATTCATCTGCAGCTGTTCCAAGTAATGTGTCTTTTAACAGTCTAGTATACGAAAAAGTGATATATCGTTTCAGGTATGTCACATTGGTGTATAGTCTCATTGGTCACCCAAGATAGCACACCTGGCAACTGATTGCATAATGTCCGCCATTCTTTAAAAACGGTAATTTAGTTAGCTAATAATGAGCAATCAATCACTGTATTGGCGGTTAATCCTTTGAAGGAAGGACGTTGTTTTTAAGCAGACACAGACACGACAGAGTGTATTCAGTATAGATTAGTAAATCTACATACATAAACACTACCTTTTGACAAATCTGCAGTGTAAGATAAAAGTAATTAATCAATCAGCGTGTTATCGGTTAATCCTTTGATCGATGTTTATAATGTTGAATATTTACTCCAGACACAAGAAATGCCAAATGGGAACCTTTGTCGGGTAATCTAAGTGGTGTTACCACTAATTATACCTGTTATAAATTCATTAACTGACCATCAAGTGAATGATGACAAATAACATGTGTAGGTTTATACCACCTAACACAGGTTTTCAACGAGGGAGTATTAATTGCTGTATTGCATGCAATTTCAATTGCATGTGAAAACTTATGGGCCGACACTGTTTTGAGAATACAAATAGAACTTCATTGTTGCATAAGAAATACATATAATCATTTGCTGTGTGCTAAAACTGTATGTACCTATTTACCTAAGTAATGGCAAAGTAGGTTTTTTAGTTTACCGATTCAAATAAATCAAATGTCAATTTTTAATATCATACGTAATAGACGTGATATTTTTACATGACATGATTAAATATCGAGGTAAAAAAACACAGAAATGGGATCAATTTGGATCAGTTATTATGCAAATAAGGCCTAACTACACCAAGCGATTTTGACAGAATCATCTATGAAAACAAGTTGTAACCCGGAAACTAGGCAAAGCAGGAGACAAAATTATATGACAGTAGATTGTGAGAACATATAGTTTTCATTTTCCACAACAGTTGTCACGATTTCAGGTTTATACAAACTGTAAACAAGATAATTTACCCCCTGAATCGTAGATGAATTCTGCATCGGCCCTCATATCTATTCCTCATATGATGTCACAGAGACGCCCCGCTCTGATTGGTTGAAATTTCGTTCGTGGATGAGAATTGTGCACTGTTGTCAAAAAGGTCGATTTAAGTTGCTTAAAGATCGAAGTGAGTAGTTTTAATGAAGGGGTTTCATTTATAGCGATGCCAGTTAGTGATTTATGTATTTGTACCCCCCTAGAGTATATGTGATCTTTAAGGGCTCTCCTTATGTGTTTTATCAATCCAAGCTAGCAACTCAGTAATTTCTTTGCACATTAAAGTGCAAATGACCTCATCCTAAAACCAACAACAACAAAAGCTAATCAGTTGCAACTCAAGTACTCTTCCTTAGTTATTAACTGATGACGTAGCCCTGAAAAATCATTAGAAGTTAATATATATTCTGTTGTCATCATTTTTCACTCGGATAAGACACGATTACTCATAAAATGTTTAATATGAAAGTTTATGAAGCTAAAGTTTGTATCCAAAGTTCTGAGAACTTTGCAATGACGTATGTTTTTTCGCTTGGCTCATTTGCATGCTGTTTGAGTCCACTGAGTCTCCCAATAAGCGTTGTCATTTTTTTGATAGGTGATATAAGCAAATCTGTCACTTACATTTTTCAATAGTAAATTTTTGTTCTGGTGAGTTATGTTTCAGTAATCTCTGTTTCAAACTGTGACAGTATGATATGTTATTATTCAGAAAGGTCTCTTGTTCTTCAAGTTCTAAATCGCCAGGCAATCTGATTGTAAAGGTTTTAAAATAACAAGACTGACCACATGTCTTTTATTGTCCAACAAGGTGTACTCACTATATTACTGATAACTCTTAGACGGTGATTGGCTAAAGGTAAAACCTGAATCCCACAAAAAGTCATTGATTTAAAACTAGAATTATAGAAAATGCATTTCTTTCCCTGTGATTACTGCTCTAAGGCAATGCTCGGTGTGTCATGGTGGCACTAAGAGTAGATAACATTGAAGTCAGCCTGTCTCTGTCCAAATTTCTAGGATTTTTTTCAAAAGTAAAAAGCTTGAGTTCTATCACAAGTTAGCAAAGTCTGATGAATAACTATTGCTATTTCAAATGATTGTATCCTATTATACTGATTGCATAAATGCTCTGGTCAGTTAACTTTCATTTCTGGTGTCCCCTGCGATGATACATTGCTAAAATCAGGTTAAAACAAATTTCACTCACTCACTAACTCTCAAGTGTTGCCCTGTGTTGCTTCTTGTATCGTCATGGCTGACTGCAGTCATTTTGTAACACTGGTGGAGGAGGCTTTGTACTGCATGCATCTCTGCAAAGTTTGTATTGTATGTGACATGTACATTAGCAATTAAACAATTACTTTGCTGTGTAAAACAGACTGACGGACCTGAGATTGTAAGCTGTTGTGTTGCTATGAGATATTAATCAGGAGTCAGTTAGCTTCAAGTGTGTCACTCTAAATATTTTTGTTTTTTATATTCCCAATTTATGTTTTTTATCTGCTTGAGAAACAACCTAACCATTAATTGATTTGAATGATCAAAAGAAATGCATATGGGTAGAACTTAAAGCAAGGTAATATAATCATATGAACAGATTTAAAATATATGGCTTTCCAACTTTGTAGGTGCAACTATGGTTCTACGAAGGAAATTTTCAGCATCTCACTTCTTTGAGGACTGCTGTCGCTACAGGGTCACCATTATACAGTATATTGGTGAACTGTTCCGCTACCTTCTTTCACGGCCAGAGGTGAGTTTACTGGGTGTCGACCTACAGTATATTGGTGAACTGTTCCGGTACCTTCTTTCACGGCCAGAGGTGAGTTTACTGGGTGTCGACCTACAGTATATTGGTGAACTGTTCCGGTACCTTCTTTCAGGGCCAGAGGTGAGTTTACAGGGTGTTGTACTACAGTATATTGGTGAACTGTTCCGGTACCTTCTTTCACGGCCAGAGGTGAGTTTACAGGGTGTTGTCCTACAGTATATCGGTGAACTGTTCCGGTACCTTCTTTCACGGCCAGAGGTGAGTTTACTGGGTGTTGTCCTACAGTATATTGGTGAACTGTTCCGGTACCTTCTTTCACGGCCAGAGGTGAGTTTACTGGGTGTCCTCCTTCAGTATATTGGTGAACTGTTCCGGTACCTTCTTTCACGCCAGAGGTGAGTTTACTGGGTGTCGATCCTACAGTATATTGGTGAACTGTTCGGTACCTTCTTTCACGGCCAGAGGTGAGTTTACTGGGTGTCGACCTACAGTATATTGGTGAACTGTTCCGCTACCTTCTTTCAGGGCCAGAGGTGAGTTTACAGGGTGTTGTACTACAGTATATTGGTGAACTGTTCCGGTACCTTCTTTCACGGCCAGAGGTGAGTTTACAGGGTGTTGTCCTACAGTATATCGGTGAACTGTTCCGGTACCTTCTTTCACGGCCAGAGGTGAGTTTACTGGGTGTTGTCCTACAGTATATTGGTGAACTGTTCCGGTACCTTCTTTCACGGCCAGAGGTGAGTTTACTGGGTGTCCTCCTTCAGTATATTGGTGAACTGTTCCAGTACCTTCTTTCACGGCCAGAGGTGAGTTTACTGGGTGTCGTCCTACAGTATATCGGTGAACTGTTCCGGTACCTTCTTTCACGGCCAGAGGTGAGTTTACTGGGTGTCCTCCTTCAGTATATTGGTGAACTGTTCCGGTACCTTCTTTCACGACCAGAGGTGAGTTTACTGGATGTCCTCCTTCAGTATATCGGTGAACTGTTCCGGTACCTTCTTCATGGCCAGAGGTGAGTTTACAGGGTGTCATCCTACAGTATATTGGTGAACTGTTCCGGTACCTTCTTTCACGACCAGAGGTGAGTTTACTGGGTGTCCTCCTTCAGTATATTGGTGAACTGTTCCGGTACCTTCTTTCACGGCCAGAGGTGAGTTTACTGGGTGTCGTCCTACAGTATATTGGTGAACTGTTCCGCTACCTTCTTTCACGGCCAGAGGTAAGTTTACAGGGTGTCATCCTACAGTATATTGGTGAACTGTTCCGGTACCTTCTTTCAGGGCCAGAGGTGAGTTTACTGGGTGTCATCCTACAGTATATCGGTGAACTGTGCTAGTACCTTCACAACATGCTCTTTTTCACAACTGGTTCATCTCATCCAATATTCAGATATAATACCGATGGCTCTGGACTCATTGACTACTTCATTGCATGGTTGTACTGTTTTCCTTTCAGAGCCCTGAAGAGAAAAGTCATCAAATTCGAGCAGCATTTGGCAATGGTCTGCGCAGAGACATTTGGGAGCAGGTGCAGGCGAGATTTAGAATACCCCAAATAACTGAGTTCTTCGGGGCAACAGAAGGAAACACAATGTTGTTCAACGTCAGTAACAAACCTGGGGCTATTGGAAGACTCTCTCCACTGTTGGTGAGTTCAGTACGTGGACAGGTTTGATGGTCAAAGTCCCACTTTCACAAATAAACTTAAAGTGAAGACAAGTGAACTACTAAGGATGGAAACTGACAGCAGCATAACGCAACATACAGTCAATGTCCTTGACCATTTGTTCTTGTTTTCCGATGATGATTGAAACATTATCCAGAAATGGCAAACTTTTATGGCTGTGACTATGATTTTTTTACGCTCATTACATGAATATACAAATAATGTAAGTCCGTACGTACGAATTGGAATATCTTAAGAACTGTTCACTAGATTATTTTCATATTTGGTACCTATGTTCATCACAGTATAAGAAAGGTCCGATTCAGGTTTGGTGAGCTTGACCATTTCAAGGTCACAAGGGGACTTTAACGTTTTACCTGCATGTTAAGCTATCTCAAGAACCGTTCACTGGATTTTCTTCATATTTGAAACCAAGCTTTATCTAGGGAAAGCCAGGGCCCAGTCGATTTTGATGACCTTCACATATTTGTCAAGGTCATGGCAACACTTTGAAGATTTCAGCATGTAAACCTGCATGTTAAGCTATCTCAAGAACCGTTCACTGGATTTTCTTCATATTTGAAACCAAGCTTTATCTAGGGAAGGTGCAGGGCCCAGTCAATTTTGGTGACCTTCACTTAATTTTCAAGGTCACAGAGACACTTTAAAGATTTCAGCATATTAACCTGAATTGTCAGCAAGATATTTAACTGGTTAACTGGATTTTCTTCATAGACTTTCAAGACTTCCCTTGAATGTTTTTCAATAAGCAATTTCTTTAGTACTATTTTTGCTTATTTCATGCACTATGACATTCATGTCAAGGTCAAAGTCAGTCTTGAAAATATGTGAGTGTTTGAACATCAAAAGAGCAAGATATCAAGAGAGGTTGGCTGGATATGTTTTTGTTGACATTTAACTTAAACTTTCATTACTTTATAAGTTTGATTTGATATTTTGCGATGGGGGATTATGTCACCTTAGTGACAATGCTTGTTTCAAATTTTCTTTTGTCTTAATTACTTATTTATATTATTTTAACAGCGGATGTTGAGTCCAAATTACCAAACCTTGGTCAAATATGACATTGCAACCGCAGAACCAATCAGAGACAGCAACGGACATTGTATAGAAGTTAAACCAGGTTAGCTTTACCTCCACATTCAATATATATGTCTGAAGTTTGAAGTTTGTAGCACTTCCTAAAGAACTGGCATCACACCTTTGACACTTTATGCGAAATTTCATGAGATTTGAATCAGATTAAACCCCAAGCTTATGCCACTCATATACTCCATCATGCCCCGTTGCATCGTTCAAAAAAGTACATTCCAAAAACTGAACCACCAGAATTCTGCTATCTGCCAGCTTCACGCAAGACTATCACTGCTGGTAATCCATGTTCGTACACTTTCAAACCGCTTGGCCACAATCCTGTCCCAAATGATGAAAAAATTGTCCAAGAATCCCAAGTCCTAAGTAAATCATCAATAATAATTCACCATATTTAAGAATATACAACATTGTACAGTATGCAACACAAACACCACTCACACTCTCAGCTAATAAATTGTATGTCTAGCCAGTCGATTGTCATTAAATCACTTGCAATTCATTTATTGAGACTGAACTGTCACTACTGAAAACAAAGTATATCCTTTGGATGAGGATGCCAACTGTTGTGATTTGAATTTTTTATTGAGTACTTTGTGTGTTTTATGTAGGAGAGAAGGGCCTGTTCATTTCGGCCATTGCTCCTGAGTTGGAAGAAGTCAACTTCTATAAGGCATCACAGGAAGCCAATGAAAAGAAGCGTATCCGTAATGTTTTCAAGAAAGGTGACTCTTACTTCAACTTCGGTGACCTCTTCTACCTCGACCGAGACTACTTTGTGTACTTTGTTGATAGAATTGGTGACACTTTCAGGTTGGTAGCCAAATGTGATGAAACTATTTCCACTAGGATTAAGTCTAAAGAATTTTCTTTAATATCAGATTGTTTAACCAGATGCAATACCTCTTTACAAGAAGAGGACATTGTAAGAGGTCATGGCAGGTCAACTTTCGAATTAACCAATCACCATCAAGTCTTCTAATGTATAATTTCCGGATTTAATCAAGGAAATTTGAATTTGAAAAAATAATAATAAACAATAATATTGCTATGATATGTTGTATATACTGTTGTTTGTGAGTTTGTGACATTTACTAACTGAAAGGCTTTCCAGGGTGGTATTTGTTGTGTAGTGGTTTCTTTGGCAGAGATTGAAAATTTCCAATTCAAGGTGTTAAAGAATTTAAGCCATCTTGTTTTTGAAATTTGCACCCACACATCCTTTATTTTAATTGACTGGTAAAAGTTTGTGGGCTTTCTATGGAGGTGGGGTAGCCCAGTGGTTAATGCACTCACTCATCACACTGAAGACATGGGTTTGATTCAGCACATGGGTACAATGTGTGAAGACCATTTCTGGTGTTCCCCACTGTGATATTGTTGGCATATTGCTAAAGGTGGCGTAAAACTAAACTCACTCACTGACTCATTTCTATGGAGGTGTTGTCAAATCTTGATGCAGACAGCAGTTATATCACTGGAAGTTCTGATTCTTTACCAAGATTGTGTTTGATTTTTAAAATAAAACAAAAAGGCAAACTTTCTATTTAGTTACTGCAATATTTATCAGAACATAGATATCCTCTTTTCATCGCTGACTTGATGGATTGTCCCACAGCTATTACCATGAAAAATATTCAGTGCCTCAGAATGAATCTAAAAAGGTTTGTTGTCGTTCTCACTATAGTGTTAGTACATCGACTAACAGTGTCAACTCTGCTTGGTTTCTAGATGGAAGGGTGAGAACGTATCAACAACGGAGGTGGCCAACATTTTGACTTCCCTGGATTTCATCCATGATGCCAATGTCTATGGCGTCACTATTCCAGGTGGGTGTTTTCAGGTCTGTGGAAGACTTTTTTGCTGTAAATTGGTGGGAAATCTGAGGTTGTTATCCCAGTTAGCATGCTTGTATCATTTGTCCAATACGTAGTGTACCAGTTGCCTTTATTATAAGTTATCTGGATTCCAAGTATACCATAGTTTTACACTCATAAAATTCGAGGACAGACACTGGGTGCATCCTGTCTCATGAAGAATTTTATTAACAGTGAGTGAGTATGGTATTCTGATGTTTTTAGCAATGTTTCTGCAATAGTTTTTAGTTTTACACCGCACTCAGCAATATTCCAGCTATATGGCAGCGATCTGTAAATACTCGTATCTGGACCAGACAATCAAGTGATCAACAGCATAACATCGATCTACGCAATTGAGATACGATGACATGTGTCAACCCAGTCAGCGAGCCTGACCACCCGATACCGTTTGTCATTCCTGCAAAATCCCGGCAGAGGACATCAGAGTCAGAAAAAAGTATTAATATGCCAAGGTATATGCAGATTAATAGAATCATTCTGCATCATTCTATGTATTACTCCCAATTGTGTAGATCGATGCAGGCCACCGTCAAATAACTGGAAAATTGTTGAGTGTGGCGTTAAACAACAATTTAAGCTAAACCATCAGAGGTCAAATCAAAAGATACCTGTACAACCTGACCTGACCTGTCTAGATGAACGATGTGTTGAGCCAATCAAATGTTACCTCTGTAAAGTAATACAGTTTCATTTGTGGACCACCTCAGTTCGGCTATTTTGATCCTAACAATATAGACTCAAAATGACACAAATACTTCATTGTGTTCCCTTTTGTACGTACATGCCATGGTGCCAAGTACTGCAACTTTTAAATGTTTAGATTCATAACAACCATTGTTGTTGCTGAAATTGAGATGTCTGCTATTCTGCTCGAATAATTCACTTAATTTAGAAGCTTTGACTGTTTTCATGCAACTGACTAAACTGTCACACAAAGTGATATATTCAGCTTGTTCCGGAATAACACGAGTTGGTCAGGAATGGCTGATGTATATGTCTTGTGTCAGCTAGTTTTGTTATCAGTTGATTAGTTGAGCATCTTGTGTATTTCAGGGCAAGATGGTCGAGCCGGCATGGCAGCCCTGACACTCTACGATGATAAACCCTTCACCCCCGAGCTCCTGCGAAAAATCTGGAAACACTGTGAGGAAAATCTAGCTACATATGCCCGTCCAATGTTTCTGCGTCTTCAAAAGGAGGCTACGCTGACAGCTACATTCAAACAGAGGAAGGTTGAGCTGGTCAAGGAGGGATTTGACATCAACCTAGTGGACGATCCTCTCTATTTTGTTGACCAGGTCACTAAGTCCTACATTCCCTTAAAACAGGACACATACTCCCGAATCTTGACCACATCCAAGTTGTAGCTGTGGCAATGGGGTAGCCAGTTCAAATTGTAGGTGTCAGCACCTGTACCATGAACCACTGTTGCCTTGTAACTGACCAGGGGAACCTTATATCCTCAGTATTATGACATAAGTAAACTCCAGGTGTAAAGTCGAAGGAATATTGCTATTAGTTGTTACTATCTGTGTTTTCATGCGAACTATGTGCTTTGTTAAGAGTTTATATCTGGAATAGACAGTTTACTTCATCTTCCATCCAAAAGAAATACTTACTGTAATCAAGAACCGATCCACAATGTCTGTCCATTTTTATATTGTAATTAATGATTGTCCATTCATAGCACCATCTCAATATTGATGAGGGATGTGTTCAAGCACATAGCTTCTTATTATTATCACGTAAGGGAATCAACAAAAATCAGTCCACAGACTGAATTTCGTCTTTTTTAAGGTGATGGAATTAATCATTACTATACAGATCTCGTGATATTAGTCAGTGCTCTTTTGTTGGAAACTTATAGAATATATGCCCCTGGTCCCAATCCACAAAGCATTCGGAGCGTTATCTTAAGTATATTAATTCATTATAGGTTTATGAAAATCAAAGTGCCATGAACTCTTTGTGTGGATTGGGCACCTGGATTTTAACATATATATTGTGACCTGTGCCTGAAATTTACTATTGCTCAAAACCAGCATACATGTATGTGGCGGTCAGTGATTTTTTGTCTTGTTTCAGATAAACTAAAGACACTGTTTTATATGCTACTTTTTTGTGTCATGGCATGAAATCCATTTAAGAGGAACTCTGTAGATGATAGAGGATGTGAGACTTTTCTTGTCAAAGGACATGCTGATCTACAGAGACATGACAAAATAGATACTAGTATTATCGTGTTTGAAAGTGCCAACTTTTAAAGATCATGAGATGGGATAAAGGTTTTCCTTGACAAGAAAGGGTAAATGTTCTATTTGTTACGACAGATCTTACTGAAACAGACTGCAAGTAGTTTTTTCATAGACTGTTATTTCATTCAAATGAGCTGTAGAGAATCACAACCTTGTGTCTTTTGATATCAACACTCATTGATAGAAACTCTGAGGGTCTCTGATAAATAGCATCCCACCACATGGAGGCTTGCAAAATACTTCTGTAGACAATCTTGGATGTATATTTTATACAAAAAACACACAAGGAGATTCTCTTTATCGTCTCAAATCATTCTTCATAATTGTACATTAGTAGAATTCACGTTGCCTGCAAGCAGTGTGATGCAATTTGATGGTGGTTCTATAGTAATTCATCACTAAAACATGAGTCTGTGTATGTGTGATTGGCTGCAAGAAGTAAAGCATTGTACAGAGCCTATATAGATGTGCAACTGAGGACAATATGAATATTGAATAGATGTAACCAAAACGGCAGCAGGTATCAGGTAACATTTTTACGGCTTGTTTCTTCTGCTTTCTAAAGTCAGGAGCATGAGTCAAATGTTAGTGATGTATATTTATTATGAACCAGTAGCAATTGTCCAGTTCTCCTTGGTTGTTATCTGTTATATGCGTTAAAGTCTATATTTTAACCATCTTGAGTGACGCACAACATCGCTTTTTTATCAACAGATCATTCCAAAATGTAACTAAAATCTATTATCTGATACAATACTGCTCTGAAAATCTATGGACACCTGTGCCCGAGTTTGTGTCAGGTAAACTAATAACTCTGTGTTTGTTGTTTAACGTCACACTCAGCAGGATTCCATCTGCATATATGAAGACTGTAAAGCAAGCCTGGACTAGACAATACCATCATTGATATTATGGCCAATGATTCATGTCATCTGTGAACCTTGGTGTGCCAACAACCAAGTCACTAAGCCAGGATCATGTATCCATTGTATCTTGATGTTATTGGACACATGAAAAATGGTGTGAAGATTGGTCTTCACTTCTGTCATATGATGACTAGAGGGATCGGGTGGTCAGACTCACTGACAGCTGATGCATATGATCTTATCCCAGATCGGTGCTCATGATGTCCATCACTTGATTGTGTGGACCAGATTTGATTATTTTCTGTCCACTGTTATATCGGTGGAATATTGCTGAGGATGCGGTTACACAACAACCATGATGTCCCAGTATTCCAGAGTGATGCATCAGACTTAATGTAGAGTGGACGTTATAACAAAATGACAGATAATGCTTGTGGGTCATTTTTCAGTGTCAATACATTTATGTGTTTTTAGGTTTGTGGTGGTTTTAAATGAAATTTCCATGCATTTGATACTCATTAACACCCTCAAATCTGAAAACACATATTATTTATATTCTAGTTTTTGATGACAAGGTTATAATTTGTTCCTGTAGAATCAGATTTTACTTCAGTGTTCATTTATTTGACATTATATATCACAGAATTAATTCAGCCTCTTTAGTGTACACATTAATTACTTGTTGTAACTTGGAATAAGCCAGCTTGCAGAGTTTGTTTGAAATTATGCATGAAAGCCAAGGGGTACTCACATAACTGTAGAAGTACAAACATTCCAGATTCAAAGACCACAAGACCAGCTGAAGCAAACCTCTGTGACCAAAGGATCCCGATTTCTGAAACACTGCCTTAAATTGCTCCCATTGTCTGATGCCAGTGTGGGTAAAACTGGTCCATAATACCTACTTAAGTTACTGACTGTAAAAGTGCAACTAAGATCAGCAAGAGTGGAAACTTTATAGTCAAATTTTACAGTCAGTTATCTCCCTTGCTTATGGAAGACGTATCATAATGGCTTCCACATTCTGGCAAGGCCGCCAACCATGGCTTCTTAGTTTGCTTCACTATTTTTGCACAAAGGTTTCCTTATATAGCTTTGGAAAAACTAAGAAAAATGGCCGGGCTCAAAATAAACAGGGCAGGGTGCTGCACCCTGCTAAAAATGCCTTGCGGAAACTCTAAAACATTTTTACCGATATCCAAATAGGAGTTTTTAGGTATCTGTTCAACTAGATACCGGTGATCGAAAAACTGTTTCATTTGCTGTGTTATGTCATCTATGCGAGGCTTTGACATTAAAGTGAAAAGCTTTCTGTTGTGATCATGTGTCACATGCACATACCTGACCAGTGTTGTCTTAGAAATGTCCATGTTGTCTGTTTAGTGACTGCTTTTTATATTCAGATTTTCATTTATTCCAGGCCTCATTTGACTTTTTGTCAGGTTATATTTTAAAATGTTGTTTCATTAGTTATATCGATGTGTTTTTGTATCTGAAATCGACTATATTCACTTGATCTTGTATCATCACTGTTACAGTGTGGCCATATGTTTTGACTATTGGGTAACAGAAATCAACATAGTTTTTGTTACTGTCCTTCACAGAACAGCTATTATGTTATAGCTGTTTTTAGCCTTTGACAACTGTGCTTCATGAAACTAGTACATTATTCACCTTGAACTTGGAACATGTCAGTACTGATTCCTGGATATACATGCCGCCCTGAGTTAATACTGTCAGTGGTCGATATATTCTCATAGACAAATAACACCAGAAGCAAGGAGCAATACTTCATATAAAAAACTTGAAGTTGTAGTTGTTTGGAATTTTTTGTAAATATTTATTAAAAAGCCAATAATTAAATGAACTTAAGGTTTTAAAAAGAGTCTTTGCAAGAGAATTTGATGATGACATTGTCCATATTTTATCAATATTCTAGATGGAGATCTTTTACATAATTTGGATCACAGTAAGTCCGGATCCATATTCAAGAATATGAACCAATCTTATACCTTGGAAAGAAATCCCATAATCTCATCAATGTTTTGGATAGTGTATATCAGCCAAACCTATGCTTACAACAGTCAAAACATGTCACCTGTAGAAGCTGTTTTCAGTTGCCCTATTTAACCATGAAAACATATTAATAGTTACAGCTAGATTAACACTTGATGTTACCAAACATACTTTCCTGTCTTCCATTGCCTATATGATAGAAATAGACTGTAGCTTGTGTTATACATTGAATATACATTTTCAGATGATTATTTGTTGTTTGTATAACTAATAATAGAATGATTTAAGATGATTACTGCATTTGATACCAGACTAAACTGGAATTGATTATCAGAATTCAGGGATATTCTTGTTTTAAGCTAGATGACTGATTTTAGAGCTGTGATACCTGTATAAAATGTGAATCAATTCAAGATAAAGTCCATTTTTGCAAATGATGGGATTGTTTTGCTGAAACATTTTGAGCAAGTAACTGTTTTCATTCATCGATTGAAGGACTAAAAAGTATATCCAAGTTGTTCCTCAATATAAAGAAGTTGACATTCATACATTCTAGCCTTTATGTTGAAAGGATGAAATGCAAAGTTTCAAAGTGTTCATCTGAAGTCTGATCAATACTGAAATCAACCATACACACACCCTTGTACACAAACTCAAATACAGAGGAAAATAGATGTTCTGTTAGTCTTGGGTAAGTCCTCTTGTCTAAAGACTGCCTCCGTGGTGTAGTGGTTAGAGCGTCGGCTCGGAGAGCAGAAGGTCGTGGGTTCGATCCCCGACTGCGTCATACCAAAAGACGTAAAAATATGGTACTTGTTGGTCCCTGCCTGGCTCTCGGCATTAATAGGTACAACAAGGACTGGTCGGCTTGGAGTCAGTATAATGTGTCTGAGTGGGGTATTCATGCTTCACTGCGGTTTGGTATCTCAGTGGGCTAGCACTATAAAACCAGCTTAAGTCTGGGCTAGTACAAGCAGCTGCACATACACATATACATCGTCACCTCATCTAACCTCTTGTCTAAGAGAGGGATGAACAAGTTTGTGATGTGCTACCAAATTTTGGAATCTCTCATCTTGCATCTGCCTCAAGTATGAATGACAACTAAAGACAGGTGAACTTCAGATACTAGGATTTATTCCTTTGAAACAAATTTCATCTTAGAAGTATGAATGAAACAAAGAAAAGAGATAGAAGTAAACTAAATCTAAACATGCAACCTTCATAATCTTGGACAGTTTATGTTTACAGATTTTGTATTCATTTACACATTGTATACAAATCAAACTGTGGCCTCCACCTCCCCATCTAGCCACACCTACACCACCTGTACTAACCATGACTTTAACATGTTGTACACTGTATACAAACTACAAGCCTATCCAAACAGTGACCTCCACCTCCCCATCTATCCACACATACACCACCTGTATGACGTCACTGCAGTGGTCTGGCGACAGAGTTACGTAACCTGTCTGGTTTCGTTGCCGGGCGAGAGTGAAGCAGCCGATTTTGGGGCAACTTTTAATCGCTCGGTATTAATTAACCACAAGTTTTTTTTTTAAGAATGAATTTGGTTTTCCGCATAAGACTAACCACAAATCTTTCATATGTAATAGTTAAAAGAGTAAAAAACAACAAACTTTATTTGTTCTTTAACATTACATCTTGTACACTGTATACAAACTACAACTTGTCAAGCCTATCCAAACGCCATCTTTACCAGCTATGACATATATTATAAGTTGTATGCTTCTCTAGAGGGTAATACGGTCTGATGTACGCCTCTTTGTAGCGGTGTCATCCCTCGCCTACCGGTTCGGGTGACACTGCTACAAAGAGGCGTACATCAGACCGTATTACCCGAGGGAGAAGCATACAACGTATTTATCTTACCGCAATGTTAAATGTACAAACTATTTTATTATATGATCGCTACCGACTATATGACATGTAAACAAAATGGCGTCTGCCACTCGACTGGATTTTTTTAAATCAGTGAAACATATTCTGACAAAGGTGAACACTGCTATAAAAATGGAGTGTGCAAGCGATTCAATGTTTAAATGGTTTAAATAAAGCAGTGGAAGTCGGTTAAATACATCTGTATATAGTGAAATCAATAAAGCCTAATCGAACGGTTTTTGAACTCCGGACACTGCATGCGTCAGGGAGACGGTGATTTCGTAGACAAAACCAGTTCGTAGACGCGGTGAATTCGTAACCCAGACCGGTTCGTAGACGGTGATTTCGTAGACGTGTATAAATAATTGAATAATAGTATATATTAAGTTTGATTTTTACTTAGAATGTTTATAACGAAGTTGTTATGCTTTGTTTTCAGTGATACGAAACTAAGGGCAGCTAAAGACTCAAGAAAATGTGAATGAATATTTTCCCGTATGCTTTGTTTTCAGTGATACGAAACTAAGGGCAGCTGAGGACACAAGAAAATGTGATTGAAGTGTGAACGAATATTTTCCCGTATCTTGTCTACCTTCTTGAGGTTTATATACCATAAGTGTGTGTACAGGTAAACTTTGTCGGCGGATTAGAGAAAATTAGTCTACTCATCATAATTGCCGACTGGTTTCATTGTTGTGGGAGGATTAACAGTTTTCACTGAGTTGTTGTGAATGTGGAAAGAGTTCCGCCCGTACGAATTCACCTACAGCCATGCGTCATACGATTGTTAGCGATACAGCTTCTCGGCGGAGAGTTTGGCGGTTACCGTGGCAGCCGGTAATATTTTTTGCAGTCGTCACCCTCCTGGGAGGGGTGACACGGAAACTTATTAAAGCGTCATTGACCAATGAAATTAAAGTATTTTACATGAAGGTAAGATAAGTTATGTCCTATCATCTGATATCTAACAGAAACTGGTCTATGAATTTGAGTCCAGTTCAACATTATAACATTGAGTTATCACTTCACTTCTTCACTTGTATGTTACTTATTCCTAAGAAGTATAACTACTGGACAGGAATGGGGAGCTATAACTCTTGACAGGGAAAGGAACTAGAAGTACAGCCTCTGATAGGGGCAGGAAATGGTGCTAGAGGCACAGGGAAGAACAGGGCCTGGATTTTCAAAGCTCTCTAGCGCTAAGATAGTCGTAAGTTAATGTTAATGTATGGCACTTACGACTCTCTTAGCGCTAAGATAGTCGCAAGTTGATCTTAAAATATGGCACTTGCGACTATCTTAGCGCTAAGAGAGCTTCGGAAATCTAGACCCAGGACTAATATGCGCACTTTATAGGAAGAAAATCTGCAGCTTCCATTACCAAGAACCGAGTCCATGAATCAACGTTTTTAGTTGCTTGGCTACTTGATTGATCTACTTCGTCAAGACGTCGTTTCTTTTCATGGCGAGATGAACCAGCTTGTTGTGACATGATGAAAGGAATATGATTAATCACTCCTGTTCCCCACCCACCAGGGATACAAGGGTGGTATACTCCAGTAAATACGACATAAATAGCTACCAAATAAAAGCGTCTACCAAATGTATTGTCAGGCTGGTTCGGCTCTAAAAACACCCTTGGAGACATATAGAATTTTGAGATTTCTACTTCACCAGATTGGCCCATGAGCCACCGCCTTCTGGCATAGGACTCCAGGCAATGAAATATATTGATAATATATTGATAATTTGAAAATTGGAAAGACCAACACACCAAAATGAGTAAAATGTGCAAAAATAGTCACCATGCACAGGGCTTGTCGTGAGCAGCCGACTGATAGAATCGGGCCTATTCTACCAGCCGTCTAGGTGAAGTAAGGGCATAAGTGGTGTGTTGGGCAAAAGGAACACGGTTCTAGGCTCCCTTGCCCTCAACCACCAGAATCCCGCACTCCACCCATACAGGGGCGCAACCCACGGTAAACAGGTTGCCCAATTCGGTCTTACGACCAGCAATAGGGTGCTGTAAACTTATATGCCCCCGGGTCCGCACGGGGATGAAGAGGTATTAGCGTTACCCAGCACCCACCACGAGGAGGTTGCTCTTCAAGGGTGCCTTCTACACAGATACCCCAGTGGGGAAGCCTAGAGGTTAAAGCGTTCGCTCGTCACGCCGAAGGCCCGGTTCGCTTCCCCACATTGGTACAACGTGTGAAGCCCGTTTCTTGCGTCCCCTGCCGTTGTATTGCTGGAATATTGCTAAAAATACTCTCTTCTCTCCTCCTCCCACCCTAACTTCTGCACATATGATACTATCATCTACGTAGATGGTATATTTTAGTCTGTGACACAAATAAGCTTCCACACATTTGCACCATTATATAAACTGTTATGAAAATATTCACTTGGTGGAGAACTGTCTCTGTGAAATGAAAATTATAGTATGTACAAAATATCATAACAATATTATTTTTTATATACTGAGTCAAAAAAGAAACTTCACATTTTTTCTTCAGGGCACTATAAAAGAACAAGAGATGGTAAGATGGTTAAATTGTTATTATTTCATTGCTGAGATCTGTGTGATGTACTCGATACACTGACAGTGCCATAATCAGTTCCATTAGGCTATGTACACCGCCGTTCCAAAACATGGGTATACAGAATGTCAAGTCACAATATGGACGTCGAAAATGGAGATTGGCAGCCCGCAACCGATTTCGAATGGTCTGTGAGGACAGTCGACCTCTAAACATCTCAGCCCTGGTTCGTGTAGCCGGCAGAAATCTGTCACGTAGGTGACGTAGGACGAGTTGACGGTCTTCTGCTCGTGACGTCACACGTGGACGACCCGAACTTGGGCGATCAGAAGTGGTGCCAGTTTGTTGTAGACGACCTCGCAAGTCATACACAGTCAATAACTGATCATCCCACTTGCACTTGCGACGTCAATAACTGATCTTCCCGCTTGCAACATGCCAACGGCACGTTCACGTTGCACATTTGACAATTGTGGCATTTCAAGTACCGTTAGAACTGTGGTTTAAAAGTGTTTTTTCAATTCTTGAGGCCAATGCAAACACGTGCATATGAAAAACCTGATATGGCACTAACGTCATTTGCACGACGAATGGATGGGTTTGAGTGGGTTTTGCTAACGTTTTTCTAGAGTCGAAAGATAGGGATCCCATTTTGGATACATAGATGTATCATGAGAGAAAAATGATTCATTATTTTTCAAATTACATTTTGTGAAGTTTCTTTTTTGACTCAGTATATATGGTTTCTTGGTTTTATATGCCTACCCTTACATTTTCAGTGGTTTTGCAAAGGGAGATCATTTTTGTAACGTTAAGAGTAGGCTCCCTTTAATCAATTAACGTTAGAAAAAATAAGTCTTTGATTTAACATGTGCATTTCCGGGGAAATTCATTTTGTTGTTATCCTGAATGTTTCACTCATTTACTTAAAGATGTATTTAGAAAGATATATAAAAAATTTCCGCTGTTGTTTAGGTCACGATTGCTAAGTTCAAGCTCGGCTCCTATGAATCTTCGTTTATCGAAGGGTATCATCGCTGTCACACCTCTGCTCTTTTGAAAGTTTGTTCTACATATTTGAGGTCGTAAGCTTTCTGCTTGCTTCAGTAAAGTAATTCAATGTATAGATACAGTGTGTGTGTGTGTGTGTGTGTGTGTGTGTGTGTGTGTGTGTGTGTGTGTGTGTGTGTGTGTGTGTGTGTGTGTGTGTGTGTGTGTGTGTGTGTGTTTGTGCGTGTGTGTGTGTTGTCGTCGGTCGGGCAGTAGCATTCAATGCTGTAGCACACAGATTTATATGTTTAGGGTCCCTTGTTATACTGAGTGATGTTCTTTTTGCCTTTTTTCAAAGGAGACTAAGTTCAGATTGTAATTTAGTCTTTGATATAACTCTATTTCGATTGCCAAGTCATATGTTTAGGATTTGTATTTAGTACTTAACAAAGGCCTGGCTATTATAGGCTTACACTGACTCATGTTGTTAGAATAAGGCCCTTTTTGAAACATTTATGGTAAGAATAAACTGAACCCCTTCTAAATTTATACATAGATGATATGCAGGTGGATACTGATGTCCAAGATCGACTTTGTTCTAATTGAACATGAGGTACATTAGGTAAAATCACTGAATGATCCATGCATTGTACTTTACAGATTTTTCTGACTAAAGTTGGGGCCCCTTTGTGCGTGCGATTTCGTTTGGTTGGGAGACTGTAAAGCCACTAGATTCAGGTTCTAATTTGTGCTATTGGTAATATAACCAGCTGATTAAGTCAGCTCATACATTATCATACTTGCATGTATTCTATTTTACAGATTTCTCTTGTGAGACTTGAGTTTGGAGTTGAATACTCTAGTATAATCTTGAGTTGGTGCAAGAGAGATAAACTGTGAAGGTAACTGACATGAATTGCTTTAGGCATTGGTATCAGACATTGTCCCTCTCACAACTTCACACATGTATACAATTACATTCATTTCAAGAAACAGTGAAATAAAATGTATTATGATTTAATAAATGTCTCTTTTCTAATAATTTGTACTTAGAATTACATCCAACTGCACTTTAGAACCACAAGATGTTGTGTCCCAACGAGAGTTGGGTGAGCCTGGATGACTTTCAGCCTCACTGTACCTGTCTCTACCCTCACACAACTTGGACCGATGCAGCTATCCCCCCCAACACCACTAGGTCCATCAGCCCCACTAGCCCTACCCCTAGATCACCCATGTTTGGTAGTAACAGACCAGACAGCCCCATCAGCAAGTATCTAGAAAACCAGGACTCATTCTTTTATCCAGAATGTCCCAGATTTAATTCATTCTTTGACACCAGTGATCTAACACCAACATTTCTATCAGTCAATCCAGATATCTGGTCTGTCAGCCCAAGTGATGAGTCTCTCCCAGCCAGCACCAGCTCCAGCCTGACCAGCCTGAGCTCCACCAGTCTTACTGACCCCTTCCCCAGCTCTTCTACCCTTTTCCAGAATTCTGAGGAATTTTTCGATGATCTTCTTCCCTCGCCATCTTCCAACACAACCTGCTTCAACTATGGCCTCACACCTAGCAGATCTCTGGAATCAGACATGTCAGGTTTGCCAGATGACATGAACCTCTCAGATACATTTTACAAAGAAATCTGGTTATATAACACCTATGACCTTTTTCAGGATGGACCACTACTGTCCGCACGCTGCATGTCTCTTCCTGTCAGCCCAGTGAGCAGCTTCACCAACCTGAGTGAGTGCAATGTGTCCTGCAGTCTGACCAGCCTGTGCCACCAAGGAGTGTCACTTCCAGTCCCCAGCAGGAGACCTGGACCCCTGAACAAGGTGGTGGATAGGAAGAGAAAGAGAGATGAGGTGGAGGTGAAGGTTTGTAAGAGGGCCAGGCTATAAGTATGGTAGTCAGATTTACAATGTTTGTCTGAATGTATGTCTTAGACACTATTTTAGTACAATTAATTAACTTTTCAGGGTTTTATATTTTACTGACTAGTTCTAAGTGTCTTGCTGTTGTTCTAGTCACAACACTCTACTCCAGTTAGTAATACCTTACAGCCCAGTTCTTACTTACAGTCGCTACATATGTACTTTAATTCCTTTACTGATGGTCCTAGCTCATGTCCCTATCTCTTGATCTCACAACCATTACATTCCTTGTTCCTGGTGCTACTTGCTAATCATGTTCTTGTGGTCTTTTCCGATATTTGTGGCCCTGCCATTGGTTCCAGGTCCTGTTCCTTACTGTACTTATTCGGCGGTGGGGTAGTCTAGTGCTTAAAGCGTTGGCTCGTCACGCCAAAGACCCGGGTTCGATTCCCCAAATGGGCACAATGTGTTAAGCCCATTTCTGGTGTCCCCCGCCGTGATATTGCTGGAATATTGCTGAAAGTGGCGTAAAACTAAACTCAGTCAGTCAGTCAGTACTGTACTTATAGCACCATTTCCTGCTCCTATAAGCAGGTGTACTTCTAGTTCCTTTCCCTGTCAATAGTTACAGCTCCTCATTCCTGTCCCTGCCAGTAGTCGTACTTCCTATGTAACATACAAGTAAATTAATGTAACAACTCAGTGTTGTAATGTTAAACTGGGCTCGATTTCATAGACCAGTTTCTGTTGATATCAGAGGATAAAATATAAGATTATGTTATAGCTGGTAAACATGCTGAAGCTGTGGCTATGGGGAGGTGGTGGTGGTTGGAGGAAGGGGGGGGGGCTGTTTGTGTAGACTTGTATTATACAGTGTATAAGATGTAACTTTGAAGTCGTGGTTAGTACAGGTGGTGTAGGTGTGGCTAGATGGGGAGGTGGAGGTCACTGTTTGATTGGTATACTTGGTATGAACTGAAACTGTGTCAAAGTCTCTTTTTAAACCGAAAGCACGTTTATGTATTGTCATTTTAACAATTTAAGAAAAAATTCTGAACAACTACTTGGATCAGGTTTGTACATGACGTATTTCACCTTGCTTTTGTCAATGAGAATATATTGACCACTTACAGTTTTAGCTGAGGGTGGCATGTTCATTCAGGACTCAATATTGACATGTTCCAAGTTCAAGGTATATAATGTACTAGTTTCATGAAGCACAATTGTCAAAGGCCAAAAAATAGCTATAACATAATAGCTGTTTTTCAAAGTACAGTAACAAGAACTATGTTGATTTTTTTAATACTTAATAGTCCAAATATATTGCACATGATACAAGAATGAACGAAAATCTGAATATGAAAAGCAGTCACAGACAACATGGACATTTCTAAGACAACACTGGTCTGACACATGATCACAACAGAAAACTTTTCACTTTCATGTCAAAGCCTCATATTGATGACATAACTTAGCGAATGAAACAGTTTTTCAGATACCTAAAAACTCTTTTTTGGATACTGATGTACCGTATATTACCGTCTATAAGCCGACCCCATAGATAAGCCGACCCGATAGATAAGCCGCCCCCAAACTTGACCCTTAAAATCAGTGTCAAAATGGTATGTTTCGTGCATAAGGTATGTTTTCCAAAGCTATCTAAGCGAACCTTTGTGTAAAAATAGTGAAGGAAACTAAGGAACCATGGGATGTGGCCTTGCCAGAATGTGGAAGCCATTATGATCTATCTTACAAAAGCAAGGGAGATAACCGACAATAAAGTTTCCATTGTTGCCGATCTAAGCTGCACCTTTACAGTCAGTTAGTAGGGGTAATGGACCAGTTTTACACATACTGGTACCAAACCATGGGAGCAAGGCAGTGTTTCAATAATCGGGGATCCTTTGGTCACAGAGTTTTGCAGAAGTAAAATCTGAGTTTTCAGGAACAAATTATAACTTTGTCATCTAAAACTAGAATATATAAAATATGTTTTGAGATTTGAGGATGTCAATGCGTATCAAATGCATGGGAATTACATTTAAAACCATCACAAACCTAAAAACACATAAATGTATTGACACTGAAAAATGACCCACACGCATTATCTGTCATTTGTTATAACGTCCACTCTACATTAAGTCTCATGCATCACTCCGGAATACTGGGACATCGTGTTTATTGTGTAACCCCACCCTCAGGATTATTCCACATATATAATAGACGACAGATTAGATTCAAATCTGGTCCAGACAATCCAGTGACTGCCATCAGGAGCATCGATCTGGGATAAGATGATATGCATCAGCTGTCAGTGAGCCTGACCACCCGATCCTGTTAGTCATCGTATGACAGAAGTGAAGACCAATCTTCACGCCATTTTTCATGTGTCCAATAACATCAAGATACAATGGATACATGATCCTGGCTTAGTGACTTGGTTGTTGGCACACCAAGGTTCACAGATGACATGAATCATTGGCCATAATATCAATGATGGTATTGTCTAGTCCAGGCTTGCTTTACAGTCTTCAGATATGCAGATGGAATCCTGCTGAGTGTGACGTTAAACAACAAACACAGAGTTATTAGTTTACCTGACGAAAACTCGGGTACAGGTGTCTGTAGATATTGAGAGAAGTATTGTATCAGACAATAGATTTTAATTACATTTTGGAATGATCTGTCGCTAAGAAAAAGCAATGTTGTGCGTCACTCAAGATGGTTATAATATAGTCTTTAATGCATATCACAGATAAAAACCGAGGAGATCTGGGCAATTGTTACTGGCTCATAATAAATATACAAACATATGACTCATGCTCCAGACTGTAGAAAACTGAAGAAAGAAGCCATTTTGGTTACATCTATTCAATATTCATATTGTTCTCAGTGGAACATCAATATAGGCTCTGTACAACTCGTAACGTACTTCGTGCAGTCAATCAAACATATACATACTAGTGTTTTAGTAATGAATTACTATAGTATCACAATCTAATTTCATCACATTGGTTGCAGGCAACGTGAAATTGTTGGTACGATGATGTCACCGGTTTCTCTGGCCCTGAAGATGTTTACTTTTAGATACTGGCTATCGTCATGGACAGTTATGAAGCATGATTTGGGACAATAAAGAGAATCTCCCCCCCCTGTGTGTTTTCGTACCAAATACATCACGGCTTGTCTACAGAAGTTAGGTATGTTCCAAGCCTCCATACATAAATAGATAACAAATAGAACATTTGCCCTTTCTTGTCAAGGAAAACCTTTATCTAACCTCCTGAACTTTAAAAGTTGGCACTTTCACGCACGATAATATCTATTTTGTCACAAAAAGTAGCCTGTAAAACAGTGTCATTAGTTCATCTGAAAACAAGACAAAAATCACTGAACGCCACATACATGTATAGAGGTCACAGAATATATGTTAACATCAAGGTGCCCAATCCACAAGAGTTCAAGGCACTTTGATATTCATAAACCTATAATGAAGTAATATACTTAAGATAACGCTACGAATGCTTGTGGATTAAGACAAGGGGCAGATATGTTTCTGTGAAATGAGCACTGACTAATATCGCTAGATCCGTATAGTAATAATTAATTCCATCATACTAAAAAAGACCACATTCCAATCCAGACCAAAACCAGTCTTGGTATACGTTCGTGGATTGTTTTTGTTTACTACCTTTCATGATAATAATAAGAAGCTGTGTGCTTGAACACATCCCTCATCAATATTGAGATGATGCTATGAATGGACAATCATTAATTACAATATAGAAATGGACAAAAATTTCGAATTGGCTCATGATTACAGTAACATAAGTATCTCTTTTGGATGGAAAATGAAGTAAACTGTCTATTCCAGATATAAACTGGTAACCAAGAATATTCCTTTGACTTTACACCTGGAGCTTACTTATGTTATAATACTGAGGATATAAGGTTCCCCTGGTCAGTTACAAGGCAACAGTGGTTCATGGTACAGGTGCTGACACCTACAATTAGGACTGGCTACCCCTGCCACAGCTACAACTTGGATGTGGTCAAGATTCGGGAGTATGTGTCCTGTTTTATGGGAATGTAGGACTTAGTGACCTGATCAGCAAAATAGAGAGGATCGTCCACTAGGTTGATGTCAAATCCCTCCTTGACCAGCTCAACCTTCCTCTGTTTGAATGTAGCTGTCAGCGTAGCCTCCTTTTGAAGACGCAGAAACATTGGACGGGCATATGTAGCTAGATTTTCCTCACAGTGTTTCCAGATTTTTCGCAGGAGCTCGTGGGTCAAGGGTTTGTCATCGTAGAGTGTCAGGGCTGCCATGCCGGCTCGACCATCTTGCCCTGAAATACACAAGATGCTCAACTAATCAGCTGATAACAAAACTAGCTGGCACAAGTCATATACATCATCATTTTGTGAAGTAAACAATAACAATACAGAGAGAGTTTTTTACAATCACATTTTTCCTCAATATATACTCATGGAAACGAAAAAGGGAGCACATGAAAGTACAGGTGTTCCTTTATTTATTCCCTTTATTCATTTCGCCCACAGTGCAATATAGGGCTGGGACGGATACTCGGGTACTCGAATCCGGATCGGGTACAGCTGGATTCGAGTCCAATTCCAAGGAATCGAGTACCCGGAAAGGGTGAGAACTCTGTAATGTCAAGGGCATGTAACTCAAACCAAGAACAAAATGGACGACACACATGCTAAGTGTGTTTGGGCTCATTTTGAGCTTGATGCAAATGGCAAGAGAACGAAATGCCAACTCTGTGGTACCATGTTATTTATTGTGGAAGCAGTGCAAGTTCAATGAACAAACATCTTGCTTTAAAACACAACGTAAAACATAAAGGTGTTCATTGCATTGTGTAACTCTAATTGCTTATTAAGTTAGTTCATTAAATGCTGTTAAGATTACGTTGAATTTTGTTATTTCAATTTCATGAACACATCTTTTACTTCTGTGTCAAGGCTGAATACATTCACTATATAGAGACTGACTGACTGACTGAGTTTGGTTTTACGCCGCTTTTAGCAATATTCCAGCAACATCACGGCGGGGGACACCAGAAATGGGCTTCACACACTATATAGAGATTGTAATTAAATGATTCTATGTGTTGGGAATATCAATTAAAACTAATGAATTAACATATTAAAGCGAACGTTTATTGAAAGAGCACATTCTGATTTGCAAATACAATGTTCGACTGATTATCATGACAATAAGAAGAAAGTGATCAGAAATATATAGAAGCACAATTCACTTAGATCACATATAATACCATTTTAGTTAATATACATTTTATAGTTTAACAAATAATATCAGCATACAGTTATTCCAATGAAGATACGCAATGTTCACTTAATGTATACAAATTTAGAATATTTAAATAACAATAGTTTTGTGTGTTTTATTTATTTAAACGTGAAAATATAGCATTTAGATATATTCTCTTTATCCCTACATTCACACAAAAAGTATTTCAATGCAACTTTTAATAATCTTCTGGAAGGATAAAATTTAATCACTGTATTAGTTTGTATTGTATATTAGATTAAATAATGCAACTGAGTTAGTGCAACAGAGCAAAATGACCAGTCTTCCCTCATGCGAGCGAAGCATTTTGCTATGTTGCTAACTCAGTTGCATTACAGTTTGCCGGTCTGTATATCTCGTATAGACTTCTCCAGTCAGTAAATACATCAATCAAATTTTATTCTAGGTAAGTTTACAATAAATCTACATGTAAAACATTATAGGTTCAGTTAGAATATCACACCTGAAGGTAGTTGTGTACTAGTTGACAAAATAACGTGTCTTTCTCATTGACGTAACACACATTTACATCTTTGGTATTGTCCGGTTAATGGATGTTATTATTAACGATTGTTATTTAGTTGCACATGAGCAATGAGTTGTCATGTCACAGTAACAGTGCGAACGAAAAGTGCTGTGGAATGTACGTAATGGTGTTACCCTCTATATTAGTTAAACAGACGTAAATTAAATAGTCTAAGATCAGTTTCAATGTCTTATTGCCATCCTTTCAAATTTTGTATAATAATTTCTGTCAAATCGTGATTGGATATTCAGAAAGTTGACAGAGCGCTGTATTCCTTACATTTCCGGGTACTCGATTCCGATTCGGGTAAATACATGCGGGTACTCGATTCCATTTTTTCCTACCCGTCCCAGCCCTAGTGCAATACATACCTTGTGAAGAAACCTGGAAAAGAATAAAGGAAAACTTGTACTTCCATGTGTTCCCTTATTCGTTTCCATGAGTATATCACTCTGTGTGAAAGTTTAGGCAGTCAAGTTGTGTGAAAACAGTCAAAACTTCTAAATTCTTGGTACAAGCAAGTGAATCATTTGAGCAGAACATCGGACATCTAAATTTCAGCACACAAAAACGGTTGTTAAGAATCTAAATACCTACAAGTTGCGGTACGTGGCACCATGGCATGTACATACAAAAATACCATGAAATATTTTTGTCAATGTGAGTTTCTATGGTTAGGATCAAAATAGCTGATAAAGTTCAAGTAATACATCGAAAGATGCAAATGATTCTATTAATCTGCATACTTTGGCATATTAATACTTTCCTGACTGGTGATATTGCAGGAAAATTGCTAAAACGGCAGAAAACTATACTCACTCACTGTTAATCCTTCGTCAGACAGTCTGTCCTCGAATGTTATGAGTGTATAACTATGGTATACTTGGAATCCAGCTAACTTATAACAAGGCAACTGGTACACTACGTATTGGACAAATGATACAAGCATGCTAACTGGGATAACAACCTCAGGTTTCCCATCAATTTACAGCAAAATGTCTTCCACAGACCTGAAAACACCCACCTGGAATAGTGACGCCATAGACATTGGCATCATGGATGAAATCTAAGGAGGTCAAAATGTTGGCCACCTCCGTTGTTGATACGTTCTCACCCTTCCATCTAGAAACCAACAGCAGAGTTGACACTTTTAGTCGATGTAATAACACAATAGTGAGAACGACAACAAAGCTTTTTAGATTTATTCTGAGGCACTGAACATTCTGAATGGTAATAGCCTGCGGGACGAGCCATCAAGCCAGTGATGAAAAGAGGATATCTATGTTCTGATAAATATTGCAAAAATTAGTTAAATCTAGTTAAATGTTTTTTTGTTTATTTTAAAGATCAAACACAATCTCGTTAAAGAATCAGAACTTCCAGTGAGTGATATAACTGCTGTCTGCATCAAGATTTGACAACGTCTCCACAGAAATGAGTAAGTGAGTTTAGTTTTACGCCGCTTTCAGCAATATTCCCGCACTATCAAGGCGGGGGACCCCAGAAATGGGCTCATGCATTGTACTCATGTGGGGAATCAAACCCGGGTCTTCAGCGTGACTAGCGAATACATTAACATTAACCTTTAGGCTACCCCACTACCCACAAACTTTGACCAGCCAATCAAAATAAAGGATATGGGGGTACAGCTTTCAAAAACAAGATGACTTATTCTGAAACACCTTGATTTGGAAAATTTCAATCTCTGCCAAAGAAACCACCACACAAATATAACCCTGGAAACCCTTCAGTTAGTAAATCTCACAAACTCACAAACAACAGTATGTACAAAATATCATAACAATATTATTTTTTATATACTGAGTCAAAAAAGAAACTTCACATTTTTTCTTCAGGGCACTATAAAAGAACAAGATATGGTAAGATGGTTAAATTGTTATTATTTCATTGCTGAGATCTGTGTGATGTACTCGATACACTGACAGTGCCACAATCAGTTCCATTAGGCTACACCGCCGTTCCAAAACATGGGTATACAGAATGTCAAGTCACAAGAATAAAAATGCGAAATGTCTCAGTTCAATATCGTGTTTGGCCGCCCCGCGCATTCACCACTGCCAAACACCGTCTCCTCATCGACTGCCTGATGCTTGTGAACACGTGGTTGGGGATTCTGCGCCATTGCTCTTGCAAGGCAGCGCCAAGTTCCTGCAAATTCTGAGGTTGGTTCCTAAGACCACGAACCTTCTCCCAAGTGCATCCTAAGCGTGCTCTATTGGATTAAGGTCAGGGGACCTCGATGGCCAGTCCATGACGTTGATTCCAGCGTTTTGAAGGAAATTTCGTGTCAACATCGCGGTATGCGGCCGAGCATTATCATGCTGGAACTGAAGACCTGAGCCATGAGCCGCCATGAAAGGAACGAGATCAGGGGTGAGCACCTGGTCGCGGTAAGCAGCAGCTTTGAGGTTTCCACGGATGACCAGAAGTCGGGAACGGTTGTTCCCACAGAAAACACCCCACACCATGCAACTTCCGCCCCCCGAATCTTTCGACTTCCTGTACACAACATTGGGCATACCGTTCACGACGTCGTATCCAGACTCTATGCCTGCCGTCCGCGAATCTGAGGGTAAACCTGGATTCATTGCTAAAGACGACTCGATTCCAGTCTCTCTGGGTTCATCGGAGGTGTCGTTCGGCCCCCAGCAGACGTTGACGTTGATGAAACGGCGTCAATATTGGCCCACGATATGGACGTCGAAAATGGAGATTGGCAGCCCACAACCAATTTCGAATGATCTGTGAGGACAGTCGACCTCTAAACATCTCAGCCCTGGTTCGTGTAGCCGGCAGAAATCTGTCACGTAGGTGACGTAGGACGATTTGACGGTCTTCTGCTCGTGACGTCACACGTGGACGACCCGACCTTGGGCGATCAGAAGTGGTGCCAGTTTGTTGTAGATGACCTCGCAAGTCATACACAGTATGACGGCTGCATCCCATTGCTCTTGCGACGTCAATAACTGATCTTCCCGCTTGCAACATGCCAACGGCACGTTCACGTTGCACATTTGACAATCGTGGCATTTCAAGTACCGTTAGAACTGTGGTTTAAAAGTGTTTTTTTCAATTCTTGAGGCCAATGCAAACACGTGCATATGAAGAAAACTTCGATGCGAAAATCACGTGATCGACTGCACGTGCAAAACCTGATTTGGCTCTAACGTCATTTGCACGACGAATGGATGGGTTTGGGTGTGTTTTGCTAAAGTTTTTCTAGAGTCGAAAGATAGGGATCCCATTTCTGATACATAGATGTATCATCAGCGAAAAAATATTCATTATTTTTCAAATTACATTTTGTGAAGTTTCTTTTTTAACTCAGTAATTCCGGAAATTATATATTAGAAGCCTTGATGGTGATTGGTTAATTCGAAAGTTGACCTGCCATGACCCCCTACAATGTCCTCTTCTTGTAAAGAGGTATTGTATTCGGTAAAACAATCTGATATTAAAGAAAACGCTTCAGACATTTGGCTACAAACCTGAAAGTGTCACCAATTCTATCAACAAAGTATACAAAGTAGTCTCCGTCGAGGTAGAAGATGTCACCGAAGTTGAAGTAAGAGTCGCCTTTCTTGAAAACATTACGGACACGTTTCTTTTCATTGGCTTCCTGTGATGCCTTATAGAAGTTGACTTCTTTCATCTCTGGAGCAAAGGCCGAAATGAACAGGCCCTTCTCTCCTAAAACACACAAAGTACTCAATTAAAATGTTCAAATCACCACAGTTGGTATCCTCATGAAAAGAATATATTTTGTAACTTGTTTGAGTGGCATTTAGAAGTTGGTGTGATGAACAACGAGGAGAGTTCTATGGATATACAACTTCTTTATATATTATAATAATACGTTTCGGTGTAGCTACTAACACCGTTATCAAGCAAATGATGTTTGAATATAATATATATTTTGTTTTCAGTAGTGACAGTTCAGTCTCAATAAAGGAATTGCAAGTGATTTAATGGCAACTTAGTTGATTGAATTAAGTGTGAGCTAGGTTTCATTTGGCAACCTTCAGGGATTTCGTTTGTTTGTATGTTTCTATTTTTCTGGTATTTTTTTGTATTGTCATTTCTTAAATATGGAGTATTTATTGCTACAACGTATTTAGGACATTGGGTTTCTTGGACATGTATATCATCATTTGGGAATAGATTGAGGCCAAGCTGTTTTAAAGTGTACAAACATGGATTACCAGCTGTGACAGTCTTGCGGGGAAGCTGACACAAAGGAGGATTCTGATGGTTCAGTTTTTGTTACTTTTTGAACCATGCAACGTGGCATACGGGAGTGTGAGTGGCATAAATCTGGGGTTTCGCATCAACCAAATCTCGCAAAGTGTCGAAGCTGTGACACCAGTTCTTTAGGAAGAGCTTCAAACTTCAAAC
This sequence comes from Haliotis rubra, assembly GCF_003918875.1. Lineage (NCBI taxonomy): Eukaryota > Metazoa > Mollusca > Gastropoda > Lepetellida > Haliotidae > Haliotis > Haliotis rubra. The sequence goes on along the minus strand of NW_025766968.1, from coordinate 5,473,299 downwards.
TTACTGGATATCTCATGTTGTGTAAACCATTCTATTACTAGGTAGTCAAATTTTACTGCTGCTTTGCTGTAATTTGTTTATATATAGGGATGTATTTTTACAAGGCTTTCTGATAAGTTAAATATTGTATGTTTATGGTTGGGCCTATATATTGTAATTGAGTTTGAATATTATTTCCATCACGCCTGTAGTGGTGGCCAACCGGAAGTAGTGCAGCAGCGTTGTATACGTGCTCAGTGAAGCAGTCATAAAATCAGACGCATTTTTTCAATCCAAATCTAATCTTAGTAATTGTCCAATCAAACTGGAGTATTTCACATAGTCATGGTAGAATTATTTATAAGAACCAGCTTTCTATATCATAAAAAAATCGCAAGTATACATACTGCAAATCCTCATAGATTCGGAACAATGTTTAACTGACAAATAAACCCCTAGTCTTTGTTATCATTTACGTTCTCACCCACTGTCTGCTAACTAAGAATTATTGATGTTTTCCAAAACATCAAAGAACTCTAAGGGTATTCATTTTTTGTTAGTTATTTTGTTAAGACCCTACTGCCACCAAGTTCACAAGAATGATAACAAATGAAGGCAGAAATTAGAAATATAAATAGAATGGCATAAACACATTTATAATAAGGTGAAACGGAAAAGATCCCATCATACACATGACTTTAACACTGCTGTTTGCAGGAAATGGCAAAAATACAAACAGAAAACAATAATTTAATGAAAAAGCTTATTCATTTCTCTCTCATATTCATTTAGAGAATGGATAGATAAACATATTGAAAGTGGAAGTAAAGCTAACCTGGTTTAACTTCTATACAATGTCCGTTGCTGTCTCTGATTGGTTCTGCCGTTGCAATGTCATATTTGACCAAGGTTTGGTAATTTGGACTCAACCTCTGCTGTTGAAATAATATCAATAAATAAATTTGTATAATCATTTATTGAGTACATGAATCATAGTCACTGCCATAAAAGTTAGCCGCTTCCGGGTGTTTCAATCATTATCGGAAAACAAGAACAAATGGTCAAGGACATTGAGTGAATGTTGTGTTATGCTGCTGTCAGTTTCCAGCCCTGTGGAAGTCCAGACTGTATTTATCGTTTGTGAAAGTGGGACTGTGATCATCAAACCTGTCCACATACTGAACTCACCAACAATGGGGAGAGTCTTCCAATAGCCCCAGGTTTGTTACTGAGGTTGAACAACATTGTGTTTCCTTCTGTTGCCCCAAAGAACTCAATTATTTGGGGTATTTTGAATCTCGTCTGCACCTGCTTCCAAATGTCTCTGCGCAGACCATTGCCAAATGCTGCTCGAATTTGATGACTCTTCTCGTCAAGGCTCTGAAAGGAAAACAGAAGTAGTCAATGAGTCCAGAGTCGTCTGTCCTATTTCTGAACATTGGTTGAGGTCAACAAGTTGTTCACAATTAAGAGAGAGTCTGTAGCCAGAACAAGAGCATGTTGGCACGTATATATAAAGGTGCTAGAACAGATCACCAATACGCTGTAGGAGGACACCCTGTAAACTCACCTCTGGCCGTGAAAGAAGATACCGGAACAGTTCACCAATATACTGTATAATGGTGACCCTGTAGCAAGAGCAGTCCTCCCAGAAGTGAGATGCTGAAAATTTCCTTCGCAAAACCATAGTTGCACCTACAAAGTTGGAAAGCCATATTTTTTAAATCTTTGTTGATATGATTAAATTACCATGCTTTTAAGTTCTAACTATCTGCATTTCTTTTGATCATTCAAATCTATTAATGCTTTAGAAAAGCAGATAAAATGATAAACCCATAACATGATAACATAAAAATGCATTTTATGTATTAAAATATATTTTATACTTATCCTGAACAATTTTATTTGCTTCTCTCTCTTTCAGCCCGAGATACAGTGTCTATGTTCCCCAACAACATGAAAATCATCTCACTTGAACACACCACCTCTTGCGCATGCGCACCAGCATGACTGTACGGTGACTTGCTACTCTCTCCATTTTCGAATCCAAAAACTTTGATAGCACTGTATTTAAGCCCCATGCTGGTGCTTTGAATTATTTCTGTTGATCTTCCAATCTTGAGCTTCACTTGAGGATGAGTGGCCTAGTTGCTGAGAACCCCTTCAGGGATGCAAACTGGTCAAAAGTCTTTCATTTATCGTCATAAAGACATCTGGAATATCTTCTCAAAGCTAAAGAGGCAGCCTTGGTTGCTTTAGCTGAGTACCCTCATTTGGTAAGGCAGTTCTTTATACATTCCATACGTGAAACTCAAAGACATCCGGTTTTGAGTGTGGTTGCCTTGCGTGTGGATGTTTGGCCAGTTTGGCAGTTTTAGACTTGGTTTTCCCGCTAACGCCATCAGACTAGGAAACCACATTCTCGATGGCCAGTAAGGTGCTATCAAAATCAGTCTCAGGTTCCTTGTGCAATCTTTTCTAGGACTCTCAGCAAAAACACAGGTGGAGGGAACGCATATGTGTGAAGTCCTTCCCAGAATATTGCTAGCAAATCTATGGTCCATGCCAGTGGGTCTGGAGCTGGGGAAACAAAGGTTGGGATCTGTTTGTTGAATCTTTTTGCAAACAGGTCTATTTGCCGACAACCTTGCTCCTGGGCCTCTAGTTGAAATTACTTTGAATGTAACATACGTTCTGTTGGCGATGGCTTGTTTGGCCTCGATAGCGCATCTGCTATCACATTATTCTAACTGAACCTATAATGTTTTACATGTAGATTTATTGTAAACTTACCTAGAATAAAAATTTGATTGATGTATTTACTGACTGGAGAAGTCTATCTGAGATATACAAACCGGCAAACTGTAATGCAACTGAGTTAGCAACATAGCAAAATGCTTCGCTCGCATGAGGAAGACTGGTCATTTTGCTCTGTTGCACAACTCAGTTGCATTACAGTTAGTCTATTATACAATACAAACTAATACAGTGATTAAATTTTTTTATCCTTCCAGAAGATGATTAAAAGTTGCATTGAAATACTTTTGTGTGAATGTAGGATAAAGAGAATATATCTAAATGCTATATTTTCACGTTTAAATAAATAAAACACACAAAAACTATTGTTATTTAAATATTCTAAATTTGTATACATTAAGTGAACATTGCGTATCTTCATTGGAATAACTGTATGCTGATATTATTTGTTAAACTATAAAATGTATATTAACTAAAATGGTAAACACCTTTATGTAGCTCCTGGGATGTGCCTTGCCTTTATCTTTAGGTTTAGGCTGTCTGTCAGTTTGCAAAGTCGACACGTCAACTTTTGCAAACAAGCCGACCTCATTGTGCCGTGAAGGTTTATGTAAAAGTTGACAACTGTGTTGTCTGTGCGGATCATCAGGAAATCAGGAACTTGTCCTTGAACTGATGAGACCCATCAGCTATGGCTCTGATCACTGCTTCATACTCTAGCTGGTTGATATGAAGAGATGCATCTTCCTTGGACCAACATCCGGCTGTCACTTCTAAATTGATGGTAGCTCTCCAGACTTTAATTGAATCTTGAGATCCGGATGATCCAGATATGGTCTCAGGTATCTCAGAATTGGTCTTAATTGCAGTCTGCCCCTCACTGTTAGAGATTGAGCTGACGTGAGGAGTCACTGTATCTCTTGCCAACGCTTGACTGAAAATCTTGCGTTGAGAACTTGCGGTAGGTAACTTGCACCTGGATTTTTATCCAGGGATCTTCAGGTACTTAAATGCAATTCCTTTTTTGTAAGGAATCTGATTTCCAGAAATTAGAGATCTTGTGACATTAGAAGCTACGACTTCTGAAAGTTGATTCCCCACCTCAGCTTAGTTAACAACTGTATGGTGAAGTTCAACTGACGTTTGAGTAGCTATACTAGTTGGTGAGCTTGAATGCAGTCGTCACTGCATATTTCCCCTCTTGTGAAGATAAGCCACATGGACTTTGTCACACGTGTAAACAACCACAGGGCCATAGATAAACCTAAAGGAAGGACTTTCCATTGGTAGTATCGGCCTTGGTTAATGAAGCACAGGAACTTCATGGACTTCTTATGAATGGGTATATGTAGGTACGAATCTTGAAGATCTATGCTTGCACGATAATCGTTTGGTTTTATCAGGCGCGTCAGGTCTGGAAGATCGAGGATCATGTACTTTTGTGGCTTTTGAAAATGCTTTCTGTTGAAGTTTTTCATGTTGTAGATTAATCGGACCTGGTAATTGGTACCAGGAAGATCGTCAAATATAAACCCGGAGTCAACTCTTTTGGTTGAATGAAATCTACCACGCCTTTGATGAGAAGTAACTCTATCACTTTCGACAACTTTGGCAGGACATTCTCTGAAGATTCTATCATTGAAGGGTTTGTAGTTAAAGGAAGTATTTTTTGTAACTGTATCTTGTAACCGTCTTTTAAAATCTCTGATGTGAATACGTCTTCTAAGATGTCCCAGTTCTGTCAACATATCGTCAGTCTTTCACCCACAGTGGACGGTTGTATGGGAATGGCTGGGGGTAAAATGCAGTCCCGCATATATAGCTTAAACATCGAGTTCATTTGAACTGATTTGATCAGCATCTGATCTCTTGAATCTTGGGCAAGGTATCTGTTCACACGTCGGATAGAACCATCAAAATAATGAAGTAAGGGCTTCGTGTAGAGGTCTGACCATTGATAATTGCAACAAAGTGAGGCCTGCTGAGGTGGAGCTCATATGATCTGGAATGAACTCCTGGTTTCCTTTCTGTGTGACCATGGCAGACAGAAACATTCTCTCTCAGTCTGACTGTGGGTTCAACCCTTTCCAGTGCATTCAGCATAGCTTCGTTAATCACACAAGAGATGGTCAACACTGTAGTATCCAATTGCGCTAATTTCTTATCTTCAACCCTGTAGGTCTTCGATTTGGAGTCACTTATTAAAGAGTAATCTTCGTCGACCTCTGACACTTTGTTGAAAACCTCAGTATTGTGTAGAAGTATCCTCTTAGAACTGAATGGAGGTGTAGGCAGCCCTTGAGCCTTAGTGGTCTTCGTGAAGACCATTTCAAGATTTTACACCACTTATGAAATAGGCTTCATTGAGGGGATTGTTAATGTGTTGATATCTTCGCTCTCGGTACAATAAGTGTCTGCAGGAGACGAATCTCTTGTTGGCGAAGAAATAGGTAGGCCATCGGCAATCCAGGCTAATAATAGCTTGAGAAAAGTAGAATGGCAGCATGAACGCTGATTGGTGCATGGAGCCCTGTTGCTGCGTGAAGTTATGGGCTTGTGCAAAGGGTTGAGGCTGTGTGAATGATTGAGGCTGATGGAACGCATGCGGCTGCATGAAACTGTGCGGCTGTGTTAAGCTTTCAGCGTGAAGGCCTGTTGCTGTGTGAAGTTCTGTGCCTGTGTGAAGAGGTGAGGCTGCGTGAAGGCATGCGGCTGCGTTAAGCTCTGAGCCTGCGTGAAGCTCTGATGCTGCGTGAATGGCTGAGACTGCGTAAAGGTCTCCGTAGACACTCAGGAGTGTGAAGGCTTTGCAGATGAAAGCTGGACTACCTCGACTTCTGGCGGAGCTTTTGCAAACGGCATATCATCTGCGTCGCATGATGTACTCTTCTGAGAGTCCTGTGTGCAGGTCTCAATTTCTTCAGTCAGCATAGGTGGAAGCAATGCTCTTGATGTAATAGTAGCAGCTGGATTCATAGAGAATTTTCTTCCAGCTTTGTTCTTTAGCTTGGTTAGCTTTTGAAAACTCTTCTGTTCTCCCAAAGGAGCTTTCCTCTTAGAACGGTAGCCCTTCACCGCCTTTGTATTGACTAAGTCAACAGAAGAACTATGTATTGGTATTTCTTTTGTTGACTGAAAAATAATCCAGATTGATAGCATGTAATACATTATTGTCCATAGGGAGCTGTAGTGGAATGAATTCTGCTAGGTCAATCATCTTGTATGTGGGTGTAGACGACTGTGACGACGATCTGGAATTTTCCTGCCTTTTCTTGTCCATCTTTTTGCGTTGCACAGCAAACAAGTGATTTGCAAATCTGTTGTCCCTTAACGGGCGCAGAAACTACATTTACTATTTATATTCCATTTTTGTTGACGTATGATGAACAAATTGGAACTGAGTCACAGTCTGACACTCTCGATTTGCAGACGGAGCATGTTTTCATGTGACCAACGTGAGTTGTAATTGAGCAAAAACAATTGGATAATTAAATATCAATTTTGAAAAATAATCCATGGCTATGAAAATCAGAGGATATATTAATCAAACCTAAGTATTGATTTTGATAGATGACTCATTATTAAAGAGGACTGACTTGGATTTAGACAACATAGTGATTTTCTCCCAACCAAATGGGGGGAAATGGGGAGAGTGACGAGTCATCGCACGGTCACGGGGATGATGATGTGCATGCACAGGAGGTGGTGCGCTCGGGTGAGATGTTTTTCCTGTTCTTGGGGAACATAGACACAGAAGTTTCCACAGACGGAGGGTGAAACAAATAATATGAGTCAGGATAAGACAAAAAAACATAACAAAACAAATATTTTAGAGTGACACACTTGAAGCTAACTGACTCCTGATTAATATCTAACAAAACAGCTTACAATCTCAAGTCCTTCAGTCTGTTTTACACAGCTAGCATGTAAAGTAATTGTATAATTGTTCTAATTGTTCATGTAGATGGTACATACACTACAGTCAGACACAACATTGCAAATATGCATGCAGTACAAAGCCTCCTCCACCAGTGTTACAAAATGACTGCAGTCAGCCATGACGATACAAGAAGCAACGCAGTGCAAAGTACCAAGGCTGCTCTCAGAACTTTGGATAGAAACTTTAGCTTCATAAACTTTGATATCAAACATTTTACGAGCAGTCGTGTCTTATTCTAGTAAAAAAGTATGACAACATGACATATATGAACTTTAACGACTTTTCAGGGCTACTTCATCAGTTAGATATTAAGGTTTGGTATATTTTACGATTAGGTTATTTGCACTTTAATGTTCAAAGAAATTACTGAGTTGTTGTATTCTTGAATAGATAAAACACATCAGGGGAGCACTTAAGGTTGAACAGACAAGAGAGGCATTTGACATCATCAAAGCACGTCATCCTTCTTAGAGTCCAGCCAACCTGCGCTGTGGTACAGCCACTGTCAGGTACAACACGTCATCCTTTGATGAACTCCACCAACATAAAACGCCCACTGGTTTGACGTGCCTTGAAGTATGCCTATAAAAACACTGGTTTTAATTTGGTTTGGAAATGCATTTGCCTATTCGACATACCAACTTTGATTGTCCCAAACAGTCCGATGCCTCCACCTGAGCTGTGGTAAAGTGGAAGTACGGTGTACACGATGTCATTGCTGGTGCAGTTGGCAATTGCAAGACCGATGCTCATTTCCCTCAAAGAGAAACAGGTGCTGGTTTGGGCAGTCCTGAGAGTCAAATGAGGAATATCAATGGCAGATTTTCAAATTTGTGGCATAACAGAAATAGATAGCGGGTATATTTCATTTTATAACACATGTACTGTGACATGACAAAAACCTTTATCATGTTATAGATCACCCTCTTTTATTCCAAACAAAACAAATGAGGACATTGCGTTATGCGGTATGGATAAGAGAGTATAAGGTGTCATATGAAACAACCCAGATAATATAAAGATATGGATAAGAAAGTATACGGTGTAATATGGAACAACTCAAATAATATAAAGATCACCAGACTTCCATAGGGTTCATACTCGTCTCTGGATTTGCTTTTTTTTCCAAGGACCACTTTTATTCATCCAAAAGTACAAACTAAACGACTGAATCCAGTAAATTTACTCCTTACAATGACATTGTTTTTGGTGACAATAACTTGTCTGTGAGATAGCAGAACCCTTCCTCTAATTATGTCAACATTAATTTCCTTTATGCAGCAGTAACCATGGGAATACATAATCACTTGCTTTTGTCTTTAGTTTCATGAACCCATTGGTACCTTTAAACTGATGCACGATGAAAAACACTCCTCCTCATAATTTGAAGACATTTCTGAAGCTAACTATCTGTCCGGCTTCCAGCGGTGTCTCTATAACATTCCTGACATTGTTCTGGTTCCAGGGAGAAAAGAGTTCAAGAGCTGTATTATAAATCTAAAAACTTAAAGTATGTAACCCATGATAGAAGATACCATATTTCCTTGAGTATAGTGTGCACGAATGTATAATGCACACACCCTTCAAGGGGAATCAGTATTTCTGTTCGAAAGATTTGTGCATAATGTGCAGACAAAAACTACTAGTTACAATTAGTCTGTGAGATAGTAGAACCCTTTGTATAATTAGATCAACATTAATTTCCTTCACGCAGCCATAACCATGGTGACACATTCCTTGAGCATAGCAAACACCCCTCAAGGACATTCAGTATTATGGTAACAAATATTTATTATTATTTATTAAATATAATGTGCAGACAAAATCTACATTGTATACAGAATTGAAGCTGGTTCTCTGATACACAGGGAGAAATCAAGAGGAGGAACTATACTCGAGCTTATCCTAAAGCAAAACAGACAATCAACTCCGTAAGACAAGTTGGCTGGAATGGTGCAACAAGCTTTATGTAGATCTAAAAATAAGAAGTGTAGAAACACTTTGCAACAACATCAAGATGTGTATTGGTTCCGTGATTAACATCAAAGTTGCTCCACATCGTCTCTGGAATCTGTGTGTAATAAATTTGTATGAGATTGCATCTCCTCCTGTTTACGGCTTCGGAAATCTTGGTATGTTACCTGTAACATTGGGACAATGTCTGTCCCGTGACCGCGAATGGGAGGACGTTGTTAAACATCAATTGCTTTAGTGTGAAAGCCTCGTCAAACACAGACATGTGCTTAGTGAGTCTCCATTAGTCTCGACACCCATATCAGGACACTGCTAGTGATGAAGCTAAGGTCCTGACACATGTCGGTGCCTTTACAAATGTGGTTCATGACATGACACTTGACAGCCAGGCGACATGTGTATTGTGGCTAGTGATGAAGCTAAGGTCCTGACACATGTCGGTGCCTTTACAAATGTGGTTCATGACATGACACTTGACAGCCAGGCGACATGGGTATTGTGGCTAGTGATGAAGCTGAGGTCCTGACATGCCTCGGTGAAATTACAGATGTGGTCCATGACATGAGTCATTGGCACTTGGCAACTGGACAGCTGGGCAACATTCATGAGTATTGAGGCTAGTGATGAAGCCTACCCGTGAAGGTCAGGGTTAGAATAATGATCTTCAGTAACCCATGCTTGTCGTAAGAGGCGACTAACGGGATCGGGTGGTCAGGCTCGCTGACTTGGTTGACACATGTCATCGGTTCCCAAATGCGCAGATCGATGCTCATGCTGTTGCTCACTGGATTGTCTGGTCCAGACTCGATTATTTACAGACCGCCGCCATATAGCGGGAATATTGCTGAGTGCGGCGTAAAACTAAACTCACTCACTTAGTGATGAAGCTAAGGTCCTGACATATCTCGGTGCCACCACAGATGTGGTCCATGACATGACACTTGACAGCCAGGCAACATGTCAGCTTACGGAATGCAACATGGATATTATATTTGTAAAATGATGTACACACCATGTAAATACAGTTCTTCACATTTCTCTTCATGTCTGCCAACTCTGTTCAACTTGCCACATGTATATATCTACTGCCATTTCAGATTGACAAGTAATGGAATGACATTGCATGTACTCTATAGTGCACTATACACAAGAAAATATGAAAATCCTTTTCAAGTTGACGGCAACAGGAAATAAACAGCACACTGAAACTCAATGTGACGGTAAAACTGCAGAATTGCTTGACATTGTTAACTTTGAGCATTGTTATCAGATCTGTGTGGACCGCCTCTGTGGTGTAGTGGTTAGAGCGTCCGCCCGGAGAGCGGAAGGTCGCGGGTTCGATCCCCGACCGCGTCATACCAAAACACGTTAAAATATGCTACTTGTTGGTCCCTGCCTGGCGCTCGGTATTAATGGGTACAACAAGGACTGGTCGGCTCAGAGTCAGTATAATGTGTCTGAGTGGGGTATTCATGCTTCACTGTGGCATGGTATCTCAGTGTGCTAGCACTATAAAACCAGCTAAAGTCTGGGCTAGTACAAGCAGCCACACATACATATACACACGCATGCACGTCGTCATATGAGCGAAATATTCTCAAGCACGACGTTAAACCCAATTTCACCTCACCTCACCTCAGATCTGTGTGAACCCTCCCCTGTCAATAAAGAATACATCTCTATTCATAAACATTTAGTACCTGTAGTGCCAGATGTGTAAATATAACAAGATGGGGTCATTGGTGTTAAAGCTGCACGGACGCTGGCGTCAACTCCAGCAGGGGACGATTCTGCCTTGAGATCATCAAATGAGACGTAGCCAGTAGGCACCTGATTGGCTGAACATCCTTGGATATATATTGGCATGCGACCAAACTTTCCTTCCTCGGCATGGACTGCATCAAATAGTTCCGCTCCTGTAGGAATTTGGATAACATTGTGTTTATGACACTAGGAAACAATTTCATAAGATGCAAGAGTGAGTGAGCATTTTTAACAGCACTCCAGTTATATCATGTCATAGCATCACAGTGTAGGAAGAAGCCATTAAGTGCTGCAGTGGCCAATATTGTAAAATCAATGACCTCAGGTATGGTGATGAAAAACCTTGAAACATAAAGTGGACAAACTTGGATTCTAACCCATAATCATTGGTTTCTGGGATGACCAAGGGACAAAACTAAACATAATGAATTTTGGAGCTTCAGAATTGGTCCTGTGCCTACAGAACATAAAAGAAAATGTTTCAAAGACGAGAGTTTCAGTATTCCACATTGCACAAACTACAATGTCTCGAGGTAGACTGGAACGGCACCAACCTATTGACCAAATCCTCTTTAAAGATCATCCAGAGAACACTTCCATTATATTATGAAAACTATCCTGGAGCTATCTGTAATAGTAAATTGGTTATAGCAAGGTACAAGAGACAAAATGTTAACATTGCTGTCCATTGAAATAATCCTGTTCCTCCCTGGTGCAAACAAGCCATGATATCCCCAGTACTTCATTTTTCTTATTCACTGTCTCAAATACAACAGGCAGACCACCTCCCTTCCACAACCGTAATACACTGGAAAACCCTTTTTCTACATATGAAGTATAATCTACCACAATCTTTGATTAGATACAAGGTTGTCATACAAGGTTGTAATAATATTGAATATTTATACCAAATTCTTGTTCAGAAGGTCCATTCTGAATGGTTGTTGATTTTAAGCTCAAGAGTGACAGTAATTCTTTAGTAAGAGGAATAGTAACGGTGATATCTCCTACAAAAATAACTTTGTCTGTCTGTCCAGGGTATTTTAGAAACAGAATGGAGATACAATGCACTAAGTAAGCAAGGTTGGTCTTTCAACAGTAAAACTCCGAACACTCACTCACTCCAGTTGCTTCAAGTGACAACCTTGAACAAGTTGACGAAGGCAGCCATTAAAACCTTAAATAAACAGAAGCATATAGCATAATCAGGAAATACTTGAAAGCATCAAATCACCTGGTCCAACGATGAATGCCTTGGCTCCGATAGCATTGACAGAATGACTCAGCTGTTTGTGACGCAGGTTACAGTTGATCAGAGCTGCTGCTATTCCCATTTTCTGAAGACCTGTAACATAATATATGGAAGTTACCAAGGCTACCACACTTCTGCTATGGTAGAATAATCATTTGGAACTTCAAATGACAAACGACTGAGAATCCTATGAAACAGAAAGGGGTCTGAGCTGATGAATGATATCGTTTACTTTCCTTACAGCCACAATTTTCTCATTTATTTGTAAAACATTTACCTTTTTGCACAAAACTGATCTCTAAACACACTGAATACCTCCAAAGTTAATTTATCAATGTTCTTATCCGTAAGTTGTCAACCTGTTATTTGTTACGATATGGTACGATGTGGTACGATATGATATGATATGATACATGGTATGATATGACATGATGTAATATGGGGTGTTATGATATGATGTGATACGACAAAGTATGTGTAATGGCGATGTTATATGACGTGATACATTTTGATGCGATATGACATATTGTGATTTGACTATTTTTATTCTTTTCTATGATATTGTGTACTATGATTTTGTATACTATGGGCCTGTGGCCTTCGGTATGAATAAAGATTGAAAGATTAATAAGATTCCTGCACTGATCCACCAATTTGACGGTAAAACTGTAGAATTGCTTGACATGGTTAACTCTGAGCATTGTTATCAGATCTGTGTGAACCCTCTCCTGTCAATAAAGATTTCATTTCTATTCATAAACAAACCCAGAAGGTATGACCGTATTACCAGTAGTGCCAGACGTGTAAATATAACAAACTGGGGACATTGGAGTTAAAGCTGCACGGACGCTGCCGTCAACTCCAGCAGGAGACGATGCTGCCATGAGATCATCGAATGAGATGTAACCAGTAGGCATCTGATTGGCTGAACATCCTTGGATATATATTGGCATGCCACCAAACTCTTCTTCCTCAGCATGGACTGCATCAAAGAGTTCCGCTCCTGCAGGAATTTGGATAATATTGTATTTATGACACAAGGGAACAATTTCATAAGCTGCAAGAGTGAGTAAGTTAGCATTTTAACAGCATTCCAGTTACATCATAGTCACAGTAGCACAGTGTGGAAGGAAATCATTAAGTGGCCAATATGGTAAAATCAATGGCCTCATGTATGGTAATGAAAAACCTGGAAACATAATCATTGGTTTCTGGCATGACCAAGGGACATAACTCTACATAATAAATTTTGGAGCTTCAGATGATTGGTCCTGTGCCTACAGAACATAAAAGAAAATGTTTCAAAGACGAGAGTTTCAGTATTCCACATTGCACAAACTACAATGTCTCGAGGTAGACTGGAACGGCACCAAGCTATTGACCAAATCCCTCTTTAAAGATCATCCAGATAATATTTCCATTCTATTGTGAAAACTATCCTGGACGTATATGTAATATTAACTTTGGTTTTAGTAATGTTCAACAGACATAATGTTATACATTGCTGTTCATTCAAATAATCATACTCCTTCCTGATTCAAACAAGCTATGAAATCACCAGTACTCCATTTGTCTTATTCACTGTCTCAAATACAGGCAAACCACATCCCCTCCACAACCTCAATACACTGGAAAACATTTTTTTCAAACATAATATGAAATATAATCTATCACACTCTTTGATTAGATATTTTGAGCCTTTTCAAGTCATACAAGGCTGTAATAATATAAATAGTTATACCAAACTCTTGTTCAGTAGGTCCATTCTGAATAGTTGTTGATTTTAAGCTCAAGGGTGACAGTAATTGTTTGGTAAGAGGAATGGTAATGGTGATGTCTCCTACAAAAACAACTTTGACTGTCCAGGGTATTTTTAGAAACAGAATGGAGATACAATGCACTTGGTAAGCGAGGTTGGTCTTCCATCAGTAAAACTCTGAACACTCACTTACTCCAGTTGCTTCAAGTGACAACCTTGACACCCCTTGAACAGGAAGAAGAAGGCAGCCATTATTGGGCAACAAATGTTAAAACCATAATTAACAGAAGCATATAACATAATCAGGAAATACTTGAAAGTATCAAATAACCTGGTCCAACGATGAATGCCTTAGCTCCGCTAGCATTGACAGAATGACTCAACTGTTTGTGAGGCAGGTTAAAGTTGATCAGAGCTGCCTCAATTCCCATTTTCTGAAGACCTGTAACATAATACATGGAAGTTACCAAGGTTACCACACTTCAGTTATGGTAGAATAATCATTTGGAACATCAAATGACAAACGACTGAGAATCCTATGACACAGAATGGGGTCTGAGCTGATGAATGATATTGTTTGCTTTCCTCACAGCCGCAATTTCAATGTTTTACACAAAACTGATCTCTAAACACACTGGATACCGCCAAAGTTTATTTACCATACTGTATCACTAACCCCTGTGTTACTTGTAGCTTGTCATGCTTCACATGGATACTTCAAGATTATGTGAACATCTTCTTGTTGCGTGTAATGGTGTTACACTGATGTGTCATTAATCATGTTAATCTATGTGACCCTGACAGCATATCGGTCTGTATTCAACGAAGGCAAATTCATGGGACCATGGTGTAATGTGGCCCTGTCTGTTACAACTTGCTTTTCACATCAACATGCACCCTCTACCACTCTCACATCAAGTGCAGATAATAGCAAACTTTTTATAATGAAGTGATATTGATGTGGCAACCCATCTGAAAATGCTTATCAATATTTCTTTGAGCGTTGAGTGAGTGAGTGAGTGAGTTTAAATGTATCGTCACGTGGGCAATATTTCAGCCATATCGTGACGAGAACAATTAATTTTATACATAGTAATTAATGGTAAATTGTAAAAACCTGTCAACGAAGGACAGTAAAAAAACAAGATTATCACAGATTCGAATTTAAAACTAGTAATGAGATCTAAAACAGTTTAACTTTGGATGACAATACAATATAAAAACGTTAACAGGCTATATTTTGCCAACAACTGAAGGTAGATCACCATACTAGGGGCCATGGGGACTTACAGTACATTTGCTTCCTGCATGGGCCCTAGCTGGATTTACACCATCCCTTCAGCCGTTAGCAATTTAGGTAAAAATAGCCATAGATTCAAATAACATATATACTACGATTAAAAATAGTAGTAGGTTTAAATTTACTGTGAATTCATTGGGACGTGCCCTCTCAGGAGGACAATGATTTTACAATATTTCAACCACCTTTGAGGGTACAGCCACTAACAATCTAAGTTACTAATCTAAACTACCAATCATTCTTTTTAAAAACCAATCATTAAATGAGAATTAACAGTAGTAAAAAGATCATTAACTGTTTTCACATTGAAATATTATCCCTTACGATGGATTGAGCGTTGAGTTAAACAGCAGCAAAACATCATGTTTAAAGCTATCGAAAATGTTTGTGATTGCTATTCTAATCTTCCTTGTGTCTGTTTTTAATAGTTACTCTTCATGTGATTTGTTACAGTGAATAATCTCGGAGAGGTTTTATAGATTGTAAGAACTTGGCCCCAATCCGTCTCATTTTGTGAATGCAATATGTCTAAGGTGAGATGGTCAGCTGAAGAAAGGCTGTAAATGTTGAAAGGTATCACAAGTTTGTGTAATTATTTAACTGCCATGTATTCACTTTGCCTGCTTTGCACAAATGTGGTCTGACATGACCTAATTGGGCAAACTTATACCAGTAACAGCCAACAAGTTTACAAATGGATATTGGTAAGTGTGTTATGGAAAATCTTGACGGAGACCAGAGAAAACATTAGTAATATCGGAGTACATTCTTCTAACTTTTTATTTTGTTGATCTCTGGTCATGGCTATGTTAAAATACCGATCAGATTTGTACAAGAATGGAAAGAAATGCCACAGTAACTTCCCCAGCTATTCAACATGACCAAACTACATTAATCATTACTCTGACATCTGTATTAATGGATTGTAACTCAACACAGATCTCTTCCCGTTTTGGTAATAATTGGCTTTTACTGTCCAGCAAGATACGTAGACTGTGTTACATCTTCCTCAACAGTTCAAGGGGCGGTGAGGTAGCCTAGTGGTTAAAGCATTGGCTCGTCACGCCGAAGACCCGGGTTCGAATCCCCACATGGGTACAATGTGGGAAGCCATGCGATTTAAAACTTTTAAGGGAAACTGATTCTCTAACATATAAAGGGAGATTATTCCAAAGTTGTGCAGGTGATGGGAAAAATGATTGACTGTAGAGATTTGTGCGGGAATAGTACAGGGAAAGATCACGAATGTTTCTAAGATTATAATTTGTCCTAGATTCAACAGTTTGAGGCATAAGATCACAAAGGTAGGATGGAGCATTTTTGTTGTAGATATTATAGAATAAAGACAGTTTACGACATCTTATTCTTTCTTTTAACATTTCTCAACCTGTTTCATATATCAGAGTATCTCTAGTAGCATATTTTGGTAAACCAGTAACTATCCTGGCGGCCTCAAACTGAACTTTTTCAATTTTATCGGTTAAATCTACCGTACAACCATCCCACAATTTACAAGTATATTCATTTCTGGTGTTCCCCTCCATGATGTTGCTGGAATATTGCTAAAAGCGGCGTAAAACCAAATTCAGTCAGTCAGTCAGTCCTCAACAGTTCAGCCATGAGTAAATCGCAAATGTTATTTAACAAGGCAAATGAACAAAATGCTCTATTACTTGCACATTTTATCACTGAACATGCTTGAAAAAACAATAGTCTAACTAATGAACATGGAGAGATGTTCCATTATAATGTGTCATTTCACTAAATTGCTGATAAACATAGTATTTTATCACTATATGCACTGTAAATGTTCATGTCTTACTTTAAGAAACTAAACATTGTAAAAGAGATATTACAGCAAATGTCTCAAAATTATCTCACCAAGAAATGTCCACACAAAAACATTAGTCTAAACAATGAACATAGCAAGATGTTCCGTCATAAAGAGTTACATACATACATTGTAAATGTTAATATCATACCTTTTGAATTTAAACACTGTACAAGACATTAGTAACACTAAAGAATACAGGAAAAATCTCAAAAATATCTCACCAAGAAATGTCCACACAAAAGCTGGCTCATTGTAGATCATCATGGCCACTGTGTCCCCCACCGACAGCCCCCATGTCCTCACAACATTTGCTACTCTATTGGCTTGCTGGTCAATGTATTCATAAGTGAAAACATTGCCTTCAAAAATAATAAACGGCTTCCTGGGTTGATTATAGACATGTTTCTCAAATCTGTCTATCAGAAACTCTCCACTTTCCAAATCTTTATCCTTTTCAGTTTTGAGGCGCTTCTGCACCTTGATGATCTTGAGGTCATGATTTATCCAAGGAAACATGGTTTTCCAGGCCACAACAGACGCCCCTGCTGCCCCAGCAACACCGTACACAACCTTGTCCAACATGCTGCCAACTGTATCAGTTCACGTCTGCTCTCACATAACAGGTCGCCTGGAAGAAGAAGGAGCACATGGATCATGATGGTGCTTCATGCAGTATTAGATAGGACTGTATTGTATTGACTCATGCTATGGGATCATGCTGCGATCATGTATCAATACAAATATTGAAATTGATTGTAAATTACTATTTTCTGATAGTGTGGTCTTCTCAAGAACCAGGCCCCGATTTCTCGAAACAAACTTAAGTCTGAGTTTTGACTTAAGTTCGAGTTTTTACTCAAATTTGAAAAACGCAGGAAAATGCATTTCACAGAACGAACTGAAATCAGTATTAAACTCGAACTATAGAAGATAATTTGAGTTTGGTGGATAGATTACTTAAGTTGTTTGGGCTTTTATATTTTAAAAATGCAGTAAAGTTAAAAATTCAGCTGTTCCAAATTGTGAACTCAGTTTGAGATTTGAGTAAAAACTTAAGTTTGTTTCGAGAAATTGGGGCCAGGTGAGATAGGTTATTAACCATATTTTCATGACAGAGGTCTGTGAGATAAGTTGATTAGCATGTTTTGATTATCATGTTTTCATGACTGAGGCCAGTGAGATAAGTTGTTTTTGCTATGGGTAAGCACATCAACTGTTGTCCCGTACCTTGCAGCAAGCTCCCAGACCAGCTGATGCCGAAATAAGAAAACTGAGTAAGTTTAGTTTTACACCGCTTTTAGCAATATTCCAGCAATATCACGGCGGGGAACACCAGGAAAGGCTTCACACATTGTACCCATTTGGGGAATCGAACCCGGGTCTTCGGCGTGAAGAGCGAACGCTTTAGCCACGAGCCCCACCTCCCTGAAAACTTGAGACTGTGAAGAGAAGTATACCAGTACACAATAAAAATATCTATTTCAAAATAAATTGTATGCCATTTTTCACAATGTTGGTATTTTGTCCACAGTGTGCAGACATTTTGTCCTATGGGTTTTTGTCCTCAATTTAAAGGGGTACTGATCCAGAGCAAATAATGTGGTTTAAGCATTTTTTTTTATTCATGAAAACGAGTTGGGATTGGTGAACAAGCATTACTTCTTATGTTAGCGCCGCTCCCGTGCAACATAAAATACGAAATGAAATGGAGGATGTGACGTCATCGATAATGACTATTGCATAAATATAATATTTATAAATATATATACATATACATGTATACAGATTAACCAAATACAACTATTCTCTAAGTAGTCATACTTATCATAATTAGAGAGTTACAGTTGTGTGTCTAACAAGCCATTGTAGAAATATAATCAATCATGAGAAGGTTGTTGAGTTAATTTAATTATTTTCCTGAGAATATTTGAAGCGTTGTGTCTTGATGTTATAATAGTGGACGGATTCAACAATTTTCTGGTTTGCACAAAGAGTAAATTCTTTGTTCCGGTTCAAAATGTTATCCAGGTTATAACCGGTAGTGTAAAAATACATATTAATTCTTATCTGAGTATAGTTACCGCAAGTGAGGAAATAGTGTAGGGTGTTTTCACTCTGATGTCCACAAGAACAACATGGGCTGTCTATTCAATGTCTGTTATACTATCCAACGTTTTACGCACAATAGTGTGGTCATTCCATGTACAGTTGCTTTGGAGTGTTAATCCTAATGTTTATGACTTTTGACTTCTTTTATGATTGTTCCGTCCATGAGAAGGTTCGTTTTCAGAGATGGTTTCGCTTTACGGGCCCATTGTGGAATTTTAGCTAGGTCATTGTTAAGACGGGTAGCAGCAACTGATGGATCTTCTATGACAACATATAATGAAGTGTCATCCGCATAGAGACAAATGTTACTGTAAATACCACATACAATATCATTGTATATAGGAAACAGAAGTGGTCCAAGGACAGAGCCCTTTTCTTGTCAGATTTATACTCGATAATTGCTACCCAATTCTAAACAATTTTGAAACCATTTTAATAGTTCGCCTTGGATTCAATAAGTTTTCAGTTTATAAATAATTCCTCTATGACAGACATTATCAAATGCTTTACTTATATCACAGAAGACTGCTCTAACTTCTTTTCTTTCGTCAAGAGCTTTGGCTATGAAATTATACACATGGGTTAATTAATTTGTTGTGGAATCTCCTGGCATGAATCCTGATTGTAACTTGTCAGTATGTCGTTATCTTTTAGGAAGTTGAATACATATTTATATAATTAAATACACATTTCTCAAAGACTTTCGATAAACAAGATGTGAGTGCGACAGGACGGTAGTATGAACATTCATGTACGCTATCTTTCTTGTGAATAGGTATTACCGATGCTTCTTTCCATGAACAGGGAAAGCGACTGGCTAAGCGATAAATTGAATAATTTCGTAAGTATGGATGTTAGACTATTTGCGGTATATCTGAGTACTTTATTTCCTATCCCATCCGGGCCGGTCGCTTTTGATGTGTCCAGTGACATTCAAATATCTCTGACGTCTGAGTTACAAGGAACCTCGGTATCGGGCAAATCTCGATTTGGACTACAATAGTAGACTGAACGATAAAGTCATTGTTTGAAACATTTGCGATTTCTTCAGGGTCATTATAGACTGTATCGTTGAAGATAATTGTTCGAAATTGATTGTCATTGTTGCGATATTTTATTAACGCTTTAGTCAGGCGCCACCACATTTTGGTACAGAGCGAGGTATTAACAGAATCTTCAATTTTAGAAACGAATATTTGTTTAGCAGTTCTGATAGAGGAAGTAGCTTTATGTCTTGTTGATTTGAAATTAGCCAAATCGTTGGATGGTTACATTTCTTTGCATCTTTATGTAAACGATTACGTTTCCGAATCAAAGAACGTATTTGACTCGTCATCCAGAGCGGATCTTCAGGTCTAATAGTGACAGTCTTATTTGGTATATGTTGATCGCAGATTTTCGTTATTGCGGATGTTAAATCGGTTGCAATCTTACCTATATTATTGGTAGAAAATACATTTTCACCATCAATAACATCGACACTCCTGTTCATACTTTCTGTATCAGCTAACGAATAGTTATAAACTTTCGTCTTATAGTTTATAGCGAGGGGATTTGGGTTTTTTATGGTCACAAAGATCAGATAATGGTCACTGCAGATATGATTAAGAACTCTCGATTCATTTACAGCTTTAATACTCGAAACAAAAATTAAATCTATCAGGGTACTTGAATGTGGTGTAATTCTAGTTGGTTCTGATATAATCTGTTTAAGGTCATACATCAATTGAAGGTAATGTATTTTTGTTCGATTTTACCCAAGGACGTCTATATTAAAGTCACCGACAACGATAGCATACATGTTCAGGTCGACGGCGTTATCGACAGATTCCTGAATCAGCTCCCAATACCCCGCTTTCTTATATTATCTGCTGGATAAGCAGATCCGATAGGTAAGAATGGTGTTTACACTTTATCTGTACCCACACCACCTCAATCCCGGGAGTGTCAAGGTTGTCCATATATGCTTTGCGTGTAAAGTACTTGTGACATAGATTGCGACACCGCGACCACGAGTTCGGACATGGTATCGGACATGCATGAATGGTAGCACTTCGGATATCTGCATGCAACCAGGTTTCAGTTAGACATATAACGTCACAAGATCGAAATTCTTCGTTAAGTAAATCAATTTTGTCTTTCAAACTGCGTATGTTTAAATGTATTATTTTAAGGTCTCTGAAAAAATTCGGCCCTGGATTAGGATGAATGTCGCCACAGCACAGCAGGATGAGAGAGGAAATTACAGATACTTGAGGACTGTAGAGACACAAGAACTTAAAACTGTGTATGGATTTCGTAAATCTGACTGCAAATTTTGAATGTATATTAACAGCAAAAGAACCCACTGCCTGTCTGTACTGCTCAATATCAGCCATAATCAAATATCATACATATAGTCATAACAGGTAGGAAAGTGGGTTCCGGTAGGTAAGTAAATGGAGGTAGACACACACAAACTGAACTGAAGTAATTAATACATGTACACACGTTTGTTGTAATTTGATGTAGATATAGGTCAAATTATACGGTGTAACATGATTTTGAATGCAACGCTGAAAACAAAGAAAAGAAAGAAAAAAGGAAGATTCCGTAGACCATCACCATGGTATACCTAGATAAAAGAAACAAAAGGTAACATGCGGTCTGTGGGAGGAACAACCCAAGAATTTGAAACAAAGGGGAGTCTACAGATTGGCAATTTCAAGCTAGCATGCTTGATATCTACACAATATATACATTAGTGTTGGGAATTGGTTAAAATCTCATAATTGATAATTGGTTCATTACTACCGATCAATCATCGAAAATAATTGGTTAGCGTCATTATTGAAATGTGTTAATGCACATAAAAATAAGGGAAAAATGCAGTTCTTTGGGGTTTTTGGCAGAATTTCACATCTTTAATGGACGACTAGTATGTTAGGAACCTAAATTTCTTGGAATCTTTAAGATAAATTCAATCATGACTTGAAACGAGCTTGTTGTGCTTACGAAATGTAACAGACAAAACCAACCATGTGAAAAATATTGTTAATGGAAACAAGTGTTCCAGAATTGTTTGTGTTCGATTATGAGAAATTATGATCGATTGCTAGGTCGTTTAGTCACTACGACCAATCTTCGATTATTTCAATTAATCGGACCACCACTAATATACATACACATCCATACGCATACGCTCGCCGTTCTATCCGTACATGTTTACATCAAACCATACACAACTGACCAGGTACACAACTAACCAGATACACGCACTTATACATGCATACACACGCAGATACTTACAAGTTTGCACTTACATACATGTATTATAAAGGTAATATGAAACATTTATACACACGGAACATACATGTTCTGCACACATGCAACAAACAACAAAGTGCATGTAGGCTTAGTTGTACACATACTACACACATACTACACGCTAAACAGTGCATGTATTCTTAGTTGTACACATACTACACACACACAACACACACGATACATGTAGGCTTAGTTGTACACATACTACACACAAACACAACACACACGATATAGTGCATGTAGGCTTAGTTGTACACATACTACATACACACAACACACGATACAGTGCATGTAGGCTTAGTTGTACACATACTACACACAAACACAACACACACGATACAGTGCATGTAGGCTTAGTTGTACACATACTACACACACACAACACACACGATACAGTGCATGTATGCTTCTGGCACACATGCTACAGTGCATGTAGGCTTAGTTGTACACATACTGCATACACATACTACACACACAACACACGATACAGTGCATGTATGCTTAGTTGTACACATACTACACACACACACAACACACGATACAGTGCGTATGCTTAGTTGTACACACTACACAATACACAACAACACACACGATACAGTGCATGTATGCTTAGTTGTACACATACTACACACACACACACAACAGTGCATGTACGATACAGTGCATGTATGCTTAGTTGGCTTACACACACATACACATACACATACAACACACACACGATACAGTGCATGTATGCTTAGTTGTACACATACTACACACATACACACACACGATATAGTGCATGTATGCTTAGTTGTACACACACACACTACACACACACACAACACATACACAACACACGATATAGTGCATGTATGCTTAGTTGTACACATACTACACACACACAACACGATATACAGTGCATGTAGGCTTAGTTGTACACGTACAACACACACACACAACACACACGATATAGTGCATGTAGGCTTAGTTGTACACATACTACACACACACACACACAACACACACGATATAGTGCATGTATGCTTAGTTGTACACATACTACACACACACAACACACGATACAGTGCATGTATGCTTAGTTGTACACATACTACACACACACAACACACGATACAGTGCATGTAGGCTTAGTTGTACACATACTACAGCACATACACAACACACGATACGATACAGTGCATGTATGCTTAGTTGTACACATACTACACACACACACACAACACACGATACAGTGCATGTATGCTTAGTTGTACACATACTACACACACACACACACACACGATACAGTGCATGTATGCTTAGTTGTACACATACATACACACACACACAACACACGATACAGTGCATGTATGCTTAGTTGTACACATACTACACACACACACACACACGATACAGTGCATGTAGGCTTAGTTGTACACATACTACACACATACAACACACACGATACAGTGCATGTAGGCTTAGTTGTACACATACTACACACACACAACACACGATACAGTGCATGTATGCTTAGTTGTACACATACTACACACACACAACACACGATACAGTGCATGTATGCTTAGTTGTACACATACTACACACAACACACACGATACAGTGCATGTATGCTTAGTTGTACACATACTACACACACACAACACACACGATATAGTGCATGTATGCTTAGTTGTACACATACTACACACACACACACACGATACAGTGCATGTATGCTTAGTTGTACACATACTACACACACACAACACACGATACAGTGCATGTATGCTTAGTTGTACACATACTACACACACACAACACACACGATATAGTGCATGTATGCTTAGTTGTACACATACAACACACATACACAACACACACGATATAGTGCATGTAGGCTTAGTTGTACACATACTACACACACACACACACACAACACACACGATATAGTGCATGTATGCTTAGTTGTACACATACTACACACACACAACACACGATACAGTGCATGTATGCTTAGTTGTACACATACTACACACACACACACACACGATACAGTGCATGTATGCTTAGTTGTACACATACACATACTACACATACACACGATAGTGCATGTATGCTTAGTTGTACACATACTACACACATACACAACACACGATACGATACAGTGCATGCTATGCTTAGTTGTACACATACTACACACACACAACACACGATACAGTGCATGTATGCTTAGTTGTACACATACTACACACATACAACACACACGATACAGTGCATGTATGCTTAGTTGTACACATACTACACACACACACACACGATACAGTGCATGTATGCTTAGTTGTACACATACTACACACACACACACACACACGATATAGTGCATGTATGCATAGTTGTACACATACTACACACACACACACACACACACACACGACAGTGCATATACAGTGCATGTATGCTTAGTTGTACACATACTACACACAACACACACACGATACAGTGCATGTATGCTTAGTTGTACACATACTACACACACACCACACGATACAGTGCATGTATAGCTTAGTTGTACACATACTACACACATACAACACATTACGATACAGTGCATGTATGCTTAGTTGTACACATACTACACACATACACAACTCACGATACAGTGCATGTATGCTTAGTTGTACACATACTACACACATACACAACACACGATACAGTGCATGTATGCTTAGTTGTACACATACTACACACATACAACACACGATACAGTGCATGTATGCTTAGTTGTACACATACTACACACACAACAACACACGATACAGTGCATGTATGCTTAGTTGTACACATACTACACACATACAACACAAGATACAGTGCATGTATGCTTAGTTGTACACATACTACACACATACACAACACACACGATACAGTGCATGTATGCTTAGTTGTACACATACTACACACATACAACACACGATACAGTGCATGTATGCTTAGTTGTACACATACTGCACACATGGTGAGTGTTACTGACTGTAGGCGTGAAGGAAGACGTTGACAACATTCGCAGCGCGTTTGCCGTTAGCATCTAGCGGTGAGTGTTACTGACTGTAGGCGTGAAGGGAGACGTTGACAACATTCGCAGCGCGTTTGCCGTTAGCATCTTGCGGTGAGTGTTACTGACTGTAGGCGTGAAGGGAGACGTTGACAACATTCGCAGCGCGTTTGCCGTTAGCTTCTAGCGGTGAGTGTTACTGAAGGGGAGACTGTAGGCCGTTAGAAGGGCGAGTGTTACGACTTGGCAACGTTGACATTCGCAGCGTGTTTGCCGTTAGCATCTAGCGGCGAGTGTTACTGACTGTAGGCGTGAATGGAGACGTTGACAACATTCGCAGCGTGTTTGCCGTTAGCATCTAGCGGTGAGTGTTACTGACTGTAGGCGTGAAGGAAGACGTTGACAACATTCGCAGCACGTTTACCGTTAGCATCTAGCGGTGAGTGTTACTGACTGTAGGCGTGAAGGGAGACGTTGACAACATTCGCAGCGCGTTTGCCGTTAGCATCTAGCGGTGAGTGTTACTGACTGTAGGCGTGAAGGGAGACGTTAACAACATTCGCAGCCCGACCACCTAATTCCGTTAGTCGCCTCTTACGACAAGCATAGTAGCCTTTTGTGGCAAGCTATGGGTTGCTGAAGACCTATTCTACCCCGGATCTTCACGGGTCTCTCATCACAAGGGATACAATAGGAAAGGAGCTTCGCTTTCACTAAATATTCGTGAGTATATCTAGTATGGCCAATGCGACATCGTCGCATTATGACCTTTTCAAAGCTGGACTGACAACCCAAGTAGGTGTAACCGATATAGGGTTTTATTGCATGTAATTTATTTATCCCACTTCTTTTGCATCCAATCACGGGTCTAATGATAACTTTGTAATCGGAGTATGGAATTAGAAGTGGTGTCACCGATTT
Source organism: Haliotis rubra (assembly GCF_003918875.1). Taxonomy (NCBI): domain Eukaryota; kingdom Metazoa; phylum Mollusca; class Gastropoda; order Lepetellida; family Haliotidae; genus Haliotis; species Haliotis rubra. Next base: position 5,447,367 of record NW_025766968.1, on the reverse strand, counting down.
GCTGAGTGCTGCCTTGGCAGCAAGATCAGCCATTGTGTTACCAGAGATTCCATCATTGCTGGGTAACCAACAAAAGACGATGTCGCATTAGCCGGTAGCAAGATCATTATATATCGTCAAGTCACATAAGTTCGATCGTCATGTAACTTCGATCGCCCATTTTGAATGGTAATTGTCGCAATACGTCGCGATAACTTACGATATCTGCAGCTTTGATCTTCTGGTGACACCACTTTTATTCGGTTGGACCGGAAAATGTTTCGTGTCAAGTTACCAAACGTAAGTTATAGCTCATATTCAGCAAACAACTACTTTTTAACCCTAGATCAATAATGTAACTTTATCAGCTCCAATAAAATGTAAACAGTACTTATTTCACACGTTGTAAATTGACAGCACCCCTGTCTTCTGTTTGTTTACGTTGCTGGTCTAATTGTGACATGTCCAGACACGTGATGTCCTTGTCAAAATTTAAAACTTTGGAAACAAGTAAGGGCCATTTCTTATAGAAAACTTAATGCTTTTTGAGAATTTCCGTGAATTTGTACCTGATGAAGTTCGAGCTATTGCCTCATTGATAAATACAACCTTGGCACAATGTACCCACCCTACATGTCAGCACAGAACACATTTACGTTTCTGCAAGCCAGTTCGTGGTATTTGTGACTTTTCATCGTTTTTAGAAGTATTGAAACATAAAATGAACGTTTCATGGACATAAATACCATAAAATTACTTGGGACTGCTCTAACTCTGAATTTGACACAAGAAATCGCCCTTACAAGTCATCCTGTTTACGTGACTAGCCAGCCAATCATATGATCGAACTTATGTGACGTAGCTTTCTGGGTCACTTGTGTTGACAGTGAGAGGGCGGCCATGCCGCGATTGTGAAAAGCAGTAAAAATACCTGGATTTTGGAAATGTTTGACATAAATAAACAAGTTTAGAGGTAAGAGATTTGAAAATAAGATTATATGAATATAACTTTGAAAATTCAGCGACAGTTCTTAAGTGATCGAACTTACATGACACAAGGATAATTCAATAATTTCGACTAAAAGTGGATGTTTACACGAAAGATTTTTAATAGCCTGAAGGCTCGAAAGAGAGTCTGAAAATAATATATATTGTTTGATTTTAGGGTGTTTTTAATGTATTTTAAGGCTGTTAATATGGTGTTTGCTTCTGCTGTAAAAACAGAGCTGTTATCTGGTAAACGAGAAGGTACTGTTCTTGATCCAATGACAGTGGCACAAGCCACTGCGCCACCATGCTTGGACCCATCTGTAAATAAGGACTGGTATGTACTATGTTTACTTTTTCAATTGATTAAATTCTTGTTTATATTGTAATTCATTAGTTTCTGATTTTTAAAACTTTGTCAGTGTTAAGTCAACTTCTGGCCTCACCAGTTGTCAAGGAGGAGAAGAAAGAAGACAAGAAGGATATATATTTTCCAGCTCTATGCCAGCAGCAGAAAGAAAAGGTTTGACTCTTTGTCCCAGAGGCGGACCAATAGAAGACTTTTTGTTGTACAGATCCTCATAAAGAGGATAAACACAGTTAAATGCAGGGTTAGTCTCGTTAGAATAGAGTTTTGTTATATACTGTAAGGATAATTTTATACGACGTTGGTTAAGTGATGGCACATCGGCCTCAACATAGAGACCGTCAACAGGAGAAGTTCTAAAAGACCCAAGAGAAAGTCTTAGGCCTTGATGGTGGACAGAATCAATAATAACAATACATGATATTTATATAGCGCACATATCCACGTGACTAGTACATGCTCAAAGCGCTGGTTATTCCCTCGAACACTGGATGTCAATCTCAACGGCACATTGTATTATCAATCTCAACTCCCCAGGGAGCATACAACTCTTGCAGCCACTAGGCGTACTGAGTTTCACGGCTTTCTCACCATGACGATGTACCCATTCACAACAGGGTGGACTGGGACACATAGTCACAGTAATTTGTCCAAGTTCACTGCACGTTGCACGTTCACTGCACCCGCAATTATGTGTTTGCACGTATTCATGTGGTCACCATCTGGTCATATACCAACGGATTCGTGCACAGGGTTGTGTACTGTACACTAGGGGTTGTGACAACACTGAAAAAGTCTGCACACAAAGTTGACTCCAAGGTTTTTACACCCGTCACAGGTGGGCTCGATCCCGACACCTCAAGCTCACTGGATCACTAGCCTGGCGCTTTAGCCAGCTCGCCCACCGCGCCCCTTATAGAGTATAGTTTTGTTATATACTGCAAGGATAATTTTATACGGCGTTCGTTAAGAGATGGTTCATCTGCCTCGATATAGAGACTATCAACAGTAGAAGTTCTAAAGGACCTAAGACAAAGACAGAATCAAGTAGTTGTAGGTTGCTTTTGCGGGCTCCACCATATACGATGGAGCCATAATCAAGTTTGGGACGGACAAGTGATCGACATAGGCGTAGGAGGGTAGTTTGATACTCTCCCCACTTAGAATTGGAAACGACTTTTAATAGATCAAGTGCCTTCAGATATTTAGTTTTAAGGGATTTAATATGTCGCAGAAACGTTAAAACTTAGATCCAAGAACTTGGCCTCCTGAAAATTTTGATGGGAGTGCCATTTAAATTCTGGATCCATATGCGGTTTGTATTTACGGCAGAAATGTATACAATTAGTTTTGAATTTAGAAAATTTAAAGCCGTTTTCAAGACACTATTTATATATTTTATTTAAACACAACTGCAGTTGCGGTTCAATAGTATGCATATTCTTACCGCGACAAGAAATATCAAAACCATCGACAAAAAGTGATCCATCGATTGAAAGCTTTAAAACCTTGGATAACTGTTGATCTTAATGCTAAACATTGTGACAGACAAAATACTGCTTGGTCGGACACCCTGATCCTGATTGTAATGATCAGACAGGGTTGAACCCACTCGGACTTGAAATTGCATGTATGTTAAAATCTGTGATATAAACAGAGGTAAACGACCCCTCAAACCCAAATCATGTAAATCCTTTAAATTGCCATGCTTCCAGGTAGTATCGTAGGCTTTATCGAAATAAAAAATATCGATACTGCATATTGTTTATTCATTATAGCATTTTATACAAAGGATTCTAAACGTACCAAATGATCAATGGTACTTCGATTTTTCCTGAAACCACATTGAATATTTGTAATAAGGTTATTGGCTTCAAGACACCAAGTTAATCTATTGCTTACCATTCGTTCCATGCTTTTACAGACACAACTCGTTGAAGAGACTGGTCTATAATTAGACGGATCAGTATGATCCCGGCCAGGTTTTGGAATGGGAACTTCAATGGCATTACGCCACGAAGTTGGGAAATTCCCTGAAGTCCATATTGTATCAAACATATTTAGAAGTGTTTCCAAACATGACTCCGGTAAATGCTTCAAGAGCTGATCGTGTATTTTTATCAGCTCCTGTTGCTGTATCATGAGCTTCCTCAAGGGCACTGTGTAGCTCATGTAATGAAAATAATTCATTATAGTCTTCGCCATTGCCTGAGATAAAAGTTATTTTCTTCTTCTCCTGTTGTTTCTGGTACTCTTGAAATTCTGTGACGAAATTTGACGAAGAAGAATGTTTGGCGAGAGTTTCACCAAGCTATTTGGCAATGTCGGACTTATCAGTTAATAAATTGTCACCATTCTTCAGATGGTGAACAGTAGATTTGGAACCTTTGCCCTTAATTCTTTGTATCATATTCCACACCTTTGACATATGTGTACGGGAATTTAACATAGTTCATCCATGACTGACGCTTATTCTGTTTAAAGGTGCGTTGAGCCTTGGCATTTAAAATTTGTACTTTATCTAAATTATGAACGGTAGGATGTCGGCGAAAATACTTTTCAGCTTTCTTCCTACTTTTTCTGACCTGTTTACAGTCATTAGTAAACCATGGTTTACGAATATGTGGAATTGCAGGGGACTTGGGTATAGTTTGGTCAGTAATGTCATTGAGTATATCTGAGAATAACTGTATAGGATCTTCGCTGTTCACAAAAACATCATGTTTCAAGTGATCAGTACATAGAGTCTCGTATAATGACCAATCAGCCGTGGTGAAGTTCTTTCTTGATAATGGTGGATCATCACCAGGGTTGACTGTTTTGAGAATGGTGGGGAAGTGATCACTCCCACACAGGCCATCATGGACCACCCATTCAAATTCATTACATAAGGTTGAATCGGTGAGTGATAGATACAGGGAAGAATACGTTCCCGTTCCTGGATGTAAATAAGTAGCTGAATCATCATTGAAAATACATAGATTATTATCAGAAATTAATTCTTCAAGGATTTTACCTTTAGTATTAATATGGTCAATGCCCCAAAGTGGGTTGTGACCGTTCAGATCGCCCATGATGAGGCATGGCTTCGGAAGCTGTTCATATAGATTCTGAAGATCGGACTGTTGAATATCAGAAGAGGGAGGGCTATATAAGCTGCACAGCGCCAATCCAATGTGAAGAGTGATACGGACAGCTTCAGTTTGAAGATTTGTATTGAGATGGTACAGGGCTATGTATTACACCCTGTCGTACCAAAATGGAAGCACATCCTGTTGCTTTATCTCCTGGAGGAGAAAAATCGTGATAATCACTGTAGTGTCTCAGAGTACACTTGTCAGTATGTTTTAGATAAATCTCCTGAAGACATAAATCTGACGATTTAAGATCTTGTATTAGTAAGTGTATTTCATTGAAGTTGTTTCAGTCCTCTGCAATTCCATTGCATTTAAGTAGACAACTGAGTCATGGAGGCTCGCTTGGTGATCTCTCTCGTGTATGTGAGGAAGAACTATTCCCCCGCTTGTCCTGTGAGGACAGCGTGACCTCCATATCAAGAGGTGCAAAAGGGTTCTTTAGTGGAACCTCTGACGGTGAGTGAGTGAGTAAGTTGGGTTTTACGCCGCTTTCAGCAATATTCCCGCAATATCACGGCGGGGGACATCATAAATGGGTTTCACACATTGTGCCCATGTGGGGATTCGAACTCGGGTCGTCAGCGTGACGATCCGACGCTTTAATCATTAGGCTACCCCCACCGCCCCTTATGAAAGTGAAGGGACGATAGCTGTCGGTTTCCTATCTAATATTTTTCTTTTCTTTTTAGATGAATGAACAGGGTGGGGCTGTTGGTTAGACGTCTGTGATGGTGTCTCAGGCGGATGTTCAGTCTGAGATCCAGATGCCGACTGTGTGACACAGGATTTCTGTGGTGCGACTGAAGCTGAAGTAATGGTTTTGTCTGACTTGACCCATGTCAAGTTAGTCTGGCATGTAACGGAGGATGTTGTCACAGAGCGGGTGACTGCAGCTGAGTAAGTAATATTTAGTGGAGTTGATGTTTCATTGGTAAATAACGTTTTGGCTTCAGAGTAAGAGATAATCTTGTCACACTTTTTTTTATTATGCTTGATTCCTTTTGCCACACAGGATTTAGATGACGCACCATGAGCACCAAGACAATTGCACATTTAAAGCCTTGTTGCAATCCGTGTTTTCGTGGCTTCCACCACAACGATGGCATACTGCAGAGCCACGACAAGACTTCGACCCATTTCCACCCCGATGTTAGAATATCCTGCCTTGATTGATGGTTGTAAAGATGTACAGTCAAACGTTAAGAGATAGGTATTTGTCTTCACAACGGTACCCTCTTTTAACGGTGAAACATTTCACAGCAGAAACACCCTGATCGTGTAGCTCTTTAGCTACATGTCAGACAGACAACCAGCTCTGTCGCGAATGATACCACGTCTTCTGTGCACGGACACAGCAACCTCCATATTGGCAAATGTTTTGATTGATACACATTCCACCCAAAGTGACCCACTACGGAGACGGGTGACGTTTCTGATTTCCCCACAAATTCCAGATATTGCCATGGAAATAGCAAAAGGGTTTAATTTGATGGGAAGAATATCAACGGCCTCAACTAACAGGAAACGAGCCCAGGAATCAGCATTGGAATAAACAGGTCTCTTCTTTTCATTTCTAGATGAACCAGATGTTTGGGGATTCATAATGTAAGAACAAAGTGGTTCAGCACCCCTGCTCCCTAACCACAACGGAGTGTCAACAAGGACGGTGTCCAGTTGCACCGGATCTCCAACATGCAAACACCAGGGATACAGGGATGTTATACTCCAGCAAATATGACTTGAATAGCTATATTTGTTTACTAAATTTGTTGTCAGGCTGGTTCGCCCATAACAACAATTTATAAACATACAGTATTCAGCTGTCAACATCACTAAATTGGCCCATGAGCCACCGCCTTCTGGCATGGGACTCTTGGCAATGTATTTGAATTCCTTAATTAGATCCTTTATTCAAAATGCCGTAATTGCACAATAATTTTCTCAAGTATCAAGAGAGTGCAACAATATTTACCATGAACACGGCATGGCGTGACCAGCCGATTAGATCACCGTCTAGGTGAAGTCAAGGGCAAAGTGGTGTGTTGGACAAAAGGAACACTGTTACTGGCTCCTATTGCTCTCAACTCCCGTCCTCCACCGATACAGGGGCGCTTACCTAGGGCAAACAGGTTGCCCAATTCAGTCTTACGACCAGCAATTAGGTGCTGTGGACCTATATATATACACACACACACACACACAAACCCGGGTCAACACGGGGGGTGAAAACTACTACCGTGGCGTTACCTCCCCCCACCCCCTCCCTCTCTTCTTTAGGGAATGCAAAGCAGTGGCTTGATCTGGCACATCGTTAAATACAGATGAAAGATTCCATTCCGGAGAAAACAAAGGTAAAGGTTACAGTGTCTATACGGGTTTAATGCTTAGTCAAAACACAACCCTGTCTCACAGATAATAGTGGAGGGTTGGTCCAAAAAACAGGTCAACCTGTGGTCTTAGTTGACTGTTGGAAAACTCACAAACCTCGATCGCAGGTTATAAAATGAAGATCTTGTTATGTACTGACAAGTTTATATTAACACTTCTGAAATTTAAATACATGTTTTGGACGGCCTTTATGGGAAATGCAGGAATTAATATCTATATGACAACCCACGATAGCTCTGACGAGAAATGAGATAGATGTGATCTGAGTAAAACCAACTTCAATAAAGTTCGATGAATGGAAACCAGATCGATCGACAGTCGGTGACCAACTGGTGACAACAGCAACAACAATGACAATCAAATGACAACTACATCTAATATTTAAGTACTTCACTACAAGCAAAATCAAGAGCTGCAGACTGACCTTCGTACAGCGATATGTCAATGCCCCCGAACTAGCCACACTCACGATGTACTAATGTAGCCGAGAGCCGCGATGCGTCCATATACAGTCAAGATATGAGCCTGCTATCAGTTCTCACTATACCGTATTTCCTCCCATAAACGCTTGGTTTTTTAAAGGAGTTCCAGACCCGGCACTTATTAGAGACCCGGAGCTTTTGCACTTACTGGGTTTAATTTCCGTAACTGTTAGTGACTTGCTTTACCCTCGTCGCTTATTAGAGACCCGGAGCTTGTTAGATTGTAAACCGAATGAGCTATGTCCACACCGTTACATAATGCGCATATTCATCTAGTCACTAGGAGACGTTACTCATCAGACGAATATAGATATTCTACAGTCCATCAATTCATCATTATATCAAAACGATTTGATTCATAAAGGTTTCTATTATTTTCCTATTTGTATCAACTATCCAAGATTGTTATTATCCAGAGATAACTTGTCCTAACTACAACTATGTGTACAACATTACCCACAAATGTGAACCTGTATTATGGAGGCTTGTTTGCCTAAACTATACGAGGTGAGGTGAGGTGAAATTGGGTTTAACGTCGTGCTTGAGAATATTTCGCTCATATGACGACGTGCATGCGTGTGTATGTGTATGTGCAGCTGCTTGTACTAGCCCAGACTGGTTTTATAGTGCTAGTCCATTGAGATACCACGCCGCAGTGAAGCATGAATACCCCACTCAGACACATTATACTGACTCCGAGCCGACCAGTCCTTGTTGTACCCATTAATGCCGAACGCCAGGCAGGGACCAACAAGTACCATATTTTAACGTCTTTTGGTATGACGCGATCGGGGATCGAACCCGCGACCTTCCGCTCTCCGGGCGGACGCTCTAATCACTACACCACGGAGGCGGTCAACTATACTAGGGACCATGGGGACTTACAGTGCCTTTGTTACCTGCACGGAAACCAGCTAGGTTTACACCATCCCCTCAACCGCTGGTGATAGAAGTGAAATAGTATTTAGGTGATGTTTTTCTAACAGTTTAACACACTACTGAATTTAACTGAGTTGAAAGGGATAATGTATCTTCTGTTAGGATGATAATGTTTTGAATATTTATCGAACAATTTTAACGTATAAGTGAAGGGAAATGAGGAGAGCTGAGAAGGATGTTTTATTTAAATCCCAATAGCAAATCATAACATGCTGGTAGTACATAAGTAAAAGTGTAAAATTTGACATTATTGATTTCAAGATGAAATTAATTGAAAACAACCGTGGCGGGTTCAAGCAGATTGTCTTATCCTGCAAAGGTTCCCTGAATACTGATGTACAATATAGAAAATAAAAGTGCCTGATCCTGACAATTAAACTGGACATACTGATACTGATGTGAAAGAATGAATAAATATATACTGAACATCATTGAAACCGCACCACTTATAAAAGTTCAGATTATTAAAAGCATGTGTAAGGAATTGATATTTTTTGACAAAAAACAACAACACGGAAAAGACGCTCATTCATTGAAATGTTCGACAGTCAGAAAGGATCAATCACACGTGGGGTCAAATCGAAAAGTCAGTATCGCGTGTGACCGCCATTTGCATTTACATATGCAGTTCAACGTCTCCTCATTGAGTCAATAAGCGTCCGAATAGAGTTCTTGAGGATGGCATTCCACTTCTGCAGTAGTGCAGCCTCAAGTTCCCGGATGTTTCGCATCTGTTGTTGCCGCGAAAGACTTTGTCCAATTTCGTCCCACAAGTGCTCCATGGGGGATACATCTGGCGACTGTGCTGGCCAATGAATAACCTGGATGTGTTGCTGGGCCAGATACTGCATGGAAAGTCTTGTTGTGTGTGCCCGTGCGTTGTCCTGTTGAAAAGTATGGACATCTTGGTGGTGATTGAAGACAGATACGATGTGATTCTGAAGAATCTGCTCACGGTAATAAAGGGCATTAATTCTCCCATACCAGACATGAAGGCAGTCCTGTGATTGTAATTTATTCCACCCCAGACCATGACACTGCCACCACCCAAAGGTCCGTCTGAACCACACACTCATCAGCATAACGTTCACAACGTCTACGCCAAACACGTAATCGGCCGTCAGCATTACATAGATGACGAGATGGTAGATGACTACCACACCATGCCATTGTTGTAACCTTTACTGAAAATGCCTGCTAGCCCATTGTATACGCTCAAGCTCATTACGGTGTCTGTCAGTCAGAATTGGTCCAACGTAAGAACATCGAGCATGGAGCCCTGTGGCGTGTAGACGGCGTCGCATTGAGTCAGCGCTGATGACCCCCACGTCAACCTTGAACTAGTGCAGCAGTCCTGGCAGTCGGCAGTGTTCAATCTCTGATATGGACAAGGTCAATATGGCGATCCTGAAGGAGCGTCGTAGCACGTTGCTGCCAAGGTCTTTGAAGGTCACTGGTGCTGCCTGTCTACTGATGTCGTCTATGAAGCCTAACGGTGGTGGAGTGGCCAAGTCCAAGTTGTCGAGCAATATCCCTGCTGCTGGTGCCACCCTGAATCATGCCTAGTGCACGTTCTCTTTCGTGAAGTGTGCTTGGCATCTCTGTCCTCGTTTCACAATCGTTAGTGAAGCAATGAGAATCGGTTCTCATACACCTGCTTTTAATGTCACAGTCAGTATGATTTCAGAATGAAATTTTGCGCTTTTTTTCATGGCGTGGCTGCATGTTGATGTATTTTGGAATTAAGAGTCATACTGTGGACAGGAATTTGTTTCTAAAGCATTTTTTCAACTGGACATGCCCTTCGACTTCATGTTAGTTATATTCATTGATCATTGTCATACTGAAATCCATCTTGATGACAATATGGACAATTTTAGACTGGTGCGTTTTCAGTGATGTTCAGTATATAGAATAAAAAAGTCAATATCACTGCTGTTGTTATTTATACTTTTTAATGTGTGGAGACTTGCCTGTGTGGAGAATTGTCTGGACACCACCACTGTCACCCCACACTTCTATTCCATGATATGACTCTCGCCTGCATCTAACCTAATCTACTGATTAACTTCATGAAGATCTCATGTCGTCTGCCGTTACTCATAAGTCTCTTTTTACAGCTGGGGACCGAGTCAAAAAGAATGCCAGTTTAATTTTAGGATATCCTCTGATAGCAACACTCGTAGATTACGTATAGGTTAGATCACGAGGACCTGGCGTGTAATCGTTGAAGTGGTTAGTTAGATCGCGAGGCGCGTAGCAGGTGTATGAGAACCGATTCTCATTGCTTCACTAAGGTCCGAGTGGTCTAACCGACTTAAACCATGACACATAATAAAATGGCTACATGTACATTAAACGTTATCAAAACAATGATAAATTCAATGCACTATATTTAGTTGCGTTCTCGCGTAGTAAAAGTTTTATTTTTACACTTAAGGTCCATGAAAATTTCGTATTGCACGTGCATTCACATGTCACTTACAGCACGTGCCATCTGATATGTCTGAACACGATAAGGGCTGTTTGACAATGTAATGTGCCCCTGAATGCGCAGAGTAATTGTAGTAATTATTATGTTATTCTCGGTTAGAGGCGAATGATTGAATTTTAGTTTGCCCTGTATCAGAGTTATTAATGAATGATTTTCCCGCATGCGCAAACGTTCATCAAGAAACATGCTTTCACATTCACCGCCATTGCCAGTGTCAGCAACAAATGGGTCCAGAATGTCTGAAGAAGATTTTATTCCGTGCTCACAAATATATTTGAGCTCAAATGTTCATAGTGTAGGAGTTCGGATAATTTATACTTTAGAAATAGGTTGTAGGGTGGAATAGAATAGTGTTATAGTGTTATGAGTTGTTTATATTTATTTATCGGCAGATTGGGTGGTTTTTATATACGTGGTTTGCTAATGCAAACAAATAGGTTGGGTTCCTTATAATTACGTTTCTGCCTATTTTTGCAAGTACTGTATTGACGTCGTTATCTTGTAGTCATTTATTCTACTTATTACTCACGTTTGGCAGTAAAATTCCGTTGGAATTTCCTTCGTCGGTCATGTAAGGTAGCTGGGTATCTGTCGTATCCCTTCGCTGTCCGCCGTGTTGGGAGCGGAAGCGGAAGGTGCGCAGTGCCGCGGTGAAGTTGTTTACTGTTGCGTAGCCAATCATAACACTTCGTCGTGACCTTTCGGAGGTTAGCTCACGGGGTATATAAGAGCCTGATGCGACCGATATCGTTGTCTTGCGTATCGGTGTTCCGAGCAAGTAAGTCAACTGCCTATACGGGGGATGTTCCCTACGGCTCGTTAGGTTTGGTTTATGGTTTTTTTAAGACTCTTATTGTAGAAGTAGTTTCATACTGTAGTCGGGTGAGGTAAGAAAACATAGATTATGACATAGTTTATTTTCTCGGGGTTTAACATGTAGGTAGTGTGGGTTGGGGGAGAAACTAGTGTTAGGAATTAAGTAGGTCATGTAGAACTTAGGAATTAGTGTAGGGAATAGGTTTCTTTTAGCGAGTGAAAGAGATATTTTGTTCAGTTTTTGTTATCATTTGTTTTGCTTGTTTTCCTTATTTTTATTTAACAGAATACATTAGTATTATCTACATTTCTGCCTTGTGTCATATTTTGCTGCAAGAGTTGACAACTGCCACTGAACCGAAGAAGACTGTACACTGTTCCGCTGGTTTTTAAAGCTTTCCATCATTTAATAAAAGTACACAACGCAAAGTCTATAATAAAACTATGAACGGGGAAACACCGAGGTACATTCTACATTGAATTCCTGTCACTGGGTTGCCTACTAGAGGGCGCCTATTACAGATTTGGTGCCGTGACCAGGATTTGTTTTGTCTTTTTCTAGGTAAAACTTAATTGATTCTTGGCAGAATATGTAATCTCATTTGTCTCAAAAACAAAACAACTACAACAATAAAACAAACAAAAATTCCCAAATAAATAAAGTATTATATTTTGTAGCTTTACTATGTGAATTAAGGTTAGTTTCATCATACAGGTGTATCCTGTTGAAACTGATTGGTTATAGAGTATATTTATGGAGTATATTTAGAAGGTAGAATTGAAAAGTTCTTGGTTTTGCAACATCCGTTGTCAGACATTATGGCATCAGAGGAGACGCGTGATTCATATTCCATGGAACAAGATCAGGTTGAGTCCCCTCCAGATAATCTGGATCATGCTCTTATCGACTTGTCAGATTTAGGTGAAGCGGGATTTGCAACCTCTACACCTAATGTTTGTCGTTCAGTTGAAAACATTGGTTCATCTCATCCACTCCCAAGTGTTAGTACACAAGCTGGTAATAGTGAGATAAGGGGTATTACATCATCTGTTAATGAAGCAATGCTGAATTTTCAGCAAGGGTCTGCTTATGGTAGAAGTGATAGACAGGATAGACGTTCTGTACATTTTGGTGTTCCATTTACAGATAGACCCTTTGACAGGCAGAATGAATTCTGTAGATACAATCAGAGGGCACCTTCAGTAGCAGGGTTGGTTCCTGGTCTAACGCGAAATACCTCTTTGATGGATATTAACTGGACAGGTGATAGGGTTTATCATAGTGATTGTGATAGCTCTTTTGTGCAACCATTCGTGGCGAAACCTACCCGTCGTGAAGTGATTCCAGATACTTTTGATGGTAAAAGTTGTGAATGGCCGGATTTTCTTGTTCATTTTGAACAAGTTGCTGCATGGAATGGGTGGTCTAGCGGAGAAAAAGCACTACACTTAACCATGTGTTGACGAGGAACTGCTCAAAAACTTCTCAGCAGCCTTACGCTATTACAGTTGAGTGATTACAGTGCAATCAAAGGTGTACTAACTCAGAGGTTCAATCCTAGAGAAAGAGGTGTAGCTTTTCGGTCTGAGTTTAGGGGCCGTAGACAGGGCAAGGATGAGTCGGTGTCTGACTATGCATATGGTTACCAGCTGCGGAGATTGGCACTTTTGGCGTATCCAGATGCCACCTTTGTTTCGCTTGAGCCACATGTCATAGACCAGTTTTTGACGGGGTTGTCGAATTTCAGTATGAAAAAACACATTGCATTTGTACATCCCCAAACATTAGAGGAAGCTATTGCTCATGGTGTAGAGTTTGAGGCAGTTGAGGGACATAAAAGCAGGAAACCTGAAATGGGTGAACGGATTGCCAGGGTTTCTGAACCAGTGTCGGATGAGGGTTTGACTGTGGATACTGTTGTCAAGTTGATAGATCAGCGTTTAGAAGCATTTGCAAAATCATTGCAGAGGCCCAGGAAACTTAGGTGTTCTGTTTGTCAGGATCCTGGACATATGAGAGATAAATGTCCATATCTAGCTAAGTTAGACTTACCTGGACCTGCTGCATCAAAACCAAATGGGGGAAACTAAGTCAGGCTGGGATCGAGGCCAAGATTTCAGCCAATGTCAAGCAAAATGTTAGGCCGACTGAAAGGTACACTGCAGGGAAGATGTTATCACATGTTGGAGACATACGTTCTACTAAGCGAGAGCCAGTGGTATTGCGTGTTAGTACTAGTGATAAATCATGTCTTTTTCTGGACGCTGAGCTTGGGTCAGGCATATGTACAGTACTTGTAGATACAGGTTCTCCTGTTTCAGTACTGTCATATCAGGATTTCCAGAAGTTGGGTCCCAATGATTCCACTTTGAGTGTTGTTGATAGAGACATTTTCACAGCGAATGGTACTCCTGTTAATGTGTATGGTTGTGCAACATTTGAGTTTACTGTTGGTAGAGCACAGTTTGTGCAAGAGTTTATGGTTGCAGACCTAGGGCATTTGAGTAGTATCATTGGTATGGATTTCTTTGAGACATATGATTGTGAAATCAAGATCAGAAAGAAGGTGCTTAGTACTTCACAGGGTAAGCTCAAGCTTTACAGGCAGAAAACATACAGCTGTTCTCGTATTCTTGTGCAGGACAAAGTTGTTGTTCCTGAAGGTGCAGAAAGGTTTATTGAATGTAAAATGGTAGGTCCCTTTTCATATGAACATGGTTTGATTGAGCCAAATAACCAGTTGCGTAGTAGAGGTCTTTTTGTGGCTAGGAGTTTAGTCAGACCTAAGGGTGATAAGGTTGTGGTTTCAGTTTTAAACCTCAGTAACAAGGGAGTATCATTAAACAGCTCATCATTAGTTGGTAACATCAGTGCTATTAGACAGGTGGTTGAGTGTCAAGATCAAGAACCTGAAACAGTCAAGCAGGAGTTTCCTCCTCACTTGCAGCCCTTGATTGATAAAAGTTCAGATACTCTTTCGGTTGAACAGAGACAGGCTTTGACCCATTTAGTTTCTGAGTTTGAGGACATTTTTGTTGGTGAGGACGGGAAGTTGGGGCAAACCAGTGTGGAAACTCATAGGATAGACACTCCTGAAACAGTTCCCATTAAGCTTCCTGCTAGAAGAGTGCCTTTGAGTAGAAAACAGGTGATAGAGGATGAAATTGACAAAATGTTCGAACATGGTGTCATAGAGCCTAGTGATAGTCCGTGGTCAGCTCCAGTTTGCTTAGTGACTAAGAAGGACGGCAGTTGTAGGTTCTGTGTGGACTTTAGAAGGTTGAACTCTGTCAGTACAAAGGATGCATATCCTTTACCTCGTATTGATGAAACTCTAGAGACTTTAGGGGGTTCCAAGTGGTTTAGTACTCTGGATTTGGCAAGCATATAGGGCTGTACAAGTTCAACGTTATGCGGTTTGGCTTAACTAATGCACCAGCTACATTTGAAAGGCTCTTGGACAAGGTTCTTGGGAAACTTAGGTGGAAGAAATGCCTGTGTTACCTCGATGACGTCATCATCTTTGGGTCAGATTTCAATGATGCCTTAGCAAATCTAAAGATGTTTTTTACTCAGTTACGACAGGCAAACCTGAAGTTGAAACCTAAAAAGTGTACACTCTTTCAAACAGAGGTAGCTTATCTGGGGCACATTGTGTCAGAAGAAGGGATCAGATGTAATCCTGATAAAAGCAGTTCCATTAAACCTTGGCCAATTCCTGGAAATCGTACTGAGGTTCGTAGTTTTCTCGGACTTGTAGGGTACTACAGGCACTTCATATCAGGTTTTTCCCAAATAGCTTTTCCTTTGAATCGGCTCACTCGGAAAGGTGTTGCTTTCTTGTGGACAGAGGAGTGTGATAGAGCATTTAGCCGGTTAAAGCAGTGTCTTATAGAAGCGCCAGTTTTGTCATTTCCAAGGGAAGAAGGCTTATTTATCCTGGATACAGATGCCAGTGCATATGGTATGGGAGCTGTTCTCTCGCAAATGCACGACGGGACAGAAAAAGTCTTAGCATATGCCAGTCCAGCACAGAGGAATTATTGCACTACAAAGAGGGAATTGCTAGCAGTAGTTACGTTTCTGAAAACATTCCGACACTACTTGTATGGTAGGCAGTTCTTGGTCCGAACCGATCATGCTCCACTTATCTGGTTGAAGAACTTTAAGGATCCAGAGGGAATTTTGGCGAGGTGGTTAAGTGTTATTGAAACGTATAGTTTCCGGACCCAATATCGTGCAGGCACTAAGCATGGCAATGCTGATGGTTTGTCTCGTAGACCAGTCCGAAAATGTGGGTTTCAGGAATGTTCCGATTGTGTCGAAACACAGGGATCCCATGAGGTTGACGGTTCCAGAGTTGTTGTTTCAAGCAGAGTTGCTCCACTTTCTGTTAGTGATAGGGACCAGTTGTCAGATGAGTCAGAGGGGTCTATCCTGCTGCCATCTCATGCTGATACATCTTGTAGTGTTCCAAACTGGTTACCAGTCTGGACTAGGGATGAACTTTTGGAAGGACAAGAAGCTGATTTAGGGATAGGACCTATTTTGAAGTTATTGAAAAACAGCTCTGTTTCACCATCCAGAGGAGAGATAATGGACTATTCGGCTGAGGCTAAAAATCTTTGGGGACAGTGGCATAATTTGATTGTTCAAAACGGGCTCTTGTACAGGAAAAAGGAGTGTGATTTTTTTGGTCCCCGACTACAATTAGTTGCTCCTGCCACTGTGCTAGATAGCATATTTCAACAGCTACATACTAATAAGTCAGCAGGTCATTTTGGACGGGACAAAACACTCAAAGCTATCAAGTACAGGTTTTTTTGGCCTAACATGTCTAAGGGCATTAAACGTTGGTGCAAGTCTTGTTCATATTGCGCTAGGTGTAAGTCGCAGTTTAAAGTGAGCTCACCTTTGGAATGTTTGGCAATCGATATTGTCGGTCCTCTACCGATCAGTCCAGTCGTCATGAAAATGAGTATATCATGGTGGTTGGGGATTATTTCACAAAGTGGAAGGAGGCGTTTGCAATTCCAAACCATACAGCAGCCACTGTTGCAGATAAATTGGTTTCTGAAGTCTTTTGTCGTTTTGGTTGCCCACTGCAGTTGCATACAGATCAGGGAAGAGAATTTGAGTCCAACTTGTTTGCTGAAATCTGTAGTTTGTTGGGAATACAAAAGACTAGAACCACTCCTTATCGACCACAGTCGGATGGTATGGTGGAGAGATTTAATAGAACACTCAAGCAGATGTTGTCCATTTATGTGCATCAAGAACCTTTGGATTGGGATGATCATCTTCCTTATCTTCTCATGGCATACCGTTGTAGTGAACATAAGAGCACACATTGTACTCCAAACTTGATGATGTTAGGACGGGAGATTAGGGTTCCCATTGATGTCATGGTATAAAGTCCATCAGGGGAACAGGGTCCAGATTGTCCAGTTGCATATGTCAAATGGTTACAGGAAATTATGCAACAGGTCTTTCAGGTTGCTTCAGATCAGTTGGGAGTTGCTGCTTCGACTCAGAAAAGAAATTATGATCTGAGTTTGAAAGTTAGATGCTTTGAGATTGGAGAGTTTGTATGGAGGTGGTATCCACCGAAAGCAAACCAAAAGTTAGGTTTGGGATGGGATGGTCCATATCTCTTTGTTGGTAAAATATCGGATCTTACCTACCAGGTTCAGAAAAATGCTGGGGCTCCAGTTATTAGTGTTCACGTAGATCATCTTAAGCCGTTTCAGTGTAGTCCTATACCACACAACTGGTTAGATAGTTCTGTGGATACCAGCTGTGAGGTGTCAAATCAGGTAGCATCAGAATCTGAGGACGATTCTGAGCCTTTTTCAATGGGGGAGGGGAGTTGTGTTGATAGTTCTTCTATTGCGAAAGTCTCCTGTGAGGACAAGAGTGGGTAGACCTGTGAAACCAAGATGTCCATATTCTCCATGAGTCCAGAGAAGTGTGGTTTGCAAGTTTTTAGTGGCGTTTTTTAGATATATCAGGTTGTATTGAAATACTCTTCAATAAGTGAGTCTTGGCAAAAGGGCATGGGGAATATCACCGTAGGGAAGGCATTTGAAAAAAAATAAAAAATTCCCTCGCTTGCATTTTATTTTGCTTCATTTCTTTGTTTGCCTTCAGTTGCATTTATATTCAGTTTTCATTTTATAATTGGCTTTCAGAATGGATGTATTAGATCTAACTGTAGCACCACAGGAGTTGAACGAGCTAGAGGAGGATCGAGGGGTCTTTCCGAAGATGGGAATGGAATGCGCAGTTTGTAAATCCAGGCCGTGTGCTGCTGCCTCGTGCCACTGCGCCTGCTGGCTGTCCTTCCGCAGCATTTTCTGCAGAGGTCACACACTTCGACCGCGATTCTACTCCTCCACCAGCTCCGCTGTCACCAGGAAAGATCCGCCTCAGGGAACTGGAGAAGGAACGACGACATTCCCTCCCATCATGCCGCCGGTCTCTGGAGGAACGTCAGGACGAGGAAATAGAACTAATGGAAGCCATGTCATCACCACGGGAATGAACAGCAGTACCTGCAAGAAAAAGTTGTTATTTTTTTTTTGGTTCAGAAACCTGGGGATAAAATAATTTTGGGAAAATAATTTTAATCTAAGGGGGGAGGAATGTAGGAGTTCGGATAATTTATACTTTAGAAATTGGTTGTTGGGTGGAATAGAATAGTGTTATAGTGTTATGAGTTGTTTATATTTATTTATCGGCAGATTGGGTGGTTTGCTAATGCAAAAAAATAGGTTGGGTTCCTTATAATTACGTTTCTGCCTATTTTTGCAAGTACTGTATTGACGTCGTTATCTTGTAGTCATTTATTCTACTTATTACTCATGTTTGGCAGTAAAATTCCGTTGGAATTTCCTTCGTCGGTCATGTAAGGTAGCTGGGTATCTATCGTATCCCTTCGCTGTCCGCCGTGTTGGGAGCGGAAGCGGAAGGTGCGCAGTGCTGCGCAGAAGTTGTTTACTGTTGTTCATAACACTTCGTCGTGACCTTTCGGAGGTTAGCTCACGGGGTATATAAGAGCCTGATGCCACCGATATCGTTGTCTTGCGTATCGGTGTTCCGAGCAAGTAAGTCCACTGCCTATATGGGGGATGTTCCCTACGGCTCGTTAGCTTTGGTTTATGGTTTTTTTAAGACTCTTATTGTAGAAGTAGTTTCATACTGTAGTCGGGTGAGGTAAGAAAACATAGATTATGACATAGTTTATTTTCTCGGGGTTTAACATGTAGGTAGTGTGGGTTGGGGGAGAAACTAGTGTTAGGAATTAAGTAGGTCATGTAGAACTTAGGAATTAGTGTAGGGAATAGGTTTCTTTTAGCGAGTGAAAGAGAGATATTTTGTTCAGTTTTTGTTATCATTTGTTTTGCTTGTTTTCCTTATTTTTATTTAACAGAATAAATTAGTATTATCTACATTTCTGCCTTGTGTCATATTTTGCTGCAAGAGTTGACAACTGCCACTGAACCGAAGAAGACTGTACACTGTTCCGCTGGTTTTTTAAAGCTTTCCATCATTTAATAAAAGTACACAACGCAAAGTCTATAATAAAACTATGAACGGGGAAACACCGAGGTACATTCCACATTGAACTCCTGTCACTGGGTTGCCTACTAGAGGGCGCCTATTACAATAGTAATGCAGTTTCTCCGACAAATTATGCTACCCTATACAGTGATATTAGCGACAACGATGACAGCGTTGCCGGGAATATGCAGACTGCAGATAAACATTGTGACATACCGTCAAGTGAAGATGATGCCATGTATGTAGCTTCTCAACAGATTGAGAGTGAGTTGTTAAAAAAAAACAGAAAAGTGAATTTCTTGTTTTGTCTTCGAGCGATGATGACATGATATATGCAGTTTCACAAGAGATGGAAAGGCAAAATGCAAGGAAATCAACTAATACACGCTTCGGTGAACCCTTATCTGATCGGGAAGTTACGGAAATGAGCAAGAAGATAGTGCCACAGAAAACACAGAAGTCTATAGAATGGGCATGTCGTCTGTTTGAATCTTGGCGAATTTCGAGGAATGGAAGGATACTAAATGGTGATACATCCGGGAATCGACTTAGTTTGATTCCGCATGATCTAAAGGATCTGAATGATGACGAACTTAATTATTGTCTGTGTAGATTTATTATGGAAGTGAGAAAGGAGAACGGCGAAAACTATTCCCCAAAAACTTTACGACAGTTGGTTTTGCTTATCCACATGAGGTTGGTGAATTTGGGTAGAAATGTGCAGTTCTTATCAGACCCGGTTAACACAGAACTGCAAACCACACTGGACAATGTCATGAAAGTGAGGGCAAGCGAAGGCCTTGGAATGCATCCAAGACAGGCAGATGTCATTACTGTAAATCAGGAGCAAGTACTGTGGGATAAAGGTATTCTTGGCGATTCATCTCCTCAGACGCTGCTTGATACCATGCTATACTTAACTGGCCTCAACTTTGCTTTACGCAGTGGCGTTGAACACAGAATTTTGACAGTTGATCAAATTGAAATTGGAGAAAATGACCAGGGTGAGTTCATACGCTACCATGAAAAGGTCAGTAAATGTAATCAACGTGGTTTGAAGGACTACCATGTTGCACCCAAAAGTGTTACTGCCTATGCTAGTGATGAATCTGATAAATGCATCGTCCATCTGTACCGGAAGTACCTCGGTCTTCGTCCTGCTGATGCTCCTACAGCTTTATACTAACGTCCACTGAGTAAACCCAGGACTGATCGATGGTATTCAGTGTCGCCAGTAGGAGAACACACACTGAGTAAAACTGTGTCCAGATTGTGCGCTGCAGCCGGATTCAGTGGTAAGATTTTCAAATTCATTTATCTAAAAAAACTGCATTACTCAAAATATATTACCAACTTTACAGTGTCAAAAAAACACAATGAGAACATTTATACATTTCTTCCTTGAACCAGGTGTTTCTTTACCAGTAATTTAGTTACATGTAACTGACGAAGCGTGTTTTACATAAATATAGCATCAATTCATCTCTTGACTTGTTTTGATTGGGTTAACATTTGTCTTTTCAGGTTTCTACACAAATCATTCGTTGAGAGCAACGTGTGCGACGCGGCTGTTTCGCTCAGGTGTAGATGAGCAGTTGATTGCTAAAACAACCGGTCACAGGAGTAACGCCATTCGCAACTACAAGCGTGTCTGTATTGAACAAGAGGCGACTATGAGCAGGATAGTGCAAGGGAAACCAAGAAAGCGACGAAGTGAAACGGCATCCATGTCATCCAGTTCATGCGAGAAATCTAGGGCTTTACAAAAGACCAGTACCGATGGTATCAACATCTCTGTCAACGTTACGGTCGCAAAATGAAACTTTGAGTATGTTCTGTGAATAAATACATTCTGTAGTATGCATTGCTTTTATTTTTTTTATTGTTCCATTAAACCATGACTGTTTTGTTTCAGTTCGTAGTCTAACCAACCCAGATATAAGACTACGACCGGGACTACTGTTTAAATGTTGCTTTCATGTTCGAATCTGACCAGCCTTACTTCACATCAGCGTTTGCCAATTACAATCATCATCCAAAAAACTAGGCGCAGATTGTTGAAAAGGTCTTATGGAACAATTATGCAATGCTGTTATTTTTTCTATTGTTCCATAAGACCTTTTCAACAATCTGCGCCTAGTTTTGGTTAGATGATTGTAATTGGCAAACGCTGATGTGAAGTAAAGCTGGTCAGATTCGAACATGAAAGCAAACATTTAAAAAGTAGTCCCGGTCGTAGTCTAACTAATTTCTGGGTTGGTTAGACTACGAACTGAAACAAAACAGTCATGGTTTAATCAGCATTATACTGCCTTCAAACATTCACAGTGAAACTGACAAAACGCCCTTAACAATATAGCTGTGTAGAACATAAAGAACTAGACATCGTTTGTGTAGGAGATCATGCCGTATGGTGGAAGCACAGGCCCTCGTGTCTTTGCTAGGATTAATTATTTTGAAAAAATATGTATTAAATTTCTGATGACCCCCAACTCGAAATGCCTCACAGTACAATACATAATGTCATAATGTATGTACAGTACAATACATAATGTCATAATGTATGTACAGTACAATACATAATGTCATAATGTATTGTACTGTGAGGCATTTCGAGTCGGGGGTCATCTCAAAAAATTGTTTTGTTAATCTTTAATCTTCACAAAGACACGAGGGTCTGTGGGTGGAAGGGGTGTTACAGTGTAGACTGGAGACCCGCGATCATCGATAACGGAAATGTGCCAACTCAGCGTTACCTGGATGACATCGTTAGTCCAACTGTCCAGCCATTTCTACAACTGCCACGTGGTGCCCTTTATCAGAATGACAACGCCAGGCACCCATAGAGCCAGAATTATACGGCACGTCCTTGTCTGTCTCACAGTACCTGGACCACATTATTTTCCCAACTGCCCATTCCTCCCTGCAATGCTAAATGACTCAATGAAGCAAATATAGATTTCCTCTGTTTCAAGGTCAAATTCTCCCATCTCACTAGGGCTCCTTTTCAGTTTAAATGGGTTTGATTGTTTCTATCGAAATCATATACAGTGAAACCTGCCAACACCGGCACCTGTCTAATCCGGCATACTGCCAAAACCGGCATAAAATTTTGGTCCCGCCCTAGTATAACGATATGATGATCATTAAAACATTGTCTAATCCAGCACCTGTCTATTCCGTATTCCGGCACGACTTTCCGGTCCCAACAAGCAATTTTAT
This sequence comes from Haliotis rubra, assembly GCF_003918875.1. Taxonomy (NCBI): domain Eukaryota; kingdom Metazoa; phylum Mollusca; class Gastropoda; order Lepetellida; family Haliotidae; genus Haliotis; species Haliotis rubra. The sequence continues at coordinate 5,424,992 of NW_025766968.1, read as the reverse complement.
CTGTAATTAACACTGTCTGAACCTGCATGGGCGTGGGCAGTCCAATCCAATACACTAATTAATCCTCTTGCACGCTAGATAATCAGGAAGCAGTGATTGCGCAGTGAATCAAATGCTCAAGGCAATATATGATATGTATATTCAGAGACTAAGCGTTAGTCTAATAACGGCAAACAACGTACGTGTCGACAAACAATTCTTTTTTACAATAAACATGATTACCGGGGATGCTAAGATAACGGTTGCCAAATTTAAGCCCGGCCATTACGAATCTTCGTTTACCGAAGCGTATCTCTGCTATCACAGTTCTGCTGTTTTGACAGTTTCTTCGACATATTTGAGCTCCTTTGCTTCTGCCTACTGCAGTAAGGTAGTTAAACTTCTTTCCTGTACAGATAGAGCTTGTTGTTGCTGAAATATTCTCAGATGAACTTTTGTTAGCAATTTAAACATGAGAGGTCATCCTTGACAACCCCCAAAATATCCGCCTTTCCAGATCCAACAGGACTATACGGTGTAACGACGACATATCCATGTACTGTAAACGTCCACAGATAAGTAGGGTACGACAAGTACGGAAATGGATAGGCCAATAAACAGCGCAAGTTATGAACGTATCGCTACACCCGGGTGTTTGAATCTACGTCACAGAATCTGTGACCAAAACAGAATTCAGAAAAAGTTCGTTTTGCCAATTGTATAATGAAAGAAAAATAACGTGCTTTGGGCTTCCAGTTACATAGGACCTTAGATTGATGTACACAGAATATGACTGTTTGGGGCAGCTTGGAATGGTCACGGGGTCTTTTTGTTTGGAGACTGTTTAATAAAAGTCTATATTCGAGTTCAAATTTGATCATTTAAATACATCTTTATATCACATGCCATGGCATAAGTTAATATCATAAATTTATAACTATTTATGGTCCAGGGTCCAGTTTACTCTCTGCGCATAAAGGGCGTCTCAAAACCATTTAATAAGAGCCTTGTTGGTGTAGTTTTAGACTTACACCAACTCTCACCAGTTGTGAGTCCCTTTTCAAAAGGTTTATAGTAAGTTTAATTGCCAGGCAGTACAGGCGATATTTAGGTTTAATGTTTAATGTTGCTGTTGTGGAAACAGTTGTTGTTGGTAGAATCAAATGTTTAGAGTTGCGTTTCCTGTGTACATTATGCATGTTATAATGATACACAAACACAGTGCATCCAGGTGAATGTTGGTTTTGAGCATTGGGCTTTATTTAGGTTATAATTTGTTCATCTGGTCTATTCACTGACTGAGTGAGGGAATTCATACGTCCATGTATTATATTTTACAGATTTCTCTTGTGAGACTTGAGTCTGGAGTATCTTGAGTTGTTCCAAGAGAGCTAAACTGTGAAGGTAACTGAAGTAAACTAGGCATTAGTATTAGGCACTGTACGCCTGTAAAACTGACAATAGCATTCATCTGATGTTTCTTTAAAAGAAAATATATGATAACAAATATCATGTGTAAAGTATGCATAACATTTACACATTAATCCCTAACACACTTCAGAACTACAAGATGCTGAGTCCCAACGAGAGTTGGGTTAGCCTGGATGACTTTCAGCCTCGCTGTACCTGTCTATACCCCCACACAACTTGGACCGATGCAGCCATCCCCTCCAACAACACTAGGCCCATCACCCCCACTATCCCCACACCTAGATCAACGATGTTTGATTGTAACAGACCAGACAGCCCCATCAGCAAGTATCTAGAAAACCAGGACTCCTTCCTTTCTCCAGAATGTCCCAGATTTAATTCATTCTTTGACACCAATGATCGAACATCAACATTTCTATCAGTCACTCCAGATATCTGGTCTGTCAGCCCCAGTGATGAGTCTCTCCCAGCCAGCACCAGCTCCAGCCTGAGCTCCACCAGTCTTACTGATCCCTTCCTCAGCTCTTCTACCCTTTTCCAGAATTCTGAAGAAATTTTCGATGATCTTCTTCCCTCCCCATCTTCCAGCACAAGCAGCTTGAACTATGGCTTCATACCTAGCAGATCTCTGGAATCAGATACGTCAGGTTTGCCAGATGACATGAACCTCTCAGCCACAGTTTACAAAGACATCTGGTTCTGTAACACCTATGACCTTTTTCAGGATTGACCACTTCTGACCTCAAGCTGCATGTCTCTTCCTGTCAGCTCAGTGAGCAGCTTCACCAACCTGAGTGAGTGCAATGTGTCCTGCAGTCTGACCAGCCTGTGCCACCAAGGAGTGTCACTTCCAGTTCCCAGCAGGAGACCTGGATCCCTGAACAAGATGGTGGATAGGAAGAGAAAGAGAGATAAGGATAATGAGGTGGAGCTGAAGGTTTGTAAGAGGATCAGGCTATAAGTATGGAAGATTTACAATGTTTGTCTGAATGTATGTCTGAATATCTGTCAGTATCTGTTTTAATAACATCTTTTCAGTTTTCTATACTTCGGTCTGAATGGATGCGTCTTATATCTGAACCTTTGTCCTACTTTGATACTGCAAAACTTAGTTATACAACATTGTAAGGTTATTTAACACCTAATATATTGTCTGAAACTGACTGGATGGAATACAATCCCTGTTATGAAATAATGCTTATGCTTCATTTAACTAAAGTTTATATACCAATTTCTGTTGGACACCAGATGTCTTTTCTATCCAACACCTATGCAATATAAATATAAGTAGAACAGGTGGTGTAAGTGTGGCTAGATGGGGAGGTGGAAGCCATTGTTTGGATAGGCTTGTAGTTTGTATACAGTCTACAAGATGTAATGTTAAAGTCATGGTTAGTACAGGTGGTGTAGGTGTGGCTAGATGGGGAGGTGGAGGCCACTGTTTCATTCGGCTGTTGAATTGTTTAAAGTGTGTGCATATGAACTGAAAACACTAACTGTCAAAGATTATAAAGGTATTATAGGATTATAAATGTTTAGATTTAGTTTACTTTTACCTCTTTTTTGTTTTGTTTCATTCATACTTCTAAAACGAAATTTGTTTCACAGGGATAAATTCTGATTTCTCAAGTTTACCTGTCTTTTGTTGTCATTCATAACTGAAGCAGATGCAAGATGAGAGATTTCAAAATCTGGTAGCACATCACAAACATGTTCTGAAAGTATGACCTGGGATTTATCCCTTTCTTGGACAAAATGACTTACCCAAGACTTACACAACATCTATTTTCCTCTATGATTGATTTCCGTATTGATCTGGGTTCAGATGAACACTTTCAAACTTCGCATTTCATCCTTCCAACATAAAGGCAAGAATTTATGGATGGCATAATTGAGTTTTTTTTAGTTACACAACGACTCGGGGTATGTTCTTACTCCTTTACTACCCATATAGGAAGAAGGGCACAGGGTAGTGTTTTTCCTGTAAGTCCCTAGGGAGGTTACACCTTTAGGTGTACGTTGATTGGCTGATTCCAGCCAATAAAGTCGCTTTACACGCAGAACTGCTGTTTTCAGTTTAGCTTATTTTAGATCCCAACCTGATATGGGTAATAAAAAACATTAACCAACTCGTGAAAACAGTTACATGTTGAAAATGTTTCAGCAAACACAACACCATCATTTGCAAAAATGGACTTCATTTTGAATGAGTAGAATTAATTCACATATTATACAGGTATCACAGCTCTAAAATCAGTCATCTAGCTTAAAACAAAAATATCCCTGATTTCTGATAATCAATTCCCGTTTGGTCAGGTATCAAATGCTGTAATCATACTTATATCCTTCGATTATTAGTTATACAAACAGCACCATCTGAAAATGTATATTCTATGTATAACACAAGCTACAGTCTATTTCTATCAAATGGGCAATGGAAGACAGGTAAGTATGTTTGGCATTTGGTTAAGAGTTAAACTAGCTAGAACTACTAATATTTTTCACGGTTAAATAGGGCAACTGAAAATTAACACGTTCTACAATGACATGACATGTTTTCACTGTTCAAAGTGTTAGTATGGTTCAGCAGACCACTCTACAAAGGTTTGATGAGATTGTGTAATTTTTTTCCAGGGTATAAGATAGGTTCATATTCTTGAATATGGACTTATTGTGATCCAACTTATGTAAAAGATCTCCATCTGGAATATGATAAAATATGGACAATGTCATCATCAAATTCTCTTGCAAAGACTCTTTTTTAAACCTTAAGCACATTTAATTATAGTCATTTTAATCAATTTTTAAAAAAGCATCGTTTCAAACAACTACTTGGATTATGTTTTTACATGAAGTATTGCACCTTGCTTCTGGTGTTATTTGTCTATGAGAATATATCGACCACTGACAGTATTAACTCAGGACGGCATGTTTATCCAGGAATCAGTACTGACATGTTCCAAGTTCAAGGTGAATAATGTACTAGTTTCTTGAAGCACAGTTGTCAAAGGCTAAAAACAGTGCAGCTATAACATAATAGCTGTTCTGCGAAGGACAGTAGCAAAGACTATGTTAATTTTTGTTACCCAATAGTCAAAATATATGGCAACACTGTAACAGTGATGATACAAGATCAAGCAAAGATGTTGATTTCAGATACAAAAACACATCGATAAAACTAATGAAACAACAATTTCAAATATAACCTGACAAAAAGTCAAATGAGGGCTGGAAAAAATGAAAATCTGAATATAAAAAGCAGTCACTAAACAGACAACATGGACATTTCTAAGACAACACTGGTCAGGTATGTGCATCGGACACACGATATTGGTATCTCTTATTTGGATATTGGTCAAAATGTAGAAGTTTTCCAAGCAAACCTTTGTGCAAACTAAGGAACCATTTGGTGTAGCGTGGCCAGAATGTGGAAGCCATTATGATACATCTCCATAAGCAAGGGAGATAACTGATAATAAGGTTCTAGTTGAACAGATACCTAAAAGCTCGGTCAAAATGTGTAAGTTTTTAGAGTTTCCCCAAGGCATTTTTAGCAGGGTGCAGCACCCTACCCTTTTTATTTTTCTTAGTTTTTCCAAAGCTAAATAAGGAAACCTTTGTGGAAAAATAGTGAAGCAAACTAAGGAGCCATGGGTGGCGGCCTTGCCAGAATGTGGTGGAAGCCATTATGATACGTCTTCCATAAGCAAGGGAGATAACTGACAATAAGGTTTCCACTGTGGTCGTTCTTAGATGCACTTTTACAGTCAGTAATTTAAGTAGGGATTATGGACCGGTTTTACCCACACTGGCACCAGACTATGGGAGCCAGGCAATGTTTCAAAAATCGGGATCCTTTGGTCACAGAGGTTTGCTTCGCTGGTCTTGTGGTCTTTAAATCTGGAACATGCCTTAGTTTGTACTTTTAATCGTATGTGAGTACCCATAGGCTTTCCTGCATAACTTCAAACACTGCATGCTGGTTTATTCCAAATTACAACAAGCAATTAATGTGTACACTAACACAGCCGATATGATAATGTCAAATAAATGAACACTGAAGTAAAAGCTGAATGAACAGGAACAAATTATAACCTTGTCATCTGAAACTAAAACATATACAATGTGTTTTTAGATTTGAGGGTGAGTATCAAATGCATAGAAATTCCATTCAAAACCATCACAAGCCTAAAAACACATAAATGTATTGACACTGAAAAATGACCCACACGCACTATCTGTCGTTTTGTTATGACGTCCTCAGTACATTAAGTCTCATGCATCACTCCGGAATACTGGGACATCATATTTGTTGTGTAACCCCACCCTCGACAATATTCCACCGATATAACAGTGGACAGAAAATAATGAAATCTGGTCCAGACAATCCAAGTGATGGACATCATGAGCATCGATCTGGGATAAGATGATATGCATCAGCTGTCAGTCTGACCACCAGATCCTGTTAGTCATCTTATGACAGACATGAAGACCAATCTACATGCCATTTTACACCTGGAGTTCATTCACGTTATAACACTGGGGATATAAGGTTCCCCTGGTCAGTTACAAGGCAACAGTGGTTCATGGTACAGGTGCTGACACCTACAATTAGGACTGGCTACCCCTGCCACAGCTACAACTTGGATGTGGTCAAGATTCTGGAGTATGTGTCCTGTTTGATGGGAATGTAGGACTTAGTGACCTGGTCAGCAAAATAGAGAGGATCGTCCACTAGGTTGATGTCAAATCCCTCCTTGACCAGCTCAACCTTCCTCTGTTTGAATGTAGCTGTCAGCGTAGCCTCCTTTTGAAGACGCAGAAACATTGGACGGGCATATGTAGCTAGATTTTCCTCACAGTGTTTCCAGAATTTTCGCAGGAGCTCGGGGGTCAAGGGTTTATCATCGTACAGTGTCAAGGCTGCCATGCCGGCTCGACCATCTTGCCCTGAAATACACAAGATGCTCAACTAATCAGCTGATAACAAAACTAACTGACATACATCAACATCATTTTGTGAAGAAAACAATAACAATACACAGATTTGTTTTTTAAATCACATTTTCCTCAATATATGACTGTGTGTGAAAGTTCAGTTTCGTGAAAACAGTCAAAAACTTTAGTACAAGCAAGTGAATTATTTGAGCAGAATAGCAGATATCTAATTTTCAAAAAATAAATGGTTCTTATGAATCTAAACATTTAAAAGTTGCAGTACTTGGCACCATGGCATGTACGTACAAAAGGGAATACAATGAAATATATGTGTCATTGTGAGTTTCAATTGTTAGGATCAAAATAGCGGAACTGAGATGGTACACAACTGCATTATTTTACAAAGGTAACATTTGATTGGCTCAACAAGTCATTCATCTCGACAGGTCAGGTCAGGTCAGGTCAGCTAGTACAGGTCTTCTGACCCCTGATGGTTTGGTGTAGTTTGTTTGTTGTTTAACGCTGCACTCAGCAATATTCCTATATGGCGGCAGCCTGTATATAATATAAATAATCGAGTCTGGACCAGACAATCCAGTGATCAACAGTATGAGCGTCAATCTACACAATGGGGATACGATGACATTTGTCAACTAAGTCAGCGAGACCTCTGATGGAGGATAGGTCAGATCATAATGCTGGGAGTTATGCTACCGTAACTGATCTGGTCTTCATGAAAGTGCAGGAGCCTACGGCAAGTCTCATGCAGATGAACAATAATACAAGAAAACAATGGACGACAGTGTACTTTCAGTGTGAAGACACACTCGTGATCATAGCTAATTGGGACGTTTTTGAGTGAGAGTGATACAAGTAATACACAGAAAGGTACAAAATGATAGAACGATACATATAAAAATGGACACAATGGATTTTTCTATTTATCTTCATACCTTAGCATATTGATACTTTGTTCTGACTCTAGTGTCCTCAGTTGTGATATTGCAGGAATATTGCTAAAAATGGCACTACACTCACTCACTTTTAATAAAAGTCTTCATCAGACAGGATGCACCAAGCGTCTGACCTCGAATGGTAAGAGTGTTATTTTACAACTATGGTATACTTGGAATCCAGATGACAGACTTATAATAAAGAGAACTGGTACACTACATATTGGACAAATGATACAAGCATGCTAACTGGGAAAACAACCTCAGATTTCCCACCAATTTACAGCAAAAAGTCTTCCACCGACATGAAAACACCCACCTGGAATAGTGACGCCATAGACATTGGCATCATGGATGAAATCCAGGGAAGTCAAAATGTTGGCCACCTCCGTTGTTGATACGTTCTCACCCTTCCATCTAGAAACCAACAGCAGAGTTGACACTGTTAGTCGATGTAATAACACAATAGTGAGAACGACAACAAACCTTTTTAGATTTATTCTGAGACACTGAATATTCTGAATGGTAATAGCTGCAGGACAAGCCATCAAGCCAGTGATGAAAAGAGGATATCTTATGCTCTGATAAATGTTGCAGTAACTAAATTAAAACTAGTTAAATGTTTTTGGGTTTATTATAAAAATCAAACACAATCTCGTTAAAGAATCAGAACTTCCAGTGTCATAACTGTTGTCTGCATCAAGATTTGGCAACACCTCCATAGAAATGAGCGAGTGACTTAGTTTTACAGCACTTTAAGCAATAATCCAGCAATATCACTGCGAGGGACACCACAAATGGGCTTCACACATTGTACCCATGTGGGGAAGCGAACCTGTGTCTTCTGCGTGATGAGTGAGTGCATTAACCACTGGGCTACCCCACTGCCCCACCTCCATAGAAAGCCCACAAACATTTACCAGCTAATCAAAATAATGGATCTGTGGGTGCAGCTTTCAAAAACAAGATGGCTTAAATTCTTTAACACCTTGATTTTGAACATTTCAATCTCTGCCAAAGAAACCACCCTACAAATACCATCCTGGAAACCCTTTCAGTTGGTCAATGTCACAAACTCACAAACAACAGTATGTACAAAATATCATAACAATATCATTGCTTATTATTATTTTTTCAAATTCAAATTTCCTTGATTAAATATTGTAAATGTTAGAAGCCTTGATGGTGATTGGTTGATTCGAAAGTTGACCTGCCATGACCCCTACAATGTAAAGAGGTATTGCATCTGGTGAAACAATCTGATATTTAAGAAAATGCTTCAACTTAATTTCATCACATTTGGCTACCAACCTGAAAGTGTCACCAATTCTATCAACAAAGTACACAAAGTAGTCTCGGTCGAGGTAGAAGAGGTCACCAAAGTTGAAGTAAGCGTCGCCTTTCTTGAAAACATTACGGATACGCTTCTTTTCATTGGCTTCCTGTGATGCCTTATAGAAGTTGACTGGAGCAAAGGCCGAAATGAACAGGCCCTTCTCTCCTACATAAAACACACAAAGTACTCAATAAAAATATTCAAATCACCACAGTTGGCATTCTCATCAAAAGAATATATTTTGTTTTCAGTAGTCAGTCTCAATAAAGGAATTGCAAGTGATTTAATGGAAACTGACTGGCTAGATATATAATTGTATTAGCTGAGAGTGTGAGGGGTGTTTGTGTTGCATTACTGCACAGTGAGACAGTTTTCATTTGGTAGTCTTCAGGGCTGTTGTTTTATTCTTGAATAGGGAGAAGTTATTATTGATGACTTATTTAGGACTAGGCATTTCTTCGACATTTTTGGGACAGGACTGTGGCCAAGCGGTTTGAAAGTGTACAAACATGGATTACCAGCAGTGACAATGTTGTGGGGAAGCTGGCAGAAAGCAGAATTCTGGTGGTTCAATTTTTGACATGTACTGAGGGAGTATGAGTGGCATAAATTTGCGGTTTCGACTGACCCTTATCTCTCGAAGTTCCACATAAAAGTATCGAAGGTGTGACAACAATTCTTTAGGAAGTGCTTCAAACTTCAAACCTACATGTTGTGTAAACCATTCTAAACAGACACAAAATTGTATTTTGTGAGCATTAATACATGTTTTGTAAATTAACATTTCCATCACGTCAGTAGTGTTGACATCAGCCATGTTGGTGGCCAAGCGGAAGTAGTGTAAATGTAGCCACTTACTTTAGTCAGCTGTTCTAAACTAGATTTTGCAAAATATTCCATACTGTTTAAATGTACTTTTTTACACATGAACTGATGTTTTGTAAAACAAGTTCGTAAAGTTGAAAAGATTATGGTCATGAGTTCAATAAATGATGAAACTCAGTGAAAATTGGCGAATTCTTAACAAAACCTTACACCAAAACGCAGCTGTTCACATGTACGATATTTGCACATGCTTTTCAGCAATCTGATGCATGATCCTCATGCTATTCATCTGCATAAGTTTGCAGTTTGCTTCCCAAAATTAGGGGAGAAATCATCTTCGATGTAACCATATACATATACATAACATATATTGAGTGCTTTGAGTGAGTCTAAACTTTTGATGGGTAGTATAACAACCAACTTTCTCTGTCATAAACATGAACAAACGTATACACACTGTGCAAATCCACATATATTCGTAATACCTTTTGTACTGAAATAACCCCTTGTCTTTGTTATCATTTGCATCCATGCACGTGTCAGCCACCCAGTGTCTGCTAACTCAAAATGATTGATGTTTTTCATAACATCAAAGAACTCTAAGTATATTCATTTTTTGTTAGTTATTTTCACGACCACTGCCACCAAGTTCACAAGACTGATAACAAATGAAGGCAGAAATACAAATAGAAAGGCATAAACACAATTATTTTACAATTGGGTGAAATGAAAAAAGACCCTATCACTCACAGGATTTTAACACTGCTGTTTGTAGGAAATGGCAAATAATACAAACAGAAACCTATAATCTAAGGAAAAAACTGATTCCTTTGTCTCTCAGGGTCATTTTTATGCCATTACCAGAATGCCAACAAAAAGACATGGATAGACATATATCGGTATATTGAATGTGGAAGTAAAGCTAACCTGGTTTAACTTCTATACAATGTCCGTTGCTGTCTCTGATTGGTTCCGCCGTTGCAGTGTCATATTTGACCAAGGTTTGGTAATTTGCACTCAACCTCTGCTGTTGAAATAATATCAATAAATAATTAGGATAAATGAAAATTTGAAACAACATTATTTGTATAATCATTTAATGACTACAAGAATCATAGTCACTGCCATAAAAGTTTGCCTCTTCAGGATAATGTTTCAATCATCGTAAAAAACAAATGGTCAAGGACATTGACTGTATGTTGCGTTATGCTGCTGTCAGTTTCCATCGTTAGTAGTTCACTTGTCTTCACTCTAAGGTTATTTATGAAAGTGGGACTGTGACCATCAAACCTGTCCACATACTGAACTCACCAACAATGGAGAGAGTCTTCCAATAGCCCCAGGTTTGTTACTGAGGTTGAACAACATTGTGTTTCCTTCTGTTGCCCCGAAGAACTCAGTTATTTGGGGTATTCTGAATCTCGCCTGCACCTGCTCCCAAATGTCTCTACGCAGACCATTGCCAAATGCTGCTCGAATTTGATGACTCTTCTCTTCAGGGCTCTGAAAGGAAAACAGTACTACCATAAAGTGAAGTAGTCAATGAGTCCAGAGTCATCTGTCCTATTTCTGAATATTGGACGAGGTCAATCAGTTGTTCACAGTTAGGAGAGAGAGTCTGTAGCCAAAACAAGAGCATGTTGGCAGGTATACATGAAGGAACTAGAACAGATCACCAGTACGCTGAAGGACAACACCCTGTAAATTCACCTCTGGCCGTGAAAGAAGATACCAGAACAGTTCACCAATATACTGAAGGACAACACGCTGTAAACTCACCTCTGGCCGTGAAAGAAGGTACCAGAACAGTTCACAAATATACTGTAGGACAACACCCTGTAAACTCACCTCTGGCCGTGAAAGAAGGTACCGGAACAGTTCACCAATATACTGTAGGACAACACCCTGTAAACTCACCTCTGGCCGTGAAAGAAGGTACCGGAACAGTTCACCAATATACTGAAGGACAACACCCTGTAAACTCACCTCTGGCCGTGAAAGAAGGTACCAGAACAGTTCACCAATATACTGAAGGACAACACCCTGTAAACTCACCTCTGGCCGTGAAAGAAGGTACCAGAACAGTTCACCAATATACTGTAGGACAACACCCTGTAAACTCACCTCTGGCCGTGAAAGAAGGTACCAGAACAGTTCACCAATATACTGTAGGACAACATCCTGTAAACTCACCTCTGGCCGTGAAAGAAGGTACCGGAACAGTTCACCAATATACTGTAGGACAACATCCTGTAAACTCACCTCTGGTCGTGAAAGAAGGTACCGGAACAGATCACCAATATACTGTAGGACAACACCCTGTAAACTCACCTCTGGTCGTGAAAGAAGGTACCGGAACAGATCATAAATATACTGTAGGACAACACCCTGTAAACTCACCTCTGGCCGTGAAAGAAGGTACCAGAACAGATCATCAATATACTGTAGGACAACACGCTGTAAACCCACCTCTGGCCGTGAAAGAAGGTACCAGAACAGATCATAAATATACTGTAGGACAACACCCTGTAAACTCACCTCTGGCCGTGAAAGAAGGTACCGGAACAGTTCACCAATATGCTGTGGGACAACACCCTGTAAACTCACCTCTGGCCGTGAAAGAAGGTACCAGAACAGTTCACCAATATACTGTAGGACAACACCCTGTAAACTCACCTCTGGCCGTGAAAGAAGGTACCAGAATAATTCACCAATATACTGTAGGACAACATCCTGTAAACTCACCTCTGGCCGTGAAAGAAGGTACCAGAACAATTCACCAATATACTGTAGGACAACATCCTGTAAACTCACCTCTGGCCATGAAAGAAGGTACCAGAACAATTCACCAATATACTGTAGGACAACATCCTGTAAACTCACCTCTGGCCGTGAAAGAAGGTACCAGAACAATTCACCAATATACTGTAGGACAACACCCTGTAAACTCACCTCTGGTCGTGAAAGAAGGTACCGGAACAGATCACCAATATACTGTAGGACAATACCCTGTAAACTCACCTCTGGTCGTGAAAGAAGGTACCAGAACAGATCACCAATATACTGTAGGACAACACCCTGTAAACTCACCTCTGGCCGTGAAAGAAGGTACCAGAACAGTTCACCAATATACTGTAGGACAACATCCTGTAAACTCACCTCTGGCCGTGAAAGAAGGTACCAGAACAGATCACTAATATACTGAAGGACAACACCCTGTAAACTCACCTCTGGCCGTGAAAGAAGGTACCAGAACAGTTCACCAATATACTGTAGGACAACACCCTGTAAACTCACCTCTGGCCGTGAAAGAAGGTACCGGAACAGTTCACCAATATACTGTAGGACAACACCCTGTAAACTCACCTCTGGCCGTGAAAGAAGGTACCAGAACAGATCACCAATATACTGTAGGACAATACCCTGTAAACTCACCTCTGGCCGTGAAAGGAGGTACCAGAACAATTCACCAATATACTGTAGGACAACACCCTGTAAACTCACCTCTGGCCGTGAAAGAAGGTACCAGAACAGATCACCAATATACTGTAGGACAACACCCTGTAAACTCACCTCTGGCCGTGAAAGAAGGTACCAGAACAGATCACCAATATACTGTATTATGGTGACCCTGTAAACTCACCTCTGGCCGCGAAAGAAGGTACTGGAACAGTTCAGCAATATACTGAAGGACAACACCCTGTAAACTCACCTCTGGCCATGAAAGAAGGTACCAGAACAATTCACCAATATACTGTAGGACAACATCCTGTAAACTCACCTCTGGCCGTGAAAGAAGGTACCGGAACAGATCACCAATATACTGTAGGACAATACCCTGTAAACTCACCTCTGGCCGTGAAAGAAGGTACCGGAACAGTTCACCAATATACTGTAGGACAACACCCTGTAAACTCGACTCTGGCCGCGAAAGAAGGTACTGGAACAGTTCACCAATACACTGAAGGACAACACCCTGTAAACTCACCTCTGGCCGTGAAAGAAGGTACCGGAACAGTTCACCAATATACTGAAAGACAACATCCTGTAAACTCACCTCTGGCCGTGAAAGAAGGTACCAGAACAGATCACTAATATACTGAAGGACAACACCCTGTAAGCTCACCTCTGGCCGTGAAAGAAGGTGCCAGAACAGTTCACCAATATACTGTAGGACAACACCCTGTAAACTCACCTCTGGTCGTAAAAGAAGGTACCGGAACAGATCACAAATATACTGTAGGACAATACCCTGTAAACTCACCTCTGGCCGTGAAAGGAGGTACCAGAACAATTCACCAATATACTGTAAGACAACATCCTGTAAACTCACCTCTGGCCGTGAAAGGAGGTACAAGAACAATTCACCAATATACTGTAGGACAACACCCTGTAAACTCACCTCTGGCCGTGAAAGAAGGTACCGGAACAGTTAACCAATATGCTGTGGGACAACACCCTGTAAACTCACCTCTGGCCGTGAAAGAAGGTACCAGAACAGATCACCAATATACTGTAGGACAACACCCTGTAAACTCACCTCTGGCCGTGAAAGAAGGTACCAGAACAGATCATCAATATACTGAAGGACGACACCCTGTGAACTCACCTCTGGCCGTGAAAGAAGGTACCGGAACAGTTCACCAATATACTGGAATACAACACCCTGTAAACTCACCTCTGGCCGTGAAAGAAGGTACCGGAACAGTTCACCAATATACTGTAAGACAACACCCTGTAAACTCACCTCTGGCCGTGAAAGTAGGTACCGGAACATTTCACCAATATACTGTATAATGGTGACCCTGTAGCGACAGCAGTCCTCCCAGAAGTGAGATGCTGAAAATTTCCTTCGCAGAACCATAGTTGCACCTAAAAAGTTGGACAATCATATTCTTTAAATCTTTGTTGATGTGTTTGATTTACCTTGCATTTACTTACTGCACAATTTCTACCCATATGCGTTTCTTTAGATCATTCAAATCCGTGAATATTTACGTTGTTTCTCAAAGAACAGCAGATAAAAAAACATAAATTGGGAATGCAATAAAACAAACATATTTAGAGTGACACATTTGAAGCCAACTGATTAATATCTCATAGCAACATGACAGCTGACAATCGCAGATCCTTCAGTCTGTTTTTCTCAGCTAGCATGTAAAGTAATTGTTTAATTGTTCATCCATATGTCACATACACTACAAAGAGACACAAGAAAGATGCATGCAGTGCAAAGCCTCCTCCACAGAGATACAAGCTGGCTGCGGTGAGCCAGTCAGTGAGTCAGTGAGTGAGTGAGTGAGTGAGTGAGATTGGTTTTAAGTCGCTTTTAGCAATATTCCAGCACGGCGGGGGACACTAGAAACGAAAGATAACTGACCCAGAGCATTTATGCAATTAGTAGAAAAGGATACAATAATTTTAAATAGCAATACTGATTCAATACGGATTTTTAAATGTTAATATTCTAATAGAAAACGTTTAGCACTTCTTTCTATGAAATATCAATCTTTATTACTCGCCCGTGGAAGATACTGCAGTGTAATATTTTTACGGCAATATTACACTAGTGTAATACCGCTAGACGTATGACGTCATTGTTACAGTTATGACGTCACAATGCTAATACCTCTGTCAGAATGGTATGAGACCTTGCTTGGCCTCGTAGAAAGCTGAGAGTCATCACACTTCGTAGGCAGTTTCTATCAGTTTATGTTCGAGAGTAAAAAACAGAATACTAAACTCGCTTCCGTGAAATAGCATTTTTATTAAACTCGTGAAAGATTTAGCATCAAACTCGCTTTCGTTTAATAAAATGGTATTACACGGAAAGTCGTTTAGTATCCTCTATATATACACATACCAGGGTAAAAATACGTAGAAAATGGATTGCACAGACAAAATCCTCATGATAATGATAACACGCTTGAAACGGCACAACTGCTATTTCAAGAATTCCTAACAAACATGTTACATTCATATTTCAAACGCGTCCCTGAAATATTTACTCACTGAAATCAAATTAGGGTCATCAATTCCAACAATTAACACTTATCAGAGGGTTACACAAAGTCCGAAGTCTAGACTACCAGTTGTCCGACTTCCATTTTTGTGGAAGTCGCGGGGGCTGAGCGGGTTAGGCGGCTGGTTTTGTGTGCTGGCGATTAGGTGCCTGACTCTGAGGGTGTGGGTTCGAATCCCCGATGGGACTCAACCCAACAAAAGAATCTGTACTTCACTAAGAAAGTGTAATCCCAAATATAACATATGTTTACCACGACAAAGACTAGTGACAACTTTACTGTCAAATTAAACATATAAGAGAGTTGACTATTATCCTACCTGGATTAGTTATATTCTATTTTGCATATCTCACTTTGATAAATAACACCCTAATTAAAGTAACAACTCTCCTTTTAAACTTTTATGAATATTCCATTCTAATGATCTCAAATGACAAATTGAATTCATGAAGGGATCAGTTCGATTCACATATGACGTCACTGCAAGTATCAAGGAAGCTCTCAGAACTTTGGATACAAACTTTAGTTTCATAAACTTTCAAGTTAAACATTGTATGAGCAAGCATGTCTTATCCAAGGGAAAAATGATGATAAAAAGGATAAAAAGCTAGTTTCAAAGCTACTTCATCAGTTAAATACTAAGGGAGAATATTTCGATTTTCAACTGAGAAGTTTTTGTGTATATTTTACAATAGATTATTTGCACTTTAATGTGCAAAGAAAATACTGAGTTGTTGCATTCTAGAACTGATAAAACACATCAGGAGAGCCCTTATAGATAAGACATCATACCAGCACGTATAGACCCGTAGAGACCCAGCCCACCGCCTGCGCTGTGGTACAGCGGCAACGTCATGTACAACACGTCATCCTGCGTTAGGTCCACAAACAAGATACCTCCACTGACTCTCATGAGACTGATTTGCCTCATAAACACTGGTTTGGACAGCCCTGAATTAAGCATAAAAGCATAAAAGCAAAAAAGCTTAATTTGGATAAGAAATGAATTGCATCTTCGACATACCAGCTTTGATTGTCCCCACCAGTCCTGATCTGTGATAAAGAGCAAGTACGGTGTACACGATGTCATTGCTGGTGCAGCTGACAATTGCAAGGCCGAGGCCGATGCTTATTTCCCTCCAGTGAGAAATAGGTGCCAAATGTGTATGATAAGATTACATTTAGATTTTACCTTACTAACCCGCATAGCACTCAAATCAGTGGCAGATTGTCAGATGTGTGGCATGCTGGAGATATATCGCGGGTAAATCTCATTTTATAAAACATCTACCGTGACAAGACAAAAACATAACAAACAGGACATTACATTATTCAGACCCTCTCCTGTCAATAGAGAATCCATCTCTATTCATAAACAAACTCTGAAGGCATGACTGTAGTACCTGTAGTGCCAGATGTGTAAATATAACAAGCTGGGGTCATTGGTGTTAAACCTGCACGGACGCTGGCGTCAACTCCAGCTGGAGACGATGCTGCCATAAGATCATCGAATGAGATGTAGCCAGTAGACACCTGATTGGCTGAACATCCTTGGATATATATTGGCATGCCACCAAACTTTCCTTCCTCAGCATGGACTGCATCAAAGAGTTCCGCTCCTACAGGAATTTAGATAACATTGTGTTTATGACTCAAGAAACAATTTCAATAAGCTGCAAGAAATGAAGTGAGTTAGATTTTAGCGTTTTTAACAGCAGTTTTATCCATTATATTCCAGTTATAACTATTCAGTGCTGCCGTGACCATTATGGTAAAATCAATGACCTCAGGTATGGTGATGAAACACCTGGAAACATAATCATGGGTTTCTGGCATGACCAAGGGACATAACTCTACATAAGGAATTTAGGAGCCAGAGATGATTGGCCATGTACCCTAAAAAAAGAAAGAACATTTTTCAAAGACGAGAGTTTCAGTATTACACACTGCAAAAAATACAATGTTTAGAGGTAGATTGGAATGGCAGGCTATTGACAAAATCCCTCTTTAAAGGTCACATGCAACCAAAATATCAAACATAATTAAAACACAATTATCACTTATTCATGACATATAATATACATTGCTGTTTATGAAAAAACATATAAACAAAATTATAAGCGTACAATCGCAAATCAAAAGTGCAATATTTTGTACTTGGGTTTACTTCCCAAGAAACGAAGCAGCCGGGATACCGAACCCAGTCAGAGCGGGTGGGTGTGCACTCAAGTGTAACGGCTGGTTCATTTGCAGATGCCCTCAGGGCTCATTGTGTGTGTATATATAGAGATGTTGGGTTTTGTAAATACATGCTCATTTTTTGTGTATAACATTTTGCAATCAACAGACATCATAACATGTCATGTGTACAAGTATCACACCTGCCTGTCTGTGTAATTTCATAATGTGACAGAGACCGAACTCGGGCCATAAATCAATGCGTTTTGTTTATGGTGTTTAGCCTGATAGGTGTTAAGTTCAAATTACATGTGGTCAGTGATCGCAGTTGTGTATTGAATATTGTCATTAGCAGACAGGCAGGCAGACATATAGGTGTCAATAAAACAGACATTGAGTTTTGTCTGTGACAACGACATATCTATATCACAGTTAGAAATTCTGTCAACGCTAAATAGTGGCATTGCTTTTAAGTATCGAACTGAGAAAGTGACTCGGTAAGAAGAACGTGCAGTGAAATAGACAAATGAAATTATATAAACAGTTTATTTACTGTCATAACATATAAAAAGCTCGCGCCTGTGAAATATCAACAAAACATTAGAAAAATAGCTCACACCAAAGCCTTCACCGAGTATTCACCGGACAAGCCGCTTACAAGCTGCGCGAACCTATTTCACTGCGCATGTGCTATGAGCGCATCCCAGCGCAGCGCAGCCCAGCTGTTGAAACCACTTTTCCCCCCAAGCGCTGGGAGAAAATTAGTGAATCGTTTGAACTCCGATTTCGCGCGGTTTTTTTCATCGCATTATTTTTCAACTTTATAAGTTGAATTTGCATTTTTGATGATTTGTTTCGGTAAGTCCATACCGAAAGGTATCAGAATCTGCAAAGTTGTGTTTTACATTGCATGTGACCTTTAAAGATCATCTAGAGAATATTAATAGTAACTTTGGTTTTGGTAAGGTTCAACAGACAAATATGTTATAAAATGCTGTCTATTCAAATAATCCTGCTCATTCCTGATTCAAACAAGTTATGATATCTACTGTACTTCAAATACAGCAGGCAATGTATGAACACTTCCCTTCAAAAACCTTTCTAACTGTGACAGTCATGATCACAAAATATTTTTTTTCATATGAAATATAATCTACCACACAACGTTTCTGGGCTTTTCCTTGCCCCTTCGTCATTCACCAGACGAAGGGGCAAAGAAAAGCCCAGAAATGTAGTGTATACAATAAAGAAGAATTTGACATCCATGATATTTTGTCTAATATATTTTGTCTTGTTCAGAAGGTCCATTTGAAATGGTTGTTGACTTAAAGCACAAGAGTGGCAGTAATTCTTTTGTAAGAGGAATGGCAATGGTGATACCTCTTTTGAAACACAGCTTTGTCGGTCCAGGGTATTTGCACTTGGTTTGCAAGGGAGTGAGTGAGTGATCTAGTTTATTTGTACGCCGCTTTTAGCAATATTCCAGTAATATCATGATGGGGGACATCGGAAATAGGCTTCTCACATCGCACCCATGTGGGGAACCGAACCTGAATCTTCGGAGTGACAAGAAAACGCTTTAAACACTAGGCTACCCCACCGACCCACTTGTTAAGCGAGGTCTCCCATAAGTAAAACTCGGAAAACTCACTCACTCTAGTTGCTGCAAGTGACAACCTTGACACCCCTTGAACAAGATGACGAAAGCAGCCATTATTGGGCAACAAATGTTAAAACCTTGAAAAAACAGAAACATATAGCATAATCAGGAAATACTTGAAAATATCAAATGACCTTGTCCAGCGATGAATGCCTTAGCTCCGCTGACATTGACAGAATGACTCAGCTGTTTCTGACACAGGTTAAAGTTGATCAGAGCTGTTGCTATTCCCATTTTCTGGAGACCTGTAACATAATATATGGAAGTCACCAAGGTTACCACACTTCTGTTATGGTAGTGTAATCATTCAAAACATATATTTTTTTATACACATTATTAATGATAAATTCTTAACATATTATTTACATGAATGCTTGTTCAGTTGAAGACCTATTCAATCAAAGCTTCTATTTCCAAAATGGGCATGTGCATGTCTGACTGTATGGAATGGCTGATGCATTGCGGAAACCTCATCCTATCATAAAAACTCTCATGTTTTTATCATCTATCACTTTCCAATAATATCCTGTCATCATTGACAACAAAAATACTAATAAAGTAGGCTTATTTTGAAAAGATGGCAAATGTGGATTTACCTCTAATGATTACCTCAATCTTGCTACAAATTATAGGCTTTCAGTGTCAAAACCATCACAGGACCAACGACCCTGCTTTCTGGTGGGTCACACAGAGACAGTTTGTAACAGCAGAATTCACAGGGTTCTCATGGAATTCACCTTCCTGTTATTGCACAGAATGTTCTAATGCTAATGGACAGATGTGAATCTATTGCTTCTCACACTTTCCAGAATGTGATGATCTTGTGTAGGTGTTTAGGTCTACTAGGCCAGGGTCTCATAGCAAGGTATTTTACAACAGTTTAGACATAACCCTTTTTTACACAACATTCATTCAACTTAGAATACATTTTGTCTGTGCCATGGGATATTGGGATATTTAGGCATATTATCTCAGCTCAACTGCATCATAGTTTGTGGGTCCAGCTCTTGGAGCACATACCTGACTTCTGTGTGAATATGCATGACAGGCTCCCATGCATGATACAAAATTTCATTATGATTAGATGCTGTTTTCAGATGCAACACCATGGTTGGGTAAATTTACACCTAAAGAATAGCTACATTCAAATCAAAACTTCCGTTATTCGTGTATGTTTTATCAATATACAGTTACATTGTCAACTGAAAGTTACAATAATGTATATACTATATAAGACATTTAGAGAATAACATGTGAGGTACAAGGAATATGTCCTCAGAAACTTTACTAGTGTTAATTTCACTTCCAACTATAATCTGTATGTTAGCTGCTAGAGACAATAATGTTTATCATCCAAAACTGTGTTCCACAGGAGATATCGCTTGTGTGAGATCAAACGATATCTCCTAGGAGATATCGTTTTGAAAGTAGATTTTGTACAATGCCCTGACAATGCTATGACGTCATGTACTTGATGACGTCACAATGCTATGACATCGCTGCACTGCAAGTCTAATGGCAGTAACATGTTCAGAGATGTACATTTTTCATTGAAAATTAATGAAGAGTGATTTTGGATGATAAATAGAATCTCACCCTCGCTTCTGATATCATGTTGATAAAGTAAAATATCCTCGGCAAGCTCGATATTTGTAACTTTATCAACTCGTGTTGATATAATTGATATCAGAAGACACTAGCATGCTCTTATCATGACACTGATGCTGTAGCAGGTCATAAGCCCAAATATTTCAAGATACTTTACCCCGAACTGGTTTAATGTCCCTAGTCTTTTTCATTCGGAGAGGCTTTTGTGTGTCAGCTAAACCTGATCACAGAATAATATCAAGGTTGGCTTATTTCCACAATTTAAAAGCACTACAAGCAGCAAATGACTAGTTCAGATTCAGAAATCCATGCTACAGAATGTGGTTACAGGTGCTGAATGATATCATTTGCTTTTCTCAAAACCTAAAGTTAAATGTTTTTTCTAAAATCCTAACCTTTTTGAACAAAACTGATCTCTTAACACTCACTAACCCCCATGGGTACTTCAAGGTTACGTGGTAGTCCCTGGTCATAGCTATGGATGGATACCAAACAGTGGCTGGCGGTAGACTTGTACAAGAATTGAAAGAAGTGCCACAATAACTTCACACACTATTCACCATGAAACTACATTTCCGGTAAATGATTACTCTGGCAGCTGTATTAATGGAAAGTAAACTCAACCCACATCTCTTCCCGTTTGGGAAGTGGCTTTTCTGGTAAAGCACGATACTTAGACTGTCTGATATTTTCCTCAACAGTTCAGCCATGAGAAAAATGTTCACTTTTACATAAGACGACAAATATGATTTGACATTGCAAATGAACAAAATGCTCTATTACTTGCATATTTTATCACTGAACATACTTGAAAAACATTAGTCTAAATAATGAACATAGCAAGATGTTCCGTCATAAAGTTTGATATACATACATTGTAAATGTTCATATCATACCTTTTGAAATTAAACACTGTACAAGACATTAGTAACACAAAAGAATACAGGAAAAATCTAAAAAATATCTCACCGAGAAATGTCCACACAAAAGCTGGCTCATTGTAGATCATCATGGCCACTGTGTCCCCCACCGACAGCCCCCATGTCCTCACAACATTTGTTACTCTATTGGCTTGCTGGTCAATGTATTCATAAGTGAAAACATTGCCTTCAAAAATAATAAACGGCTTCCTTGGTTGATTGTAGACATGTTTCTCAAATCTGTCTATCAGGAACTCTCCACTTTCAAAATCTTTGTCCATTTCAGTTTTGACGCGCTTCCCGACCTTGATGATCTTGAGGTCATGATGTATCCAAGGAAACATGGTTTTCCAGGCCACAACAGACGCCCCTGCTGCTCCAGCAACACCGTACACAACCTTGTCCAACATGTTGCCAACTGTATCAGTTCACGTCTGCTCTCACATAACAGGTCACCTAGAAGAGTGAGTGAGTTGGGTTTTATGCCGCTTTTAGCAATATTCCAGCAATATCACGATGGGTGACAACAGAAATGGTTTTCACACATTGTACCCATGTGGGGAATCGAACCCGGGCCTTCGGCGTGACGAGCGAACGCTTTAACCACTGGGCTACCCCACTGACACCTCACCTGGAAAAAGAAAGATTTTCCACACTTCCATGCAGTCACACAAAAGTTTTCAACAACACTGTGAACAGTAGTACTAGGAATCCCCAACAACCTGGCAATTTAAAGGTCACATGCAACCGAAAAAAACAAACATAATTAAAACACAATTATCACTTGTTCATGACATATAATATACATTACAGATTGTGAAAAAACAAATAAACAAAATTATAAGCGTACAATCGCGAATCAAAAGTGCAATATTTTGTACTTGGGTTTACTTCCCTCGAAACGAAGCACCCGGGAGACCGAACCCAGTCAGAGCGGGTGGGTGTGCACTTAAGTGTAACGAAGGCTTTCGTTGGCTGGTTCGTTTGCCGATACGCTGAGGGCCCATTGTGTGTATATAGAGATGATCTGTTTGATTGGCATTTTAGAAGTATGGTGAGTAATAAGAAAGGAAGATTCTGTATGGATAACAACTTCTCTTATTGCACCATCCATAAATCAATGTATTTTGTTTATGGTATATAGCCTGATAGGTGTTAAGTTCAAATTGCATGTGGTCAATGATTGAAGTTGTGTATTGCATATTGTCATTAGCAGACAGGCAGGCAGATACATAGGTGTCCATAAAACAGACATTGCGTTTTTTGTCTGTGACAGAGACTGCTTATCATAATCCACATATTTTTCTATGTTTCCTGAGACATGTATTAAAACATATCAGTTTTCAAGCTGATCAATTTTTAACAAGGAAATTAGTATTTCTAATGCTACACTTTCTTGAAAACTTGGTTTGCAAATCTGCAACCAAGTATGGGAGCAGTGTATTTTTATGAATGCAGACCCAAGACGCTTGTAATCACAAGAAAAACTTCGACCACAGCGATAATCCTTGCACGCATCACTTGCTGTGTTTTTACGAGTCACCTTCCCTGTTCAAGCCGCGCGAACCTGATCACTGCGCATGCGCTATGGCGCAGCGCAGCACAGCTGTTGAAACGACTTTTCACCCCAGCGCTGGGGTATAATTAGTGAATCGTTTGAACTCCGATTTCGCGGGTTTTTTGTCATCGCGTTATTTTTCAACTTTATAAGTTGAATTTGCAGTTTTTGATAATTTGTTACTTTAAGTCCATACCGAAAGGTATCTGATTTATTCTGACAATCAAATGTTTGGTGTCAGTGTCGAGTTCATAATTTTTGCAACCTATCTTGTCAAACAGCAAAAACACCGGAAATGCGAGAGCAGACGACAATTTGAGCTTATCACGTGATAGTCACGTGCATAATATACACTATGGCAGATGTTTATGTTGCGTGGAATGCAGTGCGCGATGAGAACCATAAACTGACTTAATTTTCAAAGACCGCGACGCAAAATACAAAGTGACGAATACTTTTGGCAAGTGTCTGTAGCTTTGATCGACGGTACCTGACCAGCTGATGACAACGCTCACGACAATAACAGTTATGATCACAAAGTAAACTTTGTGAAGTAGGCTAGCCTACATCTAGTATAGTACTTCAAGCAAAATCAAGAGCTTCAGACTGACCTTCTCAGTACAGTGATAAGTCAATGCCCCGAATAATGCACACTCAGTGATTCACGATGTTTTGATGAGAAATATATATATATGGGCACGTCTTCAGTTAGCACTATATGCTATGTGTGCATGTAAAATACCACACTAAAAGTACGACATTCCACTCTTTGACATGACAAGTATCTTACCTGCTTCGCAAAATCCCTGTGGAGTACCTTTAGAATACCACAACTTCTCGAGGCGGACGGACGCGTGTCACTGGGGTCTTCCCACTTGTCCGGCACCTATTGGGAATAACCCTAACTGACCACGTTCCTCAATCTTAATCCTGACAAGGGTCACATTGATAACGAGCATCGGACACAATCCGGGACCAGTATCTCTTAAGCTAACAGAACCAAGGTGCAGTACGTTTATCGGTATTGTATGTTTATATCATATGGTCAAATCCCGTGCCACATATACCTACATGGCATACTCGCGACTGGCCATCGATGCTTTGGTCCAACTAAATGACATAATCTCAAGTTCATAATAACAACGTTATCGTAAGTTTTATCTGTATAATACGATTATCTGCGATAGCTAGAATAAGTATATACTACGGATGACAGTCAGAAATCAGGGGGTGGCTGTCTAGTAAATTCACTTAGGTAAGAAACTTTACTTTCTTCTACTTTGACAAATCGTTACCATTGCTGTTCTATGTTAACTTTAATCTATTGTAAATACCTTAACGATATGTTACCACCCTTGGCACTACCTTCAGGTTTATGTGTAGACTAATGCTTAGTCTCTGAATATATATAATTTTGATAGTAACAAACAAGCCCATTTTAATTGAAAAGGAGCCCCAGGGAGACCAGAGATTCAGAACCTGAGGAAATCTAGACTTGCTTTATTTAGGGCTTGGCAGTAGGGAAAATAATGTGGTTCAGGGACTGTGAGACAGACTAGTTTATGTGGAACGAGGCATCCTTTATGATATGTTTCATGTATTTATGTATTACTGTTTAGGATTGTTTATTTAATACTGATTAACACTACGCTGTTTTGTGAGTGTATAGAGAGTGTATAGAGTGTCGGGTATCTTAATCATTGTATTTCGTTTTGGACTGTTATAGAAGGTACATTGTATGAACACCCACTGGGGTGGTGTTTAGAGTACTGAACTATTGTTGTGTACATTGGAATATGTATCGTGGTTAATGAAGTATGTGTCGTGTGTAACGAATCCTCTTGTGATGTTTATGTACTTTGATAGCTGATATGTATTGTTAACATGTTCTAATAATATATTGTAAACCATACTATTATTGACTGATTATGTAATATATCATCCTGTCACTGCTGTGTAATAAACTCCTCCTTTGTTTACTCAGGTGTTGTGTGTGGGTTTAATACTATTATTGGTGATAAACAGAATAGGAATAGCAATACTGAAGCTCTGTACAAAAATGGCCACAGAGACTGGAGTCACCCAGCACACAAACCTCATGAGTTATCTCCCTTGCGACACATCTCGCGTGTGTCGCAAGTTGTCTTTTTGCAAGGTGTCAGAGCTAAGGGACCGTTCATAATTTATGGCTAGGGGGGATGATGATGATTTTTATGGAGAAGCATGTACAATGTCAATGACCACCCCTAAAATTTATGTACAAAATAAGTGACCCCCCTGCATGTCATGTACAAAATCAATGACCCCCCCTACCCTTCCCATAATTTCTAGCATAAATTGAAAGATATTTTTATGTACAAAATTGCCGACCCCCAAGTACGTGTGTACAAAATTGATGACCCCCCTAGCTCCCCGGAACAAATGGGTGACCCCCCTTAAAATCATCATCATCATCATCATCACACACACACACACACACACACACACACACACACACACACACACACACACACACACACACACACACACACACACACACACACACACACACACACACACACACACACACACCTAGCCATAAATTATGAATGGTCCCTAATATCGTTTAGCAACTGTGCCAAAATCATTGTTTATTGGTTGTTTATGTCAGGTACAATATGCTCTATTTCTGAGTTCTTGTGTTGGTTGATCATGATACCTGCATTAAAGATTTATGGCATTAATTGTGTATTGTGATATGTGCTGGGAGTGACAGAGGTTTCAGTAGACTATATGTTATGAGAACATTACGATCTGTTGATGTTGATGTGAAATTGTTTAAACTTTTCTACACATCCTTTGTACAAAGTGTCTTGTCTTTTGGCACGGTCTTGTCGTACGGTTCTCTCAGTCTTCAAAACCAAAACAAACTTATCAAGATTGTGAATATAAGTTCGAAAATTACCGGCACGCCTTTAGCCCATCATGCGTCCATAAATGATAATTTATCACATGCTCGGAAAATCATTTCAGATTCATCACATGTGTTTAACTCTGAATATTCACTTTTGCCATCCAGAAGACGTTTCAATGTGCCTTGTCATAGGTCAAACGGAACAAGGAAATCTTTTATCCCCTTGTAGCATTACAATTGTACCAAAAAAAACTTGAAAAATAATCCGTGAAACGTTTAGAAATATATACTTTCATGGGCGCTGATATATCTGTAAAACTGTTGAGTTAGTGTGTGTGACTTATAGGAATACAGAAAAGTGTACACTGTACACTGTATACAAACTACAAGCCTATCCAAACTGTGGCCTCCGCCTCCCCGTCTAGCTACACCTACACCACCTGTACTAACCATGACTTTAACATTACATCTTGTACACTGTATACAAACTACAAGCCTATCTAAACTGTGGCCTCCACCTCCCCATCTAGCCACACCTACACCACCTGTACTAACCATGACTTTAACATTACATCTTGTACACTGTATACAAACTACAAGCCTATCTAAACAGTGGCCTCCACCTCCCCATCTAGCCACACCTACACCACCTGTACTAACCATGACTTTAACATTACATCTTGTACACTGTATACAAACTACAAGCCTATCCAAACTGTGGCCTCCACCTCCCCATCTAGCCACACCTACACCACCTGTACTAACCATGACTTTAACATTACATCTTGTACACTGTATACAAAATACAAGCCTATCTAAACTGTGGCCTCCACCTCCCCATCTAGCTACACCTACACCACCTGTACTAACCATGACTTTAACATTACATCTTGTACACTGTATACAAACTACAAGCCTATCTAAACTGTGGCCTCCACCTCCCCATCTAGCCACACCTACACCACCTGTACTAACCATGACTTTAACATTACATCCTGTACACTGTATACAAACTACAAGCCTATCTAAACTGTGGCCTCCACCTCCCCATCTAGCCACACCTACACCACCTGTACTAACCATGACTTTAACATTACATCTTGTACACTGTATACAAACTACAAGCCTATCTAAACTATGGCCTCCACCTCCCCATCTAGCCACACCTACACCACCTGTACTAACCATGACTTTAACATTACATCTTGTACACTGTATACAAACTACAAGCCTATCTAAACTGTGGCCTCCACCTCCCCATCTAGCCACACCTACACCACCTGTACTAACCATGACTTTAACATTACATCTTGTACACTGTATACAAACTACAAGCCTATCTAAACATTGGCCTCCACCTCCCCATCTAGCCACACCTACACCACCTGTACTAACCATGACTTTAACATTACATCTTGTACACTGTATACAAACTACAAGCCTATCCAAACAGTGGCCTCCACCTCCCCATCTAGCCACACCTACACCACCTGTACTAACCATGACTTTAACATTACATCTTGTACACTGTATACAAACTACAAGCCTATCCAAACTGTGGCCTCCACCTCCCCATCTAGCCACACCTACACCACCTGTACTACTAACCATGACTTTAACATTACATCTTGTACACTGTATACAAACTACAAGCCTATCTAAACAGTGGCCTCCACCTCCCCATCTAGCCACACCTACACCACCTGTACTAACCATGACTTTAACATTACATCTTGTACACTGTATACAAACTACAAGCCTATCCAAATAGTTGCCTCCACCTCCCCATCTAGACACACCTATTCCACCTGTACTAACCATGACTTTAACATTACATCTTGTACACTGTATACAAACTACAAGCCTATCTAAACATTGGCCTCCACCTCCCCATCTAGCCACACCTACACCACCTGTACTAACCAGGACTTTAAAACATTACATCTTGTACACTGTATACAAACTACAAGCCTATCCAAACAGTGGCCTCCACCTCCCCATCTAGCCACACCTACAACACCTGTACTTACCATGACCTTAACATTACATGTATTACACTGTGTACAAACTACAAGCCTATCTAAACTATGGGCTCCACCTCCCCATCTAGCCACACCTACACCACCTGTACTAACCATGACTTTAACATTACATCTTATACACTGTATACAAACTACAAGCCTATCCAAACAGTGGCCTCCACCTCCCCATCTAGCCACACCTACACCACCTGTACTAACCATGACTTTAACATTACATCTATTACACTGTGTACAAACTACAAGCCTATCCAAACTGTGGCCTCCACCTCCCCATCTAGCCACACCTACACCACCTGTACTAACCATGACTTTAACATTACATCTTGTACACTGTATACAAACTACAAGCATATCTAAACTGTGGCCTCCACCTCCCCATCTAGCCACACCTACACCACCTGTACTAACCATGACTTTAACATTACATCTTGTACACTGTATACAAACTACAAGCCTATCTAAACTGTGGCCTCCACCTCCCCATCTAGCCACACCTACACCACCTGTACTTATAAACCATGACTTTAACATTACATCTTGTACACTGTGTACAAACTACAAGCCTATCCAAACAGTGGCCTCCGCCTCCCCATCTAGCCACACCTACACCACCTATAAGTTGTTCACTGTCCTCGAGGGGGACATGGGCTGATGTACCCTCGATGTTTGTTTATCGAGGATACATCAATTCATGGGTCCCGAGGGACCAGTGAACAAGGTATTTATCTCACCCAACACCTCAATTGTAATTATGAACTGTTTGAAGCACGGATCATAGTATGGAGTGAAAGGCGACAAGACAAGAAAAACAAATTTAGAGTTATCTCCCTTCCATCGAATTGGCATTCGCAAATCATTGGTAATTTCCGCACATCATACGTGATTCAATGTTATTCGAGATACAGAATTACTACTACGAAGTACCAAATGAGTTCGGCATTCCCAGCGGGGTACATAGATAATGTTACTCGCTTGATAGCGGGGTACATTGAAAATAATAGAAGAGCGCTGAGCCAATCAGAAAACGACATTAAAGTGTGAGGAAAGATAACAGAACAGGTATGATCCACTCATTATGCGTTTCATATACAGTAAACTCCGTTTTAACGAACTGACGGATATGACGAACTGTGTTAAAGGCGCAGGGCCCGTTCCTCAAAGCGAGTATGGGAGTTACGATCATCTTAGCGCTAACGATCGCTTTGGGGAACAGGGCCCTGATCACTTCTATATATTTCCTACGTATTTTGACCATGTTTTGAACGAACTACGGTTATAACGAACTAAACTTAATGGTCCCTTTGAGTTCGTTATAACCGTAGTATTCTGTATCCTCCCTACTGATGTTTCAGGTGCAGTGCCTTCCTTCACTGTAGCGGTGACAGCATTTTCTTTGATAGGAAAATTTGCAATAGCGACTTCATATAATATCATATGGTTGTATACCCTGAAAATCTTCCCAACAAACATAATGGTAAGCCAATACGGCTATATAATCCATGACATGTGCTTTGATAATGTTACACAGAACAAAAATCGTAAGCGCAACGAATTGCGACATTTAAAATAATTCGCATTTTATCTTTACATTTCATTGGGAGGTTTCTTACATGCTCGAATGAAATCATGTTATTGTGTTTAACGGGCTCTGTTACTGTTCAGCACAATACACGTTTACCCAAGTAAAGGTAGCTGCCGACTATAGTGATCGCGACAAAACAATGTCGTCCAAGACTGACTGACTGACTGAGTTTGGTTTTACGCCGCTTTTAGCAATATTCCAGCAACATCACGGCGGGGGGCACCAGAAATGGGCTTCACACATTGTACCCATGTGGGGATTCGAACCCGGGTCTTCGGCGTGACGAGCCAACGCTTTAACCACTAGGCTACCCCATCGACCCTGCCGTCCAAGAACGTACGTATACCTCACACAGGGCGAATAAACATTTACTTATATTTTCTTAACTTATATTTGAAAACTGAAGGAAATCTGGAGGACTAAATGGGTAGGGGAGTTAGGCTGGGTGATATTGTTGATTGCATGCCATGGTAACCGGGTGGATTAATGCCCATGACATCAATCACCGAATATTCTGGTCCAGACTCGGTCAATTACAGATCGCAAGTCACGTGCCTGGCATGTTGGCAAGATCATTAAAACGCACATAACATGTTAGCACAAATCCCTCATGCACATTTTAGTATGTCAGTGAGTGAGTTTACTTTTACGCCATTTACAAGAACACATTCATAAAACTCAACCGAAACAAACATCCCTTTACACCTTAGCGTACGCAACACCTACAGTGTGTCAGTTTGGTTTTACGCCGCTTTCAGCAATATTCCAGCTCTATCACCCGGCGACACCAGAAATGGGCTTGACACATTGTACCTATGTGAGGAATCGAACTCGAGACAAACGTTTTAACCAATAGGCTACCACCACCACCACACACACACACACACACACACCACCACCACCACCCCTTAGACCCCCACCCCCTCTAGTATGTGTCTTCAGTGATATATGCGTAGTAATACGGTTAGTGTGGCCTTGTAACCACCTTGAATCCTGAATTAAGATGAGAATTATTGTGTGTGTGTGTGCTACATGCATTAATATCCATTATATATTAGTGCAAATATACAATTATATACAGACCAAAAGCACAATGTGTAAACTTGTATCCTCAATGCCAATGTGTTTCAGAAATGTTGGAATTGGTCTGGCATCAATGTCTGCGAGGATTGGTGGACTGTTTGCCCCATTTACACGGACTGTGGTGAGTCTGGTTGTACAGAGTGTGCTAGAACTGAGGTATATCGCATTACTTCATTCGGAACTTCACACATATTAAGACTGTGGGTTGACGAGAAGCTGCACCAGGCTTGAATAATTCGAGGAACATAGATAGCATTAAAATATATCATTCATACAGCAAATTAGTGGCCAATGACAATTCATGTTTTGCCATTTGCGTTGTGTCTCCTGGCTTGTTGCACGATGCCGCAACAGGCATTATTCCAGCTATGGCGGTGACATGTAGAAATTATGTACCAGACCAGCGTTTTCTATTCTGGGCAGCATTCCACGCTCCAGGTTCACAACCGATCTATCTAGTGCCCACAGTAGCATAGATTAGCATGGGTTGGCGAGGGCAAATTCTAATCAAACGTACAACGCTGACTCTTTTGAAGAATTAAACCTTTCCATATTTGTTTAAAACATATTCTAACGTAATAATGACCAGCGGTTTAACTTATATTTCCAAATGAAGATATCTTAACAAGGTTTGAGAATTACAAATGGAATTTATATTCGGCGTGTCCCGGATTAACAGTTGGTAATGTTGGTTATCTTGCCGCGTAATTTCCCATATAAGGTATAAAAATTATAGTTCCCTGACTTTAATGTAATACATGATGAGGATTCTTGTGTAACAGTACCGCTACCTGCCGTGGGTCCCTGGCTCTGTGTTCGGCACATTCTGTGTCGTGGTGACTCTCCTGGTTCGCTTCCTACGGGAAACTAACAACCAGGAACTGCCACAGACAATCCAGGAGATGAAACAGTGGATCAGGAAACAAAGAGAAACTCCAGGGAAAAACAACATACCCGAAAATTACACTTGAAAGTAATAGAAACTGGTAATTTTAGACAAGAAAAATGTAAATAAATATCACTGAATTGATATTATAAAGTTATATTCTGAAGTTTTGCTTTTTATTTAACACACAGCCCCACGAACACTTCAGCGAGTGTTTGACTTTGTAAGCTTTGTGGAACGCCGGCCATCTATGATAATATATTTTGCTGTCAATGTATTTCAGCATAATTCGTGGATATTTCTGTGGGAGGTCGATGGTTTGATTTCCTAGCTTCATATTTACAAGGGACGGCGGGGTAAAAGCGTTCGCTCGTCACGCTGAAGTCCCGGGTTCGATTCTCACATACGTACAATGCGTGAAGCCCATTTCCGGTGTCCCCCGCCGCGATATTGCTGGAATATCGCTAATAAGCGGCGTAAAACTAAACTCACTCATATTTACAAAAAATGGTAGGGGTGGTTTTTACCTTACCTGACTCTCTATATCAAGGGCAGTACCAAGAACTGGTCGTATAGTTGGACTGCAACTGTAGATTCGATGCTGCGTCTAAAAGGCAATATTGTATACTCACCAATTTTAGAAACACTATTTGTCATAATTGCGAGTGGGTGATTCTTTTTAGTTTCCTGTTGTATCATACACACGACAATGGCGTGTTGGCGACTGACGTGAAAGATTTGGCCATAAAGCGTGAAAAAAAGTGAAACAATAATCACTTAAAGTCCAAAGGTGAGGGGGAAATGCTCCTCAGGGGAAAATGTTTAAGGGGAGAAGTGGGGTGCGCACGCACGCACCCAACTCTGGGTCCGCGTCTGAGAAAGATGGCTGGCGTTAGATTTAAGTTTACGTTTATATCCTCTTTGAAATCTGGGAATTAATCTTTTTATCGTAATATGTAATTCCGATAAGAATAGAATAGTAATTTATTGCCTTTTCAGGAATTTGTGTTACATTAACATAGCTGTTGACACATCAGAGAGATACACATGCGTAACATATTTGCATAAATTCATGAATTTAAGTATCTTCACATTTGTTTAAAAGAGATATGGTACTCTCTTAGTTTTCACAATTGGACTTTGTAGTGGCGGCCATGAAAGGAGGAGGTTATATTCCGAATTTAAGTAGTTATCGAGTTGGGTCAGATATAAGTTCGAGAGTTTGATTCACGATTTGCCGCTCATATATCAGTCTCAACTGTATTGTTATAATCCGATTATGTATAAATTTAGTATGCTTCTGTCTTCGAACGATATCGATGTGAGAAAAGTATGTATATGTCCATCTCAAAGTAATGAAATGAACAAAACATGAATACTGGAACAATTTAATGTAATGTATGTACGAAGTCATGTATTAATGTAATATGTGAGTATGCATTTTCTCTGTATTTGGGCCAGTGGCCTTCATACGAATACAAGACATGACTTTGACGTGCAACATCTTAGGCCACAACTTGGACCCGACGGAACACATGTGAATGCGACATCTGATTAATCATGCCCAGAGCTTGCAAGAACTTAAGCAAGCAGCAGTGACAAGGAATTACTTTTAGAGTGTTCCGACAATTTCTCTAGTCGATGAGGAAGACGTTGTGTTGCTGTCAAGGCCGCCCTAGGGGTTACACAACACCAAATGTTTTCCCATGGACTTCTATAGTAACCTTTTATTTTTTAAAATTATCCAGGTTATCAACAGCCATTCCAGGTACACATGGGTACAGTCAGGCCTTCAAACTACAATAAAACACAATTTCTGCCCAACTTGCCCGGCTCAATTCCCAGCACAGGAAGCGGAACACATAAACTCCAGTTCCGCACCAAATGTTACCTGCTGGAAAATATCTGTACACACAATAAGAATAAGTGATGGTGATAAAAATGACAGCACTAAATACTCAAAATTGTGGTCAGTTTTAATTACTGGATGGATGTGCTTTTAAAAAGCATAAACATCTCACACTATTTCATCCAATCACAGCTGTCACCCTAATTTAGACAAGCTGGGTATTGTGACACACAGTTGTTTACATACGTCTCTCGCTCAGGGAGCATGTGATTCTGATTTAGTGTAGTGGAACCTAGGAGGTCACACTCGTGATTGACTTCTTCTGTTGCTAACAGTTTTATCTGTGTTAAGTTCGCGTGTGGGATCATTTAAGGTCATGCGTTACGTTTCTGATAAAATGATCCCGCAATCAACTTCCCATAGTGTGTATTGTTGCCTGGATTATACCAGTATGATGCATATCTATTTAACTACCACTATACTAATTCCAGTCAGGTATTCATTTTAACAAGTGTCAAGTTTTTAATTTGGTTCAGTATACTAACTTCAAATAAGGACAGATTTGGAATAAGCCTCGTCTGTCCCAGCATGCTGTCATCCAAAGGGCGCAGTGACTGAGCATCAGGGACATGTTGCTTTGATATGGTGAACCCATGTTTCACTCATACTCAAAACTCGTTGCAAGAACCTTTCTGGGAAAGCTTCAAACAGAATCTAGATGATCAAGCCTCCTATAATGATAGAATGTGCACTGAACTAGCAACGTGAAACGTGACACTCAGTCATTCGGTAAACTGACTCAAGTGTTTAAGGATCACATCATTTACACAACAAAGATATCACTATTACAATTACGCAGTTCTGAAGTTATCAGTAAACCCTTTGTTACATTCCAGTTTCCTCAGATCAGCCGAAACACAGGATAAAGTCACCAGAAAGGAATCCTGTATGACACTACCAGTTTCTCTGCCACCATGAACACGAAATTTTTTCCAATTGTTTTAAAGGAGCATAATGGTTGGAACTACAAGATTACGCGACACTTTGTGCATTGTGTGTAATGCAGGAACACGCTCACACGTTAAGATCCGTGTATTATAGAAACCTTGTTTGATAGGGCAACGAATAATAGTGTTACACTTTGTATGAAAACCTAGAGCTGTATTAAACTGTCGGCAAAAATCATAGTTCACCATACTATGAAATCAGTCCAGTTTAAACGCTGTTAAACTGCGAATTTGTAAAGCCCATTTCTGAACTCTACTGTAATACTCTTTCTGGAATATTGCTAAACCAAACTCACTGACTTCAGATGATTTGGTAATAGACTGATAGATATAACCCTTATAACAAGCATACTGGACTCTTCACGCGTTTATCCCGTACCTACAGATATGTTCCTTTTGGATGATCTAAGAACCCTACATGCATTTTGCACGAACTATGTCAATATTATTGATTAACATGTATCTTCATCGGAACTGAGACCCGGATTCGATTCCTCATTTCTGGTATCCCCCGACGTGATATTGCTGGAATATTGCTAAAAGCGGCGTAAAACTAACAGAACGAAGATACCTCTTCACTCTCAAAGAGCTTCTCTTTTGTTCGGGGCGATGGGGTAGCCTAGTGGTTAAAGCGTTCGCTCTTCACGCCGAAGACCCGGGTTCGATTCCCCACATGGGCATAATGTGTGAAGCCCATTTCTGGTGTCCCCCGCTGGAATATTGCTAAAGGCGGCGTAAAACTAAATTCACTCACTCGCTCCTCTTTTCACATCTTTTCCTTATTCACGATCGTTGTTTGACGACAAACTTAGCAAGATTCCTTCTGTATGATGGAAGCTTGTAAGAATAGATTGTGGAAAAGACAATCCAGCGATTAATATAATGAGCAACGATTTAGACAAGCTGGGTATTGTGACATATATGAATCATGGAGCTGAGCCTGGTCGCATAAACCATTAACTTGCCTCCTCCGACCAGCCTAGGTTGGTGGCATATTATAATCCGGTCTCCCTCGTAGTATATTGATTATAACTATTGTACTTCTATGTATGCGCTATCACAGGCTTATAATACATGCACCTCATCAACAGAATACTTTCAGTGTGGACGGTGATGACTCAAACAGTGACATATCTGCATGCAGATGCGTTCCTTTCGAACGTAACTGAAAACATTCACCCATGAAAGCATTCTGCTTTAATTTAATATAACAATATTATTTGTATAGAAAGTCAGTCAACACTTTCCAGCCATAGAATCGCCAGAATCAACGGACAATCGACCCTCTCCAAAACATGATGCCCCGACAGGAACATCCCACGCGGCACATGAGCTAGCAAAACGAAATTACAATCACTGCGTTCATTGCGGGTCTAGTGCATTGCATAATATGGCTCAATCACATGCATCTCTGCCACCATTCAACCCATTTTCAGGTTGTTCCTTAAAACTAGAAATCCATAATGATAGACTATGTTGACACCTCTACCACTGTTTCCTCACACACACACTGTGCTAACTGTAAGTACTGTAATATGATAAGATGATCAGCTTTACGGGGACAAAACAGGGACGGAAAGGTTCTATGTTACACGTGAATTTCATTAAAGTATGTTGTAAAGTGATTGTAAGTAGTGTTTACACGTGTATGTCGATAAACAGGGACTGAAAGGTTCTATATTACACATGTTCTATACGTGTATGTCATTAAAGTATGTTGTAAAGTGATTGTAAGTAGTGTTTACACGTGTATGTCGATAAACAGAGACTGAAAGGTTCTATATTACACGTGAATCTCATTAAAGTATGTTGTAAAGTGATTGTAAGTAGTGTTTACACGTGTATGTCGATAAACAGAGACTGAAAGGTTCTATATTACACATGTTCTACACGTGTATCTCATTAAAGTATGTTGTAAAGTGATTGTAAGTAGTGTTTACACGTGTATGTCGATAAACAGAGACTGAAAGGTTCTATATTACACGTGAATCTCATTAAAGTATGTTGTAAAGTGATTGTAAGTAGTGTTTACACGTGTATGTCGATAAACAGAGACTGAAAGGTTCTATATTACAACACGTGTATCTCCTCATAGTGTGTTGTAAAGTGATTGTAAGTAGTGTTTACACGTGTATGTCGATAAACAGGGACTGAAAGGTTCTATATTACACATGTTCTACACGTGTATCTCATAGTGTGTTGTAAAGTGATTGTAAAGTGTTTTACACGTGTATGTCGATAAACAGGGACTGAAAGGTTCTATATTACACATGTTCTACACGTGTATCTCCTCATGTCGTTGTAAAGTGATTGTAAGTAGTGTTTACACGTGTATGTCGATAAACAGAGACTGAAAGGTTCTATATTACACGTGAATCTCATTATAGTATGTTGTAAAGTGATTGTAAGTAGTGTTTACACGTGTATGTCGATAAACAGAGACTGAAAGGTTCTATATTACACATGTTCTATACGTGTATCTCCTCATAGTGTGTTGTAAAGTGATTGTAAGTAGTGTTTACACGTGTATGTCGATAAACAGAGACTGAAAGGTTCTATATTACACATGTTCTATACGTGTATCTCCTCATAGTGTGTTGTAAAGTGATTGTAAGTAGTGTTTACACGTGTATGTCGATAAACAGAGACTGAAAGGTTCTATATTACACATGTTCTACACGTGTATCTCCTCATAGTGTGTTGTAAAGTGATTGTAAGTAGTGTTTACACGTGTATGTCGATAAACAGGGACTGAAAGGTTCTATATTACACATGTTCTACACGTGTATCTCCTCATAGTTTGTTTTTAAGCGATTGTAAGTAGTGTGTACACGTGTATGTCGATAAACAGGGACTGCAAGGTTCTATATTACACTGACTGACTGACTGACTGAGTTTAGTTTTACGCCGCTTTTAGCAATATTCCAGCAATATCACGGCGGGGGACACCAGAAATGGGCTTAACACTATATTACACATGTTTTACACGTGTATCTCATTATACTTTGTTTTTAAGCGATTGTAAGTAGTGTTTACACGTGTATGTCGACAAACCAGGGACTGAAAGGCTCAATACCACATTTCAATCAGAAAATGTTTCCTAAGCCTGGGTCAGTATCTATTCATTTTAATTCATTGTAAACATATAAAAATATGTGATTACTGCGTATAGTAAAGTGATTGTCGTGGTTTACACATGTATATCGTCAGAATATGTAGTAAAGTGGTTATAAATACTGTTTTACACGTGTTTGGTCTCAGAATGTGTAGTGAAGTTATTGTAAATTGCGTTTTACACGTGTTTGTCGCTAGAAAGGGTGTAGTAAAGTGATTGTCTTTGTGTTTTACACACGTATGCCCCTAGAGGGTGTAGTAAAGTGATTGTATTTGTGTTTTACACACGTATGCCCCTAGAGGGTGTAGTAAAGTGATTGTAGTGTTGTACACACGTATGATCTTAAGGGTGTAGTAAAGTGATTTGTAGTGTTTTACACACGTATGATATTAAAGGGTGTAGTAAAGTGATTGTAGTGTTTTATACTCGTATGATCTTAGGGGTGTAGTAAAGTGATTGTATTTGTGTTTTACGCACGTATGCCCCTAGAGGGTGTAGTAAGTGATTGTAAGTCGTGATTACACAAGTATGTCCTTATAGCATATAGTGAAGTGATTGTAGTGTTTTCCACACGTATGTCCTTAGAGTTTGTAGTGAAGCGACGATGGTGTTTTACACGTGCATGTCGCTCCAACGGATTCCGATCTGGACTCATTGCAAGCCAAGGCAGTGTTGTAACTGCGTTGTTCTGGAGGTAAGCACCCACTGCCCTTGAATAATGGGGTCTGGCATTGTCAGCCATGAACTGAGGTAAAAAATGGGCGACAACAACTGGAACCGGGACCTTTCGGATGTACAGTTCACCTGTAAGGTTGCCTCGTATGGTAACCAGGTCCAACTTGCAATCATGGGAGTGACACCCACATATCATAACGGAACTTCCTCCATATGGGACAGTTGGTCTGATGTTCCTTGGTGTTTAGGCCGTATTTCTGAGCCTCCAAACCCTTGCTCGTCCATCTGTGACATGCAGCAGAAAACGACTTTCACCTGACCAGTGAATTTTTCGCCATGTCCTCGCACGTCGAGCCAGACACCATGCCAATGGTGCCTCTGATGGTGATCTGCTAGTAGAGTGCGTTTGATTACTCTTCTGGACCTCAGGCCTACAGTTCTTAAGCGATTTCTGACGGTTCTGTCGGAAAGACGACGATTAGGTAGCCACAATGGGGTAAGCGCAGTAGTTGGAACAGTGAAACAAATGCACGCTGGTACGTGAAGAGCGTTTACTTAGAACAACCCGGTGTTTCATTTGATGTGCATACCCCTTGTAATACAAACCGATACTAGCGATGTGAAACTGTCATCGTTAAACAACTTGTATCCTGAGTTGAATAAAATTCTGAGATTTATATGTTCAATTGGCAAGGTAAAATCATGAGGATTTGCAGTCTTAATTTCACTTTATTTGTTTTACTTTTTGGTTTAAAGTGATATTCATCGGTACGTTTTCACTGCAAACAGACTATAAAATGCCCCTCAAAGAACAAAGAACTTTGTGTGTTGAGTGACTGAGTGAGTTTTACGCCGCACTCAGCAATATTCCAGCTATATGGCGGCGGTCTGTAAATAATCGAGTCTAGACCAGACAATCCAGTGATCAACAGCATGAACATCGATCTGTGCAATTGGGAACCGATGACATGTGTCAACCAAACCAGCGAGCCTGACCACCCGATCCCGTTAGTCGCCTCTGATGACAAGCATGGGTTACTGAAGGTCATTCTAACCCGGACCTTCACGGGTATTGTGTGTTGAAGATTTATAAGGCTATAGTGAAAGGATTGCTCTTACAATTGTCAAGTTGCATGCACTAACGGTGCAGTAAAGTCATAGCATGTAAAGGTTTATACTTGTCTCTCCTTGTACAGCATATCAACATGATAGAATGTGAATGTGTGCACGCGTTTATCATAGCAGGCTAATAGAAACACAGAAAATATCACAAAAACTGATGAAACTAATGACAAGGGAATTGAGATGAAATGAAACATGTTAGACAGCACAAATATTCAGAGCATTCCTCGGCAGAATATTTCCTCCAGTGTTATTCAGTAGCATAATACGCAGTCAGTCAGGCACCCGTCAGAGAAGCCCACATTGAAATCAATAATGGATACGACAGCGAGTTGGCTGTATGCCTATGAGAGGACTGAGTTGTCTATGTGGTGTGCATCGGAGTACTCAGAGCACTGTCCATTGTGGCCATCCTCTGCCTCGTAGGTCACAAACAGATGCGAGTGGTGACGATTGCTATAGTGCCCGATGGTGTTTGTATGTAGGAAACCCAGGCGCAGTCATGACGTAACATCACAGTCCTGGTCAACTTTGCATATCGCGTGACTGGACTTTTCTCTCCTTCATGTAAACGAGCTTATTCTGAAATCAGAACGTACATCCCTAGTGTAAACCTTTCGGTGCACACTATACAGTATTGCAAACTTATATATATATATAGGGATGTATGTTGTGATATATATATATATACAGACACACACACACACACATACATACACAATATATATATATATATATATATGCTACGACACTTGCGAACGTGGGGTGTATGACAAGATATAAATACATGTTTATACATATATATATACATATATATATGGTTTCCCTAACGCTAGTTCTCCATTATGTCTCGGTGACCGCACTTGGAGCTGTACAACACATGTAAACACAGGATAACAACGCAAACAGTTTTTCACGTTTCAGGTTTAAGTTCTTAACTTAAGTTGAGCGTTACATCACATTTGTTTATCCAGATACGAAGACTTGTCAAAAAATGAAACAGATGAAAAACGTAAGCAAATAGGCCGCAAGTAGGCCGCCCGTGGAGCAGGTACTGTGCTGGTCGCACAGAACTCTGGGTAGAAGAGAGCGTATTCAGCTGCTATTCTGCACAGCACATGGCCATGTGTTCTGTTTGTGTGATTGGGTTGGAGGACACCGCCTCTGTTGGCATGTATTGCGCATGACCATTGGCTCATTGGTGGCAGATTACGCTTCCTTCTTGCTGACAGATACCCGTCTATATTGTAGCCATAATGGGGAAGTTGAACAGCTTTGTGATCGTGTTCAGCCAAACACAGAATATATACTACCCAGGCCAGACTCTCCAAGGTCATGTCACCGTGGACCTGAACGACACAATGAAAATGAGAGGTAAGCAGCGTCATTGGCATCATTAACGAGGCCAATCTTCGAATCACGTTAACCCTCTCAGTGCTGTGTTGTCTTGACAAAATGTTATGCTTCATCTGCGAAGTAATATGGTTGTGCAAATCTATCCTGCATATGGAATTTAATATGAACGTTAATATGGGGAGTGGGAAGGGGGGCGGGTGCATTTTGTAGCTGGGCGTGGTGGGTGATTGTCCAGCCACGGGACTGCTAGTCAAGGCAAGGCAGTTCTTGATGAACATGATTTTATTCCAGTGTCAGAGATGAGAGGGAAGCTGTAATAAATAAACATGTATATGTAATGTAATTATTAGCCAAAAATAAACAGTTTATATCTATATTTGTACCATACAGCTGTAGCACGTGGTTAAGAGTCATCTTCTCAATCAATGTTGCAAAACGTGTGAAGCTAGTAAATATTTAGGGAATACATTAAATAGCATTGTAATTAAATATATACTTAGTTCCAAAAGAAACGCGACATTCATGTTTGTTTTTGAAATTTCCATAATTGTCTTATCAACTTTACAATCAGAACGATTGTGCATGTTAAATGTTATTTTAAACCAATTTCGAAATTAAACTTCTGAAACAAGACTTTTAACGTCAGATTAGACGTGAAAACTGTATCTAATTATTGAACATTTTTACGGGGGAAAACAACAGAAACGCATCGCATAAACGCATGCCCTGACGCGTTGTGCACTTGAATTTATTGATACGACGCTTTCTTCAAGAAAAATGAGAGAAAGAACCCTTTAAAAGATGCGAGGGCAGTTTCTGTTGTGTTCCTTTTCTGAATGGTTCAGAGAACAATATGCCACGTCTGAGCAATGAAGCACGGCTACGTACTCTTGGGATGATTGATGCTAGTTCCAGTGTTGTCAACGTTGCACAACATATGGGAGTACATCGGACGACAATTTACCGACTGAATGTACGCCAAATCAAACGAATTCAGTGAGAGATCGACCTAGAGATGCAGGCCACGAGTGACGTCACACAGGCAAGACCGTTACATCGTAACGTCACATCTTCGCAACCGTTTTCTTCCAGCTACTGTTACAGCCCGTCAGACAGTTGGGATTCACAACAGACCAATTTCAGGAAACACTGTGCGTCGACGTTTGAGAGCACACTGTAGGAGACCCTATGTTGGACCGATTTTGACGCCAGGGCACCGTCGTCTGCGCATTGGAGATATGCACAGTGGCAGAACGTTGTTTTCTCAGATGAGGGTTGTATCTGTGTCCACATTGCAGATGGGAGAGTGAGAGTATGGCGTCGACGAAATGAACGTTTCAGACACCCATGTGTTCTGGAAAGTGACCGCTGGGGTGGGCCAT
This sequence comes from Haliotis rubra, assembly GCF_003918875.1. Taxonomy (NCBI): domain Eukaryota; kingdom Metazoa; phylum Mollusca; class Gastropoda; order Lepetellida; family Haliotidae; genus Haliotis; species Haliotis rubra. Next base: position 5,382,591 of record NW_025766968.1, on the reverse strand, counting down.
CCCTTATGATGTGGGGTGGAATAAGCTGGGGAAGGCATGTACCACCTGTAATTTTCCAAGACAACGGTCAAGGTCGTGGAAGGGGCGTAACTGCACGACGCTACATTGACGAAGTCGTAAGGCCTGTTGTCGTCCCGTTCTTTAGACCCAGACCACAGTTGCAGTTCCAACACGATAATGCCCGCGCCAACTCGGCCATTATCACAGGACAATTCCTGGCCTGTCACCACATCCAGACAATGGTTTGGCCACCTCTTAGTCCTGATTTGAATCCAGTGGAGCATCTCTGGGACGAGTTGGACCGAAGCCTTCGTCAAAGACAAAATCGGCGGCAGTTGGAGAAATCAGTGTTGAATGAGTACAACATTCCCGGTTCTTTCATTTGACGTTTGTTCATGTCCATGGGAAGACGGTGTACTCATGTGATAAACAATAATGGTGGTCATACCAGGTACTGATAACATCAAATATCAACTGAAGCTTCTAAACGTGTCTAATGCAGACTCTTCAGGTTGGACACAATAAAAAATTCATCAAATCTTAAATCCACTGCCATTGCTGTTGCCTTTTATCTTTCTTTGGTGCGTTCTGTGTAAAGCATATAGTGGCTGGAAGCACGTATGTGAGATAACAGTTCTCATTTCAAATGGACTTGTCGCGTTTCTTTTGGAACTAAGTATATTTTACTATTATGATAAGTAAGCGATATCCTTTATATAAGTATGTTTCTTTTCATGACATGATATTGTAATGTTTCTCACCTGAAATGAATTAACCTCCCTCCATTATCTAAAGAGTTAATGCAGAATGCAGGAGGAGGGCAGGTGAGACATGAAGCTTACAGTACAGGACAACACACAAAACAGAAGACAGGTAGCATCTCACAGGTTTCAAATAAAGCCAGATGCAAGACCTTTACATAAAGTGTTGGAAGTATCTACAAAATAAAAGGCGGAGGTCCAGGTGAAGCTGGACAAAAAAGGGGCTGTTATGGGTATAAGGGTTAAAAATGTTAGTTGGCTGACATTCAACTGCAGACAAGAGTGAGTAAGTGATTGAGTTGGTTTTACGCCGTAGTCAGCAGTATTCCAGCTACATGGCGGCGGTCTGTAAATAATCGAGTCTCAATCAGACAATCCAGTGATCAACAGCATGAGCATCGATCTACACAATTGGGATACGATGACATGTGTCACCCGATCCCGTTAGTCGCCTCTTACGACAAGCATGGGTTACTGAAGGCCAGTTCTAACCCGGATCTTCACGGGTCTACAGGCAGAGAACAACATATAATCTGCTACACCGTCATGACTATTGGTTCAGGTTAGACTGGTAAACATAGCTTTATACGTCTCTGTTTTTCACACCACAATCTCGCACGAGTGCATGGTACAAAATACCGTGGACTTGCTATACCCCCAGTTCCCAAAATGTTCTATAACTATTTTTATGTATTCAAATGATTCCGGTTGTACATGTATTTTGTGAAGCTGTGAAGCTTGGGAGGGGTCAAAACTTTTCTACTGTTATCGACCGTTTATTTTATTTGTTTGGTGGCTGTCGAAGTGGCTGCTACAGATGAGTGAGTGAGTTTGGTTTTACGCCGCTTTTAGCAATATTCCGGCAATATCACGGCGGGGGACACCAGAAATGGGCTTCACACATTTGCCCATGTGGGGAATCGAACCCGGGTCTTCGGCGTGACGAGCGAATATTGCTACAAGCGGCGTAAAACCAAACTCAGACAGACGAGTTGACATATTAACCCGGTGAACTCTTCCAAACATGGTCCGACAGAGTTATAATGTGCCTGACACTGAGAGCGTGGGTTCGAATCCCGTATGGGACTCAACCCAACAAAGGTACTAAAATCTGTACTGTAATGCGTGGTCGAGTTGACATATTCACCCGTGGCGCAGTGGCTTCTTCCAAACATCGGCCAATAGAGTTAATGTGGCATTTTCACTTGTCGCACCATCGAGTTGATGTTCTCATCCTTTCGGCAATCGAGTGGGTTGAATAGCTGACTTTATGTGCTGGCGATTAGGTGCCTGGCTTTAAGATTGTTGGTTCGAATCCCGGATGGGGCTAAACCATCAAAAGTACTAAAATCTGTATTTTTTTACTGTTATCCCAAATTATACATGTGTTACATTTGACCACTTTCTAGATAACACTGTATATTCAATCGACTTAACATTTCAATAATGGGCAGATTTTGTTGTAAGGCAAACTTTGCATTTTCACTGGTAGTGCCATCGAGTTTATATGTTTACTTTCAATGGACTACACCTTTCAGTCGAGTGGACGTTTCCGGTTTGCACCTGAGTGTTTTAAGTTTCAAAGTTCAATCACGTGACCTCGCAATTTGATAATAATAATAAACAAATAATAAGACGAGATAAACATGCTTACAAGAAACGACCCATGTTCTATTTAGTGTGTGTGTGTGTGTGTGTGTGTGTGTGCGCGTGTGTGTGTGTGTGTGTGTGTGTGTGTGTGTGTGTGTGTGTGTGTGTGTGTGTGTGTGTTAGGTCATTTCGTACAAATCTTCTTTTTCTTTGAAAACCATATTGTTCCGCGTGATGTTTTCATCGCATGACATTCTGTCCCGAGAGACAAACTGCTTCTGTCATTCAAATTCTTGAATCATCCATCGCCTGAAATCTTATGATTATATTTTCCATAGTATCACAGATTTGGATACATGTGAGTACCATATGGTGATATTTAAATATCTTGTACTGACACAATTTTGAATAGATGCTAATGTTGAACAATAATATTGTTCATTAGGTGCCATAACCGGTTCTGCTCTGTTTAACGAGGGTCGGTGGGGTAGCCTAGTGGTTAAAGCGTTTGCTTGTCACTCCGAAGACCCTGGTTCGATGCCCCACATGGGTACAATGTGTAAAGCCCATTTCTGGTGTCTCCTGCAGTGATATCGATATTGCTGGAATGTTGCTAAAAGCGGCTTAAAATTTCAGGAATACGACTGCGGTTTGAAGGCAAGGCAAAGGTGGAATGGACAGAAGGCTCGGGCGACAATGAAAAGGATTATTCAGCGAAGGAGAAATACTTTAAAGATGATATCTTACTTGATGGGAGAGGTAAGGACACATGCACCTTGCCTACCTGCACAGTTCTGTATAATATGATGTAACGAGTCATGACAAATTTACCATCTTATATTGCCATCAATGTCCTAAATAATAGTTAAAAAACATTTGACTTGACATAAACTAGTGTCCACAAAGAAACGATACCACGTGTTTCTCCATAAAGATCACTGAATTTGAAGCAAAAACAAAACAACATAGACATTTTAAATTGATATCTCTTCATTAGATAAATGTTTTTACGGCATGTGTACAAAAACGATACCATGTTTCAAAGATCACTGAATAAAACAAAACAAAAGATTTACAATCATTAACACAGGGCTTTAACACAAACGAAGTGTGGTGCCCAAAATTGAAAATTCATTTTAGCACAGTGGAGGAGGCTAGTGAGGGTAGTCTCTGAAAACAGTCTTAACGCCACTTTAGTACCGGGTATGTCCTCCAGCAGCTGCGATACATGCCATGACACGCCTCCGAGCTGATGACGTCAAACGTCGGATGACGTTAGGGGTGATTCGCTGCCACTCATCCTGGAGACAATGTTCCAATTGTTGGAGGTTGGCTGGGGGCGCAGGGCGTTTTCTGATTTTCCGATTGAGGTGATCCCATATGTGCTCAATGGGATTCAAATCCGGTGAACACGCTGGCCATGGCAAAACCTGTATGTTGGCGTTGGCAAGGAAGTTCTGGGTCAATCTTGCCGTATGAGGCCTAGCGTTATCGTGCTGGAACACGATTCCTCCTGGATGCTGTTGGGCGAATGGCTGCACGACTGGTCGTAAAACCTCATCCTGGTAACGCTGTACATTCAGGTTCCCCCGAATAATGACGAGCCTCGTTTTCACATCACCGCAGATACTTCCCCACACCATTACACCTCCGCCTCCAAATGCATGGACTTGCTGGATGCAGTTCGGCGCCAAACGTTCAGGAACTCTTCGGTATACTCGCTGCCGACCTTCGTTCTTGTAAAGGCAAAACCGGCTTTCGTCCTAAAACAAGACACGTGCCCAGTTTCGACGTTGCCACCGCCGAACACGCCTGGCCCATATCAATCGGTTGACTCTGTTTTGACGTGCCAGGTAGACTCCGCGGTAGGGGCGACGTGCACGGATACCATGTGCCTGCAGTCTCCTGTAGACGGTTTGTCGACTGATCCGGTGTCCCAATCCCCTCGCCGCCGTTAACGTCGCAGGAACGAAGCGGTTACGTAGGTGAAGTAACCGGATGTGGTTGTCTTGAATAGGCGTGGTCACCCGGGGTCTCCCGCTTCTCGGCCTGTCTGTTGTTCGGCCTGTTTGACGCAACCGTCGCATTAACCTGGTAACGGTTATGCGCGCGCATCCAAACGTTCTTGCTACAGCGGCGTGTGATGCTCCCTGTCGGACCATTCCAACGGCTCTTTCTCTCTCGATCGCTGTCAAACGTGCAATTTCTTTTGTGTGCTTTTTACTGCTGTGGGCACAACGTGTCGGACCAGCGGTTTTATACAGTTCATCTGCACGTGCATTTCGTGCTACACGACTTAACGTCATTTTGAGTATTCGTGCGATTGCTTCTTAAGTGAATAAATGTTACCGGTTTTTCGATCGAATACGTTTGGTTAGGAACGTGGGATACACAGAAATATGTTTTTCTCCAAAAGTATCATTAATTTAAAAATAATGAAAAAATATTTGGTATCGTTTCTTTTTGGATTATGAGTTTATTGAGTGATTGGTTCTTCCGCGTTCGTTTTCACACAGCAAAAGCATATAGCGACTTATTTGACAGTGACTTGATATTTATTTGACAGTGGCTTTATACTTATTTGACAGTGACTTGATACTTGTTTGACTGGCTTGATACTTATTTTACAGTGGCTTGATATTTATTTCACAGTGATTTGATACTTATTTGACAGTGACTTGATACTTATTTGACAGTGGCTTTATACTTATTTGACAGTGACTTGATACTTGTTTGACTGGCTTGATACTTATTTTACAGTGGCTTGATATTTATTTCACAGTGATTTGATACTTATTTGACAGTGGCTTGATACTTATTTGACAGTGGCTTGATACTTATTTGACAGTGACTTGATACTTATTTGACAGTGGCTTGATACTTATTTGACAGTGGCTTGATACTTATTTGACAGTGACTTGATACTTATTTGACAGTGACTTGATTCTTATTTGACAATTGCTTGATACTTATTTGACAGTGACTTGATACTTATTTGACAGTGACTTGATACTTATTTGACAGTGACTTGATACTTATTTGACAGTGACTTGATACTTATTTGACAGTGACTTGATACTTATTTGACAGTGACTTGATACTTATTTCACAGTTTTTTTTATACATATTTGACAGTGATCTGATACTTATCTGACAGTGACTTAATCCTTCGTCCGGGTATAATCTAACTGAATCTCAAATGTGTATCACAATAAGACAGTTTACGGATTACTTTGCTCATAGTTCTATTTTGATATTTTGGGTTAAGTTTCCTTTCTGGAGATATCAATCAAACGTGTTTAAATTAGTGGGAGATGGTTCTCCAGTTGGATCAAGTAACATCATGTTTTCCTTTCTATGTAAAACCAAATGTTTTCAGAGTCAGTTCTTGGGCGGTGGGGTAGCCTAGTGGTTGAGCGTTCAATCGTCACGCTGAAGACCCGGGTTCGATTCCCCACATGGGCACAATGTGTGAAACCCATATCTGATGTCCCCCGCCGTGATATAGCTGGAATATTGCTAAAAGCGGTGTAAAACCATACTCACTCACTTACTCATAGTGAGTTTTCTGTCTTCTTACAATAAAGTTTTCATTGGCACTTGAAGGTGCTGACGTAGACTGTATGGCGTTATTGCTGCATAGGTCTCTAACAATATGGCTGGCTTCCCAGCCCCATAACTATTCACTATTCACTAAGCTATTCACAAACCACAGCTCTACTCTGTGGCTCGTACTTGATATGACTTGGGCCTTCAATACCACTGCTATAATAAGCACGATACAGGACCACATATGGAACAAGATGTCCATTTTGAATTACATGATGGATGTACAGGAATTCAAATCTTAATCAGTATCATCCAGTTTTATCTGGTTATTCACCGTTATTTCTACTGAGAAATTCACCATTATTCCTGCTAGGCTATTCACCGTTGTGTCTGCTAGGCTATTCACCGTTATATCCGCTAGGATATTCGTCGCTATGTCTGCTCGGCTATTTGTCGTCATGTCTGCTAGGCTATTCACCGTTATATGTGCTAGTTTATTCACCGTTATATCTGCTAGTTTATTCACCGTTATATCTGCTAGGCTATTCACCGTTATATCTGCTAGTTTATTCACCGTTATATCTGCTAGTTTATTCACCGTTATATCTGTTAGTTTATTCACCGTTATATCTGCTAGGCTATTCACCGTTATATCTGCTAGTTTATTCAACGTTATATTTGCTGGGTTATTCACCGTTGTGTCTGCTAGGCTATTCACCGTTATATCTGCTAGTTTATTCAACGTTATATTTGCTGGGTTATTCACCGTTATATCTCCTAGGTTAAATCCGCTAAGCTATTCCCTCTAGACTAGGCACTCCCCACCCTAGTGTACTGGAACCTAGAGAACCGATTGAATTCTTGTAGATGCCTGTAACGGAGACCAACTCGAAGACCGTCGGCTGCCTGTGCTGTGAATCTGGGCCAATCAATGCCAACTTCACCATCGACCGACAGGGGTATGTCCCAGGGGAGGCCATTATTCTAAAGGCTGAAATAGACAACATGTCAGATGGCCAAATAGAGTCATCATCGGTCACTCTTACTATGGTGAGTTGAAATCTATAAATACTGGGGGATGCAATTTCATTGATGGAAACTGTCTCCTTGAAAAGAGGAGTGGTATAATTTCAATTTAAAATATGTAAATGTGAACGAGACAAAAATCTGAAGTGTCGCTTTTTGTAAATGACGGCAGACGTCTAATGCAATGTTTATTCAATAAATTAGTCGGTTCAAACAGAAAACTGATCCTTCTTCCTGATCAAAAGTCAAGGCATCATGAGAGTGTCTGTGTTTTTTAATCAAAATTAAAATCAAATGTGAGAAACAAAATCATATATAGAAACTTTGTTTGGAAGATATTGTTCGTACATAATTTCTGGCTGGTCGGAACACCGTAGTGTAGAGACCAAATATGATCCAAGACTTTGGGTTTTTGATTCCATTGACAAGTATTTGTATGTATGTATGTACAATGCCTGCTCTTGTGTGTAAATTAATGAACTATGATTTATTCAGCATAATGGCTACTTCATTATCCAATCCCGTATGGGGTTCTTGTTGTACGGAATAGATCCACAATACCTCCAGGTATCATAAAGCCCGAATGTTGGGATTAGGTGGTCAGACTCTCTGACATTTTCGTGCCATATTAATCTGGTGCTCTCCCGTTTGTCACCAAATGAGATCAAATGAATTGCAAAATAACTCAAAATAGATAATAGTTTATTAAATACCAATGCCGTACACGACAAGTATAACCATGTACCCAATGATATCATCCATGTGTTGTTTGTTTACCAATTACTGGTAAAATTGTTTGATGTTGTTGAGTGTCCAAGATGAAATATTTTATGGGGTTTTACAAAGATAGGAGGGGCAGCGCCAACACGCAAGGATACAGGGAATGACAACACAAGTCGTCTAATGATAGTTGTAGTCGCAATCTGAAAGAAGCCCTGGAGGGAAAGATCATATTCATCTGTTGCAGCTACGGCACCTAATGTCCTTTAAGGCTGAACGTTAGACGTCGGGGTCGCAATCTGAAAGAAGCCCTGGAGGGAAAGATCATATTCATCTGTTGCAGCGACGGCACCTAATGTCCTTTAAGGCTGAACGTTAGACGTCGGGGTCGCAATCTGAAAGAAGCCCTGGAGGGAAAGATCATATTCATCTGTTGCAGCTACGGCACCTATAGTTTGGCATGAAATGCATGTGGACCCGTTTTTCTTGTAAATATCTCTTCATCCAATGACCCAATCGATCTCAAACTGTGCAAGTGGATGTTTTGTCAGACAACCTAATCACATTGTAAATCACCGATTTTATGCATTTGTAGTAAAGAATCTGTCTATGTAACTGTCAACAAAATAAACAGCAGAACGCAAACTGCTTGCAGAGGGAGGGAGCCAATGACCTGTAACAGCGGCAGTGTTGGGTCATAAAGGTAAATGCACGTGCAGTTCATGATAGTTACCTGTGCTCTGCACAGTGATAGACCGTTTGGATCATTCACATTGACTACTTCTAGCTGTCATCATGAAAGCTTATTCAGATGATGCTAAACGTTTAATTAGAAATGTGTTGAATTTTTTTTAAAAGAGAGCAAACGTAGCAAACCGTTTCATAAGGTGTCGGATTACATGAAACGTACTACTTTTGCTCTTGGCATGAAAAAGAACATCGTGCTAAAAATTGTGAAAAATAAACCAGCAACCAATAAACAAAACCGTGTACAAAAAGGTAGGCATCCAAAGTTAGATTCTTTTGACATCAGGGTCATCAGAGATGTCATTCGCCGGCTATTTGCTAGAAATGAACACCTCTTCATACCTGTCACGTGCATAGCTGACCTATATTGACGAACGTTGACCTTTATGACCCAACACTGCCGCTGTTACAGGTCATTGGCTCCCTCCCTCTGCAAGCAGTTTGCGTTCCGCTGTTTATTTTGTTGACAGTGACATAGACAGATTCTTTAATACAAATGCATAAAATTGGTGATTTACAATGTGATTAGGTTGTCTGACAAAACATCCACTTGCACAGTTTGAGATCGATTGGGTCATTGGATGAAGAGATATTTACAAAAAAACGGGTCCACATGCATTTCATGCCAAACTATAATGTCCTTTAAGGCTGAACATTACGGACCGTCTGAACGTTAGACGTCGGGGTCGCAATCTGAAAGAAGCCCTGGAGGGAAAGATCATATTCATCTGTTGCAGCTACGGCACCTAATGTCCTCTTAAGGCTGGAGGGAAAGAACGTTAGACGTCAATCTGAAAGAAGCCCTGGAGGGAAAGATCATATTCATCTGTTGCAGCTACGGCACCTAAGGTCCTTTAAGGCTGAACGTTAGACGTCGGGGCCTTCTTGTCTGGAGACAACGCACTGTGTATTGGTGCATTGTCCATGATAGTAAGGGACTTGGCTGGCAGCTCAGGGACTACTGTATATTTACCCTCTAAAGAAATACCTTGCCTTTCATATCTGTGTGGCAGGCCTTGTTATCCTCGGCCTTGGCTCGAAAGACGAGGTCATAGCCTTTGAGCAAACCCCGACCACTGCCAACATGGTGAACGATAACTCTTTCCCCTTGCCTCGTTTATTCTTCGTTTTCGCTTGATGATTCGCAGATAATGATATCGGAGACGAACGATGTCAGATCGCTCAATAACACAGCATCTGTATCTTTCACATCTTTCTGTATCTGTATCCAAATACACGCAGATGTGCATACGTGCTATCAAAAGGTTTGGGGCCTAAAATACGTCTGATATGTGCATGATAAAACTTATGGTACGATATTGAAGAATGGTTTATATAATTCACATAAACGTAATATTGGCATGCATACGTCGCTAGTTTCCGGTCACGTGGACATCTAATCACATGTACCCCTAGTGAAACGGAAGAAATGGATAAGCTTGAGTACAGGGCAGTCATAAAGTTTTTGGTCCTCATTCATATAGAAGACACAGACAGTTATTGTATCCATGTTATAACAATTTCAGTGACTGGTGGAGGTTAAGAATGATTTACGAATCTGATGCAGTGAATTTATCAAACAAAAAAACAAATTCACTGGTTTTTGTACTTTTCTTTTCAGGAGACAACTTTCCGAGTAAAACACAAGACAAAGCATAAACAAACCAAAGTTGCCAAGTTGAAACATGGGTCAATCCTTATGGGAGAGCATGACTACTGGAATGGAGACAAACTCGTGATTCCACCTCTGCCGCCATCTTATCTTGCGTGTTGCTCCATCATTGATGTCAAGTACATTCTCATGGTGAGATGTTTATCATTGGTTAAATGATTTATCCACGCGGTAAGATCTCGATTAGGTCTGTGATCAGGGTCCTTATTCTCGAAACGTTCGTAGCCCTAAGAATTCTTACCTTTGATCGTAGCCAATATGTTAAGGATGGGCTTAAGAAGTTCGCAGGCCTACCAACGTTTCCAGAATAATTATTCTCGTACTGCGATATTTATCAGGAGTGAATGCTTGGCACTCGTGTTGAGATATTAATTGGGGTTGAATGAGTTATCATCATGGTGATATATTTATTAAAGGTCGAATAATTTACACAGGCGATGAGATATTGCTTATGGCTGAATGAATCACTCTCATAGTGAGATAACATAACAATAAAGTATGGAACTTGCTTGGCGAATATTTTTCAAATTTTGGGAATGAATATCGATGTATTGAACAGCAAAGAACTCGATGGTGAGAATATGTGTATCATGCGAGATCGTTTTACTAACGCTACGCTGTAACGCTACCAAAATAGCCAATGCCTTGGGTAGGCAAAGTACAGTCTACCAGCTTCAATAGGCAAGGAGATGTCAGTGGGTTCAAGGAACAAAAACCCTTGTAATTTCCTTGTAGCAATCACCTAGGTGATATATCCCATATACCCGCTAGGATCTGATTTATAATTGATCTTCAGTAACCCATGCTTGTCGTGAGAGGCGACTAACGGGATCGGGTTGTCAGGCTTGCTGACTTGGTTGACACATGTCATCGTAGATTGATTCTCATGGTGTTGATCACTGGACTGTCTGGTCCAGACTCAATTATTTACATACCGCCAACATAAAGCTGAGCTATCTGTATCAACTGGCATCACACGGTCAATGTAGTGTGAACTGGAATTAAACGTTCAAACTCACACTCATGGCGACGTACATGTGTGCGTGTGTGTGGCTGTGATTTAAACCATTTTGTAGTGCTCGCCTACTGAGATGTTGCCATTAAAGCCGCTAAGGCACATTATACTGGCTCGGCGATGACCAGTCTTTATTTTACTGCTTGACTGTCGAGCGTAGAGAAGGGCAACAAGAACAATATTTATACGTGTTTTTGGAGTGACGTGGCCATGGCATCAAACTTGTAAACTATGTTCCAGCTGACAGTTCGTCCTCCAGGACTTACATTTGATCTCAACATCCATCTGCCGGTCATAATTGGAACCATCCCCTTGCAAAGTGTCTTCGACAGTCATCCTGCCATCATGCATCCTGCGGCGTACAGAGAGACTTCATCTTCCTTCCCAACACCATCAGCCTATCCCCCGGGAGAAACGCTACCCACAGACACATTTTCCTCAGGAGCGGGATACGCATCACCGGTAAACCCACCACAGCGATCAGCATTGCGTAAGTTGCCATTGTGATTTTATGCATTTACCACACAGGGAATATAATGTGATTGTGTGGTAAAATACGCATAAACGCGTTAGAGGTTTTTCCATTCTTAGAAATGTGTTTGACACAGCTTTTAGCAATATTCCAACGATATTAGGGAGTGGGGACACCAGAAATATGCTTCACACATTGTTGGTAGTCGAATCCAGGTCTTTAGCATGACGAGCGGATGCTTTAACCATGAGAATACAGAATTAACCCTTCCTTTTTGTGTCGTGCTTGTGTCCTCTTTGTGTCGTACTTATGTCCTTTTTGTATCGTACTTGTGTCCTTTTTGTGTCGTGCTTGTGTCCTTTTTGTGTCGTGCCTTTGTCCTTTTTGTGTCGTACTTGTGTCTTTTTGTCTCGTGCTTGTGTCATTTTTGCTTCGTACTTGTGTCGTGCTTGTGTCCTTTTTGTGTCGTGCTTGTGGTCTCTTTGTGTCGTGCTTGTGTCCTTTTTGTGTCGTGCTTGTGTCCTTTTTGTGTCGTGCTTGTGTCCTTTTTGTCGTGCTTGTGTCCTTTTGTGTCATGCTTGTGTCATTTTTGCGTCGTATTTGTGTCGTGCTTGTGCCTTTTTGTCGTGCTTGTGGTCTCTTTGTGTCGTGCTTGTGTCCTTTTTGTGTCGTGCTTGTGTCCTTTTTGTGTCGTACTTGTGTCATTTTTGTGTCGTGCTTGTGTCCTTTTGTGTCATGCTTGTGTCATTTTTGCGTCGTACTTTGTGTCGTGTTGTGCCATTTTGTGTCCTTTGTGTGTCTGTGTCGTGCTTTGTCCTTTTTGTGTCGTACTTGTGTCATTTTTGTGTCGTGCTTGTGTCATTTTTGTGTCGTGCTTGTGTCATTTTTGTGTCGTGCTTGTGTCATTTTTGTGTCATGCTTGTGTCCTTTTTGTGTCGTGCTTGTGTCCATATGCATGATAGTCAGAAGAGGCACATATAATAACATTGACTAATTACTCGCAAACACATTCCATATTTAATGCAAATTTAGCCTTTATGACAAAATGGTATTTATTACGCATTGTCCCTCACGCATTGATTCATATATACTGGTCACATAAAGAACCTGTGCACACAGAAAATATAAATATAGGCACAACTCGTCTTTATACATAAATACAGGTGTGAACATAGCACGTAATAGAGACAATCAAACGCTCATGCGCGTGCAAGGCGACGTCACGTCATTGATGGTGGCCTATGGACATGCAATGTGTTACTGTACGTGCAGCCCGTGCAGCTGCACACAACGTGTGAAACTCTGAAATGGCTCTCACTGTCCAAAGCTTGATCTTTGGTCATTCAAACGTTCACAAATTCACATGAAAAGTCACATGCACATCATGCCAAGATTAACATCTGTTCAACGTCATGAAACCATTGGAATGGTTCGAACAGGAATGAGCCAACAGCAAGTGGCAGCACACTTCCAATGCCATCGTAACACGATGTCTGCATTGGTCAGGCGTTATCGAAACAGTTATGACGTCGCCGACCACCCACGTTCTGGGCGACCCCGAGTAACAACGCCAAGACAGGGCAGATGGATTCGGGTGACTCATCTCAGACACAGGTTCCAGACGGCAGTGACCACGTCCCAGACAATTCCTCAGGCCTTCAATGCTCATTTGGTAGCCCCTATGCGTCGTCGATGCACCTCTGTGCTTCAGGCACTTGGTGGTCATACCCGTTATTGACCTTGTGACTTCGTCGTGTGACCCCCCCTACTCGACTTTGAACTTCTGACGTCATCGTTACGGATATTGTTCAGATTCTTCTGACATTTTGTTGTGGTCCAATACTTCAGCTTATAAGGTGTCTACATCATTTCGTCTTTTCTGTGTTGTATTCCAATTCTGAAGGAATTTTCTGTGTGCACAGTTTCTTTATGTGGCTAGTATAGTTGGTCACAAGTTGCCCACGACTCTCCGTGATTGCAGTATTTCCCCAGACTTTCTATATACGTCATTATACTCGCTACAGGGCTTATATTACTTACAGGCATGGGCGTCTGTGGGAGTGCTAGGGTAGATGATTTAGATTATGAAGTCCCAGATAGGCATTCAGAAATTGGAGAACATAAAGGCATAAAATGTCATGTACAAACACTTCATTGTCCATAACGATAATCCTGGGCTACCTCTTCCCCTGTCATCAGCATGAAGTGTTTTGCTCCCGGGTGACGAAGGTCGTACAACAAACAAGTTGTAATCCATATTTGTTATATGGCGCCACGCCTAGGATATTGTTGATTGGTTGTTGTGATAAGACGTTTTATTACTCGCCCGTGGAAGATACTGCAGTGTAATATGTTTACGGCAATATCTCTGTAACAATGCTGTTAGACCTTGCTTGACTCGCGGAAAGCTGAGTCATCACACTGTAGGCAGTTTCGCCGCAGTTCTTTTTTTTCAATTTATGTTGGAGAGTAATAAACAGAATACTAAACTCGCTTCTGTGAAATACCATTTTTATTGAATTCGTGAAAAGATTAAGTATCAAACTCGCTTTGGCTCGTTTGATACCAAATCATTAACCCGTTTAATAAACATGGTATTACACGGAAGGTCGTTTAGTATCCTCTATTTATTACTCGCCCGTGGAAGATACTGCAGTGTAATATTTTTACAGCAATATTACACTAATGTAATACCGCTAGACGTATGACGCCATAATGGTTTACAGCAGAAATGGTATTACACGTTAGGTCGTTTAGTATCCTCTATATACGTCACTTAGAATTAGTAAATATCTATGTCATGAAATGTTTGAAGAATACTCATATAGTATACTGGTTCATGTTCCAGCCCCTCCTTCATATGCAGAGTGTGTGTTTGGCAAGGTCAACATCGCCGAGGAAGGTGACACTAAGTATGTGAAGGGTGATACTGAATATGCTCCTGCCTACACGTACTATAACTGGGGCCACAAGCCCAGTGCTCTCCCCGTGTAGACAACATGGCAGACGTCTGTTACAGAAGATAGGCCCTAGTTTTCACTAACTGCCTACATACAAGACATCGACAACCCGTCTTCTTCCATTTAGTCATCATGGCAGACGTCAGTTACAGAGGTCGGACACTGGTTTTCACTAGCTGCCTACATACATTACGACAGGTCGACAACCCGTCTTCTTCTTCCATTTAGTCATCATGGCAGACGTCAGTAACAGAGGTCGGACACTGGTTTTCACAAGCTGTCTACATCTACAACGACAGGTCGACAACCCGTCTTCATCCATTTAGCCATCATGGCAGACGTCTGTTGCAGAAGACGGACATGGGTTTATACAATCCGCCTACACGTAAGGCTACATCGATCACTGTCCATCTCCTTTAATTTAATCAACAAGCTTGACATCTATTTGATAAGGATACACCTCTTGTGGTGAGAAGGGAAGTCATATATGCAGACTTCCAATGCTGAGTTAGCACTACTTAATGGCGTTCTATGCGATAGTTACCCCTGTCTCGGTAGGTATGTACATGTATTTTATTGGATGAAGGTTACGATGAACTTTTTGGTAAAGCCACTAGTACTTTGTGGCGGTGTCATTTGAAGAATGCACTATATTCTTTTTTAACGGAAAATGGTACAACTCAAATACACTCATCTCATGTACCTGAAAGGTGTTCAGTTTGATAAGACCACAAAAAACGTAACTATTATCTGCATTTGACTCACCCATTCGAGAGCACGGTATCATCAATGATTGATAGTGATTACTATGCACTTGCTCTTGACATATTCGGAATCATACAATCGACCCTTTAATAGTCATCAAGGCTTCTGAAATCTGAAATGTTGCAAAACCCGAAGACGCAAAAGGTTTTGAATGTCAGCGCCATATTACTTTACACAGTTTCTTGTGAATGTATATTCCTCCAACTGCTTATATGTGTAAATGTTTCATTCTCACAGCTCAAAATTCTAGTAATCAGAAATTAGGCTTGTAATTGTAATGCCAATTTAGCAGATATTGACTGTTTATTCTGCATAGTTATATAAGTTGTTAAAGCTTTTATTAACTTGTCGAAACTCAATATTTGAATATTACCGGCTCCATATTTATGAATGGATCGTTGATTTAACAATAAAAATACACTAATACCATATATGTACAATCTTATCAAATGTGTGCGCAGTATATCCCTATTTGTAATGTTATTCATACCTAAAGTATATCTGGTTGTCAAGGCAATATGTCATTCTGCATGCATCATATGCCTGAAAGTAAAGGTGACATTATATTTTATGCGATTCTCGTCGTTTTACATACATTGGTCACATATATGTTCCAAAGGTACTGTGTTATATTGCATAGATTTTACATATGCATAGCTGTTAACACTATGTGTTTTGTGTATGTCTAGACATTATTCGATACATGTGAGACAATATAACAGGTCAAATAAGTGACTCAATGCTTGATATCAGAATAACAGAAGGGCTCGGACAGGCAATCTGTTTCGGTGACTTTCTTGATGGAGAGTTCGATTCATTTTGGAGTAATCTTGGTGTATTAAAATACAAAGTATAACTCATTGTAAAAATACGATGTCACATATTCTTAGTGCGCGTTTCAGTTTCTATCCAATGTATAACTTGGGTATCAAATTGTGCAATATAAGCATGAGTGTCGAATTACGTACGTCGTATTTTAAATGGCGCTTTGTCTACAGGTAAGTACTACTTGTTACTTACTGTAATCAAAGACGTATATACACATCGCCTAAGGCTTCCAATCCTTTGTCTATACGTCTGTGCTGTAAACTTGTCATTTGTATGGTGCAGCATGGTTGATTAATGTATTATTACTATTACTAATAAATACTTTTTATCTTGTGTTATCATCTCCATTCCATTAAATGAGCATTTAGAGATAAAATGGGTCACGTGAATTAATAACTTGACACAAACATGCCTGACGTAAATACCAAATAACGCCCATTCTCGCTTATCCAGTATATCATGTCATCTATATATCATAATATAAACACAGGGCCTAGTACTGCCACAGGTTCTCTTCGGAAGTGGCGTCACCAACTCCCATCTCATTACTAACTTCGCACAAAGTTTCTTTTAAAATAGTTTGCCCACCAAACCCTGGAGAATATGATAAAAAGGAGTCCCAACTTAAATCGAGAATAAATATGCAAGTCTATATGGCATCAGGTCAATGATTTAGAATTATTTAGGGTTTTTTGTTTTCTTTTGTTTTTTTTTTTTGTGGGTTTTTTGTTTTCTTTTTGTTCTTGTTGTTTTTTTGGGGGTCTGAAAGTGAGTTAGGAATAGAGATAGAATGCCAGACTGTGGGTGTTCGACAGATGGCATCGAGTCAAGGGACTGCTGTTAATGCTGGAAGTGCATGTCAAATGTCAATCGCGAATCTGAATGTGATTTGTTTGGACAGTTATTCGTTGTGTGATCACGTGATGGCGGATAGGTCCAAGGTATTCATCGTGAAAGGATGCAGATATAACACACTGTATAAGTTAGGATGATCTTCAGTCAACTTGATCCGGATAAGAATTGATCTTCAGTAACCCATGCTTGTCGTAAGAGGCGACTAACAGGATCGGGTTGTCAGGCTGACTTGGTTGACCCATATCATCGTATCCTAATTGCGTAGATCGATGCTCATGTTGTTGATCACTGGATTGTCTGGCCCAGACTCGATTATTTAGAGACCGCTGCCATATAGCTGGAATATTGCCGAGTGCGGCGTAAAACTAAACTCATTCACTCACCCTGTATGTAACATAATAAATATTAATATCAACATGCTGGATAAGAAATTTCCGGGATAGTTTTGCGCTCTTCGAGAAGCTTCCAGATTACACTTAACTTCAAGTTAACAACTGCCTTGAGCTGAATCTTTACGAAAAACCACGTAAGGCAATTACTACACTGATTTGCAATGAATACCACTGCCACAGACCAAAGTCAGCCTACAAATCCTCTATTTAAAAACACTTCACATATTAATCATTTACAGTTGTGTGCATCTGATTCGAAGAAATATGATGAATAGCAAGAAATACCATGCCAATTTTAAGTGCTCTGTTATTTCATTTTGCTAGCACGTGAGTTGTAACCCTGGCTGTTGATCACTGGATTGTCTGGTCCTGATTCGATGATTTACAGACCACCGCCACATAGCTGGAATATTGCTGAGTGCGGCGTTAAACAACAGACAAACAAACTTGTTCTTTCAGTCACTACGGACAGATTACCGCTGGTTAGCATCTAGTTATCACCACCCAAAGGATAATAATCAGATACATCAGTACATAATTAATCAATCAATCAATGTTTTATTATCGTCTCACTTGTGTACATGTTACAGTTCATAAAATATGTACAAAGTTATAAAAATACACAACCAATCGTCCATATTAATACTAAAATACTAAAACATTATAAGAATATGACATAAACGTATCTAACAGGAGATAAGACATTAAAATATACACATAATAAAAGGGTACCAATAAGAATAACAGTTTAGGTATATAAAATACTCCTTCGTTTAAAAAGTATATTATGGCAGGTTCTGGAGGTGTGAAAGACTATATCCGGGTGTCCTAAAATATTACTAAAAAACTGGCTGGTTGACAGGTAATCTAGGTTTGGCCATATTCCCTTGCTAGCATTGACGAGATCTTTCCGTTCTTTGTTGTAAAGCGGACAGGTTTAAAGCACATGTATCTCGTCCTCTATAAGTCTCTACAGTGGAAACAGTCTCTCGTCTATGGGAATATTTTCGTAACGTCCTGTTTCCTCTCTCGGCGGCGCTACTCCACATCTAACCTTAGACATTAATGGTGTTGCATTAGCGGTTTTCATTTTCATTGTTGTGTTTATGAAATACATGAGGCATGTAACGTTAATGTTTATTTCAACGAAAGTTTCATTGATATTTTTACAGACAAGTTACATTGATGCTCATCGTATTAACCTAGTTTTATATATGTTGACCTTTAGTAACGAATTTGTTGGTTGTGTTTTTGTATTTGTTACTAATAAAAAGAAATATTATACATGTTTGTTTGCTATTTGTCCGTGCTGTAATTTCCTGCGGCGGTGAGTTAACTTAGTGGTTAAGCCGTTGGCTCGCCATGACTGATGTGGGTTCGATTCCCCAGTTGTACGGGTTGTCTGTAGTGGTTATACGATTCCACGTGCAGACATCGAAGCCTGACCCATAGTGACGATACGATCATTTTGAGCGAGTGCGTTTAGTTTTACGCCGCACTCAGAAGTATTCCAGCTATATGGTGGCGGTCTATAATTAATCAAGCCTGGACCAGACAATCCAGTGATCAACCACATAAGCATCGGTCTACGCAGCTGGTAACCGATGACGTGTGTCAACAATGTCAGTGAGCCTGACCACCCGATACCGTTAGTCGCCTCTTACGACAATTATGGGTTACTGAAGATCAATTCTAACCCGGATCTTCACGGGTCCGGTCATTTTGATCTCACAATCCTTCTTGTAGTAGCATATCTTACTGCATATGCAAAATATCCTATAAGTCCAACTGAAACGCTTCTACTAGACCGAACTGCTCAGATTTTATAATGAGCATGTAGTTTGTGGTTCATTCATCAAGGCGCCGGACTTTTCTAAATGGACATTAATGAAGGTAATGCTGAACAACATCCAAACAAAGCCTTCACAGTGCTTGAATGTTTGAAATAGAATATTAATGAAAGTAGTGCAAAACAACATCCACTCTTTAATTTATCCGAATTACTAATTTAGTGCCGTTGTTTTTGGTTTTTGCCGTAACAAGTCATCTGGCGTCGGCCTGCGTTATCAGTATATCAACACTAGAATGAAGGGCCAACAGGAACTTGAATAGTCATGACCCCTGTTATTTGCGACAGTGCTGCAAACGCAGGTTGCTTCTTTCGGATTGCGAGTTGTACCTTCTGGATGCAGTTTTCGGGGAGTTGAATTGAAATCTGGCGTTGTACAAACGTTTGGGTTGATATTGATGCGAAGAATAAAAGACAGGTAAACTTTCACGCACACATGCCCCACACGCGTCTGATGCTAGAATCACCCAGTTGTCTGTCATCGAAGGTTAGAGGACGCGTTGTTTATCATCACGTGACACTGTTCGTCATTTGTCTCTTGAGGCTGTTCATCATTTGTCTCATCCGCACTCAAGATAAAATAAACGAAACTGCCATCATTTTCATGTTAGCATGTTGAATGACAAAGACAGAAAGGACGATCACCGATCGTGCTTGACCAGACTTTCACTTCTCAATATATTACTCCTTCATTTTCTCACACGCCAAAATGTTTGTCGTAAGAATCGACTAACGGGATCGGGTGGTCAGGCTCGCTGACTTGGTTGACACATGTCATCGTATCCCAGTTCCGTAGATCGATGCTCATGCTGTTGATCACTAGATTGTCTGGTCCAGACTCGATTATTTACAGACCGCCGCCATGTATCTGGAACATTGCTGGGTGCGGCGTAAAACAAACTTCACTCACTCACACGTCACAATTACAACAATGCGGAGATCTGCATCGAGCCTGGAGCAGTCAAAACAGTGACTGGCAGTGTGAGGTCAAACCGCGACCTCGGGACACGCCCACGTAGTCATCCATATCACCATTGGGTCCGTGACAGAGGGATCTATGCAAACTCGGAATCATCACGAAAACACAGCGAAACATATGCCCAAAGAAAAGGTTTTAGTATGTTTTCTGTTACTTGAGTTGAATATTGATATCAAATACATAAAATGCAAGGGGGTGAGACCCGTGAAGATCCGGGTTAGAACTGATCTTCAGTAACCCATGCTTGTCGTAAGAGGCGACTAACGGGATCGGGTGGTCAGGCTCGCTGACTTGGTTGACATGTCATCGTATCCCAATTGAGTAGACCGATATTTATGCGGTTGATCACTGCATTGTCTGGTTCAGGTTCGATTATTTACAGACGGCCGCCATATAGCCATCCTCGAGTGGAGATTTATCGGAACGTATACCCTGGAGATTATCGAGGATGCAATATATAGCTGGAATATTGCTGAGTGCGGCGTAAAACTAAACTCACTCACTCGCAAGAGGATGATAATTTTGAGAAAGTAATTTCCTACAAATATGTGCAACTTAAATTCCTGCATCTGATGTTATACAGAGGTATTCTCAATACAAAATCACAGACACTCCTACCCAACACCAGATGATATGAAATATTTTATATGGATATACACCTTCTTTATCAATATATGAGCGACGTTTTGGTATATATCTACTAACACCGTTATGAAGCAAGTGATGATAGTGATCACTTAACATTGCTTGATAACGGTGCTCGTAGCTACACCGAAACGTCGCTCATATTAATCATAAAGAGTGAGTGAGTTTAGTTTTACGCCGCACTCAGCAATATTCCAGCTATAGATGGCGGCGGTCTGTAAATAATCGAGTCTGGACCAGACAATCCGGTGATCAACAGCATGAGCAATGATAAAGAACTTGTATATTCATTGAAAATGCCTCGTTGTTCAAAACACCAACTTTTAAATGCCACTCAAAGAAGTTACATGAACATTATCTGACAATATACATTGAACATTTGAAACGATTCCCATTTCGAAATTATTGTCACGTAAGAGGTTTTACCAACAACTACTTACTCGTCCTTTCATTGCCTTGAAAATCGTTGAACTGGGATTCAAGAATACTATTTCTTGCTGTACAAGTTTAGTCTAAATTAAGTTTCCTCAACATTTTACATGTTATGTAGACGAGAAATGACATTGTCGTACAAGGAGACACGGTGAAGCCATGTGAGTGGTGAATACAAGCGTATATATGTAACTATAGGGCTGGGACGGGTCCAAAATTTCTACTCGGGTATCCCATCCCTATTACCCCCTACCCGGATACCCGTTATGTTCATTCCTGACATCAAATTTGCAAGAAATGGCAATATATATATATTCTTCAGCTTGTAGGCTCAATATTTTTAGTTTTTCAATATCTTAACCATGTATTGTATATATATTAAAAAGAAGTGACTTAAATTATGTGTAAATCTTCAAAGACAATGCAACCTTTTAATCATGAAAGAATAACATATTACATTGTTTAATTATTAGTCACATGATCATAACGGGTCCCGGTATTGAGATGGGTACCCGGGTCCAACTCATTACCCACCCGCCTTGGGTATCCGGGTTACCCGTCCCAGCCCTATATGTAACATGACATTGTTACACATAATTTCTCAGACACCTACATGATTTTGCGTAAGTAATACTTCACTGAATTTTGGTTTATCAATATGAGATCTGTCGTCCTCGATTTAAAATAAGAACATTTTTAAGTCGACATTTGCATGAATTTATATGTAGTCTTGACTAAAGAAAACATGGACATTATATACACTCTCGTTGTTCACTCGCCTTGTACGAATGTTTATACCGGATCTTTTATTGGAGCGACAATCCAACCGAAGGAACCAAGCTATATGTTGCTGATGGAGGTGGTTCACCGAGCATAAACGGACTGGGTCCATTTAACTGGACGGAGCTCAGAGTCGGTTACACTGTCGGTTAGTAGACAGGCGCCCAGTCAAAACATCGCCAAAATGTTGGCGGCGCGTATAAATGGCAGAGAACCAGCTGAAAGGCGCCCCCTGTGCAGTCGCATTCGGATTTCCTCGGCTCTCAGCGACGTTGTGATTGCGTTGCTCTAGTGTTAGGTTACAGGAAGTTCACCGAGGTTCTTTCGATTGTACCACACGCTTACAGCGCCATTTTGGAAATCAACTTGGCTCTAGTAAAAGTCGTTACAAACCCAACAAATACTAAGAAACCCTCAATTTTTCATCATGCAGAGAGACGAACCCGGGTAAGATACAATTCATGCGTCGTTTTATCAGTCTTACATTATGCTGTTTGCAGTGTTGTGGGCGAATTTATGTTTTCATGTCGTGTAAGTACATAGCCTACATTTGCAATAGGCATACAGTACAGGACTATGTTGCCGGGAACGATATAATTGACCGAGATTGTGATTGTCTGCATAGCATATCATAGTATATAGTAGAAGGTGAGGCGAAGGAACTCCCCCTAATGTGCTGTAGCACCTAAAGGGTTTAAGCAAGGTTTTTAGCTCTTTGTTCCAATAACCCACAAAATCGAACACCGATTGGCTAATGTCTTTTCTTCGCGTTCTTCTATATGACTTAGGATATTCAACCAAAACGTGACCACCATTAAATTCACAAGTCACCATTGGCAAATTACTTGGCCAGTTACTTCCTTGGTAGTTTCCCGCTCTCTCGTCACATGACCCTGAATAAACTGAAGCCATCAGCTTATTAGTTATTCAGTTGAGCTCATGCTAGCAATAGCACCATAAGGTGAATGTGCACCTCTAGATAATGAAGTAAATCTAGTCATATTATTTCATTGATTATCGTGTTTTGTCCTGTGAAATTAAAGACCTCTGCCTGAAGAGTAACAAACATTAGCATGATATGGTGAAATGGTCATACTTTCAAAAACAAAACTTTTAACTCAGAAAAGGTTATTGTAATTTTATGATAAGACTTCCGCCTGTATCCCCCCTAAATATTCAGGATGAGGAGAAATTTCTTTTGAGTGGCATTTATAGAAGTAAAGTATGTCTTTCAGTATGTTCAGATACAATATTAAAGAAACATGTTAAAACTCATCCTTATCAGATGAGGAATATATTCAGGTGATATGATTTGACTAGAATGAAATTTAAGGGGGGATACGGGCGGAAGTCTTTCCGTGGTTAAAGCGTTGACTTGTCACGCCGAAGACTCGGATTCGAATCTCCACATGGGTACAGTGTGTGAAGCCCATTTCTGGTGTCCCCCGCCGTGATGTTGCTGGAATATTGCTAAAAGCTGCATAAAACCAAACTCAGTCAGTAAGTCAGTTGTGACATGGGATATTGCTCATAAAATATCATGAGGATGACAGCGTTGTTTGAACAGCTTACCTCAGACTAGAGGTGGATGTATGCTTTCTGTTTACCTCAGACTAGAGGTCACTTTCCTACCCAGAGTTCCATGCGGCAAGCCAGCATAGTACCTCTGCCACAGGCCAGAAAAATGTGACGATTCGTCACATCTTGCAAATTGCAATGCAATGTCCATTCAGTATAATGTACAGATTTCTTTTACTCTTTTATTTTTGACGAGTCTACACATCTAACTAAACATCTTTAATAGAACGGTTTAGTTTCACTGAGAAAATATCCAAAGACATGTAAGACTATTTCAATTTGTGTAGCGATCCTTTGTTTACATAGGTTGTACGGCTCCACGTGCTGTCATCGAAGCTGATGGAGAGTCTCTTCTTATTATGAATATGCACGTTTGATTACAAACAAGAGAAAAGTCCGGTCACATGATATGCAAATTAGCCTGTGGCAGTGATGTTAAGTTATCGCTGTGCCAGAGTGTGACTAGAGGTGGATGTATGCTTAGGTGCTTCCTGTGTGACCCCCCCTGCATGAAAAACACAAACAACATAAAGAAAAATTGTTTGACTTGTCAGTGATAAAATACCTGATGAGACGTAATTATTAGTCTGCCATGCACATACGAAGGACAGTAGTTTAAATTGTTATATATAAGTATTTTAAACACATTAAGGACCGCCTTCGTGGTGTAGTGGTTAGAGCGTCCGCCCAGAGAGGGGAAGATCTAGGGTTTGATCCCAAGCAGCATCATACCAAAAGACGTTAATGAATGGTACTTTTTGGTCCATCTGGTGCTCTGCATTAATGGGTACACCAAGGACTGGTCTGTGTAATGTGTTTGAGTGTGGTGTTCATGCGTAACTGCAGCATGGTATCTAGGTGGATTGGAACCATAAACCAGCTTAAGTCTAGGCTTGTACAAGCAGCCACACATACACTCGCATGTGATTCACTATATTAGCGAAATATTCTTAAGTACGGCGCTAAACCCCATTTCACCTCACCCTCACCTAAACACATTAAAAGTACATGGATTGAGTAGTAGTGTAAATTGAACAACCACCTTGTCAACTACATTAATCCTATGTGCATCAAATATTTAGCAGTAAAACATGTTTGTTTTCTTTGCAGAAAAATCTTCATTGGGGGCTTGAGCTGGAACACTGATGCAGGTACACAACACAGTATATCAATAGCCATATAGTTTCACTATAAGCATGTGTACAGATAAATGATTTGAACATATGACAGGTTTCTGTTATCCTTGTCAAAAGAAATTTCTACACCGAGTACAACCTGGCTAAACGGTTTGGCTGCACAATCAAAATTTCTATTGCACCATAAAATAATGTCACTGGTAACAAAAATAACAAATACTTGTTTAGCAATTTTCAGAACAAGTCGGTATCAGATACGTTTAGAATCTGACCCCATAATGATGAATTATTCAATATTGCATTACCGTAAAAAAAAAAAAAAGTTTTTATAAATCGTATATGTTCATGATGTAAGAAGTCATGTGGAGAGAAACATCTTACTTCCAGTCACTTACTTCCCAATTAAGGCACACGATGACAGCTAAAAGATGTTTGAAGATTTATTGTTACCTGCACCGGCTTCCATTTCTTATTGAAGGTTACCTTCACCAGTGCAAGTTGTAAATAGTGAAATTGCACTATGTTTGTTCTGTGCGAAAACGTTTTCATTCGTGCAAGTTATCCAGTTAATTGTGTATGGGTTTTGCAACATTTGTGTATGTCCACCAAAATGTATACAGATCTGATGTCTGAGTACAGTAATGTTCCCACTTAAACATTGCGTAAGTGTTTTTGTTTTTGCTTATGTTTCTAGAGGCCTTGAAGTCATACTTCTGCGCTTTTGGAGAAGTGGTCGATTGTGTTGTTATGAAGAACCCACAGACTGGCAAGTCTCGTGGGTTTGGTTTTGTCACATTCAAGGACCCAAGTGTTCTTGATGTGGTACTACCAGAAAAACACAAAATCGATAACAGAATGGTAAGACTTTAAAAGAATTACTGTCTTTTTGCAAATGAATTATACACCAATTGTTAAATTTGTCCTTGTTCATGGTTAGAAACCATTTAGTTTTTTCCATTTTGTTCATGTTTATAAGCTGATCATTTTATCTTCCAAATGTCGTTTTGAAGAATATATTTGGCAAACTGACATCTGTATATTTTGATCCTTAATGGTGTTTCCTATACATGTAGAAGTGATTATATATGCGGCAATATGATTTCCTCACTGAGTTTTTAATGTAAGTATGTCTTTCTGATCATTTTGTCAGTACATGCTCTTCTTTCAGGTTGATGCTAAACCATGTAATGCCAAGCAGGGAGGAGGAGGTGGAGGCGGAGGAGGACGTGTATGTGTATTTATTACTTTTGAAATCAAACTATTTGTCATGTTTGTTAGTTAGACTTTAGTTATATACAGTCACCCCTCTCCATAACGGTCTTGGGGTCCATGGAACAGTCCCTCCTGGATTCCACGGCAAATTTAAGTAAATTATGCATCCTATTTTTCAAAATTCTATCAAAAAAATTTACAGTTAAAAACTTGGGGGGGAAAAACACACAAAATAATCCAATTTCAATCTTCATAAAGATCAATTTTGTGAACATAATTGCAGTGTCAAATTCAAATAATATTATTGTAAGGTGCTGAAGAAAATATTAACTCGTGAAAAAATCTTTATTTGTAAATATTGTTTTAATATTGTTATAACAAACGTCTCAGTTCGTTTTTGTGTAACCAATCATACTTCGTTTTGGTTGATGGTCAATCTTGATTCTACTTTCAAAATAAACAAATTCTGCAGCAGAAAAATGACCAAGTCTGCAGGTATTCTGCATGAAAATGTGTTTTCCGCAGACCAGACGTTTTTCTGCATTAAAAGGTAATTTCCACAATTTATTCTGCAATAATCGCAGAATCCAGGAGGGATTGATGGAAATTCCCTCCCCTATGCAATGCATTGGTGTTTATGTGGAGATCAAGATTACTGTGTGCATTTGTATTGTCAACTTAGCCGGAAATAGCCACAGTTGAGTTCTCACGGTACATGCCACTTTTATAGCTAAACACAAAATGTTTGCAATTAATTGTATAATATGACTTTCAATTAGTGTAGTCCTGGGGTCCATGGGTGACAAGGGGATAATCAGAATTTGATCGCTGAGAATAATGTGAAATCAATGGATTGTTTTGTCCAGACTCAGTTATTTACAGACCGTAAATGTAGCTAGAATAGTTGCTGAGTGCAATGTTAACAAACCAACAAAAAACTATTTGGCAATAAACTTTGAGAACACCAGTTTGTCTCTCTGAATTTGAGAACAGACCGCCATAAAACATCTGAAATATTGCTGATTGTAACTTAAAATGAAACTTATTTCAGACATAGTTTGTATTACCTGTGAACTATACCCAAGTTATAGATTTATCTTGCACCAAAGCAGGTATTTTTTTAATTTGAGTGATCATGTTTATGTCAGGGAGGACCAGGAGGACCATATGGCCGTGGAGGTGGCGGCGGAGGTCGTGGAGGTTATGGTGGACATGGGCATGGTGGAGGCGATAGTCGCGGTGGTATGCAAGGAAAAACAAACAAGATCTTTCTTGGTGGTATTCCAAATGAAGCTAATGAAGACAGCCTTAGAAACTACTTCAGTCAGTTTGGAGGTGTAAGTATTGTGTGATTGTGATGTTGGTTAAACATGTTAACGTCTGTCAGTGTTCATAATGACCACTGATACATTTGACGAAAAATTTGGTAAAACATGAAATATATGTTTGCAAGTTTTGTGTGTTTTTCATCTCTAGATGGGCTTGAGTTACTGTCCACTAAGTCATAAACTGTTTAAAACAAAAGTGTTTGTATCCACCCTTCGATGTAATAACACATATATATTTTTGTTTCATTACGAACACTACTGTTTTGTTTCACAAAGAAGTTTGAAGAAAGAGATTAGTACTGTTGAAGTGCTCTTTCTGTCTTTATGGACTGCACCTTTAAAGCTTTCAACACCATTCAGTGATAAAATTCTATATATGAGAGTCCTGGCCCTAGTGTTATAGTTTTCAAGAGTCGTTAGATTCAAATTACATAGGGGCTAACCCCAAGGACCCCTTATACCCCTCTTAATCACTGCTAATACAACTGTGCACTTAGAATATTAGCATAACAGTCCTGCATTAGCCCCACAGCCTGAGTGTATTTAACTTCCCTCTGGTCTAATGAGATCAGTTTATGTTGGTTTGTGAAGATTCTAATATACTCCAAATATTATAGAAAGACGCATGGTGAGGCTTGTCAGACTGCAATAACAATTCAGTTGTTGGGCACATTTTACCCAGATTTTAGACAGTAGACAACTTATGACACGCTGAAATGTCTTTCTTTCTCAAGAAAGAAAGGTTGGATTTTGTTTGTGTTACCTAACTACTCCCACAGATTTTGATGCATGAAATACACCAAATGATATGGAAGTCTGAACGAATACTCCTCTCTCACTGTTATAGGTGACAGATGTGACGATAATGTATGATCAAGAAAAAGGCCGTTCTCGAGGTAAGATTACTGAACTGTTAGAGAAGATGTAACTAAACCCTCTTACTGTTTTTTAAAAACTAATTAGATATGTTTGTTGGAAAATATTATGAACGATGTACTGTCTCAGTGTATAGAAAAACATCATGAAATAAGTAAATTTAGTTAAGTATAATGATTTAGTTAAATATATTTTATATATACATATCAAGACCTGGTGCTTATACCATGTTATATTTGATCTCTGACATAATGAACCTGACACATGAAATGTAATTTAGGCAACGTAAACACATAAAATACATGCTAAATTCTGAATAACTTTAATCATGGATGTTTGGTACTTAAAATAATTAGTCAAGTTTACATATTGAGCAGCTGTACGCATAACTCCTACCTGTTTCAGTTGTAACTTGAACTCTTAATGTTGTGTTTAGTCTTCTGCATCGAGTAATATTTTTGTTTTACATGGTATTTAGTCCTGAAAACCCTAGTCATATTACCTTACCAAAGTCATTATTGTATGTGCGATACACTTTCATTAAAGAAGTATGAGCATAGATACTGATTTCATTGTGAAATTAGCAGTTTCTGTTCTGTTGATGTGTACTTGTCAAGTCCTTGTTGATGTAGTGACAATAACTACTATGAAAACATACACAGTACAGTAATCATTATGGCTGTACACTAATCATTATGGCTGAACTGATATATTCGGTAAAACGGTTACCTGATTTTGTGGTTTGAGTATTATTGATGCAATTTAGACTTGTGAATAATTTGATCGGTTAGTTAGAGAATTAGTCTACAGTGCAGTTGAATCGTTATAATTCTAAGTTTATCTTGCTCTACAAACGTTCAATATGGGTCTGATATTTTATGTTAGTATTGCATTGATTATGTTTATGATAATTTATTAGATAAAATTAAATGATATTCTTCTTAGAATGTCTTTTCCATCATGTGCTATAAAAACTGAATTTATCATGTACTTCAATTCTGTATTTAGACATTTCAGCTATCTTGTGGTATTTCATCTGAAGAACGAAGATTTGTCAGGCTTACATAATGTCATTCAAAATATCAGGAACTATGCTCCAATTTTCCCCATTTTCTCATGATGAATCCTACCATTGGATAATTGGTTGGATTTACTTTATTAATTCCATATATATATTTTTAAATTCATGAAGAAATGAGTGCCTGATTTTTTGTCATTATGTGAGCCTGGAAGTGAGATTAAAATGAGTCAACTTTAGGTTGGTTCTTGGATCTTGTTCGTGGCAGTCCAGATATGTTTCGGGGGAGAAGAGAGAACTTTACATTATTTCAAATGGGATCTTCATGTTCATACCCTCAAAGGCCATTTTAAGTATATATTGTGATTAGTACAATACAGAAAAGGGGTATTGCCTGTCATGGTTATTTTGCTGCCACAGCACTTGATCCAAGATTGACCATGACTTGCGTTTGTTCCATGGTTCTCAATCCTGTCACTGCATGTTGCAATGACACAAACCTATCAGTTACTTGTGCACTGTCACCGTAAAGCAATTGGAGATTCAATGGGTAAAACAGAAGTCACTGACTCATGAAAACATTTTATACTTCACTATGTTTTTCATAATACCACAATAAGCACATCACCAGTACCACTGGATTTTCAAAATAGCTCTTTGGTGTGGTGTTCATGTCACACACGGCAGATAACAGAATTTCTATGTTAAGATGTATTAAATCACTGAGTTTCGTGTGCAAATTTTTAAAAATTCCATGAGTTCTCATGAGTGATTGACTTTCAGCATGTTCAGTGGGTAAAACAAGTTTTGATCCAACAAGTGACTGAAGCGTTCCTTACAGAAGACATGCAGTAATAGCTCAAATGTAATAGTTCTGTTACAGTTGATTAAGGGGAATATCACCTGTTTATTCATGAGTGAGTTAATAGTGAGCTTTCTTCTTGACATTTCTCAGTCAGTGACAAAGTCAGCGCAGTGGGCAATTACAGACCCTCAAAAATGTTTCCTTGTAGTTCACTGTGGGCGATAAGTGAATATGCTCATGGTACACTTTATTCCATGCATTTGATTTGACCTTTTGTGTGAAAAAGTATCACAAACATGCAGTCATATTTGTTAGATTTTTATACTGAATGTGATCAGAAGAAATCTGGGTTCATGGTTAGGTAATATTGAGAAATATGAGAATAACAAAACTGCTGCCATGGATCAAGGAACAATGCCCTGTCAAAAGATTTCAATAAAGTGGATTGTTTCTGAAATGTGTTTGTTGTTTCTATGCAAGATTTATTATGTGAATGTGTACAAATGTATGTTCTAAAATATCTAGTTAATGTTGAGGTGAATGCCAATAATCAAGTCTGAATGGTGCATTTCTCCTCAGAGAAAATGAAATTGCTAATTGGTCGCATTTTGTTAAATATTTTGGTAGTTAACAGGAATATGTTTGACTAACATTGTACACATACACAAAGACAAACTTTTGTTGGCAATGGAGGAGAAACATCACTAATCAGTACACTTTTGTGTCACTCACTGTCTTATAAAGTTTTGCTCATTTGTCCTTAAAAAAGAACAGCTATTTGAAACTATTTGAAAAAATTAAAACAAAAATCTGAAGTGGAAAATGTTTCAAATGTGAAGACCATCATTCTCATCTGAAGTCATGTCATGCTTTGCTGCTATTTTGGATCCATATGCTGTTGGTTAGTTGAAGAATTGATGTATTGCTCATGCCACTGTTATTGCCTGGTGTCACATCAAGAGTTTGTCAAGAAAGTCATTGTTGATAAGATTGTCGTAACCATTACTTCCCCCTTCCTTTTAGGTGAAGATGCTGGTGAAGTTTGTGAATGTTTATATGCATATGATGAACCTGCTTATTATTGTCTTGCTGTTACTATTAACTAGGCTTTGGGTTTTTGACATTCGAGAGAGAAGACAGCGTTGAATTGGTGTGTGGAGATCAATTTCATATTGTGGACGGGAAGAAGGTTATTTCTTATTTACACAACACTATAAAATTGAATTATTGATTATTAATTTAATGAACACATATAAGGATATTATCCATGTTCAGTATTGTTTTAATAGTTACTTGTGAATATTTTCCTGTTTCTTTAGTGAATGTGCATAAAAAATATTAGACATTTAAACACTGGAAACAAGACTGTATATATCCCCTTAAATATTTGATATTTTAACCAAATGGGGATTTTAGGTGATTCAACTTTGGAAGAGATGTACTGCTTGGTTTAGTTTAGATTATAGACTTTAGTTTATTTCCCTGACCTAAAATATGATATACATGTGTGTCATGATGGACTGGTGCATGTTGAACTGTTGATTCAATCAAGGTGAACAGTGTGGATTGTTCACTTAATTACTTAGCATGATTACCTTGGTGTATTTATTGCCACCATGAGATGTGAATAGATTATAAACTACAGCTAATATTAGTTCTGGTTTAGATCTTTAAAATCAGTTATGTAAATTTGGTTATTTAGTGCAGGTAATTTAGGTGAAATGTGTTATTGTAGAAGCCATTTATATATATAATACAGCAGTCCTAATGTATAATTGGGACATACTTTTACCAGCTTTGGTAAATGGTGAATACAAATGCATGTTTACTATTGTCTCGGCAATATCTTAATCATGTTAAGTCCAGGTGATCAAATTGTTGCGCTTAGACTGTGGGCTTTGCTGGTTATTTAGTTTAGTGGCACAGGTTGTCCAGTGGACTAATGCAGAACAATTTGTGCAAAGTTGCCTCCCTTCGCTACCAGTATCTGCTGGTCACACATTCACACTGATTATGATCTTTAGTTTGTACCACCATCTGTGTTGTCATGGAGATCACCGAAGTGGTACATGTCTATGACCTGAGTCGTATAACTAAGGTACTTTATGTTCAGACCAAGTTAAAGATATTGTCAACTTGTGGTTCAAAAATACATTCAAATGAGGAAATATTAGGGAACTGGTTGTTGTAAGTATATGTGCCGACATGATTTCTTCCACAAACTGTATTTCAAATCATTAAGTGTGTTTAAATTGTAAAGTAGGTATGCATTCGAGGAAACGGGGAAAGCAGTCAACGTTCTTAAAATACTGTCAACTTTACATAATACTTCATATTCATAATAAATGTCAAATGTTCTACAGTGGACCATAGATTTTGAATTTGTCTGATATTTGAGACACTTATTTAGGTTAGCACTTGTCTTATAAAACTTGTCAAGATTTCTCCAAAGCATGATAATGTGAAATCAGTAAAACCTGTCAAGATATGTAAATATTAAATAGAGATATGGTCAGGATCAAGGTTACAGCTAGTGCATCTCTTCCGGATGAACAAATATGTATTAGATTTGTGTTCTCTACAGTTAACAAAAGTTGTTGTTTGTTATGCTAACATGTTTGCTTATGAAGTTATTTGATCCAATTTCGATAGTGCCTGTTTGCTGTGCTAAGTTACATGTTGTGCAAATATCTGACATTGGGGCTATGTAGCAAATACATTTAGAAAAAAGGATCTCTTAAAATACGTCTTTTAGGAAATATTTTCAGCTTGACAGCTACCAACCCTTTCACATTGCATTATGATTAGATTACCAATCTGACATACAATAGTGAGTATGTATACCTGTATCTTTTCATTCTGATAATGGTTGAAGAAAATGATTTCATGTCTGAGGGGTGTAGGGTGCAGGACATGCTCTTCTTTGCTGCATGTGAAGTAACAAATGGAAGCCACTGTGGTGCTTGGTGCACATATCAGACTTAAAGCTCATCATTTCACTGTATTTAAATATCCTGATTTGTATGTGTATCGCCTTAATGTTCACAGGTAGTAAAAATAACGAAAATGGATGTTATGTTATGTTCGTGAATGTTATCTATATTCACAGATAGTAATAATGGATACTCTCAAAAGTTATCTCTATTAGGTTATTTTCCCCAGGCAATGTGGTTACTATACCTTTAATATACCTTTTTATAATGCAATATTACAAGATGTTATTTTACAGAGAAGACTTGTAATATTGTGTTATGTCTGTGAGACGGGTGTATGTTTTGACTAATTCCAACTGTTTAATGGTGAAAGCTTCCCAACTGAATGTATGTGTTGTGTCCCAGGTGTAGTAATGTTGGTTATGGTGGGCAGGGATGAGAATTCTCTATTGATGGTACTTTCTAAAATATTCCATTCATTAAATTCATATAAATTCTTCTCTGACCACATCTTCGGCTTGTAGTAATTATGTATTTGAGGTTACTGTTACTTAAAGGCCATGATTGACTCATTCTCATCCCTGAATGATCTGTATTGGTGTGTTAGTGTTGGCAGGGACATTCTGATAATGGAGAGTTGTCTCAACTCAAGTTAGTTCCTTTATGAGTTTGAAAGAATATGATGAAGTTATCGTCGTAAAAGTAGGCTTTTATGTACTGAAAGGGTTGGAAGCTTTCTGTAGCCCTTTTGTCAAGATATTTAGTTGACAGTTAGCAGCTAGTTGAAAAAAACTGTGTTAATTAGGTAGTTTAAGGAACAGATATTGATATACTTAAAGCTTATCGCCATGCCATTCACAATCATTTGGTAATTTCAAGTTGTACACTGAACCTTATCTTAAATAAGTCGTTGTTGTTTCATTAGTTAGATTAAAGATCGTATTACATCACCTTTGTTTACTGTAGCTGTATTGACTGTACCATCTTTTTCCTCCTACAATAGATTGAATGTAAACGTGCAGAACCTCGTCAGGGTCGTGATGGTGGTGGTGGAGGAGGAGGAAGGGGGCGTGGACGTGGTCCACCTGGACTTATGATGGGGGGAGGTCCACATGGACAGGGCCCTCCTCAGTTTGCACCTCCCCAGGGACCTGATAGCTGGGGACAGGGAGGAAACAACTTTCCACCCCAAGGAGGTCCTCCAGGGGGCCCACCTGGCTACGGATCTAATGGGCAAGGTTATGGGGGTGGCTATCAAGGCTATCAACAACAAGGTGGTGGATATCAAGGACAGCAAGGTAAGTTTCCTTTCACACACGCACAGATCTTGTCGGGCCGTGCTTGGCAAAAATGTTTTTTGACAAAGTTTTGTAATTGCTCTCAAAACATTAACTAGACAATAGATTGTTGTTTTATTAGATAAATTGAGATCAAATATATTCCCAGAGCTCAAGATGCAAAGCCTTTTTGTGTACAATAGTAAGGAATATTTTTATGAATTGTTGGCACCTTCATACCAAAATGTAAAACAGCTGTTTCACTTTCAAGTGTATTGAACTTGTAAAGCTTTGTACAAAAACTGTTGGACATTAATTGTTTGTTAATGTTTATGTACAAGTTAAGACATTAATTAGATATGCAAAAAGAAATTTAACTGGAGAAAGGCTTCTCTTGAGCTTTGGAATGTGATCAGAACAGATTTTTACTTGCTATACTGCTGTGTTTACAACATGCTTTTATAAGTTCAGTTGATTTTTGTCAACTTTTGCTTTGCATAAGTTAATGTGAACCTGGTTCTTGATGATTTCAGTGGCATGGCCTATGACTGGTATGTTTTGTAGTAACCGTTAGTTATTGCACAAAGAATACCCAATGTAGCCTCTTGTGACACATTTCCATATATATGTATATTTGTTCATTTATAAAGATTTCTGAAAGAATGTCCAAAATCTATTTCCAAATGCGACCATATCATGTGGATGTTGTCACTGTTGTTGAAGAAGCATCATTGAGGACCAGATACTGCTTAGTTTCCTCCTAGGTATTCAAGTGTAGGGTTGTCATGACACTCCTCGCTGTTGGCTACATTCATGTGCTTGTCGCCCTACAGTCAGCAGTGAAAAAGGGTTTGTCTATACCATTAAATAAGTCAGAAGTCTTACTCAAAATTCATGCTATCAGACCTCTGTTGAGTATGCTGCTGTGACCTTTTATCAGAAAATCTATTAACAATACATGAGACATGGCTTTTTCTGGGCACAAGTATTGTTTGTATCACCAGCACATGACAACTCTTCTGTGTTGGATTGAATATTCATTAACAATGGTAGTTTGTTCATTCACAGGATGTTTAAGTTAAATTCCTTCATATTATGGACCAAACATTACCCTTTAGATCTTTGGCTAAACAATATTATGCTTCTTTCATATATTCATTTGTGATTCCATCTCAACTTGCTAATGACGGAGGGAACCTGGGTTATGCATAAGACAGTGTTCAAAAATCATGGGTTCATGTTGTATCAGTAATCTGTAAGTTAAGAATCAACTGGTCTGGGTGCTTTAAAATGTAGATTACTAAGTTCAGATTTTGTAACCATAATGTTTGTGTCCCCCTTTGAATTTTGAACACTGTTTCGATAATAATCACTTATTATGTATAGTTACATTAGTTGAATGATTTATTTGTGCATTTCGTTTACGCCGCTCATGCCTATATGTATGCAAGCATCGATACACTTCTGTAGAAAAGGCTTTAAAATAATAATTCACATTGATCTGAAATGTTTCCTCATGGTTTTCAAGCACCTTGCTTTGAGAGTGATGCTTTGCAAAATTGCAGTGTTCAAGAAGAACATGAAATGATATACAATGTAGTGGTTTTATTTTATCAGAATGGTTTCTCACTTCAGATGGCATTGGTGATTTTCCATCCTATTCTGACATTTGTTTGTGCAAGGAAATGTCTTTGACCACATCTTCTCAACTTTCTGGTAACTGTTATATGCAGTTCAGTGTTACCACTGATAGGAACTGTTTCACACAATTATCTTAGGGAAGAAATTTCATATTTCTTTTTTTTTCTGTTTTTGATTTTCTTGAAATAGTTCAAATGTCATGGATGGACAGTCATGTCATTGGAAGAAGGCATTAAATGAAATGCATAACTTGAACAGAGCTGCTTAAATTGTAACTTAAGCAGTTTTGTAGCTAAAAGTATTTTAGTGGTTCTTTTTTACTTTTGAGCATGAAGTTTCTGGTACATCATGTTTAGGGGTTCAACAATGCAAGTTCCAATACAATGCATTCATTAGTTCATTTGTAGGTTATGTATTTTACTTGGTAGTATGCTTAGAATTACGGGAAATATTTCCTGAATGAGGAACATTTCCACAATCAATATCAGAAATAGGTTATCGTCATGATATCCTGTGATTGTTTTGGCATCACAGGCTATATTACTTTCTCTTTTGAGCATTGCATTGACTATTGTTACTCCCCTGATCATGCTACATTGTTATGTGTTAAGTAACATTGTTAGAAATCCAATGTTCTACATTAAGGAGGGTTGGTTCAGTATACTTAATGTTTATTAGTTACTGATTTCTAAGTAATTAAGCTTTTGTGAGCGTTCTACTGTTGGTAATCTAATAATTTATTCAATTACATTTACTTGATTTTTTTCGACAGTCCAGTTTGTGCTCTGGAGATGACTCTGAGTCTTTTGATGTGCTTTTGTATCCTCTCCCTGTAAATCAGTGGATTCCTGAACTGGTTTCATTTTAGTGGCATGTTCCAAAGTAGAACTAGTCACATGAATGAAGTGTTTTAAGATCGTGGAAAGGACCATTTACAGAAAACATTGATTGGGTGTCCCAGCATTTGACTTGCTTTACCTGGGAATGGGTGAAAACTGACATTGTTGATCTAATACTAAGTTGACATGTATATATCAATGTCAAGGACAACAATGTTAAGGACAGTACTTGTTGATTTTGATTCCTATTTGACTAGTTAACCATTATGGTGGGACCCATATTGTTTCAAGGGTCAGTGATTTGGACCACAATAATGGATTTGAAATTCTTGGACCATAATATCATTCTTTTGTCATTGTGTAAAACAGCTTAACTGAAGCAACATAACTGTTACATCTTCACTGAATACATCTGGGTCAAAATTGAGCCTGTCAGAATTATATGGTCTGTTTCCAACGGTCATTTAGGAGTATAGTATTAGAAATGGTATTAGAATTATGACAGTGCTTCAGTAAAGGTTTCAGAGGTTATGCCGAAAATGCTTTTGCATTGATTTTGGTGTGAGATCACTAGTTAATAACTAAGTATATCACTTCTCATAAACTGCATCAAAGTGATTCCCAAAATGGGTAACAAGCAGACTTTTCTTTATATCTTGGTCACTTTTTTTTTCTGTGCGCCAAATACTTTTTAAGTACATTTGAAATAAGTTATGGCCAGTTGAGCACATTTATTGCCTTGACATGTTTTCATATATTTTTGATGAAGTCAGTGCATGCTTGACAATTAAGATATTTGCCACATTGCACAAGCTATTATTATCATGAACCATATGAAGAACTACCTTTTCTTTTAGTTTGTTATACATTCTTTGCCATTTAGATGAATGTTCATTGTCAGTAGTGTGAATTTATTGTTTGTCTGGTGAGAGAGTTAGCATGGATAGTGTCGTCTACATCAGTCCTGTGTGTTTACAAAGGTCTGTATTTGTAGCCTAATCTGTTTTCCAGGTGGTTATGGAGCCACACCGCCAGCTCCAGGCCAGGGTGCTCCTGGGGCCACCCAGTCCCCTACCCCTGGGGCGGCACCTGCTGCACCTCCACCTTACAATCAGTGGGCTTCCCCTCCCCCCCGGGGCAGCAGCCCCCTCCACAACAGCCACCACCGCAGGCACCACCACCACAGCAGCAGCAACAGCAACCCCAGCCCCCTACCCCGGCCCCAGGCTATACAGGTTACCCGCCTCAGGCTCCTGGGGGGCCAAGTTACGGTGGTGTACCCACCAGTCCCACTCAGGCCCCACCCCCCAGACAGCCTGGGGCACCACCAGCTCAGCAGACATATGCAGACTTCAGTGAGTGGTAGTTAATATACAGTGAATCAAGGAGAAATAAACTCGATATTTTGGAATGCAAGATAAATCTGACATAGCATGATGTCAGTATTTTCCATTCAGATAAAAGCATTGTCTTTTTAGGTTGTTTTTTTTTATTTGCCCTACCACTTACTCAAATTTGTTCACTCAACTGATCAGTTGACCAGTTGAGTCTGTTGGATCATGCATATCGTCCTCAGTTAAAGCATTGACTCAAATAATAAAGGTCATATCTTGCTGATCAGGACCCTGTTTCACAAAACAGTCTTGAAGCTAACATTATAACTCCCATACTTAAACATAAACATGATAGCTCTTACACTGAGATTATTTTGTGAAACACGGTCCAGGGCCCTGTTCCACGAACAGACTTACCTGTGAAAACTAGCAGAGAGTATCCGACAAAACAGACCTTAGAATGCATTGTATCTATTAAAAACCACATTTTCAATGGAGACTGCATATTTGTTTGTTGCAGTT
The DNA here is from genome assembly GCF_003918875.1 of Haliotis rubra. NCBI lineage: Eukaryota > Metazoa > Mollusca > Gastropoda > Lepetellida > Haliotidae > Haliotis > Haliotis rubra. Next base: position 5,344,055 of record NW_025766968.1, on the reverse strand, counting down.
GCCTGATTTAGTATTTGTTTCAATTGAAAATTTAGCAGGTTTTTCTATCACACTTCAGTTTGATTGTGTTTTGATGGCTGTTGTGATTTAAAGTGTGTTCATATTCCATTGGCTGGTTGCTCTCTGCTGTTGTACGCCCCATACTTTATGATACTACAATGGTCATAGTGTGGAGCAGAGCCCCAGATAGTGTTTGATCAGCACCAATAAAGTAGCAGAGATATTTAGATAAAACAGAAACCTACTGCTCTTAAAATAAACATGCCAATGTTTCTAAGGCATGTACTAGTTTGTTTATTTGGTTTTGAATTGATAGTGCACCTTATTTCATTAAATTCTGCATTAAAGCACCCACCAATACATGCCTCCCACTGCCCTCTAGCTCAATAGTTTGTCTCATGGTTCTGTTTCTTATTTGTGGATGCTTATGTTTGGGCAAGGAAAGTGATCCAATAACTGAGACAGTCAATTGCTAGATACTGGGTTTGTTGTAGAGGAGGCGGGTTCCCTTTGGAAGATTAAACCTTAAAAGCATGTGTTTTTACTTGCCACTGACATATCGTGGTACAACGTATGTGCATTCACATAGAAATCTAGTATGACATGAAATGTATTGCCAGTTCATACAATTTATCATTTAATAATTTAGACTATTAATATTTCAAAGTATAAAGATTCCACTTGAGCACAGTCTCATTGCTTTGGTATTTCTGCTGTTTACTTTCCATTGTTGATTTAGTTAATGGATAATGACACCAGACTGACAGTAGGTAAGTCAGGTGCTTGCAAGGTTTTTAGATTGTTCAAACAGTACTGAATATTTAGTTAATCATTTGATTGAATTACTCAAGGTCTGCTTTGATAAGACAAAACAAACATCACTGACATGTAATTGTAAACAGTTTAATACTCAATTAAGTTTGAACTTAGAATGAATATATACTAAAAAATATGTCAGACCAATCAATGTACCTTAACAACCAGACCTTGAGAATTATCAATATCTGTGGTACTTCTATATATGTTATGGTACCTACATTTAAAAAGATTTAATCATTTAGTGTTTGTATCATTAATAATGATAAATAATCATAATTGATCATACAAATACAAATAAAGGGGTAAGGAATACCTTGGCTTTAGCACAGTCCATGCCCAGTACCAGTAATTAGATACTTATCAGTACATTAAGTTAGACTGTCATTATTAGTTCATGTTTACAGAGTTTCTTAGCTTATCCAGTGACACTGACTCAAATATGTTATCTTCTTTCTTGTATTCTTAAATATTATGATTTTAAAGTAATTGGGTGTTTTGGTTGACCAGTTGCTTCATGAATTCATTGACCTATTGATTTTGTGTAAAAACAAACATTCTGCCCCAAACTTTGTTTCAGTATATAGCTATTGAAGTTCATAACAGAATCGTGTTCTGCTCTAACCAGGTGTTTTTGTAACGGTTTAAAAAGTACTTTTGGTATCAGCATACAAATGTCATTGATAAGTTGGATGTTTCTGTCATTTGAGTTCTTAGTTTCTGGAAGTGACAAAACTGATGTTTCAGTAGATAGTGGTGGATGTGTTCTGCCTTTCTGGCCATCACCATTTATGGTAACAGAATTAGGGAAATTGTTTGAAACATATGCAAAAGTGCTCAGAAAATATATTTTCTGCTCTTATAAATTTTCAATTACATTTACTCAGATTGTTGAAAACCTTTGAGTGTAATTTTGCTTCTTACTCTTATTAATATAAACTAAGGTGTAAAGTACTGCCCTTGTATGTTATAGCAGTTTAAGTTTCTGTATTATAGTTTCTTTTGTTTTCTAACTAGAAATATTAAGTGATGGGTTGATGCACAAATAGTTGGTCTTGTTTCGGCCCACATATTATTTTTATCAAATGTTAGTTAGTGTTAGATTATTTTAGTGTCATCTGCTTGGATTTAGTCTTGTTTCGGTCATTTTATTAGAATATTTTAGATTTCACATTAAGAGAACTGTTAGTATGAATACTTTAGTTATTAGTAAAGTACTTTGTGCAAATTAATGTGATCAGTTCAGTTTTTCAATTCATTACCTTTTCCTTCTTTGTAGTAGAAGCATTTCTTGCCTGCAAGCTTTAGAAATTCTCATCACATGAAAATGTTTTGAAAAATTGATCTGATCCCACACTCACTATAATTACAATTTTTTGTTTTGCTAATGACTTTTCTTTTCCAAACAAACTGATCTTGAGAAAATTGCCTAATGTGTATCATTTTCCTGCTTACAGACCAAGCTGCTCCAGTGCCCGCTGTAGCACAAAGTTACCAAGGTTACGGTGGTGCCTATAGCAACGGTCAAGCACAAGCTGCCCCTGTAGTAGATCCATATGCTCAACAGACTCAACAGTCACCAGGTATGTTGCTACTCTGAACTGTTTACTCATCTCTAATGTCTCTTTAATTTTATACATGATTCTGCTTGGATAATGTCACAATTATGTAGTGATCTATGAAAACATAACTGAATTCTATATATATATATATTGGTGGTGCACCTTTTTTCATGACAGATAATCGAGCATTTACACTTTGTTTTTATAGCCATGGGACAGTATGCTCAAGATGCTAGCAATTATGGCCCCAGTCGAACGTATGGACAGACAGCAACAGCAGGTGCCCCTGCTGGTGGAGCATACAGTCAACTGGCTTCATATGCTCAGCCCACAGGTCAAGGTAGTGACATGTCTCTTATTTCAATATGGTCCTAATATTAGAACCTAATGTATAATAGTTAACACCATAATGGTTAAGATAAACTGGGTATTGTCATGTATATTAAACCACATGAACTTTTGATCATGCTGAATTAGTTTTCTTGCCTGTGGACATTGAGGAGTCGACCACTGATTCATCAACCCATACTTTTTGTGAACGTGTAATTCTTTAAACATTACTATTACATTTTCAGCCGCAGTGTACAGTGACCCAAGTGGCTATGGAGCTGCTGGAGCAGCTGCCTCACAGCAAGTGGCATATGGAAGCCCACCAGATCCTCAGCAGGCAAGCTATGCTGGCTATGGTGCTCAAAGGCAGTCTGCAGGCAGTCAGCAAGCATATCACCCATATCGACGATAAACATCAGGCTGCCTTATTAATCATAATGTGTGGGAGAGAGTGAGGACTGACAACAAGCAATTTTAGTATTTCTCACTTCAGGAGCATTTCATCCATCATAGCATCCATGATGTTTTAATTAATTGTACTATCTTGGAGTTGTCAAAATTGAGTTGTAAATTATTTGTGAATTTAATATACCCTAAGAACTTGAATCATGTTTATAGTTGAGGTATGTTCCAGCGTAAGAAAAGATTTACTGAGAAAGACTGTGCCAAATCATTCATTTCATCTCAGTTTGCTGTCCGTACTGAAAAGAATTTTCAATGAGGACTTGTTTCATTTTTGGCATTTGTAAGTTTGTCTGATGTGCAGGATTATTATTATGTACCATCTTCTTGAGTAAAATGTGTTGCTATTGTTTGATGTGACTCAACTATTTACACATGTCAAGAGATAGTAAGGTGGCCAAGCCACAATCTTTTTATTTAGGATCTGTCTCCCAGTTTTGGCTCTTTTGAATCTGTCAGTCTTGTTGATAAGTTTAACACAAATATTTCACAAATTTTATCAAAATACATCATTGAGCAGAAACTGTTGAGCATATCTATTTGTGACAATTTCAGGTTTTGTTTTTTGTACATAGTCATACCATTGCTCATCGATCTGCTAAATAAACATTTTATTGTCATGAATCTGTTTTGTTTTCTTGTGTGAAGTGTATTTTGTGTTTCATAGGCTATGTGACAACTACCGTAAAGTAGCAGTTGTGAACAAGCTTAGTTCTAGCATCCATGAAACTAAAACTTTCAGTGAATGTTGCCTGCCAATGTTAAGTGGTCTTGACACTACAGACTGTTGTGCAATGTTTTGGTCTAAGTTGGGGCAGTTATAAGGCTTACAGCTAGTTTAGAAGTTTGTGGGGGTGTAATTGCTGGAGAAGGCATCTAAATTCGACAAATATGGTACATGTATCATGCAAGTCAATTTCACAAGAGTTATTCGAAAGAAAGCTATATTTAATAGCCATGAGTATTGAAAGGATTCCTTAAAGATTTAGGATTGGTCACGATCATTTACTGGAGCAAGGCACTTGCATGTATGGCAAGCATTTTCAAACAATGAGATTGATGGGGTTGCCATGCACACATGGGTGCAATGAGTAAAGCCCAGTTCTGGTGTCCCATGCTTTGATACTGCAGAAACCAGCTTATGCCCATACTCAGTGATTCCGTTGATTCCATGTCACTGTGACACTTGGTGAACCAATGGTTTGTCTGATCCAGACTTCATCAGACCCATGTAGAACTTGAACATTGCAGAAGCAGCCTTAAACAAGGCAACATGACACCTTAGATAATGTAGTGACTGTGTGCATAATAAGCCTGGAAGGGTTATTATGTTATTGGGTACTACAGAATGTACCTCGGATACTTTTTCTTCATACATGAAAGCACCCTGGTTGAAGTCTGCATACAGAAATAGCACTGAAGCAAGGTCCATTCATTAATTTATACAATGACTCCACATTTACCACTTTGAAATGGCTATCTATTCCTAACTTTACAGGTTACAGGTGAAACTAGAAATGGCCTATCAATAAACTGGCCTAGTTGCTTCAGTGTCAATATAAAGGGTCGGTGGGGTAGCCCAGTAGTTAAAGCGTTCGCTCGTCACACCGAAAACCCGGGTTCGAATCCCCAGTAGGGTACAATGTGTGAAGCCCATTTCTGGTGTCCCCTGCCGTGATGTTGCTGGAATATTGCTAAAAGCGGCGTAAAACCCAACTCACTCACTCACTCACTCATCTGTTGCAGCCATTTCGACAGCCACCAAACAAATAAAAATTACGGTCGATAACAGTAGAAAAGCTTTAACCCCTCCCAAGCTTCACAGCTTGACAAAATACATGTACAACCAAAATAATTTGAATACATAAAACCAAACTCAGTCATTATACAGTGACCAGCTTGCAAATGTTTGTCAGGATGTCTACCAGGTTACATTTCTGTAGTTTGAAAGGTATTGATCGGAGATGAATAATTGAATTCTCGTGCAATCTGTTGTTGAATCATGATTTAACAGATACTTTGTTATAATTACCACATTTGTGGCAAAACCAACAAAACCAAAACACCCCACTGACGAATTTCAAAGAGTAATTTAGGAGTAATGTAGTATACACCAATGCCATGTTAAGTGTTGTATAGCTGCCTTCTAAAACATACTGACCACGTTAGTTTCCATGTTAGTACTCTTTCCACTCAAACTCCGACCATGAATTTAACAAATCATGTAAGATCTTAATAAATACCACCCTAAACACTAGTCACAAGGACCACTTAAACCTAATTTCACTTGTCATTGGTGAACCCATGAAAATGGGTTTGAATGAATTGTTCTTTCAGCAATAGGGGGTGGTGTAGTCTAGTGGTTAAAGCGTCTGTTCATCACACCGGAGACCCAGGTTTGATTCCCCACATGGGTACAATGTGTGAAGCCCATTACTGCTGTCCCCGCCATAATATTGCGTGGAGTAAAACCATATTCACTCACTTTCAGCAATACATGCTTATCTTAAGGGACAACTAACAGGCTCAAGCTGATTTGACTGACATGTTATCATACCCCAGTTGTGTGGATCGATGCTCATGTCATTCACTGGATTGTCTAGTCTGGATTTGATTATTTACAGACTGCTGTCATATAGCATGAAATTGCCGAGTGCTGTGTTAGGCAACACACAAAGTTTGTCATCAGTGATTAGCAGCTAGTCCTCTGAACAAGAATAAATGTTTACTGTGTTTGTCTTTTCTGTCGGTTAAATTCAGTTGTAGCCAAATTGAAGCACTGAGAACAGGTTCAGAATCATACCTCTCAAATCCTAGTCAGTGAGGACTACTATCATTGGTGATCTACTTGTTCTCTGTACAGTTTAGTGGTGTCTGACAAGCAAACTAACATGAATGTCTGATTGTGTGTCATTGTACTCAAAACAGATATTTGCCATCTACAACATTACATATATAGACATTATTACAGAGCAAGTGTGTCATACGTCTTTAACGAATAGGAGTGTGAAATTTTGTAAGAGTTTCATGTAAGTCATGACACACTTGCTCGAGTGTAACAAATTCTTTATTATCCATTTTAATCATGTACATAGCGCAGTAAGACATGGTAAGCAAATGTGACGTCCCACTTCATGGACGTCATGTTCAAATGTTTAATGACGTCACAGACAACGAAACACAGAAACAATGGTTGTTCGGCAAAAGTGATATGTGTTGTCTCTGGAAATGTTTCAGAAAAATAACAAATATCATAATTTGGTTTAGTACTTTTAGTTTAAAAACAAAACCATTATGGAAATTATCTTTTACTTTAAACAGGATGTATGCGCTTTTGGAAAACATGCATTTTGTTTTCCTCAAAAAGGTTACCTTCTTTTGAAAAGTGAAAATCAGAATGACGGTTATATGGTCACATGATTGTCATTTTTGACAAGTGAAACCTACGTTTAATAGTGTTGTATGAGCAAAATAGGAATAGTCTTTTGCTTTAAAAAGCAGTGCTATCATATCTTTAACAATATTTCCTTTAATTGTAAATACAAATGTTTATGATATCCCTAAATCAGTTACCAGATGAACCTTCTCTAACTATGGATTGGTCTTCCCAATTATTTTAGCCTAACATTTCCACAGCTTCACATCCTAGTTTTGAAATAGGCTGGCCCTTAACTTTTTATTCTCGGTATATATATATACATATATGACACTGGTTATGTTTCACCACGTGGGTAATAAAAATAACTATTACAACACAGCATCAACTCTTTACCTGCAACAAATCTTCCATTGCTTGTGTCCAATTCATCCCATACACAGCTTCCTTTCACCTCTTAGATCAGGTGAACTGCAGCTTAAAACTAAGTTGGTTGAAACCCAGTTTTCTAACAGTAGTTCAGCAAGAAGCAAACCATTGTGAAAAATATATATAATTTATTGCAAACAATTTGAAAAACCAAGATACAAAACTACCTGAGAAATACTATATGTCTGTAATCGCCATACCATCTGATGTTCTGTTGAATCATGCTACCTACACGTTCTACGCTGAAGAAGGAATACCTGAGTAACTACCAGTAGAGTGATATGGAAGAATGGGGTGGTTCTAAGTGGAATCATTATTCACTCAAATGACAGATCTAGACTGAACTGGTGCCAAGTTGGCAGACTAATATGTGGCTTGCATGCATTGCAAGCTCTGTTGATCATCTGAATACAATGTATTTAGCTGATCTTGAACACGAAGTGATGACAGATTCACTCCCTATCTTTTAGGTCTTCAATATGTGATCAAAGTTTATTAGTCATATTTGGTGTTTTTATGTTTATTCCGTTTCGTTTAGTAACTGTCACTATTACACCATTCTTATCAGGAAGGTCCAGAAGTTGTTCAAAGGCATCAACCACCTCTTTCACTCTGAAACAAAAAACAAAATTTGAAAACAAAACAAGCCATGAACTACATGACTTACGATACTAGTCATAGTTAATAAATCGTGCACACCCTGCATTTGACATAAGTAAGATGTCTATTATTATACGTTCTATCCTAGTTAACTCACTATAAAAATCCAGTTTCAACCCTTGCTAAACTATGCTGGAATTTTGCAGCTCAATCACAGCACCACCAGTGGCTATTACTGGTTATGTCTGTTAGAGCTGTAACGAAGCATCAAACTATTGATGCATTCCAATTGTTCAGTCTCCGAGAGCAATTAATCGATGGTAGAAATGAAAAACTATCGATGCATTGACAGTATGTGTGACTATCGATAGTTTAGTAATTGATTTCAGTTGATGGACAGGATATTTGGGTACAGACTTGCAGCTTCATTGAGTTTATGTTTTAACTGTTTACTTGATCTGGGTTTCAAGTTTCTCATTAAAAGAGACTGAAACTTCTGAAACTTGTTTTTTTTATTTCATATAAACTACTAGTATACATTCATTTCGGAAATCACTTAAAATGAAACAATTCAAGGAGAAAAATAGATTGGGTCGCAATAGACTATTGCTATCGCAATAGTTGTTTCCCCCTCAATAGTCACCCCTTATGTCTATTAGTGTTGGGAATTGGTTGAAATTTCATAATTGATGATTGCTTCATTACCAACGAACAATCATCGATAAAAAATGGTTAGCGTCAATTTTCAGATTTTCCTATCCAGGTTGTTATTGCAGATATGTATAACATAATGCACCTTGCTACTTTAAAGTGATGTTGATATGTCATGAACATAAACCTTCTGGGGTCTTCAAGAAATATTCAGTCATGACTTTTCAGTTAGTGAAGTGAGTTTTCTAAGAATTAAACAAGTTTTCAGGCCCTGACAACTTCGAAGTTATGTTCCATCGTCAAGTGTTTCAAAGACTAAAACAGCAGTTCCAAAATCGTTTGTGTCTTCGATTATGAGAAAATGTGATCGATTGCTTGGTCGTTTGGTCACTTCGACCAATCTTTGATTATTTCAATTAATCGGAACACCACTAATGTTTATGCATTCTCATCAAGGACACACACATTTAAAACAGAAGAAACATTGACATAATCACGTACAAGAGCACACTCCAAGGAGTAAACACTAAGTAGGGTCTGACATGCAAATATACCCAGTGAACACTTAGTATATACAATATTCACCAGGGGCCCGTATCACAAAGCGATCGTAGCACTACAACTGACGACGTCTATGTTAAAGTATGGGAGTTACGATCATCTTAGCACTACAACTGCCATACGTCTATGTTAAAGTATGGGAGTTATGATCACCTTAGCACTACGATAAGTTTTTGAAGTGGGACCCTGGCTTCCTACACCCCTCTGACTTGACTTGGCTGCCATTTTGAACTTCTAAAGTAAAACCTGGCTGTCTCATTGCCAGGACAAAATAATATTGATACTCACGACATTACACCCAGCATTTTCACCAGTTCCCGTGCATCATCAGCATACAGAGACTTTTTGCCATCATCAACTCCTTTCATTATCTCAGTATCAGCAAATGTTGGACAGAAACAGCAGAAGCTAACACCCATTGATTCCAAACGAGGATTGTCCTAAAAATGTGAAAAAAGAAGTGCATTTAAAAATAAATTTAATACTAATTTAATTATTTAATTTAATAATAATTTAATATTTTAGGTTTGTCAGCACCATACCTACTGCTGGGTTTCACTCAGTCATAAATGTCAAAGGCCGACATCATTTCAGTCTTACCTCCCACTTTACATGGTCACCCCGTGATATAAAGGAATAACACTGAACGCAAACTCACTGTGATTAAGGCAGCAAATAAAATACTGGATTAGAGTTTAGCTTTTTTTTTCATGGGGTGTAATTCGATATGGATAGATCTGGATTCCATGGATGTGATATGATTCATATTGTGATACTGTACTCGTATTGTTGATTTATCATATACTTATGATATCATATTAGTTGATTTATCATATACCTATGATATAATATAAGTTGATTTATCATATACCTATGAATAATATGGACCATTTTGCACACACAATACTGGCTATCGGCATATGTCCATATGACCACCCGGACCGAAAATGCATATCAGCCATATTGCCCAGCTACTAAACTGGTACGGAATGAATACACTCAAACGCTCATGTAATAACCTCTTAATATTTTTCACATGACATGATCAGTTGCCTGTAAATTTTAGAGATCAAAGATGGGATATTGTTGGTCAGAAACATAAAACCAAGGGGGCACAGTAAATGTTTATCTGCAACTGGGAGATAACCAGACAATCTGCATAATCTGGATGTTGAATACTTTTGTTTAGCATTTTAAATCTTACTATTACATGTTTTACACCAGTATAAGTTATAATGTTATGTATCGTATGTATCACGGTACAGAGGTTGTAAATCAGTGTACAGTATTGTGGGCCTTGTAGCAGAATACAATCCTGCATCGCTGTATCCTTACAACCCTACTGGGGCAGTGGGGTAGCCTAATGGTTAAAGCGTTTACTCATCACGCTGAAGACTCAGGTTCGATTCCCAACATGGGTACAATTTCTGGTGTCCCCCGACGTGATATTGCTGGACTAATGCTAAAAGCGGTGTAAAACCATAATCACGCATACAACCCTACAAAATGTTATTTACCCAGTCCTCCGCAGTAACTTCAACATGTACTTACTGCCCAGCTTCGTGTGAAACCAACAACACCGAACTTGGAAGCTGCATACACTGGTGTGATATAGACTGGTGTCAGACCTGTGAAGAGATGAACCATTACTTGTTAAAGGAACTAGCTGTCTGATTGGCTAGTTACATCTTGCAAAAACCCATACAGGTCCTCAAGCTGACCTGTATTCATATGACACCATAGTGTTTGTGATATTGTACGCTTGTCTCATCACGACAGATCCTGTTCACATGTCAAATACTAAAAGCATTCACAATACAAATCTCAGTGGCATACAAACATTCTACTGAAAAGAGGTTCTAGAGCAGCAGTAGTATATTTCTCTGACAGTAGTCTTCGTAGATGGTAAACTTGTCAATCTGAACAATTTGTTCATCAGGACAATTTGTTAATCTGGACAATTTGTTGATGAGGACAATTTGCTGATCAGTTTGCTACATTGGAACACTATCTTCATCTTGACAATTGTATACCTGAGCCTCCTTTCACAAAGCACTAAGGTGATCGTAAGTCACTAAGGTAACCTTTGTGCACCATAAAGAATAGTAGTTAAGGATAACCTTAGTAAAGGTTGCTTTGTGAAAGGAGCCCCTGGACAATTTGTTAATCTGGACAATTTGTTGATGAGGACAATTTGCTGATCAGTTTGCTACACTGGAACAATATCTTCATCTTGACAATGTGTATACCTGAGCATCCTTTCACAAAGCACTAAGGTGATCGTAAGTCACTAAGGTAAACTTAGTGCAATGTTAAAGAATAGGAGTTAAGGATAACCTTAGTAAAGGTTGCTTCATGAAAGGAGCCCCAGGACAATTTGCTGGAAACAGTCCAGAATATTGGGTTTCACTGAAAATGAATTGGAGATGTGGAAGATACCTGCAGCAGACGACACATTAATAACAAGGCCTCCATTTCCTCCCTTGTCACGTCGCAGAGCTTCCACTGCATACTGAGACCCCATGACAACTCCCTTCTGTTCAACACAAACAATAACAGTTGTGCTACTTTACTTATACTGATCAGTACTAATTAGAAAATAACCACCAAGCTACGAGGTATCACAGACAATAATGATTCAGAGTTATTTTTTCTGTGTATTAACTATACATGTTTATGGTTACTTTAATAGGGAAGGAAACACAGAAAATATAGAAATGTGAACAGTTCTGAAATGTTTCAATGAAACATTTTTTTCTTATGAGTCTGTAATGTTGTAACCAGCTTATGATTCTATGGGACACCTCATGTATTGTTGCATTTTGTTTATTGCTTATATAAAATATAAAATATAAAAATATATACTCAACATACACACCTTGAGTGAGTGAGTGAGTATGGTTTTACACCTCTTTTAGCAATAATTCAGCAATATCACGTCAGGGGACACGAGAAATGGGCTTCACACATTGTACCCATGTGGGGAGTTGAACCCCAGCCGTTGGCGTGATGAGCGAATGCTTTAACCACTTGGCTACCCCAACGCCTAATACATACCTTGAGTTACATGTGTAGATGATGACAATAGTTATGTTTGTATTTTACCAGAATAAAGGTCTTGGCCACAGATCCTTGTAACAAGAAAACCTAGCACCTAGGTATATTTTTATTGTCAGTGTAGACAATGACAATAGTTAAGTTTGTAAGTTTGTGTTTACCAGGACACAGGTCCTTGCCATAGAGGCTTATAAAATAGCATCACGGTTAAGTTTTATTGTCACTGCTAAAACTGCAGCAGTGAGGCCTAAAAAGAAATGTTGTGGTTTGGATTACCCTACCTATAGCTACCCTTGAATTCTGGTGCCCACCCCATTTTCTTTAAGCAGTATGAATAAAAAGCTTTCAGATACCATTGTTTGTCTCGGCACTGATGGACATCGGTCATTCTGATAGAGAAAGTCAACATGATGGCCACAAGCTTGATGGAATAAACAATTACACATTGATAAATGTGTTATTAGTTTGTACTTTACTTCTAAACGAACAAAAGTATAAAAAAAATCCTACCCACCTACCCTAAATTGTAAAGGGGTGTAATCAGAACCACAACATTTTTTTTATTTGGCCTGACGGTATATACCTTGATGCTAGTTTTTTTTCTGTTATCAGCTATTGTGGCCTCAGCTAATGAATAGGAAAATATAGGACAATTTTACCACTGTATCATCTGCATCAGTTATCCTGTTGGTTTTATTAATGTGTTCAAACAAGATGATTGTAGAGGATACAATGTACCAAGAATAATAGACCAGGCTCCACTCACCAGGTTAATATCAATCATTTTGTTCCATGCCCCTTCATCAGCTATGCCAGCATTGTTTATCACCAAATCCAGTCGACCATATTGTTTCTTCACAGCATCAAATGTGGCTGAAAGTTTGAAATAACTTCAGGAACTGACAATATTGTACAATATCGGTGGCCTGTTTTGTTTTCATTTACAAACAAATCTTAGGGACCATTCATAATTTATGGCCAGGGGGTGTGATGATGATTTTAAGGGGGGTCACCCATTTTGTTCTGGGGAGGTATGGTGGTTCATCAATTTCATAAACAAGTACTGGGGGCATGGATTTTGTACATGAATGACATGCATGGGCTTCTCTTACTTTTGTTGTTGTTTTGTTTTTGTTTTGTTTTGTTTTTTGCCTTTTTTTACTTTGTTTAATTGTTTTTTTTGGGGTTTTTTACTTTTTGTTTGTTTTTTTGTTCTTGTTTTTGTATTATTATTTATTTATTTTTTTGTTGTGTTTTTGTTTGTGTTTTGTTTTGTTTGTTTTTTTGTTTGTTGTTGTTTTTGTGTTGTTGGTTTTTTTGGGGGGTGGGGGGTTGGGTTGTGTGTTTGTGTTTTGTTTTGTTTGTTTTTGGGTTTTTTGGGGGGGTCATTCACATTGTACATGCCTCTCCATAATGAAAGTCATCATCATCCCCGCTAGCCATAAATTATGAACGATCCCTTATCGATCTAGTGTTGTTGATTTTACCAACCAGGAGGAGCCAAATAATTTGCTTATGCTACATCACGTACCTTCAACCAGTGCAGTGGTGTAATTGAATAATATTTAAAGGTATATTTCATAATGAGGAATCGAACCGTACCCTTGATGTCATTCTCTTGTGTCACGTCACACTTAGCGAAGAAAGCTCTGTCTTTGCTGTACTGCTGTTGGAAAGAAGACACGGTTGCCTCCCCTGTTTGGACTTTGATATCGGCAACACAAACCTGTTTGTAAACAAAACATAAGCTAATCAGTTATGTTATGAACTTTGACACTTCCTGTAAAAAACAATACATTAAAGCAAACTAGACTGTAAATACATGGCAAAAGGTCGTTATGAATGGGCACTTCAGATATTATGCTTACGTTAGCCCCTCGCTTCAACAGGACCTCCGAGAAAGCTTTTCCAAAGCCCTGAGCTGCTCCGGTAATAAGTGCAACTTTTCCCGAAAATGACATGATGCGTTAATGGTAATTTGAGGCATTCAAATGACGATGCACTTCAAAACAACCCTTTCAACGTGTGTGTTCTGAGATCCTGTCAAATTTTGAGGTTAGCCTATTCAATAAGACATCCGCATTCGTCAGTCCATTCGTCTTATCCAGACTGTTGGGTCACTGTACGTTAAATGGATAAACGAGGGTCTTGCGTTCATTTTCCGTATGGAAATATCACTCCTGAGTGATCTGTCAATAAATGCTGGAATGTGATAAGCGAGTTATCACATGTATTATTAATGATCAGTGACAATGGATTTCACAGTATCGTTGACGTAATGAACTTGTGAGTGAGTGAGTATGGTTTTGCGTCGCTTATAGCAATATATTCCAGCAATATCACGACGGGGAACACCAGAAATGGGCTTCACACATATTGTACCCATGTGAGGAATCGAACCCGGGTCTTCAACGTGACGAGCGGATGCTTTTTCCATTGGGCTATCCCACCTCCACCGTAATGAACAATTAAGTCTGGTGTTGATGCAATGATTACAGATGGACCACAATACCAATGACGAATTAAACACAGCATTCTTGCCGCCTGTCAAGTTCATCCTGTATATCTCTGAACACGGTTTAAAGAGGATATTCTTCGTAATACATTCGACTGTTTGTATAATTGGCAAGAAAGAGATTATTAGTGAAATGGGTTTGCCCATGCCGCTTTTTCGTGTCACATATAACTTCCCTACCATTGCTCATCCCAGCTAACACACATTTTCTCAACGTTGTCGGAGGGCTGTACACTGGAAACGTCATGATACTAATATAAGTTGTGACTGCATAAATGGGAGTCTACAGAATAACGTTGTACGCATGCAGTGTTTGCCCTTATCCTGAAAAGCTGCAGGGCCTAAGGACCTAGAACCATAAAAAGTTGTGTGTCCTGATCAGAACGTGTAGCTACAATATAAGTAATTCCCATCAAACAAAAAATGTGACAACTAACAAACTGAGTTAAAAAGTTTAATTTAACTCTAGTGCCTGGCTAGTCTTCATTTTACAACAGAATCAACACCCATGTCAATATCCAAATCTCCTGAAAAGTCTGTAATCTAAACTGCTTCCTCGAAAATGACAGTCGTTTCACTCACAGGGGCTTGTACATAACGCTAAAAACTGCCATCAAGGTATGTACTGTCACTGTTCCTTTAATATAGTACTAAGACCCCGTCAGTGACGGTATATACCTTGATGGCAGTTTTTATCATTACAGGCCCCTGTAGTTTCACTTACAGACAACAGCTGCTGATCGGGTTAAAAACTAGAAATTACTGAATATTTCCTGAAAAATAATACTCTTAGTTATTGGGGATGAAAAAACTGTCGACCTGCAGAAAAAAGCTGTGGGTCCGAGTGGTTTCCAGTCGGCTTGGGGCTTTAAGGACCGACGTTAATTTCGAAGGCTGGTTGTACGGACGTGATATGACAGCGTAGATATAACGTTGTGACAACCTGAAATTGTAAGCTGGGATGTCGTTTTGAACAGTGTTTTGTTACACCAGGTGATGGATACTCTTAGTTACACGGTGTTTTGAAAGGATGTACATGACTGTAAGACCCTTGTAAATTCCGTATTTCCTGAGGCGCAAAACAAACCTTAAGATCTTAGCTTATCTTTAAACAGCAACATTCAATATTAAATATGATACAACCAATTATTTCTTTGAAGCATTTTAACTTATGGGAGGGTCAATTCAATGTTTTATCTTTTTCTGATAACTGTTTGAGATAACAGCTATTGTTGCCTCAGTTATTTTGTTTACATTCATGCTAAAACCTAAAAACATGACCATTTATTGCACCATATACTTATAAACAGTCACATATGTGACGCCTAACTCTTTCCATTTCATAGCTGTTTTTAAGCAGAATTTATCACTAGATTTTCCAAAATCAGTATATTTGCCATGACAATTTGATTTAAAATGGAAACGTCACAATACATTTGAAGGAACACTCTTGTCCAAACTTCTCTGCTGATGCAATCATCCAAACCAAACTAGTTTACATGAAGACATAAAAAATATAATAAAAGAGCACAAGTTGAAACTGCCCTTTACTATATAATGATCCATTAGCATGTATCATTTTATCTCAAAACATATCTTATCATATAGCTAACAGGCTTCTGTTTAAGGATAATTTCTTGTCTCTTCCATCTCATACTTGATCAATTAGTTGACAAGTTCTCAGACTTCTTTTCTCAGAAGATTTCCACAATCAGAGAATCACTATCACATGATGACGTTCCACACAGTGACCCCCAACCAGCAGCTGCATTTCCATGCCTATCCCATTTCCGACCAACAACAGAAGCAGAGATTGTGAAACCTGTTTCTCAGTCACCGACAAAGTCTTGTATTCTTGACCCTATACGTACATGGCTTCTCAAAAACTCGCTGGATACCTTTGCCCCTATATTGACCTCTGTTGTCAATAAATCTCTTCAGGAGGGTGTGATGCTGGATACATTGAAACATGGAGTTGTAACTCCACACTAAAGAAGAAAAGTTTAGATCAAGAACTCTTATAAAATTATCGGCCTGTCACAAATTTACCATTCACCGCAAAGTTGATTGAACGTGTGGTCACAGCAGGATTCAAGGAACACGTGACCTTAAATGGGTGTTTCGAAGTTATGCAATCAGCATACCGGAATTTCCACTCCACGGAAACCGCACTCGTTAAATCACACAGTGACATCCTGAGAGCTGTTGACAAAGATGGTGCTGCAGTATTGGTTCTAATTGATCTGAGTAGTGCCTTCGATACTATTGACCATTCTATTCTGATGTCCACACTTGAGGCCAGGATGGGTATTAGAGGCACTGCTCTTCAGTGGTTTGAGTCCTACATATCAGGTAGACATCAGTCGGTGATCATTGATGGTCACATCTCCAGTCCTAAGAATCTTGCTTTCGGCGTGCCTCAAGGATCGGTTCTTGGACCTCTACTTTTCACCATTGACACATCTCCTCTACGTGATATCGTCAGATCCTTCAACCTTGAACTGCATTTATATGCTGACGACAATCAGATTTACATATCTTTCAAACCCATACTTTCTTCATCAGCCGTGTCATAAATTCTCACCATTGAAGAGTGTGTCAGCTGCATCAAAAACTGGATGTCGTCACACTATCTCAAACTGAATGATGATAAAACAGAAGTTATAGTTTTCCACCCTAAGCGTCTCCAAACCAGTATCTCTCTTCAAAAATTCAGAATCGGTCAGCGTGAGATTCAGCCAAAGCCTGAGGTGCGTAACTTAGGAGATATTTTTGATACCCCACTGTCCATGGAACCACACACCAATAACATCTGTAGAAGGGCGTACTGTCACATCAATAACATCTGTAGAAGGGCGTACTACCACATCAATAACATCTGTAGAAGGGCGTAGTGCCACATCAATAACATCTTTAGAAGGGCGTACTACCACATCAATAACATCTGTAGAAGGGCGTACTACCACATCAATAACATCTGTAGAAGGGCGTACTACCACATCAATAACATCTGTAGAAGGGCGTACTGCCACATCCGCAACATCGGCATGATTCGACGATACCTGGACGTCAAGACTACAGTATCTCTTATTCAGGCATATGTAACATCTCGTCTCGACTACTGTAATGCTCTTCTTGTGAGTCTCCCAAATCATCTTATACACAAGCTTCAGAAGGTACAGAATACTGCGGCCAGAGTGATCTCTCAGTCAAAGAAACCGGACCATATTACTCACATTCTTCACTCACTTCATTGGCTTCCCGTCCATTACCGCAAAAACATAAAACTCTTCTCCTTGTTTTCAAAAGTATCCTTGGTCTTGCTCCTCAGTATATCTGTGATCTGTTCCACCGTTATATACGCCTGCACGTTCCCTCCGATCAAATGACCAGTGTCTTTTGACAATTCCTGTGACTAGGACAAAAACATATGGTGACAGGTCACTCGAGGTGGCTGGCCATCATCTCTGGAACAATCTCCCATCTTAGCTGTTCTTAAATCAAATCTAAAGACTTGTCTCTTCACTGAAGCATTTGATCTCTATGTGATATCAATGCCATCTTTGAGCCAAAGCGCCTTTGGGCGGTTCACGGATATTAGCGTTATACAAGTATTTGTATGTATGTATGTTAACTATAAACTTCAACGAGAATAAAGAAGCCTCCCATCTAAACAAAGGACAAGTCACTGAACAAGTTTAATCCATTGTGATCAATGAGTGATGCTTATTGAAAAAAAAACGGTATTGATTCACGAACTCAATGTGGCTTTTGCGGCGATTCGCGGTACCGAAATTTGTACTTGAAAAGTGGCTTTAGGGGCAATTGGTATTTTTCAAATGTGGCTTTCCCAGGCGGACACCCAATATGGGCGGTGTGCTGTGTTGTCAAGGCCACCATTCTCCCAACCATGCCCTGGATGAACCCCCAATCCACGCTGCCAGGTTGCACCAGAACATGGAGACTCTTATAGTCCGTTTGCCTCAACAGCGGACCAATGAATTGCAATCTAACTCGAAAACTAATAAACATATAATACTCAATGAAACACTGATCATAATCAACACATCAGACCAACTCTGTGATTTTTTTTGCAGAACTTATGCCTTAAAAATAAAAAAGTTGTTTAACAAACTATCATCAACATATTGACACAGTTCACTGTTTGTTACGAGGGAGGAGTGCAAAGAAAGGGACAGCCAGGTGTGCGAGAAACAATGAAGACGGCACAGCACAGGTTGATGAATCTATAACTTTGTCGGCACTTGTGCACGTGCTTCTCGTACACCTGGCTGTTCCTCTCTTTGCACTCCTCCCTCGTAACAAATAGTGAACTGTGTCAAAATTTTAATGATAGTTTGTTCAACAACTCTTTTATTTTTAAGGCATAAATTCTGCAAAAAAATCACAGAGTTGGTCTGGTGTTTTCATTATGATCAGTGTTTCATTGAGTATTATATGGTTATTAGTTTTCGAGTTAGATTGCAATTCATCGGTCGCTTTTGAGGCAAACAGACTATAGTAGTGGACTCCTTGTGGAGTTGCAGAACTGGCTGCAAACCAGCACGAGGTTGACTCACACAGAAGTAATAATTACCAGAAACTTTCCTGTAGGACCCCTCCCCCTCCCCTTTAACAGCCAATGTGTCTCTTTACATTGATCATTCCCACATTCTAAAAATCAAAAGTTTTCACAAAGTTTATTATTTCTAATGAATATAGAATAGATTTACTGTGTCCTTGTACTTTCTTTTGCCTTCTGCTTTACATGATTTGCAAGAACACACAAACACAAAACATGTTTCATCTATTATGGAAATTTATTAATTCATGTTTATGGAAAGAAGAATATACATAAGATTCATGGCACACAAAATAATTGTAAGATCTAAATTTCAAAAACGTATGTCATACTTCATGCATTCAAACTAGCATACAAAATAATTATGGAATAGTGTGATATTGCCCCATGAATACTCAATTACATGTACCCTGAATGATATGGTAATTCCTTTTTACACTGGGATGTTTATTGCATATTCACTAATTGGTTACTATGTTCCATGTGAAATATAACACACACAAATATTTAACGTACACCCATTTCTTTCCTATTACTATGTTAATCTGTCAGAGCATGTCTGATTAACTACAGTAAGATTAACCAATCAGGTGCTCTTGAAATTTGTTGAGTAGTATATATATGCAATAAAACCCTGCCCATGTTTGGCATAACAGTGGATAAATCTAGGAGACAGCAGTTTAATAGTAAAATGTCATTCTTGTATTGCATTGTGTCTTATTTTTGATAGGTTATTACACTTGGAAACAGTGGTATTATCACTTTATTGCATTTTATTCACAAAATAAAATCACAAATCATTACTGAATATTCATGGTTACACATTTTCCACTCTGTAAAAAGCAACTGTAACAATGGTAAGGGTATTGGATCTCAAAATAATGACCTGATTCAAACAAGGCAATTTGATAAAAGCAGTACCACAGATAAGTGAGTTTATTTAAATTGCCTTCAGCATGTATTCTTTTCAAACAGAGTTTCTGTTACATACTGAACCCCAAAAATAAGGCATCATTAACATTTTTGAGGATGCTTTTTGTTGTGAAGACTGAGCACAAAGTTTGATATAATACATATGACCCGTGAAGATCCGGGTTGGAATTGATCTTCAGGAACCCAAGCTTGTTGTAAGAGGCTATTGGGTGGTCAGGCTCGCTGACTTGGTTGACACGTCCCAAATGGGTAGATCGATACCCATGCTGTTGATCAGTGGATTGTCTGGTCCAGACTTGTTTATTTACAGACGCCACCATATAGCTGGAATATTGCTGAATGCGGCATAAAACTAAACTCACTGAATCATATAATAGATCATCCCAAATATATAATATATAAAATCCCATTTTGCTGAAGCACAAGTGGATGCTGGGCCAGCTACCATAAATCCTTGAATAGATGCCCATCACCTAGGTATTTCAGACCTCTTACACTTAAACACCTATTCAAGAAATCTATTTGTTTAACACAAAAACTATTAACGTCCATAGGGGATGTTCTAAAGTATACTGTATACCTCACATATGGTAATAATAAACTATCTGTGACATCATAAATGTAATATTGCCCCGAATCACCATCCCTATATCTTTACAGCCCTACCTGTGATACCGTTACCTTCAGTTACTACTAACAACAATTATGCATGTACAGTATATATAATCTGTCACTATCTACCATCTAGACAGAAAATGTATAACCCTGGAATCAACTGTACAGGTCACTGATTCCCTGAACTAACGATTGTCATGCTATACCATGTATATATTATTGAGATTTACAGGATTTTCTAACAACCACTTCAAACCAAACTGTTCAACATAGTTCCTTCGGTAGGGATGCACAGTATACCCCGGCATTAGTAGAACCGCGCTATTTTGCCTCCGGTTCGGTATACCGTAATGCAATAAAAAAATTCCGTATTTTGGGGTTTTGTACCATCATTATATTAACCTTTTTAAACCTTTTCTAAAATGTCTAGAAATTGTATCATTTTATGCATTTCTTTGCTGGATGGCTGCTATTTTCCCGGAAGTAAGTTCTCATATACCGAACCAAAGGTCTTGTACCGCAATACGTACCTTATTGTGGTAAGAGCGTTTCACCCCTATCCTTCGGAAGCTGTTAATCAATGCAATCCCATAAAATCATATCTTTCACTCCAATACAAGACAGTTCTGTGCTATGATCTGAGGACCCCTCCATAGAAGAAACCAGAAGGTGAACAGTGAGAGCACTCTGACCATCCAACCTCAAAAAGCTCTTGAGCCATTCAGCAATCAGCTGTTAATAATATGACTTTATTTATTATCAACCTGGATTCTGAAATTGCAAACTATGCAAATGAAACTCCACACCAAACAAAAACACTCCTCAGGTAGTCTGTTTTGGGTGTACATGCCATGGGACTCAGAAAGTGAGTGAGTGAGTTTAGTTTTGCACCGCTTTTACCAATATTTCAGCAATATCAAGGTGGGGAACACCAGAAATGGGATCCACACACTGTACCCATGTGGGGAACTGAACCTGGGTCTTCAGTGTGACAAGCTAATGCCTTAATCACTAGGCTACTCCACCGCTCCAAGACAATGTTAAAATATTCACTGAACTGTCTACTTTGGGAACTTTTCATTTTAGTGGGTTTTTTTATACAGCAATTACATTTGCTTGTTTAAATGCTTTAATCATTTGTAGTGAGAGTTAAACAGTCTCCACACTGATTGCTTCTGACGAAGTTCCCCTGATACAAACTACCAAGACATGGGCTCAGATCTTCATGCACGGCGTTAGAGTATTAGAGAAAAAAATATGATCTTATTGAGAATGTATATCAACACATCATTTCCTGACACTTTTCTCATTTCAAAAATAATATTTGTGATGCATAAACTATAGATCTCATTACCAAAGTATTCTTCAAACAACCTTCTCTGAATAAATGTTTGAGCATCTCTGCATGGAGCTATTAATCTTGTTTCAGTTTCAAAGAATGGTTTCTCTTTCTAAAAATTCAGAATCTTTGACAACTTACCTTGTCACAACTAATATCCAAATCAATCACTTCACACCCATTGTGAATTTCAATATTCTACCCACATAGTGTTACACCTAGTAACTAGATATACATATGTACACAATACCTGGGCTAAAATGGCAGGCCTGCAAAGGTGAGCTGTTTCTTACGCTTCTTACGTTCTTTTTGCAACATTTATTTTTCACTTAATTTAAAATCTCCTGACAACACCAGCCTATACTTAACCAGACACATTACAAAATAGTTTGTGATAGCAGATTTGACATAAGTCAGCATCTTCTGCCAAACCTGTACCCCACAAAGGGAAAGTTGATGGATTATGTATAAAATACAGAACATGCCCTACCTTATCTCCAACATCAAACACCTAGTGATGTGACTGTGTACAGCTACAGTAAATTAACAACATGCGGCTTATAAAGCTGCTCTGTCTGCTGAATTCCCTACCTGTGATGAGTATGGCTATACAGGTTCACAGGATACAGGCTATACAGGTGCACAGAGCTCTTATCCTTCTTTCTTGTTTACAGATTGAACTTATGAGGGTTTTCATAAATGTGAACATGTCTCATCATCTTCATCATGCTTGGTGTGTTCATCTTTATCATAGTGTCATCTTTATCATGTTTGTGGTGTCCATCTTAATAGTGTTTGTGGAGTTCATCTTTATCATGGTGCCATCTTTATCATGTTTGTGGTGTCTATCTTTATCATGTTTGTGGTGTCCATCTTTATCATGATTGTGGTGTCTATCTTTATCATGTTTGTGGTGTTATCTTTATCATGGTGTCACCTTTATCATGTTTGTGGTGTCCAACTTTGACGTTTGTGGTGACCATCTTTATCGTGTTTGTGGTGTCCATCTTTATCGTGTTCATGGTGTCCAACTTTATGTTTGTGGCATCTATCTTTATCATGTTTGTGGTGTCTATCTTTTCTTTATCATGTTTGTGGTGTCATCTTTATCATGTTTGTGGTGTCTATCATTATCAGTAATGACTAATTGTTCTTTTGGGACATGTCATCGGAGAGAGTTACTAGAAGGTAACAAAACAGTGTCTTCCTTTCATATAATTTTTGACTCAAGAAAACATAAAACCATAACTTTAGTAATTAGACTGTAAAACTCGGTCCAAGCAAAACAATGGAGCAACAACGTATCTATCATTTAACATGTGACATACAAAGTCATCCTGTCAAATATCTAAACATTTACATAATGTGTCTTCATGTGAGAATCTAAGGTGGTGCTCCATAGGTATTCCTCACCACAGATGAAACACTTGAACGGCTTCGCACCATCATGGCGCCTCATGTGCATGTCCAATGTCACCCGCTTC
Source organism: Haliotis rubra (assembly GCF_003918875.1). Taxonomy (NCBI): domain Eukaryota; kingdom Metazoa; phylum Mollusca; class Gastropoda; order Lepetellida; family Haliotidae; genus Haliotis; species Haliotis rubra. The sequence continues at coordinate 5,320,743 of NW_025766968.1, read as the reverse complement.
GTGAACTTTTTCCCACACTTCTTACAGTCAAAGAACTCCCTGGTTGAGTGGAAGTTGGTGTGGTGCTCCAACAGGCTCTTGGTGGAGAAGGACAGATCACAGTGCTGACATTTGTAGGGTTTTTCAATGAAGTGGGATTGGATGTGAGTGTCCAGGTCCTCCTTGTTGGTGTACTCCTCCCCACAGATACCGCACTTGAACTCATTACCCTCCTGGTGACCCACGGCATGTTCCATCAATCCTCTCCGTCCTCCGAACTGCTTGCCACACAAGGTGCAGCGGTAGGGGTTCATGACGTCATGCTTCTGCATGTGTCTGCGGTAGGCACTGTTTTCTTCATAGTTCATACCGCAGACAGTGCATCTGTATGGATTCTCGTCCGTATGCTTACGGTGATGTCGCTTCAGACGGACTTCTGTTGGGAACTTCTTACTACACACTGTGCACACAAATGTTTTCTCAGTATGACTCTCCATATGCTTGGTGTATTGGCTTCTACGTGCAAACTTTTTGTCACAGACTTCACAAGAATAAGGAGTTTCTCCAGTGTGATGACGCACATGCATGTTGAGAGCTGAACTTTGTCGGAAACACTTGCCACACATTTCACACTGGTACGGTTTTTCCCCAGTGTGGACCCTCATGTGGATCCGCAGTGGTGGTAGGGTCCGGAATGTTTTCCCACAGACATTACACAGGTGGGGCTTAATGTTTGTGTGGATCTTCTGATGCTCCAACACACCACGTCGCGAAGAAAACTGCTTCTCACAGATCGGGCACTTAAGGTCCTGAGTAGTTCTTTTAACATAGAACTGTTTCGATAATGTATATGGACTATAGTTTGTTTGGTCAAAGTGTTTACCACAGTTGAAACAATCAACCATCTCCGTTGAGCTGTAGATCTTGATTTTACTCTCACACTGATCACACTGAAAGAGACGATAGTAGCGATGATTCTGACGACGATGTTTCTGCAGTTCATTTTTAGAACCAAACAGCTTCTTACAAGTACTACACTTCCATTTATAGGGATTTTCGTCTACTTGAGTTCCGATTGTCTTCACCACTTTTGGTTCTTCTGACTTTGGTTCCTCTGGTGTGGCATCAACAATGTCTCCACCTTCAACAACAGGCTCATCTACTTTTGCTGCAACATCTTCTCCCTCATTCAACTTCTTCAGTTTCTTTAACTTCTTCTTCTTCTTGTCCTTCAATTTCTTTTTCTTCTTTTCTTCAACGGGCTTTGGCTTGAAGGAGCATTCCTTACAAGCATTTAAGTAGGTTACTTTTCCATCTTCAATTTTTGCGATTACAGACATTATTTTCTCCACATGTTTCATGCATACCTGACATATGTCTTCTGGAGTTTTAACCTTAGGTATAACTATAGGAGGAGCTGGGATTTCAGGGACTGGAACTGGTGGTAATGGCTCTGGTTGAACTTCACCCCTCCCTGCAGCAATCTGTGAGTTCTCCCGAGCTAAACAAGCATTACAAGTATCAAAGAACACACTCTTACCATCCTCTCCAATCTTAAACAACACCGACTTATCTGGTTCTACAAGCTCCTTTGCACAGAAGTGACAAGCCTTGACCTTTGGTTTTCTGCCACTACCTTTCTTTCGTATCTTCGGCATCTGAAGAGTTACGTTGTCCAACATCACTTGGTTTACCTGCCCATCATCTTCCTTTCCTGTTCGTAGAACTGTCATCTTTTTCTTCTTCTTCTGAGATTTATCTTCCTCCACTTCTTTCTGGAATGGGTCCGTGTTGTAGTCGGAATGAAACTGAGCCCTGAGTTCCGTCAGTTGACAGTTGTCGATGGTCTGGGTGACAACCGCAGGCTGAGGAAGGGTGTTCAATGTATTCACAGAGTTGAGAGTGTTAATAGTGGCACTAAAAGAGTTCACTGGATTGTTCACTTGTGGTAGAATGTTGGTATTGCTTGCATTGATATTGAGATTAACATTACTAAGTTGAACTGTCTGGTATGTTGTCATGCTGTCCTGCATGTTATCGGGTGTCATTATCATCAGCGCAGCTTTGTAAGCCTCAGATGATTGATAGTTCACATTCTCTCTTTGGGGCTGCATCATATTTCTGGAATACCCATGATCCTTTGCTTGAGTCACCATGGTATTCCCAGGATGTTGCTGCATTGACCCTCCGTTCATGGACATTTGGGCATAGCTGCAACTCTGCCCTGGAAGTGTGGGTTGCATAGCTGTCCGTGGAATTCCCATAGTCCGTGGCACTCCCATACTCTCCTGCTGTGTCTGCATGCAGATGTTACCCAGCATCTGTAGCCCGTCCCCCATGTCCATCCCCGTGGGAACCATGTGTACTGGCCTCATGCCCCCAATGTTTCCCATGGGGGGAGGAGCATGGATGTTTGGAGGGGCTAGATGCTGGGCCTGGCTGGCTTGAGGCATGGGGATGTGACCTCCCATGTTCATAGTGTTATGATGAGAGACTGGGGTGTGCTGGACTTGCCGCACCTGCGCCTGATTCAAGTTGGGAATGTAGTACTGGAAGTCCTCGGTGACCACCAGCACATTCTCATTGTTATCTGGCATTGGCAGATCCATTGTGGGGATCTTCAGTGATCAAACGTGCAGAGCTTCAAACTGAAACATAGATACAGAAAGCATGAAGACTTTGCCAACACTTGTTGAATCTGAAAACTCTCTAATCATTTTCAATATGCCATGTGACAATGATACCTTCATTAGCTTGTGTAAATTCCAACCTTGAATAAAGTTTACAGTGAAAAGAAATCTTATCAAAAGTAGATCATAATTCATGTTACAGCCAAAGACACTGTACCTAAGGTGATGCTGGTAACATGCGTTACCAGCATCCCAACATGGCGGCAGGTAAGATCGATTGGCGATTATTTCCCTCGAATTAGCAGTCTTCCACTTGTATACAATCAAAATTATTGAACACACTGATAAACCTTGATGGTGCAAATACATTCAATGCAATGAATTTGCTTATTAATGTCTATGTGTTGAAGAATAAGCATTTTTAAAATCGAGCGAGGATGTCGATAACTCAACCGATAACCAGACTTTGAGTTACCGACAGCCTCGCTCGATTTTAATAATACATATTCTTCACCACATAAATAATTTTGATTGTATACACGTGGAAAACTGCTAATTCGAGGGAAATAATCGCCAAGCGATCTTACCTGCCGCCATGTTGGGATGCTGGTAATGCACGTTACCAGCATCACCTTAGGTACAGTGAAAGGAAGACCAGAGGTCATTCCATCACAGGTGACATCAGAATGACTTTTCATAAGACCAATTATAGTCTCTCTTATCAGATCAGGACAAAGACAGTCTGAATGTGTTCTCTAATTGTCAGCTTCAGAAAAGTGTTTTGAATGTCATAGTTACTAGCTGTAAGACTGAATCCACTCAGACAGTGTTCACGAATAGTGTCTGACCCTCTGACAAATCCGGCAGATTCGCCAACGGTCAGACAGAAGTCTACAACCCGCCGGCCCCAGTGTCTGACTGTATATTTCACAATGACTTTGACTGAAGTTGTTTTATGTGACATGTGACACTTGTTTGCTGTTTATAAATCTTATGTTTGTTAATAATTTCAATGTCAATTATAAGAAATATTAAATCTGAAATGTTTGTTTAATTTTATTCCATGGGTCCTGTGCATTTTCAATGGGTCAGACAGACATCTGAAACTTACAGGACCCAATGTCCTGTGACTTTGAAACACCATTCGTGAACACTGCTCAGAGCAGAAATGTACCTATTTTACAGAAAATCATTGTTTGTGCAGAAGTCTGCCACAGAATTAGTCACAGTCACTGTATAAATTGAACATATGACTCAAAAGCTGGTTTTAAATGTATAAAAAGTGCATAGGTTAAATGGAATGAAGTTATGATGTGAATTGTGCATTGTGTAAAATCATAACAGACGAGAAGACATTATCATCAATATCCCCCGCCACAGTGTTCTATTCCTGTTTGGTTCCTGTTTTTTAACTCCACCATGACATTCATGTCCTGAAAACACATACCATAAATAACGGTTTCTGAGAAAATCTGTCCCCATTGGAGATACCATGTACCAAATCAAGAAATGTATGACAAGCACCATAACTCTGTAACAAATTGTAACATGGTTTCCATTTTCGAACTCCCTCAAGGCATTCATGTCTTGAACACACCTACCAAATTTGGTTTCCCTATCTATAACGGTTTCTGAGAAAATCTGTCCCCATCATCTCTGACGGATGGACGGACTGAGCTCAAACCTTTAGAATACCCCTCCCACTTTGTGGCAGGGGGAAATAACTAGGAAAGTTTGTGTTCGATGGAAGAAGTTAAAGAGATAAAATTACAAACCATTTTTAAACAGTTTATGCTATGACAAATTATTAAATTCCTGAATTTGTTCTGAAGTCAAATCGAATTATGATCACGTTTTTGTTCACCAGAAAAGTGTCTGTATTTTTACACTAGTAATCTCTATCTTAAACTATTCTAGCCTTGACTGATCATACATATGCCTGCCAAAGTGAAACTGGTGCAAAACTGTTGAAAATACCAAAAAAAAGTCTACAAATTTGCAGAATTATCAAAATTTGTCAGAAGGATGTTTTTCTAAATTGTCACCAGAATCTTATTTAATAATATTTTCTGCCTGGGGACAGGAACAGAACAGCCATAATCGTGATAACACAACTGATAAAACATTCCTTTAAAGAATTAATTGCAACAATAACTGTGTTAGGATGGAAAATATATCCTTTTACAATTTTGCTTAAGCTAAGCAATCAGCTGTGTATGTGAAATACAAATTTCTTTTGAGTGCCTTGTTTCCTCATTAAAGAAGTTAGTGTCAAGTGAAATATAAAACAACAGAACGTGCCAGTGCCCTTCGTTTATAGTCAAGCGATATACAGAACCACAATCACATAATACTAGAACGTTTCAAGCTATTATCATGATTATTGTCTGTATTACACGGATGAAAGAGTAGCTGTTTGGTTCCGTGAACGGTATATTTATTCCCACCACGAGTTATCTGCCCTTGCTGGCGATTGCGATACTATATAAACAGATTTTATAAGTAACAAATTCAATCTACATACACTGTAACCACGAGGTTGTCATCAGAGTGTAGTAGAAAATATCAAAATCCAAATACACTCGATCAAACATGTCACAAATTATTAACCTTTGAGCATTGGAATAAAGAACTGTACTAATATGTTACATTTCGTCCAAAAAGAACTCCTTTAAATCCATTTCTAACGGTAATTAATCACTTACTCATGTGTAAGTATCTTGTGTGCTGTAGTTTGATAGCCGTGGCGTGTCACTGCCTGCGGGTATGTACATTTCAGTGCAATACATCCGGATATTTGACAAGAAAACCTTTGATTCTGACAAGCACCTGTCTGGACAGCATTATACAGGTGGCGCAGTTTCAGGAGGAGGTAACTCCTACGTTTTAGGAAGACGATTCAGTTTGGTGGTTGAGCGCATGCCTTCTAAAGCAAGGGTTTCACCCGTTTTGTGCTGATTAAATAAGCTAATGGTACAAATCAAATATGGTCATACACATGATGCAAACCACTCTCACATATGCAAATCCTTTGGTCAGGAATTCCTTTTTACTGGACAAATTTACTGGACTTCTAAACAAATTGAATAGCGAAAGAGGTATATAAATACAAGAAAAGTGGAAGTAATGCAAAATCCGCTAATCTGAGATATGTTTCAAAACATCTAAATGTAAATAAGGGGTTCTCAACACATCGAATTATGACGAATCCATATTTTCACCTATGACTACTTATCATTGTGATGAATAAATGAAAAGAAAAACAATAGAAATGAAATTTCATTTAAGAGTTCAGCTTACCACTGCCATTTGTATCTCGCCAAAATAAAATCGTACGCTTCGATTCAATACGCGCTGGTTGAATTTCTTGATGCATTTATTATCCAGATACTGAAGTCATTTCTCTCAAGTTCGAGGTAGTTCATTAATAACATATCTGTTCACTTGTAAGTATATGATTCCTCACTTGAATTAAAATTTCCCTATGTCATCTTCACTTGAATTGAAATGTTCCTATGTCAAACCTATACGTGGTGTCCCCAGCATAATAGGTCTTGAATGATGTTCAAAGTGGATTAGGGGCGGTTTGGTGGCCCAGTGGTTAAAGCGTTAGCTTCTCACGCCGAAGACCCGGGTTCGATGCCCCCACATGGGTACAATGTGTGAAGCCCATTTCTGGTGTCCCCCGCTGTGATATTGTTGGAATATTGTTAAAAGCGGCGTAAAACCCAACTCACTTACTCAATCACTCAAAAGTGGATTAAAACGTATCTCCGATAACACGGTAATCTGGCACACTGACCCCAAAACAAATATATCCAAAAGCCCATGCACGTCTATCATATTTGTCAAGTCGATCTATATTAATGCAGTTTCGAGAATAAAGTAAGCCAAATATATTATATTCCATATACTGTTTTCTACTGTAAAATATGTTCATTTAAGTTCAAATCTGGTAAAAGAAGTATAGTCTGGGAAGCGGCTGTAAAATATCCCGTTACTGCCTCGAACCCGCGCAAGACCCGCGGTGGATTCGTAGACGTTATTAAAATGGGAAAAGTTTAACCTCAATGATGATGAAAATCGACGAAAAGTGTTTGCATTTTGTTAAATAAATAAAATATATCAGGTAAGTATGATCGGCGGTGAAAATATGCTTAAAATAATAAAATAATATAATATGCTTCACAGCGGTCCACGTCCGACAAATTGGTGTAAAATTAAAAGATATGTATTAGGTAAGTATCGTTATTCAACATTCAACTACGCAGACCAGCAGAGAAGTAGCAGAAAACACTTCTTAAGAAACGCATCTCCTACACAGAGTATTTCGCAATCAAAATCACAACAACTCAGGGAAACCTGTTAATCCTCCCACAACAATGAAAACAGTCGGGAAATTATGATGAGTAGACTAATTTTGTCCTTATCATCAGCCTTATCATCGTCGACGAACCCTACATCTCCTTATCATCATTTTCGTTATACACATTCTAAGTAAAAATCAAACTTAATATATACTATTATTCAATTATTAATACACGTCTACGAAATCACCGTCTACGAACCAGTCTGGGTTACGAATCCATCGCGTCTACGAACTGGTTTAGTCTACGAAATCACCGTATCCCTATCGGAGGATAAACAATGTGGCTCGTCGTTATATTATTCATTTATTGTGGTAATATAATGTACTTTTTAAAGACAAAATCGTTTCTGTTTAGTTTACCTGAAACGGCTAGCTAATGCTCAAGAAATGAATTTATTCTGTGTAATATTTGATGGGGGCAATATAAAGATCAATGTAGAAATCTTCATCGGTATTGGAATACGTATACATTAATAGCAAACTGTCTACCGACTGCTTTACTTTATGTAATGTTCTTAAACAAATTGCTGTACGATGTACTAAAAGTTTTGATAGAGGTGAATAAATATGAATATATAATTAACATAAAAGTAAGAAACTTGCCTTTGTTTCCAATCTGATTATGATGCCATACCGAGGCACCCCGACTGTAATACGAACTATCATCCATACCTCGTATTACGTTTTTTTTTACACTTAAGAAACATTCGTTGACATCTTTTAATCAGTTGAACGACTATAAAACATCTCACAAACTTAAAAGAGATCATATACCCAAACCGTCATTCAATAATTTACAATGCGACGCAACACCCCTCATTTCAGCACAAGTAAGCACTGCCGTACGACAACGTATAATGTCCGAAAACCTATGATCCGACGATAGCTACTACTACTACTACTGCTGCTGCTGCTACTACTGTTACTGTTACTGCAGTTGTCATTGTTGTTGTTGTTGTTGATGATGACGATGATAATGATGATGATGGTGGTGGTAGTTGTGGCGGCGGTGGTTTGGGAGGAAATGAGTGTTGTCAACGGAAAAAAATATAATCTATGAATTATCCTCGATAGTAATTATACTGCAGAAACGAGCCAGTTTTTTCCGATTTTTTTCATCTCAAATTTGAAAGAACGTGCATTTACTACTGATTATATCAAGGTAAACATGTTGGATTTTACAAGTTTAGGTCAATGTAAGTGGATTAAAGATTTAGAAGATTTGAACCTCTGATATGAGCAATAAAACATTCCAAAAAGTAACAACCGTGAAATTACAGTTACCTCCCTTAGACCATCTGGAGCTCTACTTAAGGCAACAGGTGTGTCCAAGTTGCAAGAAGTAGAGCATAGATCTGCATCTCTCAAAAAAGTCTAAGTAACGACAGTAAGTGTGTTTTATTGGATTAGTACAAACTAGTTTTTCAGCTTTTTAATACTTTTTAACGACCCGAAGTAAATCATGCACGGACGATAATGTGACATTTGACACCCGTTGGCGTTTAGTTTTAAACAGTTCTGGTCCATTGCCAATATTGACAGAAAATGGCTGCATGGAATCAAAATGTCACCGGCACTGTGCATTTTTGTAGGTTTACTTGTGGATCCCCTTTTCAGACACTTCGTCTCCATCTATGTACCCTGTCTTTTTCAAAACGCTGGATCAACATCAGAAATCTGAACACTTGACAAACGCTTCCCATATGAGCATTCGGTGTAAGTCAGAAAAAGTAGCCCGTGCATTTTTATCCAGGGGACAAATCATTACAGTATCCTTATACAGTTTCACAGCTTCAACCCATTCACATATCCATCTAAGGTATGTTAATATTGAATTATGGGTATTACTTTTCATGATACTAACATCTACTTATTCACAGTTCTTGTGCATAAAAAGGCTTTGGTTTCATATGTAAGTTATTGTTGGAACAAAGAGGAAACTAATTATTACAGATTCGTACATCTGGTGAACTGAACAACCCATTCCGTGGAGATTCGTACCCAGCAATATTTTTGTTCAAACTTGTACTCAAATATTGGACGACCCATACCCCCTGTACCTATCCAAATGGATCACTTGTACCCCAAAAAAGCCAATCATTGTGAAAATATATAGAGGATATTATATGAGTGCCCATGTCATACTTTGTTTACGACACGAGTGCCCAAATGTTGGCATTTCCCGGGCGAGAGCGAGGGATATACCGATCTTTAGGCACGAGTGTCATAAACATAGTATGATATGGGCAAGAATATATTACCGAAGTCGTCAAATTGAGGAAAATAACCCAAATCTACTTTCAAACATAGGCTGTCTACCTGCCTTCGCTGCATGTAGAAGGCAACGTCACAGAAGAAACGTGACGTCATAGCATTGTTCATGACGTCACGTCACCATGACAAAGTGATATTTTGCCCTAGGGCATCGTATGAAAAATATGAACCCAGATATGTTCGCCCTCGTAGGTAATAAATCTTTATTACTCACCCGTTGAAGATATCACTGTTTAATAAATCTACAATGATATTAAACATTTAGTAATAACATCGTGTGATGCCGGACGTATGACGTCATAATTGTTTACAGTTATGACCTCACAATGCTAATGCCTCTTGTCACAATGGCATTAGACCTTGCCTGGCTCATGGAAAGCTGAGAGTCATCACATTGTAGGACATTTCTATCAATTTATGTTGGAGAGTAATAAACAGAATACTAAACTAGCTTCCGTAAAATACCATTTTTTATAAAATTCATGAAAGATTTAGTATCAAACTCACTTTTGCTCGTTTGATACCAAATCATTAACTCATTTAATGAAAATATCTATTGAACTGCAGCATATCGAGTACATGGACTAAACTTGATCGAAACGAGTGGCTTTCTCAACTGAGACTTCGTTTGATTTCTGCTTCTAGTAACACGTGTTGTACATTCACCTTTATGTTCTCTCACGGACTTCCAAGCCTACCTTTTTTATATGCCAAAACAACTGCCAAATATAGCGCACAGATGTATATGTTTAAGAAATACAGTTCAGTTAACCCCCATGTATAGTGTAATAGAGTAAAGCTTTGCCGTGAACTATTATAGTTAAATCATGAAGATGATTCCGTTCGAGTGCTTAATGTTGTAATAGTTCAGGGAAAGCTGTACTTACATGAGTATGAAGCGAAATATAATTCTTTTGTACGATGCCAAATTATATACTTGAGGACAATTCATCTAAAGCACAAAGCAATAAGAAAAACAATGTTGTGGGTTACCTACATTAACAATTGTTCAGGGCTAACTGACATGCTGTTCTATGAATGTGTCTGCACCCCTACACAAAACCACGAAAACAAATGATACAAAGTTTCAACATGATCTCTTTATTATTTCAATTACATTTATGATTTTCGTAAACCACATGGGACAATATGAATGTCACATTTTAAATGCCAGTATGTTTAGATCAATACACCCAGATGAAGCTGACTAGTCATGTGACATTCTACTGATGCATTGTGGGACTGTGGACATAGGTCTAGTTAGCAACCATTGCTGCGTTACTGTTTAATTGTGCATCAAGCTGAGGCATTTTTTTCATCGAAAACGTAATGTTTCCATCTGTGATGTTCCATTAGCAACTGCAAACCATGAAACGCGCTGTAAGAGATTGTACATGGCAATGGCAACTGACGTTCATCATGATGTCGGTTACCAAAGGGTATATATATATGTTGTTTGATTATTTGGGGGCAGACTAGAATGGCTCAGTGATGTCATTTCAGTGTGCCATAATGCAAAAACATACTTTATGCCTGATAAAGTACTGTAGGTGCCTTTGGTCTTTTAGGGAATCATCTTAGAAGACACTATCAAAAACATCTCACCGCATATGTGGAATCGGTAAATATCTGAAACTCTTTGCTTCATGTTTCCATATACAATGTAGTTGTTTTAATTTGTAAATTGTTATTAATATTTCTTTTAGACAATATAAATGAATGAAAATATGCATACATATATAAGAGTAAATACATAGATATCTATGTCCATCCATCCATCCATCCATCCATCCATCCAAACTACTTGATGACTGAGTCACCAAATCATCCACAGCTGGGTATGAGTCAACCAAATTTGGATATGAGGCATCTAAATATGTGTACGGGTCAACCCAAAAAGGTACAAATGCTATACTGACTGACTGACTGAGTTTGGTTTTACGCCGCTTTTAGCAATATTCCAGCAACATCACGGCTGGGGACACGAGAAATGGGCTTCACACATTGTACCCATGTGGGGATTCGAACCCGGGTCTTCGTGTGGTCGAGCCAACGCTTAAACCACTAGGCTACCCCACCACCCCTCACATGCTATAAAATAAGTATGAAAATAATGAGAATATTAGGTATGAGTTAGCCATAAATGTCTGTGGATACGGATAGTCTAGTATCCATTGATGAAATGTATAGTATGTTAGTATGTTCAGAAAACTAAAGTATCTATTTGAGTATAGGTTTTTGTAGGAGATAATGTTATCCAAATTTTTTCTGAAGTAAATGGTTTTCCTAGAAGATATCTCCTTGGTGAGATCAAGCACAGGAATACAAAGTTATACATGTACTCAGGAAAATGTTGGCTTGTTGATAACATGGCTCAATAAGTGAGTGTTTTTGTGTGGGCACAGCTGTGTTTTCAAGTAGATGAATGAGGAGATATCAATACAATTGCATCACAATGGTTTTCAGATCACTGTGACATCATCTGGTTGTTACCATTTATCTCAATTCAGTGAAGCTGAAGTTGCTTACCTTTACATTTTACACTTGAGACACTGGTAACCATTGTTTACAAACTGAAAACAAGTTCAAAGAATAATTTTGGGTAATAAATAAAATCTCATCTTCACATATTAAACCTGTATCGACTTGTCTTTATGTATTTGACATCAAAAGACAGTTGGGTCAGATTCTGTTGTGTACCTACATGCAAAACACGTCCTTCATTCAGAAAGGCTCGCTGACTTGGTTGACACATGTCATCGTATCCCAATTGAGTTGATCAACGCTCATGCTGTTATTCACTGGATTGTCTGGCCCAGACTCGATTATTTACAGACCACTTCCATATAACTGGAATATTGCTGAGTGCAGTGTAAAACTAAACTCACTCACTCATTGTGAATACTCTGTATGAAAGTCAAAATAGTATTTTGTTATCTACTGCCACAGGCTGCCATGTCACATATTGAGTGATTCAGGGTCTCAATAGGGATCATTTTCCAGGACATTGATTTTTATCCAAAATGTCAAAAGTCCAATGTCAAATAGATAGAGGTAAAGTTCATTTAGAAATTAGTTAAATCTTTGAAATATTCAAGAATGTACTAATGACTTCGATCCCTGATGTTGCGTCAAACATTTGTGTTAAATAGATAAATAGTGGAAATTCTGAACAAAATATTTTTGCTACAGATCAACCATCCCCAAATATCCCTTATGTTTTGATCAATATCCTGGGCACATTTGCCACAGTGGCTTTATTCAAGGCCCATTCAAAGTGTTTGATGCTAAAGTTAGCCATCCAAACAAATTACTCTTCCAAGCAAGAGAAATTATATATTAAATTTCTTCTTAAATGTACAGTGGCAAATATGTTTGTGGTATTTATCATAAGATAATCTAGATTTAATGCATTGCAGGAATGGAAATAGTGCTTCATTTGCATGCCATGGCATAGTAATTCTTGAAATAGCACGAATGAAATATTTTCAATGTGCCCTGGTGGCACAATTGAAATTATAAAAATAATATACAACATGATTCATTTAAGGGAAAATGCAATAAATTTGACCAACTGAAATGATTCAAAACCATAATTTATGCACCCGCTTCAACTGTTTATCTGTGGCACTCTCAATCTCGCAGCTAAATATGGGCATGGCCATTTTCAATGCCAGTGCCCATAACAGGAAATCCCATTTTGAATGATAACATAGTTCGTGAGTTAGTTTATGGGTCCAGGACAACTGAAGCTGAAATATTCTTGCAGTCATGATAGTGTTTAGGAAATCCAGCTCACAAGTTTAGAAGTTGATATGATGTTTACTGATTTATTGAACAATAGATTGAAATGACAGAATTGTTGGGATGTTGGAAGCTTAGTTGGATCATGGGCATGATTATTTTCACAAAGGCACGTCTAAATTATCTGTCTGGTGCCCTATGGCACCCATAAAAAATTGCAATTCTATCTCTGCAATACTTAATCTAGGATGCTCCAAAAAGCATATGGAGGATTTAATTATCAAGATAATAGTGGTCAGTAATTATGTAATTTTAGTCTGTTGTCAAGATTTAGGGTGACCTGGCTGGCTGTGTGTCATGGATTGGTGCTCATTCCGTCAGTCACTGGTGTGTCTGTTCCGGGCCTGACCTAGCTATGATGATCTACTTAAAAAAGTATCATAACTTTTTCCTTACTCCTAATAAATACTTGTCCATTGCATGATTCTGACCTAATTATAAGCGTGTGTTTATGAAAAGCATGATGATGATATCAGGTGTTTGCAAAACGGTGAGCATATCCGGCCCAACAAGTGGCACCCATCACAAACACCTATAAAGTCAAATCAATCATTCACTGAAAATGAATGGGAACATGTAGTACAAGTAAAAATCGGGACTAGCTTCAGACATGATTTTGGTTATTGATGCATGAAATAAGAGAATGTCCACCCCATAAAATGATTTTAAAGCTTTACTGAACATGTTGAGTGAGTGAGTGAATTTAGCATTACGCCACTTTTAGCAATATTTAGCAATATCATGGCAGGGGACTCCAGAAAGGGTCTTCACACATCTTGTGGGGAATCGAACCTGGATCTTCAGTGTGATGAGCGAATGCTAACCGCTAGGCTACCCCACCACGCCCTGAACATGTTAAACGTTGTAACCCTGATGAAACAACATTTGAGCAAGAGTTGTATGATGCTCTTTAAAAACTGTAGACTTCCCACACACCTGTTACTGTCATATATATTTCTACAACAAGACAGGTCTGTGTCACATTAAACTGAAAGCTGTGAGAATGAGCACAATATTTATTGATTTATGATTTTAATATATTTTCTTTCTGGATATTATATTGTGTATGAAACACGTGTTAATACTTTGAGACTTACTCCATACAACAGGGCCAAGTCTTACATTATATTGCAGTGCTTTTATCTACCAGAAACATCAAGTGGTATTGCTCTATTTGTGCCAAATAGTAACATGCTCTTGAAGCTATAAGAAAAATTAAGATATTAATTCATAACATTGGTATATTTTAGAACACTTGAATAGATGTAAAATATAATCATGAATTGAATCACTATTGCTTTGCAACAGTTATTTCTCAAACACTATTGGTATTTTTCATGTTTTCTGATATATGTTTCTTGTTTGCAGACAGCACCATGGCCAACGACAATCAGGAATTATCCAAGCTGCTGGCACCCAAAGCAATATTCTTCATTACCATATTCACAAACCTGTGTACAGCAACATGGCCGACCTCCAGCATTTCCCCCGGGCGGGGTCACTACCCCCCAGTGTTCTGCAAGATGTCGCATGTCCTTCTCGATGCCAAAGACAAAGTGTTTAAGTACAAGCAAGATCCTTCTTCCCTGAACACTTACGACAGTTCTTGTGGAGCAGCGGCAGGAATATGGTCCGTTCGCCCCGATGATCAGTCGGACTCAATGACCTGTGATAAGACATACGACGAAGGGTATGTGTTTACGATGTACTTCTACTTTGGCAGTAACTACTTCCATCTCCATTACGACATGATGATTCCCTTGTTTTCTGAGCTGCGTAATAAGGACAAGGGGAAGAAGATTGTGCTCATGCCCTCAGTCGAGTCAGTTCGTTTACAAGTAAGTGTTGGGATTAGTATCCTAAAGTAAAATGGGGTCTAGTGTGTGATAACGAGTACGCTTTTTACGCCACTTTGGCAGTATTCAAGTAAATAATAATTCTCCAAATAGATGAGTTATTGTATTTGATGTTGGATTGCAGTAGTTGATGTTTTGAAATAATTGCATTGATTATTCAGTCTCATTTGGAAATTCGAGCTGGTGTTAAGATTAAGATTATTATCCCAAGCCCAAATAAGTACTAGATCTAGAAAGACCTGCTATCAGTGTATGACATAAAGCCTGTCCGAGATGGTCTAGATTTCTGATGGATGGTCTAAATTTACAGTTAGCCAGCCCGATGGTGTGGTAAAATCTTTAGATGTTCCATACATCTGAGTAAATTCACCATATTTGGTCTGGTTAAATCCATTTTGGGCTGGTAACATTTTGAAGTTACCAGTCCTGATGTCTGGCTGGATTTTTGGCTTATTTCATACATTGCCTCTATCCATCTTTTACATTCAATTTACAAAGCATATGTTTCTTCTTGACACTTTGTGTACATATTAGGGCTGCAATGATTCAGCTCGATTCATCGAAAATGTAATTTGACACCTTGGCTTCAATTTTCGATAACCATTATCACTATTTCGATTCGATATTTGAGTGCTGTTCTGTGTTTAAACATCATATTTTATTTGTATGAAAAAGGTAACATCATTTACATTCCTGATTTCCTAGTCAAATCTTGGAAAAGGTTTTCAGTGCGATATGTTTTGTTTAATAAACTCAGAGTTAAATGACATATGACATTTTTACTTGTATGAAGTATCGTATCGAAAATGATCGAATAGCGGGTCCAATATCAAAAATCAAATCGAATCGAGGTCTGGGTCTGGAATCATTGCAGCCCTAGTAGTACATATGTTGCAGACATGAGAATTAGCCCGCGGATCCACAGATTTCCGGGATTTTTGTTTCATTTTGAACGTTTTTGAGATGGATGTAAATCTGCAATAAAAGACCGGGCCCAAGACCCTCAGCTAAATTTCCAGTGTTTTTGTGCTTTGCCGTTCTCATGTCTGATGTTGATAGTAGTCATAATAGTCACAATGTTCATATAACTTTTCTTTTTATTCTGAGATTTTCATAATTATGCAGTTTATTGTTTAGTACAGTTTAATGATTTTGAGATGTATTCGTAAGTGTGATGCATATGAGATCCTACTATTCCCTGTGTTTATATAGGCTATGTACTGGGAGACACAGGCATTCCAGGATGAATCCAAGTACTGGTACCAAATGCTGAAGGTGAGTGGAGTTTTTTTCATAATGATTCCAAAGGAATCATCATCACTTCTTCATAGATTTGCATTTCACAAAGTTCTTCCACAATGATTAATATCTGGATAGATATTCTGTGTAGTAGAATATGTAGCATTCAGTCACTAATGGATATAAGTCATGAATTGTACCTTGTGAAAACCCTTCCATGGCAATTTATAGTGAAAATGGATAGAATTATCATGAAAGCGCATGTATTTTATCAGAAATGAGCGAAATAACTTGATAATGCCCCCATATTGCTTGACGACAGGCCATTATCATACCTGTTGTTAGGTGACGTCATAAGGAGCTCAGCTGTTGATGTTCAATCACATACGGCTCGTTTGAAATTGGGTTCAATCTTGACGATATTTCTGATTCACATTTGTCACATGTACCTGTGTCATTATGCTCTCTCTTGCTGGTGCCAACCTTAACAATTGTACCATAAATTACAACATGCAGCAATGAAAACATTGACTGGAACTTTAACCTTGTTGAGCAATGAAACAAATGGCAGCTGGTAGTATGGGCAAAGGTCAAGGTCGAATGTCGTCACTGACAATAGTGATGTCATCTGTTTTGTTCTATGACGTTTCCATATTGTAAAAAAGTGTGTCAGTGACCTCCGTCGTTTGTTGTTAGCAATAAATGCTTCAAAACCAATGCCATTGTTTGTAGGGCTGCGCAATATAACCGGTTCAGACATGAAAACGATACGTATTGCGATACGCTGATCGAAAACCGGTATTTTGACTTGTATTCGGAAAACATCGTAACACTCGGAATTCTTCGGATATTTCCTTGTTTTATTTGTGCCAAATATTATTCACATTTTTATTTTATCATGATTAACATTTTGTTATTAAAGCTTAATCAAAGCATAGTGATTTTGTTGTGTTTTTGCTCTATAAATCAAGCAGTAACTCGATTATAAGTAGTTTTTTGTTTAAAAATACTTCATGCAATATATTGCAATACATATCGCAATACATGCTTTCGCATCGCAATATATCGCAATATGAATATTCTCTGCAATACCCACCCCTAATTGTTTGTGTTTATTTTATAAAAAATTCTATCCATTTTAGCTATAAGAACGGTAATGCTATTTTTCAGGGCATTATCATTTGCAGAAGCCCTTGGTCTTTTCAACTGCCCTACTTGGTCGGGCAATTAATGAAAGACCCTTATGGTAACCAGTAAACCTGAGTGCTTGTCGGTATTAATACCTGCAGGATCCCTCTCACTGGAATCTGGTTAAAATTAGTGACTACACTGCTAAACAGCTATGTGTGTTCTCAGATGATGGAGGAATCTAGAGTATACAAAGCTGTGAATTACTGACAATGTCAGGAACACTTGACACATTCATACTCGTGGGTTTTACCAAAATCATAAATAGTTAAGACCTGAAGCCAGGATTTTCTCTTACAGATACGCCATGATAAAACTAATAATAATTAGGGCTGCAGTGTATCCCTGTATAAGGTGAATATGATACGTAACACAAGTATAAGGTAACGAATACTTATATTCAGTCAGATAACAGCAAAATATGTTATTTGATATGTTTTGACCCTGTTGATTTGACATGACAATGACTAGTGACCACAAATAGAAGACATTCTTTTATAAATATTCATGAACATTTTATTCCAGTGTTCATAAATAAGGAATTAAATTCATGAAGGAGTACAGATCAATTCACCACATAAGCAGGTGAATCATAACATCCCTAGTAATAATCTGTGTGACCAGTGTGATGATGATGTTGCAGGTGTTGGCCTCCTCCCACACACTCCTACCACTGGATGACAGGATACACAGTAACCATGGCAACATATGCTTCAAGTCCATCAACTTTGGGGTCAGTAATACGATTTTGATCCTAGGTTTCAGGGACTTGCATCTCCATCTGGAGCCAGATATATGATATACCTTTTGTAGTAGTGAGCATTTTCTGTCCGCTACAGTATAGTCTGGATTAGTTTTGTCTGAGTGGCATTCTACAAGTTGGTGGTATACAGAAGAAGTTGATTATCCTTCAAGTTGTGTCATCTCCAGTCTTGAGTACGGATGACTGACTGACTGAGTTTGGTTTTACGCCGCTTTTAGCAATATTCCAGCAACATCACGGCAGGGGACACCAGAAATGGGCTTCACACATTGTACCCATGTGGGGATTCGAACCCGGGTTTTTGGCGTGGCGAGCCAACGCTTTAACCACTAGGCTACCCCACTGCCCCTGATTAGGGATGAAATTCTGCATCTAAATATCTCGGTGTCTTGGTGCAGTAAATTATTAATATGGGAGTTGTGTCAATACAAGGTTGTGAATATCAATACTGAATTCACTCCCATAGAACGTTTATGAAGTTTATGATTGTTCAGATGGATAATGAAATTCAGTTTTGACTTTTTATGGATCAGCCTAGTTTATGTTTATCATTATATTAATCAGTTGCAGACCTACATAGGTAGTTTGTAGCTGTAGACATTCAGAATGATTGATTTATCCTCAATACAGAATGCAGTTATTAATTGAAATCATGTTACTTTGAGTCAGACTGTCAAAGGAAACTTTCCAAATCAATGATGCCCTGGTTGGAAAAAATAATGGTTGTATACCACTCATAAGAACATGAAGAACACCCGATTCATTCTGATGACAATAGTTAATCTTAGTGGTGTTCTGATGATGGAAAATAATAGAAAATCAATCGAAAGAAGGATTAAAACTAATTATCAGTTGTTAAAAACAGGTTTTCATTTAATCAGAATTTTGTTGTTTTAGTGTAACACACTTGAATGAAGTAAACTAACCATTAAATTTGATGAATATTCACGACTAAACATGCGCTCAACAGCGTAAAGCTATGCACACAAATTTCAACCACTTTTATTGTTTAATTACAATTACAGTGTCTTTCTTGCATGTGTGCATTTCATTGCATGCCATGTACAGGGGCCCATTCCACAAAGTGATCATAGTGCTTAGGTGACCATAAGTCCCACATTTTAATATCTGCTTTTTTTGGTCATCATAGTGCTAGGATAGCTTTGTTGAATGGGGCCCATATAAATATACAATAATTCTGAAATAATAATGTCATAATAGGAATGAATATTGCCCTATAAACAATTGATAAAATACTGACTTAATAAAATGTATTCCTATTACTGAATAATTCAAGGTGCTGATGTTAAAATTGTAACAGTTTTTATATAAATGATATAAAACTCCCATGAGTCCATTTGAAATAATGCTGTATTGTGTTGCAGACACCCTTGTATTCCAGCCGGGACATAGGACTCATTCTGCCCTATATCCAGTTCATCAAGGAGGAGCTTGGTGTGAGACATGAGCAAGTCACAAAGGATAAAGTCGGTATTATCAAGAGGTAATCTCTCAGTCATCAAGTCACAAAGGATAAAGTCGGTATTATCAAGAGGTAATCTCTCAGTCATCAAGTCACAAAGGATAAAGTCGCTATTATCAAGAGTCACAAAGGATAAAATCGGTATTATCTGTCATCAAGTCACAAAGGATAAAGTCGGTATTATCAAGAGGTAATCTGTCTGTCATCAAGTCACAAAGGATAAAGTCGGTATTATCAAGAGGTAATCTCTCTGTCATCAAGTCACAAAGGATAAAGTCGGTATTATCAAGAGGTAATCTGTCTGTCATCAAGTCACAAAGGATAAAGTCGGTATTATCAAGAGGTATTATCAAGAGGTAATCTGTCATCAAGTCAGTCATCAAGTCACAAAGGAGTCGCTATTATCAAGAAGTCAAAGGGTATTATCAAGAGGTAATCTGTCAGTCATCAAGTCACAAAGGATAAAGTCGGTATTATCAAGAGGTAATCTGTCTGTCATCAAGTCACAAAGGATAAAGTCGGTATTATCAAGAGGTAATCTGTCATCAAGTCAAAGGATCAAGTCATCAAAGGATCTGTCTGTCATCAAGTCACAAAGGATAGTCGTTATTATCAAGAGGTTATCTGTCTGTCATCAAGTCACAAAGGATAGTCGCTATTATCAAGAGGTAATCTGTCTGTCATCAAGTCACAAAGGATAAAGTTGGTATTATCAAGAGGTAATCTCTCAGTCATCAAGTCACAAAGGATAAAGTTGGTATTATCAAGAGGTAATCTCTCAGTCATCAAGTCACAAAGGATAAAGTCGGTATTATCAAGAGGTAATCTCTCAGGATAGTCGCTATTATCAAGAGGTAATCTCAGTCATCAAGTCACAAAGGATAGTCGCTATTATCAAGAGGTAATCTGTCTGTCATCAAGTCACAAAGGATAAAGTCGGTATTATCAAGAGGTAATCTCTCAGTCATCAAGTCACAAAGGATAGTCGCTATTATCAAGAGGTTATCTGTCTGTCATCAAGTCACAAAGGATAGTCGCTATTATCAAGAGGTTATCTGTCTGTCATCAAGTCACAAAGGATAAAGTCGCTATTATCAAGAGGTAATCTGTCTGTCATCAAGTCACAAAGGATAAAGTTGGTATTATCAAGAGGTAATCTCTCAGTCATCAAGAGGTAATATCTCTCTCAGTCATCAAGTCACAAAGGCTATTATAAGAGTTGGATCAAAAGGCTATTATCAAGATATCTCAGTCATCAAGTCAAGGATAGTATCAAGAGGTAAGGTCATCAAGTCACAGCTATTATCAAGAGGTAATCTGTCTGTCATCAAGTCACAAAGGATAAAGTCGGTATTATCAAGAGGTAATCTCTCTCAAGTCATCAAGTCACAAAGGATAAAAGTCAAGAGGTATTATCAAGAGGTAATCTCAAGTCACAAAGGGATAAAGTCATCAAGTCACAAAGGATAAAGTTGGTTTTATCAAGAGGTAATCTAAGTCATCAAGTCACAAAGGATAAAGTCTGTATTATCAAGAGGTAATCTCTCACTCATCAGTCTCATCAAGTCTCTGTCATCAAGTCACAAAAGGCTATTATCAAGAGGTAATCTGTCTGTCATCAAGTCACAAAGGATAAAGTCGCTATTATCAAGAGGTAAATCATGTCTGTCATCAAGTCACAAAGGATAAAGTCGCTATTATCAAGAGGTAATCTGTCATTCACAAAGGTCACAAAGGATAAAGTTGGTATTATCAAGAGGTAATCTGTCAGTCATCAAGTCACAAAGGATAAAGTCGCTATTATCAAGAGGTAATCTGTCTGTCATCAAGTCACAAAGGATAAAGTCAGTATTATCAAGAGGTAATCTCTAACTCTTCAAGTCACAAAGGATAAAGTCAGTATTATCAAGAGGTAATCTGTCAGTCATCAAGTCACAAAGGATAAAGTCGGTATTATCAAGAGGTAATCTCTCAGTCATCAAGTCACAAAGGATAAAGTCGGTATTATCAAGAGGTAATCTGTCAGTCATCAAGTCACAAAGGATAAAGTCGCTATTATCAAGAGGTTATCTGTCTGTCATCAAGTCACAAAGGATAAAGTCGGTATTATCAAGAGGTAATCAGTCTGTCATCAAGTTACAAAGGATAAATTTGGTATTATCAAGAGGTAATATGTCTGTCATCAAGTCACAAAGGATAGTCCCTATTATCAAGAGGTTATCTGTCTGTCATCAAGTTACAAAGGATAAAGTTGGTATTATCAAGAGGTAATATGTCTGTCATCAAGTCACAAAGGATAGTCGCTATTATCAAGAGGTTATCTGTCTGTCATCAAGTTACAAAGGATAAAGTTGGTATTATCAAGAGGTAATCTGTCTGTCATCAAGTCACAAAGGATAAAGTCTGTATTATCAAGAGGTAATCTCTCACTCATGAAGTCACAAAGGATAAAGTCGGTATTATCAAGAGGTAATCTGTCAGTCATCAAGTCACAAAGGATAAAGTTGGTATTATCAAGAGGTAATCTGTCTGTCATCAAGTCACAGGGTAAATGATACATAATGAGTGACATCATTAAGGCAGTACTGCAATACCCTGTGGAAGTCATCTACTGTGGAATGGACACGTCGTAGCTGTGTTTGTGTTTAGGTTTATTGGCTAGGTTAGACATTCAAATACTACTGAATCACTTACATTTCATTTATAATAACATAACCTTGAAAAAAAGCTTATTTCATTTCTATAAACACTTGTACATGTCAGAGGTTAGTATTGTTTTAATGATTGAATGAATAAGTCTAAGTTAAATGTAAAATATTTATTAGGACTAAGGCAAATGATGTGATGTGAAGATCATTTAAACACTTTATGAAACAACTCTCATCAATATTCAATAAATCCTATAGTGTAATGTATTGTTGAGATTGATGTTGGCCTTGTCAACGTCATCAGGCTGCAGCAAGCATCATCATGCCACACTGTGATTGTACACTAGAAAATATGGTATATTCCAGCAATATCACCGCAGGGAACACCAGAAATGGGCTTCACACATCGTGCCCATGTAGGGAATTGAACCCGGTTTTGGGCATGACAAGCAAACGCTTTGACCGCTAGGCTACACCGCCGGCCTGGCTTAGTTATTTTATGTGATTACTCAATATATAATTTTTACTGCGATACAGCAGAACAGACAGACGATGCATCTTGAGCTGGTGTATCATGAAATTCATTATTTCAGAACCAACCGTCGCAGAATCCTGAATGAAGGAGAACTGGTAAAGGCTATATCCAACATTGCCAGTGTGGAGCTTGTCGACTTCTCTGGACTCACCTTTAAGCAACAGGTTTGGACTGTTATTTGTATTTGTACTCATTTATTGATTTGTTATTTGTTTTGAATATAAGTAGCTTTTAGCATAAACATGGCTTCTGAAATACCCCCTCCTTCATATCTTGTTAAGAAAAATATAATTTTTCCTTATCCTGACTCATGTATTATTGCTTGTCTCCTTCCTTTCGCGAACGTTAGTGGAACACTTGTATCTCCTTTTTGAAGCTCCCTTTCAAAAGAGCAGACATAAAATCACTACTCACCATGAGTTATGTCCCTCTGGTTTTGGCGGGCAAAACAGCCACCTGTCTTCCCACGCTTCACTCTCTCCTTCTTCGCCCTAGTGGATGGTTGGGAGAGCGCCTGTGTCTCCAATACGGCACTATATCCTTTGATTAATTAGTTATTTCCCTGTAATATACCTTTATAAGGCTTTAGGGAGTATCCTTCTACAATATGGTTTGAAATTTATTCGTAATTTGACTGTTTATTCACGTATTTTACGTGATTGTTCAGTTGTTTACATTTCATGAAAACCTGTTTTCGTTGTAGGTTTAGGTTATCTGCTGCAGACCCGCATCTACTGTGCCCTAGCTGCACTACAATATGTACTTCCAGCTCTCGCTGTAAAACTTTTGTCTGCAATTAACACAAATTCAATTTAATAATTATTATTTCTCTGTACTTAGGCGTGCTAATGATAAATCCCGTCGATTTTTACAAGTCATGGATAAATCGGCTGAGGCCATCCAGAGCTGTCCATCGTTGTCCGACAACATGCTGCCGTCCAGTGACCTGCCGGAGATGTCCTCGGAAGATGGGCGTGGGACGTTGTCCGCCATATCAACGAAGAGAAGGTCTTCTTCTTCGGACAACTCCTCAACCCAGGCGAAGAAGAAGAGGCCATCTTCAACGCAGAGAAAGCCTCACACCTCTAAGATTTCAAGCAGCTCTACGGGGACTTCTTCGCAGATGACGAGGACCTTTGCGTCCGAGATCGTCCCGATGGCAGAGAGAGGACTCTACGATGAACCGCTGTTGATCAACCCAAAGATACAGCATAAGAAAAGGAAGCAGCCCTCAGCAACGGTTACGTCAGCAGCCTTATCTACGCAGTCCGAGTCTGCACTGACGGCAGATAAGCGATCCCTGGACCATATCGCTACCATCGCAGAGACGACATCTCTACAATCGCCGCAGACATTCAACCCAGGGGCCTTCATGCAGCAATTCTCTCAACAGATGATGGAGATGATGGAGAAGCACTTTGCACAGGAAAGAGCATCGCATGATGGACAGCCAGGCGGCTCTCATGCTCAAGTCATCAACCTGAGAGAGGATGCAGACCTGCACGAACGACCCCACACTGATGATACATCTGAGAGGCCTACCAGTGAATCTAGCTCTAGGACCAAGAGCAGATCTATGCTACATGACGTCAGCAAGCCTGCGCGCAGGACGGCACGCTCTTCAGAACCAATCAGATCGTCATCAGAGGATGAGACTAACAAAGAACCTTCACGCAGGCTACCCACTTCACAGAGAAGGAAACCTACACCACCTAGAAGGTCGAGAGAGACATCTCGGGACTCAGACCCTCAACAGAATCTCTCACCTGCGCGAAGGTCATCTACAATATCGTCAACAGGGTCAACAAGATCGTCAGGAAGGCAATCCAGGACTAAAAGACGCTCACCTACACGCAGGTCGCCTTACAGATCGTCGCCTAGAACTACACGTAGTTCAGCATGCTCATCCCCACGCAGGTCGCCACGTAGATCGCCACACAGGTCTCCACGCAGATCCCCACGCAGATCCCCAACTGAGGATGATCAACGATCTTATGCCAGTGAACATGATAAGACGATGGCGGTATCATATTCTCGGACTCAGAGATAAAATATTGGATGGCTAATGGACTGGACTTAGCGTCACCCTCTAAGGAAGAGAATGAGGCACTCACGTACCTAATGAAGGATGATGATGTGGACACGACCACTCTACCACCAATTGATCCCATCTCGGAAGTACCGGAGGACTTAGACGCAGCCTTCAGGAAGGCAACGAAGTTCCAGGCTCCTAATATCCCACAGTTCAACGCAAAGAAGTTCTCACTACACAACATGGACCCCTTCAGGAAGGCGCAAGAAATAGATGAGAACTATAAAATCATCAACGACTCCCGGACCAAATCTTACAAGATTGAGGACAAAAAGCTGGCACAGATAGACACTATGACCAGAAGGATTTTCTTCGGACTTAACAGATCCAGGGCAGTTAATGAGACGCTGATCACCAAGTTTAAGAACTCTACTGCAGAGGAAGATCGGATGATTTATTCTGCCCTACTAACGCAGAAGAAGGACCACCAATTTATGTCGGAGCACCTATCATCCATATCAGCAGCGCTGACGCTAGCTAGAAGACAAGGACTATTGTCGTCATGCAACTGGAGCGAACGCTTCACTAAGGCGCTGTACAGAGCTCCATGGTCTACAACATCCATCTTCGCAGAGGAGATTGACGAGGTCGCCAAGGAAGTCACGAAGGAATCAAGGGAGGTCCTGATGATAAAGTCCATCGATACACTAGCCAGTGTCATCAGGAAGACGTCCCAACGCTACTCGGGCAAATCCAAATTTGCAGGCAACCAGAAAGCAAGAGAAAAGAAAATGGGGACCTCCAAAGGAGGAAAGGACTCTTTTCGTCGCCCATCCGGCAACTACAGAGGACGATCCGGACGAGGCAGGGCACCCAGAGGCGCCAGAGGCTATAGACGATGAAAGGCGGGTTCGGAACGACTGGAGTCTTCCACCCCCAGCCGTTCCTGTGCAACCTTCCCAAGTGGGTGGACGTCTACAACACTACTGGGAGAACTGGGGAATTCTTCAGGATCCTTTTGTAACCAACATCCTAAGAGACGGATATCACATACAACTACAAGCAGCCCCTCCACTAACAAATGCACCTCAGAGGTTCAACTTTGCAACCCAGCGGACAGAGAGGCTACAAGAAGCGGTCACATCTCTACTAGAGAAGGACGCCATAGAAGTGATAAACCACGACCAAATCTCACCAGGATTCTACTCCCCAGTTTTCCTCATACCAAAGAAAAACTCCAAAGAAAAGTTCCGACTCATCTACAACATGAGGACATTCAACAGAGATTATCTATGCAAACCACAAAAGTTCAGCATGATTCATCTACCACAACTACTACATCTCGTCCGTCCGTTGGACCACATGGCCAGCATAGATCTACAGGACGCATACCTGCATATTCCTATACATCCGGAATCAAGGAAGTACCTGAGGTTCGTACTAGACGGACGACACTACCAATGGAAAGTCCTGCCATTTGGAATATCATCGGCCCCCTGGTTGTTTACAAGAGTGACGAAGCCCATAGTCACATACCTACATCATCGAGGTCTACGCAGTGCGTCTCTACGACCTCAAGCTCATCAAGATCCCAATCATCTCAGACTACAGCTGGACTTTACCATCAGGCTTCTCACACAACTAGGGTGGCTAGTGAATCTCCTCAAGTCGGAACTAGAGCCTACACAGGACCTGCAGTTCCTAGGAATTCGGCTCATCACAACAGAAAACCGCATAACAGTACCAGAGGACCGTTGGCTCAAAATACAACAGATGGTATCGCAAGCTCTACTCTCTCCGTGGCCACTACGACAGTGGCAGAGCCTGTTGGGTCTCCTCACATCAGCACAAGATATGTCGCGCAGAGGGAGATTACAACTACGCCCACTACAGGTCTTCGTGAATGTACATCTTGACGATCCGGACTCCTTCGGACTCCCGGACAGACTAAAACCATATCTACTATGGTGGACTCAGAGATCGAATGTTTGCGGAGGCACCTACTTAGCAGAGCCGGAGTGCAAGACGCATCTCTATGTGGACGCATCGCTCCAAGGCTGGGGAGCACACCTCGACAACGAAGTGTCAGCTGGGAAATGGACAATAGACGAGAAAGATCTGCACATCAACATGCTGGAAATGAAAGCAGTGATAAACGCCATACTCCACTGGACCAGCATTTTCAAGAATGCTCATCTAACAGTACACACGGACAACTCCACAGTGGCGTTCTACATAAACAGACAAGGATCAACAAGGTCGGCGAACCTTCTGAACCTCTGCTTTCAACTGTTCAGCATAATAGACAATCTGAACATCCACATAAAAGCATGCCACATCCCAGGAGCCAAGAATGTGATAGCAGACGCACTATCTCAACCAACTCAACCATCCCCAACAGAATGGATGCTACATCCAGAGATCTTCAAACAGATCATACAAGAGATAGGAGCTCCACTAATAGACCTATTTGCCACAAGATTCAACAATCAACTGGTAACATTCGTCTCTCCAATACCAGATCCACGAGCATGGGCAACAGATGCTCTAAGCATCTCCTGGGAAGGACTAAATGCTTACACGTTTCCACCACCAGCTCTAATACCGAAAGTGTTGCAGAAAATCATACAGACGAAGAACCTGCAACTGATTTTGGTCGCGTCTTACTGGCCAGCGAGAATATGGTTCCCCATTCTCATACAAGAACTAGGACCACCTCAACTGCAACTACCAGAGTGGACCGAACTTGCTAGTACATCCACACACAAAGCAAGCACACGGCAACCCACAGGTGTTCCGGCTACACGCGTGGAGCGTATCAAGGCGTGCTTGAATAAGAGAGGATATTCCGCCAGAGCAGCGAAAGCAGTCACGCTAGCTTTACGCAAGTCAACACGCAACTTGTACGACGACAAGTGGCGAAGCTTCGAGACCTACGCCTTGAAAACAGGCTTCACAGCCATAAAAGCAGACACACCCTCAAGTGGCGGACTATCTTTGTCACCTAAGACAAACGAAGCGGTTGAAAGGGTCAACACTCTTAACATACCTAGCGGCATTGAGCTCAGTTATTACTATGAGGACGAGTGTAAAACTGACTAAGGTACCAGAGTTACTGGCCTTACTACGCTCTTATAAACTGGAGGACCAACAACAGAGATTTAAAGCTCCGCGTGGGACCTCAACATAATGCTACGGCATCTCACCAGTGACGCTTACGAACCATTAGATAGGACATCTTTTGAGTTCTTGACGCAGAAAACTCTATTCCTCATCGCCTTAGCAACAGCAGCAAGGATGTCGGAAATACATGCTCTAGACTTTGAGAGGACACGATTTGACGAAAATCGAAACATCGTGCATATGGGACTGAGATGGGACTTTATAGCAAAGAATCAACTGCCAGGTCAACCGGACAGACAATTCCACATCCCGGCACTATCATCAGTCCTTGGGCCACAGGATACACAGGACCTATCCTTATGCCCAGTAAGAGCATTGAAAGTCTACCTACAAAGGTCTAGAACCAGGAGATGAAAATTCAAGCGTCTTTTCATCCCTATATCGACAGCGACACAGACGGAGATCTCTTGCACTACGATATCAATATGGATGAGAACTGTCATACTACGGGCCTACAAAGCAGCAGGACTTGATCCTCCAAGAGCCTCCAATCCACATGAAATTAGAGCTCTGGCGTCAACACTCGCTCTACATGGGAATTGCTCTATCACGACGATAATGGAGGCCTGCTTCTGGAAATCGGACATGGTGTTTGCCAACCACTACCTGAGAGACATCGCCACCGAGGACGTCTCTGGCATTCACCATTTCGGCCCACTTGTTGTAGCACAACAATTGACAGTTCCACAAAGGCGCTGAGACGGAGTCTCGCCCTTTTATCACATGACTTGCAAAAGCCTACACTCAGGAGAGTACAGCTTTAAAGTCCATATGCACGTCTAAGACAGACTAGTATAAGTGATAAGACCCAGTACTTGTAAGGACTTACTCGTACATAAAAAGGGTCGCTTCTCCACTGATGCTTGCATCAAGAGATGGAGTTGCAAATCCACATAATAATGTTAACAGAAGACAAGGACCAAAAGTTAACAATTGTGGTCCCCCCATCAGAGAAAGCTGGAAGTAAAGGGTTACAGCAGCAGCAGAGCCTAGCAGTAAATAGAAGAGCTACCAGGAAGTTCCCATAGGGGGGTATGCAGGACGTAAATCACTAATTGGAATCCAGAAGTGGCTTGTCCCACCACCAGATCCGACGGATTCTACAAGCAATAATACATGAGTCAGGATAAGGAAAAATATGTAATTTTCTGAGTAAAATTGATATTTTATACTTATCCTGACTCATGAGGTAAGCCCTCCCAACCTCCCCGCTAGGCACTTTGGATTTCCCTGGAAATTAAAGTGTCGGACTAGCAAATCGGAGAGAGTGAAGCGTGGGAAGACAGGTGGCGCTGTTTTCCCGCCAAAACCAGAGGGACATAACTCATGGTGAGTAGTGATTTTACGTCTGCTCTTTTGAAAGGGAGCTTCAAAAAGGAGATACAAGTGTTCCACTAACGTTCGCGAAAGGAAGGAGACAAGCAATAATACATGAGTCAGGATAAGTATAAAATATCAATTTTACTCAGAAAATTACATTACTCAGCAGCAAAAAAACCGTCAGTACGAATTCAAAATTAGACAGGCACTGTAATCAAATCATTACAGAAATGGACATAATAAGCAGATCAAAAACATTTTTTGTGTACAATATCTTGACACATCAATGAATAACAGCACAATTTCAAGACATTGCGTGAATGTTTGCAGTCCATTCAGACTCTTGACGTCAGTATCAAGTGTGACCACCATGAGCGGCAATAATTGCAGCACAGCGTCTAAGCATGGAGTGCACCAATCGATTGATGGAGGCCATTGGCACCTGGAAGCACACTCTGAGAAAGTCCTGGCGCAATAAATCGTCTGTGTTTGGCCTTGGTATGACATTATTCAGTCTCCTCTGAATTTCATCCCAAAGATGTTCAATTGGGTTTAAATCAGGACTAAGGGCTGGCCACTGCATAATGTTGACACCGTTCTGCTGTAGGAAGTTCCGTGTAGCTCTGGCAGCATGGGCCCGGGCGTTATCATGCTGGAAAATGTTCCAGTGACGTGCGAAATGTGGTATGACGTGGGGTCTGAGAGCCTGGTCGATGTGCACTGCTGTGATGCCCGCCTCCTCTGCCTGGACTAAGGTTGTGGAACACCACAGGACCCACTCTCTGGTTCAGGCCTATTCCACCCCATACCATGATGCTTGCACCTCCCCATGAGTCTCTTTCCATAACACATTGGTCTCAGTAACGCTGGCCACGTCGTCGCCATATTCTTGTTCTGCCATCTGCAGTTGATAACGCAGTACCGACTCTCATCTGTGAACAGAACAGTTCTCCATTGCCTGTATCTCCAGTTTTGGTGTTGTAGGGCAAACTGTAGATGTTCACGCCGATGACGAGGGGTGAGGATAGGTCCACGGTAAGGTCTACGGCAATGGAGGTTCCCGCTGTTAAGATGTCAGCGTACTGTATCAGTACTGATCGGTCTTCCGTGTGTTCCCACTGTCTGGCGTCCTGTTTCGGATGCCTGCATGAAGCGATTCTGTACATGCTGTTGCATAACATGGCGGTCTTGACGTCTTGTGGTCACCCTTGGTCTGCCAGTACAGGGGTGATCATTTGTGGTGTTGGTGGCCCGGAAATGTTGCTGCAGCCTGTAGATGGTCCGAACGTTGACCTGGAAGTGATTGGAAGAGCAGTGTGGCCAGCTTCAAGTCTTCCTAGCGCCTGGTTCCTCTGAGCTGTCATGAGTTGCGGAATCCTGCTGACGTTGTAATGTGAATGTTTCAACCAGGTTTGGGGGTGCATTTTATAGGGCTGGTCCTTGTGAACAGCACATGCAGCATGAGTTGCATGAAAAACATGCAGAACACTGTACCATCTCCGAGATCAGGTCTCAGGTTTTTGAGACCATTTCCTGGGTTCCATTCTGAGTTTGGGAAGGAATGTCTTTGCTCAGGTAAAGTTGGAGATGTTGTAAAAAGTATACAATCAAAACATTAAATGAGTTTACAGTTATCCGTTTCTGTGACGGAAAATTCCAAACTGACGTTTCTTTTGCTGCTTAGTATATGTTTTTGAGTCTTTTCATTCTTGGCTAAGTTAAAGCTTCACACATTGTACCCATGTGGGGAATCAAACCCAGGTCTTCGGCGTGACGAGCCAACGCTTTAACCACTAGGCTCCCCCACCGCCCCTGTGCAGGAAATAACGTGCCATCATGTCTAGGGCCTAAAACTGCACATTGCCAGCCTCAAGGTTCTTAGCTTGCTGATCACTGGATCACCACATGATCTTGCTTTTATGGCGCAAAACGCTTGCGGGGGTATTAAAATGGACTCTGTAGCGTCTCCATGGCAACAAGTTTGGCACATAGATGGGGTATTAAAATGGACTCTTTGCGTCCATGGCAACAAGTTTGACTGTGCCTGACACATTTGTCACTTTTCCGAGCAGAACTCTAAAACCGTTCACTATTTCTTCACCAAACTTGGCACATAGATAGATCTGGTGGTGTACTGGTGCCTTTTGGTAGTTTTGGAATCCTGAATAAAATATTTTTGGCGTTTCCATGGCAACAAGTTTGACTTAGCCTGAAATTGGTGGTTGTGCTCTTTTCCGGAGCTGAACTCTAAAACCATTCACTATTTCTTCACCAAACTTGGCACATAGATTGGTCTGGTGGTGTACTGGTGACTTTTGGTAGTTTTGGAATCCTGAATAAAATATTTTTGGCGTTTCCATGGCAACAAGTTTGACAGCCTGAAATTGGTGGTTGTGCTCTTTTCCGGAGCTGAGCTCTAAAACCATTCAATATTTCTTCATCAAACTTGGCACATAGATAGATCTGGTGGTGTACTGGTGCCTTTTGGTAGTTTTGGATTTCTGAATAAAATATTTTTTGCATTTCCATGGCAACAAGTTTGACATAGACAGAAATTGGTGATAGTGCTCCTTTCTGGAGCAGAACTTTAAAAACCTTTCAATACTCTCCTTCCACTTTCTATATACACACCTAAATATTTGACATAATCATAACTCGTAGACATAATCATGACGAGTATTTTGCCATTGTGGGGGATATTGATGACTTTGTCTTCTTGTTTGGCATGAAATGCATGTGGACCCGTTTTTTTGTAAATATCTCTTCATCCAATCACCCAATCGATCTCAAACTCTGCAAGTGGATGTTTTGTCAGACAACCTAATCACATTGTAAATCACCGATTTTATGCATTTGTAGTAAAGAATCTGTCTATGTAACTGTCAACAAAATAAATAGCAGAACGCAGACGGCTTGCAGAGGGAGGGCGCCAATGACCTGTAACAGCTGATAAATTGTGGCATTGTGGGGAGTCTGGAGTGTAATGTCACAAGTGTTTTCATAACATGTGCTAAGGGAGATAACATTAGTACTGGTAGGAGAAGAGGGCAGCTGCATTCTTGAGGAAGTGGTTTCCAAATAGTTGCCTTAATTTGTTTTATTTTGACTTTTTTTAAGTAGGGATAACAAATTTTTAAATGAAGTGTCTGTTTTTATTAAAATATATTGCTTTGTTTTTCTAAAATATCTGGATGCATCTGATTCAAGAACATGAATTTCATAGTGATCTGTGACAAAAAACAACACAAAAATCACTGATTTAGGTTAAACCTGTAAAATAAAAGGATAAGCCTGATGTGTCTCTTTACTACAGGTTGAGAAGGTACAGGAGTACTCTGTGTTTGTGGGCATGAATGGGGCCGGGCTCATGAATGGTCTGTTTCTCTCGCCGGGCGCCGTCACGGTCCAGCTGGTGCCATTCAGGGCTGATGTCAACTTCAAGGAATTTGGTGTCCTTCTCAGGAACCGTGGTCCTTACCTTGAGTGGCACAATGAACATGCAGAGCTATCTCAAGAACTCCCAAATGATCCCTATCACGGACAATCAGACACTACAGTTAAAGTAGCAGAGTTTATTGAACTCATCAAGAAAGCTTTGCAACTTGTTAACAGTGATGAGTACAGCGATAAAACTGAGCTGTGATTATATATTTTATGCCCAAAAGAATATTTGGTAGTATTTAGTCTTAATCTCATTACTGTGTTTATATATTTTTATGATGATTTAGCATAATATACTTTGCCAAAGGGACCATATTTATGAAGTGTGTAGAAAGTGTTTTAATATATTGTAATGAGAATTTCTCTCTCGATGTGTAGCTCTCACTGAAAATATTTTTTAGAAAGTATTGCCTTTTTAAACTTGAAAATTGCCTTATTCTAAATCATATCTTAGGCATATCCATTAGAAGGTTTTGTATGAGTGATGCATCTGACAATCAACTTAGATGATTCAATTTGATTCATGTTTCAGTTTTGATAATTGTTTACCAAAACTAAGATTGAATTGTACAAGTTATAACAGTGAAATTAACATAATGACGTGATGGTAGCAGTTTTTAAAAATGAAGTTCTCACCTCTCAAGTTGAAGTTTTAACGAGTATTTGCTGACTGAGACACTTTGTTATGTACATGTATAATTTTGTTAAATTATTTAATTTCAATTACAAATTTTACCTTTCACGGTTTTGTGTGGTAAAAAAAACACTTGTGAAACCATTCCTAAAAGTTATTTACATTAAGGATCTGTACAGAACTGTATCAAACATCTTTGTTTCAAAGACAAACTTTTAATAACAACAAACAAACTAAGACTTAGTTCGAGAGTTTGTTGTCTTAGTCAAGTTGTATCAGTGCTGAAAAATAATGTCAAATGGAAAAACTGGCTCTTTTGGTCTGTGATAAAATCTCATTTATTGACGCCTAGAGAATTTTCTGAGGCAGAATATTTTGATACTTATATTTTTTTAAGTAGATCTTACATGATGATCCATTACTCCTGTAGGTGACGTATATTTTAAGCTGACTAGAACTATTATTTCATGTTACCTAATGGTAAGTCATGTCGGTCATACATAAGTTGCATTCTTCTTTAACTGTGCATCTCTGGAAACTCCCTCTGAAGTAGATGATGCTTTTAACCTGAAACTTTCCAAGGGTGATGCTAGCAAAGGTGTCTCTTTATGTGCCTGCAGATTTGTTTGTGATAAATTTTACAGATGACAATGTGATATATGTCATTTAGCATGTAATAATTATTAACATATGTATGTTCTTTGACCCTTTTATCCAGATTTAAAGGATTTGTATTCTCCCATTGGCTCGGCTTTTGCTTTTCTGGCCAGATTGTAAACATCACTGCCATTTGAAAATGTCATTTCATTTCATTACATTTCTACTTGTATCATCTCAAGTATTGTTTTTGAAACTGTTTACTTTTATTTGTATATTCTCTCCCCTCTGTTGTTTTCAGCTTTATATCTAATGGTCCCAATATAAACGAAATTATAAGGTGAGACAGTTTTATGACTTATTTGTTTCAAGCATAATCAAACACATATGAGCAGTTATATTAAGTGTTTGACCATAGAAGTCAAATGTGTGATGTTAATGTTATAATGCCCACTCACATCATAGTCCTTCATATTCATCAGTACATTAGAAAATACTGGCAAAATCAGTGAAGTATTGACCACATTAATCATTCCTGGCAACTTGTGTCAGCTGTAACACCTTGTACCTGGATGTACCTTGCTAACTGTTTGGGGGAATGAAGGGACATTTTTTCAAGGACTGCAATGTGGATTGCACCATTCCATCCCTTTGCCGTGCCAGGATCCGTTGACAAGGTTTGAATGCCTCCAGTCCTTAGTCGGGCAGCACCAATGTCATAACTTTCCTATCAGCGAATTTCTGTTGGTCATTTTTATTCTTATCAGGGTTACAGAGTCAAAAACAATTTGTGTGTACTTAAAATATATTTGAGTGTTATTTTTGTTAGTGTCTATATATTTTTTACAGTATGAACGTCAGGGGTGAGAAATGTTATGGATGTCAACTTCTGTATGAGGAATACAACATTGTAGAATGTATTCTAACTCAATCTCCTGATGAAAGAGTAAGCATATATTTCAGTACATTGTTCCTCATAAATAACCTTATAATCTGAAACAATTCTCCCCGTATTTCAGGCATGGCAACAGGAAAATCTATTTTCAGCTGAAAACTTAATATTGTGTCAACGAATGCTGGGTTCAGAATGGTCAATTTGAAATAGAATTGGCGGAAATCAGCGGATCAGCAGAAAATTGCCATCCCTGTTATTTATATCACATTGTGTCATTGGTCTGTTGAACACAAATACTATTTTAATGTATATTTTTTAAAACAGAAACATGTTGTTACTTGGTGCTAATTTCATGGCCCATACAGCTGCATGCAGATAGCTGTAGATTTACTGCTTGGAAGAGATATGCAAATATTGTGTGGAGTAAATGATTTCTCTAGAATGTTGCATGGTAGATGAAGTCTATTTTTATGAAGAATAAATGGTTCCATCACATGAGTTGTATTCTGCTATCAATAAAATCATTTACTTTTATTACTCAAAAGAAGTTTAAAGAACCCACAGCTGTTTGATATGACTATAGTTTGTCTGATATGGCAATTCACAAGGTGAGTGAGTTTGGCTTTACGCCACTTTTAGCAATATTCCACAAATTTTACCCATGTGGGGAAAGAAATCCAGGTCTTCGGCGTGACGAGCAAACGTTTTAACCACAAGGCTACCTCACCGCCCCAACATTTCAAAAGGCCATATGAAAAAAAAAAACTGTTAAAATATACTTCTTGTGAGACTGACTGAGTGAGTTTGGTTTTACGCCGCTTTTAGCAATATTCCAGCAACATCACGGCGGGGGACACCAGAAATGAGCTTCACACATTGTGCCGATGTGGGGATTCGAACCCAGGTCTTTGCCGTGACGAGCCAACGCTTTAACCATTAGGCTACCCCACCGCCCCACTTCTTGTGAGAAGTGTATGCAAGCAAATGAGAATGAACAGCATCCAATCTGGAACGTTTATTTCACAGGTTTGCCATACAGAGGGAAACACCATTCATTTAAATTAACCAATACAAGGCTCTGATCCCATTTAAGATTCTGCATATCTCAATGCCAACCTTTTTTATTCGGGAAAACTTAAAATTATGGGTGAAAAATATTATTTGGCTTCCACTGAATATACATACAATAAACTTTTGACCAAGGTGCCAAGATAGACACTCAGCTGCTTTGGTGTCCATTCCATTTTTTTATTATCCCATCTGAACAATTCCATGGTCCTAGTGGTAAATACAAATGGCCTCATTCATTCCAAAGTATTCTCAGTAAAGTGATGCATTCATTATTCAATGAATTATCACCATGAAATATCCAGGTGATATACTTGGCACATAGCTCACATGCAACACTGTAGCATGATCTGAGGAATATATACCACTCCACTTTTGATAAGGACATATTTTCTCTATGATACACAAAACCAATTTGTATATTATGTAGGGTATTTTCAAATGGAATGACACATCTGATGATCCCTGTCAAAAGTTGAGTAGTATATTGACATGTTCCATACAGTATAATCTGGATACATGTATATTTTGGCATGTTAACATTGCCCTTATCTGATACTCTTAAGACTCATATCGAAATGAGCAATGTCAAATGTAATTTATATTTCCAAAACATTAAATTTAAGTTTGGTGGTGGTGGTTTTTTCACCTGGTGCATATACCTATTATCCCTGATGAATGCAAATAAACTAGTGCTTTAGTTTTTGTTTATTGAAATGTGGTTGGGTGGATTTTCTGATGTAGGCTATTCCTGTTACGCCTTCAGTGGATACAAAGTCTATCAATGCATGGATCAAAAAGAAACTCAATCCTGAAATTCTTGTCTCTGAAGGTAAAAGCCTCAACCATAAGTTTAATGCTGTTAACTGTAAGAGATGCCACATAACATATCTACCTGCTTTGAATTTCATTCCCTTATTTGAAAAGCAACTGCAAAATTAAGTTCCATTTATTGTTAGGTGTGCAAGGTAGGGCAAGTATTTGGAGAATGTCTCTACCAATATCTACTGACCAACAAGTTGAAGTAGTGTACAAAAATAAGGAAACCTGTACAAAATTCATCACAGTTAAAATGTACACTTTACAGCAAGGTAGAATAAATAAATGACCGCTTCATAAGCAAAACAAATAACCACATAAAAATAGTAAATAAGAAAATAGCACTTTAAACAACCAGTTTTTTTAATACATGTCAAATAGTGGTTCAGTTGTGTGAGTGAGTGAGTTTAGTTTTACTCCACTTTCAGCAATATTCTAGCAATATCATGATGGGGGACACCAGAAATGGGCTGTACACATTGTACCCATGTGGGGAATGAAACCCGGTTCTTCGGCGTGACGAGCAAACACTAGGCTACCATGCCGGCCCGGTTCATTTACAAGATGTGTTTACTTGATACATCATTTTTACTGCAGATTCTGAAAGCGATCTTTCACGATTGTTTCCATTGCAGCTTATTTCAAAATAAGAGTGAGTGAGTGAGTATGGTTTTACGCCACTTTTAGCAATATTCCAGCAATATCACGGCAGGGGACACCAGAAATGGGCTTCACACAATGTGCCCATGTGGGGAATCGAACCCGGGTCTTCGGCGTGACAAGCCAACGCTTTCACCACTAGGCTACCCCACCGCCCCTTCAAAATAAGAAAATATATTAGAGAAGAAACACCACATTACAGTTCAATCTCAAACTTAGAAGTCTGGAATTCTCCGTAAACCAGGGTGCCGTTGTTCAAAGGGTTCTTGGGTGGTGGGGTAGCCTAGTGGTTAAGCGTTTGCTTGTCACGCCAAAGACCTGTGATCGATTCCCAACATGGGTACAATGTGTGAAGCCCATTTCTGGTGTCCCCCATCGTGATATTGCTGGAATATTGCTAAAAGCGGTGTAAAACAAAAACTCCCTCACTCACTCACTCAAAGGGATCTTAGCACTAAGGTGATTGTAACTCCCATACATAAACAAAGATTTACAACAGTCTTAGTGCTAAGCTTGCTTGCTTGCTTGCTTGCTTGCTTTCTTCAATGGCACCCAGATGTTCAGACATTAGCCTCTGAGGGATTATACCACTTAACACCCTGTGGATTGATACCTCCCTCCCACCATAGTCAATACATAGTCATAGTGAATACACAAACACCAGGTGGTGCAGCTGCTCCTTTAAAGAATCAAGCTGTGGTCTTGTTCATGCAGAATGGGGAAATATGCCAGAGTTATATGCATAGAGTCTTGATCTTCTTACCTCCATCAGATAAACAAATCGTCATCATCTGACCAAAAAAGTCACAACTTTGCAGCAACTGTACATATTCACTGGTAATGGAGAAAGTAGTGCAAATTACACTGACACTGGTTTCAGCGACATGTATTGGGTCCTGGTTTTGGTTTGGATGTTGTTTAACACTGCCCTCAGCAATATTCCAGCTGTATGGTGGCGGCCTGTAAATAATCGAGTCTGAACCAGACAATCCAGTGGTCAACAGCATGAACATCGCATTCTACGCAACTGGGAACCGATGACATGTGTCAACCAAGTCAGTGAGCCTGACCACCGATCCTGTTAGTTGCCCCTTGTGATAAGCATGGGTTACTGAAGATCAATTCTAACCCGAATCTTCACCCGGTCACTTGGGTCCTGGAGTAGTGTTTATAACCAAGTAGAAATGATTGTTACTATGACAATAATGCCTATGTATGGGTACATCCTGAAACAGTACAGGTTTCAGTGCACTTACAAGATCACTTAACACACTAGATTTAATATAACAAACACATCTTCATAAACTGGGGCACTGGAAAGGATCATGTCCTTTCAAGCACGATTCAAAGAGAAAACTATATATCCTAATTCTCAATCGTTTGTAATAGTCACTTTTGTTTAGTGTGTACAGACAATATTCAGAACCTGAAATCAAAATACACGCAGTGCGAAGAGTGAGTATGGTTTTATGCTGCTTTTAGCAATATCATGGCGGGGACAGTGCGAAGAAGCCACATGATATAATAAACAGTTTTCACATCAATCAACATATTTAATGCCTCTTTGGATTTGTGTGCACATGTGTGATCAGATCGAGTGTGTAGCACGTGCTGGAGTAGCACTGTTTCAATACTGATCGACAATATGGAGTTTCAAAGCATGGTTCTTGTCACCATGACAACACTGAGGGTATATTATTCAAAACATGTACATTCCAGGTCTCTCACCGTCCTCCAAACTGAGTTCACCAGTACTGGCAGCTTGTGTAACCTGAAGTAACCTATTTAATAATAAGACTTCACTTGGGATTAACAACAGAAGGTAACACATCTGCCATTTTAAAAACAGTTCATTTTGAATTATATGAAATTGACCTTTGATTGAGTGGGTTGTCAGGTGACTTTTGCCATTCTTTTTTCAACATTTGTTTTAACTGTGATAATCTGAGATTGGGATTTTCTTGTTTGAGACGTGGAAGATGCTCTGCTTCAAAGTCAGTATATGCTGCTTTGACACGCTTTTCGGGATGTCGCTCAAGTTTTTCTTGTTTAATACTGAAAGAAAGGAAAGATATAATAAACATAAAGTTTTCTTTTCCCAGTTTGTTGTTTAACACCACAATCAGCAATATTCCAGCTATATGGCAGATGGCAGCAGGGTGTTAATAACGAAATGTGGACCAGACAATCCAGAGATTCGTATTCCAAGCAACATCCCTTTACAAGTCACAAAGCCCAACCACTTTGGATGCCTCTAACAACAGTAGTAGTAGTAGTAGTGAGTTTAGTTTTTACGCTGCACTCAGCAATATTCCAGCTATATGGCGGTGGTCTGTAAATAATCGAGTCTGGACCAGACAATCCAGTGATAACAACATGAGCATCGATCTACGCAATTGGGAACCGATGACATGTGTCAACCAAGTCAGCGAGCCTGACCACCCTATCCTGTTAGTCGCCTCTTATGACAAGCATGGGTTACTGAAGATCAATATTCTAACCCGGATCTTCATGGGTCTCTAACAACAGAGAGGTCATCAATGACAAATAAATACATATAACGTCAAGACATGGTTCAAAGTTGTGCACAGGAAGCTTTCAATTATTATTCCTATCATCATCATCAACCCTATAATTTTCAATACTGATCCAAGAACATAGAAAATAAATTTACTGTCCTATCCTTTTCTCCTGAAGAGAACCTAAATTTTTCTCTGAAAAAGTCTGTCCCCAAATTTTCTTCTGTATAAAACTGTAACCAACTATTTTTTGGACAACATGGACAAGGTCAACCTTTTCAGTTTCATTAGTAGTTCGCACCTGAGAAGGGAAATGGCCTCCTCAACAGTTCTTGCTTCCTGGCCCTCCACGTCCAGGCGGTTGATGTTTTCTTCAAGGGGTTTTTCATCATGCACTAACTCCTTTTCCTGCTTCTCAGCTGTGGAAGAATATTTGAAACTGGTTAACAGCAAACAGTCTGGGTCAAGGGAGACACACCATACTAAGTCATGAACCTATACACAGCTGTCCACACAGGATATCCATATTAATATACCTTGTATAATCATGATGATTGTATGTGTTATTTTAATCTCAATGAAAGCAGGAAGTCAGTTAAAACATATGTTATTTATGACATGAAACATGACTACATGAAGTAATGTTTCTATATATACTATCGATTTTTATGTTACTAGGTAAATTCATAATCACGATAAAATCTCAATAATCTTTTGTTTGCCAGGCTACCAGAGATAGACTCCACCATTAAACATCCAACAGAGGAAGATGCCACTGTGAGATATACAACATGGTAGACACAATAATGATCTATACAACAAAGGTAGACACCACAATGTTTTAAACAATAAAGGTAGACACTACAATGTTTTAAACAACAAAGGTAGACACCACAATGTTTTAAACAACAAAGGTAGACACCAAAATGGTGGCCACCATGCCCGTGTACAACAAAGGTAGAGGCCACCATGCCCTGTACAACAAAGGTAGAGGCCACCATGCCCTGAACAACAAAGGTAGAGGCCACCATGCCCTGTACAACAA
Organism: Haliotis rubra; assembly: GCF_003918875.1. Classification (NCBI taxonomy): domain Eukaryota; kingdom Metazoa; phylum Mollusca; class Gastropoda; order Lepetellida; family Haliotidae; genus Haliotis; species Haliotis rubra. The sequence goes on along the minus strand of NW_025766968.1, from coordinate 5,279,762 downwards.
AGGTAGAGGCCACCATGCCCTGTACAACAAAGGTAGAGGCCACCATGCCCTGTACAACAAAGGTAGAGGCCACCATGTCCTATACAGCAAAGGTAGAGGCCACCATGTCCTGTACAGCAAAGGTAGAGGCCACCATGCCCTGTACAACAAAGGTGGAAGCCACCATGCCCTGTACAACAAAGGTGCAGGCCACCATGCCCTGTACAACAAAGGTGGAGGCCACCATGCCCGGTACAAGAAAGGTAGAGGCCACCATGCCCGGTACAACAAAGGTAGAGGCCACCATGCCCTGTACAACAAAGGTAGAGGCCACCATGCCCTGTACAACAAAGGTAGAGGCCACCATGCCCTGTACAACAAAGGTAGAGGCCACCATGCCCTGTACAACAAAGGTAGAGGTCACCATGCCCTGTACAACAAAGGTAGAGGCCACCATGCCCTGTACAGCAAAGGTAGAGGCCACCATGCCCTATACAGCAAAGGTAGAGGCCACCATGCCCTGTACAACAAAGGTAGAGGCCACCATGCCCTGTACAACAAAGATGGAGGCCACCATGCCCTGTACAACAAAGATAGAGGCCACCATGCCCTGTACAACAATGGAAGAGTCAAACACTTGACACCTAGAGGAAGATGCCACCATGTGATATTTAATAAGGTAAACACTGCATGAGAGCATAAATGAGTGAAAACAGAAAATAGTTGAAGTTGGCTCTAATGACATGAGGTCAAAAGTGGCACCTCCTCAGGCCAGACACTTTGTTTATAAATCTGCAGTGAATGGGTACCTGGTAGGATGAGAAGGCAATTAAACTGCAAACCTATCTGTGACCTCTAAAAGTTTGTTTTGTTTAGACCTAAGACGGCCAAGAATGAAACTTGAAAGCACACTTATCCAAAGACTGGAGAAATTCACGCTGATGCTAACAGGGACTTATGGCAGATTCCAAACCAAGCGCTCATGGAGGCAAATTGGAGGAAAGGAATTACTTTGTGCAAAATTGGGAATTTTTAAACAGACATTATATTTGTAAATTCAGATGTATTTTATAATATAATTTTTAACATTGTGCTCAGTACTGAAAAGTCTCCTCCTCCTCTTTACTAGTCCTGTTATCAGACCGCCTCCGTGGTGTAGTGGTTAGAGCGTCCGCCCGGAGAGTGGAAGGTCGCGGGTTCTATCCCCGACCGCGTCATAACAAATGCATTAAATTATGGTACTTGTTGGTCCCTGCCTGGCGCTCGGCATTAATGGGTACAACAAGGACTGGTCGGCTCGGAGTCAGTATAATGTGTCTGAGTGGGGTATTCATGCTTCACTGCGGCATGGTATCTCAGTGGGCTAGCACTATAACACCAGCTTAAGTCTGGGCTAGTGCAAGCAGCCACACATACACATACACACGCATGCACATCGTCATATGAGCGGAATATTCTCAAGCACGACGTAAAACCCAATTTCACCTCACCTCACTAGTCCTGTTATCAGTGGCATACAAGCGAAATCTTCAAATCTATTGATTTTATCACAGCTCTGATGACAAGAAAATGGGATCTGGATTTTTTTAATGGTGGTGGTAAGTAAGTTGATTGTACCTGCTGCAGCTGCTGCTTGAAGTCTCTCCTGCTGTGCAGCAATTTCTGCACGTGTTAACTTGGCTGCAGCCACAGGTTTTGCACTCTTCAGCTTGCTCATCTCTTCGTCATGAAGCTGCTGCAGCTCTTTCTTCTTCTCCACTTGCTCCAAGCGCTTCTTCTCCTTGTCCTCCTGAACAAACAGTGAGTGAATTTGTAAGCTTGTATCAGTATGGTATGTGAATACTTTACCCACAACACTACCACCCATCTTACACATGTTCACTATAGTGTGTATATATACATATATCTGTGTACAATACATATGAAGTAAGTCAAACACTTACCAATGAAACTTTTTGATAAATGTCTACCATAATAAGAAAGCAATGGCTTATGAGGCTTTGGTTCAGAATGATGTTATCTTTTGCCTGTGACTGAAGACTTAAGAGTGATGGTAATATGAGTCTCAAAGACACAGAAACTATGGATATTCATCAGATCAGTACAGTTAATAGAGCACTAGCACAGTTCTGACTAAAGATGGTTTCGTCTCCACATTTGCATACATGTTACAAGCTATAAGAATGAATAACATGTTCTTTTTTCACATTGCTGATTTTTATCAACTTGTTCTTACTTTACGTTGCTGTTTTCTTGCAACATGCTTGTCATCATCTCTCCAAAGCTCATCTTCAGCTTCTTTTTGTTTCTTTTCTTGTTCAGCATATTTTTGGGCATCTCTTCTTGCCCTTGCTTCTACTGCTTTCGAATTTTCTCCTTTGAATTTCTTCGGCATTTTTGAAATATCAAAATGTCCAGTACTTCAATATATCTGAAAAATATGCACAAAACAAAGGTAAACAACTGGAAAGGAAAACTTAATCCTTTGGGGTTAAATACCAAACCTGTGGCTATTCTGAGTTTGAGGGAGGGATGGGAGAGAAGGAGTGGGGGATTTATAGTTCGTTTAAATAAACTTGTATTCCAGCGAGGCACACCTTGGTACAGTGCAAAGTCATCTAGTTATATGCTGGACTAGGGGCTATATATACATCACAAAGTGTCAGCTTGATCATGTTGATGTGGGATGAAAGCCTGGAGTGAGTGAGTGAGTGAGTGAGTGAGTGAGTGAGTGAGTGAGTGAGTGAGTGAGTGAGTGAGTGAGTGAGTGAGTGAGTGAGTGAGTGAGTGAGTGAGTGAGTGAGTGAGTGAGTGAGTGAGTGAGTGAGTGAGTGAGTGAGTGAGTGAGTGAGTGAGTGAGTGAGTGAGTGGTGAGGAGTGAGTGAGTGAGTGAGTGAGTGAGTGAGTGAGTGAGTGAGTGAGTGAGTGAGTGAGTGAGTGAGTGAGTGAGTGAGTGAGTGAGTGAGTGAGTGAGTGAGTGAGTGAGTGAGTGAGTGAGTGAGTGAAGTTTTACGCCACACTCAGCAATATTCCAGATATATGGCGGCGGTCTGAAAATAATCGAGTCTAGACCAGACAATCCAGTGATCAACAGCATGAGCATCGATCTGCGCAACTGGGAACCGATTACATGTGTCAACCAAGTCAGCGAGCCTGACCACCCTATCCCGTTAGTCGCCTCTTACGACAAGCATAGGTTGCTGAAGACCTAAGTATTCTACCCCGGATCTTCACAGGTCCCTGAAGTGATGAACATCTCAGATATTTACCACTTTGTTTAGCTGGGATTCGAACACAGAATAAATATGGACATGTTTATGCACGCTTTGGTGCAATGTAGTAATGTAGAGCAAAGTTCATAAACAGGACCTATTCACATTCTGATTACTTACAGACCATAATTGTAAAATTAGGTATTTCGGGTAGATTTACTTATACCGGTACCACAAAATATAGTTTCTGCGCGAGATCGGAAGGAAGCTTAAGGTTAGGGTTTGGGTTAGCAGGGTTAGGGTTTGACTCCTAGGTACAACAACGGGAAGTAGCTAAGACAATGGTTCCGGTTTAAGTAAAGTGTTCCAGTATTTCTAAAGTAAGTGCTAAACAAAGAACAGAAAACTTCGAACAGCTGTCGAAGAAGCGGGGAAATGGGAGCCAAGAAATGTATGGTAGAAGTGAACCTGACGAGAGTATTGGCGGCTTCGGAAAGTCAAACAAACTGGTTTGAAACTTTGAAAAACGTCCACAAACAGTGTTGCTTTCTAAAATTATTATACGTTGCATTTATCAAAGCTAAAGAAAAAATTCTCATATCAAACATACACTCCAAACTTCTGAACACACTCTCGTCTGCTTGCTGCTCAGACAATATGTCTGACTGTTGCACAAATTACCTGTAAACTTTTCCTTTGGACTAACGAAATGGTTAAACAGACTGGTTATGACCATCAGTTGAGTCCTACACACAGAAAGGCAGCCGACTTTAATATTTCACACAACTTTGCAATATTTACACGCAAAACGGAAGTGAAACTACAGGAACTGAAATGGATCATTGTGCAAATTCTGAAATACGACCTCAATCTTCAAACGTTTCACGATGCAACTGTATATATGCAGAGCAAATTTTCTTTGTGAAACATGTTAATTTATTTATCCCAGTTAAACAGCACAATCAAGCAAACTACTATTTGATCAAACCCAATTACCAAATTCCGCATTTACTACAAAGGATACCAATTTTAAGTCAACCAAGCATAAAGCTCCTTGCAGCATAAAGAGTAATGCGAGGAGCATTCATTTTGCAAACTGGTGTCCTGTCTATATATTTATATGCAGCGTAGATTTATAGCGCATCAAATACAAACCACTTATTTACACAATATGGCTGACAAAGTTTCCTCACATGGGGATAACACAGACGAAAGTGAATTATTAAGTGTCCAAAAGAAAATAAGTGAAACCAGTCTTCAAGCAGATGCATCTGCTAACGAAGACGAAAAGAACGAACGAAAAATAACTCAAACAGATCACTTGAACAAGAAATTGCTTGGTGCCTTCCTGTCTCGCCTGAACACCAACGAGAATTCTGTTGCTCTTGCTGCCAATAAACCGGAGGAAGACGAAAGGAAGGAAGACAGTTTTGACGAGCATAACTAATCACTATGGCAAGAAACTATTTCGTAATTGGCATTTCAGGGTAAGCTGAACTGAATAAGTAATAAAAGTAATTCGATTGTTCACAATCACGGTCTATTGGTGGGTGGTGCTTTGCCTATGGTGGATGCTACACTCTTCACGCTGGGGTTCCATTACCCACATGGGTACAATATGTGAAGTACTGGTGTCCACGGCAGCTGTCAGTCACTGAGATGGCCTACCCTTTCGGAAAGAGTTCCTTACGTACCCCCCGCGTAACTCGTACGTAACTCTTACCGTCATCTCTTTTATACGTGAAGCATTCCGCATACTTGGGTTAAAATTGGTCTCATGTTTTGGTGTTTATTTATAAGTATTTCTTCAATTTGAGCATAATAATTTTCAGTACAACAAACAGTGGGAAAACAACTGCTGTGAGAAAACTACGTGCAACTTTTCCTGGGTCTACCACAATGTGTCAAGATTGCTACTTCCTGGTTGGTTCATATTTAAGACAGCCAATAAAAACTGTAAAGATTATGGTTATGCTCAACAAGAATGTTAAGAATACCCAAATGATTTTGAGATGCAATTTTCTCAAAAGTAGGAGGGAGGTATTCGGTTATTTTCTATATTAAAACAAAGTGGTATGCATGATGAGAGAGGAAAGTGTATATTTCTTCCCTGCAAACACTGCTATTCACACTTTGAACTCTACTCTTTATCATTCGATCCTTATTAATTGTCGGACGTGAATAACATAATCTACATCAACTGACACAGGTCGTTTTGGAACCAGTAGTAAAAGTGTTTAGCCAAAGGCCTGTGTTTTGATTCTCCAAGTGGGTACAATGTGTGAAGACCATTTGTGGTGTCCCCACTGTGAATATTGCATATATTTCTGGAATATTACTGAAAGCAGCAAAAAACCTAATTCACTCACTCCCTCATATGACACATGAAGTATTTTTTATTGGCAAGGAAGATTATGGATGCATAGATTTAGTAAGATGTCATAATTCGTCTGTCAATGTTACTCTAATAATTGGTTGTGAATGTATTCTAGGATCCTCATGATGAAAGGCTAGAGATGATACCACAACGAAACCATGCCAACTGGGAAAGTAAGTTTATCATGTCTTGCCTTGTTTTTCCCTGCAGAAGTGACTAAAAATGATGTGGCCAAGCTCTGGTTGATATATCTCATATTAAACAACAATCCAATTAGACATTGTCGTAGGCTTGTATACCACCACCATCGGATTTGGATTATTTACTGGGGTCTCCTAGTAATGGTAAGAAAGTGGTACTTTTCGGATTATTTTACTGTTAATGAAATTGTAATGCAGTATGGCGTCTAGTATATGAACGACTAAGCCTTGATGTGCAGGAAACAACATAGCATTCATATACTTCACTGCTGAATGTCAATAGGAAATGTGTGCACTGTTACAGAACTGGGGCAGTCGGGTAGCCTTGTGGTTAAAGCGTTCGCTCGTCACGCCGAAGACCTGGGTTTGATTCCCCACATGGGTACAATGTGTGAAGCCCATTTCTGGTGTCTCCCGCCGTGATATTGCTGGAATATTGCTAAAATCCCCGTAAAACTAAACTCACTCACTCACTGTTACAGAACTGTCTGCAATTGATATGAAGTCAATGGTGAATAATGTCCATAAGTGGATACAGTACCAACAAACCAAGAGAAGCAACTCCCCCCAGTTTTCTCTTCATTGACGGATTCCTGATTTACAACTATAGGTAGGTAAGGGAGCATGTCTGTGTCACATATTGGTGGGATGGAAGACATATACTTCAAAGTCAAACTGAATAGGATATCTTTATATTAGCTGTTTGTAAAATGACTTGAATGCCATGATTAGGAGGTGATCTGCACCAGGGTAAACCATGTTTGGATGCAGAACGTTCACAGTCTGGGTCATTTTGTTTTTGTAATTGTACTGTGTATGCATGACACACCATTGAAGGACCCAATCTGTTTTCTCTGAGGAGATTCTGGACTAGAATAGATCTTCAGCAACCCCGCTTGTCACAAAAGGTGACGAATAGGGTTGAGCGTTCAGTCTCATTGATGCATTTCACCGTATCCCAATAGTGTACATTGATGCTTGTATTGTCAATCACTGGATTGTCTCATCCAGATTCAATTATTTACAGACTGCCATCATATAGCTGGAATATTGCACAGCGTAGTGTTAAACAACAAACTGACTATACAAAATGTTTACTTTATGCTCTCAGTACATGTTCTGTAGATAATTCAGGGTCTCATATTTAGCTTTATGAAAATGAGCATTGTTGCGGATTTGTTTTCTTGTTGCAATTTAATTCTTAATAAATTATTCAACTTTTTATTCTGTTTAATGTTATAATACAGTTGGATTTCCCACATTAGTATAGTGTGTGATAACTGATGTCTTTAATATTGGTAAAAGCTCCATAAAACCTCACACTCACTCACTCACCCCCACTCACTCACTCACTCACTGTATATTTGAGATTTTAATTGCTATGTTGTGTTACAGTCCCTTGGCAGAGTTATTTGACAGGAAGTATTTCCTCACCATTGACAAGGAGACATGTAAAGATCGACGGAGGTATGACACTTGTTTCTTCCTTTGAGTGCATCCACTGATGCCTAGTATCAGTCAACACACTTCAGTGGTGGACTTGTACATGCTGTATGCACATCATGCACCATTAGGACCTGTATCACTATTTGTATTTCCCAGCCACGAGGTGGGAGGAAGATACTGTTACAGGGTGTTTTTTCGTCAATTCTTCCATGAGCTGGATTTAGTTTCCCGAGCACAAATCACGGTACAAGTTCCCTGTATTCTCTTGTACTGCATGCTTTCTATTGCGCCATGGGTGAAAATCTGATAATAAATAGAGGAACACTGCACTGAAGTGATGTTGCATTATGTGTTTTCCTCAGTATGAAATAATATAGATTTCGAAAAACAAATTTACTATCAGCCCTGTTTGAATTAGCCCTTTGACGATTGTGTTCTTCTAAATGAGAAGTTTTGAATCAGTAACATTCGAAGTTCACTTGACTGGAAATAAAGGAAAGAAGGTATCAGTGGTTTGTAGAGTTAGCATAGTGAGATGAGCGTACATGATGCACCAAAATGTGACATGTACTCGCAAGCATCAAGACTTAACACGATTTCAATAGGTACACTCAGATAAATGACATATATATATATATTCTAATGTTATGATAATTTGCATAAGGCAGTATTGATGACATTGTGTTCTAGTTTCCATGTTTGCCCGATATTAATGTGTTGATGTGTTACTCTTCAGTGAGAGGGTGTACGTGCCGGCAGATCCTCCCTGGTATTTTGAGGAGGTGGTGTGGCCAATGTATAACCTCAATCTAGAAGAGATCAGGGCCCAGAATGACATATGTGAGTTTCTCTGAATTATGTTGGCACTTGTATTATCAGTATAAGGAAATGATGTATCCTCCCTACAACCTACCAAAGTCTAGTGATAGTCTATTGTGACCAACTATTGCAATCGTTTTTCTCTCTCCTTGAATTGTCTCATTTGAAGTCAGTTCCCAAATGAATGTAGTAGATATTGTAGGTGGGCATGCACAGTGCTCGACCAATAGGATGTTGATGGTAGGTTGGTAGTTGGTAGGGCTATAACAATGCATTGAACTATCGATCGATTGCAATTGTTGAGTTTCGATAGCAATTAATCGACGGTAGAAACTAAAAACTATCGATGCATTTATTGAATGTGTGACTATGGATAGTTTTGTAATTGACTTTATTTTTATTAAATATTTATGTTATTTTGTATTTTTTTATTGTTTGGGTGAAGACTTGCAGCTCCATAGAGTTTATGTTTTAACGGTTTACTTGATCTGGGTTTCAAGTTTCTTGTCAGCTATTATTAGAGACTGAAACTACTTCAACTTGTTTATATTTCATATAAACTATATTTTATATGCTGTACAGTATGTGACATTTAAAGAAAACAGATTATCTTCTTCTGTTATGAAACATCTAATTTGGAAAAGTTACTTATGTACTCTGTTTTGGCAACAACCAACCTCCTACTCCTGATTAAACAAGACACCTGTGTGAATGATTTCAACAAAAATTTGCACAATGTCACTGTAGTGGGTTAGTGAAAACCAAGTCATCATCGTCTGGTGACAGTCTCCTAATGTTGTCATTTATTGATATGAAAAGTACTTGGCTTGCAGCCTGATACTTGATTCTGGACCCGTGAAGATCCGGGGTAGAATAGGTCTTCAGCAACCCATGTGCTTGCCATAAAAAAGGCGACTATCTTGTCGTAAGAGGCGACTAACGGGATCGGGTGGTCAGTTTCGCCGACTTGGTTGACACATGTCATCGGTTCCCAATTGTGCAGATCGATGCTCATGCTGTTGATCACTGGATTGTCTGGTCCAGACTCGATTATTTACAGACCGCCGCCATATAGCTGGAATATTGCTGAGTGCGGCGTAAACCTAAACTCACTCACTCACTCACTTGATTCTGACCCTACTGTCTATAACTAAGATTGTGTTAGATATGACAATATTATATCTGGTTCATATTGGTGGTGGTCCGGTTAATTGAAATAATCGAAGATTGGTCGCAATGACTAAACGACCAAGCAATCGATCATGTTTTCTCATAATCGAACACAAACAATTTTGAAACACTTGAAATATACATGTTAATAGATATGAGTTGTCCATCGAAGTGAATATATTTTTCACAGGCAGATTATGAGGTTAAAGGTTGATGGTAGATTAGCCTTTCCAGGTTTCCATCAAAGTTTTAAAGATTTTCCTATCTTTTGACAGGTTTTGAGTGGAGCAGAGGACCAGGAGAAACTGGTAAACATAATAAAAGAAGATATCCATGAATTCTTAAAGAAATCCAGGTGTTTGTGAACATGTTGAGGTTAGAATCTGTGATGGATACTATGAACAGACCTGTATGAAGGCTTTGTGTATGTATGCAAGAGAGATCAGAATAATGGTATTTACATGCATTTTGGTTTCTGAGAAGGTATAAACATGTCTCAGGTATTTTGTTGTATATTGAGAACTAGACTACTGTATTACATACTCATGGAAACAAACAAGGGAACACATGAAAGTACAGGTGTTCCTTTATTCTTTTCCAGGTTTCTTTACAAGGTATATATTGCAATGTGGGTGAAATTCTGGAAATAAATAAAGGCACACTTGTACTTTCATGTATTCCCTTATTTGTTTCCATGAGTATATGTATCCACCATTCCACTGATAAACAAACTTTGGAGGCAAATCTTTTGATTAAAAAAACCCAGATTCACAGTGAATTCAGATTTAGCCATAAAAACATATGCTGTGTGATTTTAATAACAGTTGTTGTTATAAGTCATGTAGATGCAATAGGCATTTTATAAGCAACTGTTTCTTTATGCACATCTAACTTAACAGTTCGGTTAACTTTGTAACTTCCCTTTGACATGACAGGATCTCCTGATCTCAGGTTCAAACCCCTGATTTACAGGATTATGATCCTGGATTTGTCAACGGTGTACCCGTGCTGTTGGGTTTCAGGAAATAATCTTTTTTCTTTAACCTTTTATCTGCTTCACTTTGTGTTTCACTTTGGCTTTTACATGAAGCTAGCATATCACGTTGCAACTGATTCCTGTATCAGTGTGTGACTTTTTTATCAATCCAGGGAATACTTTGTATGTTTTGCTTGACAAATGTGTGGGTCACTTTTTAGGGGTACGGTGAATAATATGTTTATGAATAATCCAGGATTTTACAAAGTTTCAAGTTTTCAAACTGAAATTCAAAATCTTTATATTATTTTTCATATCATGATAGTAGTGAAACTTAAGACAAATTGCATGTGTTATTTTAAACTCATGTCCCCTTGTATATTCGGAAAAGGGAAAACAATAGAGGATAGTAATATATTTTTGGATCACGTGACTGTGTGCTGCAATTATGTTCTAATTAGTATTGTATTAGTGTGTTGTTAGTTTGTTACACTAACACATTAACTAATGACTGATGTTATTGCATGTGGGTTTTTTATGTAAAAACAAAACGTGTCTATAGAGACTTTAATGTGCTGAACTAGTTAAATTTAAAAGATTCTGATCGGCCTTCTCACTTGTCAAAGAACTTTCTTGGCTTCCCTCATCACCAGGCCTCTCAGGAGGGTGGTGTTACACTTGTTGAAGTGCCGATCAGCTATCATAGTTAATAGCTTCGGTGAGTGGCAGTTTAGAAGTACAGTATTGACAAACTTTATGGAAAAAAACTTTTATATTTCATGACAGCGACGTTACGATACAGATTCTTGTACCGTTGTCAAGTTAGACATCAGTTAAAGAATCTGTATCAAAACCTTGCACTCACAAAATAAAGGATCTTATTCACATAGTTTGTCAGTATTTATCACAGTTAATGCTGCACACTCAGTGTTTCTTTAGTGCACTTAACTGCAGTGTTATTTACTTGGAGGGCAAAATGATGTACATTGTATCTGTTCCAGTAATTTACATCTACATTCCCAAAACATTACTCATTCAGTTTCAACAAAACCATTCTCCAGTTTTCATTAAGAACAGTTTAGAAGTATCTGATATGTACATTTTGTGATAAACACTTATTAATATGTAGTATGAAAGACAGAATTATGAATGGAGTTAAATGTAGTAGAGCTTGGAAAGATGAGGTCTAGGAACAGTGTAGAAAGAGTCATGGCTGTAGTAATATGTATTTAGGGACCGTTCATAATTTGTGGGGTGGGGAGGTGTCAGCAATTTTTGTACCTGCGTACTAGGGGGTCAGCAATTTTGTACATTTAATGTTTAAAATTATGGGAAGGGGAGGGTGGGTCATTGATTTTGTACATGACACATTGGGGGGGTGTTTCACTTATTTTGTACATAAATTTTAGGGGGGTCATTCACATTGTACATGCTTCTCCATAAAAATCATCACCACCCCTAGCCATAAATTATGAACGGTCCCTTAATTGGACACGTTATTACATTGAACCAGTGTCCCCTTTCTAGGTACGGTTGAGCATGTCACTGTGTGCACCACTGATTATATATCTTTGTATGCTTGTCATATTGATACCTTTTATACATGATAGTGTATTTGAATGTCAGTTCTGAATAAAACCATCATCATATATTGTTGATTATTATTGTTGTGGGGTTTCCGAGTTAGAATTGGTCTCCGGCAACCTAAACTGGTCATAGTAACAACTCTATGGATCATGTGGTTAGGCTCAGTGACTTGACCAGACTTGTTTACTGGCTGTCATCACATATTTTGTTCAAGGAGGCATCCCACGGTGGTTCAGTTGATCGTTTTTAAAAAGCACCTTTTTCCATTATGACATAATCTATAACTTCAGAGGCACAAACCATCTAGCAGCACAGTTGAAAATTGTTACAGAGAAACAGGTAATTCAGTAGGGTTGGCAATCAATATAGATCAAAGAGGTTGATAATCGTTAACTAAATATTGATCGCTTACCGATAAATATCAGAGACATAACCTGAGCAAAAATGTCTGAAAAATGATGAATATATTCTACATCTCTGGTGAGTGGTGACATGTTTTGCAAAACAGCGTCCTGAACATAAGTTAGAATCAGACCATGAATAAAGTCCTAAATATGCATATTGTGTGAGAAAATCAAACCTTTTTCTGCCACAAAAGTTAATGTGTGATATTATTGATAACACAATTTTCATATCGATAATCATTAATAATTTTTCTTATCGACAATATTTCTAATTCTCAATCATTTTAGTCAGCCTTAAAATTCAGTGGTTGACAGTTTTGAGCAACGAAGCTCCTACTCTGGGTATGAGAGCCTGAGTTTAGGCCTCTGTAGTTCTAACTGAGATGATCATTTCACAGATACAGTTTTCCCAGAAATTATTGAGAAAATCTTTATTTCCTAATACTGATAATAGAATTTTAAAATAGGTGTTACATTATGTAGTTAGGTACTCAATATGGGAGGCAACTCTTGTAGGCTTAAGAATGAACCTTGTTATCTCCCCTGGTGTAGCCAATGGCTTCCTTTGTTGACATGGCAGATTTGACAGCCAAAGAATGCTGGTTCTAGATGATTTTGAAAGGGGTGTGACTAATGCAAAAGAGTTAGCTGGTAGACATGACATTCCTCTGTCTACAGTATACAGTCTTGTCAGAACTTCAAAGGATATTCAGTCAAGAGCAGGGATTGAGCAGAAGACAGGAGAAGGGAGGCCAAGGAAGTATAGTACTATGGATCACCGGTGACTTGGTCAGATTGTGAGTAGGGGAAAATTGGAAAGCGTTGAGAATATCAGAAATGAGATGATTAATAGAGGGAGTCCTCAGGTATGTAATGAAACCCTTAGACAAGAATTACAAAGTCTTAACTGGATGAAAAAGCGTGGAATTCCATCACCATTGATGAAAGATGCACAGAAAGAAAGACGTTTAAAATGGTGTAGGGCTCATGAAAATCAAGATTGGGTTAATGTTTTCTTTTCTGATGAAAGTTCTGTCTGGCTTTTTCCAAACTGTGTGAAAATTGGACAAAAGATACCGTGAAATCTATCTACCAACGCCCAAAGCATAGCCTGAAATTTCATGTGGGGTGGGATATCATCACGTGGAGTGCAACGTTGTGTATTTTCAATGGAAATTTGACCAATGAAAGATATGTTGACATCTTAAATGGTCACCAACTTCCAACAGCCTGAACACCAGGCATGATAACAACCCACAACACACTGTGGGCTACATAAAACAGTGGTTGTCGGACGAAAACGAAAGTTTTAAACTGGCCCAGCTACAGCCTTGACAACCCTATTGAGAATGTGTGGGGACTAATGAAGGACAGAATAAACCAAAAAGGACTTAAAAATATTGAGGATATTAAGAAGTAGTTGAATATTAGGATACGCTGTCACACAATTTCCTACAAACTTTGGTCAGTAATGTACCTAGGCGCATTCAGTCGTGCATTGCCGTGCAAGGAGGTCTCACAAAAAAACACTTAGACTGTAAGAGAATCATATCTCATCATATTCATTTAAGTATAACTTCTATAGTTTATATACACGTATTAGATATTTGCCGAAACAACTTTCTCGATACTTTCTGGGAATACTATATATACCTTCACTGAGATAGAACTTCTTGGCAAAATATTGTTGTCATCTTCTATAAAATCCACTGGTTCTTTCTAATGGGATGGATCATGCCAGTTGGATACTGGTAGGTACAGTTCAAGACAAGTGTTTGCCACTGATATGGCAATGTCCCCCGCCGCTAAAGAATGGAATATTTATAACATATTTACTACCTTTTATTTTTTGGTCAAATACAAGATGCCTGAAATGACTGGTGTCTGCATAATCACCCAATGTAGGCTGTTGACATAATTGAAGAAATTGGGTGCAACGTTTTATGAGATACCATGTTTACATAAGTTTGAAGATAAGGTCAAGGTCACCCAAATCAACTGGTGTCTGCGTAATCCCCCCAATGTAGGCTGTCATCAAATTTGAAGACATTGGCTACAACAGTTCATGAGATATCACATTAACAAAAGTTTGAAAAGTGGTCAGTGTCATGGTGACCTTGAAAATAAGGTCAAGGACACTCAAATCGACTGGTGTCTGGGTAATCCCCCAATGTAGGATGTCACCAAATTTGAAGACATTGGGTACAACAGTTCATGAGATATCGCATTAACAAGAATTGGGACATACGTACGTACGGACGCTGCTGAATACATAGTCCCCCGTTCCGTGTTGCAGCAGGAGACAATAATAAAGACACTTTCAGCTCAGTCCCTGAATAGGAGCTGACACTATACAGTACTGTCAATAGCATGTACTACACTGAAAAAATACTCATGATTATGAGATGACAAATTTTATGGATATCAACATCTCTTATTTTGCGAGTGCGACATTTCGATACAGATTCTTCTACCATTGTCAAGCATGAATGATATCAGATATCCACAAAATAACAACATGAATCAGTATTGTTTAAAAAAACATTTATACAAGAGTAAACATTTAAAAAACTATCAATGTACAAAACAATTATTTGTATTAAAGAATGAAAGAGTTGACGTATTACCTAATTTATCAACATTGAAAATACTGCTTGACATGCCCCAAGTGCTTTGTGTGATTCAAGTTACTGCTACAGTCTCAACATCAGAGGAGATGTGCAGGTTTCATGTAAAAATTGTTTTTCCCCTAAGGAAATCACAATCAAGTTTGTACAAGGAACTCACGAAAATGATGACAATGAAACTACAAAATGATAAAATGAATCTGTGGTATAAATCCTTAAATAAGATTTTTTTTATGAAATTAAAATCCTCAGCACATTTTCCATCAATCAACAAAAGTAAATAACTGCCAGAAGGAATATGAATACGACACAAGCAAATGTGTAATTATCTGTTGTTCATTGTCTGAAACAAACATAAGATACAAACACTTGCTGCCCAAACAGATTGATGATGGATCAGAGCATTAAATACCTTTTGAGAGGAATGTTCCTTCTCAGCAAAATAACACAATTGTGTAGTTTCAAGTCTTATCCAATAAATCCTCTTCAAGGACTTTCTATGATTGTTCACAAAAATACCCTACACAATTTCTGAGTAGTACCCTGGTTGACTTTTTCTTCCATGGATAATGATGACCATATTAAATGAAGCTACAGGCAGTAACCATGGTAACTTGTAAACCAATCCTTTCGGTCCTTCTAATGACAAGATACAACATGTCCATAAGTAAGAACAATTAATATTAATTATGACTGAACTTTCCAAATTTAAACTCAACTACTACCAAGGTCAGCAAATACACCTGTATTTCTCCATCTCACTGGCACACACATCAACATGATGACAGGTCATGGCTCAGTTTGAAATAATTTTAACCAAATGTTTTCAGTTACTTGTTTTGTAGATTTTTCTTTAGTCATGTGATCAGAGTGAGTGAGTGAGTTTAGTTTTACGCCGCTTTTAGCAATATTCCAGCAATATCACAGCGGGTGACACCAAAAAAGAAGCTTCACACATTGTACCCACATGGGGAATCGAACCCGGGTCTTCAGCGTGACGAGCAACCGCTTTAACCACTAGGCTACCCCACCGCCCCCCGAAAATGAAAATTGCAAGAAACATGTTAAAAACATGATTGGAAATAATCTCATTAATCCATTTTAGAGGGAGAAACATGATTGTCTGAAAGGAACCCATAATGACCTACCCACAGTAGCCTTTCCAATCTCCCAGAAAGGT
Source organism: Haliotis rubra (assembly GCF_003918875.1). Lineage (NCBI taxonomy): Eukaryota > Metazoa > Mollusca > Gastropoda > Lepetellida > Haliotidae > Haliotis > Haliotis rubra. The sequence goes on along the minus strand of NW_025766968.1, from coordinate 5,263,785 downwards.
TTTACCTTTAGTGTGACAACAGCAGTCATCATAAACTTCACCACTTTCCATTAAACATTACAAAGTAAAGAATAAGTCATCTACTTTAAAGTTTCTAATAACTAGTATGTTTAGCTTTCATTTCCTTTTTTTAAGGCTGCATCACATGAGCATCTGCAAACGCTTTGAGTGATATGTCGTTGTGAACAGTATTCTATTTCAATCACAGCTTCAGGTGGACAAACTGCCCAAGGTGACACTTGTCTTGCATGTTCTGGGTGTTGAACCAAACATTTTGTGGCACTGACAACCCAAGAACCACAATCAAGAGAAAGCTGAGATTCCAATCCATGGTCAATGGATCCAGGGACATCTAAGGGGGATAATTCTTCATATCTAGGTTGTGAGCCTCAGACCACCAGGCTACCAACCTATTCACTCCAGATTCAGGGGGATATGACTGATTTTGTTCTGTAGACTTCCTGATATTGTGATAAATAATGAGCAAAAGGATTGTCATGGAAACACCTGTTTTCCTGGAAATGTAGAACTATGAAAGACAGGCCATTATAGCATCCACATCAAACTGAAAGTTGAGCCATGTTTTTGAGGTAAGTTCTCCTTTGCTGACGTCCCGCTTCTTCTGTAGTTTCTCTGATTGAGAGGAACGACCTGAAACGTTTAATGTATTGTCATTCCTGAGACCCATCAGATTTGGTCAAAAGTGATTGAAGAAACTGATAGTGCTTACCTTGGCATTTTCTAACTGAAACAATACTTCTCATATATATATCTATGGACAGACAGCCTCATTTGTTACATGGAACAGTGTTATCCAGGTTTTCTGTCTATGGTGAACCTATGACTACCATACAGGAATCCAGTATTCCAGTTGCATAGTTTGATGCTCATGCTGTTGATCACTGGTTTGTCTGGTCCAGACTTGATTATTTACTGGCCTCTGCCATATAGACGGAATATTGCTGAGTGCAACGTTAAACAACAGGTTGAATATCCGTGATCAATGATAGCTATATGTACATAGAGAAACACTTTCTCTTCCGGTCGGAACCTATTTCCACAATCTTATATGCAGGATAAATCTGTCGTTTCAAATAAAAATATGTTTCATGTTACTTTGGATAAGATAGAATCTGCCCAACTCAACATAAGTCAATATTCTGCAAGTTCAGTGAATTTACCTTGTTTGTCAAACTGAGTAGCAAGATTCCTCCTAGTATGCCCTGTGACCGCACCATTTCGAGCCTGGGAGAAGAAAAATGAAACCACATTCTAGTCAAGTACATTTGACTACTTACAAAACACTGTGCTGATGTGACCTAAAGTCAATATAAATATACTATTCAAATGACAACCTCTCAAAGCAGTCAATCACATTCAGCCTGGAAACTCAGCAGTTAGCAACTGCTTAAAAAACAGAATCCTAAGTGGAATACTGAATTCTGGGAGTGCATAATCAGTGTAGTCAATTACAACAGCAAGACCTCCTTGCCACCAGGACTTTGTTTTGTTCCTATATCTAACTCTGCACAAAATGGTTCTCCCTAAAAACAGTAAATGGAGAGCAGCCACTAGTTTCAGGATCATGCCATTTGCATCAGAGCTATGTGTCAATTGTATTAAAAACCAGACTTCATCTTCACCCCAATCTAAAACCAAAACACTTTCATTTTAAATCTTCACAGAGAAAGGAGCAGTTTTTAATCCTGTGCAACTATAGAGTCACAATGTGATGAATAGGAAAGTGGTCAGATACTTTGCTTTCTTCCGTGGAGCAGAGTCGGAGGATCAAGCATTTTTTAGAAATATTTATTCACAACTAGGTAATATCTAAGTCACAAAAGACTAATTTGATAAGAATTCAGTAAACATGCAAGATGTCCAACTAATATTTGAAGAGCTCACACCCTGTACACACAGACACACTAGTGGTGTTCCGATTAATTGAAATAATCGAAGATTGGTCACAGTGATCAAACGACCAAACAATTGATCACATTTTCTCATAATGGAACACAAACGATTTGGGAACTACTGTTGTTTGAAACACTTGACGATGGAACATATCTTAGAAGTTGTGAGGGCCTGAGAACGTGTTTAATTCTTAGAAAACTCACTGACAAGTCATGACTTCATATTTCTTAAGGACTCCAGGAAGTTTATGTTCATGCTATATGAGTCACATGCAACGTAAAACACAACTTTGCAGATTCTGATACCTTTCGGTATGGACTTACCGAAACAAATCGTCAAAAATGAAAATTCAACTTATAAAGTTGAAAAATAATGCGATGAAAAAAACCGCGCGAAATCGGAGTTCAAACGTTTCACTAATTTTCCCCCGACTTTTCTGGGGAAAACGGGTTTCAACAGCTGGGCTGCGCTCATAGCACATGCGCAAGTAAATAGGTTCGCGCGGGTGAATACTCGGTGAAGGCTTTGGTGTGAGCTATTTTTCTAATGTTTTGTTGATATCTCACAGGCGCGAGCTTTTTATATGTTATGACAGTAAATTAACTGTTTATATAATTTCATTTGTCTATTTCACCACACGTTCTTCTTACCGAGTCACTTTCTCAGTTCGATACTTAAAAGCAACGTCATTATTTAGCGTTGACACAATTTCTAACTGTGATATAGATATGTCGTTGTCACAGACAAAACTCAATGTCTTGTTTTATTGACACCTGTGTGTCTGCCTGCCTGTCTGCTAATGACAATATTCAATACACAACTGCAATCACTGACCACATGCAATTTGAACTTAACACCAATTAGGCTATACACCATAAACAAAATGCATTGATTTATGGCCGGAGTTCGGTCTCTGTCACATTATGTAATTACACAGACAGGCAGGTGTGATACTTGAACACATGACATGTTATGATGTCTGTTGATTGCAAAATGTTATACACAAAAAATGAGCATGTATTTACAAAACCCAACATCTCTATATATACACACACAATGAGCTGTGAGGGCAGCATCAAATGAACCAGCCGTTACACTTGAGTGCACACCCACCCGCTCTGACTGGGTTCGGTATCCCGGCTGCTTTGTTTCGAGGGAGGTAAACCCAAGTACAAAATATTGCACTTTTGATTTGCGATTATACGCTTATAATTTTGTTTATTTGTTTTTTCATAATCAGCAATGCATATTATATGTCATGAATAAGTGATAATTGTGTTTTAATTATGTTTGATTTTTTGGTTGCATGTGACCTTTAAAGTAGCAAGTTGCATCATTTTACATTGGATGTGAGATTTGCATACGCAATTTGTGCAGTTTCTAAATAAAACAAAACAAGCATTGTCACTAAGGTGACTTAAGCCCCCCTACAAATTATCAAATCAAACTTAAAAGTAATGAAGTTACACTCCTCGATCTGTTGCAATCTGAATTACGTTAATCGAGCAGGTATATATACTGGAAATACACCTGCCAAACTTCGATACAGGTCACCTATGAAGTTTTAAAATCCATGCAAACAGCACCGAATTGTTAGCAAAAGCGATACTCTTCGGGCATTGCAAAGTCGGCCACTGGTGGTTGTTGAACGATTTTACTAGCTTTACTTCAGCTAGACCAGAGTTTCCCCTTAGACCACAGCTACAACTTTTACCCTGACCGGAGCGGCTCAATCATTGACAATCTTTAAATACTGCCTAAAGACATAACCCTTACAAAGATTGAATTACAATGAAGGAATAGCACCTGTACTGCAGTGTATTTTAATTTTTGTGTAAGCGCTAGCTCGTCATGTGTCAATTGAAATTTACATCGTCTCCCATATCTGCATCGTGGACTACGGCTTTGCAGTGGTAGTCTCTTTATAGGAGATATCAATCCTTAGCGCCTTCCTTCAGACTGTCGCATGCTTTGCATCGGTAATCTGCCGTGCCGTAAATGTCGATGAAACTTATGACACATTCGGCAATGTATCCCTGGGCGTCGGTGATATAAAGAAGTCCCTATTTCGTTAAATCTGCCCAAACTTTGGGTTTTGAATGTAAGCATTTATTTATGATGACTGAAGTACGTTGTTGGAAGACTTTTATGGCGTTTGGCGTGTTCTGCCTGGAGTTGAGGGTCAGTTTGTTTGGCACTCTTTTTCTTTCATTTGGGGCGCGTCTCAAACAGTTTTTTTCCCTTTTAGCTCCCATATCGTTTTATCCACATGGATAATGTTGAACAGATGTTTTTGATCAGTAAATTTTATGGCTCTTCAAAGTTTGAAAGTCGTGAGCGCTTTGCAGGGTCTTTGACATAGGACCAAGAACAGAAAATGTTCAACAACCAAAGGCAACTTCAGAACAAGCGTTTAAAAGTGTTGTATGTGGTAAGTTTCGGTTTGGCAACAAAATAACAAAGTAGCCCGTGAAAGTTTTTTGAAGACAACTTTTGCCCAAAAGTAGCGTCCAATATGGCGCCATCATAAACATAGGCACATTTGTTGTGATGCTACTGTGTAGAAACATGCATAGAAACAAAGTGATGCAGCGTTTGAAAGCCGTAGTAGCCCTTGTAGTTTTAGTGCAGCACATTTTGGGAGGTATGCAGTCAGGATTTTGCTGAAAACATCAACAAAACTTCAATCCCAAATAGCGTCCAAAGCGGTGCATTTTAGCGACGATTTTGAGCCATCCAGGCGAAAATTGTAGGCATTTTGATTGCGCATCTGCTCAAGAACTTTGGCACACATTGGAACATTAGTTTTGGAGATATTTGAATTTAAAATTGAAATTTTTGAATTAATTTTGAATTATCTGCCCTTTGCTATTGGGCCTACAGCCTAGAGATTTTAAAGCGATATCTACACCTCGGTGGGCATCTGGGTAATTTTTGTCAAGGCATTCTGTCCAGCGATTGCTCTCTGTAGCTCTGTTACAAAATACGGCGGAAGAATAAATAATAATAATAATAATAATAAAACACGAGCGATTACAATAGGTCTCCTGCCTAAAGGCAAAGGAGCCCTAATTAAAATCGTTATTTTGAGTTTTCTCGGGTTTTGACCGAACTTGATAGTATGTCAAAATGCTTTCTAATGGTCAAGGTCACCAAAGGTCCACGGGGTCAAGGTCATTTGACTGGTCCATCACAAGACAAAAACACGCTTTTTGGCGAGCTAAAAGCCGTTGTTATTACCTCTAGGGTGACAGGAATTAGTGTTTCTGTTTTGCCCAGACCCGATGTATCATATCGCCCGGTCAGATTTAGTGACAAATATGTCGCTACTGTCCGCATGTCTGTCCGTCAAAATACTGTATAGTTAAGTATCTCGAACTATGAAACGCACAGAGTTGAGCTTTTGCACACAGCATTCCCTTTGACTGTGCCTAACGATGATGTAAAAATCAAGTCATTTGAATTTCAACTTTTGTTGCTATGGCAACCTGATAAATGAAAAACTTCAATCCAAGATGGCGCCAAGCGGCTAGAGATATCGCTCTGGGACAACCAGACAAAATGATCGGCATCTCATGACCAAGTCACATACCAAATATGGAAGGCGATTGGGGCAATAGTGGTGGAGTTATATGCTGTTTTATGCCGTTTTGGACTCGTAATGCATTTCTGCAATTTTCAATGCCATATGGCGACAAGCGATCAAACTTTTGATATGCATGTAAGAACCACGAAATGTTAAGCATCTTATGTTGATGCATACTGCCAAGTTTTACTGCCTTCTGTGCAGAACTTGAGAAGCTATGCTGTTTATAATGTAGTATCATCAGAATCTGGCGAATTCCAATATGGCGCCAAAGCAATACACATTTTGACATACACCCAAGAGCGAAAAATGTTCAACACACTTAGTTACTATGTACTGCCAGATTCTAGCTGCATAGTTGAAATAGTTATGGCGCTGCGATTTTTGAAAATACATTTTAGTACAAAATAAACAACAGAAGCAAACATCTAGATATCCGTAACTAATCAAGATATCGCAACGCATAGCTTATGGGCATTAATATTTGAGGGTATATATTGTATATCTGCACATTTACAGCGTTCTGCAGTTCATACATTCACAGTTATGGATTGCGAAAATGCCTACCCAACAAAATCTGCAAATTTCGATAAACATCTTCAATCCAATATGGCGCCGCAGCATCGCGTGACTTTGACATAGGACCAAGAACAGAAAATGTTCAACAACCAAAGGCAACTTCAGAACAAGCGTTTAAAGTGTTGTATGTGGTAAGTTTCGTTTGGCACAAAATAGCAAAGTAGCCCGTGAAAGTTTTTGAAGACAACTTTTGCCCAAAAAGTAAGCGTCAATATGGGCCATCATATAAACATAGGCATTTGACGATGCTACTGTGTAGAAACATGCATAGAAACAAAGTATACAGCGTTTGAAAGCCGTAGCCCTTGTAGTTTTAGTGCAGCACATTTTGGGAGGTATGCAGTCAGGATTTTGCTGAAAAACATCAACAAAACTTCAATCCCAAATAGCGTCCAAGCGGTGCATTTTAGCGACTTGAGCGTCCAGGCGAAATTGTAGGCATTTTGATTGGCATCTGCTCAAGAACTTTGGCACACATTGGAACATTAGTTTTGGAGATATTTGAATTTGAAATTGAAATTTTTGAATTAATTTTGAATTATCTGCCCTTTGCTATTGGGCCTACAGCCTAGAGATTTTAAAGCGCGATATCTACACCTCGGTGGGCATCTGGGTAATTTTTGTCAAGGCATTCTGTCCAGCGGTGCTCTCTGTAGCTCTGTTACAAAATACGGCGGAAGAATAAATAATAATAATAATAATAAATATAGCTGCGAGCAGCGATGTAGGGCTCCTTGGCGTTACTTCTTTCGAGCCTTTTGCATCTCTCACATATCTCATGAATGTAGTAATAGTATTAGTTAATATGAATCATATCACTGCTAGTCGAATGCTCTTCGATTGGAAGTACTGGGAGGTCTTTAAGTATCGATAAACTCATCAAAAAACCTATTTTCGTAGATTAAATAATATCACTTAGGTATCATGAATATCCAAACGGAAGAACACTTTGTCCAAACAGTCAGAGAAACAAAATTTTGATTGCCTGAACTAAATAATTTGAAAGGTTATCTGTGACTGACATTATGTGAATTTAAATGTACGTCACATGTAGCTGACAAGTCAGATTCACAGTCAGTAAACACAACTCATGTGTCATTTTACCAAAAGAATGACATTTTTATGCTCTTTATCAGGGTGCATTGTCTACTGATAGAGGTACCTGGCGAGTTGTGGTGCGGTTTTTTTCTGCACTGTTGGTAGACACCATTTCCATCTAAATATCATATCCCTTACAAAAGATTGAATTACAATGAAGATATAACACCTCTACTGGACTGTATTTTCATTTTGTGTAACGCTATGGGTTTTTGGCACATAACACATGTTTATGCTCTCATCATTATTAGAAAATGATCAGCAAACGTTTGAGATACATACTGCAAATTTTCATTGTGCTCTCTAGAGAACCAATAAAGTTAGCAACTATACAGTGCATTCATCACCACTTTCGCCTCTTTCTGTAACCTCCAAGAAGACTCGTCCCCACTCCGATACTTGTTATGTGCGAAAATACCGACAAACCAGTCAGAGCGCATGCGTAAATGATGCGTGCTTTGATAAAATAATCCCGAGTACTTAAATCGTTAATGGCATTATGTCATTGTTTAAACATCATGAAAATTATATATCGTCATATTGAAAGTAACGAAGAACGTAGCTAAAAGGATTTTGCTGCCTATTATGAAGTTTTAATAGAATCATCACGATTATTGGCGAGATTCAAATACACGCCACGTCGCGTTTGTTGACATCACTGCTCCTATGGGTCCAACTGAGTGTATTTCTGACGATCTTTAGCGGCGGGCTTGTTGTGGAGATTTATGCGATGTAGCCGACCAATTTTAGGAAATGTAATTATAATCGCTATGAGTTTCAAAACAATAATATCGCATTTGTATGTAACTAATAAACCTTAATCTTTAACATTGGGCTTATATTTCATAGCTCTGGGGATATTTTAGTCTGAGTGTTTTTTGGTCATTCATATTTTTTCAGCGAATTCATTTGAAATTTCACCAGGGGTCTGACAGCAAGGTTACAGGAATGTTCAGTTTGAGAAATATTTGAAAGTCATTTTTGAGTATCTGCTTTGGGATTTAATGTAGCTAAAATTTTGTCTTGCATATTCAATAATATGTTCATTTGTGATGATTAAACACTATTAAGGAAATTAACATAATTTGAAATATAAGGTGGACAGCTGGTAATATTTACATTATAATATGTCTTTAACAAATATGTTTTTCTCCTTCTTTTAGTTGTATCAAAGAGGTTTAGTTCTTTAAACTAAATAAGTAAAAAACAACAACAACAAAAACCTAGCAATACAATGTACATGTGCTTCGGTGATATTAAGAAACTTTGGAATCAAACAGGGGTAGAGTTACTTTTTTAAAGTAGTTCTGATGTTCATGCTTGTAATATGAAATCCTTCCAGAGGGGCACGAGTGCTATTCGGCTTGTCCCGAATAACACGAAGTTGGTCACGAATGTTTACAGTGAGGGAAAATAGAATGTCCTTGTCCTCTGATGTCTTTGAAAATACACTTAGACAAATTATTTGTTACTTCAGTATCGTTTAGCTTGTGTTTAACCCGCTCACGCTAGACAGCTTTCGTCATTGTCAATTGACATTTACATCGTCTCCCATATCTGCACATAGACCACGCTTTGCAGTAGTAGTCTCTTTATAGGAGATATCGTCCTTGCGCATTCCGTCAGACTGTCGCATGCTTTACACGGGTAATGTGCCGTGCAGTAAATGTGTGAGAAACTTTTGAAACATTGGCAATGTATCCCTGGGCGTCCCGGTGATGTAAAAGTACTGCCATATAGCTTGAATATTGCTGACTGGCGGTAAAACTAAACTCACTCAGTCAGTCACACTCACGCTCACGCAGAGTAGGAACTTGTGATTACACAGCAGTTAAAGGTACTTCAGTAGTTTTGTATCAGTATCCATTACACTGTTACACTCGGGCTGTTGCAACTGAATTTGTGAATCGAGAGCAGGTACATATACTGGAAATACACGCGTAACACGCGCGATACAGGTCACCTATGAAGTTTTACAATCCATGCAAACAACACCGAATTGTTAGCAGAAGCATTGATTACTCTTCGGGGCATTGCAAAACTGGGAGCCGATTTTACTAGGCGCTTACTTCAGCTAGACAGAGTTACCCCCTTAGACCACAGCTACAACTTTTACCCTGACCGGGCGAACGCTCAATCACTGACAATCTTTAAAAGCTGCCCTTACAAAAGATTGAATTACAATGAAGGAATAGCACCTCTACTGCAGGGTGTATTTTAATTTTGTGTAGCTAGCTCGTCATTGTCCAATTGAAATTTACATCGTCTCCCCATATCTGCACGTGGACCACGCTTTGCAGTGGTAGTCTCTTTATAGGAGATATCGTCCCTAGCTTTCCTTCAGACTGTCGCATGTTTTGCACGGGTAACCTGCCGTGCGTGAAATGTCGATGAAACTTATGACACATATCGGCAATGTATCCCTGGACTGCGTCGGTGATATAAAGAAGTCCCTATTTTGTTAAATCTGTCCAAACTTTGGGTTTTTGAATGTAAGTATTATTCATGATGACTGGTACGTTGTTGAAAGTCTGTTTGCGTCATATTTAAGCGTGTTCAGCCTGGAGTTTTCGCGTGAGTTTGTTTGGTACTCTTTTTTTCTTTCATTTGGGGCTCGTCTCAAATAGTTTTTCTTTTGGCTCCCATGCGTTGTATTCACATGCGGATAATGTTGAGCGCCTAAAGCTTGCAGTGACTTTTGACATTGGACCAAGAACAGAAAATGTTTAACAACCAAAGGCCACTTCAGAACAAGCGTTTAAACTGTTGTATGTGCTAATTTTTAGTTTGGCACAACATGGCAAAGAAGCCCGTGAAAGTTTTTGAAGACAACTTTTGCCCAAAAGTAGCGTCCAATATGGCTGCCATCATATAAACATAGGCACATTTGGGCGATGCTACTGTGTAGGAACATGCATAGACACAAAGTATGCTAGCGTTTGAAAGCCGTAGCTCTTGTAGTTTCAGTGCAGCACATTTTGGGAGGAAAGTAGTCAGCATTTTGCTTAAAACATCAACAAAAACTTCAATCAACACCGAAGCGTCCAAGCGGTGCATTTTAGCGACTTGAGCGTCCAGGCGAAATTGTAGGCATTTTGATTCGCATCTGCTCCAGAACTTTGGCAAACATTGGGCATTTGTTTTGGGAGATATTTGTATTTGCATTTGAAATTTTTGAATTAATTTTGAATTATCTGCCCTTTGCTATTGGGCCTACAGCCTAGGGATTTTTAAAGCGCGATATGTACCCCTCGGTGGGCATCTGGGTGAATTTTTTCAAGGCATTCTGTCCAGCGATTGCTCTCTGTAGGTCTGGTACAAAATACGGCGGAAGAATAAATAATAATAATAAAACACTATGATTATTATAGGTCTCCTGCCTAAAGGCAAAGGAGCCTAATAAAAAAACTTTCTGAAAACGATTACAATAGGTCTCCTGCCTAAAGGCAAAGAGCCCTAATTAAAAATCGTTATTTTGAGTTTTCGGGGTTTTGACCCGGAACTTGATAGTATGTCAAAAATGCTTTCTAATGGTCAAAGGTCACCAAAGGTCCACGGGGTCACAAGGTCATTTGACTGGTCCGTCCTACAAGACAAAAACCGCGTTTTTGGCTGAGCTAAGAAAGCTGTTGTTATTACCTCTAGGGTGACAGGAATTAGTGTTTCTGTTTTGCCCAGACCCGATGTATCATATCGCCCGGTCAGATTTAGGTGACAAATATGTCCGCCTCACTGTCCGCATGTCTGTCCGTCAAAATACTGTATAGTTAGTATCTCCGGAACTATGAAACGCGACAGAGTTGAGCTTTGCACACAGCATTCCCTTGACTGTGCCTTAACGATGATGTAAAAATCAAGTCATTTTGAATTTCAACTTTTGTTGCTATGGCAACCTGATAAATGAAAAACTTCAATCCAAGATGGCGGCCAAGCGGCTAGAGATATCGCTCTGGGACAACCAGACAAAATGATCGGCATCTCATGACCAAGTCACATACCAAATATGAAGCGATTGGGGCAATAGTGGTGGAGTTATATGCTGTTTTATGCCGTTTTGGACTCGTAATGCATTTCTGCAATTTTCAATGCCATATGGCCGACAAAGCGATCAAACTTTTGATATGCATGTAAGAACACGAAATGTTAAGCATCTTATGTTGATGCATACTGCCAAGTTTTACTGCCTTCTGTGCAGAACTTGAGAAGCTATGCTGTTTATAATGTAGTATCATCAGAATCTGGCCAATTCCAATATGGCGTAAGCAATACACATTTTGACATACACCCAAGAACAAAAAATGTTCAACACACTTAGTTACTATGTACTGCCAGATTCTAGCTGCATAGTTGAAATAGTTATGGCGGCGCTGCGATTTTTGAAAATACATTTTTTAGTACAAAATAAACAACAGAAGCAAACATCTAGATATCCGTAACTAATCAAGATATCGCCAACGCAGCTTATGGGCATTAATATTTGAGGTATATATTGTATATCTGCACATTTACAGCGTTCTGCAGTTCATACATTCACAGTTATGGATTGCGAAAATGCCTACCCAACAAAATCTGCAAATTTCCGATAAACATCTTCAATCCAATATGGCCGCGCATCTGCGTGACTTTTGACATAGGACCAAGAACAGAAAATGTTCAACAACCAAAGGCAACTTCAGAACAAGCGTTTAAAGTGTTGTATGTGGTAAGTTTCGTTTGGCACAAAATAGCAAAGTAGCCCGTGAAAGTTTTTGAAGACAACTTTTGCCCAAAAGTAGCGTCCAATATGGCGGCCATCATATAAACATAGGCACATTTGGCGATGCTACTGTGTAGAAACATGCATAGAAACAAAGTATGCAACGTTTGAAAGCCGTAGCCCTTGTAGTTTTAGTGCAGCACATTTTGGGAGGTATGCAGTCAGGATTTTGCTGAAAAACATCAACAAAAACTTCAATCCCAAATAAGCGTCGAGCGGTGCATTTTAGCGACTTGAGCCGTCCCAGGAAGAAATTGTAGGCATTTTGATTGCGCATCTGCTCCAAGAACTTTGCACACATTGGAACATTAGTTTGGAGATATCTGAATTTGAAATTGAAATTTTTGAATTAATTTTGAATTATCTGCCCTTTGCTATTGGGCCTACAGCCTAGAGATTTTAAAGCTAGCGATATCTACACCTCGGTGGGCATCTGGGTAATTTTGTCAAGGTAATGAAAGTTTAAGATGAAGTTAATTGTCAACACAAACATGACCAGTCAACCTCTCTTGATATCTTGCTCTTTAGTTGTTCAAACACACACATTTTTCAAGACTGACTTTGACCTTGACATGAATGTCATAGTGTATGAAATATGCAAAAATGGTACTAAAGAAATTGCTTACTGAAAAACATTCAATGGAAGTCTTGAAAGCCTATGAAGAAAATCCAGTGAATTCAGGTTAACATGCTGAAATCTTTGCAGTGACCTTGAAAATTATGTGAAAGTCACAAACTGGGCTCTGTGCCTTCATGAGATGAAACTTGGTGTCAAATATAAAAAAAATCCAGTGAATGGTTTTTGGACATCTTGCTGATTATCTTAACATGCAATTTAACATGGTGAAATCTTCAAAGTGAAGGTCACCAAAATTGACTGGACTTTCCCTAGATGAAACTTGGTGTCAAACATGAAGAAACTCCAGTGAATGGTTCTTGAGATATCTCGCTGACCATCTTAACATGCACGTTAACATACTGAAATCTTCAAAGTGTCGCTTTTACGTTGAAAATTAAGTGAAGGTCACCAAAATCTGGGCCCTTGCGCCTTCCCTAGATAAAGCTTGGTGTTGAATATGAAGAAAATCTAGTGGACGGTTCTTGAGATATCTCGCTGACAAGAGGAAAACGTTAAAGACCCCTTATGACCTTAAAATTAAGGTCAAGGTCACCAAACCTGACTGGGACGTTTCTTATACTGTGATGAACCTAGGTACCAAATATGAAAAGAATCTAGTCAATGGTACTTAAGATATTCCAATTCGTACGTACGTACGGACAGAGCCTAATACTATATCCCCCGCATCACGCGAAACGTGCGGCGGGGGATAACAACAAAGAACCATGTTATACTTACCTGCAATAACAACCTGAATAGGGAAATCTGAAAAATGACGGTAAGCAATTTTTTTTCTATGATTGCTCGTTGGTAAGGAACCAATGATCAATTGTGAGATTTCAACCAATTCCCAACACTAAGACACACACATGTGCAAACACACAATCTGCCAGCATTGCAGTACGGATACTCTCCAATCATAGAGCCTCACCAGAATCTGATACTGCTGTTTGTTCTGTTGGTGCGGAGACTGCGTCACCTGCTGTCGCTGCTGGCTTCCTGGTGCCTTGCCAGTGTTGCCACGTCCTTTTCCGGGGGACTCTGCTCGATGTTTCTGTTCCTTCACAGACAGCTTGGCAGATTCCCTCAGCTGCATGTACTCCTGGTAGTCACTCTGTAGCTGCTGACCAAATACTAGTGTCTGGCGTTGTTTCTGCCGCGTGACCCAGGCTGTCTTCCATCATTGGTTTCACGATTCTTGGATGCCTTCTGCTGATTGGTTGTATTCTTGAACTCCCCGTCTGACTGAGACTGAGACTGGGACTGAGATTGAGATTGAGACTGAGACTCCGAATTGAAACCTAACCATTTGCGTAACTGTCTGAAATGGAAATAAACAACATACAGACAAATCTTTCACAGAGGGTTTCCAACTTCAGTACAACAAGCTTAAGGACAGATGGTTTGTCTTAAAGATATCATGCAATATTAGCCACTGTATAACATCTCTACTCTATACTAATAAATACCCAGGGCCGATTCAGTGTTGTGCCATTTGAATCAGAGCTCTGGAAACAAACACGTCCAGATCACTGAACATAGTATACTGGAGTAGATATATATTACACTGGATAATGGAGGCAGGTACTTGTGTGGATTAAGATGGCAACTCTAAATCTTGTACATCTGAAATCCTTTATTAACCAACATCAACAACATAAACCTGTGCACTGATACTAACCAGTATTCACAAAGTTTGACAAAGATAGTTTACGTCATGGAAAATGGCATTTGTTCATTTTATTCTTTCTCGTTTGATGGTTATCTCAGCAATATTCCACACATTGATGGGTGTCTACAAATAACTAAATCCTGAACAGAAAATGCTGTGAATGCTGTTGCTGATAACAACAAGTACTCATGCCAGCTGGCTATGATGATATGTTATTGCCGCAGTCACTGAGCCCAACCATTGCATTAATTCAACTGCCCCTTAAGACCAGCTGAGGTTGCTGGAGACCAATTCCAAGAACACTCGCAGGGGTAGAAAATGACATGTCACACCAGGCAGGGTTTTACATGACGTGGGATTCCTGCGTATTTGACGCAACAATTTTGTTAAAGACTCTCAAAATATTATCATACGAGTCAAGCTTGACGCTAGTTTTATGAGTGACCCTCAGAATTTAGTTCAGAGTCAATAAAATCGATTTGATAGCAAACAATGATAGTTTTTTTTAGGTCTTTATTAATTTAGATATTTCTTTCAATTCATGTTCATAACTGTATGTTACATTGAATAAATCACAAGCCTGATTATGTGTTCAGTATACTGGAGTTTGTTATGAATGAACTGAACAGTGAAAAATATACTATTTATTAACTAGCATAAAAATGACAATACAACACAAAACAAAAAAAATCTTTGCAAAACTCTTGCTTTTTGATATACACACATAAATATTACACAAACATTTTTCCCAAATATTGAAAATGACTCCCCAAAATAAACACTGTGGGTCACCATGACTCTCTTTTTTCAAAGTCTGTGTAAAACCCTGCACCTGGGCTAGAGATAAGGGCCGTGTCAGCGTATGTATGGCTAAAAAATATGCACAATACGGTAGGAAATAGTTTAGAAAACGTAGCAGATAAACACGACAGCAATGGTGTACGGTCTCAGAATCATTTACGGAGGTACTTATCTGAAAACGTATTATTTTATTGTTGATTGCTCCATTTACACAAGAGTAGGATTGTTGTGGTGCATAGATGAAACAAAACACAAGATTACTGGTACTCCATTTAATTCCATTCAGTACTTGAAATGTACTCTTAAGGTTTTCCAGTACTCCTATATTGAAAAAAATAAGGAGTACCTACTCCTGATGTTGAAAAATTATCTGGAGCCCTGTTACACCCATAATTCCTGGTCACTGATTGGTCAAGGTCAGAACAATTATCTTGCCTTCTCGTCTGAATGTTGAGATCTGATTGGTTCACATGATCTTGATAAAATACTATGATATCCTGCCTAGCAGGGGAAATGCATTTCTGAACAGGACAATAATTTCCTTATACTCGGACATGAGGAAAACAAGCTGCACATGGATTTCTAAATACAACACTAAATCTCTTGAAGCATCTTACGACATTTTGACATCTAATTAGTTTAGGAAACACAGTAACACTCACTTAACAAATGGGATCACCATGAAGAAGTTATTGGGGTTCATCCCCAGCTTGGTCTTGCACCCAAGGTCCTTCTTGTGACAAGGCAGAGAATCAATAGGGAACCACTGCAGGCTCTGAAACCAAACATCCACTGCATGTCCACTATTCTGAGACCCATGGTATTATGTGGGATTCCAAACTAACTTCCCTTAACATGCAAAGTGGTAGATATTGGTATTTGTTCAAAATATTTATTCTAACACTGCATTCAAACCATACTGTTAAACTAAGCATCAAAGCTGTTTACTCTAGATTGGTTCTGTAATTAATGAAATACATGTCACTTTTACACTGCTAGAACATTGGCTTAAACTGTAACAGCATGAAATGCCATAGTAATGGGTAAATAGGGACATTTTCAGTACAGCCACCATGTACATCCTTTTAAATATGTAACTAAAATGTAGTGTGGACTATTTGACAGTGTTTATGTACACTTGCTCAAAGGTCAGTATTTGGCCTGAAGTCTCCAACAAATGTTGTTTAAAGTTCCCAGCAGCAATTAAACATATCCCAGTTCATGGTGCTATAGCTGCCAGTAATGATATGGCATTGCAGAAATGTATTGTAGTTCAGATTATATGACCAATATTGAGGAAGATAGTGGTGGTCCGATTAATTGAAATAATAGAAGATTGGTCGCAGTGACTAAACGATCATAATCGAACACAAACAATTTTGGAACACTTGTTTGCAAAGGTTGGTTTTGCCTGTTACATTTCATAAGCACTACAAGCTCGTTCAAAGTCATGATTGAATTTATCTTAAAGACTCTAGGAAATTTATGTTCCTAACATACTAGTCATCCTTAAAAGGTGTGCAATTTGCAACAAAAAACACACAGAAAAAATTACATGTTTTTTTCTTTATTTTTTGTGCATTAACAACCATAACCAGGAAAATTTGATAGATGACACTAACCAATAATTTTCGATGATTGATCGGTTGTAATGAACCAGTCACCAATTATGAGATTTGAACCAATTCCCAACACTAGAGGAAGAAGCATTTCAAAGTCTCTGAAACAAGGCCTATGAATAATCCCAGCTACGATGACAACAGAACTTGCTCACAAGTCTTCTGAACACAGTCATCATGTTAACCACGTTAAAATGTGATTGTTTTGCCCATTTCTTTGGAGGCTTAAAGGCGTTATTCAGATAATGTAATTTTCTGAGTAAAATTGATATTTTATACTTATCCTGACTCATGTATTATTGCTTGTCTCCTTCCCTTCCCGAACGTTAGTGGAACACTTGTATCTCCTTTTTGAAGCTCCCTTCAATAAAGCAGACGTAAAATCACTACTCACCACGAGTTGTATTCCTCTCAGTTTTGGCGGGAAAACAGCGCCACCTGTCTTCCCACGCTTCACTCTCTCCGAATAGCTAGCCCGACACTTCGATTTACAGGGAAATCCAAAGTGCCTAGCAGGGGAGGTTGGGAGGGCTTACCTCATGAGTCAGGATAAGTATAAAATATCAATTTTACTCAGAAAATTACATATTTTTCCTTATCCTGACTCATGTATTATTGCTTGTAGAATCCGTCGGTTCTTGTGGTGGGACAAGCCACTTCTGGATTCCAATTAGTGATTTACGTCTTGCATACCCCCCTATGGGAACTTCCTGGTAGCACTTCAATTTACTGCTAGGCTCTGCTGCTGCTGTAACCCTTTACTTCCAGCTTTCTCTGATGGGGGGACCACAATTGTTAACTTTTGGTCCTTGCTTCTGTTAACATTTTTATGTGGATTTGCAACTCCATCTCTTGATGCAAGCATCAAGTGGAGAAGCGACCCTTTTATGTACTGCGATGCGTCCTTACAAGTACTGGGTCTTATCACTTATGCTAGTCTGTCTTAGGCGTGCATATGGACTCTAAAGCTGTAACTCTCCTGAGTGTAGGCTTTTGCAAGTCATGTGATAAAGGGTGAGACTCCGTCTCAGCCTTTGTGGAACTGTCAATTGTTGTGCTACAACAAGTGGGCGAAATGGTGAATGCCAGAGGCGTCCTCGGTGGCGATGTCTCTCAGGTAGTGGTTGGCAAACACCATGTCCGATTTCCAGAAGCAGCCCTCCATTATCGTAGGTGATAGAGCAATTCCCATGTAGAGCTTAAAGTGTTGGCCCAGAGCTCTAATTTCATGTGGATTGGAGGCTCTTGGAGGATCAAGTCCTGCTGCTTTGTAGGCCCGTAGTATGACAGTTCTCATCCATATTGATATCGTAGTGCAAGAGATCTCCGTCTGTGTCGCTGTCGATATAGGGATGAAAAGACGCTTGAATTTTCGTCTCCTGGTCCTAGACCTTTGTAGGTAGACTTTCAATGCTCTTACTGGGCATAAGGATAGGTCCTGTGTATCCTGTGGCCCAAGGACTGATGATAGTGCTGGGATGTGGAATTGTCTGTCCGGTTGTCCTGGCAGTTGATTCTTTGCTATAAAGTCCCATCTCAGTCCCATATGCACGATGTTTCGATTTTCGTCAAATCGTGTCCTCTCGAAGTCTAGAGCATGTATTTCCGACATCCTTGCTGCTGTTGCTAAGGCGATCAGGAATAGAGTTTTCTGCGTCAAGAACTCAAAAGATGTCCTATCTAATTGTTCATAAGCGTCACTGGTGAGATGCCGTAGAACTATGTTGAGGTCCCACGCCGGAGCTTTAAATCTCTGTTGTTGGTCCTCCAGTTTAAAAGAGCGTAGTAAGGCCAGTAACTCTGGTACCTTAGTCAGTTTTACACTCGTCCTCATAGTGATAACTGAGCTCAATGCCGCTAGGTATGTTAAGAGTGTTGACCCTTTCAACCGCTTCGTTTGTCTTAGGTGACAAAGATAGTCCGCCACTTGAGGGTGTGTCGCTTTTATGGCTGTGAAGCCTGTTTTCAAAGTGTAGGTCTCGAAGCTTCGCCATTTGTCGTCGTACAAGTTGCGTGTTGACTTGCGTAAAGCTAAGCGTGACTGCTTTCGCTGCTCTGGCGGAATATCCTCTCTTATTCAAGCACGCCTTGATACGCTCCACGCGTGTAGCTGGAACACCTGTGGGTTGCCGTGTGCTTGCTTTGTGTGTGGATGTACTAGCAAGTTCGGTCCACTCTGGTAGTTGCAGTTGAGGTGGTCCTAGTTCTTGTATGAGAATGGGGGACCATATTCTAAGGCTGGCCAGTATGAAGTTTGAAGCTCTGGATGTAGCACCAAAATCAGTTGCAGGTTCTTCGTCTGTATGATTTTCTGCAACACTTCAGAAGGTTAGCCGACCTTGTATTAGAGCTAGTGGTGGGAACTTTAAAATGCTGGTCCAGTAAGCGTTTTAGTCCTTCCCAAGAGATGCTTCCAGAGCACAGGCCCAACAGGCTCTGCCACTGTCGTAAGTAGTGGCATTAGACTGAGTCCACCATAGAGAGAGTAGAGCTTCGGCGATACCATCTGTCTCCCTCTGCTGGCGTATCTTTAGCCAACGGTCCTCTGGTACTGCTATGCGGTTTTCCGTTGTGATGAGCCGAATTCCTAGGAACTGCAGGTCATGTGTAGGCTCTAGTTCCGACTTGAGGAGATTCACTAGCCACCCTAGTTGTGTGAGAAGCCTGATGGTAAAGTCCAGCTGTAGTCTGAGATGATTGGGATCTTGATGAGCTTGAATCCCGTCGTCTAGGTAGAACGCACTGCGTAGACCTCGATGATGTAGGTATGTGACTATGGGCTTCGTCACTCTTGTAAACAACCAGGGGGCCGATGATATTCCAAATGGCAGGACTTTCCTTGATTCCGGATGTATAGGAATATGCAGGTATGCGTCCTGTAGATCTATGCTGGCCATGTGGTCCAACGGACGGACGAGATGTAGTAGTTGTGGTAGATGAATCATGCTGAACTTTTGTGGTTTGTGTAGATAATCTCTGTTGAATGTCCTCATGTTGTAAATTAGTCGGAACTTTTCTTTGGAGTTTTTCTTTGGTACGAGGAAAACTGGGGAGTAGAATCCTGGTGAGATCTGGTCCTGGTCTATCACCTCTATGGCGTCCTTCTCTAGTAGAGATGTGACCGCTTCTTGTAGCCTCTCTGTCCGATGGGTTGCAAAGTTGAACCTCTGTGGTGCGTTTGTTAGTGGAGGGGCTGCTTGTAGTTGTATGTGATATCCGTCTCTTAGGATGTTGGATACAAAAAGGATCTTGAAGAATTCCCCAGTTCTCCCAGTAGTGTTGTAGACGTCCACCCACTTGGGAAGGTTGAACAGGAACGGCTGGGGGTGGAAGACTCCAGTCGTTCCGAACCCGTCTTTCATCGTCTATAGCCTCTGGGTGCCCTGCCTCGTCCGGGTCGTCCTCTATAGTTGCCGGATGGGCGACGAAAAGAATCCTTTCCTCCTTTGGAGGTCCCCATTTTCTTTTCTCTTGCTTTCTGGATGCCTGCAAATTTGGATTTGCCAGAGTAGCGTTGGGACGCCTGTCTGATGACACTGGCTAGTGTATCAATGGACTTGATCATCAAGACTTCCCTAGATTCCTTCGTGACTTCCTTGGCGACCTTGTCAATCTCCCCTGCGAAGATGGATGTTGTAGACCATGGAGCTCTGTACAGCGTCTTAGTGAAGCGTTCACTCCAGTTGCATGACGACAATAGTCCTTGTCATCTAGCTAGCGTCAATGCTGCTGATATGGATGATAGATGCTCCGACATAAATTGGTGGTCCTTTTTCTGCGTTAGTAGGGCAGAATAAATCATCCGGTCTTCCTCTGCAGTAGAGTTCTTAAACTTGGTGATGAGCGTCTCATTAACTGCCCTGGATCTGTTAAGTCCGAAGAACATCCTTCTGGTCATAGTGTCTATCTGTGCCAGCTTTTTGTCCTCAATCTTGTAAGATTTGGTCCGGGAGTCGTTGATGATTTTATAGTTCTCATCTACTTCTTGTGCCTTCATGAAGGGGTCCATGTTGTGTAGTGAGAACTTCTTTGCGTTGAACTGTGGGATATTAGGAGCCTGGAACTTCGTTGCCTTCCTGAAGGCTGCGTCTAAATCCTCTGGTACTTCCGAGATGGGATCAATTGGAGGTAGAGTGATCGTGTCCACATCATCGTCCTTCATTAGGTATGTGAGTGCTTCATTCTCTTCCTTAGAGGGTGACGCTAGGTCCAGTCCATTAGCCATCCAATATTTTATCTCTGAGTCCGAAAATATGATACCGCCATCGTCCTCTGTATCATGTCCACTGGTATAAGATCGTTGATCATCCTCAGTTGGGGATCTGCGTGGGGACCTGTGTGGAGATCTGCGTGGCGATCTACGTGGAGATGAGCATGTTGAACTACGTGTAGTTCTAAGAGGCGATCTGTAAGGCGACCTGCGTGTAGGTGAGCGTCTTCTAGTCCGGGATTGCCTTCCTGACGATTTTGTTGACGCTGTTGAAGATATTACAGATGACCTTCCGCAGGTGAGAGATTCTGTTGAGGGTCTGAGTCCCAAGACGAGTCTCTCGACCTTCTAGGTGGTGTAGGTTTCCTTCTCTGCGAAGTGGGTAGCCTGCGTGAAGGTTCTTTATTGGCCTCATCATCTGATGACGATCTCATTGGTTCTGAAGAGCGTGCCGTCCTGCGCTCAGGTTTGCTGACGTCATGTAGCGTAGATCTGCTCTTGGTCCTAGAGCTAGATTCTCTGGTAGGCCTCTCAGATGTATCATCAGTGTGGGGTCGTTCGTGCAGGTCTGGATCCTCTCCGAGGTTGATGACTTGAGCATGAGAGCCGCCTGGCTGTCCATCATGCGTGGCTCTTTCCTGCGCGAAGCGTTTCTCCATCATCTGTTGAGAGAATTGCTGCATAAAGGCCCCGGGGTTGAATGTCTGCGACGATTGTAGAGATGTCGTCTCTGAAACGGTAGCCATATGGTCCAGGGATCGCTGTGCCTCATGGATCTCTGCTGTCGGTGTGGAAGGTAACTCGGACTGCGTAGATAGGGCTGCTGACGTTACCGTTGCTGAGGCCTGCTTCCTTTTCTTATGCTGTATCTGTGGGTTGATCAACAGCGGCTCATCATAAAGTCCTCTCTCTTCCATCGGGACGATTTCGGCCGAAAAGGTCCTCGTAGTCTGCGAAGAACTGCCCGTAGAGCTGGTTGAAGTCTTAGGGGTGTGAGGCTTCTTCTGCGTTGAAGATGGCCTCTTCTTCTTCGTATGGGTTGAGGAGTTGTCCGATGTAGAAGACCTTTTCTTCGGTGTAATGGCGGACAACATCCCACGCCCATCTTCAGAGGACGCCTCCGGCAGGTCACTGGATGGAAGTATGTCGTCTGACAACGATGGACAGCTCTTGAGGGACTCAGCCGGTTTATCCATGACTTGCAAAAGTCGTCTGGATTTATCCTTAGCACGCCTAAGTACAGAGAAATAATAATTATTAAATTGAATTTGTGTTAATTGCTGACATAAGTTACAGCGAGAGCTGGAAGTACATATTGTTGTGCAACTGGGGCACAGTAAATGCGGGTCTGCAGCAGATAACCTAAACCTACAACGAAAACAGGTTTTCATGAAATGTAAACAAACTGAACAATCACGTAAAACCGTAAATAAACAGTCAAATTACGAATAAATTTCAAACCATATTGTAGAAGGATACTCCCTGAAACCTTATAAAGGTAACTTATAGGGAAATAACTAAGTTATCAAAGGATATAGTGCCGTATTGGAGACACAGGTGCTCTCCCAACCGTCCACTAGGGTGAAGAAGGAGAGAGTGAAGTGGGAAGACGGGTGGTGCCATTTTCCCGCCAAAACTGAGAGGAAGACAACTCGTGGTGAGTAGTGATTTTACGTCTGCTTTATTGAAGGGAGCTTCAAAAAGGAGATACAAGTGTTCCACTAACGTTCAGGAAGGGAAGGAGACAAGCAATAATACATGATAAGGAAAAATTTTAAAATTCAGCTTGTATTTGGTAAGTTATTACATTCAAACAAAACCTTATGACAGTCCTGTTTAATGAAAAAAAGTGCAAACAGAATTTCCGATCTGACTTTAAACATGGCCGCCATTACTTCTTCATGATTAAGTTTAACCACAGCATGGCTCTGTTTTTCTATGGTCTGGAATAACAGTGGCGGATCCAGGGGGTTCGAACCCCCCCTTTTGAAAATGACTAAAGACCACATTTAAGTTAATGTTCTGGATCCGCCTATGAATAACATGTAATGGTATTTATCAAAGATACTCAGAACAACAGAAAATTAAGATGTCAACCTTTATCTCCTTGCGTGTCTTGGGCTGAAAATGAGTATTGAGTGGCACCCCTGGGACGATGTATAGACGGGTAAGCTGATCATTCATCTGGTTCTCTAAGTAGTCGGTTTTCCGGATAAGGCCTGAGATGTCTAATCCTGTCTCCTCCATCACCTGAGAACAAATAGAAAGGGAGAGAGTGAGTGAGTGAGATTTTACGCGCTTTTTACAATATTCCAGCAATATCATGGCAGGGGACACAAGAAATGGGTTTCACACATTGTACCCATGCGGGAAATCGAACTCGGGCCATCAGCATGACGAGCAAATGCCTTAAACAAATAGAGAAGAAAATTACCTCTTTATTAGTAAAGTTGTAAAGATACACTTTCAGTTTAGAACAAATTCCACCATTGAATGCTACAGGGGAACTACACTTTTAGGTAATAATACTAAGAATGTCTACTTTTCATAAAATGTTCCACAGGTACAAGAATGAAACACTGCTTCCTCATTGAATTTCTGTTGTCATAAACATAATAAAAGTATGTGTGAGCACTGATATTACAGTACGTACCTCTCTGACAGCGCAGTTTAGGGGACTCTCTTCAGCATTCACCTTGCCCTTAGGGAACCCCCAGCTTGCCTTGGTCCAAAACCCTTGCACCAGGAGACACTGCAAGTAAACATGTACATTTGCTTTGTTGCTTGTCATGCTAATAGTTATATTCCTTCTTACACATACAGTGTTATAGTTATCTGTCACTACAAGCCAGCTTCATTGGAGCAAAGTCGGAAGTGCTGCAGGTGTTTTATGTTTTCCAGTTCGATGAAACAAAAAAACTTGCTACGGCTGATAAACCTAGAAACCTAATCAGCGCTAATCTATCGGTCTGCTTAAATATTTTCTAATAATAATTGATAATCAGTAATATCATTGTTGTGAACAATCACATATGATCATCGATATAAAAAATTCTCATCAATATCATACGTTAATAGTTGTGAGTGAGTGAGTTTAGTTTTAGCCGCTTTTAGCAATATTCCAGCAATATTACAGTGGGCAACACCAGAAATGGGCTCCACACATTGTGCCCACATGTGGGGAATTGAAACAGGTATTCAGTGTGAACGCTTTAACCACTAGGCTACCCCACCAACTGTTAATACTTGTGAGGAAATAAAGTATTTATTCACACTCACAATACACTAGGTTACATCTTTTTTCAAGGACTGCTTGTAAATTATGTACAGATTGATGTTTTTTGTGAGTAATCCATGCAGAAATGTGTCAGTACTCAACAGTCACATTATTAAATGGTGATGAAACAGTGAACGGTTTTAGAGTTCTGCTCCGGAAAACAGTACTACCACCAATTTCTGTCTAAGTCAAACTTGTTGCCATGGAAACGCAAAAAATATTTTATTCAGAAATCCAAAACTACCAAAAGGCACCAGTAGACCACCAGATCTATCTATGTGCCAAGTTTGGTGAAGAAATATTGAACGGTTTTAGATTTATGCTCCAGAAAAGACAAATGTGCACGGACGCACGGACGCACTACGGAGTGCATTTTAATACCCCCCCACACACAAAACGCATTGCGGGGGATAATAAACCAATGATTGCAGCCTTCTGAAAGGATTTAGAGATGCAACTTTACACAGAAAATTCTGGCACCTTATACTGAAGAAATACAGTTCGCTCTACCACCATGTATAGTGTAATAAAACTCACTTTTGCCCTGAACTATTATAGTTAAAGCACGAGGACGCTTTGGCGTCCGAAAGTGCTTTAACGCCATAATAGTTCAGGGCTTAAAAGTGTTTTATTACACCATACATGGTGGTAGAGCTTAACTGTATTACTTTTCTAAGATGCCAAATTTAATACTTTCTAAGGATAATTACGATTAATTTAACGCAGAAAACAAACGACGGTATCGGGTGACCTAAATTAAGAATCCGCGACAGGGCTAACTGGCACGCTGTTCTATTGATGTGTCTGCCCCCTCACGCTAAGACCTAACGCTACCAGAAAACAAATGATAAACAGTTTGATGACGGGTTTACGCTCGATTAAATATCTTCTCTAAATTAGTTTAATTACATCTGTGATTAACGAAACCATGTGAACGCCGATTTCTACTACCAACGTATGTTTAGATCAGTACATCCAGACGAAGCTGAGTAGTCAAGCGACATTCCACGCATTGCATTGTGGGATGTAAACATTGCTAACGCTGCCGTCGCTGAAAACTTGTGAGTCGAATTGAGACATTTAAAACGCCAGAAAACATAAACGTAATGTTTCCACCAGTGATGTTAGGTGAGTGAAGCAACTGCAAACCAAGAAACGGGATGCAACGCAGTAGTTTACTGTAGGAGGCTGTACGAGGTGATGACAACTGACATGCATCGTGACGCCGCTACATTGTGACGCAATAACCGCTAGGCATCTTAGAAAATGTTATACAACTGGGACCACTACTTGTATTCACAATCTGTTCGACTTAAAGGTCACATGCAACGTAAAACACAACTTTGCAGATTCTGATACCTTTCAGTATGGACGCATCGAAACAAATCATCAAAATGCAAATTCAAGTTATAAAGTTGAAAAAAACCCGATGAAAAACGGCACAAAATCGGAGTTCAAACATTCGTTTGAACTCCGATTTTATGCATGGTTTTTTCATCGGTGGAAAACGGGTTTCAACAGCTGGGCTGCGCTCATAGCATGTGCCCAGTGAAATAGGTTCGCGCAACTTGGAAGCGGGCTGTCTGGTGAATACTCGGTGAAGGCTTTGGTGTGAGCTATTTTCATAATGTTTTGTTGATATCTCACAGGTATGAAGCTTTTATATGTTATGACAGTAAATAAACTGTTTATATAATTTCATTTGTCTATTTCACCACACGTTCTTCTTACCGAGTCACTTTCTCAGTTCGATACTTAAAAGCAATGTCATTATTTAGCGTTGACACAATTTCTAACTGTGATATAGATATGTCGTTGTCACAGACAAAACTCAATGTCTTGTTTTATTGACACCTGTGTGTCTGCCTGCCTGTCTGCTAATGACAATATTCAATACACAACTGCGATCACTGACCACATGCAATTTGAACTTAACACCAATCAGGCTATACACCATAAACAAAACGCATTGATTTATGGCCCGAGTTCGGTCTCTGTCACATTATGTAATTACACAGACAGGCAGGTGTGATACTTGAACACATGACATGTTATGATGTCTGTTGATTGCAAAATGTTATACACAAAAAATGAGCATGTATTTACAAAACCCAACATCTCTATATATACACACACAATGAGCCGTGAAGGCGGCATCTGCAAATGAACCAGCCGTTACACTTGAGTGCACACCCACCCGCTCTGACTGGGTTCGGTATCCCGGCTGCTTTGTTTCGAGGGAGGTAAACCCAAGTACAAAATATTGCACTTTTGATTTGCGATTATACACTTATAATTTTGTTTATTTGTTTTTTCATAATCAGCAATGCATATTATATGTCATGAAGAAGTGATAATTGTATTTTAATTATGTTTGATTTTTTGGTTGCATGTGACCTTTAACAAAGCATCAATGTCATTATTATGTATTGTATCAATAAGTGAGGTGGTGAGGTGAAATGGGGTTTTGAGAATATTTTTCGCTCATATGACGATGTGCATGCGTGTGATTCTGTGAATGTGCGGCTGCTTGTACTAACCCTGACTAAAGCTGGTTTTATAGTGCTAGATCACTGAGATAACATGCCGTAGTTACGCATGAACACCCCACTCAGACACATTATACTGGCTCTGAGCCGACCAGTCCTTGTTGTACCCATTAATGCCGAGAGCCAGGCAGGGACCAACAAGTATTATATTTTAATGTCTTTTGGTATGACGCGGCTGGGGATCGAACCCGCAGCCTTCCGCTCTCCTGGTGGACGCTCTAACCACTACACCATGGAGGTGGTCCATCAATAAGTGACCGGCACACACTAACATGACTAATGCTAAGTGAACATACATATTTTTTGTCTGGATCCAGGATGATAGCTCCATAGGTTGGCACACTCATTTTGTAGGCTCTCCATTCTTCGAGTCGCTTGTCCACATGCTCTGCATGGATGGACAAAAATGGACAGTGGCGAAAAACTTATATGGTTAAGAAAAGTCTAATTCATCATAGAATGAATCAAGGCAGATAAAAGATTTTCAAACTTGAAAAGTTCAACAGGCTTTTAATCTTGGTAGGAGGAAAACTAATTTGGCATTGTGGCACAGTTTAGGCAAGGAAATATAACTTTGGCAATCTTCACATTCATGAATTAACATCAAACATATTTCAAGATGAACGTAAATATTATCATGCGTACAATTCCCCTAACAATACCATAAGTCATTAGGGGTGAAATACTATACTGCGGTATTAGTAGAACCTCAGTATTTTGCCTTCGGTTCGGTATACCGTAATGCAATCTAAATATTCAGTATTTTCAGTTATTGTTTTCAAATTATCATTTCTATCTAGTCATAAAATGACAGTTTTGTTCATCCAAAATAACAAAAATGATGGTTATTTTTTTCCATGTTATTAAACAATATGTAAGGTTTGGCTCTTGTCTTGTTTCTGCATTATAATCATTTCTCATACACCGAATTGAATTGAAACGGACCGAACCGAAGGCCTTGTACTGCAATACGTACTGTACCGTACTGTAGTAAAAGCGTACCGTTTCACCCCAAAAAGTCATACACTCTTTAAAACTTCCTGTATCATGGTTTCAAACCTTCATTAACCTCTTTTCTTAAAACTATTCTAGGCTTTATCGTCTCTTTATGTTTATAGAAAGGGATTCCAACGTTCAAATTATCAAATATTACGCAAAATCTAATGTGATATGTTAAAAGAAAGGATACTGTGTGAAGAGAAATCCTTGATTCCGCATGTCTTGAGTTCTGGATTTTCAGCACAGTAGAAGTCAAGATAAAACCAGTGTGCCAGCTCTACTTGGAAGAAGATGCGGATCAAGTCTTGACGTTCCTCTTCAGGGATATTGATGATGAATCGACTAGAAAAAGACATGAAACACAGAACTATAGGATATTCGAAAAGAAAGCCCCAAGGGACATAACTCTATGAGGCTTCGCTTGAAATAATGTTCAGTCGGTAGAGGGCACAAAAGTCGATTTAATGCAATGTTGCATTAATTCATTCAAACTTTTTAATTTAATATTGTAATCTAAACATGTATTTTTTTTTAATAAACTATATGGTAGCTTCCCTGAGGGCTGATAGTATTATTGAGAGAAATACATTAATTATTTTTAGAGAAGTGTGGTGTGAAATAGTGCCTTTAAAGTTTACAATGAGGATACCTGAAATAACGCGGCCGTTATAAAGTCTGGCATTAACACACTAGTCCAAAATGTTCATGGGAAAGGCAAATTTCATGGCGAATCTAAACACAATCTATCAACTGTATCTCGAATTTTGGAATGAATCAGTTAGATTTGTAATGACAAGGATTGGTGAACAGCTTTACCAGCTGTGTAAAAGGGTTATACTAGTATGGGGGGTCTAATTGGGTGTTTTCACCCTTCCCATGCAATTTAGGCAGGGAAGCTAAAGGTTAGAACAATATAGATATGAAGCATGTTTCAGTGTATTTCTTTTTTTTATTCTGACAATATTTTGATATGCATTTATTCATCACATAAAGTCTGTTGATTTAGCAGTTTGTTCGTTGTCGATAATAGAAACTAACTAGCATAACTAAAGACCTTTTAATTTATGATGTACAAGGACATGACTAGTGATTTGTGATTTGTATCCAGACAAAATGCGGACACACACAGTCGACAGCCTTGAACATACACTCATTTTAATGACAAACCTGCACAGGTCGTCCAAAACGTATCCGGGGATTGGAAATGCTGGAGTTGAAGGCTGGGTAGTTGATGTGGGAGGTGCTTGAGTTTCCATCTTTCATTTGTCAAAACTGAAAGTTATGTAGGAAGCCAATTTTGAAATTTCATATGAATCTCCGCCATGGTCACCGGAAGCGGAAATTGAGCTAGAATAAATAGTCTTTTCCAATAGAGAAGAATAATACATTTATGCACCTTATGCGAACAAGCACACAACGTTTCCCCACGTTCGACCATAACTTGAACACAATAAATTCTGTAGTTCTATACATGAGGCTCGTGGCCTATATACATGTACAGGAATAATATGATCTAACAACAATGAGATATCAGATTGGCACAAGTATAGGGTCCCTCTTCAGTGATTTCCTTCAACGAGGAAAGCATGAGGAAGGCACGTTGTACGTATAGCCTACTTTATCAAATCATACTGTTTACACACGAGTTGTTGCCACACTATTGGGGCTTTTTTTGGACTGATATTTGTAACTTTTCAATGACAGACTACTTCTATAAACGGAAAGGAAACGTAGTAATGTAAAGAACATTATGGGATACATACTCCGAGATTCTGCTCTCTTATAGATCTCTATATAACCAGGGAGACTCTTGTAGAGTATCCCTGATATAACGTATAGAATAAATGACATCACCTACCCCCTGTCTGTTTTAAAGGTACTTTTACATCCGAGGCATTATACTATGACTTGGAATGATAAGCAGAATCTCTTTTCATATCAAATATCAGCAAGAGTAGATAGAAATATTACATGCAGAGGCTTCAAGGAGAAAAAAAGTGCCTTAAACTATTCATAACTCAAACGAACAGCTAACTCATTTCGTCATAACAGTAGTTCGTTCGACTAAAATAATGTATCAAATTGTTTCTTCATGCAAATGAAATGGTCATTTATTATCCGTGGCTGTGCGACAGGTATAAACCGTTTCTCAACTTATCACGATGCTCTCCATCATGGATTTAGAAGCAGGTTGCAGGCAAATACAGGACAACTGCAGTCAACAAGACAAATCAATCCCTAGCAACGGAAGCTGAACTCTGATATATTGTCTAAGGAAACGATATACTAATAACCTTGCATTTCACACAACATGATAATAGTCATAGGAGATGACAACACAATGCTTCAATCATCTTGCCGACTGCGACTTTCAGGCGCAGAAAAGGATCAGGTCAAACTTCACCGACTACACAGACGGTACTGGTATTATTTTCAACTGCACGATCTCATGCAGGAATAAATATACAAGTCCTAAAGGCCCTCGTGCAGCACCCGACACTGTCCTCTGAAGCTTCCCCCAAACAGTCTGCATATTTGTAATCCAAACATTTTCAATCAGAAAAACATTCACTTTTGTAACCAGCCCGTTCATTCACTATCATAACGCCGACGCTGCCCACAACACTTTCCTCTTGAACATCGACTAACAAGACATAGCAGGATGCAGTCACCAAATCAACACAGTTCTTTGGGTACATACACATACTTCAGTGGATCACTTGTAGGCCTTGTTTAAATACTGAACGAAAATGATTTCACATCAAAGAACATAGCTGCTGACTTACTTGTGCCTGTCCCCTGCCTGTTGCAGCAAAAACTCCTTTGGCAGTACATCCCGAACGCTACACGTCCGTCAGACGCGTTCACCGACTATATCATGACGTCAGCTGATTGTTGACGTTTTTCGTTCATGACGAAATCACTTATGGGACACAGAAACGAATGACGCGGCGCCATTGTAGACGTCACAGACTCGAGCTTGGCGACATCACCACTCTATTCCAGAGCGTTTGTGGACCCATGCATGTATTTAGCAAGGGTGGTGATTTATTATTTGGGGCCGTGAGACAGGTATGAAGCCTTTGTCAACTTATCACGATGCTCAACATCATGTATTTAGCACAGGTTGCAGGCAAATACAGGACAACTGCAGTCAACAAGGCAAATCAATCCCAAGCAACGGAAGCTGAACTCTGCAGAAAACACTGACGTTGTTAGGTTCATATGCGCATAAATAGTTGAATGATGTGTCAAAGCAGAGGGCACTCATATTTTCATGTCAATGCTTATTTTCATCGAAAATAGAACCAGAAGAAAAACACTCTGAAATATCATGGCAACTGCCGTGTAGAAAAGCGGAATTCTACAAGCACAGACAACTGACTTCATTCAAACAAATATTTACAGAGGAACCAGTGTAATCACACCTGTTACCTACTTCTGCCACTTGTTGATATATTTTCTAAGGAAACGATATACTAATAACTTTGTATTTCACACAACATGATAACAGTCATAGGAGATGACAACACAATGCTTCAATCATCTTGCCGACTGCGACTTTCAGGCGCAGAAAAGGATCAGGTCAAACTTCACCGACTACACAGACGGTACTGGTATTATTTTCAACTGCACGATCTCATGCAGGAATAAATATACAAGTCCTAAAGGCCCGTGTGCAGCACCCGACACTGTCCTCTGAAGCTTCCCCAAACGGTCTGCATATTTGTAATCCAAACATTTTCAATCAGAAAAACATTCACTTTTGTAACCAGCCTGTTCATTCACTATCATAACACCGGCGCTGCCCACAACACTTTCCTCTTGATCATCGACTAACAAGACATAGCAGGATGCACTCACCAAATCAACACAGTCCTTTGGGTACATACACATACTTCAGTGGATCACTTGTAGGCCTTGTTTAAATACTGAACGAAAATGATTTCACATCAAAGAACATAGCTGCTGACTTACTTGTGCCTATCCCCTGCCTGTTGCAGCAAAAACTCCTTTGGCAGTACATCCCGAACGCTACACGTCCGTCAGCCCCGTTCACCGACTATAGAATCATTGTCTATGACGTCAGCTGATTGTTGACGTTTTTCGTTCATGACGAAATCACTTATGGGACACAGAAACGAATGACGCGGCGCCATTGTAGACGTCACAGACTCGAGCTTGGCGACATCACCACTCTATTCCAGAGCGTTTGTGGACCCATGCATGTATTTAGCAAGGGTGGCGATTTATTATTTGGGGCCGTGAGACAGGTATGAAGCCTTTGTCAACTTATCACGATGCCCAACATCATGGATTTAGCACAGGTTGCAGGCAAATACAGGACAACTGCAGACAAGAACACAAATCAACCCCAAGCAACGGAAGCTGAACTCTGCAGAAAACACTGACGTTGTTAGGTTCATATGCGCATAAATAGTTGAATGAAGTGTCAAAGCAGAGGGCACTCATATGTTCATGTCAATGGTTATTTTCACCCAAAATAGAACCAGAAGAAAAACACTCTGAACTATCATGGCAACTGCCGTGTAGAGAAAGCGGAATTCTACAAGCACAGACAACTGACTTCATTCAAACAAATATTTACAGAGGAACCAGTGTAATCACACCTGTTACCTACTTCTGTCACTTGTTGATATATTTTCTAAGGAAACAATGTACTAATAACTTTGTATTTCACACAACATGATAACAGTCATAGGAGATGACAACACAATGCTTCAATCATCTTGCCGACTGCGACTTTCAGGCGCAGAAAAGGATCAGGTCAAACTTCACCGACTACACAGACGGTACTGGTATTATTTTCAACTGCACGATCTCATGCAGGAATAAATATACAAGTCCTAAAAGCCCGTGTGCAGCACCCGACACTGTCCTCTGAAGCTTCCCCCAAACGGTCTGCATATTTGTAATCCAAACATTTTCAATCAGAAAAACATTCACTTTTGTAACCAGCCCGTTCATTCACTATCATAACGCCGACGCTGCCCACAACACTTTCCTCTTGATCATCGACTAACAAGACATAGCAGGATGCACTCACCAAATGAACACAGTCCTTTGGGTACATACACATATACTTCAGTGGATCACTTGTAGGCCTTGTTTAAATACTGAACGAAAATGATTTCACATCAAAGAACATAGCTGCTGACTTACTTGTGCCTATCCCCTGCCTGTTGCAGCAAAAACTCCTTTGGCAGTACACCCCGAACGATACACGTCCGTCAGCCCCGTTCACCGACTATAGAATCATTGTCTATGACGTCAGCTGATTGTTGACGTTTTTCGTTCATGACGAAATCACTTATGGGACACAGAAACGAATGACGCGGCGCCATTGTAGACGTCACAGACTCGAGCTTGGCGACATCACCACTCTATTCCAGAGCGTTTGTGGACCCATGCATGTATTTAGCAAGGGTGGCGATTTATTATTTGGGGCCGTGAGACAGGTATGAAGCCTTTGTCAACTTATCACGATGCTCAACATCATGGATTTAGCACAGGTTGCAGGCAAATACAGGACAACTGCAGTCAACAAGGCAAATCAACCCCAAGCAACGGAAGCTGAACTCTGCAGAAAACACTGACGTTGTTAGGTTCATATGCGCATAAATAGTTGAATGATGTGTCAAAGCAGAGGGCACTCATATTTTCATGTCAATGCTTATTTTCACCCGAAAATAGAACCAGAAGAAAAACACTCTGAAATATCATGGCAACTGCCGTGTAGAGAAAGCGGAATTCTACAAGCACAGACAACTGACTTCATTCAAACAAATATTTACAGAGGAACCAGTGTAATCACACCTGTTACCTACTTCTGCCACTTGTTGATATATTTTCTAAGGAAACGATATACTAATAACTTTGTATTTCACACAACATGATAATAGTCACAGGAGGTGACAACACAATGCTTCAATCATCTTGCCGACTGCGACTTTCAGGTTCAGAAAAGGATCAGGTCAAACTTCACGGACTACACAGACGGTACCGGTATTATTTTCAGCTGCACGATCTCATGCAGGAATAAATATACAAGTCCTAAAAGCCCGTGTGCAGCACCCGACACTGTCCTCGGAAGCTTCCCCCAAACGGTCTGCATATTTGTAATCCAAACATTTTCAATCACAAAAACATTCACTTTTGTCACCAGCCCGTTCATTCACTATCATAACACCGGCGCTGCCCACAACACTTTCCTTTTGAACATAGACTAACAAGACATAGCAGGATGCACTCACCAAATCAACACAGTCCTTTGGGTACATACACATACTCCAGTGGATCACTTGTAGGCCTTGTTTAAATACTGAACGAAAATGATTTCACATCAAAGAACATAGCTGCTGACTTACTTGTGCCTACCCCCTGCCTATTGCAGTAAAAACTCCTTTGGCAGTTCACCCCGAACGCTACACGCCCGTCAGCCCCGTTCACAGATAATACAATCATTGTCTATGACGTCAGCTGATTGTTGACGTTTTTCGTTCATGACGAAATCACTTATGGGACACAGAAACGAATGACGCGGCGCCATTGTAGACGTCACAGACTCGAGCTTGGCGACATCACCACTCTATTCCAGAGCGTTTGTGGACCCATGCATGTATTTAGCAAGGGTGGCGATTTATTATTTGGGGCCGTGAGACAGGTATGAAGCCTTTGTCAACTTATCACGATGCTCAACATCATGGATTTAGCACAGGTTGCAGGCAAATACAGGACAACTGCAGTCAACAAGGCAAATCAATCCCAAGCAACGGAAGCTGAACTCTGCAGAAAACACTGACGTTGTTAGGTTCATATGCGCATAAATAGTTGAATGATGTGTCAAAGCAGAGGGCACTCATATTTTCATGTCAATGCTTAGTTTCACCCAAAATAGAACCAGAAGAAAACACTCTGAAATATCATGGCAACTGCCGTGTAGAGAAAGCGGAATTCTACAAGCACAGACAACTGACTTCATTCAAACAAATATTTACAGAGGAACCAGTGTAATCACACCTGTTACCTACTTCTGCCACTTGTTGATATATTTTCTAAGGAAACAATGTACTAATAACTTTGTATTTCACACAACATGATAACAGTCATAGGAGATGACAACACAATGCTTCAATCATCTTGCCGACTGCGACTTTCAGGCGCAGAAAAGGATCAGGTCAAACTTCACCGACTACACAGACGGTACTGGTATTATTTTCAACTGCACGATCTCATCCAGGAATAAATATACAAGTCCTAAAAGCCCGTGTGCAGCACCCGACACTGTCCTCTGAAGCTTCCCCAAAACGATCTGCATATTTGTAATCCAAACATTTTCAATCAGAAAAACATTCACTTTTGTAACCAGCCCGTTCATTCACTATCATAACGCCGACGCTGCACACAACACTTTCCTCTTGATCATCGACTAACAAGACACAGCAGGATGCACTCACCAAATCAACACAGTTCTTTGGGTACATACACATACTTCAGTGGATCACTTGTAGGTCTTGTTTAAATACTGAACGAAAATGATTTCACATCAAAGAACATAGCTGCTGACTTACTTGTGCCTATCCCCTGCCTGTTGCAGCAAAAACTCCTTTGGCAGTACAGCCCCGTTCACCAACTATAGAATCATTGTCTATGACGTCAACTGATTGTTGACGTTTTTCGTTCGTGACGAAATCACTTATGGGGCACAGAAACGAATGACGCGGCGCCATTGTAGACGTCACAGACTCGAGCTTGGCAACATCACCACTCTATTCCAGAGCGTTTGTGGACCCATGCATGTATTTAGCAAGGGTGGCGATTTATTATTTGGGGCCGTGAGACAGGTATGAAGCCTTTGTCAACTTATCACGATGCTCAACATCATGGATTTAGCACAGGTTGCAGGCAAATACAGGACAACTGCAGACAAGAACACAAATCAACCCCAAGCAACGGAAGCTGAACTCTGCAGAAAACACTGACGTTGTTAGGTTCATATGCGCATAAATAGTTGAATGATGTGTCAAAGCAGAGGGCACTCATATTTTCATGTCAATGCTTAGTTTCACCCAAAATAGAACCAGAAGAAAAACACTCTGAAATATCATGGCAACTGCCGTGTAGAGAAAGCGGAATTCTACAAGCACAGACAACTGACTTCATTCAAACAAATATTTACAGAGGAACCAGTGTAATCACACCTGTTACCTACTTCTGTCACTTGTTGATATATTTTCTAAGGAAACAATGTACTAATAACTTTGTATTTCACACAACATGATAACAGTCATAGGAGATGACAACACAATGCTTCAATCATCTTGCCGACTGCGACTTTCAGGCTCAGAAAAGGATCAGGTCAAACTTCACCGACTACACAGACGGTACTGGTATTATTTTCAACTGCACAATCTCATCCAGGAATAAATATACAAGTCCTAAAAGCCCGTGTGCAGCACCCGACACTCTCCTCTGAAGCTTCCCCAAAACGATCTGCATATTTGTAATCCAAACATTTTCAATCAGAAAAACATTCACTTTTGTAACCAGCCCGTTCATTCACTATCATAACGCCGACGCTGCACACAACACTTTCCTCTTGATCATCGACTAACAAGACAGAGCAGGATGCACTCACCAAATCAACACAGTCCTTTGGGTACATACACATACTTCAGTGGATCACTTGTAGGCCTTGTTTAAATACAAACATGAATTGCAAAACAGATACCCCAGTAAATACATGATCATACAGTATTTCCATTCCTTTGAATTTCCATTCCTTTGAATTTCAATGGGTGCTGAAATTTTCGATTTCGTTCTAAGTTTCCTCGGGTTGGAAACATGTGAATTTACTTAGGTGGGGAAACACATGTAAATTTGCAAATATTTACACACCTTAGATATTTATGTATCATACCGGATTTCAGGGGTATGTATATGAACGGTTTATACACCTTCATCTTACCTGTACTCAAGCAAGATGATCATATGTTTTCATCATGTGAATTACTTGGTTCATGTAATTTCATTTTCACACATTTTAGTACGTTTGAAATCAACGTTCACATGACCTCAATATTCTTAGCACCAAAAGAGCCTGACAAAGAAAGCAGTATTACGCAAGTTCACACGCCTTATCAAGCTGCACTCGCTCTTGCTACCAGTATCAGTTACGCCTTGTCTGTGGTGTTGGCAAATCTTGTGAGGTGCATGTTTCGAAGGATTAAAAGTTTCAGTGGTGAACAAAGGGCGATGCGTTGCCCCTTTGTCCTCGCAAGTGTCCCTAGCTGTCCCAATAGAATAGCACTTTGTCTCTCTTGGAGCACAGCGAAATATGCTACACGAACCAACTCGTTATTTCTTAAGTCTGTTCAGCTCGCGCATCACTACTGTAAAATATTTTGTGGCGGTACATAATTTGAATATTATTGCACTGCATGTGACCTTCCTTAATAGTCTCACAGTGCCTGAACAATGTTATTTCTCCATTCGCTCAGCCTTTGCTGAAATAGCGCCATACATAAACTTAAAGGTCACATGCAACGTAAAACACAACTTCGCAGATTCTGATACCTTTCAGTATGGACTTACCGAAACAAATCATCAAAAAATGCAAATTCAACTTATAAAGTTGAAAAATAACGCGATGAAAAATAACGCGCGAAATCGGAGTTCAAACGATTCACTAATTTTCCCCCGACTTTTCTGGGGAAAACTGGTTTCAACAGCTGGGCTGCGCTCATAGCACGTGCTCAGTGAAATAGGTTCGCGCAACTTGGAAGCGGGTTGTCTGGTGAATACTCGGTGAAGGCTTTGGTGTGAGCTATTTTTCTAATGTTTTGTTGATATCTCACAGGCGCGAGCTTTTTATATGTTATGACAGTAAATAAACTGTTTATATAATTTCATTTGTCTATTTCACCACACGTTCTTCTTACCGTGTCACTTTCTCAGTTCGATACTTAAAAGCAATGTCATTATTTAGCGTTGACACAATTTCTAACTGTGATATAGATATGTCGTTGTCACAGACAAAACTCAATGTCTTGTTTTATTGACACCTGTGTGTCTGCCTGCCTGTCTGCTAATGACAATATTCAATACACAACTGCGATCACTGACCACATGCAATTTGAACTTAACACCAATCAGGCTATACACCATAAACAAAATGCATTGATTTATGGCCCGAGTTCGGTCTCTGTCACATTATGTAATTACACAGACAGGCAGGTGTGATACTTGAACACATGACATGTTATGATGTCTGTTGATTGTAAAATGTTATACACAAAAAATGAGCATGTATTTACAAAACCCAACATCTCTATATATACACACACAATGAGCCATGAGGGAATCTGCAAATGAACCAGCCGTTACACTTGAGTGCACACCCACCCGCTCTGACTGGGTTCGGTATCCCGGCTGCTTCGTTTCTTTGGGAAGTAAACCCAAGTACACAATATTGCACTTTTGATTTGCGATTGTACGCTTCTAATTTTGTTTATATGTTTTTTCATAACCAGCAATGTATATTATATGTCATGAATAAGTGATAATTGTGTTTTAATTATGTTTGATTTTTTGGTTGCATGTGACCTTTAAAGTTGTCCACATTTGTTTCACTAACGCAAAAGTATACGATAACAAACAATGCCATATCAAATTATATATTCTGTGAGACATGAAATGAAAAATTGTTTTTTATCGTGTAGCGATTATGACCGGATAGCACAGGCGGGTGCGTTCTCTGAGTATATCATAGGCATGTTGGATCTCCGTGCCTTTTGTGAAATTCGTCTATAATGTCCTGTTTAAATTGACGATCTATAACTCAGATTGCGAGTAAATATCACGTAAGTAATTGTGATGTCGCATTGGTGTAAATTTCCCTGTCGGAGAAGTCATTCTCACAAGATATATATGCCCTTGTTTGGAGAAGATCTATGGCTATTACGCCCCAGTCTTGCTAAACATCTTGTAGGCCTTTAGTCTGACACAGACGCAGACCTCGCATGTGCAATTTCAGATCTGACTGGGGCTGAAAATATCATTCCGACATGAACACAATATCTCAGTGTTTTCCTAAGTAAGTGGAGTGCTTTCTACAACATTGGAAATAACTGTATCGTTGTCCTTCTGATATTCCCCGGGGCGGTGGGGTAGCCTAGTGGTTAAAGCGTTCGCACGTCACGCCGAAGACCCGGGTTCGAATCCCAACATGGGTACATTGTGTGAAGCTCATTTCTGGTGTCCCCCGTCGTGATATTGCTGGAATATTGCTAAAAGCGGCGTAAAACCAAACTCACTCACTCCGATATTCCCCCGAACGGAAGCTCTACCCATGTAGGGTACAATGTCTAAGTTACAGAATTGTAGGGAATAGTCTTAAGAATTTTCTACTTTGACCACGATTCTTTGAACTTGTAACAGTCGTTGGAAAAGATCAAAAGAGAAAAGGGAAGTGCGCGATGTAACTGACGGACGTATATGGAGAACGTTTGAAGAGCTTTATAAATACAATAATAGAAATACCGGTTATGTTTAAAATGTACCCTCAATCTGATAGCCTGAGGGATTATTGTGAAAGATCGCAGTATGTATCATCATAAACGGGCCAAGATAAAAGTACATGTCATTCATCCCCACATTATATCCCTTTTATAGACACGGGACATCGTTGTTACAGGTAGGGCAAACACTTTCTTCTAAAGGTATCTGCCGGTTTCACGCTACATACATGTGTTCAGATTATCGAGAAAACTAGCGACGCAAGTTCTCCTCCATCACATCAGAGACCATATAATCCATCATATGGCCTTTGATCACACATATAATTGTATAGATACCCAGTGTTTATTGACAGCTATGAAGCAACTTATACAAATTTACGGCCGACAGTATCATATGCATTACTCTCACAGAGTTGTCATGGTAACGATAACTTGGCATACTATTTATTATTATATTCTTTAATCTTTCAAGCCACCTACATAAAAACCTGTTTTCATGATAAATATCTGCTAATCCTTGGCACGATTCCGACCATATTATGTGTTTGTGAATCATAATAAAATAGTGATGTTACAAGGCGTCCATGCCGCATCAACAACACATGCAAACAGGGGCGTAGCTACCATTATAAAAAACAGCTCGAGCTTACATATGATCTTTGCTAAAAAATAATTTTTCTTCTAATTCTTGCCCAAAATACCTACAAACACGTTCCATTTAAAAAGTGGAAATAACTCTATGAATCATACTGACTACAGTATTCTTTGATTAAAGCATTACCATGTACAGTAAACAGGTTATTCTTCACATCATAACTTTCGGTGATGATTGTTTTTCCATCGACATGTATGAGGATGTTTTGTTACAGTCATGATTATATGTGAATCATCACTGAAATGCAGTTGTTTATTTTTCATTTGTTTATCATTTATTTTAGAAAAAAAACACCAAATTCTCGATGTATGGTATTATATCAATGCAGCAGACATGTGTAAACTATGTCCAAACATATTTGTATATGAGGAAATCACATTTCAATTTCGACAATATTTTGAACCTATTGAAATCATCAAACGTCAAACGATAACTCTTCAAGTCTCATAAAAAATGAAAGTTAGGCAAGCCCTCAATACCACCTATAATATAAATCTTTGCACCCCATAGGGCTTACACGAAAAAATGGCTTTTTAAAACACCCAAAGAATGGTTTGTTGTCCAAATTTTTGGTTTTCCATATCTTGTCCCAGTCTGTATCACATTCACAGAACGATATTTTTTCCCCTTCCGTCTCTAGGAATACTCACTGCAGGGTTCGGGTTATGGAGTGCCATACCAAACACCCACAGCTGGCGGGACCAACATCTCCAGTAACATGTACTGCTGCCAACGCTTAATTCGCAAGTGGTGAGGCAATAAGCTAATGAGGCTAAGGGTTTGTGAAATATGATGCCTTATATGAAGTCTATCATCTAAGCAAGTCTAACTATGTATGGCGTTAAGTCACTGCTTGAAGAAAGGCTCCTTTAGAATTTTATTTGGTAAATACATGTATTAGTATTTCCATCATATTGGAAAATATATAGACCAACGCTTAGTGTCTGAATATATATAATTTTGATAGTAACAAACAAACCTATTTAAAATGAAAAGGAGCCCCAGGGAGTTACGAGATTCAGTCCGGCCAGCCATGGCAGTTAGATATGTTTACTTTGTAACCCGACCCCCAAAGTAAGTTAGGTTTCTTGCAGATGTTAACAGACCCTGGACCTGAGGAGATCTAGACTTGCTTCATTTAAGGCTTTAGCATTGCAGAGAGGGCTTGGCAGTAGGGGAAATAATGTGGTTCAGGGACTGTGAGACAGAC
The DNA here is from genome assembly GCF_003918875.1 of Haliotis rubra. Lineage (NCBI taxonomy): Eukaryota > Metazoa > Mollusca > Gastropoda > Lepetellida > Haliotidae > Haliotis > Haliotis rubra. The sequence continues at coordinate 5,222,701 of NW_025766968.1, read as the reverse complement.
TAAGCAGTAAGGAAAATAATGTGGTTCAGGGACTGTGAGACAGACTAGAAAATGCATGGCAACCTACACTTCATTGTGACTATGATTAAGGCATCATTTTAAAACACAAGGGTTATTTCCTTTGCGTTAACTGACAGGCTTTCGGTGTCAAATTATTTGGAACTCTGGCCAAAGGTGATGTTATGCTGTCTGGAAATATGGCCTTTTTGCAATGCTTTGGTTGCACATAATGATAAGTGATTGTTGTACATATGATGTTTTTGAAGGATAATCTCAGCTGACTAATACTTTGCACGTGTTTCTCCCCGCTCTTTCCATACCCGTAAAAGTTAATTTTCCATATATATGTCTGTAAGAAAATACTGTAAAGTAATGGGATGGCTGAATTTGGCCACCTGAGGTAGTGACCACAGCCCTCTGGTTATACTGCATTCAGAGAGGACAGAGCTTGGCAAGATACCAATAAATATGCTTGTCATTTAAACCTTTATCTGATGTTTGTGGAATGTGATTTTATAATTGAAGATGCTTCCTGCACATGTAGCCCCAATATAGATGTTGTTAGTGTGTGAATCTTCCAAATTCAACGTCTCTTTTTCGCAATTGAAATTAAGATCTTTGCCTTTTATCAAAATAATTTATTTTCAATCTTTATGTGCCTATGTCGGGAATCAAACACCGGTTTTTGACCTGACAGGCGAACGCTTTAACCACGAGCGTACCCCATTATTCCTTGATACTGTTAAAGAATATACATGGGTACATCTGTTATACATTCAAGATTGCCAAGTTTTGTCACCATATATCCTTCAGTTTTATGTTAGTGACATGATCTGCACACTGATAATTTAAAAAGAGGAATATAAATAATCATTGTTTGCGATCGTTATCCAATTTAGTTTTCATTTTATCTAGTAATATCAGTTTCTTATTCCTTTTAACAATTTCACCCAATAACAGTAAAGCATACAGATAATACGTTTAAGTACACATTATATTCCATGATATTGATATACCAAAATGATTAACATAATTATATAATGTATAACAAATTAGACAGCAAAAAGCAAAAGCAAAAGCAAAAAAAAACGCATGAGCAACATAAATGCTGGCAGGTTGTAAGATTTCAATAATTATCGAAACTGCTTAGTTATGAGCTAATTGCAATCACTACAATTTTCTATAGTCTACCCAAGAGATGGAAACAAGATATGTCTACAGTATATTCCGTCGGGTAACTGAAATTGAGAAAACGTCCTTATGGGATAATACCTGTATTCCGAATCAAAAAGAGGTCATACCAAGTATGTGCATGTTCACACATTTACAACAGTAATTTACACCGGGAATCATTAATACATTGTAATCATCTTTTATGAAAGTATAGATAAGGAAATTTTTTCAGTTATGATCAGTCTGATAACTCATACAAGTGAGCACTAAAATTAGGGACCTACCGGTTCATGTCTGTGTGAACACATCTGTCTGTGTTTTATTGTAATTAGCAGTGTCTCCTTGTATAGCATATATAAGATGTGTACCTAAGGTCACTTATATAAACTGTTATGTAATTTTCATTACAAAAGTATAAACGATATTACCTACTGGTCAGAAAGATTTATCTGTGTTTGGTGCTTTTGAGGTCGCCTTCGCCGGTTGGCATGTCGGCAGACCTATCCCTCCTTGGGATGCGTGGGGTGTCCCTCCTTGGGACTCGTGGGTGTGGTGGCGGTGTCCCTCCTTGGGACTCTTGGGGCTGGACCGGGTTGTGTTGGTGGCGTTGGGTGTGGGCGTCTCTCCTTGGGTGCTTGGGTCGGAGTGTCCCTCCTGGGACTCTTGGGCCTGGGCTGGAACGTCCCTCCTTGGGACGCTTGGGGCTGGTCTGTCCCACCTCGGGACGCATGGCTGGACATTGCTGTCCCAGCTTGTGTTGACCCTCTTTGGGTCGCATGGTTTGTCCCTCTTTGGGACGCGTGGGTGTAAGTACACGAGTGTTGTGTGTACATACACTATATATATTTTTTTTTATTTTTTTTTTTTTCGGGGTGGACACGGCCACTCCCCTCCTCACACTCTGGGGAGCAGACACGGCCGCTCCCCTGCTGTCACTCTTGGGGCAGGCACGGCCGCTCCCTTGCTCTCACTCTGGGGAGCAGACACGGCCGCTCCCCTGCTGTCACTACTATCACTCTGGGGAGCAGACACGGCCACTCCCCCGCTTTCACTCCATTCACTCTTGGGGCAGTAACGGCTGCTCCCTTACTCTCACTCTGGGGAGCAGACACGGCCGCTCCCCTGCTGTCACTCTTGGGGCAGGCACGGCCGCTCCCCTTACTCACACTCTGGGGAGCAGACACGGCCGCGGCTCCCCCTGCTGTCACTACTATCACTCTGGGGAGCAGACACGGCCACTCCCCCGCTTTCACTCCTTGTTTCACTCTGGGGAGCGGACATGGCCATTCCTTGCTCTCACCTTGGAAGCAGGACATGGCCACTCCCTTGCTCTCATTCAGCTTACTCACCCTGGGGAGCGGACACGGCCACTCCCCTGCTGTTTCCCTAGGGGGTGGACACGGCCACTCCCTGTTTCAAGACCCTCGTTGGGACGCATGTGTTGTCCCTCTTTGGGACGCATGGTGGACTGGCGTGCCAGTCTGGCGACCGGGCATGATGACAGGCTGTGCGACCGGCGTGTCCTGGCTGGGCTGGTCCTCTGAGGTCAGGAGCTTGGGTGGTATAATCTCCTTGGCGCCCTCGGACAAACTGAAGACTGGCTTGATTGATAAAATTTCTTTTTAAATATACTGACATAGTTCACTTTCCAAGAGGAAATTGGCTAGCGGTCTGTACATTGCAAGGTGCTCCGTGGGAGCCAGCAGCCGCTTGGCTGTCAATGTACCTAGCCCTGTTTCCTCTCTGAGTGTTTGCCTGGTTGTGTCAAACCGTTGGCAATCCAGCATAATGTGAGGGACTGTAGCTTTGGTGTGGCATGTTTGACATTTCTTATAAGAGGTTTTGGTGGTACCTAGTCTTAGGCGGGTGATCATGATGTCGACTCGCCTGTTTTGTGAGGGAGTAGTTCGCGTCCCTTTCACATTGGGGCGGAGTCCATGATACCATCTGCCTTTGTCTGAGGTGTCCCATTGCCTCTGCCACTTGCTAGTGATCGAACCTTGGATCATACTTCGAATTTCGCTTTTTGAGTAAGGATGATCCAGTGACACGTCCAATTCTAGCGCCTGTTTAGCTAGTTTGTCGGCTCTCTCATTGCCGGGAATGTCTATGTGAGATGGTATCCAGCACAGTGTTATCTTTTTCTCATTTTCCCTTCTTAGTTTCTGAATGAGAACCAAAATGTCTCGGATGGTGTCAGGTCTACTGCTCGAATGCTTAGTTGCCAGTGACTGTAGTGCACTGAGAGAGTCAGAGAGGATGACCACTCTTTTCTCTCTAAGGTTTTCACTGTACCTTAGTGCATGGTGTATGGCTTCTAGCTCCGCTGTGTAGACTGACTGTCCGTCAGGGAGGCGGACCGAGATGGTTTGGTTGTTAGAGGCTGTGTATATCTGGATACCATAGGCGGTTCTATTTCTCACAGGATCCTTGGATCCGTCAGTATATATGTGAGCCGAGTCTTCGTAAAGTGAGTCAATCCTACTAAGCGCAATGCTTCGTAGCAACATTGGGTTCTCACTTTTAGGCACTTCTTTTTGTGAGAGTGGTATCGACATTGGGTGATTTTAATTCCCATGGGGGACATTGCACTGTCGTTTGACATGTTGCAGGCTCTACCCCTGACATCCATGTTCTCGCCTAAGCTGTAAGACTCTGAGCCCGCCTGGTGTTGTATCAGGCCTCTTTTGGAGCCATGCTTTCATGAGTGCGGGGTAGAGTTCCTCTTTCCATAGTCTAGTGACATGTGGATTGGAGCAGCGACTCCAATAGTTCAATGTCATCTTCTCACGCCTGAGTTCTAGTGGTAGCTCCCCAGTTTCCACTAGTAGGGCCTGGTGGGAGGTATGGGCCGCCGCGCCCGTAACCAGTTTAAGAGCACGATATTGAATCGTTTCAAGCCGGTTTAGAACCGTTTTAGAGGCGCTGTGGTATGCTTCACACCCATAGTCTATTTTGCTTCTGATGAGGGTCTTATATAGGGTCAGGAGAGTATCGCTGTTTGCTCCCCAAGAGCTACCGGATGTAGCTCTTATTGCATTGAGGTCTTTCTCACACCTAATGACTATGCTGTCTATGTGTTTTGCCCATGTGAGGTGTTGGTCGAAAGTAACCCCGAGGAACTTAGCTGATTTCTCAAATTTGACCGTTTTGCCCTTGAGTTTGAGACTGGGTGTGTTGCATATTCTGCTACCCTTCCGCTTGAATACCACTCCGATTGTTTTCTCAGGTGAGATAGTAAAACCCCATTTGTCGCACCATTTTTCCACACCATCGAGGGTTTTCTGGATCAGAGCCTGGATCTTGAGAACCTCTCGATGTCTAACCCAAACAGCCCCATCGTCAGCGAACTTTGAGGTGTTGATGTTATTGTCATTTTGGACATGTTCAAATAGGTCGTCAATCATGATGTTGAAGAGTGTGGGACTGATAATGCTTCCTTGCGGCGTGCCATTATCTAACCTGTGTGGATCGGACAGGTGGTCTCCAACTAAGACTGATATTGACCTTTCCTGCAGAAAACTTTGAACATAGTTTGCCATTTTCCCTTGTACACCAACATTCTCTAGTTTTTGGAGGAGTCCATCGTGCCATACCATGTCGAAGGCTTTGCTGAAGTCTAAAAAGACAGCAGCTAGGTACTGTTTCTTGACCTGGGCTAATCTGATATCATTTTCCAGGCGGAAAATGTGGTCAAGACATGAGCGGGTTTTTTCTGTAACCGCTCTGGTCATGGGATAAGAGTGCGTTTGTCTCAAGGTGGTGCTTTAAGCGTATGTTCACCATTGCCTCCATACTCTTGCACAGATTTGAAGTAAGGGATATTGGGCGATATGAGTTGGCCGATGCCTCCTCCTTCCCTGGTTTGAGCAGAGGTATTACTGCTGCATGTTTCCATGCTGCAGGTACCTCCCCCTGATCCCAAATCAAATTGTACAGTTGTACGACGACGCTGGCGATGCTGTCTGGCAACCTTTTGAGCATCTCATAGCTGACCATGTCCTCCCTGGACAAGTACCCTTTTGTTGCGTATAGCAGTTCTGAACTCCTCCACACTGAAACCATGGTTGTATGCGTGCTGTTCGCACGGGGGCTGTTTGGGCCGTGGTGGCAATTTTTCTGTCTTTTTGAACTCTTCAGAAAAATTGTTGTTGCTACTGACAGAGGCAAAGTGGGTGGCTAAGATACTTGCTTTATCCGTGACTTTGGTAGCCCCTGTTAGTTTGGGAATGCGAGCGGACCTGCGTTTCCCCCGGATAGCATGTATCTTTTGCCAGACTGCTTTACTGTTTGTTTTGTGGTTGAGGGATCCACAGAACTCTTGCCATGAGTCAGACCTGGACTGATCGATGAGATCTTTCACTTGTTTCCTAGCTACACGAACTTCACCTATGACAGACTTGTCTCGTTTTAACCTATTTAATGCTTTTTTCCTAATGCGTCGTGCTTTGGCTATTCCCTCGTTCCACCATGGGACGGCTCGGGCGCCGACCTTTGCTTTGGTGAGTGGGATTGAGGCCAGTGCTGCCTTATGTATGGCCGACGTTAGGTTTAGGCAAAAGGTATCGACGTCGTCAGAGACGATTTCAGACGGCTCGATTTTATTGCATTCCGTTCTGAATTTTGACCAGTCTGCTTTGGTGAAGTTCCACCGCTCTCTAGGGTTTGAGATTTCATCGCAAAGAGGTGGGATACCGAGAAAAGTGAAGCACGGAGAGTGATCACTTCCCCAACTGTCATCATGAACCTGCCACAGGCAATCATGGGCTAGGTTTTTGGTGGCAATAGCTAGATCTATGCTGGTCCATATACCTCTGTTTGGACAATGTCTTGTAGGAGAGCCATCATTCAGTATAACGAGTCCCTGTGACTCTACCCAATCCTCCACCATCCTGCCGGGGCAGTCAGAGTGGTTGGTTTCCTCACCCCACAGCGGGCTGTGGGCGTTGAAGTCGCCTAGGATTAGGCCTGAATGCCCGACCAAGTCGCTGAGTTTGTTAAGCTCCTCGATGTTGGTGGGATCGGCAGTCCTGTGATAGACGTTTGCAATGCGTATCTCTTTGCTATTTGCCATGCTGACCGTGATGACCTGGGTTTCAAGGCTTCCCACCTCTGCTTTGACCTCGGTGGATGTACAGTTGTCGACGACAAAAGTGACCAGTCCACCCCCCATTCGCCCCGCTCTGTCTTTGCGGTATTGTGTGTAGCCAGGTAACCGAAAGTTTGCTCTCTTCCCCAGTTTTGCTTCTTGAATTAGTATAACGTGGGGATTCAGTACCTGTTGTCTGACTAGGGCTATGAGTTCTTGGCCGTGCGACCTCAGACCATTGGCATTCCATTGCAATATTTGTAAGGCCATGATGACAGTTGTGTCTTATTATTTGTAGCTTAAGTGTTTACTTAAGCTTATGTATCTGCTGTTTGAGATAGGATGCAGATTGCCCATAGGACAGGATGTTGGTTGCTAACTCCCAGAGTATGGTGAGTTTTGCCCTTCATCACTATCCTTATGTGTGCCTAGTTTGATTAAGGCGGCACACATAAATTCAACCAGCTTGTCTGGTGTAGCCTGGTTGTGGGCATTTGTTTTGCTATCATGGCTTACTACAGCATGCCTATTGTCTGTACCCGTTGTGCTGGTGGATTCAACATTGCCCGTGTTGTTTGCCACCTTATTTGGACCTTTTTTGCCCCTTTTGCCTCTCTTCCCTTTGCGTCGCTTGGTATTGGCACCCTTGCCCATGGGGTTGCCTGCGCTGGTTGCCTCAGCGTCTTCGTTTGCCCGTGTAGCATTGACCTTGCCCTTGGTCGCCGCCTGTTCATTGCCCTGTTCAGTTTGCGTCATCTGTTTGAGGCCAAGAGTCTCCGTGTTTAGACTCTGTTTTTTGTGCTGCCTGCTCCTGCAGAAGTTGGATAGGGATGAGTGTCCCTTAACTTTGCAGCTGGTGCAATAAAGAGAGCAGTTGCCCTTGCAGCTTTTGGCAGGCCTAGAGCATGTACGGCATTTTGCCTCGCTGAGGCAATTTGCTTTAACATGCCCGTAATTTAAACAGTTGACGCACTGTTTTGGTCGCCTGAGGTAGGGAAGTGTAGCTAATACCTCGCCTGCCACTTTGATCGTCTCTGGGACTGTAGTTCCCAATATTGTGAGTATTACTACTCTTGTATTTTTGCCTTGGCTTTTAATCCTATACATATCAGTTATAGTAGGATCGTGTTGCTGCTGGGTAGTGAGCCTTTCGTCACTGATACCCTTGTCAAGATGCACCGCGCATCTTATGTGTGATACCCAGCCTGGCACTTTCCAAACTATAGCCTGATCAAGGACTTTTTTGGGGAGTTTGGCACAATCATTTGTGTTGTCACCCCTGACAACATATCCCCGGTTAGCTTTGTGTATTCTAGTGACAGAGACTGACTTCACTAGTTCCTCCCGTAAAGCTTGGGCCGAGACCCTGCTGGAGAGGGTGAGGTTGTAGTCTGTACAGTAGACTAGCCTCTCCCACCCCTGCTGCTTTGTTGGGGGCAGCCTTAGCCGAAGCTTTGGCTTGTCTAGTTCGGTCAGTGGAAGTCTTAGTGGTCCTGTTCCACAGCCCTTGGACTATTTCCCGGTCTGACTGGCTCATTTCTAGTAAGCTATAATTCCCCTGTGGCAGACTATTTGCAGCTTCTGCATATGAGTTGTTGGGACTATCTGCTGTTTCCTCAACTTTTCGCTTTTTGGGGTTTGGCGGCAGTGTTCTAAAAAAATAGCTAGTCTGACCGGGACTGTTCTGAGGCTTTTTCAATATTGGGCTGTCTCTGCTGGGGCTGGGCATTCCCCTTGTGATATTTTGAGGGCTAGGCATTCCCTCTTCGGACTCAGAGTCCATTTCAATGTTTATTGATATTGGGGTGGGCAGTCCCATATCTATTCCAACCCTACCGGCGGTTGGTGTGGAGGTAGACACGGCTACCTTTTCTCTATCTGACTGGGGTGTGGACACGGCTACACCCCTGCTTCCTACTTGGGGATCGGACACGGCCTTTCCCCTTCTCTCTCTCGGTGGGGTGGTCACGGCCACTCCCCCCTTCTCTCCCTTTCTCTCTCCTTGGGGGGTGGTCACGGCCACTCCCCTTCTCTCTCCCTGGGGGGTGGTCACGGCCACTCCCCCCTTAACTCCCTTTCTCTCTTTTTGGGGGGTGGTCACGGCCACTCCCCTACTCTCTCTCGGTGGAGTGGTCACGGCCACTCCCCCCTTCACTCCCTTTCTCTCTCCTTGGGGGGTGGTCACGGCCACTCCCCTACTCTCTCCCTTGGGGGTGGTCACGGCCACTCCCCCCTTACCTCCCTTTCTCTCTCCTTGGGGGGTGGTCACGGCCACTCCCCTACTCTCTCGCTGGGGGTGGTCACGGCCACTCCCCTACACTCTCTCTCTCCTCTACTATCCCTCCGGTGAGAGGATGCTGCCACTCTTCTCCTCTCACCATGGGGAGTGGACACGGCCACTCCCCTACCTTTCCCATTGGGAGTAGACACGGCTACTCCCCCTACTTCGCATTCATGTTTTCTGTGAACCTCGGCGGTCACTGAGAAGGTGTTCCCAGAGTTCGCCATGAGTGGGCTGGGAACAGTCCCCCGTGAGTACAACCCACAGTGAACTTAGCCTTCCTTGTCTTCTTCTCTTCTGTCTTGCTTGGCTGCTTCCCTCTGAGCTCCTTCTCCTTTGGCAGCCAGGCTGCAGATGCATTGTCTATGACGTCAGCTGATTGTTGACGTTTTTCGTTCATGACGAAATCACTTATGGGACACAGAAACGAATGACGCGGCGCCATTGTAGACGTCACAGACTCGAGCTTGGCAACATCCCCACTCTATTCCAGAGCGTTTGTGGACCCATGCATGTATTTAGCAAGGGTGGCGATTTATTATTTGGGGCCGTGCGACAGGTATGAAGCCTTTGTCAACTTATCACGATGCTCAACATCATGGATTTAGCACAGGTTGCAGGCAAATACAGGACAACTGCAGTCAACAAGGCAAATCAATCCCTAGCAACGGAAGCTGAACTCTGCAGAAAACACTGACGTTGTTAGGTTCATATGCGCATAAATAGTTGAATGATGTGTCAAAGCAGAGGGCACTCATATTTTCATGTCAATGCTTAGTTTCACCCAAAATAAAACCAGAAGAAAATCACTCTGAATATCATGGCAACTGCCGTGTAGAGAAAGCGGAATTCTACAAGCACAGACAACTGACTTCATTCAAACAAATATTTACAGAGGAACCAGTGTAATCACACCTGTTACCTACTTCTGTCACTTGTTGATATATTTTCTAAGGAAACAATGTACTAATAACTTTGTATTTCACACAACATGATAATAGTCATAGGAGATGACAACACAATGCTTCAATCATCTTGCCGATTGCGACTTTCAGGCTCAGAAATGGATCAGGTCAAACTTCACCGACTACACAGACGGTACTGGTATTATTTTCAACTGCACGATCTCATGCAGGAATAAATATACAAGTCCTAAAGGCCCGTGTGCAGCACCCGACACTGTCCTCTGAAGCTTCCCCAAAACGGTCTGCATATTTGTAATCCAAACATTTTCAATCAGAAAAACATTCACTTTTGTAACCAGCCCGTTCATTTACTATCATAACGCCGACGCTGCCCACAACACTTTCCTCTTGAACATCGACTAACAAGACATAGCAGGATGCACTCACCAAATCAACACAGTCCTTTGGGTACATACACATACTTCAGTGGATCACTTGTAGGCCTTGTTTAAATACTGAACGAAAATGATTTCACATCAAAGAACATAGCTGCTGACTTACTTGTGCCTATCCCTGCCTGTTGCAGCAAAAACTCCTTTGGCAGTTCACCCCGAACGCTACACGCCCGTCAGCCCCGTTCACAGACTATACAATCATTGTCTATGACGTCAGCTGATTGTTGACGTTTTCGTTCATGACGAAATCACTTATGGGACACAGAAACGAATGACGCGGCGCCATTGTAGACGTCACAGACTCGAGCTTGGCGACATCACCACTCTATTCCAGAGCGTTTGTGGACCCATGCATGTATTTAGCAAGGGTGGCGATTTATTATTTGGGGCCGTGAGACAGGTATGAAGCCTTTGTCAACTTATCACGATGCTCAACATCATGGATTTAGCACAGGTTGCAGGCAAATACAGGACAACTGCAGTCAACAAGGCAAATCAACCCCAAGCAACGGAAGCTGAACTCTGCAGAAAACACTGACGTTGTTAGGTTCATATGCGCATAAATAGTTGAATGATGTGTCAAAGCAGAGGGCACTCATATTTTCATGTCAATGCTTATTTTCACCCAAAATAGAACCAGAAGAAAAACACTCTGAAATATCATGGCAACTGCCGTGTAGAGAAAGCGGAATTCTACAAGCACAGACAACTGACTTCATTCAAACAAATATTTACAGAGGAACCAGTGTAATCACACCTGTTACCTACTTCTGCCACTTGTTGATATATTTTCTAAGGAAACGATATACTAATAACTTTGTATTTCACACAACATGATAATAGTCATAGGAGATGACAACACAATGCTTCAATCATCTTGCCGACTGCGACTTTCAGGTTCAGAAAAGGATCAGGTCAAACTTCACTTACTACACAGACGGTACTGGTATTATTCTCAACTGCACGATCTCATGCAGGAATAAATATACAAGTCCTAAAGGCCCGTGTGCAGCACCCGACACTGTCCTCTGAAGCTTCCCCCAAACGGTCTGCATATTTGCATACATCCCAACTCTCAGGCATTTGACTTTCAAGAAACTAAATCATTAATTACTCATGTCACTCTCTCACGACAAAACTGATAAATCGCACACCATACTGGCATCATTTGTAAAAAATACAAATAAAAATCCGTTTAGAATCAACATATAGGTATTAATTCATTGTTTTCAGTGACTTTTCTTTGAAGTATGTTTGCAATTGTGCGTTGGCTGCAGAATGGGGGCGCACACCCACTACAAGTGGAGAAAATAATAGAGTCTGCCTTCTTATCTGTTCTGACATAAGGCCGTTTTGGCCTGGTCCCAATAAAATTAGTTTTGATTAACTTTGTCATTGAACTATGTGTCAGTGAACATGTCAACTTCATCATGTAGTGGTCATGAGTATCTTGCCCAGTCTTTATATTGTTACTTGTGGACTTTCGGAGATTTGAGATATTTATGTTTTTTTATTTGTTTGATCGTGAATTGCACTGAATTGATTAATTATGATCGGAGAGCCACGGTGGACTTGTGCACTCTAATTTGTGTAATGAGCACTCATGATTTTCTTACCGTTTTCATATGTGGTTGTAGTTACAATGATAGTGAACATAATATATGAATGGTACCGTTTTCACCATGCAAATTGGTTTGTCGTGCCAACCAAATTCATGGCCACTTGGAAATTCTTGTTCGTATAACGTTTATGAACCATAAATAATAGTCTGACAAACCGTACTGTTCAACTTCCGGTAAAAATTCAACATGGCAGTAGGTATCGTCTTCACGTGTGTATGAAGGTTGTTATTCGGCAGGTAGAATGTTTAAGAGTGTAATTCATCAGCTTTTTCGCTCCTTATCACTTTGCTCGTCAACAACACCTCGTTTCAGTGCGGGGATATGCGCGACGGGGACACATTCCATTCCACAAACCGACAGAGTTTGAAGAGTTGAACAAATATGATCTTGCAGACGAATCTGAAATCATTTCAGACTTGGATCAAATCGAAGACCAGCTCCTGCGGTCTAAAGCAGATAAGACACGGTTTGTAACCATACCGGGTTTTTTTAAAGATGTCCGCCCTTAACCCCCGTATTGTTTAAAGTCACTATATGCCTAAGAATATACGCCTATGTTTTTTTATAAACAGCCAAAGCCTAACCCTAATCCTAAAATCTAACCCCAAACCCCCGAAATAATCCTAAAAATAGAATACATTTTAAGCGGGGGTTACGGGAGGAACTCTTACCCCTGTCACGGCTTTTGACTTCAAGATCACATCGCCGGTCTCAGGTGACGCGCGTATTATCAACCTCGAATACTACATTTAGTCATTACGGGCACACATAAAAACGGCTTTAAATTTTTTTAAAGAAAAAATCACACTTACATTAGGTTAGTTCAGCCAGCTAAACGTATACCTTGGTAGGAACACGATGTTTAGCTGGCTGAACTAACATTAGGTATGTTTGGATTATTTTTGGTCTATACTGATTAGAATCCTCTTTAGTCTAATGATTTAATGTAGATGTATTCGGTTTGAAGACAGCTTTGTCTTTATCTTGTTTGAATTATTTGAAAAAACAGATTGTTTTCTTAAGTCCAAAATGGATGAATCATTATCTTCAGATTGATGAATTAATATCAGCTTAAGATCACTGTGATGTCCAACAGGTACTCTCAGCTACTTGAAGCTGATATCAATTTTATTACAAAAAGCTATGCATCCAAAGTGACAAACTATGGATGTCTAGTTTTTATGTATGGTTCTTTTTTGTTTCTCATATAGTACAAATTTATGTAATGGTTCATGAATATGGATCTGTATCCTGATACTAGGTGCAGGTGTCAGGTCTCCCTTCACTGTCTGACATACAATCTAACAGACTGGTTGTCATTCATGAATAATTGCACATGGACAAGCTGTGAACTGATTATCATGGTTATTGAATCCAAACTTTGCATTCTCAGTTGCCATTCTAAGACCACTTATTGGGTCTGATTGCAATGTGTATGTCAAATCATTCAGCTGCAATTGATCTCAACATACTCTAACATATCTAAGGCAAAGGGATATAATTAGATTTTTTTTTAACAATGTTTATCATGTGTTTATGCAATGTAACTTATAATACCTAATAAGGTTAATTGTTTTTACTTGTACAAGGGTTACAATGTGCAGCATTCATGAGTTTCTTTCGTATGGTATAGAATCTGTTTGAGTTTATTCTTACAAGTGTAACCAGTTTGTTATTTAAACAGGACTGATTTGTTTCAGAGAAGAAAAGGAAGAACGATTGCAGCTGAAAAAGAAGATTCTGCAAAGGAAATACTTCAAGAAGGCACCTGAACTGAATCTCCTCTCATGGAATGCAAAAGAACAAATTAGATATCTCCATGCTGAATACCCTTATGACTGGACTGTGACTAGATTAGCCAAGAGTTTTCCTGTATCAGAGGAGGGAATCATAGCAATTCTCAAATCAAGTTATGTGCCAAAACAACAGCAAGAAATAACGAGACATGACAATCGTGTCCGTAAAAATTGGCTTGCCGTGAGATCTTACTTGAAGGAAAATAACAATGCATTGGAAGACATTGAAGGTGGACCAGTTGCAGAATCAGTGAGGCATCTAACATCATCAGATAAACTTCCTTTGGTAATAAATGCTGGTGGCATTAACAATGTTCTTGTCCCAGATAGGCTTACTTCACAGACTCACCAGAAGAAACTTGGACTTTTTGAGTCAATAGTCAAAGATTCTAAAGCTATGAGACAACCAAAACATCAACGTGCAAAACTTTTTTCTGATGATAAATCCCTACTTGCAGAAATTTCCAGCATGGGTACATTGAAGACTGATAATGTGACAGATGCAACAAGGGAAGAGGATGCATCAGAAGCACAGAATCCTTCCCGACGCCAGAAAAGATTAGCACAGACCCTTGGTATGGGGAACATGGAGCTAAAATCTCTCAGCTATTCACAACTAGAACAATTGAGTATGTTTGAAACTGGGCCAATTAACAGTGTCCGCCAGGCTGGACGCAATTCTCGTTGGTCAGAAATAGAATCTGAATGGAATGCTGATAAGCAACATGAGAAAAACATACAGACAGAATTTCAAAATTCAAAACTTAGAAAGGATAAGATGGAAAGGTTTCATGAACAATCAGATTACCCTTCAGTGTTCAAGAACAAGAATTCCCCAAGAGGGAGGGAAGATGTATATGAAAAGGACAGTTGTGTTTTTGATGAAGATGGAGAGTTTCTGTATAAAAAACCTTGACATTCTTATTTCATCGTACTTGGGGCTGTTTGGACAATAGTTTCTTATATGTGAAGGGCACAAAGAGCTGCAAAATTGCTGATGCTGCGTAAAGAAACTTTCACTTACATGCAAGAGTTTCAAAAAGAAAGTGTAAGAGAGCTTTAGTTAATATTACTGAACTCACAGTAAGGCCAATATAGTAGATATAATTGATATTTATCTTGTAATAATTATAATCTCCCTCACACCTCCATCTTTAATTTTGGGCGGGACCCAATTTGATTTGACCCCATATATGACTTGGTTCTGTCAGTTTGTTGAATAGATGTGTGCCACAAATGACTAAATGTATCTAAGCATCTCTTTGAATTGAAGACGTTTATGAACTAACACCCTGAAGGAAATATGTGGATGATCATGTAATAAATGTTTTATAAAAATATATCGTTGACAAATTGTTAAGATTCTGCCAAGTTAGCTGCTAATATTCATGGTATGGCTATTTGGTGTGAGCGAGTTGGGTTTTACGCCGCTTTTAGCAATATTCCAGCAATATCATGACAGGGGACACCAGAAATGGGCTTCACACAATGTACCCGGGGGTGTCAGTGGTGTGACAAGCGAATGCTTTAATCACTGGGCTACCCCACCGCCTCTATTTGGTGTGACTTGTCGTAATATTCCAAGAATACTACTAAAAGTGGCATAAGACTATAAGCCCTACAATTTAGCTAATCGAACAGGGTGATCCATCGCTGGTTTCAGAATTAATTGCTATTTTACCCAAGTGCACTGGAACAAATATCAGTAATTGTAACCATGGTAACGGTTTCTTTAATTGTAAAACAAAATACCTACAACTAATTACAAAACAAGAAGATTTATTGTATTGTCTTGAATAATAGTGTTATATGTGTACAAAATGTAACAAACAAGTGCATTCCTGGGAATAGTGATCTCACACATCTGCATCCACACTACACTGCAATGTTCCAGCAATATGCTGGTGGTCTGTGGTATGTAAACAATCAACTTTGGTCCCAGACAAGTGACAAATATAATGAACTATTGCCACACTGTTAAAATAAACCAAGTCACCAAGCGTGACCTGGATTATTTTAGTGGACTCTCAAGACATGTTTAGGTTTCTTGAGACCCATTCCAACCCAGCAGACATCAATAAGTCATATGACCTTCTAGCACCTCACAGGCAGCTTGGGTTAACCGGGTAATAATGTCCATTAGGCTGTATTAGCTTTGAGCATGCCCGTGCAGCATAGAGTTCAGCGACATATAAGTGGCCTCATTATTATTATTTTTATTATGAAACTGAAATGATTGTAAATGTAACACCCTAGTCTGCAGTCCAGAAAACTAGAACCTATAACCCAGCCCAGTGCAGACAGACCACTGGTGTGAGATTCAAATACCTCCAGTGGTGCAGTAATACACTAAGCCAAGAAATATATCTTACTCCCTTGGTTCCAAATCTTATTTTGACTGTTAGCTTTGCTTTCAAACTTTAAACAGCTGTTTGGAACTGAATTGTGGTAGTTAGTAATTGTGATATGGCTCATAGTGTCTACCCCTGAAATATATAACTTGCAGCCGAAGTCTGAAAAACATGTCAACCATGTCAACAGTGACTTTGTCAAGTTGTGAGGAAGCATATATTTGTCGGCATCAACTAAGACCCTTTGCAGTAATGGCCACAAATGGCAATAGAACATAGTCATGACTTTACCAACTGATAAGTCATCCTTCACATTATCAACATATTTTTCAATTTCAGTTCAACAGTGAATCAGTGTCACAAAAAATGAATGAATCTGAGACCCTGCTTTGACAGTTGCCAACTTCATATCAGGACAATGGCAACTTGGTCTCATGGCTGTGTGATACAACTTTTCTGTCTAACCCCACAATTAGAGGAAACTGTTTCGATGTTTGCTGGAACACCACAGCATGCACTGTTGGCAGTAAAACTGCTTCTTACATGGTTACCATCATGTCCAGTGGAAAATGTCAATGAATAATCAAAATGGACAATTGAGCTGGCACATAATTGTATAACTGAAATATTGTTCAAAGTCTCAAAATCTTCTGAAGCTGACACAGACACATCCATGTTCTCTGTGAAAAGTGACCCTACAAATCACCTCCAGGAACTCAGTATACCCAAACACTACACATTGACTTCCTCCGCAGGCAAGGTCAGGGGTGGAAATAACTTTAAAATTGCTAGTATACTCCGGAACAGTGGAACATGTAAAATCACTTGCCCTGATACCTTTTCCACTATACTGGCCATTTTCTTGTTGATTTTGTAAAATAAACGACATAAATAACATTGGAAAGTCAACTGGACACTGGTACAGTGTGATATACAAATTTGCTTGCCCGACAGAAAAAAACACTGGACCCGGACGTTGGGCAATGGGTTATTTCCACCCTGAAGGTACTACCAACTAGGTACAGGCTGAAATTCTGACTTGTTTGGTGGGTTTGTTGTTTAACGCCGCACTCAGCAGTATTCCAGCTATATGGCGGCGGTCTGTAAATAATCGAGTCTGGTCCGGACAGTCCAGTGATCAACAGCATGAACATCGATCTATGCAATTGGGATACAATGACATGTGTCAACCAAGTAAGCGAGCCTGACCACCCGATCCCATTAGTCGCCTTTTATGACAAGCATGGGTTACTGAAGATCAATTCTAAACAGATCTTCACAGGTTCTGATACTCTGAACCATGGTGCACTAGAAGTACAGCATTAAGTTACCAATACAGCGCTAGCCTCTTGGATTATCCATTGTATTCTACCTCCATTACTAGTGTGACATATAACCTGGACAAACTGTTACCATAGCAACATATTACTGACAGCTGCCAGATTGCAGAGCTTTTAAAGGATGATAAATGCACTAGCCACGGACGGGACTGAGATTTTATGCCAGTGTTGACAACTTGCCCGGATTGGACAGCTGCCTGTTTTGACAGCTTCCACTGTAAATGTATAAATATTGGCGCAAGACCTCAAATTTGAATGAAGATCTAGGAGAAATGTTTGAGTGAAATTCTTTACTTGTCTGGTGAAGCTGGTGAATGAACAAGGTCATGCTGATTTGTTCCAGGGTATATATAAACAGTAACAGAGATATTGAATCATCAAGGATTCGGTGCTCCAGGCACTAAAAGTAGCCGACACAACATCAGTGAAATTAGTTATAATAATGCACTTAGTAGTATCCTCCCTTGACCCCTGGTTCCAAGTACACAATACCATACTGCCATTTGTTTTGTGCACACTATATTGTCCATCTGCTTCTCCTAGTTCAAGCCCTTTGCAAAAGCATTCACTGCTCTGTCAACCATTACAACAAACAGGTAGACTAGCAATACAGAAGTGGAGGTCACAAACATGGCCGCTCCCTCAAATACAAAACGAGGAGCGAATATTTTCCACACCATGAGGTGACGTCGATGTAAACCTGCAGCCGCCATGGCACCAAGCACCTGCAACAGACAAGTTAGTTAATTATTGCAGAGTGAGTATGTTTCTGTTTTAAACTGTTTAAATGAGTTTAAGTCAGTTCATGCTGAGTCGGTATGATGTGGAAACATTGTCAAAATAGAATATTATGTTTACCACTTGGATGAAACATGGGTGGTGCTGTCAAACCAAGGGTAAATGTGGGATTCAAACTCAGTCCTATGTGATTCAAACTCAGTCCTATACTTGTAGCACACCTGAGGAGACAACACCCACATAAATATTGTAAACAAGTGAGTATGGTTTTACTCCGCTTGTAGCAATATGCCAGCAACATCACAGCGGGGGACACCAGAAACGGGCTTCACACATTGTTGCCATGTGGGGAATCAAACCAGTGCCTTTGTCATGACAACTGAAAGTTTAGACCACTTGGCTACCCCACCACACCCATAAATACTGTGACATCTGGAATAATGTATTAAACAACATTTGAAAAAGAACAGTGACTGATCTTTGATCATATCTGGTTAAATACAACCCATTTATAACACCCTGATGAATGTGAACAAGTGCTTTTAAATTTAAGCAGGCTAAGTTTAAATACTAACAGGATTTAACGCAATTTGTACTGATCCCCAAGAAGCTACTGGATTTCAGTTAACACACAGTCGTTTCAGCTTACAAGTACCTGAAGAGCTAAATAATTACCTGTTAAAACTAGTAAAGTAAAATATCTCAGTGCTCAGCTTAGTGGTAAAGGTTTGCAGGTATCAAATAAATTATCAACTTATCTTGTAGAGGTTAATTATTACAGGGATAGAATATTGAAGGTCATTTGTTATTAAATTCATTCATGAAATATTTTCCCAAAGTGGCATCACACTTCTAGTTCACATAAGATTCAGTTTCTCAAAACAATGCAGCTCCGCACACAAAGACAACAAAAGTGCTGGAAAACAACATGTAAAGCGAACCGAAAGGCTTGCATTGGACTCATCTGTTCTTATTTGAGAACAAGTGTGTTTGATTATAAGTGTGTATTTTTGTGTGTTGTCGGGAGCCGAAACATCTCTTGCCGAACAGGGCAAGCATAACTGAGCAAGTCTGGGAGGTATTGACTATTATTTACAAGCAATGTTTCAGAATGGTCAACATACCAGGGGTGGAAATAACCCATTGCCTGACTCCTGAGTCCAGTGTTTTTTTCTGTTGGGCAAGCAAATTTGTATATCACACTGTACCGGTGTCGAGTCTTTCCAATATTAATTATGTTGTTTATTTAAAAAATCTACAAGAAAACGGCCGGTATAGTGGAAAAATTATCAGGGCAAGTGATTTTACATGTTCCACTGTACCGGAGTACACTAGCAATTTTAAAGTTATTTCCACCCCTGTATACTATGATTAACTATCAAGAACACACAAGCTATCAAACCTCCTCAGCCTTACCTTAACTGCTGAAAACAGTAATAAACCAAACACAAGTCTCATGATGTTTTTCCTGAATGAAGGTCTGTCATCGTAAGCTACAAAGTCTCCTCGCCACACGCGGTCCTTCTTTGACACATGTCGCATTAGCTGAGACACAACACCCTCTAGATGGGGCCAGAACATCAACAAAGGGGAGATAACTACAAAGAATACTTGTGAGGAAAATGTATTGAGAGCAATAAGGAGTGCTGGGATGACATTGTATTTAAAATCGCCATGGAAACCAGTGAATGCTGACTCAAATCTAATGGCAGGAACAGTTGTTTGATGTCCAGTTGCGAAGAAGAATGTCGACATGAGGAGTCCAAGTGTGACAATGGCGGACAATGGAACAAGATGATGTTTGTCTGAAATAAAGAAAACATTGTATCAAACGTTAGATGACAAAATAATGAAATTATATGAATTTCCTCACCCAATACTTCACAAGTGAGTGAGTGAGTGAGTGAGTTTAGTTTACGCCGCACTCAGCAATATTCCAGCTATATAGTGGCGGTCTGTAAATAATCAAGTCTGGACCAGACAATCCAGTGATCAACAGCATGAGCATCGATCTCATGTGTCAACCGATGACGTGTCAACCAAGTCAGCGAGCCTGACCACACGATTTCGTTAGTCGCCTCTTACAACCAGCATGGGTTACTGAAGATCAATATTTTAACTCGGACCTTCACGAGTAACTTCACAAGTAGTATGCACCTCTGTCATTAGAGGGATGGACAGGGGGTGGAGGTACGGTAGTATACTAATTATTGAAGACTCAACTTCAAATCCCCATATAGGTACAATGTGGACTTTTAGTTTCCCGATGCAATGTTCTAGCAGGATACTATTTAAACATAGTAAAACGTTATTCCCTTAGTCTTTTATCTCCTTGATTTGTTAAAGAACATAATCATATTCACCCATAACAGTGATGGAAACTGAGAGAGTTTTGTTTATCACTGCATTTCAGACATATATCTTTTTGATGTAGGATTACAGACAAAACAGATACAGGTGAGACAGTTGCAACTTTGGTGAAACCCATATGAAAATCATTTTTGCAAATTCTGAACATAATCAGGTCAAATTTTGAATTCAAACCATGATCAAATACCTAAGGGAAGCAACACAGCACAGATAATTGCACACATTTTACCACTTGGCCATCCCTTCTGGGCAATGGAAATACAGGCTGAAATTCTGATTTGGTTGGTGGGTTTGTTGTTCAACGCTGCACTCAGCAATATTCCAGCTATATGGCGGCGGTCTGTAAATAATCGAGTCTGGACCAGACAATCCAGTGATCAACAGCATGAACATCGATCTACGCAATTGGGATACAATGACATGTCAACCAAGTCAGCGAACCTGACCACCCAATCCCGTTAGTCTCTTACGACAAGCTGAAGATCAATTCTAACCCAGATCTTCAAAAGTCTATAAATTAGGGATGCAATTGAAATTAAGGATGCAGTTGAAATATTACATGCAATATGAACACAAATAATTCATGCAACAATTTGCATTTGGCTTTTGTCTTAATTTTGTTTTTAACATATCACCAACCAGTACTTTTCGTTCATACAATTACATTTTCAGTTTGCTCCAGAAAAGAGAGGGAAGAATCTGGATCAGGGTTTGGAGTATATGTTGTCATAGTAGAGAGAGAATTTGGTTTTACACCACATTTAGTAGTATTCCAGTAATATCACAGTGAGGGACATTGGAAAATGGGCTTCACACATTGTACCCATGTGTGGAATCGAACTCGGGTCTTCCGTGTGACAAGCAAACGCTTTAACCACTAGGTTACCACCACCGCCCTCTGTTATAGTAAACAGTCACATATATACATACATATTTTTATTACCTGTTGTTTCAATTTGATGAAACACACTTGCTCCATAAATCTCATAAAAGATATACACAGTCAAGAGCGTAAGAAGCAGACTTGGTGCCAGGCCATCACCTAGCAACAGTGACAATAACAACCCTGTCACTATGACAACCTGTAAACAGCTGGCACTGTAGACTGAGCCCAGTCCATACACTACTGGCGGTTTTGCTTCTGTATCTGTTTCTGTTCTGAAGCGTTCACGGAGATGTTTATACACTGAGGGGATCACCTGGGGCCCGTCTAAACCTCCACGGGGAATCGGTATTGATGGATCCCTAGCAGAGGGTAGCTTGTACAAACAAAGTGGCTTGAAGATGAGGATGAGGATCGAGAGGAGGAGCGACATGTACACAAGCTGAGCCAGAAGCACCTGCTGCCACCAAGGGAGATAATCCAGTACCTGCACTGGAAGTCCTTGCATAGCCCAGTGTAGACAACAGCAAACTCCTGCAAATGGATACGCAAATCTCATGCACATCACAGCTGGTGCATATCCATTGAGGTTGCCATAACATTTTAGCCATTGGCGGATGGATATGATGAAAACTGATAGAGCAGCAATACTGAAGAAATATCTGACGTTTCTGTAGCCTACGGCATCGACTGCCAGGTTTGCAAGAGGTTTCATGAATATAGTGTTGTTGCAGAACCATTGTTCCTCTCTGCATGCACGGAATGGAACTGACAGTCGAAGAAAAACACTGCAGGTCAAGGTGAAGACAAGGGTCAAGGTCACTGGGTGAGACAAAAGGCTCAGTACATTGATGGTCAGTCTGGATTTACTGCGTCTTGCTGCTATTTCTTTATGACTCTTCTGAGATAAGTAGATTGACATGTTGTACTTCATATTTTTTAAGCCAAACATCCAGATCATGGTTTGTGAGAAGAACATTGTTACGCTATCTTCCAGTACCACGAAACTATTTGAGAAATACACAAGAAAATACAAAACACAAATTGTGATTCCAAATATATCATCAAAGTTTAACGAATGTTTTGTATTCTGTAACTTTGGGCTACCTTCAGTCTTGGTTTCTCCGTAAAAGGAATTCTTGATCAAAATCCACAGAACTAGAAGCAGCATACCTCCTAGCACAAACAACATCATTGGATTAACAAATTCCGACAGATAAAAAGTTTGCACAATGGCATAAACCAGATAAACCACACCTCCAGTCACCCCAAAACAGACAGGGGTCCAAGATTCATGTCCATCTCTGGTCAAACAACATAGTATCAGTATGTTGATACTAAAACCTACAGCCATTGTTAATATTCCAATCAAGATGGACATTATATCAAACTTAGCCCATATTCTCTGGCAAATGTCCCGAACATCTGTCATAAATTGAGTATAATGATCTTCTAATTTCCTGAATCTTTTCAAAATGTCAGGAGTCTCTCCTTCTTGCACCATAGAGGTTAAAAGACTCTGAAGGTCATTCTCTGAATGTTTCAGCAGTTCCTGTAATCTGCTCCACTTGTCTTCAGGGAAATCGGACGATACTGTTGAGTAGGTCTTCAGGTATTTATTGATCTGGTGTGCGTTGAGACGGAGTGCCTTCACAGCGTGGTACACCTGCTTGATTTCACTGATGCTTGTCTTCCACCATGAACAATGTGTGAAGAGGTCCTTGATCACCATTCCGAGGTTGGAGAAGGGGATGGGCACGCCCAGCAAGAGCGCCAGTGTGGGGACGAGATCAGTCTGGGCCACGGTGTTCACAGCATCCTGAAATGACAGCATCAGTAATATTCCAGCTATATGGCGAAGGTCAGTAAATAATCGAGTCTGGACCAGACAATCCAGTGATCAATAGCATGAGTATCGATCTGCGCAATGGGGAACTGATGACATGTGTCAACGAAGCCAGCGAACCTGACCACTCGATCCCGTCAGTCAGCCTCTTACGACAAGCATGGGTTACTGAAGATTCATTCTAACCCGGATCTTCACGAGTCAACAGCATCAGAATTACCCATTTGCATTTGAATCCATTTGCTTTCGTTAATGCACAGACAACTTAAAGGTTTACAGCTCATCTTGTCTGATTTAATGTAAATCCTTTTTGTGAAACTGACTTCACAAAAAATGTAGACATAGGATTACTTAGCTTTCTATTCACAGTTTCTATATAAATTGTTACAACTTTAATTTAACAAACATTTTTTGTTTTTTAACATGAACAATTTATTGCCTTGACTAAAATTGAGTACTCCTTTGGTGAGCAAGACTTTCCACAACATAAACATGTTTACAGAAAGGTGATGCAAACGCTTAACAGACAACAGCTGTAGCATAAATATCATAGGCAATCAGCAGGTCTATGAAAGAGTATTATCTGACCGATATTTTTCATGCACCACCCCTCAAACAAAATCAATACAACACACTGGTTTATAATCTGTTGCTGTCAGTTGAGACGGGCTGTAGACAAACAGGCCTGCTTCCAACTCATCATTGCTGTCTCCACCATGATCGCCAGTCCTCGTCATTCCGTGGTCCCCCAGTACAAACAGCACCGTATCATCCTTCATTTCCCGCGTCACATTGCTGAATGCAAAATTGAAATCATAAACCTTCACTCTGCAACATATTCCATATTTGTATTTTTTCCCCTTAAAGACATATTGGTCTGCCAATACCCTACCTAGTAATATAAAACTGGGTAGATAGATGATAAGAAAACCATCTAACATTTTAGTCATAATAGTTTTTTTATAGACCACATAAGAACGATCCATCCATGAGATCTTTTCTCAGTCATTGTTACACTTAAGTTTGGCAGAAATTAGAGTTAAAATGCAGCAATGATCACTCAAATAGTGATGCACTTGCATTATTTCCATGGTCAAAGCTTCACAGTTGTCATCCACAAGTTGTTCTTCATCATTACATGACATGATTAGGTTCTTATTACATGTTATCCAGTGTATAACATATCCATTCCATAATGATAAAAACCCTAGACACAGGTCTTGTCGTCTTGTGTTATACCATCTCAGGTCTTGTCGTCTTGTGTTATACCATCTCAGGTCTTGTCGTCTTGTGTTATACCATCTCAGTTCTTGTCGTCTTGTGTTATACCATCTCAGGTCTTGTCGTCTTGTGTTATACCATCTCAGTTATACCATGTCTTGTCGTCTTGTGTTATACCATCTCAGGTCTTGTCGTCTTGTGTTATACCATCTCAGGTCTTGTCGTCTTGTGTTATACCATCTCAGGTCTTGTCGTCTTGTGTTATACCATCTCAGGTCTTGTCGTCTTGTGTTATACCATCTCAAATAATACTGGGAACGCTGGTCAACATAAAGACTTTCAATCCCTCTATTTGAATACTGGAGAATCATCTTTTTCTATCTGGAAGTCCAATTTGATTTGTAGTAACATCCTTTCTTTGAAATATATACGAAGAGCCAACTCAAGTAAGGCTGCGATTTCGAGTGTAGATCCCTGTTGAACTACCATATAGAAGCAGAATTTGGTTTTGCATTTGATTTCAATGTTATCAGCCACAGAAAGTAGGCGCTAGATTAGCAAACCTGATATCACTTTTGTAACAAACATTTGATGTCGTATGTGTATCATGTTGGAATGGAAATATGAGATGCTTGAAAACAAGGAGTACAGGTGCTATGTGACAATGTTTCCCAAAACAAGATTAACCATAAGGTAACACATTTAGATTTTACTTCAACTGTAAACCCAAAGGATCCTTGAACCACTCTTAAGTTCTAACACTGGCAGCCAGTATTGTAAGATGTTGCCTGCCTATTATTTACCTGAGCATCTGATCCATTTGTGAAAGTTTTTCTGCCATTGCTGGATGATTAGGTCCAAATCTATGACCACAATGATCAACTCCAAGAAAGTGGGCAATCATGATATCCCAGTTTCGTCTGCGAATTTCAGGCATGAGATGATGAAGTATACCATTGTCAACTGTATGGAGATCTTTAACATTGAAAGACGGAAATGGAAATGCCTTCGAAAAACGGTCAGGAAATAGTCCCATCCATGTGTCATCACCGAGAAACTTTATCTTTTTATCTTGTGCAATTAACTGATCAATGATGTTATCTTCGGTTATTTCAGCACTAGCAAAGTTTGCCCCAGCATCTACAAAAGTAGGCAAACTACCGGTTGTAAGTCCCTTTATGCGCTGTAATGTCGTTGTTGGGGGGTCTGCAATAAATCTATATAATCTTGAATGTTTTGGTTTGCGATTTAAAACATTATTCAAGAAAGGAAGTTTGTTCAAGAAATATGAATTTGATTTAAGCTTTGAGTCATACTTCATAAATTCGTATTTCAAAGCGTCTATAACAATGATTATTGCTCTTTTGAATCTGGAATGTTGCCAACACCCCTCGTCTCCATGATCATCCTTCTGCACCGAAAATTCAACATGACAGGTGCTGTTTTCATTGACAACCGATCGTTTCAGTAGAAAGCCTTTGGTAAAAATTAGACATCCTGTCGAATATATCACGATCAGACTGATCACAAGCAGACAGACTTTAACTCCCTGTTGCATTATTGAAGTAAGTGTCAGTGGTGTTGAAGGAAAACGGTAGAATAGTTACTACGGAACAATTTCTTTCTTATTCATGCCTGGGGCATGGACGCAGACATATTGGAGGTACGCGCTAATTATTTCCCGATGGATGATTGGTTCACTCTTTCAGGCGCAAATGTCTGATGCTATTTGCCAAAGACATATTTCAAGATGGCCGTTCCGTCATTGAAAAGTATTTATCTCTAAGAATGTTCAGTACAAAACATAATTTTGATTTTCCAATCGTTACTCCGATGCAACTGCTAACGTATGTTTCAAGTTCAGTGTTTTCTTGTTTTACCTCAGTGTAGTTGCAAAGTGACAATATCGACAGTGTGTAGGAATATCGTACCTATTTTGTTTGACGTCAAAGTCGCCATTTTCTGAGGAAAGAGAGCCAGACTGTCGTCAAGCGAAGTTTCCCTTGAAAATGTCTGACGTTGAAGAATCTAACCAGGTAGTGACGGGAAACCTATTAGCTTAAATACGTAGTTAACGAAAGCAGATACAATTTTATTTGGGAAACCCATTTTTAACTTCATAATTACACGCATGGGTGTTATAAAGTGTTCGTGTTTACCTTTCGGAAAGTGTTCAAGTTCACACAGCAATAAAATTTCCGTTGTGGAGTGATTCAACAAATGTTTTGGCATCTCCAGAATGAGGTGAAATTAATTGAAAACTGAGTATATGTGTATCTTCTCTCGGATCACCCCCGGGTATGCCGTGGCTCTTTTCAACTGAACTAAATGTTTGAATTTTGGACACAGCGCTAACACACCCTCCACTCCAGTGCACTTGAGCAGTGTTTACTAATAGATAACATCGGGTAATGATTAGAGACATATAAGTTGAGAATATGTACTTAACTATAACAGCATCATGTTAAGAAACATGCTTAGGAAATTTCACAGGAAAATAATAAGTCACGTAACTCAAGAAGGTCGTTTGTGTCTGAATGAATGAGTTTCATGTCTTGTTGAATTCTCCTATTTCAAACGTGTCAAATAGACACGAGAGGCTATTGAAATTCCATACTGTCATGTTAACTTAGTGTGTCATTGTCTTTATGGCCTTGACCTCACTTGA
Organism: Haliotis rubra; assembly: GCF_003918875.1. Classification (NCBI taxonomy): domain Eukaryota; kingdom Metazoa; phylum Mollusca; class Gastropoda; order Lepetellida; family Haliotidae; genus Haliotis; species Haliotis rubra. Next base: position 5,195,963 of record NW_025766968.1, on the reverse strand, counting down.
AGCTATCAAGACAGCCAGTCTGAAGTTAATTGCCGAATCTAGGGGATCAGGCAGTTGAGACATATGACTAGACAGGAAAAAGTCCATGTTTCAGTACAAAGAGTTACATGTGTTTTCAAAGGACTCCATGGTTTATCTCTCCCCCTTTCAATGTGCTTAGATAACATCATGTTTTAGTTTTTCATGCATTATTTTGTCTGTTAGCATGTGTGAGTATTTTTTTTATGTTCCATCGCTATAATTTTATTCAATGTTTACGACGTCATGATTTGAGTTAACGGTAAGAATGCATTATACCAGATACCTAGCAGGGTTAGGGTTATTTTCATCTCTGTTTTATTTTTTTTCACCTTTCCGCGTTCGCATCACTTGACCTAATTAAATATGACAGGCAGGTATCCGGTATAATGCATGTTTATTGAAACGCTCATTCCTGTAGTATTGTGAATAATAACATATATATGGAAAGAAAGATTACCTGTACTTTTAGATACAACAGTATTAGGAAGTTACTGATACAAGAAAATTCAGGTGAGGTGTTGGAAAAGTAATACAAGAAACACAAGATACCAGGAACTTCTTATGCTGGTTTTCTGTCTATATGGCCCACTGTGGATTTGAATATGTTTATGTTTGTTTTTATTTGTTATTTAACTCTGCACTCAGCAGAATAATCGCAGTAAATAATCACATCTGACAAGACAGTCCAGTGATGGACATGAACGGAGATCAAGACAGTTGGAATTTTGATGGCATGCATCATAATGTCAGTGAGCCTGACCCCATCCTGTTTGCAGCCTCATACAACAAGGGTTGCTAGGTCATATCGTCACAGGTAGTCAGGTATGATCCAGATGCCAAGGCTTGATGTAAAAAAGGGACTGGATTTGTTCTGGATGAGATGGCTGAAGTGACTTGTTTGATAGGATGTTAACATACCCTCACATCTTGGATCAATCTGTGATAGTGGTTGTTTCAATTAGTGTTGGGAATTGGTTGAAATTTCAGAATTGATGATTGCTTTATTACCAACGAACAATCATAAAAAAAAATTGGTTAGCGTCATTTTTCAGATTTTCCTATCCAGGTTGTTATTGCAGATAAGTATAACATGATACAACGTGATACTCTAAAGTGATGACTAATATATCATGAACATAAACCTCCTGGAGTCTTCAAGAAATATTCAGTCATGACTTTTCAGTTAGTGAAGTGAGTTTTCTAAGAATCAAACAAGTTTTCAGAACCTGACAACTTCTATGATATGTTCCATCGTCAAGTGTTTCAAAGACTAAAACTGCAGTTCCAAAATCGTTTGTGTTCGATTATGAGAAAATGTGATCGATTGCTTGGTCGTTTGGTCACTTCGACCAATCTTCGATTATTTCAATTAATCAGAACACCACTAATTTCAATTGATTGTTTACAAGCTGACTTCACATGGCTGAACTATTGAGGTGTTGTACAATTCACATGTAAAACTAAATAGCAATAAATATATCTGTTCACATTGATTATTTTAGCCTCAGACCCAGCCTCAGACACAACCTCAGATCCAACCTCAGATCCAACCACAGCCTGACAAGAAGGCTTTGGAGCAGAGGGAGGCTGACAAGCTCAAGGCCAAGTACCCATCTTTAAGCAACTCTGGGGGTTCTGCTTTACTTCACAAAAGATTGGCTAAAGGAGTAAGTTGTCCCATCATGCAGTGTTTTACTTACACTTGTATCTACCCACTTGCTCTGTGGTCGTTATTCTGTGTTTATTCATCTTCTGCCTGTTGTAGTATTTGGTATATTTTTACTCCATTGGTACAGACTGTTGGGTATTTTAAACCACTGAATATATCTATGTTAAGAAAGCAATTGTCTTCTATGACAAAGTTTATATTGTAATCAGGCAACTATTAATTTGCATCTCTTCATATGTTGCCCCGAGTATGCCAAGTGAGTCAAATCTTGCTTAAGCTTACAATAGCAGTTTATGTTAAAATAACAGAGACAGTTATCTTGTGCATTATTCACTGCAGTAGGCTTCTTGATATGGTAAATATGTTACCTACATTGAATTGTTAGTAACAATATGCATGGAAATACAGCACAGCCCAGCAAGCTGAAGACGCATTAGGTGATTACACCCATTTTTGCAAGTGGGTTTGTTTTGTTTTTCCACTGCTTAAACAAGCAATTCAAAGTAAATTAGATAATAATTGTTTTGTTTTTGTTGCACATTAAACAGGAGGACCTTTTCTGTAATATTTGTATAAATCTACCAATGTTTTCATAAATTTTCTTGTGTTCTGCAAAGAAATAGTTTTATGATTAACTTGAACAAGGTTAGAGAGTTATATTTGACATTTGGAATGTTTCAGTTATATAACAACTGAACAAGGAAGAAAATGTATACATGTTACAGATGTGATTTACATGAACATAACTAACTTCCAATGTTTGCTTTCAGCAAAAATATTTTGACTCTGGTGACTACAATATGGCCAAGGCAAAGATGAACAACCCAAAGAGGCCTCTTGCACCCAATGAAAAACTTTTCTTGCAAGAATCAATTGGAGAGACTATTCCAACCCCAGAAACCCTTCCACCTCGCAAACCCTCAATAGTGACAAGCAAACTTGCATCAGGAGCACTCTCTTGATTGAGCAATGGCAAAGTTCCTAAAGAGACAATTTGGCTAAGGGGAGAAAACTCTAAAGGAAGGCCAATGACTGAAACAGTATCTTGGTTGTCATTGTTATGATGGTTACTGTAAGCTTGAACTGACCTGGATGGATGTGTATATAGGGGCGTGTTTCACACACAATCACACTCACAGGGATCTACATGAGTATTCCTTTGTTTTAGTTTATCAGACATACATCGTTATTCATGTGTAATTAGTAATCATGGTAGTGGAATGAAGACCTTTAGTGCTTGGTTTCCTCCTGCTTGTTGTGCCTCTTTATTGCAGAGCTTTTGTCAAGAGTTAGTGTGCATGTCACCTACAGAGATATTCTTGTAACTAGTTATCATTGTGGTGCTGTTTTGATTTCATACCTATGAAGGTAGTGTTCCCATATCACAGTAGTCCCCATCAAGCATATCAAGCTAAAAGACAAATTGAATTGCTTTTCTGATGAATATCTCTCGAGCACAACATCAATATCCTCTAATGTTCTTGTTGATTTGTGACCTTCTTTCATCTCATCATGCTTTGATTGCAATGATACTGACTTCCACAGCTGACTAACATATGGGGTGTTTAACCCTGGTAGAAAGCATAATATAAGCTGGATGAAGTATCTTAGCTGTAAGTAGGTAACTTATGCTCGCAGGGGTTTAACAGAATTATATATCAAATTGGCACTTAACCCACTAACCAGTGTCCTTGTTCACGTGAAATCCTAAAGGCTAGTCAAATTTCAGCTTTTGTAGGGTGGCATTGCGGATGTGTGGTTAAGTTGTAATCTGTTTGGTTTGCTTTATTTTGAAAATGACAATTTTAAAAGAATAAGTTTTCGACGCTACATTTGTATTGCACAACATCAAAATTAGAATTAACATGGTCTTGATCAGTATTTGTCTTTTTTTTGCATTGTTGTTGAAAACTGTACAGGCTCATCTTTAGTTTCTTTGAAGGTCTCCAGTGTATATAGCTGCCTTGTTTCTGTTCATTGGGCAGATTATGAGGATAAATATGTCACTTCAGGGTTAGAATTGGTAGCAGGTAATAAAATGACACAGGGAAGTCATTTTGCTACACAGGACATGTATGCTAGTAAATGTCTGGTACTAGCGAGGACTTGTCATCTGTTTTTTCTGGTTTGCATCAGCACCTACTGCCAAGGGAGCTAACCATACCTACTACTTATATAGCAACTGTTAATCAAACGATAAAGTGGAAGAATAAAACTGGTATAAGAATGTTTGTGTTAATTCATTGAAATGTTGGGTTTGGCCACCATGGAAAGGTCTCAGTCAGTGTCATTTATTCTTGTACGCTGTTAATGGCTGCATGGACATACGGTTAGTAATCATATTCAGTTGACTACAGTATGAAAGTTTGGGCTTTAATTATTAAAGAAATACTTAATCCTGACTGAGACTCGGATAGCAAATCATTGTTTCTTTGCTGAAAATAAGAGTACATTTCTAACCTTTTTTATAATATATGGTTGTATAATCAATAAGAGCTTGATGCATGGATCACAAGACTTCTTTCTTGTTTCGTAGACTTTTCTTGTAAAAGGTCAAACATTGTACTATATTTGTCCGGAGCTTTCACATTTACTACTGCCTATGATGAAGAAAATTATCCATGATGGCTGATATGGCAGGCGCAGCCAGTATGTTAAAGATTGTTGGAATATATCATGAAAAGTTTGAATGCAAGCGAACTGTGTGTATCACGTGTATTCAGAATGTGTATATATGTAGGTCTTGTTTGTCATTTATTGTTGTATTTGTGGCCATATCTCTCATTTAAAATGAGAAACACATTTTCTAAAAGCAGGTGTACATAATAGTACTATGTTCAGAAAAATTATTTGATTACTATATGTATGGGATATGGCATCAGAATGGTACACTGAACACCCCTGTTATGTCTTTTAACATAGTTAAAGCACTCCTTTTATTCAACAACTACTTTCCCTGAAAACTCAATTTTTTCGTGTCAGAAATACTTCAAATGTTTCCAGGATCTTGTGTATGTGGTCCATATGAATTAATGTTAATAGGATTACATTAATGTGTTTTCCATCTGTTAAATATTTTCCAGCATTAAATGTGCTATGTGTTTATGTGTCCGTTATTAATAGAGTATTGTTTCAGTTGTTAGATAGTTGCACACAAAATGCATAAAGTTGTAAGTTGCATCAAACATCACAATTATTTTTATTTAGAAACAGTAACTTGGTTTAATGACTAAGCAACACAAATAAGTCCGTTTCTTTCATGGCAAACTGCACGAAAGTAAAACAAATGTTCATGTTGAAGCTAAATGCTTTGTTACAGTAATACAGTTACATAAAACACATTAAATTGTCAGAAATAATTTTTTTTGTGTTAACTATGTGATAAGACATTTAGTGCATGTTTAGTAAGGGTAAGAAGTGAAATATGTGGATTCAGGATTCCAGTTTGAAGAAGTTTTAAGAAAGCAGTCTGACTAAAGTTAATGAAAACTAGGAAAGTCCTTGTCTCTTCTGTTGTGGTGAGTCTGTCTTGTGAAAGAAGAACAATAGATGCGTCAATATCAAATGTACACTGTTGTTTTAAATAGAACCATCAAGCTTTATAAATTACGCTGGAATTTTATCAGAAATAAAGTTTGATGTTCAGTTTCTAGAAATCTTGCTTATTTTTTCCACTATACCCATATTATTATGTGAAGACAATGTAGATAAAATCAGAACAAAAGTTATCACATGTGGACAAAGTTAGAATAGTGTTGAGATGTATCCCTTCCGGTATTGAAGTCTGAATTCATATTTAGCCAAAATTGCCAAATGAGTATGGATAGGGATAACCCCCATTGGTAAATTCCAATGTGTCCACGGCTCATTTTGACAGCCTTTTGTAAAATATTCAGCCTAACATTTTATAAATACACACACAAAAAGTCATTGCTACTCAAAGGTGTTGTCCTTAGAAAATGTTCAGTAGGAGAGATTTTGGTTGAAATCAACTTGACACTCCAGAGTTTCACTGGCCGTACCAACAGACTTATGGACCAGTCTACATACCTGAAGGATGATAAACGTGTGCAAGTAAGCCTGAGAATAGTAGACAATTTATAGTAAAAGGAAATGATATGAAAAAGAAATTGCTATTCATGTCTGTCTGTATAAAGTCTTTCTATTCTCTATCTATGTGAGTTTGTTCAAAATTGCCTCTGTTCACCCAACAGAAAATGGGTACCCAGTGGGATAAGTCATGTGACTATAACCTAGAGCCACACAGGCAGCTTGAGTTATCCAGGGTAATAATGTTTTAGTGCTTTGAGCATGCACAAGTAATGGAAACAGGCGTTTAAGAAATAGCCATTGTTCTCACCAGGAATATCCACTGGATTGGTATAGAAGATGTCCGGCAGATGCGAAACTGCACTTTGCTGCTGAGTTCGGTACACATGATAATCACTATTTATACACATACATGACAGACAAATATACTATAAGTTCCAGTTCAGATTTTTATTTTGACTCAATTTCACCAAACACATGTAATCCATAATAATAGTACTGTCAAAGGAGTTTAATTTCCTGTTGCGTGAATAGTGTTTTATAATATATATTTCAAGAAACATTTTCTAACCCTACCAAACAGTCATATCAATTTCAAGAATTCATCTCAGTTGTTGATAAGGAGACAAGTCGTTATTTCCCGACAGCAACCTTTTTCTTGTTATGTTGATAACATGAGTATGTTTAAATTTCTGCACCACCATGACATTGCTCAAATATTGCTAAAAGTGGCGTACAACTAAACTCTTCACTCACTAAAATATCTGCACAACAAATAGCTTACCTGTATTCTACTTGTAGAATAATTATGGAACATGTAAGTCATTCAATAACAATAAAAGTATCTATTTACAAACATCGTTGTTGAACACACATACAATAAGTTATAATACTGATACCGGGTAGTCCATAAAATAGTCACTTTTATGTCAGAACTTACATCATGTACGTGGTGAGAAAATACTTACATACGTATCATACATTCAATCTCATTAAGAACTGATACTCCCCTCTTCCATGACAACCATCCATATTCTCTATTCAGAAGTGCCTGTCTGTTTTTATTTTGGTACACAGATATGCTGCTCTAAGTTCTCTCGATCTGCTCACTTTTAGTTTTACCAAGAAGTTAATGTATTCTTGATGACTAAATGATAAGAAAAGTAACTAGCTGGAGTATGTGAGGCATTTGCAGAAAGGTAGCAGTCAATCCTGTAGGATATGATTTAAATCATGTTAAATGAATGAATACGCTGCATCAGCAATTTTCCAGCTATTTGCAGTGAATCATGTTAAATGAGATTGATAGTTAATAACATGAACACTTATAGGATGGCCCACTGAGAGATGCTCGTGTAAATGCAATTCAGTTACAGCCACAGCAGAATAAGAACCTGAGGGAATAAATGTAGTACTTGAGGGATGAAAGCAACTGTTATGTTCCAGATCAATAGATCATATGTTTCTACAATACTTACACATTTTGCCATGATAATCCTGAGAATACAAGAATTACACTATGAATGCATGCAGTCAATTTTCTATGATTTATGTGAAGTGAATATAATGTTGAAAAAGCAGTGTTGCATGAGGCATACACAATACCTACCGGTAAGCTATTGTATTTGTTTGCTTCATACCACACTAAGCAGCATGCGAGCTATATGATAACAGTCTGTAAATATACACGACTGAACCAGTCAGTCTAGTGTTTGAAATCATGAGCATCAATTGATGCATTTGAGATATGATCAGATGTATCAGACAAGTCAGTGAACCTAACCACCAGATAATGTTAGTTGTCTTTTACAACAAGGGTTTGTTCCTGAAGACAAATTCAAAGCCAAATCTTCATGGGTTCTAGCCTATTATGGCATGTTTAAGTAAAAGGAGTAGTTTCCTCTTCTCCATCATTGTTTACGCTGCTCAGAATATTTCACATATTGATAATAGAGTGAAGAAACCAAAAGCATTCTTTGGGATAATTGAGTTTCTGGATTCAGGTAAAAGTAAATTTAACTTTTATACTAATTTGGGAAGATAGCTCACACTGTGACATGTTGACAATTACATATGGCTGAAAAAACATGATCACTGATACCAAGGATCACAATCTAGGATTTGAACCCCCAATCACAGGATCTTTGCACAGCTAAGGGAGGCAATTCAGCAGAAGCACATTTAACTGCAGTTTACACAGCAAAGTGAACATACAGTACTAGACTTGCAATCAGATTCAACCAAAACATTAACAAAAACATGCTGTATTTCATGTAATAATAAATTACTAAATCAGTAAATCATGAAAATGAAATTTTGAAATTGAATCATGCCATGTCAGATTTATTAACCAATCTTGAAAGATAGAAACCTAGGTGTCATTTTCACAAGAGTCAAAAGGGTTTATTTCCCATCATGCTCAAATACTTGTTTCAATGCATATCTACAACATTGACAAGTGCATACCGAAGATGGGTACTGTCATGATGCATACAGATGATGCTTTAAACTGCTACAGTGACATCTTGGTCATGTGGTCACAAGGACTGGTATTATTTTCTATCACAGATGTGCAAGTCCCAGCCTGTTGGGAAATTCAACCGAAGGAGAAGCGGTCATCCCAGGCTGGCTTTTCTTTGGCACTTTTACTTGTGGGACGTTTAGGTTTCTTTGATGAATCACCTCTCCTCTGAAAAATAAACCAAATACATTGTTTCATTTGTTGTTTAGAGACACAGTTGGCAATATTCTAGAAATGTGGCATATGGTTTTATCTTGTCCTACTGAACTAAGGGTCTAGAGAACCTCCAAATACTCATTTCTATTCCCTTATCATGCTTATAGGACATTTGAGGTTCTTGTAAAGTGATGAAATAGTGTAGTCTACTGTAGTTGAAGATGTAACAATTAATTTTACAACAGAAACTATATATTTTTTGTTGAAAATTTGGTACAATGACTATTGTGTGTCCCTCCAGGTGTAATGTATTTTTCTTCTGCATTCATTTTGCATGTCTGTGTGTACAGGATGCACATTTCTGTGTTGCGTAAAACCCGGATGGCAGTCTTGAACCACAAAATCCAGTGATAAGTAATGTAAGCAACAATCCATGTTCTTAGAGTATGAGACCCATGAAGATCCTGGTTAGAATTGGTCTGCAGTAACCCATGCTTGTTGTAAGAGGTGACTAATGGGATTGGGTGGTCAGACTCACTGACTTGATTGACACATGTCATCGCACCCCAATTAGGTAGATCAATGTTCATGCTGTTGATCACTGCATTGTCTGGTCCAGACTTTATTATTTGCAGGCTGCTGCCATATAGCTGGAATATTGCTGAGTGCGGTATTAAACAACAAACAAACAAACCAACCAATCTTAGAGCACGAGGATGCTATCAGTCAACTTGATGGCATCAAGTTTTCCCACCTAACCTATTTAGTCACCTCTTTGAACAGCACTGGTTGCTTGGGACCTATTTGACTGGGAATCCCTATGGTAGATGTAAGATGATTTATATATTCTTTGTAAGAATAGAAATATGTCAAGGTATCAGCTCTTGTCCATTAGATGATGGTTAGGCCCTGAACAGCTATAATGTCATAACTTATAGATAGATTACATGGGTGAAAGCCAGAGTGATCTAACACTGCAACAATCTGGATTCTCCTCGTGACCCAATACACAACAGAGGTTGCCATAGATATATTTTGATTCTTATATTTCCTGTATGGCTTTATTATTTATCCTCTTACTGTACTTTGAATGTTATGGATATATCTACGAACAGGTCCATCATATGGACTGGGTAAGTTTGACATATAATAATAATAATAATAATGTCCATTTATATGGCGCTAAACTCCACTGGGGCATTCTCATAGCGCATACAGTCAAGGAAAAGTAAAAACTTGGTAGCAGTACACGGTCACTTTAAAAGTACAAATGGAACAGATGAGTCTTTAAGAGACACTTAAATTGTTCAACGACTGGGTGTCTCTGAGAGAGTCTGGCAGTGAGTTTCATTTAGTGGCAGCTGCAACACTAAAGGACTTGTAACCAAAGGACTTTTTTTTCCATGGTGGCACTGTGACTTTCTGTTGATTCCCAGACCTGAGAGAACATGGTGGAATGTACATACATACAAGATCACACATATCCCATGTGGATTGTCACTGACAATATCAATCACTGGACATTCAGGTCCAGACCATCCTCGATAATCTCCAGGGCATACGTTACGATCACTCTCCACTATACCCTGGATGCATCCACGGCTTGGCCCCATAATTATATTACCTCCCTTGGCCGGCTTTTTATCCAAAAGTGCTGAGGGCAATGTTGATGGAAGAAGACACAGCTGTTAGGATAATTTATGAAATGTAATGGTAAATTGACAGGAATTAAGGCTACATTTGACATAACCACAATGCTTCTTCCCCACTTAGATTAATGGACATGTGTGCAAGAAATATATTTATAAAAAAAGGGAACACATCAGAGAAGTTTTATACTAAATACTTCATGGTAAATTTGATAAAACAATGTTTCATTCGTTGTGCAATGAAGTGTGGCTGATGAAAAGTAATGATGTAATAATTTTTTGCGATACATTTTGGAAGACATATTTGATAAGACAACTAAAACACAGTAAAATAAATCATACTACGAGGCCAGACCAATTTTATTTCTTGTTTTACAGATTTTTGTCCTCAGAAAACCTAAAGGCAGGAGGGGAAAAAAAATTACCAGTCAAAGCAAAAGCCTTTTTTTTCAATTCAAAGGCACTGTTTTTCAAGTTCACACTCGCTGAAGTGCTCAAAGCACTGATTTCTAACACAAATATTGTTTGATAATTCAGTTTAAAGTCTATGAGAACAGATACCGGTGTTTTAGTGTCCAACAAACTGCCTTGCATAGTCGAAGTCTCGCTCCAGTATATCTTAACATTAGGATATTATTTTATTTTTTTTTTTCTTATTCTTGAAAAAATATGACCAGCGGGATCCATAAAACAAGAAATATAATTGGTCTGACCTGATAAAAATAGGGATTTTCAATCATATTTGATTCAGTAATGTGTACTGGAAAATGGATCAATTGTGAATTTCTCACAGGCTGCCATTTTCTTTTGGAACAATAGGATATCTTAAGTTGTTTTTGTTCATTAAATTCGCAAAAATAATAATGTATAAAAAGTTAACAAATATGTTCAGGGTTGAACAGGTGATTATATCAATATGAATTTTCATATGTAACTCAACTCAGCTAAATGTTCAGAACATATAAACGCCTGGATAAATCTTGATGTCTGTTTCATTGCAGGAGTAGAATTAAGACTCAAGACAAATGATGGCTGCCAGAATGGCTGTTTTCACTATGTAAGCTTAAGCACATAATGCAACTATCTTCATCAATATATCATTGTCTAGTGACTCTATTTCAAGCAGAGAGGATAATACATCCAAGGAAATTCTGTCACTTATCATGCAAATGTAGCAGACAAATTCACTGAAAGAGACATGTATTTCAAACAATTAATTAGTGTTCATGAAAACCAATAATTGGACGGCAACTTCGAAAAAGAGGTTATGTGCAAGAACCTAAAAAACTCCATTTAGGCCTTGTTAAAAAAATCATTAATAAATAATATTTGCTTAGGTAAAAATTAAATGAGATGGTTAGAAATAACATTTGAAAAAATGTTACTATGGAAGTAAATAGCCATTATCAAATCAACATGGGTCCACTAAAATGCATTCTCATGTATATTCTTTATTTCCATAACATTTGAGTCATGGATATAACACACTGGTTAAGATGACCATGCCTTAGGGCAAGCAAAGTAAATAGATCTCCCACATGTAGGCAGTAACTCTAAGTGTTACTCACTTCATATGTAGTAGCATACCTTAAAATCAGGAATATCATTTGCTGGGCTTTTCTTGTGAATAGGTGGGAGGACAGATGGTCCTTGATGTTTTCTTGAGTTTGACGAGGCAGTACTGTATGCAGATTGCGCGCTTGAAAGTCTGTCACGACGTTTTGATTCTTGTCTACGAAGCATCTCTTTCAATTTCATGTTTACTTTGTATGCCTCGTGCAATAGTTCCTCTGTATCTTCCTCCGTCAAATCAACACTTTCTAACTGTTTTAGCAAGGCGTCAGGATCAGTCAAACTAAATGTAGCTTCTTCTTTCCCGTCGTCTGTCGCGGCATCTGTGTTTGTTTGCTTTTTGTTGTCCCCTTCATCAACTCGTTGATTTGTGTTTCTGTCGTGTTGTTCAGATTCTGAACTACTGTCACTGTCTCTGCCCTCCTCACCCCCATTTTCGCCGTACTTTGAAGTTCCTGATGCCATCGCTATTGTTCGGTTTTCATACCAATTCACATCAACAAACAAACATTTTGCTTCGAAGATTACTATCGGAATGTTTCACGTTGAGCGTCGTTCGAAACGGAAGTGTTACCTTCAAGAACCATAACTCTGTGTGTATTTCCGGTAGCCCGTTTCAAGTCTATGAATAGATTTAATTCCGGTATATTTCGTGACTTTCCGATCTGTCTGAATCCGGCTTGACGCAAACAGCCGAACGGGGAGATTATCTAAATTCATTGTCAGATGAGGTGTGTTTTTATCTTTTAGTTTAACGTGAAATGAGTTCTATACAAGGATCAAATCCCTCCATGAAAAATATTAATATACTTTTCAAGACGTCCTGAATTCAAGCATTTATATAAAACATTTCGTGACATTGTTTAGTAATGTAAACATTTAATTGTTTTTCGAGGAAATTTACGTACGCTTCAGTTACTGCAAGACATAATGGATAATTATCATTCCTGATTATGTTGTGGAACAATTCATAGCGTGTTGTTTTCAATATTATTTAAAATATCGATGCCTCATGATTGTGTTCAAACAACCAGCGTCTATATATGGGTATTGCTATTCCGGACTGTTTAAAGGTACTGCTTATTTCGTTTATATGGCAGCCTGTCGGAGTCCAAAGTAAATCGTTAGCTTCGGGAGCTTAACTCATAAGCTGTCATACCATTAATTATTGGACATGAAGCAAACTGACCTCGCTTGCTATACTATATATTTTTTTAGAAAAACGTTATTACTTACGTTTATAAGGTAGCATAACTTCCAACAAGATTAGGGTTGATTTCCAGGGTTTGACTGGCAAGGCTGTTCCATACTATATAAGCAACTGAAGTTGCCGAACTGTGTCATTGTTATTTAGATGTTAGATTTTTCGCTTCCGTGGCAAAATACGGATTTACTCATTCACAACTTACAAATGGTTATTTTTCGCGACAAAACATTGTATAGATATATCAGTCCAGCACAGCAGCCAGGAAGATAACAATTAGAAGTCGATGAAGAGTAAAAGGCAAGAATGAAAGGAATATAGCGATTGTGAAGTCAACATCAGACTTATCCGTTTGCAAATACGCGCCTATATAGTGATGCCTAGGGCCACTATTTACTGGAAAGCATCATACCAGCACTAACTGTTTGGTGGTCAGGTTTTAGCTCACCTGACTCACAATCAGTCCAAATATGTTTCTACATGTTTATACTGGTCTTAGCTAACATGAATAGGTGAAAGACTTGTTAATGTTCAAATGGTTACAAAGAGGCTTCGTGAACACGCCAGATATCAATCTGCTCACAATTTACTTTAAAATATACACAAAGTTTATTATGCTGCGGAGTTGAAAATATGCATGCGAACATATCCGTTAAAACACCATTTGAACGTCTTTTCGACATCCTAGATCCGTGAGCCAAAACGAAGAGTATCGTATCTTGTCGTGATGTTTTCCTCTAGACGTACGCGTATCTATCACCACTTACTTGTATTAAATATGTATGCTCTGGCGTATACACTCTGAATATACTGACGTTTCTCCCTCTTGAAGGTCAAGGTTCTAATATGCATGACCCGTGAAGATCCGGGTTAGAACTGATCTTCAGTAACCCATGCTTGTCGTAAGAGGCGACTAACGGGATCGGGTGGTCAGGCTCGCTGGCTTCGTTGACACGTCATCGTTTCCCAATTGCGTAGATCGATGTTCATGCTGTTGATCACTGGATTGTCTGGTCCAGACTCGATACTTAACAAACCGGCGCCATAGCTGGAATATTGCTGAGTGCGGCGTAAAACTAAACTCACTCACTCTAATATGCATGTCGTTAAGAGTAACGGATCAACTGGCTTGTAGAAGGCATGTCAGTGGCTTTGACCGATGCTCATAGTGTCAATCACTGGATTGTCTGCTCCAGACTCCAATATTTACAGGTCGCCGACATACAGTTGTAACATTGTTGGGTGAGGCGTTAGACAAAAAAACAGGAGTTTCTATGGACTAGTTCACTTATAGATATGGATGCTGATATCACACCGTACACTGTATACTTAACTTGCTGATAATAATAGAATATCCCATCTCTGTGCTCAATGCACAGTAACCGTCTAACATTGTGATGAGATTATTCCCACGTTAAAACCCAGAGTGAAGAAGTGTTAGAGGTGGCCTGACCAGCAATGTATGGAAATCCCTGGGCAATCTGCATTCCATGTATCCAAGACAGTGACTTAATCTCCCTTCTCTTTGCTCTGTGTACATCCCATGTATTCAGGACCAAGGAATCAATCTCCCTTCTCTTTGCTCTGTGTACATCCCATGTATTCAGGACCAAGGAATCAATCTCCCTTCTCTTTGCTCTGTGTACATCCCATGTATTCAGGACCAAGGAATCAATCTCCCTTCTCTTTGCTCTGTGTACATCCCATGTATTCAGGACCAAGGAATCAATCTCCCTTCTCTTTGCTCTGTGTACATCCCATGTATTCAGGACCAAGGAATCAATCTCCCTTCTCTTTGCTCTGTGTACATCCCATGTATTCAGGACCAAGGAATCAATCTCCCTTCTCTTTGCTCTGTGTACATCCCATGTATTCAGGACCAAGGAATCAATCTCCTTCTCTTTGCTCTGTGTACATCCCATGTATTCAGGACCAAGGAATCAATCTCCTTCTCTTTGCTCTGTGTACATCCCATGTATTCAGGACCAAGGAATCAATCTCCTTCTCTTTGCTCTGTGTACATCCCATGTATTCAGGACCAAGGAATCAATCTCCCTTCTCTTTGCTCTGTGTACATCCCATGTATTCAGGACCAAGGAATCAATCTCCCTTCTCTTTGCTCTGTGTACATCCCATGTATTCAGGACCAAGGAATCAATCTCCCTTCTCTTTGCTCTGTGTACATCCCATGTATTCAGGACCAAGGAATCAATCTCCCTTCTCTTTGCTCTGTGTACATCCCATGTATTCAGGACCAAGGAATCAATCTCCTTCTCTTTGCTCTGTGTACATCCCATGTATTCAGGACCAAGGAATCAATCTCCCTTCTCTTTGCTCTGTGTACATCCCATGTATTCAGGACCAAGGAATCAATCTCCCTTCTCTTTGCTCTGTGTACATCCCATGTATTCAGGACCAAGGAATCAATCTCCCTTCTCTTTGCTCTGTGTACATCCCATGTATTCAGGACCAAGGAATCAATCTCCTTCTCTTTGCTCTGTGTACATCCCATGTATTCAGGACCAAGGAATCAATCTCCCTTCTCTTTGCTCTGTGTACATCCCATGTATTCAGGACCAAGGAATCAATCTCCCTTCTCTTTGCTCTGTGTACATCCCATGTATTCAGGACCAAGGAATCAATCTCCCTTCTCTTTGCTCTGTGTACATCCCATGTATTCAGGACCAAGGAATCAATCTCCCTTCTCTTTGCTCTGTGTACATCCCATGTATTCAGGACCAAGGAATCAATCTCCCTTCTCTTTGCTCTGTGTACATCCCATGTATTCAGGACCAAGGAATCAATCTCCCTTCTCTTTGCTCTGTGTACATCCCATGTATTCAGGACCAAGGAATCAATCTCCCTTCTCTTTGCTCTGTGTACATCCCATGTATTCAGGACCAAGGAACCAACGACGACACTTTACGATAAATGTATATAAACACTTTTTTATTTACACTGGATTCCCAATAAACAATGCCTGCATGGTTCAATTGGAATGGAAACAACATTCTTTTATGGAATAGCCTTTCTATCAAATGACAATGGTATTTTACATAATGCTTGATGTTCTAGTGAACATCACCAACAATATTAATACTTTGGTGATGTATTGTTGTTTCTTTCCGATTTAGCTTTAGTAGAATGCTCGTCCACGCTGTCCTCCAATCCATAAACCATTGTGAAGACAAATAATCCAAATATCTGCAACAGACTTCCCTGTCACGTAGGTCGATGTTCATGATGTCAATCACTGGACTGTCTGGTCCAGGGCCTAGATTTTCGAAGCTCTCTTAGCGCTAAGATAGTCGTAAGTGCCATACATTAACATCAACTTACGACTATCTTAGCGCTAAGAGAGCTTCGAAAATCTAGGCCCAGATTCGGTAATTTACAGACCGCCGTATTATAGCTGGAAGAGTGCTGAGAGCGGCACAAAACAACAAACT
Organism: Haliotis rubra; assembly: GCF_003918875.1. Classification (NCBI taxonomy): domain Eukaryota; kingdom Metazoa; phylum Mollusca; class Gastropoda; order Lepetellida; family Haliotidae; genus Haliotis; species Haliotis rubra. Next base: position 5,179,672 of record NW_025766968.1, on the reverse strand, counting down.
GACAAACAATCAAACACACTATGAGTTTTGTCAGATCACATGATTCATCCACCACATTGATGATTGATATATAAGCGAGTGAGTGATTGAATATGGTATTATGGCGCTTGCAGACATTCTCAATGTTATGGTGGCGGACACCAGAAATGTACTCATGTGAGGAATCGAATCCGGGAATTCATGACATGACGAGCAAAACGTTTTATCTAAGGTACCCCTAACCCATTCCCCACCCACATCCACACCTCCACCCCACCCCAATTGATGTAATACCCCAACCCACTGTTCCCATTAATTCGAGGTAGTAAAGGAACTTTTGGTCAGCGAGGAATTGGAGTTAAAAGCCTTTGGACCAGTATTTTAGTTTTATGAGGACGTGTTGAAAGAAATCGAAGTGGCGGATGTCATGTTACTGTTTCTTTCGGTGAATCCAAGACTTACAATCTTACAAGTCCTGAGACACTCGTATAGTACAGACAAACCAAGAATCGCGTGTATGGTACTGGCAAGCTCAGGACCACATAAATGCCATTTTGGATTGACAAACCCAGAAGCACGTGCATGGTGCTGGCAATCCTAGAAGCAAGCACATGGTGCTGACTAGCTCATAAGCACGTGCATGGTGCTGGCAATCCTAGAAGCACGCACATGGTGCTGATAGGCTCATAAGCACGTGCATGGTGCTGGCAATCCTAGAAGCACGCACATGGTGCTGACAATCCTAGAAGCACGTGCATGGTGCTGACAATCCTAGAAGCACGTGTTTGGTGCTGACAAGCTCAGAAGCACGTGTGTGATGCTGGCAATCCTAGAAGCAAGCACATGGTGCTGACTAGCTCATAAGCACGTGCATTGTGCTGGCAATCCTAGAAGCACGTGTGTGATACTAACAAACCCAGAGAAGAGTGAATGGTGCTGACCAACCAAGAGGATCGGTGCCGACAAACAAAGGTAAGAACAATTGGCGTGAAAATGAGATGTGAACAACAGCTCTCAGATAATGGCACAAGATACGCAACTCTGTACAACGAAGGAAATGGTTGAAGACAAGAAACATAATGCACATTGTCCAGCATATTACCAAATCAGAACGAAGTGCCCCCGCTCGTCTCTGGACAGATGTTAATGCCTGACAGTTATCAGTTAGGAAGCTACAAAAGCACTATACAGCCACACAAAATGAAGTTTAAAATGTCACTGTGTTTCAAACTGTCCATTGAAAAATACGTCATCAAATGACTGTGCAGGATGAACAGGTCGTGAAGTACTGGAACTGGTTTTCCATCACAGCCCGCTTGCAGTGAACTAGGCGCACGTCTTGCAGTTCGGAGACATGCCCCTGCTTACATTCGTTTTGGCATGTAGTTGAATGGTGGTGGAACTTTCACGAGTGGTGCCTGGAAACAATAACACACAAGATGGGTGGACTGACCAAGATTCTCACATAAACAACCTCTACAAGTGTAAACATGAAACATACAACTTCATGGATGACAACTTCTTGTTTATTGCATAGAGCGACGTTTAGATGTAGATTCTTACACCGTTATCAAGCTAAAAGTGACTACAACCAAATGTTGAGAGGTACATGTATATACACATAGTATGTTTTGACAAACAGCAGATTAACATTAACAATAGCTTGTAATTGAATAACAACTGGTACATAATTAGGAGAGGCCAGTTGGAGAGAAAGAACAACAAACGGAGCTGGTGATGAAGCCAATAAACAAGGGGGATTAAGTGTACCCGAGAGGCATATACACATAGGTATGTTTTGACAAACAGCAGATTAACTGTACCCTAAAAGCGTACTATCGTACAGGGACTACACAATTGTATCTCTGATATTTGCAAAGTCGTATAAGATACAACGTTTAGGTTCCTTTCCTACTAACACAACGAAGACACGGAAAGCCAAAGTGTTGACGTTTGCGAAGTCAGAGGTCTAAATGCATATAAAACAATATTTTGCGGTGATGCTAAGGAGGGAAAGCCCTTGAGTGTGTATCGTAACAAAACCGCGGACATTCGTGACCAATGTTTGAAATGAAATATAACGCGAGTACAAAAGAATGTCCAATCGCGAATGAGTCTAAATATAAATTTAGAAAAATGCCAGGCCGCCATCACTCAAATATGCTTCTCCAAGCCGCTTTGTTAGCTTGTACCGAGAATTTATTAGTCGCCATGCTGACAGACTGATCATCAAATCTGACGTGGATTGAAATAGATGTAGGATCTTTGCTCAAAGATGTATCGTATCGGAGTGAAACGCCTGTTATGAGTGGGACCCAAACACATATAATATTTTGATTTATTTTCCAACCCCTTTGGGCCATGCAGTATATCTGTTATTCTTCATACAATACAATACTACCGGCAACACTAAAAGTAGTTTATATTCAGGGCATCAGGTTTGACGTCTGCTCAACAAGAATGAAACCACTCACAAGTCCACCATTCATCATGTCAGTGATAGCGCGCTCCACTCTGCTGCACTGCTTGTCAATTGCACGTTGTTTCAGTGACGTCGTCGAGTGATTGCATTCCATCATAGCGCACATGGGGTCACTGGGGTTGCACTGTTTGAACTGAAATGGGAAAATCAAATCAGAGTTTGAACTGATACCACCTCTTTAAACAATCACCCGATTATCTACCTTGAACGACTAACATACGGGTTTCCCAACATTGTAAGCCTGTAGGACACAGGGATTCGAATCTCTGTTTGGACGATAATTTTTTATGCAATGATTGTAGCGGTATGGTTTACGAAAAAAATCATTTCTTCACCGAGTTCGTTCAAATTTGGAATATATGTTAATCATAACATATACAAACAATATACAACTGCAAAAGTGTAGATTTCTATTTTAAATAATTATCGCCCAAACAAAGATTCGAACTCCTGTGCTGTAGGATATGTGGTATTTCTTTCCTTCCTAATGCATTACGCATCCAGTGTGAATAAGGATCGAGTAGTCAGGCTCAGTGACGTATTGATGCATCGCATCCCGGTTGGCGTCCACCCACGTCCAGACTCCATTATCCAGAACGCAGCCACATGGCTGGTATATTGCTTTGGAAATACTGTATTCGAAATTTAATGGAAGTTTCCTGGTTGTCGCAGCGGTTGTATTCTCCCAGCATTTACGGATAATTTTGGAATCGTTTATGCCGAAGGAAGTAATCATAGGGCTGTAACCATTCATTTACTGAATCCGACACGACCAATGCCATGTATCAGTGTGTACGATGTTTCATACACAAAATAGGGGTTGGTTGTCGATTCACACCTCTGCCACCCGTTTGAATATATACGTATCCCATTGACCTCGTATGGTTGTATCCAGACCCTGGAATCGACCAGCCTTCACCTGATTGTGGCACGGCCATGATCCTGTGGTTGAAGAGGTCCTCAGCATCCCGTGCTTGAGGATTCAGTATGTCGGCAAGAAAGGACGTCATGGGTATTAATCATACCTATGTTTATCTAGCATAAAATAAGATTCACTCACTTACTCACCTGTTTATATATATCACCCTGGAAACCGCTCCTCAACAGGAAGATGGCGATGTCCTCCCGTCTCTGGTCCACACAGTCAAACAGCACAGAGTTGAACCGTGTTACATCGCCGTGTTCCTTCAGACCGGTCACCAGCCTCGTGACCATGTCGAGGTCAGCTCTCTGTAATAGCGTAGCGGAGTCAATGTTGGTTATCCATATTGGTAAAACGACCGCAACCCACTACCCCAACGGAAAAATCAAACAAAAACACAATGAAAAGAGACAATGCAAAAGCCTGTCTACATTGTCATTAGTAGTTGTTCTCTGTCAGATGCAAACAAATTCATTTTGTAACCATGGGAACAAATAAAAAAAATTAAAAACAACAAAAAACAAATTCATTTTGCATACTTGAAAATTATCGCATTTTATCAGTGTACCAGCACAGAAAAAATATTGAAGATATACTCACTTTAATAGCACCTTTTAAGCTTTCCTCAAAGCTCGTTTCGTATATGAAGACCTCCGCGTCGCAGTCCTGGACCTCCTTCTGTAGGATCAGGAACTCCTGGTTGCTGCACATCTTCCGACTGTAGGTCACGGGACGCCTTCCTCTCTGTGGGATGTAAGGTGTATGTGAGTCATATATAGTTAATTCAGTTGAAAGAAACATGCGACACACATTAACGCACAAAGGCGATCTGATGCGTTACTTCGAACCAGGGATTCAGTCCCAAAAGTAGTAGAATTTGTACTAAACTACAAAAAATATTGTAACACAGTGTAATCCGAAAAACAGCGTATGTTACATGTCACAAAACAGATAGTATATATAGTACGTACTCATGGATGTTGGAAGAACATAACAAATACATAGTCTGTGATTCCAAACCAAGAGTCTTTGGCAGATACATTGGTGAAAAACATTGTTCTTCAAAATTTGACTTGTAGTTATGTTCTGATTGCCATAAATTCTGAAAAAGCTGGGAAACTTTTAGTTCAAATTGGGAATTATTTGTGTCCATTGCCGCAGACTCCGGGCCGAATAGTTCGATTCATGGGTACAATGTGTGAAGCCCTTTTCTGGTGTCCCCCGCCGTGATATTGCTGGAATATTGCTAAAAGCGGCGTAAAAGCATACTCACTCACTCACTCATTCACTCAGTCACTCACTGACGAATCTTTTTCTGTTGCACGTGGAATTCATGTTCGAAGCGTCTGTGAGTAATCCTCCAAGAACCTGCTTTCATTTTCAAGAGCATGGATTGTGCAGATCTACGTGCATAGTTATCAGGCGTGTTACCAGGTCCAAGACTGTGTATCAGTAATAGTGAGACCGGAATGTTACCGATATAACGATAGTTTCACCGGTGAGCTCTACTTACCACATCACCTTGATCCGGGTTAGCACCTTGTCTCTCAAGGACGTCGATTACCTCTGGGTCATCCATGAAGAGATAGGCGTAATGGAGTGGATATCGCCCAAGCTGAAATTACAAGGCGTGTAAGTCATCCATCAAAAATGGATGGCAAGCCGAATACATCATGCAAAAGGTAACATTTGTGGGGAAGAAGCATGGTCAGGTTTTCATGCCGATTTTAAAGATGCGTTTAGAAGCGGAATATAATTTATACGATAAGGGGATACATGGCGAAAACATCTACAAGAAGATGTAGCTTGAAAGCCGAATGCATCTTCTGTGCGATAAGGTTTACATCCCAAATGCATCCTGAACATAATCAGGGCACAATATCGAACGCAAGATTACAGTATTCTGGAACGCCTAAGGGACGCTACTCCGCAAAGTGAATTGTGGCATTTGAGACGACGTGTCCACCTATGCCTCTAAATTTGCGCAAGCCGCAATCATATATCAATACTTTTATCGTATATTTATTTTTTGTTTTAGCACAAAGGTAATAGCATTATTTGCAATGTAGAGGGGCAAGCTGTTCTAGTTACGTTATCAGGTATGTTGACAGCGAAGCTGCAGTCCCGAGCAAGCATCAACGTGGCGTCTCTGTGACGGAGGAGCATCGCCCTGAGTAACGGCGTCCTGCCGCACTTATCCCTCGCGTTAGCGTATTTCTGGCAGGACAGCAACTTCTTGAGGTCGTCGAGCGCATCGTCTTCAACGGCAGTGAACACGCGTCTCACATACGTCTGAAGTAAGAGAAATTGCCCTCCAGTGAATTAACTTGTAATTTGAACTCGCTAATGCCGATTGATGGCTTAAACTGGTATCATATACAATTCTTCATGTCTTCGAGTAACGCAATGGTAGTGTTGAAAGACTGATAAAAGCGGCTTAAAATCATCTCAACGTACTCAAATGTTGATGGTTTGGTATTATACCTCATGTCTGCACCGGAAGTTAAACAAATCTCAAGTTCAAAAGGTTAAAAATGTACATGTATATTATATTGTATTATATAAGTAGAAACTATAAACTAAAACATAACACTTTAACTTTATACTGTTTAAATACAATGTTAAAATACCTCTAAATTGAAGAAAACTAATTGACACAAAGTTCTTATCTGTTTTTGTTTTGTTTTGTTTTAATAGAGACACAGTAATTCCTTAGAAAAATCCCTAATCTATGCCTGTTACTCACAGCCTATACTTGTGTAAATAACTCCCTGCCCTTACTATACCTGTATTGCATCCACAAGCTTGACGACCTCAAACACCTGTCGAGAGGAATGTTTTTTGGCATATTCTGCTGCTGTTTTGCCAGAACTGTCCTTGATGCCAGTAAATGAGTAGTTATCAAGAATCAGCTTCTCCACGGCATCAAACTGTTTGTTTTTGATGAGCTTCAGTACCTGTTCATCAATCAGTTTCACATACACGGTTAAGTTCAACGCTAGGGCATAGTCGCGTGCTGTTCTCCCAAACTTGTCTCTGGCGGAGATGCTGACTCCGGCTGCCAGGGCACTCTTGGCGAGATTCTCTGTCTCTTTGCGTTTAATAATTTCAAACAGGATGGTCTGGCCGTCGGGATTGCGGGCGTCGAGGTCTGATCCCTGGAACAACCGCTCTATGACCTTGTCATCACGTGGACGGAACTGACCCGTTAACACCTGTAATTTGAGTGATTGAGTTTAATGTTTCAGCTTTTAGCAATATTCCAGCAATATCACGGCGGGGGACACCAGAAATTACCTTCACATTGTACCCATGTGGGGAATCAAAGACGAGCAAACTCCTACCCCACCGCCCCAATTATTGGCTGTGCTTAGATGTTGTACGTTGTTTCACAGTATACCAATCAGCCGACTCTACATTTGCTTTTCGTATTACCAAATAACTGACCATCTTTTCCGTATCGACACAACATTTGTAAATTTAAGAGTCCTACATACACGAGAATACACGTACATGGAAAAACAGAGGTTTAGTTTGTGCAGGATCCGAATACTCGTTGAAAAGGACACTTGTGTCTGGTTGTAGTTCCATGATCATTTCCATGGCGTCCAGGCTGTTAGTTTCCCACGTCGCCGCTAGGAGGGGCTGCGGAACTTCCGGGCATTCTGGGTACTGTCTCTGATAGGCGTGATCCCTTGTGTTGACATCGTGATTGTTTAAAATACCTGCAAGGTTAGTAAAAACATCAATCTATGAGAAACATTATTTACAGTAGACATATGCATAGTAACAAGTTTTAATCAAATATCGGTAGAAAGCGGCAGTTTCAGACAGAGAAATTGAATGTGGTGTGAGGTATGTCTGCAGGCATACATGTACTGGATGGAATGCGATTACAAAACAAAAACGTTTACTGACCATTGGAAAATACGTAGTTCAGGCTGACAGGCTACACCAAATTTACGATACAGTAATTCTTTTCTTGACAGAGCTATCTAATTGACCATGTACAGATTGTACCTGTATCTAAATTTCATGGGGCAATTATAAATATGTAAAGATAGTGATGGTTTGTATATTTCTAATCTTTTCTTTATTCTGAAATCTTTCTGCCTTCATGTGTACGATAGCTCCGGTATCGATACTTTTTATTCAGTTTTGAAAAAAACAGCGCTACAGTTTTACTGAGCGTCGCACGTCAGTGGTATCATAAATGGGATCTTAGACCAGAATTTCAAGATCTATTTACACCAAAGAAACTCTATACGTTTTTCTATTCGTGAAGATCGGGGTTAGAATTGTTCTTCAGCAACCCATGCTTGTCGTAAGAGGCGACTAACGGATCGGGTGGCCAGGCTCGCTCACTTGGTTGACACATGTCATCGTATTCCAATTGCGTAGATCGATGCTCATGCTGTTGATCATTGGATTGTCTGATCCAGACTCGATTATTTACAGACCGCCGCCATATAGCTGGAATATTGCTGAGTGCGGTGTTAAACTGACTGACTGAGTTTGGTTTTACGCCGCTTTTAGCAATATTCCAGCAACATCACGGCGGGGGACACCAGAAATGGGCTTCACACATTGTGCCCATGTGGGGATTCGAACCCGGGTCTTCGGCGTGACGAGCCAACGCTTTAACCATTAAGCTACCCCACCACCCCGCGGTGTTAAACACTAACCAACCAACCAACTATGCGTGTTTCATTACCAGACACATCACACATATACAGATTTGGATGGAGTCGTTTGGCTGTAACAAAGACACGCAATTTCTTAATCGTTTCTTTTGTTATCAGTCACAGTCTCACCTTGTTTCTGCCACATCCGCACAATGAATCCCAGACCGCCAACAAATGCCAAAGCAAGTTCGATAGAGTTCTCATATTTCTCAATCAATTGTAAAAGGTCAGTTTTCTTAACATCATTCTGAATCAATGTCTTCATATTCACAATCTTCCCGTTTTTGACTGTTGTCAAACGAGACCACATGAGGAGCAGACGTTCAACTTGCTTCCGGTCCGGCTGGGGCTCTTGCAATATTACCCATAGACCTGCGAAACAGCAAAACATGTACACTAAAATCGATGTAATATCTTAAAAAGCGCACTTGTGGTGTGTTTAACTAATTAATGATAATCTAAGAAGCAAGACAGGCAGTTGACAAACTCTGAAGAACTAGACGTGACGTTGAACCCCCTGGATGCTAGAGGGACATATATATTTCTTCTCTTCTCTTCCTCAATTTGAAGTCGAGTGAAATTCAAGTTACACTTTGCATGCATTCCTGCATTTGTGAATTCTGTAGGAAATACCATGTTTCTTGAAATCACCAACAGTCATTTTAGGCAAACCAAAGTGCTAAAATTACCTCTGAAAATTCGTACATCGGAAATCTCGCCATTTTTGCCCATCACGAAATCAGCATTAACGACGTTTTTCATGTGGGTTTTGAAATACAAAAAGGGGTATTTACTTAAGGAATTAAATTTCTAAAACAGGATATTATTGATGACGATATCTGTTTCTTTCATCAAATCACCAATGGCAACGACAACAGAAAACCCTGTCAATCTGTGCTCACGTTATCACACCAACGCTGTCGTATCGTGTACAGCGCTTGTAGTGCCATTCCTGCTCTATATGATGACCTATCCAGTGTACCTGGGTGATATTTCTTGTACCAGTGAAGCGTCTCCTGCCAGCCGTCGGGCTTTTCGTCCATCAGGATGTCTAACGCTGTCTGACTCTTGTTGTTTGTTATCTGTGTATCACACCCACACCTGCAAGTCCAGAAGTAAAGTAGGATGTGATCAAGTCTAGAAGTAATATAGGATGTGATCAAGTCCAGAAGTAATATAGGATGTGATCAAGTCTAGAAGTAATATAGGATGTGATCAAGTCCAAGTAATATAGGATGTGATCAAGTCTAGAAGTAATATAGGATGTGATCAAGTCTAGAAGTAATATAGGATGTGATCAAGTCTAGAAGTAATATAGGATGTGATCAAGTCCAAAAGTAATATAGGATGTGATCAAGTCCAGAAGTAATATAGGATGTGATCAAGTCTAGAAGTAATATAGGATGTGATCAAGTCTAGAAGTAATATAGGATGTGATCAAGTCTAGAAGTAGGATGGAATGTTACAAGTCCAGAAGTAATAGTAGGATGTGATCAAGTCTAGAAGTAATATAGATGTGATATAGGATGTGATCAAGTCTAGAAGTAATATAGGATGTGATCAAGTCTAGAAGTAATATAGGATGTGATCAAGTCTAGAAGTAATATATGATGTGATCAAGTCCAAAAAGTAATATAGGATTTGATCAAGTCTAGAAGTAATATAGGATGTGATCAAGTCTAGAAGTAATATAGGATGTGATCAAGTCTAGAAGTAATATAGGATGTGATCAAGTCCAGAAGTAATATAGGATGTGATCAAGTCCAGAAGTAATATAGGATGTGATCAAGTCTAGAAGTAATATAGGATGTGATCAAGTCTAGAAGTAATATAGGATGTGATCAAGTCCAGAAGTAGGATGTGATCAAGCTAGAAGTAATATTGGATGTGGTCAAGTCCAGAAGTAAAGTAGGATGTGATCAAGTCTAGAAGTAATATAGGATGTGATCAAGTACAGAAGTAATATAGGATGTGGTCAAGTCCAGAAGTAATTTAGGATGTGATCAAGTCTAGAAGTAATATAGGATGTGATCAAGTCTAGAAGTAATATAGGATGTGATCAAGTCTAGAAGTAATATAGGATGTGATCAAGTCTAGAAGTAATATAGGATGTGATCAAGTCTAGAAGTAGGATGGAATGTTACAAGTCCAGAAGTAAAGTAGGATTTGGTCAAGTCTAGAAGTAATATAGGATGTGATCAAGTCTAGAAGTAATATAGGATGTGATCAAGTCTAGAAGTAATATAGGATGTGATCAAGTCTAGAAGTAATATAGGATGTGATCAAGTCTAGAAGTAATATAGGATGTGATCAAGTCTAGAAGTAATATAGGATGTGATCAAGTCTAGAAGTAAGTAATATAGGATGTTATCAAGTCTAGAAGTAATATAGGATGTGATCAAGTCTAGAAGTAATATAAGATGTGATCAAGTCCAAAAGTAATATAGGATTTGATCAAGTCTAGAAGTAATATAGGATGTGATCAAGTCTAGAAGTAATATAGGATGTGATCAAGTCTAGAAGTAATATAGGATGTGATCAAGTCTAGAAGTAATATAGGATGTGATCAAGTCTAGAAGTAACATAGGATGTGATCCAGTCTAGAAGTAATATAGGATGTGATCAAGTCTAGAAGTAGGATGGAATGCTTACAAGTCCAGAAGTAAAGTAGGATGTGATCAAGTCTAGAACTAACATGGAATGTGTGCAAGTCCAGAAGTAAAGTAGGATGTGATGAAGTCTAGAAGTAATATAGGATGTGATCAAGTCCAGAAGTAATATAGGATGTGATCAAGTCTAGAAGTAATATAGGATGTGATCAAGTCCAGAAGTAATATAGGATGTGATCAAGTCTAGAAGTAATATATGATGTGATCAAGTCCAGAAGTAATATAGGATTTGATCAAGTCCAGAAGTAATATAGGATGTGATCAAGTCTAGAAGTAATATAGGATGTGATCAAGTCTAGAAGTAATATAGGATGTGATCAAGTCTAGAAGTAATATAGGATGTGATCAAGTCTAGAAGTAATATAGGATGTGATGAAGTCTAGAAGTAATATATGATGTGATCAAGTCTAGAAGTAATATAGGATTTGATCAAGTCCAGAAGTAATATAGGATGTGATCAAGTCTAGAAGTAATATAGGATGTGATCAAGTCTAGAAGTAATATAGGATGTGATCAAGTCTAGAAGTAATATAGGATGTGATCAAGTCCAGAAGTAATATAGGATGTGATCAAGTCTAGAAGTAATATAGGATGTGATCAAGTCTAGAAGTAATATAAGATGTGATCAAGTCCAAAAGTAATATAGGATTTGATCAAGTCAAGTCTAGAAGTAATATAGGATGTGATCAAGTCTAGAAGTAATATAGGATGTGATCAAGTCTAGAAGTAGGATGGAATGTTATCAAGTCCAGAAGTAAAGTAGGATGTGATCAAGTCTAGAAGTAGGATGGAATGTTACAAGTCCAGAAGTAAAGTAGGATTTGATCAAGTCTAGAAGTAATATAGGATGTGATCAAGTCTAGAAGTAATATAGGATGTGATCAAGTCTAGAAGTAATATAGGATGTTATCAAGTCTAGAAGTAATATAGGATGTGATCAAGTCTAGAAGTAATATAAGATGTGATCAAGTAGGATTTGAAAGTAATATAGGATGTGATCAAGTCTAGAAGTAATATAGGATGTGATCAAGTCTAGAAGTAATATAGGATGTGATCAAGTCTAGAAGTAATATAGGATGTGATCAAGTCTAGAAGTAATATAGGATGTGATCAAGTCTAGAAGTAATATAGGATGTGATCCAGTCTAGAAGTAATATAGGATGTGATCAAGTCTAGAAGTAGGATGGAATGCTTACAAGTCCAGAAGTAAAGTAGGATGTGATCAAGTCTAGAACTAACATGGAATGTGTGCAAGTCCAGTAGTAAAGTAGGATGTGATGAAGTCTAGAAGTAATATAGGATGTGATCAAGTCCAGAAGTAATATAGGATGTGATCAAGTCTAGAAGTAATATATGATGTGATCAAGTCCAGAAGTAATATAGGATTTGATCAAGTCCAGAAGTAATATAGGATGTGATCAAGTCTAGAAGTAATATAGGATGTGATCAAGTCTAGAAGTAATATATGATGTGATCAAGTCTAGAAGTAATATAGGATTTGATCAAGTCCAGAAGTAATATAGGATGTGATCAAGTCTAGAAGTAATATAGGATGTGATCAAGTCTAGAAGTAATATAGGATGTGATCAAGTCTAGAAGTAATATAGGATGTGATCAAGTCCAGAAGTAATATAGGATGTGATCAAGTCTAGAAGTAATATAGGATGTGATCAAGTCTAGAAGTAATATAAGATGTGATCAAGTCCAAAAGTAATATAGGATTTGATCAAGTCCAGAAGTAATATAGGATGTGATCAAGTCTAGAAGTAATATAGGATGTGATCAAGTCTAGAAGTAATATAGGATGTGATCAAGTCTAGAAGTAGGATGGAATGTTAACAAGTCCAGAAGTAAAGTAGGATGTGATCAAGTCTAGAAGTAGGATGGAATGTTAACAAGTCTAGAAGTAATACGAAAAGTTAACAAACCAGAATAAATACGGAATATCAGCAAGTTCAGAAGTAATATAGAATATGAGCAGCAATGTCGCTTTTAAGACTTAAAAGAACTTGAAGACATGACACTGTTCACGGATAACAATTTCCTGCTCATTTGATTCGACATCTCAAGTCTTCCAAGTAGCCATGTAACGTGAATACAAATAATCAAGACCTTGTTATCCACAAAATGTCTTCAGGCATTGCAAAAGATATACCCTTATTTACCTTTCTTTCACAAAACAAACCAGCGAGCCGCGAAGAATGCCGGATTACCTGTCCCGATTTAATAATTGTGTTCCTCCCGAGCCTTTCCCGAAACTTACAGTGAGTGTGTACGGTTTTCGAAGCTTTTAGTCAAAATTCCAGAAATATCACCAAGAAATGAAACAAAAAGTCAATCCTACAGAGAAAATTCACTGAAGACAGTCTATTGTTCAGAAGGTGTTAAATGAGTGTAACATCGTGAACATTGGATTGCAGCATACATGTTTTCAGAAATGAAAGACTGTGACACTATAGTGAGTGAGTTTGGTTTTAGCCGCTTGTTGCAGTTTTCCAGCAATATCACGATGGGGAACACCAGAAAAGGACTTCACACATTGCACCCATGTGGCGAATCGAACCCAGGTCTTCGGCGTGACGAGCGAACGCTTTAAACACTAGGCTACCCTCATCGGCCCCGTGACATCATATGGCGCCTATTGACCAATCAGAAGGCTATTGGGTGAATGTACTCATAGGCCTGTAACTATTTCGGAAGAGGATAAGAGGCTAAACTGACAGTCAAATGAAGTATACACTCGACAAAGAGATTACAAACGTTATCAAATGTGACTAAGCTGATTTGTTGTGAAATACTCACTGATATGATGTAATTAATTTAAAAATACCGGTATCAAATACATCATCATCACCATCATCATTGAGTTTGGTTTTACGCCTCTTTTAGCAATATTCCAGCAATATCACGGCGGAGCACGCCAGAAATGGGCTTCACACATTGTACCCATGTGGAGAATCGAACCCGTGTCTTCGGCATGACGAGCGAACGCTTTAACCAGTAGGCTACCCCACTGCCCCACCTCCTCGCCCTCCTCCTCCTCCTCGTCATCATCATCAAATGGCCGTGTCTTGTTATTTATTGTTTTGTTTTTAATTTTTAGACACGATCAAACACTGCCGTTTAGTTGCTTTAGCCCGGAGGTTTATCACATAATTTTATTTTAAATGTTGAATAAATAGTACCAGGGTTAGTATAATTTCAGTTGTCAACTATTCCAAGATAATTTTAAAATTCTCATTCTCAGGATTTTGTCAAAAGAACTCGCACTGGTTTTTATTCGTCAAGACGTGAAATGAATCATCACAAGGGACACGTGATATTATCTCGCGTTTCACAAGATGCAAGTCATGCAATGTAACGAGCAAGGCCTGACGCATTTGTTCACGAGATCCTTCGTAGTTACTTATTCATTAAATCTGATTTGTCATTCCTTATATGTTATAGGCCTTCTACATTACACGTCCACGACTGATTTCTTTACCATGACAACACTTGAGAAGCAATAAAGAGTCTGTATGTTGCGCAACCCCCTATAAACCGCATACCAAGAGATCCCTGGACATACAGATCATCATGACATCCACTTAAAGCCGAATAAGGCATTCCATTTGATATTGAGCAACACTGGGATGAGGGTTACGGCTGCCATCAGTTTGTGCTGTGTAATAACATACCCACGTGAACTAGGACGTTTTTTCTGTGTAACTCCTTAATTGAATATTAACTGCATCTAAAAAGTTCCTATCGGCCTACGATGACACTGTGAAATGTAATGACTTCTTAGTGGCCTGTATCTTTGTAGATACAAGTCATACTCTTGTGTACAGTGTTCGAAATAGCCACTCGCCCGTGTCCTCGTCTCTAACCTCAGCTCTCTGATTTCAATCAGCCATATAGCTGCAGTTAGCGGCAGCTCATGGTAAGTTGACATCAGAGGTACTGGATGCATGACTGAATTCGAACAGGTTCCCTTGGAATGAGATTTGACAATATGTGACAATACACATTGCTAGTGGCACTCCTTGCCCTGCCTCCCGTACTCACTGGGTAACGATCAGAAAGCAACTCAGCAAACCTGTTCATAGTGTGTGAGTGAGTGAGTGAATGGAGTGAGTGAGTGAGTGCAGCTTTCAGATATTGAAACAACTGAAATCGAACCCACCATATGCGGATATTGGCATCATTGCCAAGGGACGCAACTCTGCACAGCGAATTGCGGTGCCTTTGGAAAATGGGAAACCAGTAATGAGGAGGAGTACTCCAGTTATAGTCCATCTTGGCCACAGGTTAAATACCGGAAACGTTCTCATCGAACCAAACCCAAAGTAATTATTGATTTGGAAGGCCCTCGAGCGTGATAACGGCAATTCATGCTTACTCTGGTGGTCATCAGTACGATCGGATCCTAGGGAGTATAAAACCCAACTGTGTGCCAGATTCGTCACGCACATGACAAGGCATGTGATACGTACCATTTTCTAAAAGGATAATTAAATATTCGACTAAGAGAGACCCGGCTGGGCCTCGTGTACATGGATACAGATGAAGGTGGGTAATATTCGTTACGTGATGCAATACATCATGAAACGTAATTAGTTGTCTCGATGTAAAAAATAAATCTAAATAGTTCCGTCTAAAAAACAAATGTTGACACCAGTTGTATGAAAATACACACTGCCCCGAAAAAAAGTCCAAAAGAGCAAACTAAATTTTTGGTTTGGCGTTCCCAGCCTGGTTCCCTGGGTCTGTTGCGCCTGCGCTAACGCTCCGACACTGACCCAGGTAACCAGTGTCGGAGCGTTAGCGCAGGCGCAACAGATCCAGGGAACCAGGCTGTGGCGTTCCGTATTTTTGCCTAGTTCCGCAGTGAATGGGAAATTACTGAAGATACAAGTGTTCCATATGGTCAATGATAGCATTATATAAGTGGTGAAGTATATCTTCGTAACACGACATAACAGTGTACATTCTTAATTAATATTATCTGGTGTTCGGATCACGTAAGCCTTCGTGTGTGTTACCATAGAAACGAAGTGAATCAATAACGTTGCCTAGCAACACACAACTTCTGAACATGTTCATCTTATCGATGACCGTGTCGCGATATAATCTGGCCGTCAGGAGATAACAAATGATCTCCAGCGTTGACATGTTGCATCTTTGTCACGTTACTCGTGCAATAACATGAGGTTGACAATAGTGTTTGTCATTTGTTCGTGATAAGCAGTCTTTCCTTTACAAGAAACATATCAATGATATTCTGAACGGTGGTGCGGCTTTAAATACCGTAGTTCCTCTATAACACCTCTAATATACTACCCATCAAAACTTTACACTCACTAAAGCACTCATTATATGTTATGTATATATATGTGGTTACGTCGAAGATGAATTTCTCCACTAACTTGAGGGAACCAACTGCAAACCTTATGCAGATGAATTGCACGAGGATCATGCATGAAATTGCTGAAAAGCATGTGCAAATATCGTACATGTGAACAACTGCGTTTTGGTGTAAAGTTTTGTTAAGAATTCGCCAATTTTCACCTAGTTTCATCATTTATTGAACTCATGACAAAAACATTTTCAACGTTACGAATTTATTTTACAATATATCGGTTCAAGTGTAAACCGTGCCTTTAAACAGTGTGGAATATTTAACAAAATCTGGTTTAGAACAGCTGACTGAAGTAAGTGGCTACATTTACACTAGTGACTCTAAACTTTTGATGGGTAGTATAGAACAGTTGACTGAAGTAAGTGGCTACATTTACACTAGTGAGTCTAAACTTTTGATGGGTAGTATAGTAGTCGAATCATATGACGTGTCCAAAGTTTGAATTAAGATCTCTAACAGAGGCTGAGTCTATCATTCATAAACGACGTTGAGCCAACTGACGTATTAATCTCTCAAAGTTGGGACAGGTAGTACGTGTTTAAATGATTACAGTATCGGTGAATCTGAAGAATACGCAATGAAGAAAAAATAAACAAGCCTTGATGAGTATGTCTTGCATATCATACGCATGTACTGTAATCGGTGTACCGTTACAGATAATTTATCACATTCACTCTATGGTTATTATTAATGATAACAGCATACACATTCCGTGAAGCATTTCACAGAGCAGTTCTCTTAATGATTTCTATCAAGGATAACAAGAACCTTCTGCATTTAGGCGCGTTTAGACAATTGATAATTAGATTCAATGATAATTCATAAAAATCACATCGCATTATCAGCTTGTAACGCGGCTTTACTGATGCTATTCAGGACTGCAATTTGAGTAAATAGCTTCCTTGCACCCGAAGGGAGTGTACAAAACATGGGACGATGGGTAGCCTCGTGGTTAAAGCGTTTGCTCTTCACAGGTTTGATTCCGCACATGGGTACAAATTGTGAAACCCATGTCTGGTGTCCCCAGCCATGATATTATTATTTACTCTGCTGAAACTAAATTCGCTCATTCATAAAACATATCTGCATGAAAAAGCATCAGTCACATTTTACTGGGAAGAAATACAATGGGGAGACGGTGGTTTATGTCCGGCGTCTGGAATGTACAGAGATCTACAATCTACCCTGGCCTCTAGGGCTTCCACGGGTACTCGATTACTCGAGGACGAGTCGGGTTTAGCTGGACTCGAGTCCATTTTCAAGGACTCGAGGACTCGGAAAGGGGAGATAACTCGAATTATTGACGTTGACGGACTGTCTGCCATGTGCTAAGCATGAGCGGCCGTTAACGTCTAATATTAAGAAAAAGATATAACTTTATTATCCCGGAGGAAATTCTCATTCAACCAAACTGTCTCATAATGAATATATACACAGTTCACAAAAATATACACAATAATTACATGCTCAAAACGAATGCTATTTACAAATAAAACTGACATGATATAATTCAATTAACCACATAATAGGTAAAGAGGCTGAATAATTCTAGTTCTAATCACATGATGGTGATTCAAAATATTTGTTGCATTCACGAATACTTGATGGTATGAAAGACTGTCGAGCTCTGTTTTGAGGGAAGGTAATCGACAGCAGCTTCCAGAAGGAAGTAGTTCAAAATGGTGAGATCAAATATGTCAACTATCAAATCTAATTTTAGCTGCCTTTTTGACTATACTCGAAATACACTCCAGAAATTTTGCAAGCAGTATTAACAATTTTGAAAAGTCTGTTTTTGTTGCGATGAGACAGATCCCCATACCAACATAGAAAATTGTAGGTCAACACACTTTGAATAAAGGTTTGATAAAAAACTGTCATTACGGTTTTGTCAATGCCTTGACGATAATAATGTTCAGAATAAAAAAATAGGCCAGTAACAGTGGCGTCATCTGCAAATTTCACAGTAAACAAGTCATATATTGACAAGTAACAGTCATTGGTATCCAAAACGAAGAGAACGGATGAAGGAACACAGCCACGTGGATCTCCAGTAGAGGTTGAAAGAAAAGAAGATTGATAGCCATTGACACTGACATACTGAGTTCTATGTACCCTGAATTCTTTAACCCATCTCATAATGTTTTTATTAACACCTAGATTAAATAGCTTACTCCTCACACGGTGTGGCTGTATGGTATTAGTTGTTACAAGTCTGCAGATGAGAGTCAATATTATACATCGATTGAGATTTCACTTCTTAAAATGATTAGGTAACTATCTTGACAATTGATCGTTTGCTTGAAAGGTATGAATTTCGAGTACTCGGGTCCGAGTCGAGTCTCACCACTCTAGTACTCGAGTCCAAAAAAATGGACTCGTTGAAGCCCTACTGGCCTCGTTCAGCAAACAACCTTCACCTTGACAGTACGGTAACAAAACAACAAAACACAGTTTCAAATTACACGATAACATCACGATTCAGGGGAGGTTACTCTTGCAACCTTGACATGTCAGTGGCCTGTGTCGTGATGGGTATCTCCCACAAAGTCAGAGGCCATCGTTTTGGCAACATAAAGCATATACACCACTGGCAAACAGAGAGAGAGAGAGAGACGGATGCCTGCATAATGTGGATACGGTGGTTTGGTAGACTGACTGGGTAGGTTAAACTGACTGAAGTGAAAAACGGATATTATAACAGCTGCTGTGGCAATGACCCAAGGTTAAGTACACAACCAGGGATGTTAAGCGGCAGAACAGCATCGTGGTGTTTCATTGTTACATTGCTACAGTGTGTCAGTGGGCCAGACAAGATTAGCTCCAATTTTAAGTGGAAACTATTTGTTTTACGTGTCACGGGTTGTTTTTCGTCCCCATAACGCACAAGGAAATCCGCCTTCAGCTCTCAAGAATATATTCGATGTTTTCTGAACAGAGGACTAATATGCAGCAAACCGTTTGAACTCCATTCTGGTTGCTTGCAAATAGAAGCGACAAAACTCTTTCCACAATCACTTTTGAAGCGTCCTCTGCGACCTCCATACAACCATTGAAAAGTTGTACCAAGGCCTTAAAACCCGTGCAGATCCGGGTTTGGATTGATCTTCAGTAACCCACGTTTGTCGTAAGAGGCAACTGACGGGATCGGGTGGTCAGACACGCTGACTTGGTTGACACGTCATCGTATCCCAGTTGTGTAGATCGATGTTCATGCTCTTGATCACTGGATTATCTGGTCCAGGTTCGATTATTTACAGACCGCCGCCATATAGCTGGAATATTGCTGAGTGCGGCGTGAAACTAAACCCACTCACTCATTCACTCACCAACGCCTTGGATGTTGTAAAAATATCATTTAAGCAAGAGCTGTGCGGCATTCTTTGAAATGTTCATGGTTATAACATGCTGGAGTGTACCTCAAACTCATGCTTGTGTAATATAATAGATAAAGGTCATCTTGACCTGAGGAGATGAATCAGATTAAGACATAGCAACAGGTGCGTCAAGATCTAGACACCAGGTCCCGGAGTACACTCTACAATTACCAATAACGTGGTTGGATGATTATACAGACAATGGTACACTGTTTACATTCAGACAAGCAGGATGTACGAATAACACAGAAAATAAACGGCTCCATCTACCTGACTCTTGCTTAATTAATGGTCTTCCGGTATTTCGTGTACTTCGCAGAGACTGGATTGGAATGTTTTTTGTGATCAACAAGACTGGAAGCTACAACCATGACCTCTTGCATATATAATTAGCGAGGCTGCTCAAATAAAAAGTACCTAAAATCCTATCACAAATAAACTGCAAGCGATTCCGTGAAATTGGTTGGCTTGTAAAGCCATATTTTAGGCCGCGCCTGCTAAGAAACTACGGTTACCTGATTGGCTGATAATGGCTGTATGGGCGGGGTTTGTGCGGCACTTGTACTCAACGATGGCGCTGATGTTGGGCAGTTGTGTACAGGTTTTTGTGCGATTATCATTGAGTAAGCAATCCGTGAAGATATTCTTGTGGTGCATTTATTGACAAGAATTTACTTTAATATGCAACTGTGTTTATGGAGGAATATGCGTATCTGCACAGTTGATACTCCGGATTTTAAGTTCATCCTTGCATAAACGCAGAGTAACTTCTAAAATAAACCATCTTCGGTTATCTATAGTATTCTATCCCGATTCATGTGAATCATGTATGAAGAAAATACCATCATACCCTTTCTAGGACATCGCTTCGATATAAGTTCAGATCTCCCTCGACCGAATATTATGCACTGAATATGTTAATAGGGTGCCCGGCGGATAAGCCTATCGTCTTTTAGCGTACTTATCATAAGAAGTTTCCGGGTGAAAGAAAGTATACACTTAGAAATTTGAGCAATACGTTACAAGCTTCAGCTACTTGGCTGACAACAGTCGCCTGAGAAATTTGCAACCCCGAGGTCAAACACATCTATAGTAGCTGCATAAACCGATTCCTTGTTTGTTTCAGTTTTAAATCAAGCAAGTGTATGTTTCTGTTGTCTGGTTGCATACTTCCTATTCAATTACAGCAACTTCCGATATTCCATTGACGATCATCTCTAGTCCAGCTCACAGTCCCCGAACCGCGTTAGTTTCAATTCGGCCCAGCCTTTTCTGCAATGAGTGAGTATGCTTTTACGCCGCTTCTAGCAATATTCCAGCAATAACACGGTTGGGGACACCAGAAATGGGCTTCACACATTGTACCCATATGGGGAATCGAACCCGGGTCTTCAGCGTGACGAGCGGACGTTTTAACCATTAGGCTACCCTACTGCCCCTTTCTGCAATGCACTGGGGGTCCTTTCCAAGTTAAAAGGAATTATTTGTTTCTATAAAAATTAAGTTATATTCAGAGACGATAATCAGAGAGTATCTGCTGCAAAATGTGCATGATGTCACTGTGCGTGATAACAATACTTCATTGTAACAACCAATACTTTATATCCGTAAACAACTCCATGGTAGACTTATACTTTCTTTTGTCAACAACTATTTGGTTATGGTCTATTTTGGGTGCTACATCCATGGATATTCAAAAGGACACTAAGTTAACGGTAAGTCTAAATGCTGGACTTTTAAGACTTTTATGAAACTGATACGTTCTCGCCATTGAGGAGTAAATCCTCTATCAGAGACTTGATATCCAGGCTGTGAACATTAGCATGCGAGAAATATTGGAGATTAGTATATCATGAATCACATGTCATGCGCCATCTTTAATGTGTTAGTTCACACATTGCGCCACGTAACCCGTGTGAAAGAACCTAAGTTAAATGGACAAACGCTTTGATTTGATATACTAACGCTACAGGCAGGGGCGCCATTCATATGTAACACACTATAAGATGGAGACTATCGTTGGCATTTTGTCAATTATATAAGGTTATGAGAACCATAGCGCTATGGAAGCTTTGTGAAATATAGCACTGGGTACATATTAAAGTCTGGTCCAGACTGCACTGGAAGATTTAGGTTGTAAGGTTTAGGTAGAAAGGTTTGGGTAGAATGTGTTGGGTAGAAAGGTTTGGGTAGAAAAGTTTAGGTAGAAAGGTTTAGGTAGAAAGGTTTGTGTAGAAAGGTTTGTGTAGAAAGGTTTTTGGTAGAAAGGTTTGGGTAGAAAGGTTTAGGTAGAAAGGTTTTGGTAGAAAGATTTAGGTAGAAAGGTTTAGGTAGAAAGGTTTGGGTAGACATGTTTTGGGTAGAAAGATTTAGGTAGAAAGGTTTTGGTAGAAAGATTTAGGTAGAAAGGTTTTGGTAGAAAGGTTAGGGTAGAATGTGTTGGGTAGAAAGGTTTGGGTAGAAAAGTTTAGGTAGAAAGGTTTAGGTAGAAAGGTTTGTGTAGAAAGGTTTGTGTAGAAAGGTTTTTGGTAGAAAGGTTTGGGTAGAAAGGTTTAGGTAGAAAGGTTTTGGTAGAAAGATTTAGGTAGAAAGGTTTGGTAGAAAGGTTTGGGTAGACATTTTTGGGTAGAAAGGTTTGGGTAGAAAGGTTTTGGTAGAAAGATTTAGGTAGAAAGGTTTTGGTAGAAAGGTTAGGGTACAAATGTTTGGTAGAACGATTTAGGTAGAAAGGTTTTGGTAGAAAGGTTGGGTACAAAGGTTTAGTAGAAAGGTTTGGGTAGAAACGTTTAGGTAGAAAGGTTTGGGTAGAAAGGTTTTGGGTAGAAAGGTTTTGGTAGAAAGGTTTAGGTAGAAAGATTTAGGTAGAAAGGTTTGGGTAGAAAGGTTTAGGTAGAAAGGTTTTGGTAGAAAGATTTAGGTAGAAAGGTTTTGGTAGAAAGGTTAGGGTACAAATGTTTGGCAGAAAGATTTAAGTAGAAAGGTTTTGGTAGAAAGGTTGGGTACACAGGTTTAGTAGAAAGGTTTGGGTAGAAATGTGTTGGGTAGAAAGGTTTGGGTACAAAGGTTAAGGGAGAAAGGTTTGGGTAGAAAGTTTGGGCAGAAAGGTTTAGGAAGAAAGGTTAGGGTAGAAATGTTTATAGTAGAAAGGTTTTGGTAGAAAGATTTAGGTAGAAAGGTTAGGGTAAAATGGTTTTGGTAGAAAGGTTGGTACAAAGGTTTAGTAGAAAGGTTTGGGTACAAAGGTTTTTTAGTAGAAAGGTTTTGGTAGAAAGGTTGGTAGAAAGGTTTACAAATGTTTTGTTAGTAGAATGATTTAGGTAGAAATATTTTGGTAGAAAGGTTAGAAAGGTTAGAATGATTTAGGTAGAAATACAAAGGTTTAGGTTTAGAAAGGTTTAGGAAGACAGGTTAAGGTAGAAAGGATTTTGTAGAAAGGTTAGAGTAGAAAGGCTTTGGTAGAAAGATTTAGGTAGAAAGGTTTTGGTAGAAAGGTTAGGGTAGAAAGGTTTTGGTAGAAAGGTTGGGTACAAAGGTTTAGTAGAAAGGTTTAGGAATACAGGTTTAGGTAGAAAGTTTTGGTAGAAAGGTTAGGGTACAAAGGTTTAGGTAGGAAGATTAAGGGAGAAAAGTTTTGGTAGAAAGGTTGGTAGAAAGATTTAGGTAGAAAGGTTTTGGTAGAAAGGTTAGGAAACAAAAGTTTTGTTAGAATGGTTTAGGTAGAAATATTTTGTTAGAAAGGTTGGGTACAACGGTTTAGTAGAAAGGTTTATGAAGACAGGTTTAGGTAGAAAGGTTTGGGTAGAAAGGTTAGAGTAGAAAGGCTTTGGTAGAAAGATTTAGGTAGAAAGGTTTTGGTAGAAAGGTTGGGTACAAAGGTTTGGTAGAAAGGTTTAGGAATACAGGTTTAGGTAGAAGGTTTTGGTAGAATGGTTAGGGTAGAAAGGTTAGGGTAGAAAGGTTTTGGTAGAAAGATGTAGGTAAAAAGGTTGGGTACAAAGGTTTTGGTAGAAAGGTTTAGGAAGACAGGTTTAGGTAGAAAGGTTTGGGTAGAAAGGTTAGAGTAGAAAGGCTTTGGTAGAAAGATTTAGGTAGAAAGGTTTTGGTAGAAAGGTTGGGTACAAAGGTTTGGTAGAAAGGTTTAGGAATACAGGTTTAGGTAGAAGGTTTTGGTAGAATGGTTAGGGTAGAAAGGTTAGGGTAGAAAGGTTTTGGTAGAAAGATTTAGGTAAAAAGGTTGGGTACAAAGGTTTTGGTAGAAAGGTTTAGGAAGACAGGTTTAGGTAGAAAGGTTTAGGTAGAAAGGTTTTGGTAGTAAGGTTTAGGTAGAAAGGTTTTGGTAGAAAGATTCAGGTAGAAAGGTTTTGGTAGAAAGGTTAGGGTAGAAAGGTTCTGGTTGAAAGATTTAGATAAAAAGGTTTGGGTACAAAGGTTTTGGTAGAAAGATTTAGGTAGAAAGGTTTAGGTAGAAAGGTTTGAGCAGAAAGGTTTGAGTGGAAAGGCTCCCTAAGATACGTGATGGGGGGTACTGGTTTCCCAGTGGTCTAAAGCACTACGATTCGTGTGGAGAATCCCGAACGTTAGCAATACCGCTGTCCGACTTGGTGGGTTCAAATTCCAGATAGGTTTTCAATCTAACACCTGCATCAGTTTGGTATTTCCTTCCACGCCGTGATATAACTGAAATAGTTACATATTCATTTACTCAATCAGTGACACAGGGAAGTGCGGATAGGCTAGTGGTCAAAGCGTTCGCAGGTCACACCGAAAAAACGCAGGTTCAAACTCACTCACTCACTCACTCACTCACTCACTCACTCACTCACTCACTCACTTCTGAAAAATTCCGTCTCACCAAGTAGTTCAAACTCCAGATTAACACAGCGTCTATTGTATCCTTCCAGGGCATGACTGATACAAGTGTAGCTGAGGCTTACATGCAACTTAACAATAAGGGAGTGTATTGGGGTATTGCAGACAGACACCACAACAAAATAAACAGGAAATTTTAAACACTGAGTTAAATGTCATGTAAAACGTCTGTCTCCACCCTTCCTATCTAGGGTCATCTCTCCATTGTGCCGGGATAGTCTGTGTCTTGGTACAACAGGCTATGCTACCGCGCCCTCAGATACGCATGGATACCGCAGTGTTAATATTAACCAAGACTTAACCTCAGGTGACTCACGGCCCACGTATCGGAAATTATAAATCTTATATATAATACAGTCGATAAATAACATTCCAAAACTCTGATATGGCATCATATCAATGTGCATTGTATGAAGGGAATCATTGTTTAAAGAGGGAGTCACTCCTAATACGTAGGATGCGTTACTGTTCAAGGAAGAAAGGTGCGCCTTTACAATACAAAACTGTAAAACCTTGCGGATCACACGGAAGCGATCACTGGATATTAGGGCTGTGACGATACATTGAACAATCGATTGATTGCAATTGTTGAGTCTCCGATAGCACTGATTTAATCGATGGTAGAAACGAAAAACTATCGATGCATCATCGATAGTATGTGTGACTAGCGATGATTTCGTAACTGACTTTATTTTTATTAAATATATATGCTGGGTTTCTTTTTTAATTGTTTGGGTGCAGCTTCCTTGAGTTTTTGTTTTAACTGTTTACTTGATCTAGGTTTCAAGTTTCTTGTTAGTTATTAAAAGAGACTGAAACTACTTCAACTTGTTTTCATTTCATATAAACTATACATTCATTTGAGAAATGACTTGAAATGAGACAATTTAAGGAGAAAATAGACTATCGCTATCGCAATAGTATGCTGCAATGGACTATCGCTATTGCAATAGTATGCTGCAATGGACTATCGCTATTGCAATAGTATGCTGCAATGGACTATCGCTATTGCAATAGTATGCTGCAATAGACTATCGCTATTGCAATAGTATGCTGCAATAGACTATAGCTATTGGAATAGTATGCTGCAATGGACTATCGCTATCGCAATAGTATGCTGCAACGGACTATAGCTATTGCAATAGTATGCTGCAATGGACTATCGCTATTGCAATAGTATGCTGCAATAGACTATCGCTATCGCAATAGTATGCTGCAATAGACTATCGCTATTGCAATAGTATGCTGCAATAGACTATAGCTATTGCAATAGTATGCTGCAATAGACTATCGCTATTGCAATAGTATGCTGCAATAGACTATAGCTATTGCAATAGTATGCTGCAATGGACTATCGCTATCGCAAATTGACTATAGCTATTGCAATAGTATGCTGCAATAGACTATAGCTATTGCAATAGTATGCTGCAATGGACTATCGGTATCGCAATAGTATGCTGCAATAGACTATCGCTATTGCAATAGTATGCTGCAATGGACTATCGCTATTGCATTAGTATGCTTCAATGGACTATCGCTATCGCAGTAGTATGCTGCAATGGACTATAGCTATTGCAATAGTATGCTGCAATGGACTATCGCTATCGCAATAGTATGCTGCAATAGACTATAGCTATCGCAATAGTATGCTGCAATGGACTATAGCTATTGCATTAGTATGCTTCAATGGACTATCGCTATCGCAATAGTATGCTGCAATGGACTATAGCTATCGCAATAGTATGCTGCAACGGACTATAGCTATTGCAATAGTATGCTGCAATGGACTATAGCTATTGCATTAGTATGCTTCAATGGACTATCGCTATCGCAATAGTATGCTGCAATGGACTATCGCTATTGCAATAGTATGCTGCAATAGACTATCGCTATCGCAATAGTATGCTGCAATGGACTATCGCTATCGCAATAGTATGCTGCAATGGACTATCGCTATCGCAATAATTGTTTCCCCCTCAATAGTCACCCCTACTGGATATATGTGTTTTAAACAACGGTAACAAACTGTTTTTGACAAGAGATTTCGATAATACTATGAAAGATCCTACAAAGCTAAATTAGTTTTATGTACTTATCAAAGGTATTCTGTACAATGCATTACCTCTATCTGTCAATTACTTTCCTTGCGGGAATCTCGAGAATTGCAAGACCCCAGTGCCAGACCTCTCACGTTGAAAGGGCCGCGCTTTCAATATGTGAAAGGTATGGAAATGGGCTAAAGTCCAAACGACCGCCCTTCAATATGTACAGGGTATGAAAATGAACTGGCGTTGAAGGAGTTAAGCTTTTAATACATTATACATGGTACATTTCCTTTTGAAATGTCTCATTTTTCACCAAGGAGTATTCGAACCAACGTCAGTCATATTACAAAACCGAGTTGCAACTAGTAAGAAGATGCGATTAAGTTCATTTAAACTATCAGTGATTGGTATGAACACAATTCGTCCCCATATTCAACTCGTAGCTCTTCAATTCATCATAATTCATCATATTCTGAAGCTTACTTGTCAATATGCATATGCTCCGCTTAACAAAGACTCTTTCTTACATTTGATGATGAATGATCATATCTTCCTCTGTATGTCTTATTCGCTGCAGGCGGGTGAGGTCGCCGAGAGGTATGAGTCTTCTTTAACAAAGGCTGTTTGTTCCAACAAGCTACACCGCCTCTGCACAGCGACTCTTTGTCCTCGATATGCCCCAGACAGATTCACAACTACCACAAACCTCTCGGGTAACTTTAAAAACGCAGCGTCCAGGGGCTCCTTTCACGAAGCAAACTTTACTAAGGTTAACCTAAACTCCCATTTTTTTAACATTGCACTAAGGTTACCTTAGTGACTTACGATCACCTGAGTGCTTTGTGAAAGGAAGCCCAGGACCGTTGTGTATTTATCATATATTACGTTACCTCTGCCCTAAAGTCATAACATGAACCCGTATAGACAAATAACATTCATAGTGGAACGTCAATCACGAATATTATGTGAACATGCAATATAATGAAGGGTTTTTACTGCCCCCTTGAAAAAGCAAAGTCGGCAGTTTTTACACAGAGACGCATGGTCGCTCACCCCTTTCTTTCTACCCGGCTGGATAAGGCGAAAGAACGTGGGGTCAACTGAGTTCATGTTTCATAACAGCAACTATGATAAAAAGTTTAGCTTCGTTTTGAAATAATTATCCACTGACGTGCACATCATTTGCATCGATGGAACTTCACCCAGTGATTGGTAGTATCCACTGTGTAGGTTGCTGTGGCAATGTGGTAAGGTAACACGTTCAGCGCGTGCTGTAGACACGTATACATACGTATAACGTGCATCCGTATGCATACGTATAACATGTTGATGTTGAAATTGTTTTCAATTTGACAAAGATTAAGATAAAACTTTATCATCATGAGAAGTGATCGATTCTAGTAAGTACACTGAGGAGCAAAAGAAACTATACCTCTCAGTTGATTGAATCATCATGTTTGATTTTCAATTAAAAATGTCTTAAGTTAGCGATATTATATTGAAAATATTGTCATGTCGCTTAGTCCGCTCTCAAAACATGCTTCTGCATGATTATATTTTTAAATTTAAATTTCATCAAAAATCGCATAATATCAAATAGATAATGGGTATATTTTAACATCTTACCTTTGAAAATCCATACATTTACTTATTAAGGCACAACGTTACAACTTTTCAAATATGGCAACAGTCATGTGGTTGAAATTAATTTCTTACCTCAGTCTTCCATGAAGCTATATATTTTTACACAAAATTATCAAGCCACGGATGACTGACGGTTAATTAGACGTAATCAAATTTTACAACAGTTCTTTGAAATATATATATCAGAAACAAAATTGGTATACTCTCCATTGACCTCTGTTCAGGGTGTGATTTTTCATGACTTGACCAAAGCGTTATTGATATTCTGTGTAATTGACTGTTTATGTAATGTACAGAAGGAAAATATGGAGGAAGTGTTTCTTGACGAAACATATACATGTATATAAATGTCACAAGACTAATCATGAGAAATTTCTGCATAAGCATCTGTTTTTATATCATTATCACATAGTTGTGACACCAGGTGTTCGCGACATTGGAGCGTATATTGCCCAGGGCCTAGATTTTCGAAGCTCTCTTAGCGCTAAGATAGTCGTAAGTGCCATTCATTAACATTAACTTACGACTATCTTAGCGCTAAGAGAGCTTCGAAGATCTAGGCCCTGATGTCGACCTGTAATATAGAATCATATATATAATGACGAGGATGTTGTTGTACGAAGCGATCTTAGCGCTAAGGTGACCGTAACTCCCATACCTTAACATTGACTTATGACAGTCTTAGCGCTAAGGTGACCGTAACTCCCATACCTTAACATTGACTTGACTAACGCTAAGATGCTTAACATTGACTTGCGACAGTCTTAACGCTAAGATGACCGTAACTCCCATACCTTAACATTGACTTACGACTGTCTTAACGCTAAGGTGACCGTAACTCCCATACCTTCACATTGACTTACGACAGTCTTAACGCTAAGGTATAACGGCACCCAGGATTCCATTCCACTGGGTGGCCTTAGTCCGTCGATTATCGAAAGTTAACAGTGAAATATGGGAGTAACGATCGTTTAACGCTAAGATCATTTTGTGTACCTTGGTCCAGATATTTGAATTGTTATAAATCGGGCGGAGGCTTTGAAAACAAAACTACGCTTCACTTGACACGTTGAATCTGATATCTATCTTCACGGCATTTACCCATTTAATAAAGTATGTACAGTTCGCTATTCGCATACATTATTTTGATTAGAATTGTGTTAACATAAGTGACTTTTCGAGGGTTGTCATCTTTATTTCCGAAGTGGGTGTATGTGATAATTTTATAGGTATAGGGAGCAACACAAGAGTTGTATATACGTGTTTTAAACAAGATTGCTCACTGTTGTCATCTGGCAAGCGGACTTGTGAGCTAGATACACATCGCCCCTTAACCCAATATTTTAGTTTCAGCTGGCACTGAATTATTCGCAGTACAACACTTAGACTGACATTTAGTCCCAAAAATGAAGTGATCTTATAAATAAATTCTAAAACTGTTATCAACAAATGAAATCCAAATGGGGGCAAATAACGAAATCAAGACTTAGGTAAGACTAATATCGTATGTATTCTTTAGGGTCTGGGGCAGATTATACAAACCTAACAAAGGGTCGAAATTGATTTTCTAGCATTAAATGATGTCAGTCCACTGTGCACGATATGTCAATACTACATGAAACACAGGCTTTTATACGTTTGTTTACATTCTTGCATTTCAGCGTAAGGTTCCCTCAACTCTCAGTCAAAACTATTGATTATGGTAACCAAAGAACTGGTGTTATGAAGAAACACTGCTTTTTCCGCATGTATTTGTTTTCCTTTGCGAAATAGCAACGTCTATAGTTTTCAAAGATTCCCAAGTTTCTCATTACACATGTTTATGTGATAACATTTGTTGGAATACAAACGATAACGTACAGAATTTACCTGCATTTGTAATGTTCATTTTACACAGACACTGTGGCTTGTTGAAGCTCTCTACAGGGTGTTGAGAAATTGTGTCGTATAAATTGCAAACAAAATGTCCTCTTTTGGTCTTCACTGTAGGAGGTTAACACCTAGCTAAATAACTAGTGTCATCACTGTAGCAAGTTAACAACTCGCTAAATAACTAATGTCTTCACTGTAGCAGGTTAACAACTCGCTAAATAACTAGTGTCTTCACTGTAGCAGGTTAACAACTCGCTAAATAACTAGTGTCTTGACTGTAGCAGGTTAACAACTCGATAAATAACTAGTGTCTTGACTGTAGCAAGTTAACAACTCGCTAGATAACTAGTGTCCTAACTGTAGCAGGTTAACAACTCCCTCAATAACTAATGTCCTAACTGTAGCAGGTTAACAACTCGCTAAATAACTAGTGTCTTGACTGTAGCAAGTTAACAACTCGCTAGATAACTAGTGTCCTAACTGTAGCAGGTTAACAACTCGCTAAATAACTAGTGTCTTGACTGTAGCAAGTTAACAACTAGCTAAATAACTAGTGTCTTCACTGTAGCAAGTTAACAACTCGCTAGATAACTAGTGTCTTCACTGTAGCAAGTTAACAACTCGCTAAATAACTAGTGTCTTCACTGTAGCAAGTTAACAACTCGCTAAATAACTAGTGTCTTCACTGTAGCAAGTTAACAACTCGCTAAATAACTAGTGTCTTCACTGTAGCAAGTTAACAACTCGCTAAATAACTAGTGTCTTCACTGTAGCAGGTTAACAACTCGCTAAATAACTAGTGTCTTCACTGTAGCAGGTTAACAACTCGCTAAATAACTAGTGTCTTGACTGTAGCAAGTTAACAACCTGCTTAATAACTAGTGTCTTCACTGTAGCAGGTAAACAACTCGCTAAATAACTAGTGTCTTGACTGTAGCAAGTTAACAACCTGCTTAATAACTAGTGTCTTCACTGTAGCAGGTTAACAACTCGCTAAATAACTAGTGTGTCTTGACTGTAGCAAGTTAACAACTCGCTAAATAACTAGTGTCTTGACTGTAGCAGGTTAACAACTCGCTAAATAACTAGTGTCTTCACTGTAGCAAGTTAACAACTCGATAAATAACTAGTGTCTTCACTGTAGCAAGTTAACAACTCGCTAAATAACTAGTGTCTTCACTGTAGCAGGTAAACAACTCGCTAAATAACTAGTGTCTTCACTGTAGCAAGTTAACAACTCGCTAAATAACTAGTGTCTTCACTGTAGCAGGTTAACAACTCGCTAGATAACTAGTGTCTTCACTGTAGCAAGTTAACAACTCGCTAGATTACTAGTGTCTTCACTGTAGCAAGTTAACAACTCGCTAAATAACTAGTGTCTTCACTGTAGCAAGTTAACAACTCGCTAAATAACTAGTGTCTTCACTGTAGCAAGTTAACAACGCGCTAAATAACTAGTGTCTTCACTGTAGCAAGTTAACAACTCGCTAAATAACTAGTGTCTTCACTGTAGCAGGTTAACAACTCGCTAAATAACTAGTGTCTTCACTGTAGCAGGTTAACAACTCGCTAAATAACTAGTGTCTTGACTGTAGCAAGTTAACAACCTGCTTAATAACTAGTGTCTTCACTGTAGCAGGTAAACAACTCGCTAAATAACTAGTGTCTTGACTGTAGCAAGTTAACAACCTGCTTAATAACTAGTGTCTTCACTGTAGCAGGTTAACAACTCGCTAAATAACTAGTGTCTTGACTGTAGCAAGTTAACAACTCGCTAAATAACTAGTGTCTTGACTGTAGCAGGTTAACAACTCGCTAAATAACTAGTGTCTTCACTGTAGCAAGTTAACAACTCGATAAATAACTAGTGTCTTCACTGTAGCAAGTTAACAACTCGATAAATAACTAGTGTCTTCACTGTAGCAGGTAAACAACTCGCTAAATAACTAGTGTCTTCACTGTAGCAAGTTAACAACTCGCTAAATAACTAGTGTCTTCACTGTAGCAGGTTAACAACTCGCTAGATAACTAGTGTCTTCACTGTAGCAAGTTAACAACTCGCTAAATAACTAGTGTCTTGACTGTAGCAAGCACCTATTTTGTTCTGGGGAGCTAAGGGGGGCCAAAATATATTTAAAATTATGTTTAGAAATTATGGAAAAGGGAAGGGGGTCATTGATTTTGTACATGACATGCAGGGGAGTCACTTATTTTGTACATACATTTAAGGGGATTCACATTGTACATGCTTCCCCATAAAAATCATCATCACACACACCACCACCACCCTCCCCCTAGCCATAAATTATAAACGGTCCCTAAAGCCTGCAAGTCGTTGTACCTAGATATCATGGATTGTTGTTCGGAATATCGGCCACTGGGTTGCCAGTTTAAGAGCATGTTTAGTTGTAACTTAAGCTCGTGTTGTCACATCTCTCCAGCACCGGTGCGAATATTGCCGTTGCCAATACCCCCACTAGATCATCACGTTGTATGTTGTTGGAGCGGAGAGCGACAGGGGTGTATTCATATCAGAATATCTCTTTCTCAGATTCTTATGTATTGGGGCTTGGATGCATAGAGGGAATCTGCGTTTGTTGCCTGGAGATTGAATATTTCATGCCGAAGAATGAATAAGGTGGCATATATTTAGACTGCGCATCACGCTCAACGTGACACATTCAACGCAATGGGTTTGATGCAGTAACTATGTGTGGCAACCTTTATCGTCTTTATGATACATATTTATGAAGTTCATCAGTGCGTGGAATCGGTTATGATAACACCACACTCTACATGTGCATTTAAGTTGCTGACACAGACTAGTGCGTCAACGAGAGTTTCGGAAGCTTCGTCAAAGCTCAAGAACACAATGATTGCTCGCCATACCCATGTAGGCAATAGAACATGTGTTATATATGCTATAGATTAAACGATTTAAGTTAATTGATGTGAATGATAAAGGGCGTTCTTGAGATGCATATAGAAGTCGGTATTCAAGTATAAGACAACATATTATGGATATCAGCTTCTTCTTCTGAATGATTCAACTGACGAAGGGGCAAGTAAAAGTCCAGAAACGATGTGTATACAATAAAGAAGAAGTTGACATCCATAATATTTTGTCTTATACATGAATGATATAAATGAGAGACAGACAGACAATTTGAGAAATTTCCTAATTCAGATTTCTCGTGTAAACTTTTATTTCCCTGTAGGGCCACATAGTTGTTCAGTTGTGAAATTGTTAATAGGATCACAATTCGTTTACATATTACTGATAGGGGCAGAGGAAAGTATACAAAATGTGTTCCTTAGGTGATTGAAACTTGAAAGAACTGTTAAACATAATCATTACCATTTGAATTTATTAACACATAACCCCTTCCAAATTTGAAACAACCTTTTTAATTTGTGTCGAAAAAGTGAGTGAGTTTAGTTTTACGCCGCACTCAGCAATATTCCATCTATATGGCGGAGGTCTGTAAATAATTGAGTCTGGACCAGACAATCCAGTGATCAACAACATGAGCATCGATCTGTGCAATTGAGAACCGATGACATGTGCCAACCAAGCCAGCGAGCATGGGTTACTGAAGATTCATTCTAACATGGACCTTCACGGGTCGTGCCGAAAAAGCAAGTTTATTGACTTTTAAGATGTGTAAGATAGATACGCATCAACTGTGGTGTACTATACGAAAAACGTTTTTTATAATTTTAAAACTGTGAAATTAAATAATATTCTAAAAAGTCCCCAAACTTTCAGTAAAAGGTCGTGCAATCCAGACTCGATTATTTACAGACCGCCGTCATCGAAATGGTGAATATGTTGACAACTATCCAATAAGAAAACTTTGTCAATCAAGTGTCAAACATTATCAAACGTGTACTTGCTTCGAGCGAAAATCAAATTCATGCTGCGTACGTTTCTATGGCAACGTCCTTGATATTCATGAGGTGCCCCGAGGAGGTCACGTGATACATGTTTTTTATTGAGGTGTGAGACTTATCCCAAGGGTTGACAATCCATGTACAACATATTTTGGTGGTGACGAATTTCAATATCGTGCAATGTAATCTTAATACTCGTGTATGAAGTTAAGATTACATATGCTTGACCTCACGGCAGAATCAAGTTGAGGCCGACGTCTAAATACCATTACGTAAAGAAAGTCTTCCATATATTTGTTATTTATAAATAAATACTTTATCATTTTATGCAAATATTTTTTCATACTACTAAATATAACTTTAATTTGTCGTGGTTTTTGACGATTCTGTGCAGGAGTGGTTGAGCATTTGCCCATTAGAACGAAAAGCCGGTGGTTTGATGTCGTTGCCCTGACAAACGTCGTCAAAAGATGGTACTTGTTGTTGCCCTGCCTGACGCTCGGCACTAAGGAGACAAAACAAGGACCTGTCGGCTTTAAGTAAAAGTGTTTCTAAGTGGAATATCCTTGTATCCCTGTTAAACTTCGACATGGTATCTCACGGCAAGCGCAGTAAACCCGACAATGGCCTAGACTAGTATTAGCAGTTTCGTACACGCACACGCAATAACGTGCATACGCGTAGTTAAATATGTGCAGTAATCTTGAAGGCCTCCAACACCTTCGCAACACCTGTAATCCTTTGTGACAATAAGTGTTACAGTCAGAGGTGACAGGTGTGAAAGCTTCATCAGATGAACTAATGCAAGTCCGCAGGTCACAGTAAACCTCCCTCGCTAACTCCTCTATCTGAGTTCAAGAAAATATGTGTCTTTAGCCTAACGTAGTTAATATAAATGCACGATGTTTCATTTCCACAAAAATACATATCACAACAGTTTCAGCCGGATGACATACCTGAGCAGCATCTGCATGATCCTGTACGCTCCTTGTTTCCTAACGACTTTATGCAGGGCAGTTTCCCCAACGTTGTCCTGAAGATCCACATCGACATCCTTGCATGCGAGCATGTACAAGACAACGCAAACATCAGGGTCTGTGAAACGTTCCGCGTGACTAACGATATGGTGAAGCAGGCCACCACCCGTCTCACTATCCCGAGTATTCGGTGACTTGCCGCTCTTCAGGTAGTCGTACATTGCTTTAATAACTGCATCCTTATTTCCAGTGGCTATCAGCTTATATATCTTGGTCTTCTTCAGGTTCATTGTGATCAACGCGAGATAAGGTATACGTCGTCGTCGTCTTCCTCTGTCGTCGCTTGTGGAGCCGCGCTCCAGTCAGCTGTCTGTTATAGTACCTGTACAGCTAGCTTGTTTATTGACCTGGGGGATATAATGACCTAACTTCGACTCACGAACCTGTCACTCTTCGGATGCCTTCGGCACTTTCCGGAAATATGTTCATTCGGTGACACTTCTGGGTGTAAAATAACATCCCGGCTCCTGTTTGTTGCTCTAATATATAACATATATCACCTGTAAGGAGGTACGGTGTATACCGGGACGCGCCACTCGTGACAAAGCTTCAAACCAGGAAATAAGCTCCATTGCGATTATTTCCGTAATCGTCATTGCGTGTAATTATGTAGTGTCTGTGGCGAGACGACGCGCCATGCTATATATTGACTGCAGGGTTAAAAAAAACTATTCAGACATGTTTGAAGGTGTAAAAAATGACACAAACTAGAAAAGGTTGTACGATTGTAATATTTTCGATATGGGTAACATAGGTGGTATTAAAAGATTCAAATCAATGAATATATCCCAAAAGGTGACGCGTACCCGACACCTCAAGGAATCGAGGGGTCGGAATTTTACAGAACATGTCAATGAGCAGAGGGTAGTGTGAATTTTCTAATGTATACTTCTTTTGGCCGACATTTCCCACGCATCTGTTTTTCATGTTAGGGGTTTAAAAACAGGTAATTGTTCGTTTGCGGGACAGATTAATGTGCTGAAAAAATGGCTATTTCCTATCCAGAAACATTTGTTCAGACATATAGTTATCGCTATTGTTAGTGTCGAGTGTTGGGCTTTGAAATCTATGGATGGGTCATAAAGCTGTAAAACTCCAAACATTGCAGGGGGTCAAGATGCTGTTTAAGTATTGTATTGTTGTGGTCGAGATATATGGTTGGTAAACATTCTCATCGTTATCTCAGCCATTTGAGAGTTAAGATAAAACTGTTTATATGTAACCCCAGGAACAAAAGAAACTTCGCCTCTCACCTTATTTTGGCAAATGTTTGATTTTCAATGGAATCAACAGACAATGTAAGGTTATACATGGTTTCGGTTTTAAAATTTATAATTTGATTTCAAATAATGTATAAATCGCGTAATACACAACTACTAATGGGTTTCTGTACCAGATATGATGTCATTTCATTCGTGTAAAATAGTATTTCGGCCTCAACTAACATTGTGGTAATCGAGACGAAACCGTTGACGTGTTGATTTTCACCTGTCTGTCACATGGGCCCCGTTGATTAACATGAGAATGATGGTATCGACGTCGTGAATTAACACATTGATTTACAACTTCATTTCCTCCGCGTCTAACCGCCATCGTGGAGTAGCCTCGACACCACTAATTAAGGTTATTATATTGCTTTAACATGGTCATCGTGGATTACGATGGGCTCCGTTGATTAACCTGAAAACCGTGAATTAACAAGGCCATCGTGAATTAACAAGGCCATCGTGGATTAACAAGGCCATCATGGATTAACAAGGCCATCGTGGATTAACAAGGCAACCGTGGATTAACAAGGCCATCGTGGATTAACAAGGCCATCGTGGATTAACAAGGCCATCGTGGATTAACAAGGTCATCGTGGATTAACAAGGCTTTCGTGGATTAACAAGGCAACCGTGGATTAACAAGGTCGCCGTGGATTAACAAGGCTTTCGTGGATTAACAAGGTCACCGTGGATTAACAAGGTCACCGTGGATTAACATGGCCACCGTGGATTAACAAGGTCATCGTGGATTAACAAGGCAACCGTGGATAAACAAGGTCACCATGGATTAACAAGCCAAGGCCGTCATGGATTAACAAGGTCATTGTGGATTAACAAGGTCACCGCGGATTACACATGGACATAATTTTACACGGGTTTCCTGGATTAACATGGATTTGATGGAGAAGCAAAGGTAGTGGGTACAAAGCCCGGCAAGTGTTGAGGAAGGAAAACAGGTGGTGGGGAAGACAGTGCCTACAGAGATCAATAATATGGAACTCGATCGGAGGCAAGAGATATAAACTGACCGCACTGATGGTAAATCCGTCCCGAAGTACACACTTCTTTAAAGTAACCTGGGAAAAGGAAACACCAGCTAAAGACAGGGGCTAAATGTGAAACATACTAGAACTATCAACCTAGTCAGCCAGCGAATGACTCGAGTTGTATCTTACAGGAAGCATGGGTTATTGAAAATACATTTCTACCTTGGATCGTCACGGGTGAGATAAGACTAAGGCATTCAAAGAAGAGATATCCAAAAAGTAGGTAAAATAAAATACGCTTTGAAATCTCCGATTACAAGCTGTTGTTTTTTTAGCAAGATATAATTATCCATTGAAAAAGCGTGCTTATTGAAAAGAATACGGTAAAATCATTATTATTGACCTATACTATGAGTCATAGAAAAAAATGTGTTGTGTGTTATTGTTCTTATTTAATACTTACCTTGGTTACAGTGAGGAAGGGGCAGCCTAGTGGTTAAAGCGTTCGCTCGTTACGACAAAGACTTAAGTTCGATTCCCAACATGGGCACAATGTGCGAAGCCCATTTCTGGTGTCCCCCGCCGTGATATTGCTGAAATATGGCTAAAAGCGGCGTAAAACTAAACTCACTCACTACAGTGAATAAAACAAAAATCACAACAAAATTGCCGCAACTGTTAACCCTATGTTCCCTATGTTTCATGCAGTCCATCCATCACCGGGCTGACACTCAACTGTGACAAGCGGGATGCTTATGTCCTGTCACATCGTAGGAGACAATGCACCAGACGTGACGTCATAACACCCACCCGGAAGTGAGATGATATGAATATGTGTGTCAACTGTCTGACTGGCGTCTTAACGTCGTACGGAGACGACCACCCCAGGCTCTTCTCGCCTCCAACTCATGTGGTGATCTATCTGTGTGGCAGATATCAGCATTTGTGCCCTTGCCAAAACTTAGGGGTGAGTTCAAAAGTTTAATTTCGGATGAAAATAGCTTCAATGGGAAGAGATGAGCTTGTCGGAAAGATTTTCATCCACATTATCATTTTCCTGGGATTACAGTGACTAAAATGGCGACAGCTTGCATTGTTATATTGTGCGAAGGAATATTGTGGCAGTTTGAAAATACATTGTAACACCATTTAGTGTGTTAATGTTGTTCCACAATATCTCGGCTGATAAAATGGATGCATTGCTAAGGTGATTTCTGGGTTTTTTGTTCATTAAATGAAGTCAACATTTTGACGATTAAGATTCAGAGCCGGTGTCGTATAGTGACATATCTGAAGAAAATGTGATATTTATCTGGCGTCACAGTTAGGAAATGCCCCCCAAGCTGTTTGCCGATCCACGTGACGTGGCTTCATGTGTTTCACGGAGGGATCTGCAGGTGCGATCTGATTATATCCCAGAAGTCTAAATTGTGGGTTTAGATATAATAAGCCATCCTGTACAATCTATTCATATCTGGATACATCAGTTATACACCATCCTTACTGTATTGTCATGCATAGAAAACAACCGTACATATATTGTAACATATGACATCTCATTTTGATAGATGTCTGAGATACCATTGGTGGAATGTCAGTACAAAACACTATGATACTGACTGGTACTACGTCAGTATCATTTGATACCCATAAGCAGTGGAAGCAAAAACAGTGTATGTTGCCCTAGATACGTCAGTATCATTTGATACCCATAAGCAGTGGAAGCAAAAACAGTGTATGTTGCCCTAGATACGTCAGTATCATTTGATACCCAAAAGCAGAGGAAGCAAAAACAGTGTATGTTGCCCTAGATACGTCAGTATCATTTGATACCCAGAAGCAGAGGAAGCAAAAACAGTGTATGTTGCCCTAGATACGTCAGTATCATTTGATACCCATAAGCAGTGGAAGCAAAAACAGTGTATGTTGCCCTAGATACGTCAGTATCATTTGATACCCAGAAGCAGAGGAAGCAAAAACAGTGTATGTTGTAGAAAGATCAGGAAGGAAGAAGCAAAAAAGTTTATTGTTTGCCCTGATATGCCCTCAATACTACTGAATCAATACTACTGAATAAAACTCTCTCTCTCTCTCTCTCTCTCTCTCTCTCTCAGAGGAAGCTCTCTCTCTCTCTCTCTCTCTCTCTCTCTCTAAGAATCATCTCTCTCTCTAAAGACGACTGAAGCGAAAGCTCTTGTATGTTGCCCTAGATACGTCAGTATCATCTCATATCTAAAAGACGAGGAAGCGAAAGCATTGTATGTTGCCCTAGATACGTCAGTATCATCTCATATCTAAAAGACGAGGAAGCGAAAGCATTGTATGTTGCCCTAGATACGTCAGTATCATTTGATATCTAAAAGACTGACTGACTGAGTATGGTTTTACGCCGTTTTTAGCAATATTCCAGCAATATCACGGCGGGGATATCTAAAAGACGAGGAAGCGATTGCATTGTATGTTGCCCTAGATACGTCAGTAGCATCTGAAATCTAAAAGACGACTGACTGAGTATGGTTTTACGCCGTTTTTAGCAATATTCCAGCAATATCACGGCGGGGATATCTAAAAGACGAGGAAGCGATTGCATTGTATGTTGCCCTAGATACGTTAGTAGCATCTGAAATCTAAAAGACGAGGAAGCGAAAGCATTGTATGTTGCCCTAGATACGTTAGTAGCATCCGAAATCTAAAAGACGAGGAAGCGAAAGCATTGTATGTTGCCCTAGATACGTCAGTAGCATCTGAAATCTAAAAGACGAGGAAGCGAAAGCATTGTATGTTGCCCTAGATACGTTAGTAGCATCCGGTATCTAAAAGACGAGGAAGCGAAAGCATTGTATGTTGCCCTAGATACGTTAGTAGCATCCGGTATCTAAAAGACGAGGAAGCGAAAGCATTGTATGTTGCCCTAGATACGTTAGTAGCATCTGAAATCTAAAAGACGAGGAAGCGAAAGCATTGTATGTTGCCCTAGATACGTTAGTAGCATCCGGTATCTAAAAGACGAGGAAGCGAAAGCATTGTATGTTGCCCTAGATACGTCAGCAGCATCTGAAATCTAAAAGGCGAGGAAGCGAAAGCATTGTATGTTGCCCTAGATACGTCAGCAGCATCTGAAATCTAAAAGACGAGGAAGCGATTGCATTGTATGTTGCCCTAGATACGTCAGTAGCATCTGAAATCTAAAAGACGAGGAAGCGCATTGTATGTTGCCCTAAAGTAGCATCCGGTATCTAAAAGACGAGGAAGCGATTGCATTGTATGTTGCCCTAGATACGTCAGTAGCATCTGAAATCTAAAAGACGAGGAAGCGAAAGCATTGTATGTTGCCCTAGATACGTTAGTAGCATCCGGTATCTAAAAGACGAGGAAGCGAAAGCATTGTATGTTGCCCTAGATACGTCAGCAGCATCTGAAATCTAAAAGCCGAGGAAGCGAAAGCATTGTATGTTGCCCTAGATACGTCAGTAGCATCTGGTATCTAAAAGACGATGAAGCGAAAGCATTGTATGTTGCCCTAGATACGTCAGTAGCATCTGAAATCTAAAAGCCGAGGAAGCGAAAGCATTGTATGTTGCCCTAGATACGTCAGTATCATCTGAAATCTAAAAGACGAGGAAGCGAAAGCATTGTATGTTGCCCTAGATACGTCAGTAGCATCTGAAATCTAAAAGACGAGGAAGCGAAAGCATTGTATGTTGCCCTAGATACGTTAGTAGCATCCGGTATCTAAAAGACGAGGAAGCGAAAGCATTGTATGTTGCCCTAGAAACGTTAGTAGCATCCGGTATGTAAAAGACGAGGAAGCGAAAGCATTGTATGTTGCCCTAGATACGTCAGTATCATCTGATGTTTTTAAGCAGGGGAAGCAACTTTTCTAATGTCATATAACAATTGTCACTGAAGAGATGCAAAACATGTTATGTGTCGATGTCCGTGGATTATACACGTGAACGTAACAACATTCTGTGTGAGACCAACAGACAACAAACATAGTTATAAAATCAATAATAATATGTTATAATTACGTTTATAA
This sequence comes from Haliotis rubra, assembly GCF_003918875.1. Taxonomy (NCBI): domain Eukaryota; kingdom Metazoa; phylum Mollusca; class Gastropoda; order Lepetellida; family Haliotidae; genus Haliotis; species Haliotis rubra. The sequence goes on along the minus strand of NW_025766968.1, from coordinate 5,138,503 downwards.
ATCAAAACAAATTACTGCGAAGTAAGTACGATGGCTGCAATTGAATTCACTGAATTCAATGACCGTACAACGACAATGACAATATAACATACAATATACGAGGTGATAGCAATATACTAATATAGTCCGTGATAATACTATTCACCTAACACCAATATTGGTCAAACTTCAAAATTAGTCATCATGCTTTTGATCACTGGATTGCCTGACCCAGATTCGATTATATACAGACCGCCGCCAATAGTCATTGCCGAGTGCGCAGTAAAATTAAACCCACTCACTCTCTCGCCACTGAACTCCATTAATTCTCAACAGAAACAATCTAACATAATTGTAACAGTGTTCAACATTTCACTGCCACGTGCCATTAGGAAACATTTGGTTTCTGTAATAATTATTTAATATGTGTACTTCGTGTTTGTTATTGAAAAAAAAATATTCGGCAGAAAATAATGACAGGCCATTTCGATGTCCAAGTGCATTCATGACTCACTCGTGTCATTCCGGAACAGATTCGTTTAGTTCCGGGTTAGAATTGGTCTTCAGCAACCCATGCTTACCTTCAGAGGCGAATAACGGGATCGGGTGGTCAGAGTCGCTGACTTGTTTCATGCATGTATTTGTATCTCAATTGCGTAGATGCTCGTGATGCCAATCACTGATTGTCTGGTCCAGACTCAACCGCCCTCATAACGCGTTAAACAACAGACAAGCAACAATTACATTCAGGAACAAGGTTGATTGCTGGATTGTTGTTTTACGCCGCACTCAGCAATATTCCAGCTATATGGCGGCGGTCTGTAAATAATCGAGTCTGGAACAGACAATCCAGCGATCAACAGCACGAGCATCGATCTACGCAATTGGGATACGCTCACATGTGTCAACCAAGTCAGCGAGCCTGACTGCCCGATCCCGTTAGTCGCCTCTCAGGACAACCATGGGTTACTGAAGACCAATTCTAACCCGGATCTTCACGGGTATCATGGACAAGGTATGTTTCCTGGGCGCGTGATAGTCAATCACAGTCACGGGTGCTTCAATTTCCCATTTGCATATAAACACATTGATTGGAATTGTCTGGTAATCCTGGCACCCGTGTCTCCCGTACAACGTTAGTGACGTAAACGATGCATTGGTTTTCTAATAGTTTGTCTGAACAGGAAGAAATAAGTATCTGTATGCATGTCTGTCTGAATATCCAGATGAATATTGAATTTGAATGTATGCAGTGTGGATATACTGTCATGTGTTTCAAAACATTCCCTTCGTTTAAAACACAAATAAAGTAAAGGCGGGTTATCATAATATTGCGAATATAGTTGAAACAAAATTTCGAAATTCAATTTCATTTTTTTCAACCTTATTATCAGTGTTACAATTTCAAGTTTCCATGTTGTCAAGACAATGCTCTGGGAATACTAGCTAATACTTTCAAAGCTTCAACTGTTCTAAATGCATTGCAACGCCCGAACTCGGTCATATTTCTCAATTCGTATCAAACGCACCTCAAAGCTGCAGTAAAATATCCAAATAGTGCCTTATAAGGGAGACTACTCGTGGTGGATTCATTTGCATCTTCTTCGTGCGAGAGCCAATGTTACTTTCAACCATGATGTTACATGCATGCAAATATGTTAAACACACATGCAGTACATGTCTAATATAGGTATGAAGGAACATAATATAACGTTTCACCCACTAGAAATGCCAAATGTTATTCTTGAACGTTGAGTTCGTGTTCCACGTGCATAATCCAACCCACCCTTCTTTTCTGTGACTGGACTCGACCAGATCACGTGTACCTCGTACCTCGCGAAGGTTGAACGTCACTTCTCGTGATTGAGATCAACCGTCGTTGTGTTAGTTGCTGTCATACTGCTTACAAAACGTGCGAGTGGCAATGTTGAGTCATACACTTTGCTGACATTTGTTTACATGAGAAAATAAAGAGAGAAATAAATCAACTATAAGTGTTTATGAGAAAAGCATATCTATTGACGCTTAAATAGATGATGCTTATTACAGTAACACTGAAACTGGACCTTTAATCGCCATGTGTCCAGGAATAAACCATCATTGCATGGAGGTTACGAAAGTGACATATTAATGGAGCATATGCTAATATATTGAAAGGCTCGACCAGGGTAGGACTAACACAAAAGTCACAGGTCACATCTTGCAAAGCATGCTGCTGTTGCTAAAGATCTACATTTACACAATGCTTAATAAGTATAACATGCATTTCAAATGTGCACATGATTGTCACTGAGCGGTTCCGTCCCTTTGATATGTATATCAGGGCTGAACGCCCCTACTTGAATTCCTCAGATTTAACGAAAGGGAGTGAGTGAGTGCGGTGTTACGCCGCTTTCAGCAATATTCCAGAAATATCACTACGGGGGACACAAGAAATGAGCTTCACACAATGTGCCCATGTGGGAATCGAACCCGGGTCTTAACCAAACGGAAGGTTAGTTGGTGTTGAAAACATGGTTCCAGTGGGTTTTTTTACACCACAAACACAATATTTATGACTTGTAAGTTACAATCAAAACACCTTACAAAATATTTACGGGAAATAATCCGGGTGTGTACTTACTTTTGTATGTTTATATATAACACAGAGCACTATGGATGAAGAGGAAGAATATCTAAAGCCTCGGAAAACTCCATGTTGAAAGTTGTTTATGACTTGAACAGTGTTTTTAAAGAAAACAGTATGAAAAGTCACACTACAATGTAAACATTTTCATTTAGGCAAATACGTATTCATATTTAGTTTTGCAATTTTGGGAGTCTACAGTTGAGATACCCCCACCCCACAAAACCAACCCCACAACCTCGGGGAGCGAAAAACATGTCTACTTGTACAAATCGACGCAGTGCCATACGCTCAGCTAGCTGCAAGGAATAAACCATTTTCCAGTTTTGCCATTTAGAGTTATCTGACCCTTATGACAAAGTGACCGCGGTCACGTGGTTTCGCAAAGTGACATCACTCTAAACGAACTTATTTCGCGAAACTGGAAATTAGCTTATTGAGTCAAACATGGGCAAAACCGCTGGTGTCCGATATTGCGTTTTTGTCCCATGTGATGTTTACCTCAGTACACGCTTTGTTAAACCACCAAGTGACAGGGCAGTGAATAAATGATTCTCTATTTCATATTCGAGGAAAAAGATTCATGTCTATGTTTTTGAATATATTTCGTTTCTGACTACCACGCAAATAATCTATTATAACACCAAGTAAAGCTGATAAGGTATAAAAGGCCCAGACTGATTGTGTACCATTATTGATTTGGGAAACATTTGTTTTGTAATAGGCTGTAGTTATACAATACGTGATTGTCTGGAACAATGACCCAAGTTTAACATCACGGGGTCTGTAATCGTTTATTTCAACAATATTCGTTTTCTATGCATCATTGTCGATATGTCTGGAATAAGAACGGGATTGACCCCGGGTGTCAAGCTAATTTATAGCTTACTATTTAATTGCATTACACAAAGAAGCAGATGTATCACCGACCATCAAGAGCTGACGCTTTCTACCAGCATCATATTTTTATAACATACAGCACAACATGACTTAACTCATTGTGCCTATGTGGAGTATCGAACCCGGATCTTCGGCGTGACGAGCGAACGCTTGAACCACTAGGCTACCCCACCGCCCCATAGTTTCATGCTGTAACTCATGCATATATGTTAATGATGACAAGAAGTGTTGCGACACTGTTGCATATGTTAAGCTAGGGAAACCTGTTCGCAAACGAGAACATATTCCAAAATGCCAAACGAAAGCGACTAACATGTGTGTACACGTACAGTGGTTAGTCAGAAAGATCATTTGATGAGGCGTATGAAAGGGTTCAGCCAGGGCATATGTAAGGAGATACAGAAGTGTGAAGACGCCAGAAGTAAAACAGCCGGAAAGACATTGGGGCATATAGACACTCAATGAAACTTTATTGAATTAAACTGAGTGTTAGCATCGTACTGCGTAATAAGAGATTCCAGACAGGCTCCGTGTTTCATTGTGTTCTGCAAATGTCCACCATGTGCCATATCTTTGTTTCTGTCTGGAGCGCGGGAGGCCCAGACGTCTGAGGAAACTCAGTTGACAGTGCAGAGTTGCGTCCCTTACGCGTGTCCTACAATGCAGAGTTGCGTCCCTTACGCGTGTCCTACAATGCAGAGTTGCGTCCCTTACGCGTGTCCGACAATGCAGAGTTGCGTCCCTTTCGCGTGTCCTACAATGCAGAGTTGCGTCCCTTACGCGTGTCCTACAATTCAGAGTTGCGTCCTTCACGCGTGTCCGACAATGCAGAGTTGCGTCCCTTACGCGTGTCCTACAATGCAGAGTTGCGTCCCTTACGCGTGTCCTACAATGCAGAGTTGCGTCCTTCACGCGTGTCCTACAATGCAGAGTTGCGTCCCTTACGCGTGTCCTACAATGCAGAGTTGCGTCCCTTACGCGTGTCCTACAATGCAGAGTTGCGTCCCTTACGTATGTCCGACAATGCAGAGTTGCGTCCCTTACGCGTGTCTAACAATGCAGAGTTGCGTCCCTTACGCGTGTCCTACAATGCAGAGTTGCGTCCTTCACGCGTGTCCTACAATTCAGAGTTGCGTCCCTTACGTATGTCCAACAATGCAGAGTTGCGTCCCTTACGCGTGTCCAACAATGCAGAGTTGTGCCCCTTACGCTTGTTCGACAATGCAGAGTTGTGTCCCTTACGCGTGTTCGACGATGCAGAGTTGTGTCCCTTACGCGTGTCCTACAATGCAGAGTTGTGCCCCTTACGCTTGTTCGACAATGCAGAGTTGTGTCCCTTACGTATGTCCAACAATGCAGAGTTGCGTCCCTTACGCGTGTTCGACAATGCAGAGTTGTGTCCCTTACGCGTGTCCGACAATGCAGAGTTGTGTCCCCTTACGCGTGTTCGACAATGCAGAGTTGTGTCCCTTACGCGTGTTCGACAATGCAGAGTTGTGCCCCTTACGCTTGTTCGACAATGCAGAGTTGTGCCCCTTACGCTTGTTCGACAATGCAGAGTTGTGTCCCTTACGTATGTCCGACAATGCAGAGTTGTGTCCCTTACGCGTGTCCTACAATGCAGAGTTGTGTCCCTTACGCGTGTCCTACAATGCAGAGTTGTGTCCCTTACGCGTATGGGGAATGGAACCTGGGTCCCGTTTCACAATGCAATCGTAGCGCTACGACTGTCGTAAGTCTATGTTACAGTATAGGAGATGCTAATGCTACGAGGAAAGTTACAAGATCTTAGGCTTACGAGAGCTTTGTGAAACGTCTTTGCCACAAGGCTATCCCAACGCCGCGAACATTAATTACATGAACCTGGATTGAATTGGCCTTCATGGGTATATAGTCACTATACATATTTGCACGCGTGTACATCGTCTGACAATATATAGCCATGTTGTTCTCGGTAGAAAGATATGAAGCGATTGGCTCAGATCAGATTCGTATTTTCAAAATAACTTTAAAATTGTTGCAAGACATATGGAAATATGAAGAAATATTGATATCTTGGTATTGTGATATTGTGGACATTCTTGGATAGTAAAGTGATATTGATATGGGTTATGGGATATGAGCACAAGGTTCGGAGGTGATCTGAAACCCACAAAAATGGATTTCTGAAATAGTCGGCATAATTCAAACAATTCGGAAAGGTTACGTAGGATATTTCAACAAATGGTGAATATTCAAGAGAAGGCGTGAATAGTTTTACATTCGTCATCTCATGAAAAATAATTAACTGTGTTATCGCTTGCTGTCTGACTTCAGGTAGCAAATAAATACTGTTATGCAAATTACATGAATGGCGGTGCTACAGGATACACTCGCTCTACTCGTGAACACCTGTCTTGTCACGGATTTTCAGTGATCCGTTCGGGGCGGTGGGGTAGTCTAGTTGTTAAAGCGTTGACTAGTCACGCCGTACCCTGGTTCGATTCCACACATGGGTACAATGTGTGAAGCCCATTTCCCCGTGTCCCCCGCCGTGATGTTGCTGGAATATTGCTAAAACCATACTCACTCACTCAGTGATCCGATCATATTCTTTACATGCTGTTTTGCCTTTACGCCCAAGGTCATTTGTTTCGTGAGAAAATAGTGACTGGTTATTCTCTGGCGTTGACGTCCTATATTTGAATATGTACTGGCAGGCCTTTTGCCTCCTAACCAACTGTTTATGGTGAACTGATTTTCACGAATGTAATTTCTTTCTGTAAAAATCTGTTTTTTTATTAAACACAATAACGTTTCTTTGACTAACCTGTTTAAGTCTACCATACCGTATGACATGGCGCAAGTGCACTCGGTGTCTCGATGTGTGATTTGATAAAGTTATGTATTCAACGTATAGTAATCGTAGTGTCCACTCATGCAGTTATGCACCCCCTCTACAACTGGATTAAAATATTCTATATAAAGGCTCCTTCTCCTTTCTCGGACGAGTATTATCAACGGAAATAAAATGTGTTGTACTCACAAATAAAACCCCTTTCTGTCACTTTTTGGAAAATAGCTTCTTTGTGTTTATATCTAATTTAATTCTATCTTAGTTTGGTTGTTACAACCAATGGCGCCAAAGCCAGTCTTTTCCTCTTGTGCAAGATCTTTCCCAGCACTTCTAACACCTAGTGTCATATTCAATTTTGCAATTTTACCCCTCCGGGCGTTCTGGTAGGCAACGGTGGAGGCAACACCCCTCACACCAGCTTAGGGTGCGAACACCCATTTTCATATTTACTAATCGGCATTGTGCCATACGCTCCGCTGGCTTCAGGGAATTGAGTTAACTGAACTGGGCAAAACCCACTGGTTTCGGAAATATTGTTTTTGTTCTCGTGTTGTTCATTATCTTAGTACACGCCTTGTTAAGTTACTAAGATACACCGTGGTGAATAATTGATCATCAACAATAGACACGAAAAGAAGTGATTCACGTCGATTTGGTTGGAGATATTTTTCTCATCTGCCTTGCAAGTCCATCATATACAACAAGCTTGAGTGATACGGTCTAAACGGTGCAATAGATGTACCGTTATTGATTTGTAAATAGTATGTATTTTGTAATCACGCCGATATATCTAAACAGTGCTTTCATCTTTACAATACACGAGGCTTGTCTGGAAAGAATCGTGCGTCTATCAAAATCAATATTACTATGATAAGTTGCCGTGCCTTATCTGGTTTACACCGGAACACAACACCTAGGTGAAAGTTCTGTAAGTATCATTCGATTTACCGACAGAAGACAGAATATTGACTATGAAGAGTTGGCACTTTCCGACAGAACAAGGCCAACCGGCAGTTAGTAGTTCAATTAACGTAAGTTTTGAAAGCATCAGATTTTGTTCTGTAACCGAGAGTCCCCTTTTACGAGAGCTTCAACGAATTGAAAACTTTTGGAGTTTGGATGTGAAGGTCTTTGCTGAGGACTGACTGACTGACTGAGTTTGGTTTTACGCCGCTTTTAGCAATATTCCAGCAACATCACGGCGGGGGGACACCAGACATGGGCTTCACACATTGTACCCATGTGGGGATTCAAACCCGGGTCTTCGGCGTGACGAGCCAACGCTTTAACCATTAGGCAACCCCACCGCCCCCTTTGCTTAGAAAGACGAATGTTGTTCCTCCGAATCTATTAACTTCAGATATACCAGTTCTTGGGATAAACCTTTTTCATTTTTTTTTCAATTTAAAAAATCAAAAACAAATAATTTTAGTAGGGTTTTCTCATTCTTAAGAATATATGTATTTTCGCTTCGTTTCTTTGTCCGTTTTATTCATCTATTCTTTGGGGTTAATGAAAAGAATACTGCAGAGCTGTAATAGAAGAATGGAATTGGTAAGTTGTAAAAAGAAACTCCCTTAACGAACAGTGGTAACAGACTTAAAGGATATTAACACCGGAAAAGAACTCATATATCAGATTCCCTACTACACAAATGACCGCCTCCGTGGTGTAGTGGTTAGAGCGTCCGCCCGGAGAGCGGAAGGTCGCGGGTTCGATCCCCGACCGCGTCATACCAATAAACGTTAAAATATGGTACTTGTTGGTCCCTGCCTGGCGCTCGGCATTAATGGGTACAACAAGGACTGGTCGACTCGGAGTCAGTATAATGTGTCTGAGTGGGGTATTCATGCTTCACTGCGGCATGGTATCTCAGTGGGCTAGCACTATAAAACCAGCTTCTGTCTGGGCTAGTACAAGCAGCCGCACATACACATACACGCATGCACGTCGTCATATGAGCGAAATATTCTCAAGCACGACGTTAAACCCAATTTCACCTCACCTCACCTCACCTCACCTCACCTCACTACACACATAATATATATCTCGCGAGGGTACGCGTCAGAATATTGCTCCCCAATATTGCTGGCCAAACGCTGCATGTTCCTCAATCTGTCATCAGTAGATTGTGTGCCCGACACTCGATGAGCAAACATGCTCTAGGAGCCCGAGGGCAACAAGTCAGTCCGAGAAGAGATTAGTCAGAACGATGGTATAGGGAAGTCTGTTGCAAGCTGCCGCTCAGGAAATGGAGACAATGCGACGGGCAACTGCTGTAAGTACATGTCCGGAAGGTTCCAAATGGGTCTGAACCACGTCATCCCACAACGAATCGAGGCCCACTCTCGACTTACATGACAGAAGGAATCAAATTTGGAGACGTTCTTATGAGCGTTTGATGGACGTCGAAGGGTTGGTTGGTTGGTTGTTTAACGCCGCACTCAGCAATATTCTAGATATAGGGCGGCGATCTGTAACTAATCGAGTCTGGACCAGACAATTCAGTGATCAACATTACGATATACATAATTGGGATGCGATGACATGTGTCAACCAATTGGTCTTCAGCAACCCATGCTTGTCGGTGATGACTAACGGGGTCGGGTAGTCAGACTCGCTGACTTGGTTGACACATGTCATCGTAACCTAATTGCGTAGATCGATGATAATGCTGTTGATCACTGGGTTGTCTGGTCTAGACTCGATTATTTACAGACCGCAGCCATACAACTGGAATATTGCTGAGTGCGACGTAAAACTGAACTCGATCGCTCGCTCGCTCCCTCCCTCCCTCACTCACTCACTCACTCACTCACTCACTCACTCACTCACTCACTCACTCACTGATTCTCAACAGAAACAACCTAACATCATTGTAACAATGTTCAACATTTCACCGCCACGTGCCATTCGGAACATTTTGGTTTCTGTAATTATTGTGGATTTCATATTTGTTATCTGAAACAAACATGTTTCGGCAGAAAATAATCATTTAGATATCAAAATAGTGAGGCGTTAAACAAAACATAAACTTTTGGGGGCAATATATACAACTCATATGTAATTATATTTAACTGTATATTCTGTAACTGTAATCTCTCCCTGACGTTGAAGGCGTAGGAGGGAAGTTTGTCATTATTTTGCGGATTCCTCACATATATATCCGCATACCCGACTGCGTGATCTATGTAGAATATGACGAGAACTTTATGGTATATAACGAGAGCTTTATGGTAGTTTCTGAAATCTGATCACCGTGCATTGATACCTTTACCTTATATGGCACACAGGCAAACTGTAGCGCAAATAGGGTTGTGCAACACAGAGAAAATGACCAGTCTTCGTGTATGCGTTCTCTGTGTTGCGCAACCCTATTTGCGCTACAGTTTGCCTGTCTTTGGCCTCACATAGCCCTGAGCTCGATTCGGTTTTTGCCCAACAGGAGAGTATTTAGTACATAAGTCATGCGTCTCTAATAACAGTATCGGAATCAATATCCTGACACAGTGATCGATGGCAGGCCGGCATCAGTCACAAAGAACGTGTGACGCCGGTCGGGACCACCCACCATGTCAAGTATTAACGTGTATGGTCACTACGACCAGTGGAGCCAAGCTGATATATATTCGATGGACCAGTTATCATAGCAACAAACCCCTTTCCATAAGGTTATAATCAGTTGTCCATTGTACGACTATATCATAAGTATTTGTTTGTGAATCAAACAGTAATGACAGCAGGTGTTCTCAAAATGGTCACTGGTGCGCCACATTTAAATGATCCCTTCATATAATTTGGTTCCTCGCACTAAGCAATATTCCAGCTATATGGCGGCGGTCTGTAAATAATCGAGTGAAAAGGTGACCTGCAAATCACCTCCAGGAACTCCGTATACTCACTGACTTCCTCCGCAGGCAAGGTACTACCAACTATATATTGTCTGTTTGCAGTGAAAACGTACCGATGAATTTCACTCTAAACAAAAAAATAAATCGATTAAAGCGAAATTAAGATTGCGAATCCTCATAATTTTACCTTGCCAATTGAACATTCAAATCTCAGAATTTTATTCAACTTAGGATAAAAGTTGTTTAACAAACGATCATGGTTTCAAATCGCTTTTATTGGTTTGTATTACAAGGGGGTAAGCACATTAAATGAAACACCGAAACAAGTAGAGCTGGTCTAAGTTAACGCTCATCACGTACAGCACGTGCATTTGTTTCACTGTTCCATCTACTGCGCTTACCCCCTTGTAATACAAACCAATAATGGCGATTTGAATCTATGATCGTATGTTAAACAACCTTTATCCTAAGTTCAATAAAATTCTGAGATTTAAAAGTTCATTTGGCAAGGTAAAATTATAAGGATTCGCAATCTTAATTTCACTTAAAAATTACTTTTTTTGTTTAAAGAGAAATTCATCGGTACGATTTCACTGCAAACAGACTGTAGGTACAGGTTGAAATTCTGATTTGGTTGGTGGGTTTGATGTTTAACACCGCACTCCGCAATATTCCAGCTGTATGGTGGCGGCCTGTAAATAATCGAGTCTGGTTCAGACATTCCAGTGATCAAAGCATGAGCATCGATCTACGCAACTGGGATACGATGACCGTGTCGACCAAGTCAACCAAGTCAGCGATCCCGTTAGTCGCCTCTTAAGGAAAGCATGAGTTGCTGAAGACTAATTCTAACTCGGATCTTCACGGGTCCTCTTCGCATGACCTCCTGGAAGCGTTTGTATGGCCTTACAGCTCTGATATGGCAAAGTGATGCTGAAATATAGACATAGACTTACTAATACAGCTCTGATACTAATACAGCTCTGATACAGCTCTGATATGGCAAAGTGATGCTGCAAATATAGACAGCTCTGATACACAAAGTGATGCTGAAATATAATACAGCTCTGATATGGCAAAGTGATGCTGAAATATAGACATAGACTTACTAATACAGCTCTGATACATCAAAGTGATGCTGAAATATAGACATAGACTTATTAATACAGCTCTGATACATCAAAGTGATGCTAAAATATAGACATAGACTTATTAATACAGCTCTGATACATCAAAGTGATGCTGAAATACAGCATGGCACAAGTTACTAATACATCTCTAAAAGGACAAAGTGTTGGGGAAATCAGTTACAGCCAAGTGTTGTGTTTGTTTATTTATTTGTTGTTTAATGCTGCACTCAGCAATATTCCAGCTGTATGGCGGTAGTCTGTAAATAATCGATCTGGACCAGACAATCCAGTGATCATCATCATGAGCATCGATCTACCAATGTGTCAACCAACTCATCGAGCCCAACCAGCCAATCTCTTACGACAAGCATGAGTTGCTGAAGACCCATTCTAACTCGGATGTTCACGGGTCGTCTTCACATCACCTCCTGGAAGCGTTTGTATGGCCTTGCATGTTGAAAACCTGATCAAACAATGTTTGAGCAGGAATCGTATGGAGCTCTTTGAAATCTTCGTTAAAAGCGCATGCTTTCCAAAGTTGTGAAATGTAAACACCAACTGGATTGGGTTGCTGGGTTATTGCTCGATATAACGGGAAAATTGATTATTGGAACGTTGAAGTCATCCGTCTTGTCACTCAATCTTGTGGAAAGTTCTTTTTATCACTCTCGTTAAGCATATATTTACATATGAAACTAGTTTATTTCTTGTTCAGGGTAAATCAAAGTTATTTTGTTATTATTGTTCAAAGACATCGGTTAATCAATGTACGTAAAGCTAAAGCCAAACTTCCTGGTCAATTCCCCGCGCTCATTACATCAGTGGTGTCAGCTGCTGTGATATAGCTGGAATAGGCCAGACAACCTGAATACTAACTCAATCAGTCATTTACTCACTACACAAGTACGTAAATTAGTGAGTGAATGAGTTTTACGCCATAGCTAAAACAGCTACTATAGTTCAGTATATTCCAGCCGTATCACGGTTGGACTGGCTGGCGTATGGTTTTACGCCGTTTTTAGCAATATTCCAGCAATATCACGCCGGGGACACCAGAAATGGGCTTCACAAGTTGTACCCATTTGGGGAATCGAACCCGGGCCTTCGGCGTGACGAGCGAACGCTTTAACCACTAGGCTACCCCACCGCCCATATCACGGTTGGAGAGAGTAGGAAATGTCGTCACACGTTGCGGATCTTTGGTGTGACGAGCGATTTCTGTAACTGCCCGGTTACCCCACCGTTCCAAAGATATAAGTAAGAATATACGTTTATGAAGAACATGATAATAACGAACCAATAGATGTAACGAACTGCTTTTCAATACCGACCACTTTCTCTGTAACCCGAATCCCGGATGGGACTCAACCCCAAAAGTACTAGAATCTGTACTTTACTGAGAAAGTGTAATCCCAAAATAATGTTACATTTGACCACTTTCTGAATGCCATTGTGTATTCATACTGTATCTGCGATGGGGAAAGGACAGATGAAAAATTAAAAAGTTGAAATACATGCAAAAGACGTTTGGTCGTAATGCGTGATGACATAAATATTGTTTGCTTGCTATAAAACGCCGCACTCAGCAATATTCCAGCTCTCTGGCGATATGGCATAAATAATGAATTACAAACATGGACAAAAGAAATAAACAAGGACTTACATAACAAGCAAGAACAGAAGTAATGAGCAAAAACATGAGCAATAAATGAGGACATAAGTAATAAATATGACATAAGCACGGACAGGTGTATTAAACAAGAACAAAAGTAAATGGGTGAACATGTAGGGGTGTCAACTTCTTTATTATGAAGAACAAGGCGTCTTGGAGTATATTTTTACTCCACCATCAGGTGAAATTTCCTGATGAAGATGCAAGAATATACTCCGAAATGTCGTTTTCCTCACGATAAAGGCTCGCTCGTCACGCCGAAGGCCCGGGTTCGATTCTCCACATGGGCACAATGTGTGAAGCCCATTTCTGGTGTCCCACGCCGTTATATTGCTGGAATATTGCTAAAAGCGGCGTAAAAACTATACTCACTCACTCACTCACTCACGACAAAGAAGTTGTCATCCATAACTTTTCACCTTTTTGTGTATAACCTCTAAATGCCGTTCACAGACTTTATAAGAACATAAGTAATAAGCAAACGAAGTTTGGTTTTACGCCGCTTTTAGCAATATTCCAGGAATATCACAGCGGGGAACGCAAGAAATGAACTCCACACATTGTTCCCATGTGGGGATTCGAACCCGGATCTTAGACGTGACGTAAAAAGCAAAGACGTTAGTAAAGAATTAAGTAGCGACTCAGGAAACAAATTAAATAAACAATTGACGTTATGACATATTTAAAGTGTGCGATAGGATATATTAGTAAAATGATATTTTACGGATATGAAAACGAGTAAGGACATTTTATAGGACATATAAACCCTGTTCCTTCCGGTGTGACTGTGGGGTAGCGGAGTGGTTAAAGCGCTCGCTCGTCACGCCGAAGACTCGGGTTCGATTCAACACATGAGTACAACGTATGAAGCCCATTTCTGGTGTCATCCGCCATGATATTGCTGGAATATTGCTGAAAGCGGTGTAAAACTAAACTCACTCACTCACTGAGAAAACGAATGGTGGGATGTTGATATTGTATTAAAGATATGTGTACGTCGACTAATAATACTATAGTGTATGGTTTCGTACAAGGAACCTTAACAAAATCTGAAGATTTATGGCCGATTGGCGGGAGTCAGCACGCCTAATTAGCGCCGTAAATTGCTAATGCATATCACACAATATGCGGGCTCAACCTGCAGTTACGCATGTAAATATCACAGTCATTTCTTAGGCTGCTTGTTAATCAGCTTCCAAGGAAGGGAAGTCAAATTATCCGAAATCAATGTCTGGAGTTTCATAACTGGTACTCTGCGCATGCGCTGTGATCCCCACTGACCCCAAGGGCAGCTAATCCTTCACATAGCTCATAAAACCTAAATCAGCGAACTATGGAGCGATTAAGAAGCTTTTATGTTTCATAGTTTTAATTTTACCCACTCGTCATAAAATCATTGATTTCGCTGCAACACGTTAAATTCCAGCACCGAACACAATCTCACCCAGAAATACTTGTGTTAGTCACGTGGCCTCCTATTTGACATGCGCGATGGGAAAGAACAGAGAGGAGTCTTGGTTAGCGATCATTAACTTTCTGATTCTGTAATAACATCAGTAAACACGCGGCCATGCGGGGAATGGCAAATAAGGCAGCCTCCAACATTTGGCACCATTTTCGTGTGGACTTGAAAGGACTTCCTTCGATAGAACTGCTTTAGTAGCTTGATAGGCTTGAATGACGAACCTAAGTACACTTCTATGGCCGCCATTTTGGATCTCAGGCGTTCGCAAGACACGGGGTCGCCGTAACAGATACGGAACGATCCAGTTGACAAAAAACTGATGCTTATATGTATTAGGTTCAGTATGACTGGTCTCTGAGTCAGTGGGGTCAGTACTGTGGTTCAAAGCTTGCAGGTCAAATAAACACATGGCAGTATTTAGCCATTAAATCTTAGATATAGAACCGTGAGGTTTCTCTACTCTCCATGGCAAACGTAAAGAAACACATCCGTGTCCGGGGCTAGAGTGTGTTATGGCTTCCAGTCCCCAATCAAGGGTCACTGGCCGATTAATAGTAATGAGTTCCAGACCCCATTCCTCCCTGCAATAGTGTTGGTTAACGTGTTCCCGTGTCTGTGAAAACATCGATATTATGATTGTTCTAAGAAAGAGACAGCATTATATGTTTGTGTCCTTGGTGTTGCAGAATTTCTGCAGTTTGCCGATAATCGGATACTCTGTCAGGGGAATGCTGGGCGAGCAAGGCTTAGTGTTTAGAGCTTTAAATGAAATAATAGGACATGATATAACTATGTAGGATTATGGAAGCATAACGGGGACCTCTGGAGCAACACAGGAACGCTGTTGGGACGTGTAACTATGAAGAGCCAATGGGGACATGTAGCTAGAAAAAGTTTGAAGAGCCGATGGGACATGTAACTAGAAAGAATGAAGAGCCGATGGGGACATGTAACTAGAAAAGTATGAAGAGCCAATGGGGACATGTAACTAAAAAAGGTTTGAAGAGCCGATGGGGCACGGAACTAGAAAGAATGAAGAGCCGATGGGGACATGTAACTAGAAAAGTATGAAGAGCCAATGGGGACATGTAACTAAAAAAAGTTTGAAGAGCCGATGGGGCACGGAACTAGAAAGAATGAAGAGCCGATGGGGACATGTAACTAGAAAAGTATGAAGAGCCAATGGGGACATGTAACTAAAAAAAGTTTGAAAGCCGATTAGAGAAAGAATGAAGAGCCGATAGGGACATGTAACTAGAACAGTGTGAAGAGCCAATGGGGACATGTAACTAAAAAAAGTTTGAAGAGCCGATGGGACACGGAACTAGAAAGTATGAAGTGCCGACGGGACATGTAACTAGAACAGTGTGAAGAGCCGATGGGAGATGTAACAAGAAAAGTATGAAGAGCTGACGGGACATGTAACTAGAACAGTATGAAGAGCGGATGGGACATGTAACTAGAAGGGTATGAAGAGCCGACGGGACATGTAACTAGAACAGTATGAAGAGTCGATGGGACATGTAACAAGAAAAGTATGAAGAGCCGATGGGACATGTAACTAGAACAGTATGAAGAGCCGACGGGGACATGTAACTAGAAAGTATGAAGAGCCGATGGGAACATGTAACTAGAACAGTACGAAGAGCCGACGGGACATGTAACTAGAAAGTATGAAGAGACGACGGGACATGTAACTAGAAAGTATGAAGAGCCGATGGGGACATGTAACTAGAACAGCATGAAGAGCCGACAGTATGAAGAGCCGACGGGACATGTAACTAGAACAGCATGAAGAGCCGATGGGGACATGTAACTAGAAAGTATGAAAAGCCGATGGGGACATGTAACTAGAACAGTGTAAAGATCCAATGGGACATGTAACTAGAACAACATGAAGAGCCGACAGTATGAAGAGCCGACGGGACATGTAACTAGAACAGCATGAAGAGCCGACGGGACATGTAACTAGAACAGTATGAAGAGCCGATAGGGACATGTAACTAGAAAGTATGAAAAGTCGACGGGACATGTAACTAGAAGTATGAAGAGGCATTTGACAACAGAAGAACAGAGAGGTTGTTGAAGATACAGCTATTAAGGAATGATGAGATGTTGACACATGTAACTGTAAGGTATTAAGGGAGTGTCGAAATAAATACTAGAAGTATGGAGTGGATGTCGGGACACTTGCCTCCAAAAAAAGTACAGAGAATGTGTGTAAGGGCATTTAACTACAGAAGTATGGAAAAAGTATTGAGGCATTTACGTACGGATGGAGAAAAGCCGAGGGGAGGAATTAAAACCACTGATGTGTTGAGAAAACAGAGGTCGTAATCGGGCCAATGGTACACGAAACCCGGACCAGCGGTTGTTGCAGCCAGAAAGGTGACTATTTGATGAGAAGGATCTACGCAGTGATTACGTCTGGATGTCAAAGAGGTGTGCTATCAACCAGTTAACATAGAGGCACAGACAAGGCCTTCAAATCTAAACTGGAATTAGTCCAAGCAATTTGTATCATCAAAGGGGGTAAAACATTGACAAAAAATATATTTTATTTCTGAATTTTTAGAAGAAATAAATTTGGCGTTGTATCCCCTGGACATATAAAGGAATAATTCATGCTGGCACATGGCTCATCTCCGCCCACAGCGCCTGCATCATGTACAAAAAAATCATGATATATACGAGACTGTAACAATAAATTTAAATTTCATGTATATTCCAAAAGATGAGGAATCATAACGGTCATTTTTTGTCCCACGGAAAATTGGGGGAAAGTCAACGTTACTGAATGTTTGAAATCTTCTTGTTAACGTTTCTGACATGTTCATATTATTAACTACAAGCCTTTGTTTCACCGGAATGCCAGACAATACTAAGAACACACCCATGTTTGCTGGTGCTTAAAGAGAAACAAGCTGGCACCAGTTATTCGCTGTGTGGTTCAAATCCATATTTCAGGGGTATACTTTCTTTCATCCGGCAGTTCATTCATCACATGCATGTTTTGAACTTATGACGGTGAACATGTCCCCAACTATGTCAGGGTGAAAATACCCCTTTCTCTGTCAGGGTGAACATGCCCAGTCTCTGTCAGGTTCAATAGACCCGTCTCTGTCAGGTTGAACATACCCCAGTCTCCGTCAGGATGAACATGCCCAGTGTCTGTCAGGATGAACATGCCCAGTGTCTGTCAGGATGAACATGCCCAGTCTCTGTCAGGATGAACATGCCCAGTCTCTGTCAGGTTGAACATACCCCAGTCTCCGTCAGGTTGAACATACCCCAGTCTCCGTCAGGTTCAATAGACCCGTCTCTGTCAGGTTGAACATGCCCCAGTCTCCGTCAGGATGAACATGCCCAGTGTCTGTCAGGATGAACATGCCCAGTGTCTGTCAGGATGAACATGCCCAGTGTCTGTCAGGATGAACATGCCCAGTGTCTGTCAGGATGAACATGCCCCAGTCTCCGTCAGGATGAACATGCCCAGTGTCTGTCAGGATGAACATGCCCAGTGTCTGTCAGGATGAACATGCCCAGTGTCTGTCAGGATGAACATGCCCAGTCTCCGTCAGGATGAACATGCCCAGTGTCTGTCAGGATGAACATGCCCAGTGTCTGTCAGGATGAACATGCCCAGTGTCTGTCAGGATGAACATGCCCAGTGTCTGTCAGGTTCAATAGACCCGTCTCTGTCAGGTTGAACATACCCCAGTCTCCGTCAGGTTGAACATACCCCAGTCTCCGTCAGGTTCAATAGACCCGTCTCTGTCAGGTTGAACATACCCCAGTCTCCGTCAGGTTGAACATACCCCAGTCTCCGTCAGGTTCAATAGACCCGTCTCTGTCAGGATGAACATACCCCAGTCTCCGTCAGGTTGAACATGCCCAGTCTCTGTCAGGTTCAATATACCCGTCTCCGTCAGGTTGAACATGCCCAGTGTCTGTCAGGTTCAATATACCCGTCTCTGTCAGGTTGAACATGCCCAGTCTCTGTCAGGTTCAATATACCCGTCTCTGTCAGGTTGAACATGCCCAGTGTCTGTCAGGATGAACATGCCCAGTCTCTGTCAGGTTCAATATACCCGTCTCCGTCAGGTTGAACATGCCCAGTGTCTGTCAGGTTGAACATACCCCAGTCTCTGTCAGGTTGAACATACCCCAGTCTCCGTCAGGTTGAACATACCCAGTCTCTGTCAGGTTCAATATACCCCGTCTCCGTCAGGTTGAACATACCCAGTCTCTGTCAGGTTCAATATACCCAGTCTCCGTCAGGTTGAACATACCCAATCTCTGTCAGGTTGAATATACCCAATCTCTGTCAGGTTGAACATACCCTATCTCTGTCAGGTTGAACATACCCAGTCTCAGTCAGGTTGAACATACCCATTCTCTGTCAGGTTGAACATACCCAGTCTCAGTCAGGTTGAACATACCCATTCTCTGTCAGGTTCAATATACCCAGTCTCTGTCAGGTTGAACATACCCATTCTCTGTCAGATTCAATATACCCAGTCTCCGTCAGGTTGAACATACCCAATCCCTGTCAGGTTGAATATACCCAATCTCTGTCAGGTTGAACATACCCAGTCTCTGTCAGGTTGAACATACCCAGTCTCTGTCAGGTTTGATCATACCCTATCTTTTTCAGGTTCAATATACTTATCTCTGTCAGGTTCAATATACCCATCTCTGTCAGGTTGAACATACCCGGTCTCTGTCAGGTTGAATATACCCTATCTCTGTCAGATTCAATATACCCCGTCTCTGTCAGGTTGAATATACCCATCTCCGTCAGGTTAAACATACCCTATCTCTGTCAGGTTGAACATACCCAGTCTCTGTCAGGTTGAAATACCCAGTCTCTGTCAAGTTGAAAATACCTTATCTCTGCCAGGTTCAATATACCCATCTCTGTCAGTTTGAACATACCCAGTCTCTGTCAGGTTGAACATACCTTATCTCTGCCAGGTTCAATATACCCATCTCTGTCAGTTTGAACATACCCAGTCTCTGTCAGGTTGAACATACCCGGTCTCTGTCAGGTTTGATCATACCCTATCTTTTTCAGGTTCAATATACTTATCTCTGTCAGGTTCAATATACCCATCTCTGTCAGTTTGAACATACCCCGTCTCTGTCAGGTTGAACATACCCTATCTCTGTCAGATTCAATATACCCCATCTCTGTCAGGTTGAATATACCCATCTCCGTCAGGTTGAACATACCCTATCTCTGTCAGGTTGAACATACCCAATCTCTGTCAGGTTGAACATACCCTATCTCTGTCAGGTTCAATATACCCATCTCCGTCAGGTTGAACATACCCAGTCTCTGTCAGGTTGAAAATACCTTATCTCTGCCAGGTTCAATATACCCCGTCTCTGTCAGGTTGAACATACCCAGTCTCTGTCAGGTTGAACATACCTTATCTCTGCCAGGTTGAATATACCCAGTCTCTGTCAGGTTGAACATACCCTATCTTTTTCAGGTTCAATATACTTATCTCTGTCAGGTTCAATATACCCATCTCTGTCAGTTTGAACATACCCCGTCTCTGTCAGGTTGAACATAACCTATCTCTGTCAGATTCAATATACCCCATCTCTGTCAGGTTGAATATACCCATCTCCGTCAGGTTGAACATACCCTGTCTCTGTCAGGTTGAACATACCCAATCTCTGTCAGGTTGAACATACCCTATCTCTGTCAGGTTGAATATACCCATCTCTGTCAGGTTGAACATACCCAGTCTCTGTCAGGTTGAACATACCTTATCTCTGCCAGGTTCAATATACCCCGTCTCTGTCAGGTTGAACATACCCAGTCTCTGTCAGGTTGAACATACCTTATCTCTGCCAGGTTGAATATACCCAGTCTCTGTCAGGTTGAACATACCCAGTCTCTGTCAGGTTGAACATACCCAGTCTCTGTCAGGTTTGATCATACCCAGTCTCTGTCAGGTTGAACATACCCCGTCTCTGTCAGGTTGAACATACCCAGTCTCTGTCAGGTTGAATATACCCAATCTCTGTCAGGTTGAACACACCCAGTCTCTGTCAGGTTGAACATACCTTATCTCTGCCAGGTCCAATATTCCCCGTCTCTGTCAGGTTGAACATACCCAGTCTCTGTCAAGTTGAACATACCTTATCTCTGTCAGGTTGAATATACCCAGTCTCTGTCAGGTTGAACATACCCAGTCTCTGTCAGGTTGAACATACCTTATCTCTGCCAGGTTCAATATACCCATCTCTGTCAGGTTGAACATACCCAGTCTCTGTCAGGTTTGATCATACCCTATCTTTTTCAGGTTCAATATACTTATCTCTGTCAGGTTCAATATACCCATCTCTGTCAGGTTGAACATACCCGGTCTCTGTCAGGTTGAACAAACCCTTTCTCTGTCAGATTCAATATACCTATCTCTGTCAGGTTCAATATACCCATCTCCGTCAGGTTGAACATACCCAGTCTCTGTCAGGTTGAACATACCCTATCTCTGTCAGGTTCAATAGACCCGTCTCTGTCAGGTTGAACATACCCCAGTCTCCGTCAGGTTGAACATACCCTATCTCTGTCAGGTTCAATAGACCCGTCTCTGTCAGGTTGAACATACCCAGTCTCTGTCAGGTTGAACATACCCAGTCTCTGTCAGGTTGAACATACCCTATCTCTGTCAGGTTCAATATACTTATCTCTGTCAGGTTCAATATACCCATCTCTGTCAGATTGAACATACCCAGTCTTTGTCAGGTTGAACATACCCTATCTCTGTCAGGTTCAATAGACCCGTCTCTGTCAGGTTGAACATACCCAGTCTCTGTCAGGTTGAATAAACCCAGTCTCTGTCAGGTTGAACATACCCTATCTCTGTCAGGTTCAATAGACCCGTCTCTGTCAGGTTGAACGTACCCCGTCTCTGTCAGGTTCAATATACCCATCTCTGTCAGGTTCAATATACCCATCTCGGTCAGGTTGAACATGACCCCATCTCGGTCAGGTTGAACATACCCCAACTCTGTCAGGTTGAACACACCCCAGCTCTGTTAGGTTGATCATACCCCATCTCGGTCAGGTTGAACATACCCCGTCTCCGTCAGGTTGAACATACCCCGCCTCTGTCACGTTGAACATACCCAGTCTCTGTCAGGGTGGACATACCTCATCTCTGAGAAACCATTATTTTTTAATATCTTCCAATCTTTATCCTACTGCAGTATTACTCTATAACCAAAACATGACATTATTACTTGCCCAGAGCGTATCCCTTTAAATATTAACACTTTTATACACCACCCAGTCAATCTCCTCCCGATGATATCCTCATCCCCATCCTTGACCGACGTATCTGCAGAACAACAAGTCCAGCATTATCACCCAAAACTCATAATGGTGAAAACGGCTACTTGCATTATCTACTTAAGGAGACGAGGCGCAAAGTGTTGATATATTTCACATCTTTAGTTTAAAAATGAAAATATCAAGTGATATATCAAAACATTTTCTTGACTAGACACCCAAATTGTCATATAAATTTGACCAATAATCCCGCACGGACCATGTGCTGGTGCACAAACGTGCTGGAGAAGTGATATTTGCTGAACAAGACGCACGGAAAAGCCGGATTGGTTCCCTGGAGAGGTTTAATCACTTGGAACCGGTGCTAAGTCTTTCTTGGTGTCACGACACGGGAATAAAGGAAGCATTTTATAGTCAGGGAACTGGCTTAACTATTTCTCCACACATACATTCTCTATTTTCACGCCTTTTTATGGCAATTTTGCTGATTTTATTGTCTCAAGTCTAAGAAGTGACTTCACGAGGTTCTCCATCCTATTAAACTGAAAACCAACTTAGTCAGCCCAAAAAGAAACCAAATATGTATATGTCATATTTATGTGTACATATAGCTTCGTTAAACACGCGTTTCCTTCTTCTCTTGTAAACTAAATCCTACATGAAAGTATCGCCATCCCGCCAGCGTCATGGAAACGTGAAAAGCAATCTCAAACCTCGGATCTCCTTAGTCCCGTTGAACCCAGAGTTCGGAGCACATATTGGCAGCACGCACTAGAATGGTAAATCACATGCAGCCAATCAAATGCCCCTTGTTTTAGATACATATGACGTCATCAGTTCAGCGTATTCTACCACTCTGACCAAATTACAGAAATTTCCTCGGCGAATGTTCATGTGGCACCCAAGTCAAATCAAACTAGGGCTGATTTATAATTGATGGATCAAAAATGTCAGAAAAGACTCCAAGGGTTAGTAGGGATTCATTTCACACCGCTGCATCTCATCAAATATACGCGTACAGGGAGCCAAGCCCCGCAAAGCGTCATATGATATGAGGGGGCCCCGCGCCCGGTACTTTACTGGCCTTGTAATATTCGACGGCCTCGGACGGCTCGTCAAAATTCCTGTTCGAACAGATTTACTGATACTCAGCCAAAGGCATAACCAAATGTGTTAGATTTATGAGAAATTAATTTGACGTCGAATTTCTTCCTCGGTCTGAAATTTGTTTATCCAAGATGTCTTTTTTTTAATTGGCAGCTGATGCTGTCGGTTGCGGTGATTATGAATCATATTGACGGATGCTTATCGATCCGTCACGTTTAAATTTCCCAAACTTATATCATGTGTGTTGCTTCGGATCAACTTTCAAACTATTTATCTAATCATCATCGAGTGACTCATAAACTAAGCGAGAAGAACTAAGCCAATTATTCAGTCACGCCTTCAACATGGGGTGTTTCAACGGGTCCATGTCTCAACTTGGTTCAAATCCTTCCAACAGGAGACATAACGGGAATTTAAAGTGTATCTCATTACCTATTCAAATAATATGCCGTTATTGGAGGGCATGATTCATTCATATCACCCACAATGGTTCCATATGTTCACAGCACAGCGAAATCCTGTGACAGAACTGTCCGGATTGCTAAGTTTCCGGATTGACTAATCACATTTATTTGTAAATGTTTTGGGTCCCGTTGGTCAAAGGAAACCTAACGATAGTAACTCTCATAGTTAGCGTAGACTCACGATGGTCACTTATGAAACGCAGTGTCCTGGCTCAAGCTCTGGCCCCTGATTGTTAGACGATTCCTCGTACTCTGGTCCAGAATAATATATACCGCGATTTCAAGGAACTGAGGTTGTTAGACGATTCCAAGGTAAGAGTTTGGTTATGACAATTAATGTGAAAATCGGAAAGAATAACGGCTACGGATTTTCACAACAAACCTAAATTAATATTGATCTTGTTAAATTGCGTGAATGAGTGAGAGTGTGCGAAAGTGAGACAGTCTTTTGTACTGTTTAACGAATATTGCCTTTGTATCGTGGTCTGTAAATGATCGAGCCTGGAACAGAATAGCAGTGATTGTCACTATGAGCATCAGTCTACGCACCTGGGATACGATCATACACATCAGCCGTGTCAACGATTCAGGCCAATTGATGTCGTTAGTCTCCTTTACGATAAGCATGATCACTTCTGATGACATCGTCATGCACAGAGGGAGTGAATGCAACTTTAAGTAACATTTTTGTCATGCAGCCTCATCTTCATGTGGTAGGGATAGTCTAAACAAAGAGAAGGTCGTAGACGTTTAGCAACAGTGAAAACCAGCATCACTGTATGGCGGTATAGTGAAAAACAGCAGTGCGGTAAAAAGAAAACAGCAGCAAGGTACAGTTAAAACAAACAGCATGGTATGGTCAAAACCAACAGCATGGTATGGTCAAAACCAACCGCAAAGGTATGGTCAACGCCAACACCATGGTATGGTCAAAACAAACAGCAATGGCATGGTCAAAACTACCAACAATGGTATGGTCAAAACAAACAGCAATGGCATGGTCAAAACAAACAGCAATGGTATGGTCAAAACCAACAGCAATGGTATGGTCAAAACTAACAGCATGGTATGGTCAAAACAAACAGCAATGGCATGGTCAAAACCAACAGCAATGGTATGGTCAAAACATGGTAATGGTCAAACAGCAATGGTATGGTCAAAACCAACAGCAATGGTATGGTCAAAACCAACAGCAATGGTATGGTCAAAACCAACAGCATGGTATGGTCAAAACCAACAGCAATGGTATGGTCAAAACTAACAGCAATGGTCAAAACCAACAGCATGGGTATGGTCAAAACCAATGGTCAAACCAACAGCAATGGTATGGTCAAAACCAACAGCCATGGTATGGTCAAAATGGTATGGTCAAACCAACAGCATGGTATGGTCAAAACCAACAGCAATGGTATGGTCAAAACAAACAGCAATGGTATGGTCAAAACCAACAGCAATGGTATGGTCAAAACTAACAGCATGGTATGGTCAAAACCAACCGCAATGGTATGGTCAAAACTAACAGCATGGTATGGTCAAAACCAACAGCAATGGTATGGTCAAAACTAACAGCATGGTATGGTCAAAACCAACAGCAATGGCAAAAGTATGGTCAAAGCATGCTATGGTCAAATGGGTATGGTCAAAACCAACAGCATGGTATGGTCAAGCCAACAGCAACAGCATAACAGCATGGTATGGTCAAAACCAACAGCATATGGTATGGTCAAAGCCAACAGCATGGTATGGTCAAAACCAACAGCATGGTATGGTCAAAACCAACAGCATGGTATGGTCAAAACCAACAGCATGGTATGGTCAAAACTAACAGCATGTCTATGGTCAAACTAACAGCATGGTATGGTCAAAACCAACAGCATGGTATGGTCAAAGCCAACAGCATGGTATGGTCAAAACCAACAGCATGGTATGGTCAAAACCAACAGCATGGTATGGTCAAAACCAACAGCATGGTATGGTCAAAACCAACAGCATGGTATGGTCAAAACCAACAGCATGGTATGGTCAAAACTAACAGCATGGTATGGTCAAAGCCAACAGCATGGTATGGTCAAAACCAACAGCATGGTATGGTCAAAACCAACAGCATGGTATGGTCAAAACCAACAGCAACAGCATGGTATGGTCAAAACCAACAGCATGGTATGGTCAAAACCAACAGCATGGTATGGTCAAATGGTCAAAACCAACAGCATGGTATGGTCAAAACCAACAGCATGGTATGGTCAAAACCAACAGCATGGTATGGTCAAAACCAACAGCATGGTATGGTCAAAACCAACAGCATGGTATGGTCAAAACCAACAGCATGGTATGGTCCAACAGCATGGTATGGCATGGTATGGTCAAAACTAACAGCATGGTATGGTCAAAGCCAACAGCATGCTATGGTCACAACCAACAGCATGGTATGGTCAAAGCCAACAGAATGGTATAGTGCTGACTCAACAAGTAGCATAATCGACCTATGGAATTCGAGACGTGATCAGCGATTCCTGGAATCGTTAAACTCAACATAGTTAGATGCGCATGTAAGCCATAGGCAAGGCGCCTCGTACCTTGTGATACACAACGAAAGAATACATTGCGGTGTATAATTGTACCGTAAACGGGAACGACCGTGCTCCACACATAGACACAGTCAGTGAAACATATTCTTGTAAAAAAAGCGCCTTTGAGCAGCTCAGCTGAGCTGGATATCGGCGCTATACAAATGTTAGTATGTATGTATGTATGTATCCCGTACTGATAGCATTAGTGATATCTGAGATGCCTGAGATCCATGGAAAGAAGATGTCGGGTTTAAGATTATTGCCAT
This sequence comes from Haliotis rubra, assembly GCF_003918875.1. NCBI lineage: Eukaryota > Metazoa > Mollusca > Gastropoda > Lepetellida > Haliotidae > Haliotis > Haliotis rubra. The sequence goes on along the minus strand of NW_025766968.1, from coordinate 5,112,328 downwards.
TACATATTGACGTGCATGTTTAAACATACTGTATTCTGCTGAAAAAAATTGGGCACAAGTTACCACAACTTAGAACGCCCTTTATCATAGATTTACACAAATGTCTATTTACAATTTTAAAATACATCAAAAGAGAGGAAGGGAAGAAGAGAAACAGAGAAACGAATGTACATTAACATCGCTCACACAAACTGTTTTGTTCTTTGTGTATGTACATTCCTCTAAAAATCATTTCGTTTCGTATGCGCGTGTGTGTGTGTGATCGAACCAGCGACATTCCGTTCACCCAGAAGACGCTCAACTCATTTGAGAAGGCGATGATGAGATTAGATTACAAGCTGATTCATGATGAGAAAATGGACACTCGTTCTTGGGAAGACAGTAGATCTAATTTAGTGTTGGTCATTTGCCATATGAAAAAGAGGTCCAACAAGATAATACTCGTATACGTATACATGGTGTGTATAGTTAGGAATCCAATCGGCAGGCGGTTATGATTGGCATGATTTTGTTTCAAGTTTATATATCAATCTTAGGCGAAACGGCTCTACCTAGGTATAATGACGGGAATACGTTTTTACGCGCGACGTCAAACTTGTATAACAAACACAACATAATCCTTGTTGAGCATATCTCACACAATAATGTACAGCACACCACACCACACCACACCACACCACACCACACCACACCACACCACACCACACCACACCACACCACAGCCTAGTATAGTATAGTTTCCCCTCTCCCCACCCTCACCGCCATGACGTTAACACAAGCAAATGTAAAGCACAATTTAAGATTAAACAGCGTTTGAAAGGAGCGTAAGACAGCTTCACTACTTTTTTCCACCCAACTCACTCACTTACTCAGTGTACTGAACACCATGCTGAGGTGAGGTGTAGAATGTACTGAACACCATGCTGAGGTGGGGTGGATAGTGTACTGAACACCATGCTGAGGTGAGGTGGAGAGTGTACTGAACACCATGTTGAGGTGAGATGGATAGGGTACTGAACACCATGTTGAGGTGGGGTGGATAGTGTACTGAACACCATGCTGAGGTGGGGTAGATTTTGTACTGAACACCATGCTGAGGTGGGGTGGATAGCGTCCTGAACACCATGCTGAGGTGAGGTGTAGAGTGTACTGAACACCATGTTGAAGTGGGGTGGAGAGTGTACTGAACACCATGTTGAGGTGACGTGTAGAGTGTACTGAACACCATGTTAAAGTGGGGTGTAGAGTGTATTGAACACCATGTTGAGGTGAGGTGGAGAGTGTACTGAACACCATGTTGAGGTGGGGTGGAGAGTGTACTGAACACCATGTTGAGGTGGGTGGAGAGTGTACTGAACACCATGTTGAGGTGGGGTGGAGAGTGTACTGAACACAATGCTGAGGTGGGGTGGATAGTGTACTGAACACAATGCTGAGATGAGGTGGAGAGTGTACTGAACACCATGCTGAGATGAGGTGGAGAGTGTACTGAACACAATGCTGAGATGAGGTGGAGAGTGTACTGAACACCATGCTGAGATGAGGTGGAGAGTGTACTGAACACCATGTTGAGGTGGGGTGGATTGTGTACTGAACACCATGTTGAGGTGGGGTGGATAGTGTACTGAACACCATGTTGAGGTGGGGTAGATTTTGTACTGAACATCATGTTGAGGTGAGGTGGATAGTGTACTGAACACCATATTGAGGTGACGTGTAGAGTGTACTGAACACCATGTTAAGGTGAGGTGGAGATTGTACTGAACACCATAGTGAGGCGACGTGTAGACACTGAACACCATATTGAGGTGACGTGTAGAGTGTACTGAACACCATATTTGAGGATAGTGTACGGGGTGGAGAGTGTACTGAACACCATATTGAGGCGACGTGTAGAGTGTACTGAACATCATGTTGAGGTGGGGTGGAGAGTGTACTGAACACCATGTTGAGGTGGGGTGGATAGTGTACTGAACACCATGTTGAGGTGAGGTGGATAGTGTACTGAACACCATGCTGAGGTGAGGTGGAGAGTGTACTGAACACCATATTGAGGCGACGTGTAGAGTGTACTGAACACCATGTTGAGGTGGGGTGGATAGTGTACTGAACACCATATTGAGGTGAGGTGGAGAGTGTACTGAACACCATATTGAGGTGAGGTGGAGAGTGTACTGAACACCATGTTGAGGTGGGGTGGATAGTGTACTGAACACCATGTTGAGGTGGGGTGGATAGTGTACTGAACACCATGCTGAGGTGAGGTGGAGAGTGTACTGAACACCATGTTGAGGTGAGGTGGAGAGTGTACTGAACACCATGTTGAGGTGAGGTGGATAGTGTACTGAACACCATGTTGAGGTGAGGTGGAGAGTGTACTTAACACCATGTTGAGGTGAGGTGGGTATACCATATTTTACCTTGTTAGTATTGTGTTCTAATTTACTTTGACGAACTCTCATACCATCGACCATTGGTTTGCCTGCTCCAAACCCGATTATGTTACAGGAACACTTTACAAGATGGCATATAGTTCACAATGAACTACAAACAATCGTTTTGACTTAAATTTAATACAGTACAAAAAGTAACTGGTTTAAAGAAAATTTGAAAGGATTCAAGTAAAGAATATATCGTCTCCACACCGCCACCTTCCCTTATAGGGCAACGATGAGTACAGTGTGGTGTTCCTGTGAAGGACCGGTTCCCGTCCACAACCCTGATCCCCTGTTAACTCCTCGCCCTGCAAGGGACTGCCTCGGTGCGCCTTGTTGCAACATCCAATGCAAACATTTACCTAGCTTAATGCGAACAATTAAGACGAAGTATATTACATGGCGTAAGGCTCCCTTTGAGGCCACTGGCGAGTCTGTGGGGACGACTGTTTGGCATCAAACGCTAGGAAATAAGATTAAATTTAGATTTCTGGGCTGGTGTTTATGTGATGTGAGGAATTGGGAGCGGGGACGACAAGGACTGCATGTTGATGAGCACGTTGCCAAGGGCGGCCATATATCAGCCAGCCTGCAGGGCGACCAGTCCCGGAGTAGACGCACCAGAATGTTGACGGATTTTCTTTATGTATCTCCAGTATTATTAAAACAAATTCAAGTCTTTGATGCCGTGTAAGAATTATTCTTGATTATTTAGCTGAATTGATATGTAACGTGTCAAGAATGTCTGTCGTGTTATCACTGATCACCCTGATACGCGACTGTACAACAGTCTAATACACTGGAACACATTGTATCTGCGTTCTGTTTACCGGTATTTACCGGTTCAGACATGAAATCGATACGTATTAAGATACGCTGATCGAAAACCGGTATTTCGACATGCATTCGGAAAACATCGTAACACTCGGAAAACTTCGGTGATTTCCGTTTTTCACACTGGAAATTAAGTTCGGTTTGTGAAGTTGTGTTCTTAATTTGTGTTCAAATGTTTCGCAATGTTTTGGTTCTGAATGTTTTAAATCTCAGGGCTTGTTTTAAGAGTGGAGAAACTAGTTCAAACTGGTAACAACTGTGTTGATGTTAAATTGTTCTTTTCCTTGTTTCCTGATAATTACAAGTTTTTATTAAAGCTTAACCAAGCATAGTGATTTTGTTGTGTTTTAACTCGATCATAAGTAGTTTTTTGTTTGAAAAAAAAATCTTGCAATATATTACAATACATATCGCAATATATGCTTTCGCATCGCAATATATCGCAATATGAACATTCTTTGCAATACCCACCCCTAATCTTTAAGGCTACAAGTGAGTGAGTAAGGCTTTACGCCGCTGTTTTCAATATTCCAGCAATATCACAGCGAGTGACCCAAGAAATGGGCTTCATACATTGCACCCATGTCGGGAATGGAACCCTGGTCTTCGAAAGATTGAACCAGTAGGCTACCCCACCGCCTTTTCAGGGCTACTACTAAGCCTATGAGATTGTGTGGTCCAGACACGAGTATTTACAAACCGCCGCCATATAGCTGAAGTATTGCTGAGTGCGGCGTAAAACTAAGCTCACTCACTCACTAAGCGTATGTTAGTGTTGTGAGTGAGTGAGTTTAGTTTTACGCCGCTTTTAGCAATATTCCAGCAATGTCTCAGCGGGGGACACCAGAAATGGGCTTCACACATAGTACTCATGCGGGGAATCAAACCCAGGTCTTCGGCGTGACGAGCGGACGCTATAACCACTAGGCTACCCCACAGCCCCTATGTCAGTGTAGGGGAGCTTGCACTAGAGTCGCTTCATGAAACGGTGCCCTGTAGCCATTGGTCCTGGGTTCGAATCCAACCTGCCCCATTTTCACTAACCATTTTGGTGTGAAGCGCTACAAGATACACATGCACAAGTAGCATTAACCAAACTTAACTCCTTACCTCTTGTGTACATGAACTGCTACTAAAATCTAACATGAAAACAAACAGTTCATTTTGATACTATATGCCATTAATTATAACACCTATTCCTTATGCTTTTGACACCCACCTGTCAACTATAAGATCTATTCTTCTCTTGGTGGGTACAAATATTTTATAATACATCCGATGTATATTTATTGTCGGAAAGATAACCTTCTAAAATGATGCAAATCATTCGAAAAATGAAATATCTAAAACAAACATTTCTGAAGAATCCATCAACATAAATGAGATATAAAAACAGGAACTGAAATACAAATCCCAACCTCCACGATCACGTGCGATTGCGGTTTGTGCATCGACGGGAACTCTACCAACAAACCGGTCCTGCTGTACACAGCACAGTTCGATACTGCTCAATGCGGTAGTGGAGAATGGCGGTCTGTGCCAAACTCAAAGATTCACTTTAACACACTTTCTCCAGTGCGTAAATAGACCTGCACGTTTTTGTAAATTTTAATTGGCTATTCATGTAACAGTTATCCATCTAAGTTCAGGGCGGTTCGATATGGGAATCCAACAAAACTATACCTTTTTCTTTGTTTCCCGGTCTTGCAGAGGTTGTTTACTTGGCAAACAAGCATTACATAAGACATCGAGATGTGTAGGTATTCATGGTATATCGGCTCAACGAGCACCGTCGCTCTCCATGTACTATATATGTTTATAACATCGTACTGGTATTCACAGAGCAACGGCCGTAGGTAACGTCGTTAGGTTGAAGTTGCCGCCAGGGACGTGGAAGAGGCATGTGGGGAGACTGGCTAAACCCTGCGTCTGAACAGTCGGCGCCAGGATGGGAGATTATCGGTTTAAACTAACGCACATCTCCCCCATACTTATAACCCCAAACATAGTTTCATGTACAATAAACTACGTTTGTAACGAAATACGCTTATCACGAACTGACGGATTAGAGCGAAGTGTTTAGGGGTCGCTGGCGCGCGTGTATGTACATGCGTGTGCGTGCGTGTTTGTTCGCGTGTTTTTTATTGTTGTTGTTTTGTTGTTTGTTTTGCGTGTGTGTGTGTGTGTGTGTGTGTGTGTGTGTGTGCGTGCGTGCGTGCGTGCGTGCGTGCGTGCGAGTGTGCATGCGTGTGTGTTGGTGTGTATGCAACTGATCTTGGGATCGAATTCCTGATTCCAGTCTTTCGACGGAGCAGCGCCATAACGTTTTCGTTGAATTCTCCACAAATATCTTTGACTTTAGAAATATGTGTTTACTTTCAGATGAAGCTGATATTTCATGATGTAATTAAAACGATAACAGACAATAATGAAAGTGATATCGGAGAAGGTGGAACACGAAGTAAAGCACAGTTTCCATGGCAATAACGCGTGGCACAAATATAATGTGTTTTAGTGAAATGTCGCCTTAATATCTGTTGTTTAGTTCATTTAATATTTTCTTTTCGTTCTTTTTAAAATATATTTATAAAGGTTTAAATATAATCGACATTTCTTGCACAGTAATAAGAATTCCCGACTGAAATCAGAGTACATTCATGTTACGATTTCATTGTAAGAAGTCGACATCACGCGGGATTTACAACAAACATGGCGACATGCCCTCATGATATGCGCATGCTCCGACCAGGCAGAAAAGCTAATGGTAATTCATAAGTGAGAAAATTAATGTCAGCGTAACGGCTTTTAAGGTTTCGAAGTTTTTACAATCACAGCCATTGTCAACTTTGTAGCCAGAACAATTTCCTGATATTGTTTTTCATAAACGTTTTTGATCTATTTGACTCGATCGCAAGCATCGAAAATAATGCATTGAGCGACATATTGAGTTGACCCTTTTTGAAATCCAGCTTCAGCCCCTATTTGTTGCAAGCCATATGTTAAATGAAAGCCATTATTACAATCACACAAAAATATCCCTTAAAAGTATGGTCATTCTCATATGAATATAATATTTCGTCAATAATTACTGTTTAAACGTATTTCGAGATTTGATATCGAGCTCTTTCCCTGAGTCATAAACCTACAAATGTTGAATATTTATAATTCCATGGAATAAAGGGTATTCTCGATGTGAAAATCTTCTAGTGAAGAGATCCAATGTCAAAAAGCACTTTGAGCATTAATTCCATGCACACTAATTAAGGTCACGTGGGATTGCCTCATGAATATTCATGGCCGTCATCACAAGCAGCGAGTGTTACAGAACAGAGGAACCCACTTGTCTGTCCGACGCTCACATCCAATCCCCATTAACGCCCAATTTGTTTAGTAGGGATTCATTGCATGTACCGGTAGCAACGGGGCTAACTGGGACTGCTTCCTCGACCTCATCGTTGGTGAGGATGCCTGCTTCAGATGTTGATACAGTCGATGTGGAATATGGCCGGGTCACTCACGCTAAAAGTAACAGCTGTATTGACGCCAATGATAGCTGCTGAAATGTTCCAAACACGCCAGAAATGTTTTGCATCAACATTTAAATTTTGTATTGCACTGGCCTTCGATTTGTGCAATGCTCTCAGAAAGCATAACATGGACATGTATCAGAGGAAACGCATGTGATGGTAGAATGGGATGGTTACCGAAAATAAGAACCAGTGTCTCCCCTAAAAACACACATTACTACACACACAGGCACACTCACACACACAGAGCGCATCACACTCAGATGTTTTTCTGGCATGCTTAGCATATCATATATGTTTTCAAAAATAAACATCACATGTCAAGTTAATGTAAGCATTTCAACCGTTACGCTTAATATCCACCCAAAACTGCATGTGTGCTTATTCAGTGGATCAATTTTAGAAAAATGAATAATTGTATGTTTTCGTCTAAGCGTGTAAACGTGTAAATTACTATTGTAAATATGACCCGATCTGACAAAACCTGTAAATATGACCCGATCTGACAAAACCTGTAAATATGACCCGATCTGACAAACCTGCAGCTGGCACACCTCTTGGAAATACACGATGATATCAAGGTTGGTTCCTCTCATCAAAGTTTATGAAAACTGCCGACGTGAGTGCAACGCTCCTTGATCTACCCAAACTGCGTGTATCGGAAATGTGCAACCCCTATCACATATTGAAGGACATCAGTGCTTCAGTGGACCTCCCGCATGTAGGACCTGAGTGTACCCGTTAGACCCATCCTGCACAATTGACGATGTGATTATTTGTAATTAGGTTCGATCTGTTCTCACTTTACCCCAGATAGTGCATTCTTGGAGAATTAAAAGTGTCGGTACAAGTTTGTTGTCTGTCGTGAACGGTTGTTGATGATCAGTAGACATGATGTTTCCTACCACAGCCTTCAGAGTGCAAATGCTATGTGGAGTATTACTCAATACCCCTCAATACATTACTTCACACACGCTGGTTGCCCTCGACCAGCTGAATCTGATACATGTCTGTTTCCCAGCTGTAAACGTGTTGGCGTATGTCTTGTTTCATTGCCGTCAGCAAGCTGTTGTATGTTGGTTGTCTCTTGTGCTGTTAAGGATGTATGTATTTTGCCACAGCTGTTATATCGCTGATATATGTTTTCTATAACTCGTTGGTATGTGTATTTTCCCACGGCTGGTTGTAAGTGGAATTTTTAATGGCTGTAATTGGAAATGTTTTCTATAATGGCTGTTGGCATTGGAATATGTTTTCTATAACTTGTTGGAATGTGTATTTTTCCACGGCTGTTGGCATGTGGATTGTAAAATGACTGTTGGTATGGGAAACATTCCACGGCTGCTTGTATCTTGGCATGTGGATTGTAAAATGACTGTTGGTATTCGAAATATTCTACGGCTACTGGTGGTATGTGTATTTTTCCGCGGCTGTTGGTAGGCTATGTGGAATTGTTCACTGCTATTGGTATGGGAAATATTCCACGGCTGTTCTATGTGCAATATTTCACGGTTCATGGTATGTGGAATATTCCACGGCTGGTGGTATGTGGAATATTCCACGGCTGTTGGTACATGGAATTCTTTATGGCTATTGGTATGGGAAATATTCTACGGCTGTTGGTATGTGGAATTCTTTATGGCTGTTGATATGTGAAATATTCCACGGCTGTTGGTATGTGAAATATTCTACGACTGTTGTTATGTGAAATATTCCACGGCTGTTGATGTGTGAAATATTCCACGGCTGTTGGTATGTGGAATATTCCACGGCTGGTGGTATGTGGAATATTCCACGACTGTTGGTATATGGAATTCTTTATGGCTTTTAGTATGGGAAATATTCCACGGCTGTTGGTATGTGGAATTCTTTATGGCTATTGGTATGGGAAATATTCCACGGCTGTTGGTATGTGAAATATTCCACGGCTGTTGATATGTGAAATATTCCACGGTTGTTGGTATGTGAAATATTCCACGGCTGTTGATATGTGAAATATTCCACGGCTGTTGGCATGTGAAATGTTCCACTTTGCCACACTCCATCTCTATCGACTCGTATCCAACCCCTTGAACCACATCCAAATATTTCTTCTTACTCGAGACTCCCTACCCTAACCCTTGAACCACATCCACACATTCCTTCTTACTCGAGACTCCCTACCCTAACCCTTGAACCACATCCACACATTCCTTCTTACTCGAGACTCCCTACCCTAACCCTTGAACCACATCCTTACACAGATTCCCTAACCTAACCCTTGAACCACATCCACAGATTCCTTCTTACTACAGACTCTCTACCCTATCCCTTGAACTACATCCACACATTCCTTCTTACTACAGACTCCCTACCCTACCCCTTGAACCACATCCACACATTCCTTCTCTACTACAGACTCTCTACCCTACCCCTTGAACCACATCCACACATTCCTTCTTACTACAGACTCCCTACCCTAACCCTTGAACCACATCCACACATTCCTTCTTACTACGAGACTCTCTACCCTACCCCTTGAACCACATCCACACATTCCTTCTTACTACAGATTCCCTACCCTACCCCTTAAACCACATCCACACATTCCTTCTTACTCGAGACTCCCTACCCTAACCCTTGAACCACATCCACACATTCCTTCTTACTACAGACTCTCTACCTACCCCTTGAACCACATCCACACATTCCTTCTTACTCGAGACTCTCTACCCTACCCCTTGAACCACATCCACACATTCCTTCTTACTACAGACTCCCTACCCTACCCCATCCGCACGTTTCACAAACAAAACATAAACACCGTACCCTGCATACCCAGCCCTACTTTTTAACATTTAACCCCTTTTCATCTATTTAGTAGACTCCTTATTAGCTTATCAGCAACAATTTAACTGTTCTGCACAATAAGTCACAATATACTTTACACTACTTACTTAGTTGAACTTATACGCAATCAACTTCCCAACCCTCTTACGCCCAACTTCTCAACTCCCCATCTAAACTAAATTATTTTCAATATACAGTTGTTTTATGATATAGTGCTTTATTCCCCAAGTAATAATTATATTACGTTTTTGTTAAACACACCTATCACGTCACTGTCTCAAGTCGATAGTTGAGATATGGGGACAGACAGACATATAAGTATGTAGACAAGCCATTCTTGTAGAAGTATGGGAGACTATGGCACATACATTTAGAACAATACCTTTTTCACATTATAGTAGAAATATATATGTGTGAAGTATGCAGTCATAAAAAGACCAGATGAAAGGCACAGGGTGTATGAAATTCCATCACTGATATATGGTGGCTGATTAGTATGGTGGCTGATTAGGGCCATCGCTTTCTCGCCTTAAAATTCGGAGGCAAGAAAGCGATATCACGAGACGAGAAAGCGATAACACGAGACGAGAAAGCGATAACATGAGACGGAGAAAGCTATATCATTGCGCGAGAAAGCGATAGAGCGAGAAAGCGATAGAGCGATAGAGCGACAGAGCGAGAAAGCGATAGAGCGATAAAGTGATAGAGTGAGAAAGCGAGAAAGCGAGAAAGCGAGAAAGCGATAAAGCGATAAAGCGATAGAGCGATAAAGTGATAAAGCGATAGAGCGATAGAGCGAGAAAGCGATAGAGCGAGAAAGCGATATTTCACATAATTCTGCCCTGTCTGCACAGGGCGTCTTGCCTGCGCATAACCAAAACCACAATTGTAGGACGGTGTATTTTGGTACTTTTGAACAACTGTTTATCCTTGATCATGAATGTTTCCTTGAAAAAAACTCGCATTTTCCATCACGCAAAATAATTATGTCAAAGTATTCATCCTTTTCCTTCCTACCGTGCGTCTTTAAGATCATTAACTGATGGATTACTCTCAGTGACGATCTCTTTTAAAACTTACATTTTTATATTAACTGGAGCATAACTCATAAGAGTGAATTATAGAAATGGGGAGTGTAATTTGATAAGTTAAGTCCTTTAGAGCTCATATACTGATACATCCCCTCGACACGGCACTTAGCAATGATGCCCATTTGACTAGGAGACTGGCTGCAACGTTTCAGCATATTCCCCATCTCCTCTTTGCAAGAATAGGGAAAGACGTGATAGGATAGAAACCAGTCCAGAATCGTCACATCAGTGCAAAAAACTGTCACCGAGCTCTTTCCGTTCCTTTCTAATGGTGGCATACAAGTGGTCCCAGGCACCAGGCTCATTGGACAGTCACCACATATGCTGTACGCGAATAATAAACCCTCATCAGCTTGTTTCTTTTTCTTCCCAGGACACAAAGTCGCGTGCAGCGGAGTCCCCACTGTGTCGTAACCATAATTTACAACACTCGGAATTAATTTACGGCAATGGCTTTACGAGTCGGTTTCCGGCAATTTCTGCTGGTAACTGATATTATCTGGTCAATAATTAGTTATTAACCGAGTCAGTAAAACGTGGTTTTTCATTTGCATTAATTAACTGTTTGTGAAGATCGATACACGGGTTTGATGTACTGGGTATTCGAGAGAGGACGTGACACGAGCAGTCTTTTGATACGTTTTGTCATGCCGTTACTAACGAGTAGACATTTTCATGACTTACTAACTGTTGACGAACAGTCATTTTACGGGACGTAGCATGGTCGTGAAACTGTGAAGAGTTTATGAAGAACATTAACTCTGCTTTTGAGAAATGAAACAGTCTGGTTCGATGGTGTTCAAAATAGTGAGTTACTAATTACTTCTTGCTACAAGATTATCTGTCCACCAATCCGCCCAATCTACCCTCTATACACTTATCTAATATTATAATTTTTGTATTATTTTTCATCCATCCTGCATCTGAATATTAAAGGCCTACTTAGCACCCCGTTGCCAGTTGTACAAGGCAGACCGTGAAGATCCGGGTTAGAACTGGTCTTCAGCAACGAACGGTATCAGGTGGCCAGGCTGTATGACCATCCACTGAATCTTCTGATCCAGGCTTGCTGGCATGGTTGATACAAGTCTTCGTTTTCGAAGATCAATGCTCGCGATATCAATAGCAGATTGTCGGGTCCAGATTTGAATATATGGTTGAGTGCGGCGTTAAACAGACAAACAAACATTACAGCAGCACATTAACCAAACTTGTATCTGTGTAACAATCGTCATTAAAAAAACATGATTTCAGACGTAGATCCTTGTTGATGATAACGAAGTCGACAGCAGTATTAATGAAGTCATGTTTACTAATTGCAGCTTTTTTTAACACAGTGTGTTTACATAGTTTATATATTAAGATCAAATTTCTTCATTTAGTCTCTAAGCAGTCATATTACTCTTTGTGTCTCAATGTAACGAATTGTAGTGATACTATGTTAATAACAGGTTGTTTTATGCATAATTACTAGGATAAAGCAACACTTAAATATACTATGGGTATATTATTTATAGCACATTTAACAATTTGTATCGTTCATCATTATTGATTCAAACCCCGGTAGTATGAAATGCAATATTTGAAAGGTAAGCTACAGTACCCATCATACGTTTTGTATTAGACTTTGATATAGTTATTCCATTCCCTCAGTGCCTCCTGATATATACGTATGCTAGATAGGTTGACAAATTACGTTTCAAGCAATCAAAGTAAAATCGTCTTTCTCCTCTATACATTTGAGCTATTAGTCGACCCTTGTTCCACCGGCTCGTGAATCACAACTCGATCAAAGCTCCCGTACCAGCGAGACCGATTATGATCTAATGCTTGACTTTTTGATATGCGACTTGTAGCAGATCGGAATAAAAGCAGGAGTGATAAAATGTTGAACCAGATCAATTACCACGCTGTCACTAATTTGGTCATTGTGAAGCCACTGAAATTACATCTGATCTTAACTGCTTCAGTAGCCGCTGATGACTTCAGAGAACGAGAACGAGTCGAGATCCAGGACACATCAGAATATACAGTATTGAGAAAACGCACAGGCCCGCCATCCACAGGAAGTATGCGCGGCCATAACGTGTGTATGATGTCATTAGTTTTAGCGAAGATGTCGCCATAGTTAACGTCTCCGTGATGGCCGTTGTCGCTGCCACTGACCGTGAACCTATCAAACATCTACAGATCTATTTTCAGTCTGCAAATTACTACTAAAGTAAAGTACTCCCCCCCCCACCAAAACAAAAACAACCAACGAAAAGAATAAACCCAGTAAAGAACCCCTTTCAGCAAGGTCTTTGATCAGTGATGAGTTTACTTCAAAGACACCGTTTAGTTTATACACGAACCAAAAGCGCTACAGACTTTTTACTAATCTCATACCTCAAAGTTTACTACACAAAAGGAGTTAAAGGACCCCAGACTCACTCGTGTTACCACAGTAAATATGTTACCTTTACTGAAATAAAAGAATCGGGTGTTCCTGAACTTCTTATGATCAGTATATGGTATATACGGATATACTTGACACTTTCAAGTAAACAAAATCAAAATTGTTATAATATATCTTTTTTAAATATTTTTTACCAGTACTGCAGTGGTTGGTATACGTTACTCGCAAGGCGAGACCCGTGAAGATCCGGGTTAGAATTGGTCTAACCCATGCTTGTCGTAAGAAGAGACTAGCGGGATCGGGTGGTTAGGCTCGCTGACTTGGTTGACACATGTCATCGGTTCCCAATTGCGTAGATCGATGCTCATGCTGTTGATCACCTATTTTGGTTTGGTTTGATGTTTAACGCCACACTCAGCAATATTCCAGCCATATGGCGACGGTCTGTAAATAATCGAGTCTGAACCAGACAATCCAGTGATCAACAGCAGGAACATCGATCTACGCAATACGACTAGTGTCAACCAAGTCACCGAGCCTGACCACCCGATCCCGTTAGCCGCCTCTTACGCAGTTGATCACTGGCTTGTCTTGACCACACTCGATTAAATACAGACCGCCGCCATATAGCTGGAATATTGCTGAGCGCGGCGTTAAACAACAAACCAACCATTTACAGGGCGACCTAGAATTGTTGATTAGAGTAGATCGTAGGAGGGACTGGTTGAATTACAAGCTCCATAACTTGGTTGGTTGTGTGTATTCACATGATGAGGCGTTAAGCAACAAACAAACGCCATATGCAAAGCAAGAACTAATTCAAATACCGCATATCTGAAACCTTACAGTACGTTGAGCGTAATTCAATTGTTTCGAAGAAATATTCCAAAAAGTAATTTTCAGACAAGTGCGTCGTTTTATTTCTAAAAGGAATTGTTAATGCGTTCCATCGAAATATTGTTATTCTTATTCATACACCAACATCATGCTATTTATATATCATGTTTTATTCATATATACATGCAGCTGCTTCGCTGAGCAATCATTTTACTTGTCACCACAAGGGTACTGCCAAATTCTACTCTTGGATGAAAAATGAAAAAAAACAAAACACCGGAACAGCTGTAAATGAGTGAGTGAGTGAGTGAGTTTAGTTTTTACGCCGCACTCAGCAATATTCCAGCTATATGGCGGTGTTCTGTAAATAATCGAGTCTGTGATCCAGTGATCAACAGCATGAGCATCGATCTGCGCAATTGGAAACCGATGACAAATGTTAACCAAGTCAGCGAGCCTGATCACCCGATCCCGTTAGTCGTCTCTTACGACAGGCATGGGTTACTGAAGATCAATATTCTAACCCGGACCTTCACGGGTATGGTGTAAATGAAAAAGACATGTCCGAAAGAGTTGGAGAATGCGGATCACGACATTATTGAAGATACAGATCATCGTTGTCATCAATGGGTCGATACATTAATTTAATTTAACCAGCGGGAATTTTGTTTTCCAAACTCACCGTGAAAATCCAACTGTATCATGAGCGTGTGTGAACGAACCACTATGAAACAGTGATGATACCAGGTGATCGCCTAAAGGTGATTGTATCCTGTTCCACCAAATGTACCAGTTAAAAACACACGCAAAGGCATGGCAATTGTTCAACTGATAAAATGGAACATACGCTACATGTCAAAACAAGATTGAAACGGAGATCAGATTGGTCACTAATGCTTCAAATATGGAGATCTCCTCCAAATGATCGAGGGAAAAAATACCAGCGCCTTGAGCATGCACTAGTGCGTGGATATGTGCGCTATATAAATATCCAATAATAATAATACATAATAAATGTCTACATAACCCTTTTTGAAAGGTTTACTGAGGGCTTTAATGTTGTAGCCCTGAGTATTCAGTCTTCAAACAAAAATGCCCTTGTAGATTTCAATCCATCAAACTGAAATCTTCTGTATGTTGATATCAACACATTCCACAGTCAACCCATTAGCCTTTGTCATTTCATTTCAATTATTAGTGTCGAAATTCTATCTGTCTGCAAATACAACTTTTCTCACGCTCATGATTTCCTCTGTATTGTTTTGTAACCCATTTGTGGCCCATTATCGGATATTTAAAGCAAATGTCTTCTGAAACGATGGTATTTCTGATCTCCGACCTTTCAGTGTTTCCAAATGTCTGTATGTAAGACTTTGCAATTCAATCATAAAACAGATATGTTCAAGGTTGGTCCAATAACACAATGTAATAACGTGGACTTAACGATAATTATAAAGTTAAATGTGTGAGGTGTAAAATACTCCGATACTTCCCAAGTGAATTCCACTCGTTTTATAAAAATAATAGAATAATTATAAATATAAACAGCAAAATCCACCTTCATTTACACGCCTTATTTCAATTCGAACTACGGCGGAAAGAAACATAACTAGAAGTTATTATTGTGTCATATGCCATCTGTGACAGTGGGTAGCCTAGTGGTTAAAGCGTTCGTCACGCCAAAGTCCCGGGTTTGATTCCCCGCATGGGTACAATGTGTGAAGCCCATTTCTGGTGTTCTCTGCCGTGATGTTGCTGGAATATTGCTAAAAGCGGCATAAAACCTTTCTCACTCTCTCATATGCCCCGCCATATAGCTGGAATATTGCTGAGTGCGGCGTAAAACCTAACTCACTCACTCTCATGTGCCAACTTGTGGCTTGTTTGTATATTAAGGTAAGCTATGGCTGTAACATGCTTAGAGTTTTGTGTAGGAATTCATCAACTGTGTGTGCATTTTTTGCTTTATCTAATCGAGAATCTTTTTCAGGGGTATGATTAAGTAGATAATGTGATATAAAAACCATATAAATCAAAGATTATTTCGTTTCGTGAAAAAGCTTTTCAACTTATATGTCAAGGAAGCATTGTTCTAAACAGAAAACATGAATTAACTTTATCCCAAATTTGAATTCAATAAAAAGGCATGTATGTTTTGTGAAACGGATAACGTGTGTGTACTTGGCATTTGCAAATAATGTAGTAGGAGAAGAGAATATAGATGACAAAAGTATTCATTTTGAAATGTTGTTCCCGTTCCATTTGGCTGTAAATATAATAATATGCGTAAAATTGAACATTTAAAATACCTTCGCACAAACTCGGCATCATTTAATTGTTTCTATATGAAATTCATGCATGCGGATATCATCATCATCAGCAGCAGCAGCTTTGTCACTCTCTTCTTCTCATCATCATCATCATAATCACATCATCTTCTTCTTCCTCTCTTTTTTTATCTTCTATTTCATTCTGCTCTTCTTCTTCGTCTTCAGCATCATCTTCACTTCCTCCTCTTCCTTTGCTACTAACCCGTGAAGTTCCGGGTTAGAATTTATCTTCAGCAACCCATGCTTGTCGTAAGAGGCGACTAACGTGACCGGGTGGTCAGGCTCGCTTGACACATGTCATCGTATCCCAATTGCGTACATCGATGCTCATGCTGTTGATCACTGGATTGTCTGGCCCAAACTCGATTATTTACAGACCGCCGCCATATAGCTGGAATATTGCTGAGTGCGGCGTAAAACTAAACTCACTCTCCCATTTGCTTCTGCTTCCCCTTCGTCTTCTTTTTCTTAATCTTCTACCTCTTCTTCTTCCTCTTCTTCTATCTCTTCTCCTTCGTCGTCTACTTCTACTTTTTATTTTTCATCTCCTACCTCTTCTTCTTCTACTTCATCCTCTGCTGCTTTTTTCGTCTTCAAGCCGCGTACTCCTTTGTCATATACCCCATAGCATATATATAATGTCCATATCTACACAGTTTGTAATTACAGTATTCCAGGGCCTTGTAAAATTCTCTTCCACCTCACGAAAACCCCTATTATTTCCTCGACAGAGACAAAGGGGTAACAGCAAGAGGGCCCCACACTTATTCGGATGAACTTTTTCGGGTCTAAATGTACGATTCTGTTTTTCGTGCAGCACCTCTGATCGTAATAACTGTTATCAGTGAGTTTGTCCATTTTGTCTCTTCCACTGCAGGCGGACAGCATCTCCACAGCTCATTCACATCACATCATTGTGGGAGTCCTCGTGTGTGTTCATCTGAAGACTACTTGCCCACCGCAGACCCTTAAATGCACCTCCGCAATCCCGGGGGTAGAGGCTATGTCACCCGTCTCTCCTTGTTAATGTAATTGGGGCTATGAATGATTACGCCGGCCTTTATTGATGATTTGATGGTCGACTCTTAAATTGAATAATCGCCTTCAAATGGGAATTTGTGCGTCTTCGAATGTGACACTTTTATTTGATTTAATTTCATTTGGAGGGATTTGAGAGATTGGCCCAATTGCTATGGAGGAATTTTAATGAACCAAGGCCCTATTATTTGAAACCGGTCGTAGTAAAACTTCAACTTTATTGATCTATATTTTACAGTAGTCTGTAATGCTATTAAAGTTATATCGAAACGGAGAATCTAGAGAGGCTGATCTTTTGCTGGAAGTTTCGCGTTATATTAAGGCAATTACAAATTTGGGATTCTCGTTTGTGTTCACTTGCCTTGAACAATTCTCAAGTGTCAACGTTAAGCTGATAGTGATTAATTTAAACGATTGTATTTTGATGCGTTTAAAAGTTCCTTGTTAAAAAAACCGATTAGACAATCTAAGTACCCCCATTCAAGAAGTAATATGAAAGTATACTCAGTTTGCACTAATTGCCAACCCGTAAGTGTTTTGATATCTTAGTTGATAAATTAACCACAATTTTATGGTCTGTTTCCATGACGATTGGAGACATCATTCCACGTGAAGATTTCGGGTTAGAATTGTCTCCAGCAGCCCGTGCTTGACTGATGTATGTCTTCGTATCCTGATTGCGTTGATCGATGTTCATGATCTCAACCACTAGGTTGTCGGAATCTAATATAAAGGTGTGCAGTAAATTTAAACACTTTAAGCTATCTCACGTCACGTAACCTGATGAGTGAGTTGAGTTTTACGCCACTTTTAGCAATATTCCAGCAACATCACGGCATGGGACACCAGAAATGGGCTTCACACATTCTACCCATGTGGGGAATCGAACCCGGATCTTCGGCGTGACGAGCAAATGCTTTAACCACTAGGCTTTCCCACCGCCCCCTTAACCTGATGATGATGATGATGATGATGATGATGATGATGATGATGATGATGATGATGATGATGACGACGACGATGATGATGTAGGTCTTATCAATGATCATAGATGATGCATCTGTTACAGGAGACACTTACCTTTTCACCTGGAATAATTCCAAATCATTATTAATTGTAAATGACCAATCATTTGAAGATCACCTCTCCCTGTTTCTCGTGTTGCCATGTAAATGGAAACGTAATACAGTCGTGTATCATTCCCCGTCGTAAGTCGCTTCCGTTGTTGTCGATGTTTGATCATGTTGTAGTCGGTAATATCTCTGATTCTGATTTCAGTCTTTCATCAGCGGGTCGCTTCCCCAGAGCAGTGGAGTGTCGCCCATACAAGTTTGATTGAGTAAAAGACATCATGGAATAGGATTTGCCTTGAGACGTCTGGCCAGGAGAAGGTCACACCAGTTCGATATTGTCATAACCTCCCGCTGACGTTTATTAATATCCCTGCGGGAGACAACTACCGGTGGAGAGAATAATTAGCAGACGGTGATGTCGCGGGTTTGACAATATCTCATGTAGGAGAATGGATCTTTGTCGCTATTTTTGATATTGTTTAACAATAGAGAGAAATGTTGCGAGGCTTCATCAGTACTCCAATATTCTTTGTAACCGGGCGTTTGATTGGCATACACCTAATCAGCGGCTCGTCTTTGAGTCCGCGAACCTGTTGCGATGGGAGTGCGGACGTCGGAGAAAACACCTTTAGAGACATTGACCAATAAGAATGTGTGTATTACTCAGGTCGGACTTCGGGCAATTTGATAACCAAATGAGCATTGTCTCCTGGGAATGGAACCTAAACACAAGGCGTAATATTCTGACTTGCGCCGCAGCAACAAGTTCTTAACTTATGAAATTGTCCTAATATCATTAACAATATCTTCATTTCACTCACACGAATTGTATTAAAGTGCACTCAAAAACAGTCATGACGCCATAAACTTGCTGTTGTTCCCATGGCAATCAAGAGAACTAAAGGCTTGGCAGGGGTTTACTCATTCCACGCCTTATTTGTGATTCAGACTGTCGTTTCGCTCCCAAAAACAACACCTAGTCGTGAGCTCCAATTGCAGGACGTCGGGTACTCTTAACTGACGAATCAAAATATGAAATATTAATTATCCATTAGCGATATCACAGAATACGATGATATTCACATGCTGGGGATATTAGATGAGGTCGACCTTTGCTGCGGACACAGCAAACTGACCAGCTCACAGCATAGGAATAAAGCCGAAACCTACTAAACTAAACGCCCTTTGACTGATTGGGTCTCTGGTCACTGAACTCACCAGAGACTTGGCACTCCGGTTTGATGGCAGGCCTCGGCCCAGTGCCCGAGGTACATAATATCTTGTGTGGCATGTTATGAGACATCATCACTGAATATTTATAGAGGCCCTGCTGGTCGTCTTTCTGTGCACGCTTTGTTATAGTGAAACGTGTGTTCATTTATAATATCTATGTATTGAAAGTATTTAGACATGTCTCTATGCTTGATAACCCATTTACAACAGTGACTTTTGTTTGTTTGTTTGTTGTTTAACGCCGCACAATATTCCAGGTATATGGCTCCGTTCTGTAAATAATATAGTCTGAACCAGACAGTCTAGTAGCGAACCTGATCACCAGATCCCGTCAGTCGCCTCTTACGACAAGCATGGGTTGCTGAAGACCAATTCTAACCCGGATCTTCACGGGTTTACTGCAGTGGTCCTTATGAACTGATGGTATATCTTGTTCAGGCTTTAACTGAGGATGTAGACGGTATTACTGTAGATCCATAGTCATCTGTTGACTGGTAACACCATCGTATTGAGTTCCGTCATCATCAGGTGTTGTTCCTTCATCACGTTTGTGTCTAGATCCGCAATAAGCTGATTGTGTCGAATTCTGTCATCATTAGATGATGTCCTTATCCGTCATCACATGTTTGTGTCTGGATCCGTGATCAGATGATTGTGTCGAGTTCTGTCATCATTAGATGATGTCCTTATCCATCATCACATGTTCGTGTCTGGATCCGTGATCAGCTGATTGTGTCGAGTTCTGTCATCATAAGATGGTGTCCTCTTCCTTCATCACATGTTCGTGTCTAGATCCATCATCTGCTGGTTGTGTCAAATTCTGTCATCATAAGATGATGTCCTTTTCATTCATCACTTGTTTGTGTCTGGGTTTGTATTCAGCTGGTTGTGTCGATTTCTGTTTTCATAACATTGTCTAGAGTGAGTGAGTGAGTTAATATTTAACGTCACATCGGCAATATCTCAACCGAAACGTGACGAAAACAATTTATATAATACAAAAGTGAAAATATTGTCAAGAGTTAAACCTGTCGACAATGGACAGTAAAAATACTAGAGTATCACAGATATTAACATAATCATTGTCTAGATGATGGTGTTTCATTAAACACGTGTCTGACTATGTCCACTCCAAGATTCTAACCTTTGGTAGATTTTTTTCTGTTGTGTCTTATTTAAAACTGTAATGCTATTAACATTTTTTTGAATGGACTCGCCTACTTAAAGTAGCAATAATCTAACTTTTCGCGATTTCTGACTAGAGCAGGGGTGGGACAGGGCAAGTCTCTCCCTGCTCCACTATTCACCAAACTCCCCGTCTATGACAACGAGCAACGTAATGGCTTCGGTACTCACTAGCATCGCTGCCGTTTATTCGATTTTAAAATATCGCCTTACTATACACACTTGAACGGCAAGTGTATGCAGGTTGAGTTGCATTAAACCCTCTTCTCATCTCAGCCAACATGGCGGCAAATAACATCAAACTTCCATTTTGGAGAACACTCTTTGACTCGCGCGGTACTCCAATACCACCATCGAGGGGCCAGAATACTGATTTCAATTAATAGATTTTAAATCCGTCAACCAACACGCTTCCTACCAAAATAGAATTGACAGTTTTTTATTACTAACATGATTTCATGATATCATGTAACATGCATCTGTATAGAGTGTAAATATCACAGAAAGATTGATCACCATTCATAATGAAATAATGTGTCAGACCTCGCAGATGTATTACGCATATACCTTTACATATATGAGTTTGATGCACATATTCCCTCCCTCAGTGTTGGAACCCCACATTGTGTCCCTGCAAACAACCGTAATGACGTAAAGAGACAGCCCACACAATCTTGTCCGCTTGAGGTATGATTGGTGGTTTGTTGTTCAACGCCGCAATCAGCAGTATTCCAGCAGTATTCCAGCTGTATGGCGGCTGTCTGTAAATAATCGAGTTGGGACCAGACAATCCAGTGATCAACAGCAGGAGCATCGATCTACGCAACTGAGATACGATGACATGTGTCAACCAAGTCAGCGAGCCTGACCACCCGATCCCGTTAGTCGCCTCTTACGACAAGCATGGATTGCTGAAGACCAATTCTAACCCTGATCTTCATAGGTAGCTTGAGATATGGGGACACAAGTATTAATACATCAACGTATTAATTGTTGCTTGGAGTCTGAAAATTAACATTTACAACGAAACCCCGTTAATCTCGACGACACCCGAATAAATCTTTTTACATTACCGGACTGGGAAAATTGTCCTTATTTTTAGGTGTCCTGACTGTACGGAAGCGCTGAAGGGACCTGATGAAATAAAATTTATCTTGAGTGCACAAGTTAATATATTTAGCGCACAAGTTAGTTTTCTTGAGCGCACAAGTTAACATCTTGTGGGCACAAGTTAATATCTTGAGCGCACAATTCAGTAACTTGAGCGCACAAGTTAGTATCTTGAGCGCTCAACTTCGTATTTAGCATCTAATGACATTAATGGAACGCACGTTTGCTTGACTGCTGGCTAAAATTTACAAACTTATATATCCTTTTTGGAAGATTTCAGACGATGCAAAGTCGGCGTTAACTATAGGTGTTTATGATGAAACAATGTAAAAGTATGCAAATTTATCATGAATATTGATAATGTTTATGTAAATGTTCATCGTCTTTATGCTTGTCAATACTATTCTTGGTAACTGATTTCACTACTTTATTACATAAAGCAGGCCCAGGTATGTGTAATGTCATAATAAGAATTAAAACATAAACATGAGTAGGAGTTTATTGCGGGTATGAATAGTGGTTTTACTGACTTCTAATATTCTAATATACAACGTATTATGAACACTAGCCTAAAGCTTGGATACGTTATTTTGTGCTACGGGTTTATTATGTATATATAGTATCACATGACCATGAAAAATGTAAACACTGAGTGTTATACTTAATTATAAAACTCATGTCTGATGTGTTCGAAGTATTCCACTTTCAGGGAACTATAGTCTGTAGTTTTGGTTTGCATGTATCAGCAACTGTTTCCTAACGTAGGTACAATGGCAGTTTAACTCTGTACAATATCATATAAAACCCGCCTGATTTATTTGAGTCATTAGTATGTGCACGTATAGCACATATACTGACTTTAGTTCTTACTAAAATACCGTGTTCCTCGTTTTACTTCCTCCGTTTCAATCCCTTATGAATACGTATGTGTGTTGTAGTTTATTTAACATGTTTTAACAACACAGGAAGTTGAAGAATAAACACGTCGATGAAGACTGTGTCTTGAGCGAAATTCAACACCATCCGGGTCCAACACTCTAAGCAACGACCGTACAGTATCCTGTTTCACGATTAAACCACATTGGATACATTTTTTATGCATCCAACGATAACCATGTCTTTGTCCAGATCGTCGAAGTTGACCGCAATAAAGTCTGTAACATCAGCGGGCCGGTGGGGTAACCTCGTGGTTAAAGCGTCCGCTCGTCACGCCGAAGACCTGGGTTCGATTCCCCCACATGGGTACAATGTGTGAAGCCCATTTCTAGTGTCCCCCGCCGTGATATTGCTGGATTATTGCTAAAAGCGGCGTAAACCGTACTCACTCACTCACTGTAACATCAGCAAATCTGGTATCTGGTGCGAAAGAGGGGCATACACCTCAGAATACGCTTCAAATGGCGTACTATACTATACCATGATTTTTGACAAGAAGATGTGTTATGTGTTTGTATTGGAACCAAAGACCGAAATAAGCATGAATCAGCTCGCGTTTCCGCTCCTCCGTTGCTTCGACATGAACTGCTTATGAAGTAGTGTATCTCAAGATACTAAGTTGAGCGCTCAACATACTAACGTGTGCGCTCAAGATACTACCTTGTGCGCTCAATATATTAACTCGTGCGCTCAAGATAAATTTTATTTCATCAGGTCCCATCAGCGCTTCCGTATGACTGACATGTTCTTACTCTAACTTACTTAATATCACTTACATGTAATAGTTATTGGTTATTTAGCTCTTAGTTCCAAACACAACGTAGGGGTGGTATCCGAATGAACACATTTTCATTGTCTTTGAGTCAGTCGTTTGTATTCAAAGTCGTAATTCTTCAGCTTTAGGTGAACTCTCTGTTGTAGCACGCCATAAGCCTGGAAACTTACCTACAAAGAGTGAGTGAGTGAGTGAGTACTGTTTTACGCTGCTTTTAGCAATGTTCCAGCAATAACACGGCATGGCCCAGAAATGGCCTTCGCACATTGTACCCATGTGGGGAATTGAACCCGGGTCTTCAGCGTGACGAGCGGACGCTTTGACAACTCGGCTAACCTACCGCCCCTACCCACAAAGAGGTTAGGAGTTGAACGTCTCGCTCAAAGCTATTGCGTTTCCAAAGCGACGTGCATGCACGTGTTCACGTGCGGGTTTGTGTCTGTTGTTTGCTTGTGCCAGTCCGGAGATGTGCCGGTTTAAGTCCAAGCCCACGCGTCATGAGATGCTTCCTCTTGGTAGCCGACGTGTTTTATTAATTTAATACCGTGTGCCAAGAAGAGTAAAAACAACCATCTTTTGATGTCTGTTGGTGTGGCGTGACTGGGGATCGAACTGCCGACGTGCGCTCTCCGTGCAGACACTGTGTCCACTAGCCCACAGAAGCTGCATATCTACAATGCACAACACTGTGTAACACATGTGTTCTTGGGGATCCGCCATTCAGGCTGTATGTAGGGGTGATTTCAGTAGGGGTAAAAGGGTGTCACTGTACATGTAGCATAAGAGAAACACTGTTAGTCAGGACACCCCGTAATAAGGACAACTACTGGGGAATGTTTTTTACTGGGAGGGGCATTATTAGCTAGCCATTATTTGAGTGAGTGAGTGAGTGAGTGAGCGAGTGAGTGAGTGAGAGTGATTGGTGATGGGTGGGTGAGTGAGTGAGTGAATGAATGAATGAGGAGGATGATGAGTGAGTGAGTGAATGATTGAGTGAGTGAGTGAGTGAGTGAGTGGGTGAGTGAGTGGGAGTGGGTGATGTGGAACTGAGGTTTCAAATGTTAAATCTTCACCCATCGATTATTCCGTCGCCCACCAGTGTTAGTACTTGCATATTCCAACAGATCTCAGTTTCTTGAAAAACAATCTGAAGTAAAGGGTTGTTCACAAACTGAGTGGATTATGAATACAATATCCATATCAGTCTGTTGAATGGCCCGGTGTTGTTTTTTTAAATTCCCCGACAGAGAAAATGGATATTAGCAAGAAAACTATTCATATTCTGTGAGTAGAGCGGACACTTTCTGGACATCAATTTACATTTTTCAACTTTTCAGGTTTCGTCGCTCATTTTCCGTGAATGTATTCAACAATTCGCACCAAATGTAACATGTTACAACACAGGGGATATTCTGATGTTAGTGTACCTGTGAAATGTATGAATAACACCGTGTCTCCCGTTGTCTCTATGCATTTATCATATGCTTCGAGAGTGGGGTGAAATTGAGAACCTCAAACAAGACTAGAGAAAACCTACAAGAGTACTCTGGGGGCGCTGGGGTAGCTTAGTGGTTAAAGCGTTCGCTCGTCACGCCTAAGACCCGGGTTCGATTCCCCATATAGGCACAATGTGTGAAGCCGATTCCGGGCGTTCCCCGCAATGATATGGCTGGAATATTGCTAAGGGCGGCGAAAAACCATACTCACTCACTCACTCATTACAAGAGTACTCGCAGCTGTCTGCGGCTGCTTTGTGTCAAACAGATGCACGTACATGTATCATGTGTCACCATTCGCATTGTCACGTAAGCTGCTGGAATGTTCGTCACATGGCCATTCGTCACCATTCGCCCCTTTCCGTAACCATTCGGAATGTCCCGGAATTACACAAGTTTGATGACGAATGGGCTTCGGATGGCCATTCAGCTGCTTTCAGAACAGAACACGTTGGTCACGAAGGATGTGGCATGTATTCCGCAGCTTCGTAATCTGATATAATATTCTCTGGCAAGGTGTTGTAGCTTCGCAAGCAGTAGATAGCTTAAATTATGCTGCTATCAACAAAATCACCCTGCCACAACTGGCTACCAAGGAAGATATTAACGAGGTCCCCCGTGTTTGTTTGTTTGTTTGTTGTTTTACGCCGCACTCAGCAAACTTCCAGCTATATGGTGGCGGTCTGTAAATAATCGAGTCTGCACCAGACAATTCAGTGATCAACAGCATGAGCATCGATCTGCGCAATTGGGATACGATGACGTGTGTCAGCCAAGTCAGCGAGCCTGACCACCCGATCCCCGTAGTCGACAATTACGGGAAACATGGGCTGCTTAAGACCAATTCTAATCCGGATCATCGGGGGTAGCTAGAGATATGGAGACACAAGTTGTTGCTTGGAGTCTGAAGATTAACAGTTACACCGAAATCCCGTTATTGCGGACAACACCCAAATAAATATTTTTAAATTGCCGGATTGGGATAATGACAAACATGGTTTCCTGAAAACCAATTCTAACCTGGATCTTCATGGGTAATCTCCCGTATGTATGATGACGAAGGGAAAGGGAAATATATGCTTCAAAACCCCCGAAACGAGTTGCCTAAAAACAAGGAGAATCACAAACAAGGAGAACCGAAGGAAGTGAAAAACTGGTCTGCTGCAATGTTAAATGAGGCTACAGGAGGTTTGTCAGCACGCCCAGTGTTTGATCTACAACGTTCTAATAACTCATCCGGAGTTTAGTTTATAATGCACAACACGAGTCCGCAACATCTAAACAAACACACTGATGATATTGCCTCTTAACGTTCGCCTGTATAGCTACAGGGCTAAGTATACCGTTCCTCGACAAACGGCCTTGTATGACAACGTCCTTCCAGAATGATGACAATAAAAAAATATTAAAATGAGCTTTTAAATGTCGAAAGTCAAACGAAACAGGTGTAGATTATCCATTTAGAAAACAATTAAAGATTTTTGTTAGGGTTATATTTATGAGTTGCTCGTTAAACCTCCGAGATAACGTTGATGAGGTATAAACTTCAGTCTTGGTTTCGTCACAGATTGGCATGTATGGCTGTGATGTCTAAATATATGTCACTTTGGGTATCATTTCTTTCACATTTCCAATTTATTGATCCGTTGACAGCGTTTATTACTGCAAAACACAGGCGGGACATTTTCCATAATTCAATACTGGCCAACTTGGGGAAACATTTTTGTTCCTATGTATTCCTAAGCCAAGCTCAAACTATTCCCTATAAATACCAATGACCGTTTGAACATCAGTTTACACGATAATATATAATTACATTTTACTAGGTGAAGTATGAGTGTTCGACATTCAAGTTGAGGAAACGAGTTACGCCCCTTAGCTGCCAGGATCTAAATCCCAGGTTCGCTCCGATTATGGTCCTTGATCGTATCCATGAGTTTCATGATGAGAAAGGAAAACGTCTAAATATTGTCGTGATGGTGGGGTAGCCGAAGTCACACTGGTGTATAATACTGACACGGGACACAACCGTATGCCATGCTTGACGAATGTGCAATACTGAAACGGTACGCCATGTTTGACGTGTGTACAATGCTGAAACCGTACACCATGTTTGACGTGTGTACAATGCTGAAACCGTACGCCATGTTTGACGTGTGTACAATGCTGAAAAGGTACGCCATGTGTAGCGAGTGTACAATACTGAAAAGGTACACCATGTGTGGCGAGTGTACAATACTGGAAGGGTACACCATGTGTGGCGAGTGTACAATACTGGAAGGGTACACCATGTGTAGCGAGTGTACAATACTGAAAGGGTACACCATGTGTAGCAAGTGTACAATACTGAAGGGTACACCATGTGTAGCAAGTGTACAATGCTGGAAGGGTACACCATGTGTAGCAAGTGTACAATACTGGAAGGGTACACCATGTGTAGCGAGTGTACAATACTGAAAGGGTACACCATGTGTAGCAAGTGTACAATACTGAAAGGGTACACCATGTGTAGCAAGTGTACAATACTGAAAGGGTACACCATGTGTAGCAAGTGTACAATACTGAAAGGGTACACCATGTGTAGCAAGTGTACAATACTGGAAAGGGTATGTGTAGCAAGTGTACAATACTGAAAGGGTACGCCATGTGTAGCAAGTGTACAATGCTGGAAGGGTACACCATGTGTAGCAAGTGTACAATGCTGGAAGGGTACACCATGTGTAGCAAGTGTACAATGCTGGAAGGGTACACCATGTGTAGCAAGTGTACAATACTGAAAGGGTACACCATGTGTAGCAAGTGTATAATGCTGGAAGGGTACACCATGTGTAGCAAGTGTACAATACTGGAAGGGTACACCATGTGTAGCAAGTGTACAATACTGGAAGGGTACACCATGTGTAGCAAGTGTACAATGCTGGGAGGGTAAAGAGTGTACAATACTGGAAGGGTACGCCATGTGTAGCAAGTGTACAATACTGAAAGGGTACACCATGTGTAGCAAGTGTACAATACTGAAAGGGTACACCATGTGTAGCAAGTGTACAATACTGAAAGGGTACACCATGTGTAGCAAGTGTACAATGCTGGAAGGGTACACCATGTGTAGCAAGTGTACAATACTGAAAGGGTACACCATGTGTAGCAAGTGTACAATACTGGAAGGGTACACCATGTGTAGCAAGTGTACAATACTGGAAGGGTACACCATGTGTAGCGAGTGTACAATACTGGAAGGGTACACCATGTGTAGCAAGTGTACAATGCTGGAAGGGTACACCATGTGTAGCAAGTGTACAATACTGAAAGGGTACACCATGTGTAGCAAGTGTACAATACTGGAAGGGTACACCATGTGTAGCAAGTGTACAATACTGGAAGGGTACGCCATGTGTAGCAAATGTACAATACTGGAAGGGTACACCATGTGTAGCGAGCGTGCAATACTGAAAGGGTACACCATGTGTAGCAAGTGTACAATGCTGGAAGGGTACACCATGCGTAGCAAGTGTACAATACTGAAAAGGTACGCCATGTGTAGCAAGTGTACAATACTGAAAGGGTACACCATGTGTAGCGAGCGTGCAATACTGAAAGGGTAAGCCCACTCTTCCACCCAATCCGTGTCTGGTGTTTGAGCAGTGCACGATGATCTAATGT
Source organism: Haliotis rubra (assembly GCF_003918875.1). NCBI lineage: Eukaryota > Metazoa > Mollusca > Gastropoda > Lepetellida > Haliotidae > Haliotis > Haliotis rubra. The sequence continues at coordinate 5,083,541 of NW_025766968.1, read as the reverse complement.
TGAAGAAAGAAGCCGCGGATCCCTATTTCAAATTACAATTACCAGGTTGTCATGTTTGGCCAAGTTTAATAAGAAAACGTATGAACCCAACTGCTCTTATTTTGCATTGATAACCGGAAGTCACGCGCCGACCTGAGGCGTGAAATGTCTATAGCCTTCTGTCCATTTTACTTCAAGAATATAATCTTTCTCACCGAGATTCGCTTTAAATGTAAACTGACTGAAAATATTTTCCCCGCTCTTCCTACACAATTGACAGCCTTGAAAAAAACAACGTTTGTCATTGAAATGCATAGTGTGATCTGGATCCAATTTACATTTTACATTTAGATTTACTGCCATTTTTGCAATCGACAAGCACGACAATCAATTTGCAAAAGGAAAAGCTAACTGTGCTTAATAAAACCAAGGTGTTTATGTGCAAATCTCAGTACGGTTTTGCAGATTGGTTGGGTTAATATGTTTTAAATCCTACCAAGATGTTACAGCATTACAAAACACACATACGAGGTAAAGACGTTCCTTCCTCTGGGAAACGAATGAATACATAGTGTGCCGTGTTCTTTTTTATAAATAACTGCAAGTATAATTTTCAAAACTATAAAATGAATAAGATATATATTCTTCTTCCAGTTTAAGAAAGTGTAATTACATTGAAAGGGAAAAGTGAAATTTTCAGGAAACATGAGGTCCACTTTTTGATTCCTGAACCAGAGGTCGACTGCTGACAACGGCATCGCGAAACAAATACCATATATGAAAATAGAAACTGACAATTTGTACAATCTCTCTTCGGTCGTGATAGTGTTTGCTTGAGATAATTAGCTGTGTGATCAATGCTGTGTGTCGCGGGGGGTCGACAGTCGCTCGCTGAGGGGACAAGCCAACTCTGACATTGGACATACTCACATCGAAATATTGATTAAATTAGCAGAAAGAGGTGGGAAAGCCTTGTCGACATCGGAATTGTTTTAAGAGCCCTAACAAACGGCGGAGTTGGCATGGAAGAGATTAATGGGAAAAGTCATTCGGTTGTTGAGCGTTTTCCTTAACTATGGCAGCGTCGGTACGAGCCGGAACATCATCAGCCACGACAAGCTTTCAGCTGAATCGCGTACAACTTCGGAATACAGACGCTGTGATAAATGAGTTTTCGCAATATTTGCACCAGGAAACATATTTATTACGACTGCCAGGCAGTTAGTTGAGTGCAAATATTATCCACTGGAAAAAAGAAGAAGTCTTTGAAGATAAGATGTGAAATGATGCTAGTTTAGACACGATTCACGCAGTTTGTGCTCCAACACTTCATGTCGAGTCAAATATATGATTTTCCCATTTGCAGTGATAAATTGTAATTCGTTCTTTTAGCCATTTATTTCCGTTCGTGATTGAAAGAAAACGATGTAATAGTAGTAGCAGCAGTAATCGTTGGAGTAGTACAGGTAGTAGTAGTAGTAACAGTAGTAATAACGATTGTAGTAGTGGTGGTAGTAGTAGTAGCAGTAGTAGTAGTAGTAGTAGTAGTAGTAGTAGTAGTAGTAGTAGTAGTAGTAGTATGTGTGGCAGTACCTAGTAGTAGTAGTAGCAGCAGTAGTAGAAGATGATGATGAGATGGAAAGCCGGTATTCCGATGTTTCTGTCTCCGATGTCTTGGGTATACTCTGTCCAGACCGACTGTACGTTCTATGCATGCGTATGCATTATTATCTATAATTCTATATTGCATGCATATCTAGCCTGGTTTATGTATATGTAGTCTACTTTTGATCCATATCTAGTCAACATCAAGTCAATGTTCAGTCTACGATTTATCCTTATCTATCTATCCATCCATCCATTCTTCCGCCAGTCCGTCCGTCAAACCATCCCTCCATCCATCTATCAATCCATCTATCTATCAATCTATCTATCCATCTATCTAATTCCGTCTACAGTCTATCTAAAATGTCTATTCTGCGTTATAACCATGTCTAGTTTCCCTTATGTCAAAGTCTAGTATGTTCTCTTCTCGCTATCTATTAAAACACTACGCCAACACAATACAAGGGATACGCTTGAATCTCACAAAGAACGAAATTAACTAAACAACATATCTATTGTAAGCCAGTAGGCAACCAGGGGACTGTGATCTTTGGGGACATTGACATACCTGTGGTATATACAGTGACACGGTACTTGCAGAACAAGCACTATGAACATAAAGCCAATCATCAATATATGAGCATTACACAAGTGAAGGGTACCCTTTTCTATGAAAGAGTAGTGTATGTCATGGGCTCCCTCCTCCACGCCTATCCCCAACCCCCATGTCGTGGACGGCCTGAGACGCCAGCAACACGAGATATGATTCAAAGAATCCACGATATGGTGATCAGTACATTCCATTATAGCAGAAACATTGACAATCTGGTTCTGTTTGAAGCTGATCCAGGATGGTTCTTGCAACGAGATGTGACAACAGCAGTTAGAACAGTGGAATCATTTGACATCTCCACCACCACATTACATTATACACAGCCAAAAGAAGGATTTCCAAGAAACCGTTATAAATTCCCTTAAAAATGTAGGCAAAAGTGAATCGATATGCAAGGGTATTATATTGAAAAATAAATGGTAACAAAAGACCTTTTAGATCAGGCTCAGGACATATCAACCACTCCTCTTACTGTCTCTATGGCATTACCATTTAGAGTTATACACTTCAACACAGAGATAAGCTGCACAGACACATCAAAGACACCAACCACCCCCTCACCCAACTCGGCTTTAGGAAAGAGCAACTTTCGGCCAGTTTACCAAGCACACGCCGTAATTGTAAAGACTAGTTAGGACGTGTCAGTAGTTGGCTACGTCTTCAGAAACAGGTTATTTTGACAGCCCGAGGCTGTAGAGCGTCATTTGCTTGACTAACGCCCTCATCTGTAACGCAAGACAGCTACTCTGAGTGGTGCACGACGTCGTGGTGGATGGTGCATTATGACGTTACTTGTGGTGGACGACGTCAGGAAGTTGTAGGGAAGTATGGTGTGAAAGAGGGCAACTTTCGCCGTCTGGCTGACGGCTGGGCTCTAATTGTCGTACACTGGCAGTACATTAAAGCAAAAAGGGGGAGCGCCCGACCCCCCTCACGCCTCGCCAACGGTGTCTTGGAATCAGACTGCGCGGGATCAATAAGCCAATCACAGATCAGATCACTTTTCCGTTCGATCTGTCTGAACCAGAAGTGACAACGGAAAAGCCTGCACCCGATCTGGGAGATTTGGTGATTGAATTTCGAGTGGGTGATTAAGCGTGAAGTCGAGCCGATAATATCCCGAATACCAGCGTGGCGAAGGTGAGCGGGTTATTTAACTCCGGATCGTATCAGAAAGACGTGATTGCCGCTGCTACCTGAGGGTTGGAGATTCGCGCGACAGCGTTACGGAGGGACGGCGAAGTCGTTGGGAGGGGGTCGTTGATGCTGCACTCTCACTGGCGTCATAAACCCCGACTGTAAATGTTAGCGGTCCATACTCGACTGAATTACAAGTTATTAATGGATTATAAAGTGACAGTGTAATGATTTGTCATCGCGGCTAGTGGAAATTAACTCGTCTGGTGAGTTTGGTCTGAGGAGTATATCAACAATAACAGTAAATTTATCGGAATACTGTCATAGAGTTGATAGCCGTTAACACTGCTACCTCCCGCTGTTTCGAGTCAGGTTCCATGTTGTACTCGGGATGTTTACCCAACCATGGTGTGATAGAAAATATATTGAGAAGAAATTAATTGAACATATCCATCCAGCTCATAAAACACTGTACGGGGTCCGCGCATAAAACAATGTGGAGAATTGTCATGTGTAAGGCGCACTGGAAGAAGACAGTCGTAACCTGTCCAGACTACAAAATTGTTTTCTGAAAATGACGTTTTTCCGACAATTCATTACATATAGACTATATGACTTTCCAAACATGTACATTTCGACATGGGACTACAATACCCATATTTGGTATATATTAAGTAACGAATGTGGATTGGATGTGACCACCTTTTGGGGCCAGTTTTCCTTCATGGCTAGACTAAAGCATAGTCTCTGACTATATATAATTTTTATAGAAACAAATGTTTAGTTTTAAACTGAAAAGGAGCCCCAGTGAGATAGGAGATTCATAATCTGAACCTGAGGAAATCTAGACTTGCTTCAGTTAGGGCGCTAGCATTGCAGAGCGGGCAAATAATGCGGTTCAGTGCAGTGTGCGAAGTAGTTTCCAGATTTTGCTGGCCAGTCGTGCTACCTATGCCTGAAGGTTACTTGCCCACAAAATAATTCACTAGTCCGAACTTTGAATGTAGAAATTAAGCAAAAGATCGCAAAATTAGATGAATATCATATTGTCGGCATGACACGGGTTTCATCATTAAGCTGCTAACATGATGAGCATTTTTATCAGACTTAACAAGTCAGAAAGAGTGATATATTTTCAAAATGACCCCATGAAAATTCACTGGCCAGTCGGGCCAATAATGACTGTGGAGATTTACTTCACCGACTGGATTTTTACTAACCGCGGGCTAGCGGGCCAGTGGCTATTTCGCACAATGGTTCAGTGCCTGTGAGACATTGTGACCCGTGATGTCGGCGGATCCTGGTCGTTTTAGACCCGTGAAGATCCGGGTTAGAACTGCTTCAGTAGCCCATGCTTGTCGTAAGAGGCAACTAACGGTATCGGGTGGTCAGGCTCACTGACTTGGTTGACACATGTCATCGTATCCCAATTGCGTAGATCGATGCTCATGATGTTGATCACTGGTTTGTCTTGTCCAGATTCAATTATTTACAGACCGCCACCATGTAGCTGGAATATTGCCGAGTACGGCTTTAAACAAACAAACCCGCCAACCTGGTCGTTTTATGAACTTCGGTTTGTCCGGCCATCATCTGAAAGGACATTTTGTACCTGTACTGAAACATACCAACGCCAATTCTCCGTTACAAAGGAGGACTGAGGTCATACGAATGAGGGAAAATTCATTTGTTCTTAAAACACACGTTCCATGGACTTGTCGTACTAAAAGTGGCGTCGCGGGAGCAAGGATTGTCAGACTACACGATTAAAAATATTTTGCAAAAATGCAGCTCCCATCTCTTCACTTACTCACTCACTCACTCACTCATCCACGTGAGCATGCGCAATGGTCCGTACGATGTGGCACAACCAGCTGCAGGCCACATATTGTTAGAAGCAATCCTCATTCCAGTCGACTGCTTGGGTTACCGACGACGACCTCTGACCCGGAAGTCGCATGTCACTCAATAGCAGTCTATATTTGCGGTAGAAGTGCACCTTAAAGAAAAATCTTCAAAGATTTCCAATCATTGACAAATAAATATCAAACTTCATCAGTAAACTGTTAATTGGCATTTTTGTCCCTTATCAAGAGGGTCCAAGATATGGAAGCCGTTCTTGCTCTTTGAAAGAGTTATCTTAATCGTACGTCACCGTCTCTTTCCGGCAGTTCTCGTAGCGCGTGGCATCTCCCGCCCAATCTCTCTCACCGTTATCCACGTCAAGGGGTTATTATCAGCTGGATATTTGCATGGAAATGGGAAAACTATGAAGGAAAGTGATACAGGCTTTATCACACGATCACTCGATTACTTGGTAGTTCCACAGTACTCCTGTTGCGATATCGTTCAATAAGAGCTGATAGGATATTCAATCTACAGTGAAATTGCCGCAATGAATAGAATCCAGCCTCCGAGACAATCACCGCCTCAAACAACGAGTTTAGCACGAGTGATAAACCATTGTCAGTCAGTACAAATTCTTTATACTGGAGCATGGCCTGCTATACCACAGGGAACTGCCCACTTCCTCTTTAAGATTCTGCCCATGTAGCCCGTGCCCCATGTTGGGAGGTCTGATAGGTTCGGGCTAGGAGAAGGTTGTGCAGACGCACACGGGCGGAATGGCAATGATGGGTAATTGAGATAACAACCGACTTCATTAAAAAGTTAAAATGTGTAGCCGTCAAGTTTGTAATACAGGCGAGAGAGAAAACCTTGCGACTGAGAATTGACTGCGACTGTTAATCACCAATTTCGATATAACGTTTAATAGGGCGTTTTTGATGGAGTTTTTATTTCCGATTTACTGTTGGTACATTTAATGATTGTTGTGAACACATCGTGTGGAACAGTGATGAATAATGTAGATCAAATGCTAAGTGAATTTTTTTCTAAATAGGCATTTTAACAATATTGATCGCGGAAACATTTTATTGATTCAATTAAATAGATTATACACGTAAATAACTTGTGCCTTTGCTTTTTGTCGCTACACAGTAATTCACATTAGTACTTCACTGGTTTGTATGAGGATTTATATGTTAGGTTACTGAACGAACTTATTTACTTGTCAGTGAAGTAACGGTAGTTCTGAATGGTGTTTTTGTCTGGGTTTTTATGTGATTTTTGGGTGACGTGGCTATGATACTGTGTAGTGTTTACTTCAAACATATAGGGATAACAAGATGTGAGCCCCGAGGTCTTTGAGTACGGTGTGTTGCGCAGTAGGAATATAGGATTCGACTCTCAATTCACTGAAAACACGGATGATCGACGACTTCATATTTTATGTTGTCAGTTTGTTACTTTGTTAAAAGCTTCTCATCGTACCCGTCCATGTGGGTCGTTGATTATAACATCAATCACTGGATTGTCTGGTCCAGATTCGATTATTTTCAAACCCCCTTTTTATAGTTGGAATATTGTCAGAGCGACCTTAAACAGCAAAGAGACAATACTAGTAAATGGAAATGTCATATTGGCATACTGTTTATAGGATTCGTTTGTTGTTAAAGGCAAGTAGTTGTAATACGATGACGTCAATGATACCATAGTGCCTGACCACGTGGCCCATCATGCCGACTGTTTAAGCAGTCATGTTGCCGGGACCCTATATTCTTACCAGGAATCCCGGCGGGCCCCGATGGTAAAGTTAATATCCTTTAAAAGCATATAAAATGTATTTCCCGACGCTTCCCATTCAGAGGAAAAAATGTCCTTTGGGCATTGCGATCATAGAAGTTTAACATCAAGAGCCTTGGACTGCTTGGCCTACCCTGCTCCGCCTGTCACACATCCATATCCCAACTTGCCTCACCCTGTTCCGCCTGTCACACATCCATATCCCAACTTGCCTCACCCTGCTCCGCCTGTCACACATCCATATCCCAGCTTGCCTCACCCTGCTCCGCCTGTCACACATCCATATCCCAGCTTGCCTCACCCTGTTCCGCCTGTCACACATCCATATCCCAACTTGCCTCACCCTGCTCCGCCTGTCACACATCCATATCCCAACTTGCCTCACCCTGCTCCGCCTGTCACACATCCATATCCCACACAAGCTTGCCTCACCCTGCTCCGCCTGTCACACATCCATATCCCAGCTTGCCTCACCCTGCTCCGCCTGTCACACATCCATATCCCAGCTTGCCTCACCCTGTTCCGCCTGTCACACATCCATATCCCAGCTTGCCTCACCCTGCTCCGCCTGTCACACATCCATATCCCAACTTGCCTCACCCTGCTCCGCCTGTCACACATCCATATCCCAACTTGCCTCACCCTGCTCCGCCTGTCACACATCCATATCCCAACTTGCCTCACCCTGCTCCGCCTGTCACACATCCATATCCCAACTTGCCTCACCCTGCTCCGCCTGTCACACATCCATATCCCAGCTTGCCTCACCCTGCTCCGCCTGTCACACATCCATATCCCAGCTTGCCTCACCCTGCTCCGCCTGTCACACATCCATATCCCAGCTTGCCTCACCCTGCTCCGCCTGTCACACATCCATATCCCAGCTTGCCTCACCCTGCTCCGCCTGTCACACATCCATATCCCAACTTGCCTCACCCTGCTCCGCCTGTCACACATCCATATCCCAGCTTGCCTCACACATCCATATCCCCTGCTCCGCCTGTCACACACATCCATATCCCAGCTTGCCTCACCCTGCTCCGCCTGTCACACATCCATATCCCAACTTGCCTCACCCTGCTCCGCCTGTCACACATCCATATCCCAACTTGCCTCACCCTGCTCCGCCTGTCACACATCCATATATCCCTGCCGCCTGTCTCACATCCATATCCCAGCTTGCCTCTCACCCTGCTCCGCCTGTCACACATCCATATCCCAGCTTGCCTCACCCTGCTCCCGCCTGTCACACATCCATATCCCAACTTGCCTCACATCCTGCTCCGCCTGCCTGTCACATCCATATCCTGCTTCCGCCTGTCACTTGCCTCACCCTCACCCTGCTCCGCCTGTCACACATCCATATCCCACCCTGCTCCGCCTGCACATCCATATCCCAGCTTGCCTCACCCTGCTCCGCCTGTCACACATCCATATCCCAGCTTGCCTCACCCTGCTCCGCCTGTCACACATCCATATCCCAGCTTGTCTCTCATCCATATCCCAGCTTGCCTCACCCTGCTCTGCTCCGCCTGTCACACATCCATATCCCAACTTGCCTCACCCTGCTCCCGCCTGTCACACATCCATATCCCAGCTTGCCTCACCCTGCTCCGCCTGTCACACATCCATATCCCAGCTTGCCTCACCCTGCTCCGCCTGTCACACATCCATATCCCAGCTTGCCTCACCCTGCTCCGCCTGTCACACATCCATATCCCAGCTTGCCTCACCCTGCTCCGCCTGTCACACATCCATATCCCAGCTTGCCTCACCCTGCTCCGCCTGTCACACATCCATATCCCAACTTGCCTCACCCTGCTCCGCCTGTCACACATCCATATCCCAGCTTGCCTCACAACCGATGAATTCAAATAAAAGCGCCCTAATATAAAGTATACACTAAGGAGGTGAGGTGACTTGACATAGGGTTGCCCTTTCAAATTATTACGTTCATACACGGTTATATATGGCTAGTCGCCCAGACTTATAGTGCTAGCCAACTGAGAGAGAATGCTGGATACTACCTTTGATACCTCTCTCTCATGCCAACTCAGAGTTGGTCCGCTGTTTCATCCGCTGTAGTGAACTGAGAGAGAATGCTGCATACTACCATTGATACCTCTCTCTCATGCCAACTCAGAGTTGGTCCGCTGTTTCATCCGCTGTAGTGAACTGAGAGAGAATGCTGCATACTACCATTGATACCTCTCTCTCATGCCAACTCAGAGTTGGTCCGCTGTTTCATCCGCTGTAGCTGAACGCCTGGTTCACCTTAACGTTTCTGGTGTCCCCCGCCGTGATATTGCCGAACTATTGCTAAAAGCGGCGTAAAATCTATCTTACTCACTCAATCAATCAATCAATCAATCAATCAATCAATCAATCAATCAAACCAATCAATAAGCCAACCAATCAATCAATCAATAAGTAAACCAATCAATCAATAAGCCAACCAATCAATCAATAAGCCAACCAATCAACCAATAAGTCAATTAACCAATAAGTCAATTGGGGTGGAGGGATAGCCTAGTGGTTAAAGCGTTCGCTCGTCATGCTTAAAAGACCCGGTCGATTCCCCACATGGGTACAATGTGTGGAATATGGCTAAAAGCGGCGTAAAACTAAAACTCACTCACTCAATAAGTCAATAAGCCAGTCATTCACTCAATACAATTTGAAGAGATATACATGATGCCAATCTCTTGATTGTTACGTCACTCGATTATTCAATAGACCGTTATCATATAATGTGTTTATATGCTTTGTGCGGCAACAAACAAACACAGACTCTCAGAAAATATGACAAGCGGGACTGATCTGTTTTAATGCTGTGTAGGGACGGGTTCGCAGCAGTGAAAGCAATAGATGACTTCTCGTTGTCTGACAGAGGCAGTAACACTCTACTTGACAATAAGTGCAATTCACCTGTAATTCACTGATATTATCCGTCAGAGATTCCTCGAGCCACAGAGAGGACTTTATCACTCTGTTGCAGTAATTGATCAAATCCAATGCAACTATATGAGAGTTTTTCTTAATCCAAGGTCACGGCAAGAAGGAACACTCTTGAACTGACCGCTTTCAATTTCAACTTCTTCTAATTCTTCCTTAATCCAACGATTACGAAGCTCGTAAATCTTAATCTACCCTGTGATTCCTGTAGCGGCGTTCTGGACGCGGCCATGGGAGGTGGCTCTCCGCTCGGGAGGGTAATTTAATGGAAATAGGATCTAACACTCAATCGATCTCACTTTGGTTTTTGCGAAAAAATGCCTCCATGCACATTGGAATTTTAAACGCTTAGATCCCTTTTCGGAGTCCGACGAGCTTGTGTACGTGACCCAACTGTGGAATGCGTGTCACAGTGTACTCACAGTCACACCACCGGGACTGAAATAGATGCCATGTACATTTCAGGTGTGAACTTTTTTCATTTATGTACTAAGTTTCTTTTTAAACTAAATTTCCTAATTTTACGTCCGTCAAGACCTTTGTGGTTGCTTGGCGTTAACGTCCCAATCACCTTCGAATTATGTGACGTGAAAAACCCTTGGAGTACGGTTTTATAACTGTAGAATCCTAAAAATAAACGTGTTGAAGTTTGCTCAGTTTAATTTCACATCTCATTTTTAAACGTAATGCGTGGCTCTAAGTTACCAGATATTACAGTGGAGAAAAGTTGCGTCCCTTAGTGAGTGGGCGACTTTAGTTTTACGCCGCTTTTAGCAATATTCCAGCAATATCACGGCGGGGGACACCAGAAATGGGATCCACACTTTGTACCCATGTGGGGAATCGAACCCGGGTGTTCGGCGTGACGAGCAAACGCTTTAACCACTTGGCTACCTCACAGCCCCTGCGTCCCTAAACCGTACCAGAAACATATTTTCGTGGGTTCGAATCCCGATTACAGAGAGGAAACTGATTCAATGATTATTAAAATCCATGTTACCATATGTGAATTGTTCTTAATCCAAGGTCGGGGCAAAAGCGAACCCTCTTGAACTGACCGATTTCACTTTCAACTGTTTCAAATTCTAAAGCCCTAATTATGTTTCTAGTTTGCAGCACGCCCATGCTGGTGATGCGTGTGGATTTCATAAAGTGGTAAACGGTTGAGACCTGTATAACTTCATGCTTTCCTCAGACCTCTGACTAGAGTTCACCCAATCAAGTGATATACAAGTCCGTTGAAATACAACACCCTATCCTATCGTCACCATATTCAAGTACATGTATTTTAAGAACGAATTAGTCTGAGCGAATAAAACGTTTAATAGCAAAATAATCGTTTATTAATGACACCTTCAAACCGACACCATCAGTAACCTTTAATGGTTGTGGTCTTCAGCCTGATTTTCTAAAAAGTAAAACGAGTTAGAAAACGAGTTGAAATATAATATACATGTATACACATGGGCATTAATCAGGCACCATCAACTTTATCGTATGTTAAGTACAAAAACACTACATGTTGTTATATATGTTTTGAAAAATGTTAAAATGGTAACTGTACACATTTTACTCAGATTAACAAAAATTAACTTCAAGTATGTTAAAAGTTTATTTGCAATCTGTGAGGAATACACAATCACGTGTCAACTATGTCGGTGGTATGGTCACCACAACTACGCCAATCTGATCATCATGGAGTTCTCAAAAAATGATTGGTGCGATTGCATGAACCACCCCCTGCGATCACACTAGTGTCTGGTTTAGCCACCCCTCGCACAGATAACATCTGCCATTCCCCTCAAACTGACAATCAAGTATCGTATTCTAGGCATTGGATTCTTCTGTCATTTCTCGTGGAATATCTGCGTCAATTCCTGCTGATTTTGAAGAGGGCGATCTCCACAAGAACTTGGCGTCCGAGACACCATCTTCCAGTCATATGAAACGCAGCCCCACGCCATCACTGCGTTCAGCTACATGGATCATCTCCTTGTGAAATGCCCCGTTACAACGTCTCCATACGCGACAACGACCGTCGGTATCGTGAAGCAGATAGCGACTTTCAGCAATAAACTCTCCGCCAAGTCCTCAGGTTATGGTTTTCTCGGAGGCTTCACCACGCCTGACGTTCCTGCCTGTGTCTGTCTGTGAGGATGGGACGTCTGATCGGACGACCTTCTGTCAGACTAGCAGCCTCCTTCAGATGTGGAGAGCCGGACTTCAAATTTCCATTGCGATGCAGTTCTTCGGTATGGGTCACTGGATTGTGTCTCCCCAGACGAATTAAGAATCGGTCTCCACGGTGTTCCAAGTCTTGGACGATCCTTTACGTCTCCTATGGCCAGGCGTGATGGGGTAGCCTAGTGTTTAAAGCGTCCGCTCGTCACACCGAAGGTCACATTCCCCACATGGGTACAATGTGTGAAGCCCATTTCTGGTGTCCCCCGAACGTAATATTGCTGGGATATTGCTAAAAGCGGCGTAAAACCCAATTCACTCACTCACTCACCTGTGGCCACGTTGTGGTAGGGATCACAAAGTTTAATCATCCATGTTTATGACTTCTCTGAGTGGCTTCTCTGAGACATATACATGCTGACAGATCCTTCTACTACAACTCCAGTATGCTTCTACTGGAAATAGTTTACACACAAAAGAATATGTATCACCATTAAAATATATGATTTGGTTGATAAATTATTAACAAAATTTATTCGTTCGCTCGACAACCGGTCAACCCACCTCACTTTATTAAGCTGGGTCTGAAGACGAGGAAATTCTCTTAGTTTGTTTTGAGTATTTGTGGGATGTGTTTGTCTGTTTATTCCGTGAGTTGTATGCTTGTTGGTAAACACCTCAATTGGCAATATTCCAGCTATATTATAGACAATTCAGTGATTAACATTATAAGCATCGAGTTAAGCAGTTCAGATACGATGAAATATATTACCTACGTCAGGGTAACTGACGACCAGTCGGTAGCATCAAAGACCATGGTCTCTGGTAGCATCGTACAACTAGTATCGGTTGCTGAAAGCCATTGCTCCCGGGTAGGTAACGGTTTCTGCCTGTTATCATCACAAAACAGTTTAAGCCTGGACTAACGCTTAGTCTCTGAATATATATAATTAGCCAGAAGCAAAACAATCATTTCAAATCGAAAAGGAGCCCTAATGGGATGGGGGATTCAGAACCTTAACCTGAGGATATCTAGACTTGCTTCATTTAGGGCCTCAGTACGCCATAAAGGGCTGGGTGGAAGGGAAACTAGTTCGATCAAGGGGCTGTGGGACAGACTAGCCTGTCGTGTTACAACCTTTTGTTGGTTTTAACTGCAATTAATGAGTGAGTGAGTGAGTCAGTTTGGTTCAACACCACGTTCATGAGTATTTCAGCGACATGTCAGCTGTATATGTATGGAAACACTGCTGTTTTCTGGGCCTAAACTCACAAACACGGGTATGGTGCTGTCAGGCCTATGGTATTACTCACTCGAGTCTGTGTAGGGATTCCAACATGGAATAGGTCACCAGCAGTCTATGCAAGTAAGAGATGAATATGTGGATTGGTTGGGCAAACCACCAAACATCATTACCCTACTGTTTGGAACGCTGCTTATAATACCAATCACAAGGTTGTCTGATCCAGGTTCGACTGTCGATAAGTTGTCCTCATCCATCTGTAACATAATGACAGCATTGTTAAACTCAACTCCTATCATTTGAACCTGAGATTGAATCCTCGTTTAGCGGATCCTGGTACTGAACTCTCCCATAACATTATACCTTCAAGATGACACACCAGAGTTCAAACAGTGTCTAGTTTATTCGACATGAATTAAATGGTCCCCAAAATAAATATACATGCATTTTTAAACGTTAAATAATATACTCATGCCAATAATGGTTGTCACCCCCTCCCACCCCAACCCAACACACACCCCACACTCATTACACCCCACACCCTCTCCAATAAAAAAATTGAAGGGGGTGACAATCATTACTTGCATGAGTATATTATCGATTTCAATTTTCTTTCCTTACAAGGAGTGACAGAAAATAAAATGGCGACGCCTAACATCTCCTTCAAAATCAAGACAACTTCTTTTCGTTATTGCCATGTTTCCCCAAATTGTATTGATCACTCTGACAATCCGGATATTTTGACCTCCTTCAATGAATAGAGACAAATGAATCTATCGCACTATTTCTTCATGAAGCAGACGACATTGTGAGCGCCATGTTGAAACCGATCACGCGACAGTCGCATCTGTCATTGCTTCAGGCTTTGACATGGAGCAAAAATTGGTGGCAAAATAAACACCCCCAAGAACCTTATATCGAGAAACTGATGTGTAGAACGATGTTCGTCCTCGATCCAACATGCCATGATGGTAACTCGTGCTAATTTGTAATTGCTCACGATCTGTAATTTCTTTTTGATAGCGAGGGAGCGATTGGGAGAGACTCGAGTCATTGGTTCTAACTCACTGACGGGAAGCAGCCTATGCTATTTATTACCGCTAAATGAATTTGTCTCCTCATCGGGGAATTCTTCCAAACCTCTGTCTTTCACTGCGGTAGAATATGGCCTGTCTGGCCTTTGAGACAATCGCGAGGCAGACAGACAAAAACACAAGATGAAGCCTCGTAGTGTGTTACACCAACCTGCAAAAAAATTGAATTTGCTTTTTTTCTGCGAAACACATCAAAATAGGAACAGGATCAATTGCATCAATTTATGCCGTCTTTAGTCTAACGAAATTATTGTTGTTTTTCGTATTTCTGAAAATGTAGTTTGGGCATGGCCGAAGATGGGTCAGTTTTCAACTGTGAACATGATTAGACCTGTGCCCCGAACGCCAGGAAAGTCGCACTAATGAGAGGGGTCGGGTTTCCCGCAACAACCTATGAATCCACAATGCTCTGCGCGTTAAAATATCAAGTTCTCTTACTTTTTGACGAGAAAATATCCCCTTAAAGAGTGTTTGTGATTTCATCAACAAAACATCCGTGGGCAATATAAGCTAATGATGTATTTTTTTATATTTATTCGAAGTAGATTCCTATAATTTCAATATATCTAAATCATATAAAGTACTCACATCACTTATGCCGTATTTGCATGACATTGTTTTGTCGAATGTTTTTCTTTCAGACACGAAAAAAGGTAATGGGAACCAAATTTGTATTACCCAATAGCTGAGATTTACTTGAATAAGAACTATGGGCACATGTGTGGGTCTTTACAAAAGACAGACAAAAGTATTTTACTAGACTTAAAACATTTGTATGCAACTGAATGTTTCGCAAATATCTTTTTGTAGAGAGGTGTTGAAAGTTTTCTATCACACAATTTGATTTAGTTACGATGAACTTTCGTTTACCATCGTTGTGTCGAACTTCGGTTGTTTGTTCCTTGCGTATTTCTTCTTTATTCTTCCCACCCTTGAAGGTCCGGGTTAGAATATTGATCTTCAGTAACACATGTTTGTCGTAAGAGGCGACTAACGGGATCGGATGATCAGGCTCGCTGACTTGGTTGACACATGTCATCGATTCCCAATTGCGCAGATCGATGCTCATGCTGTTGATCACTGGATTGTCTGGTCCAGACTCGATTATTTACAAACCGCCGCCATATAGCTGGAATATTGCTGAGTGCGGCGTAAAACTAAACTCACTCACTCACTTTATTCATCGCTTTTCGGTTGTATTGAACCTCGGATAACTCGAATACTATACTTTGGTCCCTTCAACGTCGACAATATTCCAGCTATATCTCAGTGGGATGTAAATAATCGAGTCTGGATCACTTAAACCAGTGACTCAGTAACGACCATCTCACGTATCCTGGCTGGATGTCGGTGAGGCAGGATGAAGTTGAAGTCTACTGTGAGGACTTCTGTACCCAAGTTGAAGACACTGGTGATAGAGAGGACTGATCTATCGAGCAAAAAAAAAAACTAAAGATATCTTAAGAACCAGTTACTACTGAAGTGAGTGAGTATGGTTTTACGCCGCTTTTAATATTCCAGCAACATCACGGCTGGGGACACCAGAAATCGGTTTGACACAGTGTACCTTGGTGTCGGGAATCGAACCCGGGCCTTCGGTTTGACGAGTGAACGCTTTAACCACAAGGCTACCCCACTGCCCCTGCTTCATGTTGGACTGTGCATTGTACAAAGGGTTGGGTGGAAGGGACGGTAAGACATTTCAGCACGGAACATACCGGTAAACCCATGTTTTAATGTAAGAGTGAGTGAGTGAGTGAGTTTTGTTTGTATAAGGTGAAAGTTTGCATATTACAAAACATACACAGATAGATACATTTTGCATACATGCGCACGAACGCACTCAGGTACCAACGCATGTACATACGTTCATCGCCGTAAACTATTGTATCATATATCATATAAAATCCTGATTCTGCGTTTTTGTCAAGCTGAATCTATCATCCTGATGTTTAAGCTCTCTTCTACAGAACATGGTAGGCGTATCGTACACCTAGATAAATGGCCGATACACACCTTTGACTGACACACCCACAGTTATAACAGATGAAACCATGGCAACGACACCGGAAGCAGGGCATGGTGTGTTGACAGTGTCATTTTATTGTGTTGCGTTCTGAAGTTTTTACTTTCCAATTATCTTCCAAGCAAGGCCTACACTGTGTCTGGTCTAGAAACATTAAACGTCACCGCCAGGGAACATTCAGTATCGATTATCCGTCGAAAAAGATTTAATAACTTGAAAAGGCAAAATATTATAAATGGATCACTGAAAATCAGTGACGACACCGGGTGTCTGATAAAAAATGAAGCCTCTGGTTTGCCGGTCACACCTGCCACCAATTCAGTGTTCATAGAAGAAAAGTATTGGTTCTTTCCACTTGCCGCACTACGGCACTCCTGGCACACGAAGACTGCTTGTAAACCAACTATTCCTGACCAGACGAGTGGAGTGACTTTAGTTTTACGCCGCTTTTAGCAATATTCCAGCAATATCACGGCGGGGGACACCAGAAATGGGCTTCACACACTGTACCCATGTGGGGAATCGAACCCGGGTCTTTAAGTTCCAGGCTAGCCCACCGTCCACATCATCCCGATCTGCGATCATTCGTAGTGACGTTATTTAAACGCCATTATCAATAAAAGCGACAAAAACTGTTACATTTTCTGTAATTGTAAGTAACCATTGCACCATTCAGACTATACCATGAGCATGAATCACTATCAAATAGGTGATCTATATGATGAACTCGGAGTTCGCTAAAATCCTCTGCCCCCGTTGGTCCCTGTCACAAACGCATGCAAAGGCCCGTCAAATGTTTGCCTGAATCTCATATGGTACAAGCCGCAAGAGAGCGTTCACCGATTATAAATGTGAAACTGTAAGTCCCATGTCTACCATAAAACATTTGTAAAACTTTGACAGACTAAAAGCAAATGACATCAAACATGCCTCAGCTGCATTTACAGGGATTGTTTAACCGTGATTATGGAAGAAAGAAACTCAAATTATTTCAACACTCTTTCATCCAATGTAAATTCTGTCAGCATGTAGTCATTGGGAGTGGGAGGTTCAAACAGCAACGATCTCAATGTTGTGTATGAAATGCTGGGCGGCTCCTTTGATCTCGTTTCCAGTAACTGTACTCTACAACATTACTGTTATGGTAGTCACTACTTTCATAATCAGTCTTTGACTACAAACCACAGAGAATGCTACATTTGTACAGGGAGGATATTCACGCTGGGGACTCATTAGGGGATAATATATGTTTAGTTTCAATTATTGTCATTTTTGTCATTCAGTTATGTCATTTCTTAAAGGTCACATGCAACCAAAAAATCAAACATAATTAAAACACAATTATCACTTATTCATGACATATAATATACATTGCTGGTTATGAAAAAACATATAAACAAAATTATAAGCGTACAATTGCAAATCAAAAGGGCAATATTGTGTACTTGGGTTTACTTCCCAAGAAACGAAGCAGCCGGGATACCGAACCGAGTCAGAGCGGGTGGGTGTGCACTCAAGTGTAACGGCTGGTTCATTTGCAGATGCCCTCACGGCTCATTGTGTGTGTATATATAGAGATGTTGGGTTTTGTAAATACATGCTCATTTTTTTGTATAACATTTTGCAATCAACAGACATCATAACATGTCATGTGTTCAAGTATCACACCTGCCTGTCTGTGTAATTACATAATTTGACAGAGACCGAAGTCGGGCCATAAATCAATGCGTTTTGTTTATGGTGTATAGCCTGATTGGTTTTAAGTTCAAATTGCATGTGGTCAGTGATCGCAGTTGTGTATTGAATATTGTCATTAGCAGACAGGCAGGCAGACACACAGGTGTCAATAAAACAAGACATTGAGTTTTGTCTGTGACAACGACATATCTATATCACAGTTAGAAATTCTGTCAACGCTAAATAATGACATTGCTTTTAAGTATCGAACTGAGAAAGTGACTCGGTAAGAAGAACGTGTGGTGAAATAGACAAATGAAATTATATAAACAGTTTATTTACTGTCGTAACATATAAAAAGCTCGCACCTGTGAGATATCAACAAAACATTAGGAAAATAGCTCACACCAAAGCCTTCACCGAGTATTCACCGGACAGCCCGCTTCCAAGTTGCGCGAACCTATTTCACTGCGCACGTGCTATGAGCGCAGCCCAGCTGTTGAAACCAGTTTTCCCCGAAAAGTCGGGGAAAATTAGTGAATCGTTTGAACTTTTTTTCATCGCGTTATTTTTCAACTTTATAAGTTGAATTTGCATTTTTGATGATTTGTTTTGGATAAGTCAATACCGAAAGGTATCAGAATTTGCAAAGTTGTGTTTTACGTTGCATGTGACCTTTAAGATTTCTCGACCTGTCGAGAAGGGGTGAATGAGTGGGTTAAACAATATTAAAATTTATACATGGCGTGTGAGTGAGTGAGTTTAGTTTTACGCCGCACTCAGCAATATTCCAGCTATATGGCGGCGGTCTGTAAATAATCGAGTGATCAACAACATGAGCATCGATTTATGCAATTGGGAACCGAAGGCATGTGTCAACCAAGTCGGCGAGCCTGACCACCGATCCTGTTAGTCGCCTCTTACGACAAGCATGGGTTACTGCAGATCAATTCTAACCTGATCTTCACAGGTCAGATAAACGGTGAGTAAACCCCATGAATGCGGGCATGGCGATGACAAACCTAGAAACATAAATAGTGGGAACAGAAACCCGAACTCACCATCAAAGGTTTTGACTGCCCCAAGCGACGCAACTCTACACAGCTAATTGCGGCGCCTGAGACGACTGGACATGGATGCCTCTTGACTGGAAGCAACTGACATTACACCTCTGTGACACCACAGATGTCTGACTCGGTGCCGTAGAAATACATCCAATCAGTCGTCATGACAACAGTATGTGTGTCACCGGCAATATTCTTCGTAATATTTGCAAAACGTATTTCAGATTTGTAGACATATTTATATAAAGATAATCGCTGACGCGGCAAAAAGCTAATGAAGAAAAATGCTTGCACAGTAACAAGCATAGTCAGTGTGCTTTTGTTTTAAGACGTCACAGGGAGCGTTAAAAGGTTCAGCCATTGAAAGACATAGAAATCTAAAAAATGATCCAATAACACACTCAGGAACCTATGAGCAATGGTAAATGTCATTTGGCATCAATAACAACGTTCTCAGATAGTGCTACTGTGTATGAATTTCTCATTCCATAAACAAAAAACATCATAGCCATTTAATGTAACATACATAAAGGACAATTCCATCTCCTCTGAACGTCTTTGTGACATTATCATTTAAAAGTCTTTAATTAAATTTTCTATTTAAAAAAGCAGCTTCTGAAATTGAAAACACCACTAAATGAAGAGCAAGGCTTCGGTAATAGTTATGTAAAGTAAAGGTGCGGAATAGAAGACGGGTCGGTTTACACGTGAAGGCACGGGAGTGATAGGTAATTAACGATCTGCATGCGTGAGATATAATTAAATGATTGTAATGGGATTTCTGCGTCAAGTTTACGGCAGTGATACATCAATGCTGATTACTTTCTCTAACTGCAGTATCCGCGGCACTGATGTTTGATTGAACAAAATCTCGGACTGTACAAGGCTTATTCTTCAGAAAGAAGGGCATCCCACAATATATAAAGATTTACTTCAAACTTAGACTGTATGTGACGTTAATGTTAGGTAATTTAAACAGATATTCGGGGTTTATTTGCACGTCATTGCCCTTGCAAAGCCCTCAGTTACGATTAAAAGGTGTTTTAGTTGCCAATGTATTTTCCTTACTAACTGATTCTACTTGTGGGGGTGGGGAAAGATAGTGGTCGAAGGGTCGTTTCGTCCTGGCCCATCGATGTAATGAGTGTGACCATTTACTGCCAGGAATGGGAAAAGGGAAATGTTTCATGGTATTTGCAAATCTACATTTCTTTTATCCGAAGGAGCCCCTACTTCAGCAATATTGATAAAGAACAAAACAAGTCGCAATTGGATTAATTAAGAAAGACCAAAAATAGAACCTCATAAAAATGCATGTTGATATGATCTATGAAGTAAACTTTATCAACATATCTTTTCTGTGTGTGTGAGTGGCTGTTTGCTTCTCTGTCTGTCTGTCTGTTTGTCTCTCTCCATCTCTGTCTCTCTCCTTCTCTCTCTGTGTCTCTCTCTCTCACTTTCCCTCTCTCTGTGTCTCTCTCCCTCCTCTCTGTGTCTCTCCCCTCTCTCTCCCTCTGTCTCTCTCTCTCCCTCTCTCTCTCTCTCCCTCTCTCTCTCTCTCTGTCTCTCTCCCTCCCTCTCTGTGTCTCTCCCCTCTCTCTCTCTCCCTCTCTCTCTCCTTCTCTCTGTGTGTGTCTCTCTCTCCCTACCCCGGTCTCTCTCTCCTTTCCCTCTCTGTCTCTCTCTGTCTCTGTGTCTCTCTCCTCTCTCTCTCTGTCTCTCTTCCTCCCTCTCTCCGTCACTCTCTCTTACCCTGTCACTCCCTCTCTCCGTCTCTCTCTTACCCTGTCACTCCCTCTCTCCGTCTCTCTCTCTTACCCTGTCACTCCCTCTCTCCGTCTCTCTCTTACCCTGTCACTCCCTCTCTCCGTCTCTCTTTTACCCTGTCACTCCCTCTCTCCGTCTCTCTCTCTTACCCTGTCACTCCCTCTCTCCGTCTCTCTGTCTGTCTCTCCCCCTCTTTCTCTGTCTCTCTCTCTTACCCTGTCACTATCTGACTCTTCTCTATGTCCGTGCGTGCGTGCGTGTGTGTGTGTATGTGTATCTGGCAACGAGCCACTGTCTGTCTCTTCTCTGACTACGTCTCTTCCTTTCTCCCTCTCTCTGTCTCTGTGTGTGACTCTATGTCTCCCTCTCTCTCTCCCTCTCCCTCTGTCTCTTTTCTCTCTCTCTCTCTCTCTCTCTCTCTCCCTCTCTCCCTCTCTCTCTCTGTCTCTCTCTCCCTCTCTCTCTCTCTGTCTCTCTCCCTCTCAGGGAAGCATTGCATGACCCCAACACTCCCTTTCTCTTATATCGTTTTTTCTATTCTTTGGAATTGGAGTATTAGCTTGGTTTCAAGTAACGAAGACCCCGCCCTCGTTTGAAGGACGGTCACCCGCTGAGAAAATATAATAATCTTTACCGAACTCTTTTTAAAACAAATGTTAAGCTCATATAAGGTCAGCGAGGAATTTGTAATGGACAGGGAGTATATGATTGGGGATATTAATGATCCTAATCAATAGCTCGTTGTACTGTAAGAATGTATACCCCGGAACTCGAGTCGATACAATCACCAGGACTAAAGGCTGGAACAAAGGAAGGTGGATTGGAGAGTGAACTGGGTTTCACGACCTTGTCACCATTCTTCCAGCAACATCACGACGGGGAACTCCACAAAGGAGCTCCACGCGTTTGGGATCGATCCCAGTGAACCAGGCCTAGTCTTCCCCGGAGAAGCTTTGGCTCAGGACAGTTCTTTCCCTGGGATGAAAAACCGAGGAGACCTTTTCCCCACCCCCTTAAAACTATAAACGTAGGTAGTGAATATTCATCCTTGGCCAGATTTTCCTACCCCTGGAGTTGAGTATAGTTGTTTAGATTTCCAGTAGCTTACATTAGAATGTAGAAACTATCAAGGTGACCGAGTAAGTTTCCTTTTTTAAAACAACAAAATATATTTCACAAAAAAAAAAGCGAAATATTAATGAAGTTTGAAAGGGTTTTTACTCCGTCAGATAATTGAGATCTGACTGTTGTATATTAACGTGCCCAGTTAGTACGTGTATACAAGGCCCACTCAAGGAGTCAAGATCCACTCAAGGAGTCAAGGCCCACTCAAGGAGTCAAGGCCCATTCAAGGAGTCAAGACCCACTCAAGGAGTCAAGGCCCATTCAAGGAGTCAAGATCCACTCAAGGAGTCAAGATCCACTCAAGGAGTCAAGGCCCACTCAAGGAATCAAGGCCCACTCAAGGAGTCAAGGCCCATTCAAGGAGTCAAGACCCACTCAAGGAGTCAAGACCCACTCAAGGAGTCAAGGCCCACTCCAGGAGTCAAGACCCACTCAAGGAGTCAAGACCCACTCCAGGAGTCAAGGCCCATTCAAGGAGTCAAGGCCCACTCAAGGAGTCAAGGCCCACTCAAGGAGTCAAGACCCACTCAAGGAGTCAAGGCCCACTCAAGGAATCAAGATATTAGGGTACATCGTCACGGAAGTCACCCGATCCCCATTTTAAGGACGCCCTTATCTGCTGCCTTGCTGGACATATAATCCCCATGGAATCCTCCAGACATAATGCATAGAACCTCGCTGGTGGTTGGGTAGCCTTGTTATTAATGCGGAGTCAAGTGATATTCCGTCACTGGGTTTCTGTTGGATAACTTGTGGTGTATTAAGTTTCTGCTTGACAACCTGTGGTAACGCATGTGAATTTCCTTGCAATGTGTTGTAGTGCAATATTTAGATAGCTTAGACTGCGACGTGTTGTATCTGAGCACTTCTTTTTCAGTACCTTGTGTTGGATAACTTGTATTGGGATCTGATGTTGGATAACTTGTATTGGGATCTGATGTGTTGGATAACTTGTATTGGGATCTGACGTATTGGATAACTTGTATTGGGATCTGACGTATTGGATAACTTGTATTGGGATCTGACGTATTGGATAACTTGTATTGGGATCTGACGTGCTGGATAACTTGTATTGGGATCTGACGTGCTGGATAACTTGTATTGGGATCTGACGTATTGAATAACTTGTATTGGCATCTGACGTATTGGATAACTTGTATTGGGATCTGACGTGCTGGATAACTTGTATTGGGATCTGACGTATTGGATAACTTGTATTGGGATCTGACGTATTGGATAACTTGTATTGGGATCTGACGTATTGGATAACTTGTATTGGGATCTGACGTATTGGATAACTTGTATTGGGATCTGACGTATTGGATAACTTGTATTGGGATCTGACGTATTGGATAACTTGTATTGGGATCTGACGTATTGGATAACTTGTATTGATCTGACGTATTGGATAACTTGTATTGGGATCTGACGTATTGGATAACTTGTATTGGGATCTGACGTATTGGATAACTTGTATTGGGATCTGACGTATTGGATAACTTGTATTGGGATCTGACGTATTGGATAACTTGTATTGTGACGTTGGATAACTGACGTATTGGATAACTTGTATTGGGATCTGACGTATTGGATAACTTGTATTGGGATCTGACGTATTGGATACGTATTGATAACTTGTATTGGGATCTGACGTATTGGATAACTTGTATTGGGATCTGACTGACGTATTGGATAACTTGTATTGGGATCTGACGTATTGGATAACTTGTATTGGGATCTGACGTATTGGATAACTTGTATTGGGATCTGACGTATTGGATAACTTGTATTGGGATCTGACATTGGGATCTGACGTTGGATAACTTGTATTGGGATCTGACGTATTGGATAACTTGTATTGGGATCTGACGTATTGGATAACTTGTATTGGGATCTGACGTATTGGATAACTTGTATTGGGATCTGACGTATTGGATAACTTGTATTGGGATCTGACGTATTGGATAACTTGTATTGGGATCTGACGTATTGGATAACTTGTATTGGGATCTGACGTGCTGGATAACTTGTATTGGGATCTGACGTATTGGATAACTTGTATTGGGATCTGACGTATTGGATAACTTGTATTGGGATCTGACGTACTGGATAACTTGTATTGGGATCTGACGTATTGGATAACTTGTATTGGGATCTGACGTATTGGATAACTTGTATTGGGATCTGACGTATTGGATAACTTGTATTGGGATCTGACGTATTGGATAACTTGTATTGGGATCTGACGTGCTGGATAAGTTGTAGTGGGAGCTGACGTGCTGGATAACTTGTATTGGGATCTGACGTATTGGATATCTTGTATCAAAATACATTTGTATTTGGATAGCTTCGTTGTATTGGGTAGCTCGTAAGGTTGTATTTTGCATTGGATAATTTGTATTGCACTATTTGAATAACGTATATTGCACTATTTGAATAACGTATATTGCACTATTTGAATAACCTGTGTTGCAGAGTATTATCCAATAGTGACAAATCCACTTACAAACATTAGGAATTCTAGTGAAGGCAAGGAAGATGAAATGATACAAGTTGAAGTTGCCAAAATTCCGAATAAAGTTTACTGAGAATCAAATTAAGCTAGTTATACCTCAGAAGTTATGGGTTTGGTGCAAGTTATTTATAGACGGCGGGTGGGGAAACGTCTGAAACAGCCATTTCTCTAATCATCCTACTTACAGAAAGCGGTATAAGATCTGAGAAGATCAGAAGTCTATGGTAGATAATTGTCATAAATCTAAGGTCGCTTGTGCAAACGAGTGAGATTGATTCTCTTGTAGGAGACAAGAGGCAACAAATCGGACAGACGATCATCTAAGATGAAGAGCGCCATCTTCATCCCGGGACCACGACAAGGCAGCCCTTCCCTGTAAAATAACATGGATAGAGCATACTCTGGAGTAGCTGACTGGCCGCTTACACCGAGAGAAACATTTATTTACAAAAATCTATTTTCAGTTATGATTGAAATATCCTACCGAGACGGCGGGAGGTTTGGGGAAAAGCCATAGCTTGCCCTCGTGAAGGATGTGCCTTGTTTAACTGATAAAGGTCCAATGTTTTCCTTGAAATAAGGGTGAGTGTGATGAAGGCTAGCCTTGAGCGAATGTGTTGAGCGTTGGGGGAGTATGAAGACCAGACCTTAAGTGAATGTGTTGACAGATGGGTGAGCGAAGATGGACCTAGAGCGTTGTTGGAGTCTTGGGTGTGATAAAGAGACCAGAACGTGTTGATTCTTGGATGATGATGACCTTGATGTATTGACAGATGGGTGAGTTCGATGAAGGCCAGCCTTGAGTGAATGTGCTGAGCATCGGGTGAGTTCGATGAAGGCCAGCCTTGAGTGAATGTGTTGAGTATCGGGTGAGCGTGATGACGAACGGACCTAGAGCGAATGTGTTCAGTGTTGAGGGTGATAAAGACCGGACCTAGAGTGAATGTGTTGAGTCTTGGGTGTGATAAAGACCGGACCTAGAGTGAATGTGTTGATTCTTGGATGAGTGTGATGAAGACCGGACCTAGAGTGAATGTATTGAGCGTTGGGTGAGTGTGATAAAGACCGGACCTAGAGTGAATGTGTTGAGCGTTGAGGGAGTGTGATGAAGACCAGACCTAGAGTGAATGTGTTGAGCATTGGGTGAGTGTGATAAAGACCAGACCTAGAGTGAATGTATTGAGCGTTGGGTGAGTGTGATAAAGACCGGACCAGACCTAGAGTGAATGTGTTGAGCGTTGGGTGAGCGTGATGAAGACAGGACCTAGAGTGAATGTGTTGAGCATTGGATGAATGTGATGACGGCCGGACCTAGAGTGAATGTGTTGAGCGTTGGGTGAGCGTGATGAAGGCCAGACCTAGATTGAATGTGTTGAGCGTTGGATGAGCGTGATAAAGACAGGACCTAGAGTGAATGTGTTGAGCGTTGGATGAGTGTGATGAAGACCAGACCTAGAGTGAATGTGTTGAGCGTTGGATGAGTGTGATGAAGACCAGACCTAGAGTGAATGTGTTGAGCGTTGGGGGAGTGTGATGAAGGCCGGACCTAGAGAGAATGTGTTGAGCATTGGATGAATGTGATGAAGGCCAGACCTAGAGTGAATGTGTTGAGCGTTGGGTGAGTGTGATGAAGACCAGACCTAGAGTGAATGTGTTGAGCTTTGGGTGAGCGTGATGAAGACCAGACCTAGAGTGAATGTGTTGAGCGTTGGGGGAGTGTGATGAAGACCAGAACTAGAGTGAATGTGTTGAGCGTTGGATGAGCGTGATAAAGACAGGACCTAGAGTGAATATGTTGAGCGTTGGGTAAGCGTGATGAAGACAGGACCTAGAGTGAATGTGTTGAGCGTTGGATGAGCGTGACAAAGACAGGACCTAGAGTGAATGCGTTGAGGGTTGGATGAGCGTGATAAAGACCAGACCTAGAGTGAATGTGTTGAGCGTTGGGGGAGCGTGATGAAGGCCAGACCAAGAGTGAATGTGTTGAGCGTTGGATGAGCGTGATAAAGACAGGACCTAGAGTGAATGTGTTGAGCGTTGGATGAGTGTGATGAAGACCAGACCTAGAGTGAATGTGTTGAGCGTTGGATGAGCGTGATGAAGGCCGGACCTAGAGTGAATGTGTTGAGCATTGGATGAATGTGATGAAGGCCGGACCAAGAGTGAATGTGTTGAGCGTTGGATGAGTGTGATGAAGGCCAGACCTAGATTGAATGTGTTGAGCGTTGGATGAGCGTGATAAAGACAGGACCTAGATTGAATGTGTTGAGCTTTGGATGAGTGTGATGAAGACCAGACCTAGAGTGAATGTGTTGAGCGTTGGGTGAGCGTGATGAAGACCAGACCTAGAGTGAATGTGTTGAGCGTTGGGGAGTGTGATGAAGACCAGACCTAGAGTGAATGTGTTGAGCGTTGGGGGAGCGTGATGAAGACCAGACCTAGAGTGAATGTGTTGAGCGTTTGGTGACCGTGATAAAGACCAGACCTAGAGTGAATGTGTTGAGCGTTTGGTGAGCGTGATGAAGACCAGACCTAGAGTGAATGTGTTGAGCGTTGGGTGAGTGTGAAGACCAGACCTAGAGTGAATGTGTTGAGCTTTGGGGACGTGTGATGAAGACCGGACCTAGAGTGAATATGTTGAGCGTTGGGTGAGCGTGAAAACCGGACCTAGAGTGAATGTGTTGAGCGTTGGGTGAGGGTGATGAAGACCAGACCTAGAGTGAATGTGTTGAGCGTTGGGTGAGCGTGATGAAGACCAGACCTAGAGTGAATGTGTTGAGCGTTGGGTGAGTGTGATGAAGACCAGACCTAGAGTGAATGTGTTGAGCGTTGGGTGAGCGTGATGAAGGTGCAATCTACACTACAGATCATTTGCCATGTTGCATATTTTCCACATGTCGATCTAACATAATACAACAATCCAGAATTATCACACAAATCATCAGAACTGAAATGATGTTTTACAACTACATCCAAATATCCCTCATTGTGACGAATGTACAGAAATGCTTGAAACGCAGCATAAAATATATCTCGTGTGTCAAAAATGTTATTTACACATGTCTGTATGATTGTTTCTTGAAGCTTCAACAAAAAATAATGAACTTCAATTAAAAAAGTTTAGAGGCAAGTGCATAAACCCATTTTATATTTCTTACACAATAAAACTCAAGTATATAAAACCAGATTCAACGCACACGAGGAACGTCTTCGGAAGCTCCTTGGTATCTGAACATCTTTGCACCAACTCGAGGTGTGTTAAATTCCCATCCATAACACCATACTATGTAAATCTTATCGTAGATCGTGAACCCCATAAAGCCTTTCCTTATCAGATGCCTGTGTGACGATCTACTCACAACGAAATGACGATCCTGGGGTCGCAACACAACCCATCCATAGAGAACACCAACTCTACTCGAGCCTAAGAACGCTAGAAAAGTTGGTACGCACAACTTTTTCAAGTTTTTATTCAGAAGCTTTGTATTGCGGGGCACTGTTGATAAGCTACAAATTTACCTAAAATTCACTTATTCGGGACGCGTGCTTCACGGGATCGATTCAGTAGAGCTGTCTCAAAAGTCTGGCTGAAATCAGATGTACGTGAAGCGTGACTTGACCTTACCCCCCATGTGATTCCTAGATCAAGGTTGTCTGTTGTTGCGTTTGGGTGAGTTTGGTTTAACGCCGTTTTCAAACACGGTCTGCCCGCATAATGTGAGAAATATGAGATGACGGGCTCAGGAATTTTCATCTTTGAATTTACGTGATCATTGTATGTAGCAGACAAACCAAGATTCATAATCAGGGACTATTATGGATTTCCGAACACACAATCCTAGGATTCTGGCAGCCCCAAGGGAAGTAACTCGGAAGTGCCACCAGTGACACTCATAATGGAATCGGTCTACGAACTATCTGTGGATTATGATCTGATGATGATCCTTACAATCGAAATTAATATTTTCAAGAAGAGATACCCGAGGAGTACGTGGCTAGTATTACATGTAAAAGTTCATCCATGAAATGCTAACAATTACACACACAGACGAAGGAATGGGAAATTCTTTTTAATAACGAATCTCGGAAACAAGACACTATTTGGAAAACAAGACACGGAAATAGAGTTAGATTGATCGATCTATCGATGCTCTGACCCTTACTGATGGCAATATTCGTAAACAGGTTTAAATATCAATAGCTGACATTAATACACCACGATGGATTCAATAGTACTGCATAGATCATCGATAGGTTCGATAAATGCTATAACATTACAAAATACCGATAATCAGCACCTCTAGGAAGTATGTTTACTGTATATCCCAATTCTTTCCTTCATGAGACGACAATAAATGTAGGCTGTAATCTGGGAGCGTCATCAGGTTCATTACTGTTATAATCAACCGTACTTCTCTTTCTTCCTCTGACCAGGCAAATATTTCTTCCTTTATGCCAGACATATTTCTTTAATATTTAACTGGATGAGGAAACTTTACCAACTTGAAAATGGAATGGTAAATGAATTAACACAGATCAATGCAATCAATTGCAGCAACACTGCCCCAACACAGCGATACTGTTTTCCGAACGTGCTGACTGCGAATTGCGTGCTCTATGTGTGAAGAGCGAACATGTGTGAACCACAACACACACGTGCTTGAATCACACGTGTTATCTATAGCTGCAGTTAAAGTAACCCCTCCCCCTTTCTCTGTATAATATTTGTCTATGTGTCACAACTCGGGGTAACGGAAATATCCGTGAGAAAGGTCTGAGAATGTGTTCTGTAGAGTTTAAAACGAAGTTATGCATCTCCGATCCTCTTAAGATGATACAATATTTTCAATACCAATTCCTTTATTAGTAGTATGCATGACTTACTGCATTTAAAGTGATTTTGGGAAACAGGATTCCAGAACGAGTTCTTGGCGTGGATGGTATGGAATCAGAGCACCCAACTGGCGAGGGCGTTCGGCTGTTCCCGTCGAAAACGTAACGGTAGACAGGTCAGACATCAGGCTTGCCATGACCGGGATGCGTGTGTGTGTGTGTGCGTGCGTGCGTGCGTGCGAGCGTGTCACCCTCGTGAGTCTCTCTCTCTCTCTGTCTCTCTCTCTCTCTCTCTCTCTCTCTCTCTCTCTCTCTCTCTCTCTCTCTCTCTCTCTCTCTCTCTCTCTCTCTCTCTCTCTCTCCGCGTGTGATCTGTAACCATTGCATCCAGGTGTTTCAAGAGGGAGATGACTAGCAGCAAATCAGTTTTGTCAAAGAGTAAACCAACAGACGTAAACAGGAGACTGAAAACAGTGTTATCAGAGTCTGCAGAAGGTAACCAGAAGATTGGATATCAGAAGAGACTGGCAGTAACCAGGAGACTTCTTGCAGTGAGTATTCGTGCCTGCAGACAGTAACCAGAAGATTGCAGGTAGTGGATATCAGAACAGACTGGCAGTAACCAGGAGACTTCTTGCAGTGAGTATTCGTGCCTGCAAACAGTAACCAGAAGATTGCAGGTAGTGGATATCAGAACAGACTGGCAGACCAGGAGATTGCATTCGTGCCTGCAGACAGTAACCAGAAGATTGATATCAGAACAGACTAACCAGAAGATTGCAGGTAGTGGCAGGAGACTGAAGACAGGAGACTTCTTGCAGTGAGTATTCGTGCCTGCAGACAGCAACAGTAAACTAGAAGATTGCAGGTAGTGGATATCAGAACAGACTGGCAGTAACCAGGAGAGAAGATTGTAACCAGAAGATTGCAGGTAGTGGATATCAGAAGAGTGGTGGACTGGCAGTAACCAGGAGACTTCTTGCAGATTGCAGGTAGTGGATATCAGAAGAGACTGGCAGTAACCAGGAGACTTCTTGCAGTGAGTATTCGTGCCTGCAGACAGTAACCAGAAGATTGCAGGTAGTGGATATCAGAACAGAGACTTCTTGCAGTGAGTATTCGTGCCTGCAGACAGTAACCAGAAGATTGCAGGTAGTGGATATCAGAAGAGACTGGCAGGAGACTTCTTGCAGTGAGTAGTAGGTAGTGGATATCAGAAGAGACTGGCAGTAACCAGGAGACTTCTTGCAGTGAGTATTCGTGCCTGCAGACAGTAACCAGAAGATTGCAGGTAGTGGATATCAGAAGAGACTGGCAGTAACCAGGAGACTGCAGGTAGTGGATATCAGAAGAGACTGGCAGTAACCAGGAGACTTCTTGCAGTGAGTATTCGTGCCTGCAGACAGTAACCAGAAGATTGCAGGTAGTGGATATCAGAAGAGACTGGCAG
Source organism: Haliotis rubra (assembly GCF_003918875.1). Taxonomy (NCBI): domain Eukaryota; kingdom Metazoa; phylum Mollusca; class Gastropoda; order Lepetellida; family Haliotidae; genus Haliotis; species Haliotis rubra. The sequence continues at coordinate 5,052,631 of NW_025766968.1, read as the reverse complement.
TAACCAGGAGACTTCTTGCAGTGGGTATTCGTGCCCAGTAACCAGAAGATTGCAGGTAGTGGATATCAGAAGAGACTGGAGTAACCAGGAGATGCAGTGAGTATTCGTGCCTGCAGACAGTAACCAGAAGAGACTGGCAGTAACCAGGAGACTTCTTGCAGTGAGTATTCGTGCCTGCAGACAGTAACCAGAAGATTGCAGGTAGTGGATATCAGAACAGACTGGCAGTAACCAGGAGACTTCTTGCAGTGAGTATTCGTGCCTGCAGACAGTAACCAGAAGATTGCAGGTAGTGGATATCAGAACAGACTGGCAGTAACCAGGAGACTTCTTGCAGTGAGTATTCGTGCCTGCAGACAGTAACCAGAAGATTGCAGGTAGTGGATATCAGAACTCGTGCCTACAGACAGTAACCAGAAGGGTAGTGGATATCAGTAACCAGGAGACTTCTTGCAGCAGACAGTAATCGTGCCTGCAGACAGTAACCAGAAGATTGCAGGTAGTGGATATCAGAACAGACTGGCAGTAACCAGGAGACTTCGTTGCAGTAACCAGAGTATAGTCGTGCCTGCAGACAGTAACCAGAAGATTGCAGGTAGTGGCAGGTAATTGCAGGTAGGAGACAGTAACCAGGCAGTGAGTATTCGTGCCTGCAGACAGTAACCAGAAGATTGCAGGTAGTGGATATCAGAAGAGACTGGCAGTAACCAGGAGACTTCTTGCAGTGTAGTGGATATCAGAAGCTCATAGACAGTAACCAAGGAGACTTCTTGCAGTGAGTATTCGTGCCTGCAGACAGTAACCAGAAGATTGGCAGGTAGTGGATATCAGAACAGAAGACAGGTAGTGGATATGGCAGTAACCAGGAGACTTCTTGCAGTGGTAGTATTCGTGCCCGCAGACAGCAGAAGTGCAGGTAGTATATCGTGCCTGCAGACAGTAATCCAGAAGATTGCAGGTAGTGGATATCAGAAGAGACTGGCAGTAACCAGGAGACTTCTTGCAGGAGACTTCTTGTGGGTAGTGCAGACAGTATTCGTGGATATCCTGGCAGTAACCAGGAGACTTCTTGCAGTGAGTATTCGTGCCTGCAGAAGACAGTAGAGACTGGCAGACCAGGAGATTGCAGGTAGTGCAGACCAGAAGATTCAGTGGATATCAGACTGGCAGTAACCAGGAGACTTCTTGCAGTGAGTATTCGTGCCTGCAGACAGTAGACCAGAAGATTGCAGGTAGTGGATATCAGAACAGACTGGCAGTAACCAGGAGACTTCTTGCAGTGAGTATTCGTGCCTGCAGACAGTAACCAGAAGATTGCAGGTAGTGGATATCAGAGCTGATAGACAGTAACAAGGAAACTTCAGACAGTGGGCATCCGCGTCTACAAACAGTATCCAGAGGACTGCAGACAGTGGGTATCAGAGCCTACAGACACTAACCAGGAGACTCTAGACAGTGGATATCATAGCCGACAGACCATACTGGAATCAACGTTGAAACCCCAATATTGGCGGCTGCTATTGAGACCATCGGAGACTCTCCAATGGTAACTGTGGGATTGGCGGAGCGCCCCCTTTTGCAATAAAAGTCGATTTTTTTGTAGAGATCAGAAGGCAGCGACCGAGTGTATCACCGGTGAGATGGATGACCGTGTTCCTGCGTGCAGGAAATCAAACAGTTTACTGGTGGTGCTTGGGGTGGAATCTATACCCATCATAGGACTCAGATTATAATTAGTAACTGAAACTTCGAACCTCAGTGGTATGTAGATGACGTCCATCGGTTACGTCTTTCCTTTCATACAGCGACTGGTCCAAGGTACCCTAATTCATCATGATAGAAAGGGTGCCTAACAGACCAACAAATACAGTACAGTTTTTATTAAGCACAACAGTGTCCGTGCTTACGGAATGTATTTGAAGCATATATAAAACCAGGCAGGATGTTACTGCAGGCATCATAGTAACCGGGGATCATTCTCTGAAACGATGTGATGAAAATATACAAAACTTGTTCAGCACTGTCAGCCCAGAACTGAACAACTGTCAGAACAGTGCAAGCATCTATCATGTCCTCCCCCGAAGACGTCTGGCTTGGGGTTTCTAGGATTCCAATGGATTCCTACTGACGGTCTCCCACCGAAAAGTCAGATCATTAATGGGCAATATTATGCTGAACTGGCAAGTGAATAGCAAAGCTAAACATCTTGAAAAACTCTCTGAAGGAGTGTTCTGCCGCCAGGACAACGCACCTGTGCACTCGCCTGCTGTTGACATCACTTTGGTTGCAATGCATGACTTGACAATCCCATTTCCACCTGTTCTCAAGAACTGTCTGACAAACAATAATTATGGAAATGAAATGACGTAATTTCTGCTGGTGAGGTCTTTTTACACTCCAACATGGCGGGCAGAAGAGATTATGATGAAAACTAATTAGTTACCAGCTCAATCAACACGGTCCGTCATTGTAAATCATCACAGCTCGTAATACAAAAACTTACACCTGTTGCATATTAGTTTCTTTACCTTGGCAGGTAAGCACTGATTGGGGTTCCAAGAGGAACAGCATGAGAATCGATCTACGCAAATGGTGTACGATGACATGTGTCAACCAAGTCAGCGAGTCTGACCACCCGACCCCGTTAGTAGCCCATTACGACAAGCATGGGCTGCTGAAGATCAATTCTAACCTGGATCTTCACGGGTCGCGATCGATGCTCATGATGTCAGTCACAGGGTTGTGTGGCCCAAACGGCGTATAGCGCTGAGTGCAAACAAAAGAAGGCGATTTATTTCACCAGCAGCAGTAATGAGCATTCAAGTCAAAGACCTGTTCAGTTTTGAACTGGTTATGAAACCTTGGTGTGAGCGCGCACGCACTTGCGAGCATACGTTCATGTGTCTGCGTACTTATCTGTCTGCCAGTACCTTTCCATCTGCTTTTATGGTGCTGGTCCACAGAGTGAGTGATATGCGTGTCCCTGTTCACGCATGCCTAACTTAATTAAACTGGCTGCGTCTGAAACAAGAGTTTGCATAACCAATTGATTCCTAACATATTAAGGTTAGCCGATTACCATCAGGATTTCCACACCACTGATTTCAGTTTAATGACTGTTGTTAGATAACTACAACACAACAATTAACTTCGTTAGAGGGCATTTGGTTTATAACAAACATGAAGTTCTAATACCCTAGTCCATGAACCAGCACGTATGCACCTGTACACTGTACACTACACTGTCAGTGGCCCACGTCACTTGGTATAACATTGTTTAGCAATCTACAAGAATAATAGCAAGGGAAAACATTGATCCAGCCTAGGCTGAGATAGGAGGTAGGAAACTTTGCAGATCACATAAATCAGCGGTTGAACAAGTTACCTTGTCTGGTCTATTCATGGAAAAGTCTTGAATCAATCATGTTAAGCGGTGTGATTACCATTTCTTAACCAGATACTTATTCTATAACGTTTGCTTGTTCAACTGTGGATCATTTTTATAATAAAATAAGGCTTGAAAGATCTATTTGTCAGAAAAAACATGCAGAATGTAAGTTTTTGCGTTGTGTCTGATGTATACATATGAAAACAGTAGGGTAATACCCCATTGTTTTATATTATCAATATGTTACAATTAACTACAGCAAAAGAACTCATCCAAACCTTAATTTAACTATCTGGATAAACTGGCCCATCAAGGAATAATTTAAATAGCAAGTGTAAATGCAAAAAGAAAGAAAAACTATAGTATATTCAGTCAAGCAAATCTAGAAACTATTTATTCATTTTGGAGTGGTAATAGCTATGTTCGTATGTCGTTAACACGTGCGGTCATGTTCAAGATTCTGCATACAATCCTCAAGATATCATATACGTATCAATAATCAAGCACAAAGTCAATATCTGATGTAACATCCCTGACCCTCCTCCTCGTTGACTGTGACAGACGTTGAATTTGACGTTGAAGTCTTGATGGAGGCTTGTTCCAAGACATGAAGATTTGTACTGGAGGATCTCCTTTGCGTATTCTGCAACCCATAATGTCTTGAATATACTCTGTGGAATTGAGATCTAAACTCCAAGCGGGCCAAGGTGGAGTTGCTACCGCCTCTTGGCACATCCCAATGGCACATGCCATAAAGACCGGCCTTGTGTTTAGAGAATCGTCATCGAAATATGGTACAACAACCATATCTAGATGTAAGCGATGTATCTTTGTCCACTCCATTGTCTGATTGTCACATGGTCAAGTTTTCATCTATGTGGATGCGTCCCTACACCTTCAATGAACCACCAGCAAACGGTACTTGCGCCAACATATTCCGTTGAGTTTATGAAGTGTATGAAACACCAAACACCAGCTCGGTCATCAGTTAGGACCAAAACAAATCGAAGGTATTAAACCTATTTCTGATGTCCCCCGTCGTGGTATTGGTGGAATAGTGCTAAAAGCGGCGTAAAACACAACTCACTCACTCACTCACTATATCCGGCCGATTGTAGGGAATGTCGGCCTGTTCTATTGGACAAACAACGATGTGGAAGCCACTTTCTTTTCAAAACGCCACTTGGCCGGATGAAGTCTTGTAATTCTAAGAAGGGCTGTGTCCTCCCTTGGAGTTGTCACTCGTGGCCGACCTGACCGCTGACGGTCCGTAACGTCTTTAGATTGCCGGTGATTCCTGGCCAATCGGCTGATGGTCGTTGATTGACGACCAAGATCTTTTGCAATAACCATCAGTGACATGCCACCAGTCCACACACTAATAACTGGCCATCTTCGATCAATTGTCAGTTGAGGAAGCCCCATATTTGCTTATCAAGTATGAAATCAACTGATTTTCAAAGTTAAGTACAATGGAAGCTGTCAAAACCGGCACACATTGGGACTGAAGAAATAATCCGGTTTAGACAACATGCCGGATTGTAGAGCTGACACGGTTACCTACGACTAGAACTGAACCAGTTTTGTTCATCTCTCTCAACACACTAATTACATGTACAAGTACACCCATACTGAACTACGATTAAATTATTTTTGTCGGCAACCATGTAGTTTCAACACAGGATTAATTGGTGACAATGCACATCCCGCCGACTCCTCGCCATGCGCGATAAACAGTTTGCTAAAACTTGATATTTCCTTAATGACGGGAACACGGGTAAAACCAATGCATGGTTGAAAATAATCATGCAAACAAACAACAGTTTTAATATGAATATAAATGGCTAATTGCAGGTTCACAATCATGACAAGTGAAGATCCGGGTTAGAATTGGCGTCAGTAACCCATGCTTGTCGTGAGAGGTGAATAACCAAATCGGGTGGTCTCCGACATTTGTCTCCAGTCACATTCCGCCATTGCCACATACCATCTTCATGCGCGTATACGTCACGTGACAAAGTGACGAGTGTGGCATGTCCAGTCATGTCCAGTCCATATGAACTGACCCATGAAGATCTGGGTTGGAATTGGTCTTCAGAAACCCATGCTTGTCCTGAGAGGCGATTAACGGGATCGGGTGGTCAGGCCCTCTGACTTGGTTGACACATGTCATCGATTCCCAATTGCGTAGAATGATGCTCATGCTGGGGATCACTGGATTGTCTGGTCCAGACTCGATTATTAACAGACCGCCCCCATATAGCTGGAATATTTCTTAGTGCGGCGTAAAAATAAACTCGCTCACTCACTCGTTCATATGAACCGAAACACCCTTGTTGAGATTCGGTATTAGAATATGTCTTCGTGGCTTGATTTGACTAATGGATCGGGTGGTAGGGTCGGTGACCTGGCTGATTGTCTCCTATCGTACACCGGCCCCGAGAGACGTTCATTATCATATTTATCACTGGTTTGTCTCGTCCAGACTCGTTTGTTTACTCGGTCCTGGAATATTGCTGAGTGAGACGCTGAACAACATACAAACTGAACGGGAACAGGAAGCAGATGACGATGATATACGGTGGTTGATAAATTACAGTGTCCACTAGACGGGCATTCATTAGGATAACTGATATCGAACTGATGGAGCAAGTCAGTACCTGAAAATAACGGATTCCTGATATCTTGAACAGAATGTGTTAGTGAGTGATTGAGTATGGTTTTACGCCACTCTTAACACTCAATATGTTAGCAATTTCAGGGCGGGGAACACCAGAAATGGGCTTCACACATTGTGCCCATGTGGGGAATCGAACCCAGGTCTTCAGCGTGATGAGCAGAGGCTTCAACAACTAGGCTACCCCACCGCCCCTGAACGAAATGAGGGAAAGGTACTTAAGGATTTCTCTAAAATGTTTAAACCCATTTGAATTTCAGTGAAACTGATCCTGCTGACTGAACAGGCAAAAATATAGCTGTCAAACCCGCTATATATAGAGATCTGTTTGTGATGTGCCTGTACATGTAGATTCTCAAGACGTAGAATGAGCCTGGGTGGTTGTTTCTACTCGATGGACCAAACATAGAACGCCAATACAAAACAATACCCAGTCTTGAGCATCCTCAGAAACATATTCTGTTTGGTGTAAAGGGGAAAATAGCTGTGAAAATTATGTGAATGGATCATTGAAAATTAGTGATGAAACCAGGAGAAAAACATCCCAAGTATGTCCAAATCGTATTTCAATCGTGTAATTGATGCAAACTCACTTTAGGGGATTTCGGTTTGGGATGCGTCCATGGCAATCTAATCTATTGCATCGGGTGGTCAGGCTTTGTCAATTAAATCATAACTCGAAGACGTTGGGCGGGATGATGATATTTATTACTTGTTGGTCTGGTCTAAACTCGTAATTTTCGTGTGGTATTTACTATCAAGCAAAAGAATATATATACTCTTTTGTTTGATGTTTAATGTCACACGAAAATTACGAGTAATATAGTCTAGCATACGCAGAAGGCATTAGCATTAGCATTAGCATAGTATTAGCATAGCATTAGCATAGCATTAGCATATATTGTTTGTCACCATCTCTTCTCCTGGTCATCCCGGTTTTTTAGAAGATCAGTTCCTGATCCGTCAACCATGCCTTCATAGACACAGCCATATGTGAACCCACTATGTTTGATTATTTGGAATAAATTATTTGAATAAGGTTTGAAGTCACTTCGGCCTTTACTTATTAAAAACATCTTACATTCAAGTGACTTACTTGACACATGAGACGAGTGAGTATGGTTTTACGCAGCTTATAGCAATATTCCAGCAATATCACAGCAGGGGACACCAGAAATAAGCTTCACACATTGTACCCATGTGGGAATCGAACTCGGGTCTTCGGCGTGACGAGCGAACGCTATTATCACTAGGCTATCCCCCCACCACCAGCACACTGATTGGTTGGTTTGTTGTTTAAAGCAGCACTCAGCAATATGCTAGCTGTATAGCGGAGGTCTGTAAATAATCGAGTCTCAACCAGACAATCCAGTGATCAACAGCATGAGCTTCAATCTACGCAACTGGGATAGTCGGCGACCATGACTACCCGATCCCGTTAGTCGCCTCACGACAAGCACGGGTTGCCGAAGACCAATTCTAACCCGGGTAGCTAGCACACGGAAATACAGTGCCACAGTTACCATGGATACCCCAATCAGCGCAGTATACTGACGTAAACGGGACAGTCAGGGTGACAACAAGTACCATGTTTAACGACTTTCAGTAGGATATCTTCCAAAATAGTAGGCCGGGGTAAATGCGAGAGGAACCCGTGAATATTCGGGTTAGAACTGATATTTAGCAACTCATGCTTGTCGCAAGAGACGACTAACGGGATCAGCTCGCTGGCTTGTTTGAATGATGCCATTGTATCCCATTTGAGTAGATCGATGTTCATGATGTTAATCACTGGATTGTCTGGTCTAGAATCTATTATTTAAAGAACGCCGTCATATTGCTAGAATATTGCTTTGCGAATTTTGCGTTAAACACCAAAAAAACCGTTCGAAATACGATTGAACTGAAACACAATTACTTTCTTCGAATATACACTAAACGCCAAAAGAAACGTTATCCTCCTTCTTAAATGACTAGGGTACCTACCTTCAGCTGGCGTTGTGATGCGTGGACGTCCACTTCTTGGTCTGTTTACGGTGACCCCTGTCTCCCTGAAGCCCTGAATAAGTCTTATAACCATGATACGGTGGTATCCGAGGGCGTTGGCAACAGCATTGTATGTCGACCCCATCTGCACCATCCCAATGGCTCTTTCTCTCTCTTCAGCTGTTAATCGTGGCATATTTCTCGTACTTGTATATCATATCACGTCTTCTAGACCCTCTTCATACCCTATAGAATCATTCTACATGTGAAATGGATGCAAATACTGCTTGAATATTGCTGCGTTTTGGTGATTGATATTGCCATGTGTAAACAGAAAAAATGTTACTTTGTTAACAAAGATAATTTTAGATGTTCCTAAACATTTCTGCACAATATCAATAACACGTTTTACTTGTTTTCACTAATACAAATCAGCAGAAAATGTTTTAAAAGACTGAAATCATAGGAATGATTATTTTACAATTTTACACACTTTAAATGGTTTATCATTGTCCCAAAGCAGAATTTTATTTCAACCTTTCTTTTGGACATCACATATTTTCAGTAATTCATAAAGGTAGGAGGGTAACGTTTCTTTTGGCGTTTAGTGTATAGGTTTCCCAGTGGTTGAAGTCCTCATGTCAGTGCCTCCCTTGATCGTGCTGGGCACCGGCCAAACACAAGGAATCACCATGGACCTTCCTCATTACAGGACAAACTGGAATAATGAAACTCCCGACTATCGACGACTAGCTACACTCAAGATGCACGTAAAGCTAAAGAATCGTCCAATAATCTGGTCGAAATCATAATTGAAATATCCTACAGAGACGCCACGAAGTAAGATCAAATGTAATCTCGACGCAAATGTAAAGTAAAAGCTTGGTCTATTCGTACTTTCTTTATTCTTCTATTTCTTTCGAACCTTGGATAACTAGAAGAATTACGTACGTCCCTTCAACATAGGCAGGTTGGTGGAGTAGCCTAGTGGGTAAAGCGTTCGCTCGTCACGCCGAAGACCCGGGTTCGAGTCCCCACGTGGGTACAATGTGTGAAGCCAATTTCTGGTGTCCCCCGCCTTATAAGGCTGAAATATTGCTAAAAGCAGCGTAAAACTAAAACCCACTCACTCACTCATTCACTCACTCACACACTCACTCACAACAGTATTTGACTGTGTTTGTACACGTTTAATGGAAAGCATGTACATCAGCTTATTCCCATGTAGCGAGTGTGTATGGCTTTACGCCGCTTTTAGCAATATTCCACCAATGTCGGGGGACACCAGAAATGGGTTTCACACATTGTACACATGTGGGGAATCGAACCCGGGCCTTTGGCGTGACGAGCGAACGCTTTAACAACTAAGCTATCCCACCGCCCCTTCAAGTAGTGCATGACCTGACTGTTAATTAGGAATGATCACTTACGTAGATTTGTGCTTTTTTTCAAGAAAAAGAAAGGAAAGAGAAATGTTACAGAAGGTCAAGTTGGTAACACTATTTTATATACAGTTTCTTATTCATGGTGTCTTGACGTCATTCGTATACAAATCGTTTGTCCTTTAGCTTTAAAAGTCATTTCTGTAAGACAAAAAATACCTTTACTTTAGCTTGTAATGTCAGCGTCTAGACTAAGGACACTTAATGATAAAGCCCTCCCGGTTATTTATGTTTTTATGTCATCAGTTAACACCTATAGCCATCTCAAGAATAACTGGGACTGCAGAGGTTCCTCTGTCACACTCAACGGTAGTTCGTATATTCTGAAATATCCACCGCCGACGGGTGAAAATAATGTTGAGAACAATGTTATGGGTATGGTCATATATAGATGACCAAGTGGAATTCATTTCGCAGTGATTTGATATGAGTGAGTGAGTGAGTGAGTTTAAGCTGTCTACGCTTAGGGTAGGGCACATTTTTTACCTTGATACCTTTGTGAAACCCAGGAATACTGGTATGGTTCTAAAAATCAAGGATCAAGAAAGGGTGAATCTGAGATTCGAACCATAATCATATCATCATATCAGGGAGGCAATTCTGTATAGAGAATGATGTCTCAGACGATATTGCCACAAGTGCCGCTTCAAAAGGATGAAGAGAACACAAGCAAAAATAGCTTTCTCTGCAAAATGGAAAGTCTTGATATCATTGTAAATGTTAGTTGTCGTGAACCATGATGAAAATATTTGTTGTGTCTGATGACATAAAGTGTGTGGGGGGAATTGTCGTGTCTTCTGTTCTGACTGTTATTTGGCGCCAGACTGGAATGTTATGAACCAAGGTTTCATCCATAGTCTCAAACCGTTGCAAGAACCTCGTAAGATAAGCTTCAAACTTTGGGCGCATAAATCCTGCGAATGCACGTTCAAATCCCAGTTTGTCCAGTTGTTTCCAATGTGAAGCTCAGAACGTTACAGATCAACCAAACACACACACAGTCTGGTACTGTCTTCAGCACAGCCTTTCATCTCGTGTTGTATTTTGCAATCTTTTCAGATGGATATTAAGAAGAAATTAATGATAGAACAATTTGTCGCATGACATTTGATACCAGGGTTTCTGAAAATGGTTTCCGATTTCATAGATGCATTAGGACTTTATAACAGCACTTGGCTGGGAAAAGGTACAAGGAACTTGTTTGTGCAGGCGCGCTTTGGTACCCATGTTTCCGATAATAACGAACAATATTTTCTCTGGGTAGACTCGGTTCATCGAGTTGCACGGAATTGTGAATCCTGGGCTGTGATTTGGCTCCACGGTTTGGGTGCAAGGTCCAATTTAGGTCTAGACGTGGCAATTACTGCCCGTGAGAAATAGACATTGCCCCTGTAATCAGTCATTTGGATATACTGAAACACATATTATAATCAGATTTAGCAGACAAAATGTGGTTTGAATTATTTGTATCAAAATTAACAGAATTGGCAACTGACTGTAGCCTCGTTGCCTTCTCAGTTTGCCACTATAACAATTGATAGGACATATCCCCACCCTTGCTTGTCCCATGAAGAATCGCGATAGAATAGGTCTTCAGCAACCTTGCTTGTCCCCCATGAAGAATCGCGATATAATAGGTCTTCAGCAACGTTGCTTGTCCCATGAAGAATCGCGATAGAATAGGTCTTCAGCAACCTTGATTGTCCTCCATGAAGATTCGGGATAGAATAGGTCTTCAGCAACCTTGCTTGTCCCCCATGAAGAATCGCGATAGAATAGGTCTTCAGCAACCTTGCTTGTCCCCCATGAACATTCGGGATAGAATAGGTCTTCAACCTTGCTTGCAACATTCTTCAGCAACCTTGCTTGTCCCCATGGATAGAATAGGTCTTCAGCAACCTTGCTTGTCCATTCCATGAACATTCTTGTCCCCATGGATAGAATAGGTCTTCAGCAACCTTGCTTGTCCCCATGAACATTCGGGATAGAATAGGTCTTCAGCAACCTTGCTTGTCCCCATGAATAGGTCTTTCTTGCTTGGATCGGGAGAATAGGTCTTCAGCAACCTTGCTTGTCCCCATGAACATTCGGGATAGAATAGGTCTTCAGCAACCTTGCTTGTCCCCCATGAACATTCGGGATAGAATAGGTCTTCAGCAACCTTGCTTGTCCCCCATGAACATTCGGGATAGAATAGGTCTTCAGCAACCTTGCTTGTCCCCCATGAAGATTCGGGATAGAATAGGTCTTCAGCAACCTTGCTTGTCTTCAGATAAATAGGTCTTCAGCAACCTTGCTTGTCCCCCCCATGAAGAATAGGTCTTCAGGATAGAATAGGTCTTCAGCAACCTTGCTTGTCCCCATGAACATTCGGGATAGAATAGGTCTTCAGCAACCTTGCTTGTCCCCATGAATAGGATTCAACCTTGGATAGAATAGGTCTTCAGCAACCTTGCTTGTCCCCATGAACATTCGGGATAGAACATTTGTCCCCCATGGATTCGGGATAGAATAGGTCTTCAGCAACCTTGCTTGTCCCCCATGAACATTCGGGATAGAATAGGTCTTCAGCAACCTTGCTTGTCCCCCATTCGGGATAGAATAGGTCTTCAGCAACCTTGCTTGTCCCCCATGAACATTCGGGATAGAGGTCTTCAGCAACCTTGCTTGTCCCCATGAACATTCGGGATAGAATAGGTCTTCAGCAACCTTGCTTGTCCCCATGAACATTCAGGATAGAATAGGTCTTCAGCAACCTTGCTTGTCCCCATGAACATTCGGGATAGAATAGGTCTTCAGCAACCTTGCTTGTCCCCCATGAACATTCGGGATAGAATAGGTCTTCAGCAACCTTGCTTGTCCCCATGAACATTTGGGATAGAATAGGTCTTCAGCAACCTTGCTTGTCCCCATGAACATTCGGGATAGAATAGGTCTTCAGCAACCTTGCTTGTCCCCATGAACATTCGGGATAGAATAGGTCTTCAGCAACCTTGCTTGTCCCCCATGAACATTCGGGATAGAATAGGTCTTCAGCAACCTTGCTTGTCCCCCATGAACATTCGGGATAGAATAGGTCTTCAGCAACCTCGGGATAGAATAGGGATAGAACATTCGGGAATAGGCTTCAGCAACCTTGCTTGTCCCCCCATGAACATTCGGGATAGAATAGGTCTTCAGCAACCTTGCTTGTCCCCCATGAATTCAGGTCTTCAACCTTGCTTGATAGAATAGGTCTTCAGCAACCTTGCTTGTCCCCATGAACATTCGGGATAGAATAGGTCTTCAGGGATGAACATTCAGGATAGAATAGGTCTTCAGCAACCTTGCTTGTCCCCATGAAGATTTGGGATAGAATCAGCAACCTTGCTTGTCCCCATGAACATTCGGGATAGAATAGGTCTTCAATAGGTCTTCAGCAACCTTGCTTAGGGTCCCCATGAACATTCAACCTTGCTTGTCCCCCTTGAAGATTCGGGATAGAATAGGTCTTCAGCAACCTTGCTTGTCCCCAATGAACATTCGGGATAAAATAGGTCTTCAGCAACCTTGCTTGTCCTCCATGAACATTCGGGATAGAATAGGTCTTCAGCAACCTTGCTTGTCCCCCATGAACATTCGGGATAGAATAGGTCTTCAGCAACCTTGCTAGTCTGGATTGTCTGGTTCAGACTCCATTAGTTAATGGCCGGCGTCATTTACCTGAAAATTGCTGAATGCGGCGTTAAATAACAAGGAAACAAAAAGAAAAATATACTCGCGGTCAAAAGTATAAGTTACAACAGAAGTAAAGGTTTAAAACATTGTACAAATTCTGACACGAGTGGCAAGGCCAAACATTCCAAGTGAAGCCTCACTATCACCTACTTACAACGCAATGGCCTTTGGAAATTCACCTCAACCATGAAAGCTCATTTGTTGGTTTTTACATCAAATCAAAGTGCTTGATCGATGCCTCTACACCTACTATGTTTAAAAAAACAGGTATTACATTAGATCTGGCAGTGAGACTTCGTTTATCCCTATTTTAACGTTGACCAGAGCTCCTAGCGAAGCCAATTATGTGAACAAACAGGTTGATATACGAGTAAAACACTTCGCCTATACTTCAGTGCAGTACCGCTAACGCTACCAGATCAATCTTGATCCAGTAACACGAGGAAAGCAAAACAATTACAACAGCGATATCAGGCTTGCTCTGATCCCCCACTTGCCTTGAAGCACTGGTCACACAGTATTCTCATACTAGCCAACGTCTTGTCTGTCTAACACACATTTTATGACACCCTTGTTAATTATTCAAGTTACCTCCCTTGTCACAAGATTCATGTCAGTTATCTCCCTGTTGTTGAAGCAGATCAAGGGATCCTCCCATACGTTTTAACATTAAACCTATGTAACTCGATATGCCATTGGGCACGATGTAGGTTAAGCTTTAGAGTACAATGGTAACCTTCACTGTTACTTCCATATACTGTAAACGAGCCTCAGGACTGTTAATTACTCGAGTTACCTCCCTTGTCACAATAGTGTCCATTTCAGTTATCTCCCTGTTTGTTGAAGCAGATCAAGGAATCCCCCCACCCGCTTTATGGTACAAGGATACAAGGGTAAACTTCACCGTTACCTCCATATATTGTAAACGAGCCTTAGAACTGCATTCTGTCTGTATAAGTGAACGGGGGCGGTGGGAAAGCCTAATGGTTAAAGCGTTGGCTCGTCACGCCGAAGACCCGGGTTCGAATCCCCACATGGGCACAATGTGTGAAGCCCATTTCTGGTGTCCCCCGCCGTGGTGTTGCTGGAATGTTGCTAAAAGCGGCGTAAAACCAAACTCAGTCAGTCATTCAGTATAAGTGAACGTGTTGACACACCTGCTTTTCGCTCGGTATTAAAAAGTGAAAAGTGAGTTTTACGCCGTTGTTCGCAATATTCCAGCATTATCACGACAAGGGACACCAGAATGGGCTTCACACCTTGTTCCCATGTGGGCAATCTAACCCGGGTCTTTAACGTGACGAGCGAACACTTTAACCATTAGGCTACCGGTATTAAGGAGAGAAAACAAGGACTGGTCATCTCGGAATTTACAGTGTCCGGGTTGGGCTTCTGTATAAAAACTACTGCGTGGTGGCCCAAGGAGATGGGTCCAAAAGAGCGGACTTAAGCCGGACGAGACAAAATGCACGTATACGCACGCACGCACGCAAGCACACACACACGCACAGAAAGTGTAAAACTGAGTGAATACTGTAAGTGGAGTAACTGTGAGCTGAGAGGAAATCATAACAACGTGTTGAGTTTCAATCAGTTTATCACAACAAATGGCTTGCGATAAACGAGCAAGACTCGGCTGTCTGTTTTCGGCTTCATCCAAGACTTGTACTTTAACAGTTTGCGCAGATCTGGTTACGGTGATTTTGCAACATAAATGACTTCACTTAAAACAAGAAGTCCAAAAGGTCTTGATTAATAACCAGTTTCACTACACCATATATAAAGCTCGACGTCCAAATGTTTTATATTATTATCCTGATGACATTCCAAAGCCATTACATCTGAAATGAGTAACCCTGATCATACTGCGGACTTTAACTTGACCAGCATGAACCTACCCAATGAGTCTATCGACTTGGTGCCAACTCAGAGAGTGCTTACCAAACCTGGCACCGCCTGCATCAGAAGGGTGATATCATAGATATTTGATGAGAGAAGGTGGCGATGGCACCACGGCGTGGTGAATATATTACTGTAACTCATGTATTGGCAAGTCCCCTGTGTTCTGACTAATAATTCATCTCTGGCATCTAGTGATGAGGAATCGTACGTTGTGTTAATACAATTGTGTGCGTGTGTGTTCTCCTTCCAGATGAATATCTGGATATCATAATGACCCCCACCGACTGCATCAAACCGAACACGCGGGAAGAGCTGGAAACAGTTTAGCTTTATTGGTACTGTCTACTATCAATAACCTGGATCTTTTCCCGATCGTAATTATATGATTAATCACAAGCAAACTGTTCTCTGTTTGAATACCAACTTGAGATCTGCGTTGTTTAAACAGTTACAGCTTGTCCTGCAACAAGCAGTGTAAATGTTGTTGGGCGAAAGCACTGCAAATATGTTTGTGTGGAGGCTCTTATATTATTTTGAGAATTTTGCAGGGACTGTTGTTTGCGACATAATAGTTTTCTGTCTGTGCTTCATTTTGTGTAATATGTGGATAATTGTTTAGACCACACAAGAAGAAAATACATGTTCAGTTTCATTTGTGTACATACATATAAAACACAAATGTGCATATTACTGTCACATGATACACAAATGTGCATACTAATATTACTGCCACATGATACACAAATATACATATTACTGTCACATGATACACAAATGTACATATTACTGTCACATGATACACAAATGTGCTTACTAGCATCACTGTCACATATTACACATTTGTCCATATTACTGTCACATGATACACAAATATACATATTACTGTCACATGATACACAAATATACATATTACTGTCACATGATACACAAATATACATATTACTGTCACATGATACACAAATGTACATATTACTGTCAGATGATGCACAAATATACATATTACTGTCACATGATACACAAATGTGCATATTACTGTCACATGATGCACAAATATACATATTACTGTCACATGATACACAAATGTGCATATTACTGTCACATGATACACATATTTCCATATTACTGTCACATGATACACAAATGTGCATATTACTGTCACATGATACACAAATGTGCATATTACTGTCACATGATACACAAATATACATATTACTGTCACATGATGCACAAATATACATATTACTGTCACATGATACACAAATGTGCATATTACTGTCACATGATACACATATTTCCATATTACTGTCACATGATACACAAATGTGCATATTACTGTCACATGATACACATATTTCCATATTACTGCCATGCCACATCATCATATCACACAGAAACTGTACATATTACTGTCATATCACACTAGCATATCACACAGCCACTGTAGATATTATTGTCATATCACACCGCCATTGTCGTAACTCCACATCGTATCGCACAGTCATTGTACATATTACATCATAATACATCAAACCACACCACTGTAACCACAGTCATTTTATACAACTCTCTGATATCACAACATCGTATCACACATCCATTGTACGTACATATCACTGTCACATAAGGCCATCGTATCACACATCCGCTGTACATAATACTGTTTCGTCACAACTGTTTTCCTTTATATCACACTGCCATTGTACATGGTATTGTCATATCACACCATCGTGTCACACAGCCATTGTACATGGTATTGTCATATCACACCATCGTGTCACACAGCCATTGTACATGTACATATTATTGTCATATCACACCATCGTGTCACACAGCCATTGTACATATTATTGTCATATAACACCATCGTGTCACACAGCCATTGAACATATTATTGTCATATCACACCATCGTGTCACACAGCCATTGTACATATTATTATTTATATCACACGATCATATTACATAGCCATTGTACATGTACATATTTTTGTCATATCACACCACCGTATCACACAGCCATTGTACATATTATTGTCATTTCACATCATCATATCACACAGCCATTGTACATATTATTGTCATATCACACCATCGTAACACACAGTCATTGTACATATCATTATCATATCACACCATCATAACACACAGCCATTGTACATATTATTGCCATATCACACCATCGTATCACACTGTCATTGTACATATTATTGTCATATCACCCCACCGTATCACACAGCCATTGTACATATTATTGTCATATCACCCCACCGTATCACAGAGCCATTGTACATGTACATGTTATTGTCATATCACACCACCGTATCACACAGTCATTGTACATATTTTTGTCATATCACACAGCCATTGTACATATTATTGTCATATTACACCATCATATCAAACAGTCATTGTACATGTTATTGTCATATCATATTATTGTCATGTACATGTACCATTGTCATATCCACACAGCCAATGTACATATTATTGTATCAGTCATTGTACATATTATTGTCATATCACACCATCATATCACACAGCCAATGTACATCACCCTATCACTGCTATATAACAATGTCATACAAATGACTGTACGTGTTACTGCCAATCATAGAATCGTTGTACACATTACTCTCACATCTCACAACCTAACAACCAAACCTGTTTTAAAGTTACTGGTTATTTTTAATACAAATAACCTCAAAAGGAATAACTGTGTCTGATAACTATCTACCCCAACATTTACAGCGCGCTCCAACAAAGACTGAGTAAATGGTTTAATGTCGGATCGAAAGGATTTCAGTTACATCATAGCCTGTCAACTTGATGTGGGGATAAAGTGACGGGTGTGTCAGACGTTAACCTCTTGGATGAAACCCATGAGCACGGGAATGGTACCGGTGAAAGAAACACGATCATGATGAATCGAGACCGTCTATTATCACTGGTTTCGGACACGCCCAAGGGACGCAACTCTGTAAAGTAAATTACAATGGCTTT
Source organism: Haliotis rubra (assembly GCF_003918875.1). Taxonomy (NCBI): domain Eukaryota; kingdom Metazoa; phylum Mollusca; class Gastropoda; order Lepetellida; family Haliotidae; genus Haliotis; species Haliotis rubra. The sequence goes on along the minus strand of NW_025766968.1, from coordinate 5,034,520 downwards.
GGGCGACTTGGCCACATGTGCCCTTGCTAATGCAAACACTGAAGCGAAAGAGAGCAAATTTTCCCCTAAACCAAATTAACAATGCAATAATACATTGCTTGTTTCATTTTAAAAATTTGGCTTTGTCCTGCAGTTTGGTATTTTTAAGAAAATATATATTCAGAAAACAAGAAGTTAAATTTGTCTGGCCTAATACTGAGTCATGAGGCGTCAACTGAATCAGCTGTACGAGGCCCACTAGGTGTGGAGGTTAACATCTTATTTCCTCGTGTTTATATGTCAGACAATGGCCGGTAAACCTTGTCCTCTAAGTGTGATTCTGCAACTACCCACAAGTGACCTTTGCCTTCACACATGACCGATTGGCTTGTCCGTGAACACCTGGTGTCACAACCGTCATTAGTTCCTGTCTGTGCTATTTAAAATTCCGCCACTCATGTTTTCGAAGATAGTTGTGGACAATTGCACAAATACAAGTCTCGACAGTCAAGTTAAAAATTTACAACCAGTTGAGATTGCTCATATAGATGTCTCACGTACAACGTTAATTAGTCGCATGTCTTGCAACCAATGTAGCTCAATGATGTATTGAAGCCAACTCGTCAACCAAGAGCTGTCTTGTAACGGAGATGTGATACTATTTTCCTGCCAACTAGTCACGGGATTGTCTTCCCTAACACTTCCTCAGCCGATCGCGTTGATTGCCTCCAAGTCCGATGGGATTATGTCCAAAACCTTTGATTAAACACTCCTGATTTTGCTAGATCTCTGTTCCAATATTGTGGCGCTGGAACTCTATAAGAATATCACATCTGGCGAAGAGGGACAGATCTCAGTTTAATGGAAATGGATGAGTGTATTACCGAGTCCGCTAGCCGTGTGGGCATCTCCCTTCCTATTATATTAGAATCTCGGAAACTCTTAACACTCTACTGACTTTCTCCAGGATTATATTTGGATCTAACGGGCTATTAAGCGTTTACTGACCAGGGCGGGAAATCTACTTGTTCAGATTGCAACTTAATTACTTAATTGATTACCCAAAATAAATCAATTTACCATTATGAAAGGTATATGCAGTGCTTCTGGAATCTTTGGACACGAGTTTCTGCATTTGCATGTTAGGCGGCGTATTCCGAGTGAGCCTGTATGTTGATGAAATCGTATACCATGATGACATATTCAGATTTAAATATTGTCTTTTGTACGGTGCCATTAGATTCACGTTTAGTCATGGGAATAAAATTCTTATTTAAATATATATATCTACAAAATAAACAATATTCAAATCAGCAGTTGACTGGTGATCTGGACTTGTTTTGGATTCGTTTCTCTAGGGTCTTGACTATAGACCACGAGTGAAATGTTAAAACCGTGAGAAATGGATGCTTGCAGGTGTAAGCCCATCATGAGTGTTGATCATCCCCTTATCATATATCAAAGGAATATGTGTTTTACTCTCAGCCATGGGTGAGCTCTACCTAAAAAGAAAAATTACAAATATACATATTGTCGTTAACCCATTGACATATACAGATGTTTCCTAGATGGACAATAATGGCAGTAGATGGCGTGGGCATGTAATATGATCTTTCCTGAAAGACTAAGGGACCTTTAATCTTTAGTGATAGTATCGCCCTCTATAATGTACGATGATACCTTGGATTGATTGTAAGATATACTTCTGATGTCTGCCAGATCTGTACAAATGGGAGATTAATCGAGGTGGATTTGTCGAGAAGAAACAGGGTTGCTTACCAATTTCAATATTCCATATCTCAATCAATGAAAAAATGTGTCTCTGGTTCGTTTCTCAAAATGCTCATATTTACATCAAACCTGCTCTTCACGTGTTGAGAAAAGGGTGAACCGGAATCGAAAGTAGCCAAAAAACGTCCCTGATTGGTCCGAAGGCGGTTAACTTAAAAAGTAGGAATCTGTCTTTGAAGAAGCGAGGTGGAACTGATATTGTCAGAAAAACGGAATTGGTATTGATACATTTTGAAACTGATACGTCGAAAACGCCTTTCTGTTGAATGTTGCTGTTCCTTCCTCTATTGATCGAAAACAGGGTAGAGGAGGTTTTCGGCGAGCGCCGTTGAGTTTCTTAAAGGGAATATAGTTCTCGACAAACATCCATTGAATTAGTGTTTTTCGACCAGCGCTACGCAGTTTTTAGTCATAAATTTCCATTGAAGTTGTCTGTGGGGTAATTATATTTCTCAAAGTGGCCTGCTTACTGAACAAGCTGTTTTAGGTAATAAAATTGCAACTAAAAAAATCATTTGAATTAAATTGTTTTCACCGTTCGGCACGTGCCTAAGCCAAAAATCCAATTTCATGTAAATCGGAGATAGATTTTACCCAGTAGTCATATGTTTGAGAGAAAATTAAAAAAGGATTTTAAGAAAGGGAATTAAAGAGATAATAATTGAAGCACACAAAATTGCAAATATGCATGTTTCTTCCAAGAATTCGGGAAATAATTTGAAAGTAACCACGTGCAAGAACATGTGAAAATATTCTTTTATAAAGCAAGTTCTATATAGCGATGACGCCTGTAAAATGTTGCTGTCTAGACGTGAATATTAAAATTAAAAAACAATACAAATATGGCGTCTACTTTAATGCCTGAACTGCAGTTAAATGTAAGGTATTATCCTTAATAGATACTCAGCCCGGTTTGACATAACAAATTGTAACTACAGCAGCGCTGTTCGACACTTATCTATTATTTATTCACATTAAGGAAATCATAAATAATTTTTTATATAAAATGTACTACTACACTTTTAAGATGTCTGCAGGCTTTAATAACATATAAGCATGATGAAGAAGAAGCGCTATGTAATGGGATGTCAAGCATGAACTGTTCCTCTGGGTGAAAGATACTCTCGACACTGTATCACCCCTGCCTGTGGGCGTTGCTGTTTGACATTTCGTAAGTTACCGGATCTATTTCGATCAATCGTAAGTTCACAGAAAGATAAGGATATACAAATACATGTATATTATATGATAGTTGAAGATATGTGAGGAAGGCTAGTGGTCAATACATTAGCACAAAACGCTGAAGACGTGGGCCACGTACAACAAAGCGTTCATAGCGCTACGCTGATCGCAACTCCCATAGTGTAACATACACTTACGATTGTCGTAGCTCTACGTGATCGTAACTCCCATACTATAACATAAACTTACGATTGTCGTAGCTCTACGGTGATCGTAACTCCCATAGTGTAACATACACTTACTATTGTCGTAGCTCTACGTAATCGTAACTCCCATACTATAACATAGACTTGCGGTTGTCGTAGCTCTACGGTGATCGTAACTCCCATACTTTAACATAGACTTACGATTGTCATAGCTCTACGTGATCGTAACTCCCATACTATAACAAAGACTTACGATTGTCGTAGCGCTACGGTAATCGTAACTCCCATACTTTAACATAGACTTACGATTTGTCATAGCTCTCGTGATTGTAACTCCCATACTATAACATAGACTTACGATTGTCAGCGCTACGGTAAGCTCTACGTGATAGCTCTACGTGATTGTAACTCCCATACTATAACATAGACTTGCGGTTGTCGTAGCACTACGGTGATCGTAACTCCCATACTTTAACATAGACTTACGATTGTCGTTGCTCTGCTGTGCTTTGTGGAACGGAAGCCTAGGTTCCAATCCCCACACCTTCAAGTATTCCACATCAGCTGGAACCCACTGCATAATATAATATTGCATGTGGTGAACTATTGTCTCACTGGCAAGTTGCAGACCATCAATGTGAGAGTAAGTATTGTTTTACGACTTTTTTTAAGCAATGGTCCAGCAATCTCACGGCTGGGAGACACCAAAGGCTTCACACATTCTACACATGTGTGGAATCGAAGCGGATTTCGGTGGGCAAGCGAAGGTTGAATCACCGTTATACCAGATAATAGATTAGATACAAAGATGATTTATAAAAATACAAAACAAATTAATTCAATATTCGTGATCTATAATCAAAAGGGGAGCGGTGGGGTAGCCTAGTGGTTAAAGCGTTCGCTCGTCACGCCGAAGACCCGGGTTCGATTCCCACATGGGTACAATGTGTGAAGCCCATTTCCGGTGTCCCCCGCCGTGATGTTGCTGGAATATTGCTTAAAGCGGCGTAAAACCATACTCACTCACTCACTATAATCAAAACGTAGTAACATATTCACACAAGGAAAATAAACGTACGTAGGGTGGCTGAAACCTTATTGTTAGACTATCGCTTAATCCCTGAATATATATAATGTTGACAGTAACTAATAAACCCATTTATATTGAAAAGGAGCCCAGTGAGATGGGACATTCTGAAACTGATGGAATCTAGACTTGCTTCATTTATGTCTTTAGCATTGCAGGGAGGGCTAGGCAGTAGGGAAAATGATGTGGTTCAGGGACTGTGAGACAGACTCCCTTATTATGAAAGAGGTATAGTACGCCCTCAAGTATTAAGTACAAGATTTCCATGATACAGACTGCATTTGATTCCAATATGTAATCTGTCAGCAGATCACTGTAGGCAGCAAAGAGACAAAATAGTCTTGAAAATCAAAATTGATAAAATTGGATATGGCGTGTATGGCTGTACTTGCTTAGAGGGCCGAATCCATGTTTGTCTATTTCGGCCAAGGACATGATTCAAGTTTAAGGAATGGTGTTTGCCTTTGATACTGATACGCTGATAGCTGAGTTCAGCTAAGTAACATTTTGATATAATTATTATTATGATTATTATTATTTATTATTATTATAGGATATTTATATAGCGCACATATCCACGCAATTAGTGCATGCTCAAGGCGCTGGTATTTTTTCCTCGATCATTGGATGTCAATCTCATCGGAACATCGTAAACTCAACTCCCTGGGGAGTATACAACTCTTGCAGCCACTAGGCGCTCCGAGTTATTGCGGCTTTCTCATCCTAATGAAGTACCCATTCACAGCTGGGTGGACTGGGACACATAGTCACAGTACTTTGTCCAAGTTTACTGCACGTTCCTGTACCCGCAACTAGGTGTTTGCAAGTATTCCTGTGGCCACCATCTGGTCATATACCAACGGATTCGTGGGTTCTTTTAAGTGCACAGGGTTGTGTACTGTACACTAGTGGTTGCGACAACACAGAAAGAGCCTGCACACAAAGTTGACTCCAAGATTTTTTACACCTGGTCACAGGTGGACTCGATCCCGACACCTCAACTTCGCTGGATCACTATCCTGGCGCCTTTGACAGCTCGCACACCGCGATATGGTTATGGGTGGTCGAGCAGTCACCGCTTGTCACATACCAATTGAACCTAAAGTTAATATTCCGCTTATATAACGGCAGGGGACACCAGATATGGGCTTCACACATTGTGCCCATGTGGGGAATCGAACCCGGGTCTTCGGCGTGACGAACGAACGCCTTAACCACTAGGCTACCCCATCGCCCCTCCTAAAGTTTGGCCGACATAAGACTGAACATGAATGTTTCATTAACTCTTCGTAACTGTGTCTTTTCTAGTCATACGTCAGCCAGTGCTGATAACAAGGGGAGGGTTAGGTCACCAATGTCACAGCAACTCATGGTACATACATCTATGATATAATTCTTCAAAACGACACCTGAGTCAGTGTTAGGGGGGCGGCTAGGTAGCCAAGTGGTTAAAGCGTTCGCTCGTGATGCCAAAAAGCAGGTTCGATTTTCCGCATCGTTACAGTATGTGAAGCCCAAGCGGCGTAAAACTAAACTCACTCACCACTCACTCAGTGTTGCAGGTTTACATGTGTGAATCCAATTGTAATATTAGAGTGAATGAGTTTAGTTTTACGCCGCAGCAATATTCCGGTTATATGGAGGCGGTCTGTAAATAATCGTGTCAGACCAGACAATCCAGTGAGATCAACATCATGAGCATCGATCTACGCTATTGGGATACGATTACATGTATGTCAACCAAGTCAGCGAGCCTGACCCGATCCGGTTTGTCGCCTCTTACGACAACGATGGGTTACTAAAGATAAATTCTAACCCGGATCTTCACGGGTTGTAATATTAGAAGATTTTACCAACTGGAATGAACCCAGCTCATGGTGGTTTACATCCTGACTATCCTCCCGGTTGCTGCAAGTGAGTAGAGGAAAAGTTACTCTACTCTACTCTACTAAGTGAGTGAGTGAGTTTAGTTTTACGCCGCACTTAGCGGTCTGGACCAGATAATCCAGTGATCAACAGCATGAGCATCGAACTGCGCAAGTGGGAACTACTCTACTAAGTGTTTATCGACTTTGATACCCCCTCCTCACTCACTCACTCACTCACTTACTTGATTAAAAAGCCCAACATCATTCCCAGCGTGCAACAACTGGTATTAAACAGATTCGCGTGCGTTCATTTTAGCTCCAAACATGGATGTATACCTTCCTTTGTCCTTCAGACACTATAAGCAACAAGGCTTTTTCCGTTTTAAAAGCTGAGCCATTGTATGATTCTGACTATACCATGACACATGCTATCATGACTCACTCTCAAACTGTCCTGAACATACCACATGTTTGAGGTGAAGTCATATGATATGCTATATGATCAACTACAGTTTAACTACAAGTTATATAGACATAGGCAAACTTTATGAATAACTACTTCTATATTTCGTGAGGGCAACGTTTCCATACAGATATTCTTGTACCGTTGTCAAGTTAATCGTGATAAAAACTTGACAACAGTACAAGAATCTGTATGATAACGTCGCCCTCACGACCTAAATAACTTGTTATCCATAACGTTTGCCTATATTGTACTGCCTAACTTCTAAAATGTCCCACGTTAACTTGGACTTTGGTAAGTTCTAATATATGAATGAATGAATGAATGTGGTTACGTCATTGGAAGAACAAAGTCATTGTTAAATAATAGTCGACCTAATCTGCATAATAACACAATTGAAGTATAATGTCCGTCTTCAGCAGCAGTTGGCAACAGCACGAGCTCGCTTCCTCGGCGTGTTAACATTTTAAAGAGAGTTGTCTTTTAGGCATTTGGTAAAAAATGACATGATTTAGGTAACTCGTCATGCCATTTTCTAACAGTTCATTTAATATTATGGTAACTGCTTTCAGGAGCCACGTTTTTTGTCCATTTTCAGCAGAAACTTTCCGTGCGCATTTCGTATAATCTTTAAAGTGAATAAAGAATTAAGAAACACGTTTAAGTAAATAACGTTAAGTTTAACGTTGTAAATTATGTATTTTCTTTGACACGGAATACTCAATTATATGAAATATTACATGTTGTGTCAAGAAGGGTTTCTCATCCAATATATAATATTTGCAAAAATCAGATCCGGGACCAAGTCTCAGAAACAATCAAAAATACATCAAATAGATTTCAGATGAAGGAAATCTGCAACCCTTTCCTCTCGCCAATATATAACCAAGAGTGGTAGAGCTCGGGTATTATTGGAATGACCTCGTCGATGGGGATTCCGGGGTTCTCGTAGATAAGAATCAAATTTATTACCCAATGAAATAGGAATGCATTTGCGCTCGGTGTTTGGCCAAAAAATGGCCTTTTTATTTTCTAACTACCGTCATTGGGACGACAGCGGCGCTGGGAAAGGCAATTTCTAACCATGAAGCATGCGATTACAAGCTGGAGGCGGATGAACAAGCTCGTAACGCGGGAGTATAGGGGGCGCTGATTCCCCCTCCACGTGCACGTTCCCGCGCTTCTGCAGTAAACACTGAGATCGAGAAACAGCAGTTACATTCCCTGGATGAGAGGTTCATTTGTGTTTAGATGTAGGACTATGAAACAATATGTTTTCAGTAAAATAATTTTGTACTGTTATGTGTATAAATGGACGTTCTCATTCTATTTTTCATAGATATGTTTTAGGATTCAGTTTTTAAGTAGAATCAGAGACCATATGGTCTCTGGCAGAATATTAATTTTCAGCCTTTGAAACAAGTCACAGACACAGGGGTGGATACGGCTTTTTGAGAAAGGGGGGTGCACACTATTGAGAAAAGGTGTGGGGGGAGGGGGGGCGTGGCACACTGCATTTCCATCCGAGTTTCAATGGTCATTTAACAATCTTTCTGAACAAAATGGGGGGTGCGCATCCCTGCACCTCCCGCCTATGCAGACATGTGGCTGAAATACATAGAAAATATAGGAAACACAACTTTAAGCAATCACTGGTCATCTTTTAACAGTGACCGCAAACAGAGATATCTCACGCCAGTTTCAACGGAAATACCCCACTCGGACACGGTATACTGACTCGAATAAGCCAGTCCTTGTTTCACCTTCCTATCGGCGAGCACCAGCCAGGGTAACAACAAAAAGCTCGTCTGAAACCAGGGAATGATCAGTTCTTCTGGTAGACGTTCTATCTACTAGACTACGGAGGAAGGGGAAACAGCGAGTCAACGGGGAGATAGAAGTGAGTGAGTGAGTTATTCCTGTCACATCGTTATTTATGGGCACACCAAGGGTTGGCTCCACAGACTGCATCCATGTTTGGGAATCGAAACCAGGTTTTCGGCGTGATAAACCAACGCTTTAACCTTCAGCATTTACTTTATTGTCTGTTTAGGGATAAGGCTACACGGTACTAAATCACTGCCACGTGATGTCAAGCATTATTCAGACATCAGGTCCATTAGCTGTCAGATTGGTTTCACAATGAGTTTTAAAAGCCCAATCGGACGTACGGGGCTCGGTGCTGTAAGGCACATGAATTCCTCGTACGTTCCTAGTTCGTCCTTCGGACTTTTCATGGCACTTCGATAATGGGTGCTTATTCCAGAATTTGTCCGATTATGACCCTTGGCCTGTCAGCCCAATGGTCGTGGACTTCTCCTTAGTGGTCAAACTGTCTAAGACGCGATTGCGTTTAGTCAGCACATGACAGGCGCATTATCACTCACTCACTCACTCACTCACTCACTCACTCACTCACTCACTCACTCACTCACTCACTCACGAGTCCATGCAATATGTCAGTGTCACTCCTGGTTTGCACACATATTTCGCTCGTTTGTTGTGTTAACACCACACTATTCAAGCTCTGTGTAAACGGGGGGCGGTGGGATAGCCTTGTGGTTAAAGCGTTCGCTAGTCACGCAGAAGACCCGGGTTCGATTCCAGGTGTTTGGCTGTCTATGATAGATGTTCTGTATGATGCTATAAGGTTCTTCATTCGGACTAATTTAGTTTTTAACAAGGTGAACGAACACGTATTTTTTAACATCTCGAGAAAGAACGGTAGCAATATTAAAAACCGCTACCACGAGCACGTTCCCAGTGTCAATTCATTGCCACGCGACAGTATGCAAAAATCTCATCTGTATTTCTTTCGGTGGAATTCCTAACAATCACAGTTTGAAATTCACAAATAACTTTTTTGGCCGGCTTGCTATAGTTTCTGCTATAGTCTTCGCTTTGCAGGAACTCAATGGAACCAAAGGCAACACCGGCACCAGTTTCGATTCGTTGACTTTATTCCATGAGATTCTTAACGCCGAGTTAACCCTAAATGCCAAACGCAACTTTGTTACAACGCTTAAAATGCCCCTCAATCCCGTTATAACACCAATCAATAAGTCGGCACCGAAGCGTTACCCTTAAAATTAACAGACAGGGTCTTCATCGCGTCCCATGGGACCGTCATATTAAACCCCAAATGTCTTCTAATCCGACGTAAGTGATGGCGAAGTAAGACCAGAATCGGTTTGGCGTTGATCCTCAGTGACCGTAAGGTACGGATGCGTCTATGGAGTACCGTAATGCCTCGTTAAGCATATATTCATTCATGTGTGCTGTAATTTATCAAAAATGCGTCTCTCAGTTTCCAGATAATGAATTGGAGGATTCAATTTTCCCATGGCATGGGTATCATGTTGGACTGTGTCGGTGCGCGTTATCACATGGCACTTAGAATTGAGAAGGTATGCTACCGAAGCGCTGTTAATTTTGTCACGTTGGACCTGTTTTCAATACACCAGGGAGGCCATATGCCCAAATTATAGTCTGTATTTGATTATGTTTGTTAAAGCATAGCAAAGAAAATAAGATTGTCATTGATTTAGCTGAGCTACAGAATATATTTTAACAGCTTGTAGAGCTTATTAAGATGATGCCATTCTTGCAATGATAACAAATGCAGCTGATACTATATCAAGCTAAAAATAGGCTATTGGGACTACAATCATATTAAGTACTCGCGAATTTGTTGCTTTGAAAATTAATTCCAGTTAATTCCTTCATTCACTAGCTTATTTCGTCTACTCCTTTGTGCAAGCCTATGATAAATTCACTTCATTAACAAAATTACGTGTAGTTTATACAATATCTATTGCAGATGTACTTTAGCATGTTCAGGAGCTACAGGCATTTCAAGAATGTATTTTTACAACATGGAAGTTCAGATATGTTTGATGACATTTGGGTTTTTGATTGAAAATTTATGTAAAATACATATTTTGTATTTCACAAATATTTCACAAATGTAGCAATTTTCTGACTTCAGATAACCTATTTGCGCTTCCGAACGAACAATTCCAAATTTCCAGTTTAAATAACATAAGTCTACACTATAGGAGAACAAGAAAGGAATGCAACACTTTGAATGTTGGTTTTTAACCTGCTTCACAAACAACACGGACAACTAGGCAATCCACGTGCCATAAAAATTGTGATTAACGATCCACTGAAATAAGGGGACTATTTACTCCCTGAAATTTGAAGAGCTAGTGAAAGCTAAACAACACGTTGGATTTAAGACAAAAAAGGCAGAGAGGATGGTGAACTGTTTATTTTGTGCAGACGGGGACGGTCATGTTTGGAACAGGTCGAAGGAGGGATGTGGGGGACAAAATCTTAGAGTGTGAGGGGGTGCTTGGACTACTGTTCCCCACCCGACTCCTACCTACCATCCCCGAAGATACCCCGAAGATACCCCGAAGAACACCGCATCTGTACTGTAATATTTTCACAGATCTACGTTTATTTTACGCATAGTTTTCTGAATATTTAATAACAAGAAATTATGCAAAAAGCAGAAGATTCTCTGAACAGGTGTGGTATTCTTTCGGTGGGCAGTTTTCCGTTGCGGGGGCGGGATGGTAGAGGTTGAACGGGGGAGGCGTTTCAGCTGATGGTCATTTCTTCCGGGTCAGCTGATGGGGTACTTTCGTGCTAACAGCTGACCTTGAATAGTCTGCGTGTGCGTGTGCGTGTGCGTGTCCGTGTGTATATGCCTGCGTGCTTGGAGACAGAAGTGGGGAAGGTTGTATACATCATTCACCTGTCTTACGAGCACGTGTGGGAGGTGTAACTTCCTTATCAAGGGTGTGCTCCAACAAATAGCACGTTTCTCAGACAGTTTACAGGACATTGCCGCGGAGTATCAGTTGGGACCAACGTAAATATGCCATAGCCTTGAGCTGAAGGACGTTGTGAATATATTTCATTGTCGTAACCAACAGTTGCGAATTTCAACAATTTCGTTCTCTTGGTATGTATGAAAACACCACAGAAGTACACCTGTCCGTGTGTAGTGATGAAATGGTGCTATCACAGACCGCGTTACTTCGGACCTACTCTCAGTGTGCCTCTATTGCGTAAAGAGTAAGTGAGTGAGTTAGCCAGTTTTACACCGCTTATAACAATATTCCGACAATATCACGGCGGGGGACACCAGACACGGGCTTCACACATTGTACCCATGTGGGGAATCGAACTCGGGTCTTCAGCGTGACGAGCGAACGCTTTAACCACTATGCTAACACACACGCACGCACGCACGCACACACACACACACGCGCGCACGCACGCACCACCCACCCACCCCACCCCGTCCCGGTGTAACGAGAAAGATCGTGCAAATTCGTATATATATAAACAGAACATTGCATCTATGGTCAAATGGAATGTGGATTTCATCGCAAGGGCTGACAAAATTAAAATCTTCATGAGTGACAACAAAACATAGACATCCTTTACAGGGGAGTACAGTTGTTTTAGAACATGGATTTCCGGTTTTGAGGCCAAGAAAATCAATTCTTATCATTTACGTACGTAAATAACCGTCTATATTAAAAGATCCATTCTCTCCCACTTGCTTATCGTTATCCGTTTCAATGAATTATATATCTTATCTAAAATCTGAAACTAATAGAAACTCAGTCACAGATTTGTAGGTATATATTTCAAGGGTGATATTCACAACCATCATGTTATATCGATATATGCTCTAAAAGTGTGGTATCTTTATCTACAAGTATTATTTATTAATTATAACAATCGCATCTTGTGTTATTTTTATCATGGAAAATTGATCATTTTTAAAACGTTTCATCATTTCAATGCTTCGATTTCTGTAAGAATATTTGGTGGGAAAAGAACACCTACGTAAGTGTCTTAACTGTCTGACTGAGTTTAGTTTTACGCCGCTTTTAGCAATATTCCAGCAACATCACGGCTGGGGACACCAGAAATGGGCTTCACACATTACCCATGTGGGGATTCGAACCCGGGTCTTCGGCGTGACGAGCCAACGCTTTAACCACTAGGGTACCCAACCGCCCCTAAGTGTCTTAAGGTTTTCTTCGATATTCTTCGGTGTCCCCTGTATGATATAGTCAATATATCTCTATTCTGATATATACCCAGTTTTGTACGCTCCGTTTCCATGGCGATTCATCCAACACCGCGCTACATACAGTATACTACGTTTATGACGAACACGCTTATGACGAACTGACAGATATAACGAACTGTTGTTGTTTTTTCCTGGACCCTTATTCTCGAAATGTTCGTAGCCCTAAGAATTCTCAACTTTCAGGGGCAGTGGTTATAGCGTTCGCGTTCGCTTCTAACGCCGAAGGCCCGGGTTCGATTCCCCACATGGGTACAATTTGTGAAGCCCATTTCTTGTGTCCCCCGCCGTTATATTGCTGGAATATTGGTAAAAACGGCCTAAAACCATACTCAGTCAGTCAGTCAGTCTTAACTTAGCCAATGTGTTAAGAATTGGCTTAAGAAGTTCGTAGGACTACGAACGTTTCGAGAATAGCTAGCCTGGTCACTTACTGTATATTTAGTCAAAGTGCGTATCAAAATACGGTTATAACGAAGTTCGTTATAACCGTAGTTTTACTGTATATCCGTTCAATCACAATACACTAGATGGCAAGAAATGCTCTTCGCTGTTTGTGAATAGCTTCCGAAAAGAGCGAGTGAGTGAGTGTATTGAATTCTACGCCGCTTTTAGCAAAATTCAATCAATATTACAGCGGGGGACACCAGAAATTGGCTTCATACACTGTACCCAATGGGGAATAGAACCCCGGCCTTCGGCGTGACGAGCGAACGCTTTAACCACCGCCCCCTTCCGAACGAACATTATATAGCTAAAAGGTGTGGGTAGACTAACATCTAGTCTCTAAAATGAATATATTTTACAGAAAATGAGTCCTAAATTATATTCATGAATATAATAAAAAGGAATCCAAACACTTTCCTTATTTTCAGAAAATGTGGAAATATAGACTTGCCACAAATCCTATAGATTGCATGGGCTGTATTAGGTATAGTTGTTTCTGGGTCTGTATGTCAGACTAGGGTGTGGGGTATTAATTAATATAGTGTAAGTAAAGTAGTAAGGATACGAGAAGATTGCAGAGGCTTGAAATGCAATGAAAATTTGTAACTCCCACTCACATTTATCAAAACAAATAAAACTTAACTAATTATTTGAATATTGATCAATCATCATTTGTGAGGTAATGCAGGGATTTGTGACTTGCTGTTAACATCGCACCAGGATCACCATATTGTGCAGGCGGCACACTTGGAGGCGATAAAAACATGATGGTGGATCTTAAATCGAACTCGAAGCCAACCGTGAAATAATATTAGAGAGTGTCGGGAGGGCCTATCACGTTCTCTGACCGGTGCTCATGCGCAAACGACGGGGATTTAATGGCGGCACGGGACTAACTTTATGGCAGGCAGTTAGGGCCAGGAAGCAGTGTAAATATACATAGATCTATATCTCCACAGATGGACAGGGTAGGCAGTGACTTGAGAGATTGATATTTGGGGTTCACTATCGGTGTTGAAGCGCGTTCGCCTGTTGCTGAAGCGAGGGTTGTCATGCTCGACGGTTGTGCATGCGGCGATCAATTCTTTCACATTAATAGCTACTCAACGCTCACATCTCATTTCGTATTTTTTCCTTTCGGCACATTTTACTCTATTTATGAAACGAAAATGTCCGATGATATTCAGTGGGATTTTTTTATATCGTATTCTGTAAATGGCAAGTGATTTCTTGCTGTTGGTGACTAAGATAGATTTGGGTTATAATGACATTTTGGTGACATTTCAATGGCATGGGTTTCGTTTGATACTCAAGAAAAATATGCAAATATTATCATGGAATATGTAGTGATTCGGCGTGAGAGAGCGTGGTTTTACGCTGCCTTTATGGATATTCCAGCACAATAATGGTTGGTTTGTTGTTTAATGTCACACTCAGAAATTTTTCAGCTATATGGAGGCGGTCTGTAAATAATCGAGTCTGGACCATACAATCCATTGATCAACAGCATGAGCATCGATCTACGCAACTTGGATACGATGACATGTGTCAACCAAGTCAGCGAGCCTGACCACCCGATCCCGTTAGCCGCCTCTTGCCACACGCATGGGTTGCTGAAGACCAATTCTAACCCGGATCTTCGTGGATCCCGCATTGTACCGGAAATGGGCTTTCATAGCTTATACCTAAATCGGGAATCGAACGCGGGTTTTCAGAGTGAACAGCAAACGCTGTAACCATAAGTGTACACCTTTGGCCCCAGTGACTATTCATAAACATTAGATCTGCGCATTCACATAGTAAGTGATGAATTAATGATATTTCACGCCCAACTCGGAGACATTACAGCAACATTACGGCTAATGCAGGGGAATCGCTTTGGTCCGGGATGTTTTCCACTAATCTTTGGGTGACTGTCCCAAACGTATGTTAAAATATGGTCTTTGCGATCGTCCTAGCGATCATGTCGTAAGTCAGAGTTGTTCGTCATTTGGGGGGGCGGTAGGGTAGCCTAATGGTTAAAGCGTTGGCTCGTCACGACGAAGACCCGGGTTCGAATCCCAACATGGGTACAATGTGTGAAGCCCATTTCTGGTGTCCCTCGCCGTGATGTTGCTGGAATATTGCTAAAAGCGGCGTAAATCCAAACTCAGTCAGTCAAGCGTCATTTGGGGCATTACGATCCGTTCAGTCATTACATTCCACCGTGTTTGTGACTATTAATTAGCACCCGCATATCTTCCGTTGCGGTCGAAATGTCGTTGTACATGGTGTTGGTCACGTCCCGCAAGGCTTACATTATTATCCAATGGATCAGTGTGCGCTACGTTTTTATTTTCAGCTGCTTGTGGAATATATAACTAAAGCTGTCTTCCGGGCTCTAGAGGGTTAAGATTCACCATCTCACCCTACCGGGTACCCACCTTTACTGCTTGGTGAACATGGTCATCATGGTTAGGGAGACACCATACGTGCTACATATTCTTCAGGGACTTTCGATTTGATTGATTTTAATTGAGCAATCCCGTGAGGGTCCGGATTAGAATTGATCTTCAGTAACCCATGCTTGTCGTAAGAGGCGGCTAACGGGATTGGGTGGTCAGGCTCGCTGATTTGGTTGACACATATCACCGTATCCCAATTGCGTAGATCGATGTCCATGCCATGATCACTGGATTGTCTGGTCCAGACTCGATTATTTACAGACCTCCGCCATATAGCTGGAATATTGCTGAGTGCGTCGTATAACTAAACTCACTAACTCATTTCCGACATAGATGGGGTAGCAGCGTTCGTATGCTGCTTTCTGGGTACAATGTGTGAATCCCGGTACGTCATGAGTGTTTTTAGCTTTGTTAGAACCATGGTTTCAACTCGTTGGTTTTTAGCAATGGATGTCTTACACCATCATTTCGGACATTTCTTCGACTTCAACATTAAGCTGACACGGCAGGACATAACTCACTCACTCTCATTCCCTTGTCCACTCCTTAGTCCATTTTAATCCAACATTGGTCACAAGTTGCCATATTTATGTGAAGGGGTTGTTAAAACGGTTGTCATTGCATAATTTACGATGACTGTAATTGTTAATGAAAAAATGTCCTTGTTTCCTACAATCGTCAGCAACACGCAAGCGCGATATAATCAATATAACCCGTTATGTACAGAAATATCTAGTTGTAATCCACTTCAGCCTTGTTATCATAACTTTGTCACAGATAGCATCGTACTGGGCGTCAGTATTGAATACATAGTACCATGTAGTCTGTCCCACAGTCCCTGAACCACATTATTTTCCCCACTGCCTAACCCTCCCTGCAATGCTATTTAAGTCCTAAATGAAGCAAGTCTAGATTTCCCCTGAATCTCCCAATTCGCTGAGGCTCCTTTTCAATTTAAATGGGTTTATTTGTTGCTATCAAAATTATATATATTCAGGGATTAAGCGTTAGTCTAAGCACCTTGCCGAACGTTCCGATTTGAGAACTGAAGTCTGCCTTGAAGTAAAGATTTTAATGTTAACCGAATTCTGATGCGTTTCAACTGTAAAAGTGAAAATCTATGTGATTGATAGATACAGCTGCTTTCTGGTCCGTTTGACTTCATTTTTCGGCTTTCAAAGTGACATAACAGAAGCAGAATGAAAGGGTAGAATTAGCAGCGGAAATGCGTCCAGGGCCAATCAAAGCCTTTTTCTTGACATGTCAAGCTAAGTAGTCTACACTGTAGATGGTGCGTTGGCATGGGACAGATCACACATAGCCGAGAACGCTCATTGATCGAAAACAGCCGCTGAACGTACGTATATTCCACATGGGAATAAATTTGCTAATGGTTTCATCTTGTGTTATTTGTTATGTCATTAAAATCGATTTATATCTTTTCTTGAATGAAAGTATTTCCTGGAATGTTCAATTATGAGTGATTACATGTGAAAATGTCTTATTTCCAAAGGGATAATATTGACTAATGGTTTGATATTTTAAACATTTCCACCATTTATGTCTCCCAAACCCACCAACATGAAACGTTCTTCGACCAAACTTCAAACACCCGTCGGAATAGCAACACTTCCATCCTAAAGCCATTCACTTATCCCCCCTCAGAAAAACAGCGATTGCACCTAAATGGTCCTTTTCTGACCATTCCAGAAGCGTAAAGCCACTTCCGTGTGATTAGGTCTGCCGATATGTGTGTCAGCCCGCCAGGTGGCCTGTAGCGGACGCTATGCTTGAGGCCATCACAAATTATCGTCAACGATGGTGAGGATGGCGGGAACTAATGCTGTTAACCCATGGCGGCCACAAAGTCACTGGAGATGTAGTTAGCGTTTGGACTGCTGGAAGACCATTGACTCGCCCCGACTTTACGCGACGTGGTCGCATTGTGCATCTCGGCGTTGACATCCTATGTGTGTTGTGACAAGTCAGAGCGTATTTAAAGTCACATAGGAATAAAATCTCAAATGTAATTCGATATAGATTTTGAAATGATAATTGCATTACCATATGTGTTGTACTGCGACAGTGCTGAGGCAAGTTGAACAAGAAAGCGGAGTTTGGTTCCATTGGGACCATCTGTTTGTTCCTGTCGGTGAAAACATGAACAGTTCATACGATTTAACTTCGTTAGGAGAGGCGATTTGACCAAAGACCTGTTTGCGAAGACAGGTGTGAAGTTACATCAATCTGCTGTGGTTTGGTTTGTTGTTTTACGCCGCACTCAGCAATATACCAGCCATATGGCGCCATCTGTAAATTATTGAGTCTGGACCAGAGAATCCAGTGATCAGTTCAGCACGAACATCGATCTACGCAATTGGGATACGATGACATGTGTCACCCAAGCCAGCGAGCCTGACCACCTGATCCCGTTAGTCGCCTCTTACAATAAGCATGGTTTACAGATGATCAAGTCTAATCCAGATTACCACGGGTACAATCTACTGTGTGTAGGAGGGGGTGGGTGTAAAGTAGCCTGTCTCACAGTCCCTGTACAATATTATTTAGCTCCCTCCCATCCCTCTCTGTACTGCTTTAGCCCCCAATGAAGCAAGTCTATATTTTCCACTGGATCGGGTCTGATTTATTATCCTGATTTATGTTTAATCACTTGTTACTATTAAATAATAGGAGTTGTTTTGTTTTTTTAAAGTTACTTTAAATGTGATGAACAATATGTCAGTTTGATAAATTCGATTTCGATGTTATGAATCCCTCACAACTCTGCACAGCTACGTGACTGGATCATACGCGGAGTACATTTGGGAATCGAACCTGTTGTAAATCAACACTAGTGGCCCAGCAGTGCGGACATGTTCTTGTGACAAGGGGCGGTGGGGTAGCCTACTGGTTAAAGTCGTCACGCCGAAAACCCGGGTTCGATTCCCCACATGGGTAAAATGTGTTAAGCCTATTTCTGGCCGCAGTGATATTGCTGGAATATTACTAAAAGCGGTGTAAATCCATATTCACTCACTAATTCTTGTAACAAGACGCTGCACACGTTTCCTAACTGCATGACCCAAGCCTAGCCTAACTGCATGTCCTGACGTCATGACATAGCGTTTAAATAAAAGTATGTGTTGTCAAATTAAAGATACTTCGCCTTCGAAGATATCTTTAACAGTTGTAACACCTGTGAAGATCCGTGTTAGATGTGAGTCGAGGTGAATTTGGGTTTAACGTCGTGCTTGAGAATATTTCGCTCATATGACGACGTGCATGCATGTGTATGTGTATGTGCGGCTGCTTGTACTAGCCCAGACTTAAGCTGGTTTTATAGTGCTACCCCACTCAGACACATTATACTGACTCCGAGCCGACCAGTCCTTGTTGTACCCATTAATGCCGAGCGCCAGGCAGGGACCAACAAGTACCATATTTTAACGTCTTTTGGTATGACGCAGTCGGGGATCGAACCCGCGACCTTCCGCTCTCCGGGCGGACGCTCTAACCACTACACCACGGAGGCGGTCAGATCCGTGTTGGAACTGGTCTTCAGCAACCCATGCTTGTCGTGGGGTGGTCAGGCTCGCCAACTTGGTTGACACATGTTATCATCGTATCCCAGTTGCGTAGATCTATGCTCATACTGTTGATCACTGGATTATCTGATCCAGGCTCGATTTTTTTACAGACCACCGCCATATAGCTGGAATATTGCTGAGTGCGGCGTAAACTAACCAACCAACAAAACAAATGTTGCCAGCACGAGAATTGACGTTAAAGGAAAGAGAAAAGTTCAGTTGGAGTTAGGGAGGATACCGCCCTTCGGGTAGCTTGTGTTTGGCGTTACTTAAAACTGCTTCCATCTTGAGACGCGGATCCTCATCGCGGGAGTCGTGTTGTCTGTATATATACCCATGTACTATTTTGTCGACGCCTCGGGCAGTTAAATTACGGATAAGATATTAAAACATCTGCTGGTGTCGAGTGTCTTCAACTTCAGTTTATCGTGGTCGTTATTTTCCTGGCTGGATGGAAGGGAGGTTTGGTCGGATGCTGTTCTAAACATTTTACACAGAGACTTGATGTGTTTTTCAGCTACGATGCCTAGCCCTCCTGCAATGCTAAAGCCCTAATTGAAGCAAGTCTAGATTCCCTCAGGTTCTGAATCTCCCATCTCACTGGGGCTCCTTTTCAATATAAATGGGTTTATTTGTTGCTGTCATAATTATATATATATTCACAGACTAAGCGTTAGTCTACAGCAGCGACTGCAATGCCAGTTTTTCTTTACTAAAACTTTAATAAAAATACAACTTGCAAAAATGTAGCTTAAAGATCAAACAGTCTCAAGCATAATTATGTTTTAACTTGAGGGACAGTTTAATTATTAAGGAGGATAAAGTGGAAAAATCTATCCACACATCACACGAAATAGCCGTCACTTTTATGTGAACACACATCATGGCCATTAATATGATGCATGATTCTATTTGTCTTGAGATATTGATGTGTGTATGTAACCCGATAACACGATCGGTTTCGGTGTTTACCAGTTTGGATGAAGACATTAAGTGATTCTTTAAAACCCACGATGGAAGTCAGACTCACAACACTACCGTAGAGGCACACATACCATCGTCTTCTATCAGTTGCAAAGATTGGCATTATTCTTAAAGCAGATGGGAGTAAACACAAGATGTAATCCAAATATGAGTGATGATTGGTGTCTGTTGTCATCTCACTCTCGTGTATATTGATGGTTGGAAACAGAAAACTCATGTCAAACAGTTCCCGCATCGCCCTTATGAGCAGCTTAAATAACAGTCCAGTGTCTGAAACATCCCCCGCCTGTGTAGCCCTGTGTCCAAAGCATCCCCCGCTTGTGTAGCTCTGTGTCCAAAGCATCCCCCGCCTGTGTAGAGCTGTGACCAAAGCATCCCCCGCCTGTGTAGCCCTGTGTCCAAAGCATCAACTGCCTGTATAGTCCTATGTCAAAAGCATCCCCCGCCTGTGTAGTCCTATGTCCCAAGCATCCCCCGCCTGTGTAGTCCTGTGTCCAAAGCATCCCCCGCTTGTGTAGTCCTGTGTCCAAAGCATCCCCCGCCTGTGTAGTCCTATGTCCAAAGCATCCTCCGCCTGTTTAGCCCTGTGTCCAAAGCATCAACTGCCTGTGTAGTCCTATGTCCAAAGCATCCCCGCCTGTGTATTCCTATGTCCAAAGCATCCCCCGCCTGTGTAGCCCTGTGTCAATAGCATCCCCCGCCTGTGTAGTCCTGTATCCAAAGCATCTCCCGCCTGTGTAGCCCTGTGTCCAAAGCATCCCCCGCCTGTGTAGAGTTGTGTCCAAAGCATACCCCGCCTGTGTAGAGCTGTGTCCAAAGCATCCCCCGCCTGTGTAGCCCTGTGTCCAAAGCATCAACTGCCTGTGTAGCCCTGTGTCCAAAGCATCCCCCGCCTGTGTAGCCCTGTGTCCAAAGCATCCCCCGCCTGTGTAGCCCTGTGTCCAAAGCATCAACTGCCTGTGTAGCCCTGTGTCCAAAGCATCCCCCACCCGTGTAGCCCTGTGTCAAAAAGCATCCCCTGCCTGTGTAGCCCTGTGTCCAAAGCATCAACTGCTTATGTGTGTAGCTCCTGTGTCCAAAGCATCAGCATCCTGCCTGTGTAGTCCTATGTCCAAAGCATCCCCTGCCTGTGTAGCCCTGTGTCCAAAGCATCCCCGCCTGTGTAGTCCTGTGTCCAAAGCATCCCCCGCCTGTGTAGTCCTGTGTCCAAAGCATCCCCCGCCTGTGTAGTCCTATGTGTCCAAAGCATCGTTGTCTGCCTGTGTAGCCCTGTGTCCAAAGCATCAACTGCCTGTGTAGCCCTGTGTCCAAAGCATCCCCCGCCTGTGTAGTCCAGTGTCCAAAGCATCCCCCGCCTGTGTAGCCTGTGTCCAGAGCATCGTTGTCTGCCTGTGTAGCCCTGTGTCCAGAGCATCATTGTCTGCCTGTGTAGCCCTGTGTCCAGAGCATCATTGTCTGCCTGTGTAGCCCTGTGTCCAGAGCATCATTGTCTGCCTGTGTAGCCCTGTGTCCAGAGCATCATTGTCTGCCTGTGTAGCCCTGTGTCCAGAGCATCATTGTCTGCCTGTGTAGTCCAGAGCCTGTGTAGCCCTGTGTCCAGAGCATCATTGTCTGCCTGTGTAGCCCTGTGTCCAGAGCATCATTGTCTGCCTGTGTAGCCCTGTGTCTGCCTGTGTAGCCCTGTGTCCAGAGCATCATTGTCTGCCTGTGTAGCCCTGTGTCCAGAGCATCATTGTCTGCCTGTGTAGCCCTGTGTCCAGAGCATCATTGTCTGCCTGTGTAGCCCTGTGTCCAGAGCATCATTGTCTGCCTGTGTAGCCCTGTGTCCAGAGCATCATTGTCTGCCTGTGTAGCCCTGTGTCCAGAGAGCATCATTGTCTGCCTGTGTAGCCCTGTGTCCAGAGCATCATTGTCTGCCTGTGTAGCCCTGTGTCCAGAGCATCATTGTCTGCCTGTGTAGCCCTGTGTCCAGAACATCATTGTCTGCCTGTGTAGCCCTGTGTCCAGAACATCATTGTCTGCCTGTGTCCAGAGCATCATTGTCCCTGCCTGTGTAGCCCTATGTCCAGAGCATCATTGTCTGCCTGTGTAGCCCTGTGTCCAGAGCATCATTGTCTGCCTGTGTAGCCCTGTGTCCAGAACATCATTGTCTGCCTGTGTAGCCCTGTGTCCAGAACATCATTGTCTGCCTGTGTAGCCCTGTGTCATTGTCTGCCATCCTTGTCTGCCTGTGTAGCCTGTGTCCAGAACATCATTGTCTGCCTGTGTAGCCCTGTGTCCAGAACATCATTGTCTGCCTGTGTAGCCTGTGTCCAGAACATCCTGTGTGCCTGTGTAGCCCTGTGTCCAGAACATCATTGTCTGCCTGTGTAGCCCTGTGCCTGTCATTGTCTGCCCAGCCTGTGTCCAGAGCATCATTGTCTGCCTGTGTAGCCCTGTGTCCAGAACATCATTGTCTGCCTGTGTAGCCCTGTGTCCAGAGCATCATTGTCTGCCTGTGTAGTCTGCCTGTGTCCAGAGCATCATTGTCTGCCTGTGTAGCCAGCATCATTGTCTGCCTGTGTAGCCCCTGTGTCCAGAACATCATTGTCTGCCTGTGTAGCCCTGTGTCCAGAACATCATTGTCTGCCTGTGTAGCCCTGTGTCCAGAACATCATTGTCTGCCTGTGTAGCCCTGTGTCCAGAACATCATTGTCTGCCTGTGTAGCCCTGTGTCCAGAACATCATTGTCTGCCTGTGTAGCCCTGTGTCCAGAACATCATTGTCTGCCTGTGTAGCCTGTGTCCAGAGCATCATTGTCTGCCTGTGTAGCCCTGTGTCCAGAGCATCATTGTCTGCCTGTGTAGCCCTGTGTCCAGAGCATCGTTGTCTGCATGTGTAGCCCTGTGTCCAGAGCATCGTTGTCTGCCTGTGTAGCCTATGTCCAGAACATATTGTCTGCATGTGTAGCCCTGTGTCCAGAGCATCGTTGTCTGCCTGTGTAGCCCAAACCCGTTTCCGTCACTGCTCTTTATGCATGTATATGTACACCTCCCTCACGAGACTTGGCAGTGTCAATATGAGAATCCTCACAGTCCCAAAGCAGTCACCCGGTTTAAGAGTATGATGTACACTTCTAATATCCCAGCTAAATGCCGACACTAGAAATATCCAAGCACATAAACATCGACATAGATCAGCCACTTATACCTTGGACGAAGGAGGACATGTGATTCATCAAGCTGCCTTTGATGGCGGGCGTCAAGTGGAATCTTCCTTCGGGAAGTCCACCTGCTTAACACAGATGCAAGAATACGGGCTAGCTCAGCTTGAATTTGTCGCAGCCTCACGAAGCACTTACAACCAAGTTACAAATAAACACATGAAAATATGTTGAAACACGAAATCGTGTTGACAGTGCGTTAAGTTCAAATTCACTATGCAGTTTTCACACACTGAACATAAATTCCAGATTACAAGTTACATTTATTATTTGTTGTAGTAACGCTTATAACCAACAATATAATTTCCGACAAAGGGGTGATGGGGTAGCCTAGTGGTTAAAGCGTTCGTTCGTCCTGTAGAAGATCCGGGTTCGATTCCCCATGTTGGTACAATGTGTGAAGCCCATTTCTGGTGTCCCAAGCAGTGATATTGCTGGAATATTGCTAAAAGCGGCGTAAAACCATACTCACTCACTCGAACATAATTAACTGAATACAGTGAAAACAGTAGTCGTGACAACAGTGTGTTAAGTGTTACAAATAGACAGTCAGGGCCTGCTAAATATCCTCCATCAGAACGTTTACATATATAACATGTTAAACCTACATAAGTGGAGGGCGGCGTAATATTACTGTCTCTGAAGATCGATAGAGAGCTGGACCTCATCGCCGGTCGTTACCGTTACGATGACGTGGGGGAATCACACAAGAATATCATCCCGGAGAGAGGAAAAAGCATAACAGATGCAGTAAATTGAACATTCACGCTGGACGCGAGGGCAATATGTTGCCCGTCATCCAAACCAGGGAAATGCTGTTTAACTTAAAAGTGTAGACAGCGTATAATCATTTGTGGGGAAATTACCAAATAATCATGATATATGGTTGACGAGGAACCTTGTACTTTCCATTCTGCTGCATATGTGCATAAGTGTTGATCACAATAATAACAGGCCTTACGGTGTGTTATTACCCCTCCGCCAAACCGGGATATCTCCTAAAGACTTGTGTAAATCGATAGTGAACAGCGAACTCTCGCAGCGGTCAAACGGTGATATGTCGTTTGTCAAATGGGTACCATCAACTCGCAGAAATTGCCTTGTTTGAATTACAAAGCACTGACTCTTCCTAACGCGAAATTGCGTCGGATTGGAGAGTTTTTTTTGTCTTATTACATGTTTTGATTTTGTATCTGATGATGGAGATTAGGAATATCGCGTTGTTTGCGGATGGTGGCGATCGATTAGAGATTTGTATGGACATGAGTTCCACTGTTAACCTTAAAGAGTCGTCCCTCAGAAGCTTGTCAGCTGGTGCGAATTGCCGATTGAAGTCTTCATCGGCGGCCGTGGACGTCCAACGCGCCCTCTCAGACGACCGGCTGTCCACACAAGATACGTCTTACTCCTCATCCCTTGTGTTGGTTATTCTTCCGATAATAATAATAATAATAATAAATGGATATTTCTTGTGCGCCATAATCCATCCGGAGCATGCTCTAAGCGCTACAAATAAAAAGAGTCACTAGAGTTCATGAGGAAAATATGATAGTTCGATAAAAGTCCTTTCATTCCATTAGGTTTTAGTGTCTGGTAATTTTTTTCAAAACTTTAAAGAAAACATAAATCAACGGTTGCCCTTTTGTTACAAAGAAAATACGACTGCGATGCCAGTTGCCCTTTAAACATCACAATAAAGTTCATCTCTTGGAATAATAATGTTTTATACATGTATATTACAAACTGTAAAAAATCTGCTCAAAATATCGTTTAATCTTTTGTCAATATAATAGCGTCTTATAGCAAAAATAAATTTATGTGAAATAATATTCTTATTAATGCGTATGCTGATCTTAAAATGGTAATCAGATACAACTTCACACGAACTTAAGGTTAATTCAATTGTAGATATCTATAAAGAGAAAACCGGACAACAGTTTGAGAGAATGTTACAAACATGGACACTATAGATTCGTGGTCGATGTTCCAGCACTTTGTTCACGTGGTTCAGTACTGGCCCTAATTCACACAGAAAATGCAAATTGTATGCTCGGCTTCGCCCACTGTAGGAAGAACGCAGGAATCACACGCAAGCAGGTTCTTCTCGTCTCGAGGCTGAAAAACAGGTGGAATTTGGTTAGACTATCGACTGACAATAACCATAACCTAATCTACGGCCTGATGAAGCCTGCTTGATGTCACCCAAACGTCACACCTCGCAATTTACAGGTCCGGAATAAGTGTCTGCATGACAAATGTTTAGATCCTAAACCAACACGATATTGAATACAGACTTCTCTGACGTAGTGATGTTATACACTTTCGTTTTCTTTCACTTTGGAGGGAGATATGTGATTGGTGGTCAGTGTGCGAAATAGCCACTGGCCCGCTAGCTCAAGGCTAGTAAAAATCCAGTCGGGCCAGTAAATCTCCAGAGTCACTGGACCGACTGGCTAGTGAATTTTCATGGGGTCATTTGGTAAATATATTACTCCCTCCGACTTGTTAAGTTAATACAGTTTTAAATCATGCAAGATTATGGCCTGATAAAAATGTTCATCATATCAGCAGCTTCATTATGAAACCCGTATCATGCCGACATTATCTTAGTCTCATCTATTTTTGTAATATTTTGCTTAGTTTCTACAGTCAAATTTCGGGTAGTGATGTATTTAGTGGGCTAGTATCTTTTAGGCATATCTAGCCCGACTGGACCCGTGAAGGTTCGGGTGAGAATATTGATCTTCAGTAACCCATGCTTGTCGTAAGAGGCGACTAACGGGATCAGGTGACTTGGTTGACAAATGTCATCGGTTCATTATTTACATTTACATTTATTTTTTTTGTCTTATTACATGTTTTGATTTTGTATCTGATGATGGAGATTAGGAATATCGCGTTGTTTGCAGATGGTGGCGATCGATTAAGGCTTTGTATGGACATGAGTTCCACTGTTAACCTTAAAGAGTCGTCCCTCAGAAGCTTGTCAGCTGGTGCGAATTGCCGATTGGGATCGGGTGGTCAGGCTCGCTGGCTTGGTTGACAAATGTCATCGGTTCATTATTTACAGACCGACGCCATATAGCTGGAATATTGCTGAGTGTGGCGTAAAACTAAATTCACTCACTCACTCTAGCCCGACTGGCGAGCAAACTTTGAAACCTATTTCGCACACTGTTGATGGTTGTAAATATGTATGCTTGCAGATACATGTCAGGGAAACAATATGTTGGCAAGGTTTGGATATGTTCATATAAACGGAAGATATTAGTGCGTGAGTGAGTGCGTGGTTACGGTTTTAGCAATATTCTAGCAATACTACGAGACACGAGAATCCAGGGGGATCGAACCGGAGTTAGGTGTGACGAGCGAACGCTTGAACTATTAGGCTACACTACCCTCACATTTATGAAACAAATACACCGACCGAATCATCTATGTAAAATCTTCTGTAACATTGTTTTCTGACGCAAACTATAATGTGTTCTTCCTGTCATTTAACAATGAAAACGCTTAAAAATAATAAGAGTGAGTGAGTTTAGTTCAGCAATATTCCAGCAATATCATGGCGGGGGACACCAGAAGTGTACTTCACACATTGTAACCATGTGGGGAATCGAACCCCGGTCTTCGGCATGACAAGCGAACGCTTTAACCACTAGGCTACACCACCGCCTCTAAAAATAATAAGAACCAAATCGGAATGAAACCAAACCATTTAAAGAGGTGAGCTGATGGTGCGGGGTTATTAATAAATAATATCATAATCCTAAAATGTGTATGTAACAATTACTCAACTTAACTGACCGTCTCAGAGAGAGAAGAGAGAGGAGGGGGGGAGAAAGAAAGAGAGAAAAGAATGTGTGTGTGTGTGTGTGTGTGTCTAACTAAATATAACTTTTGGCTCTCTTTATTCGCCTGATGACGGGACATAAAGTAGCTCTAAATCTCTGATTCGCCATCACACAGGATGAAAGAAGCTGTTATCAATATTATGTACATATATTCATGTGTCATACATCCAACGTCCACATACATATGTAGAACAGCATTCATTCACCCTTTGTTTCTGGCTCCAGAGAAAAGACCCGAATCACATCATAAAGCGACGCTAGACTGGGTCGCTGTTTATGAAGTGCTATCTGTATGTCTGCTAATGTTGGTTACTGATAACGTGGGCCAACCAGACATAACGGACGGAGCGATACACGGTGTTTGCCACTGCAGTGCTGCATATCAAACATCAATAGCGAGCCAGCACCGACATACAGTTTGTACGGCATTACAACGACATGTCTTTTGTGTTTTTACTATGAATTTATCTAAACTGATTTTGGGAATAACGTCCAACTGTTTTATCCCATAGCCCGTTCATCAGCACAGGATCGATAGCACTTCATGCTGTACTTCTGGTAGCACGCGATCGCGATAACGAAATTCAACATATCAGAATATCGATGGAGTTCGATTTCGGCGCCAGGTAATACAAGAGTGCACTATGCTATTTGGACGTGTCTCCGACATGACATTTGAATATCGCATGTTAATAGGTATCATTAATTCCATGACTGGTAAGTGTTTTTAGTGGGCATATTCAATTAGACATATGTTGACTAAACTCACTCTCTCACTCGTTGACATATTCCAGGACATTCTAACGCTGTGTGTGTGTCGCAGTCACAATAACTACACAATATAAATGTTTCACAAGGCGAAACCAACTGTAGAATATATGTTTTTATGAAACCGGTCTATGATAAAATAACAAGCTTAACGAGCTCGACTGGCGTTAGAAAAATGAATTAGAGGATAGGGTGTATTGTGTTAAAAAAGGCTCATAAAATACATTTGAGGGCACATCAAGTCTAGTTACAGACAAAAACATACGAGGGAATAACAAAAATAATTTACTGCGTCTGTCTGGGGTTTTGTTTGGGTGAGGTGAGGTGAGATTTGGGTTTAACGTCTTGCTTAAGAATATTTCGCTCATATGACGACGTGCATGCGTGTGTATGTGTATGTGCGGCTGCTTGTAGTAGCCCAGATTTAAGCTGGTTTTATAGTGCCAGCCCACTGAGATACCATGCCGCAGTGAAGCATGAATACCCCACTCAGACACATTATACTGACTCCGAGCCGACCAGTCCTTGATGTACCCATTAATGCCGAGCGCCAGGCAGGGACCAACAAGTACCATATTTTAACGTCTTTTGGTATGACGCAGTCGGGGATCGAACCCGCGACCTTCCGCTCTCCGGGCGGACGCTCTAATCACTACACCACGGAGGCGGTGTTTTGTTTGGGGGGGGTGCTGCAATGAGATATATCCGGGATTCTTTTTAGAGCCACGAGGTTAGTGAGTGAGTGAGTGAGGTTAGTTTTACGCCGCTTTTAGCAATATTCCAGCAATATCACGGCGGGGGACGCCAGAAATGGGCTTCACACATTTGTATCCATGTGGGGAAATCGAACCCGGAATTCCAGCGTGACGAGCGGACGCTTTAATCACTAGGCTACCCCACCGCCCCGCCACGAGGTTAGGGGGTGGGGATGACAGCCTGAGTGTGAGTCTATCAAACATATTTATTACTGTATGTAATGGGTCTAATAACGATAATATGGAAAGACACTTGCATGCAAGAAGCCTTAAATCGATGTGATGTTTCTATGGCTGTAGAACGGCTCTCTGCTTTACTAAGGTTTCCACAGAAAGATTGCTGGAGAAGTGATCTCAGTCCTCCATGTGATATACTACGGAGTTCACCACACCGCATATTACGCTGTCAGATGCCTGTGGCGTTCAGTAGGTCAGTTGGTGGTGCAGAATAACAGAATGCTAATGCGTGCGAATTATAATTATTTGAAAAAGCCTTTTTCTCCCCGAAATAAATATCTGAAAATAATCATACACTGACCTGACGTGTAAATGACCTTCGTTCTAAAAACATGGAAAATAATGTATTTTAAATTCGAGATCAAACGCTCGTCACCTCATCTCTTCCAATGACTCAACATCTTCCACAAGGCAGGCTGCTGTCAACAATGTGTTTGGTTCATGTAATTATTAACCGTTTGGGAGTGTTGGTGGTGGGTGGGTTTCAAACGCAGCCACACTGAAAACAGGTGTATTAATTAAGCGAAAAATATTTGTGTTTGTTTGTTTGTTTGTTTGACGCCGCCCTCATCAATGTTCCAGCTATATGACAACGATCTGTAAAGATATAAATTCTCAAATATAATAATAAATAAATATTAATTTAGCCCAGTAGGAGGTCCGTGCGAAACTATGTACAATACTTGCCATTATAGATGACCAGGCAGGATTGGGTGGTTCGGATCTTCTAATTCGTTTGAGTGAGTGAGTGAGCGAGTTTAGTTATACGCCGCACTCCGCAATACCCCAGCTATATGGCGGCGGTCTGTAAATAATCGAGTCTGGACCAGACAATCCAGTGATCAACAGCATGAGCATCGATCTGCGCAATTGGGAACCGATGACATGTGTCAACCAAGTCAGCGAAACTGACCACCCGATCCCGTTAGTCGCCTCTTACGACAAGCATAGTCGCCTTTTATGGCAAGCACATGGGTTGCTGAAGACCTATTCTATCCCGGATCTTCACGGGTTCTAATTCGTTTGACGCTGCACTGGGCCAGACAATCCAGTGGTGGGCATCGGTCTACGCAATTGGGATACGATGACATGCATCAACCAAGTCAGCGAGCCACCTGATACCCTTAGTTCTCCTAGTTGATTGTTAGTGAGTTTGGTCTGATGTTGTTTTGAACAGTATTTCCACTATATATGACGCCAGGGAAATCCCGAAATGATGTAGTTTTTGTGTTTCCAGCTTTGGGGAATCCAACGAGTTCGAGATTGGTGCTGACAAATCAGTTGAAACTTATAATCAGCGAGAACCGGGTATCGAACGCACAAGTGGGTGAGTGAGTTGGGTTTTACGTCGCCTTTAGCAATATTCCAGCAATATCACGGCAGGGTATACCAGAAATGGGCTTCACACATTATACCCTTGTGGGGAATCGAACCCGGGTCTTCAGCTGACGCTTTTAACATTAAGCTACCCCAACGACCCATCGAAAGCACGAAATGCGGCGCCTTAGATGACTTGGCTACGTGTGAACACGTAATTGTCGTCGATGTAAATCGTTTCGTATGCTTAGGTCACATTAATGCTTGAGTGGGTGGGTGCGTGCGTGCCGTGCGTGGGTGCGTGAAATGGGCTTCACAGGTTTGGAATCGAACCCAAGGCTTCGGTGTGACGGGCGGACGCTCTAACCACTACGCTGACCTATCGTCTCCATGTATAGTTGATCCAGACCTGACTATTTACTGGTGGTTATGATATAGCTGGGATATTGCTGGCGACAGCATTTACTCCAGATTTGCATAAAGGCTTTACGCACCTGTTAGTCATGTGCTCCAGGAGCTGGTTTCTATTTCCAGCCTCGTTTTGTTAATCCCACGAGTGAAACCGAAACAGCATATCTGTTGAGTTAGGTTTCTCATTAACTTCCAGATTAACAGATATCATAAAATTTGAGTTGGCAGACAAATGAAGTGGATTGTAAATTAATTGCACACACGTGCTGAGACCAGTAACTGCCCCAGTCCTCGAGATTACTGTTGTACGGAACATGTGCGGATACAGATTGTTGGAGCGAGAGGGATAGGTTTAACGCCCATTCACAGTTTCTCAGTTATATCACGGCGGGCAAGATGAGCGTGGGTGAAAAGCCATGCGGGTCTCAGACGTTTACTGCTCAGGTGAAGCTCGCTAGTACGGGGATCGTGTACCCAGAATCATATAATCGGGACGAACCGAGATTCAAACCCACGATCACAGGTTCCTGGCATGATCAAGGGAGGCAACCTACTGAATTGTTTCGCGTTAGATGACTGGGTCGGCCGAGCATCAGCAGGTTCGTGGATAAGAGGGTGAATTTGTGGAGTACAAGTTTGAGGATTCCAGATTTGTTTTAATCGGCAACCTTGCTTGTCCTCCCAGGGAACGGAATGAATTAAATGACACTAATCACTAGTTTGTCTGGTCCAGAACTGATCTTACTGGCCACCGTCGTGTAGCTGGACTACTGCCGGGATACAACAAACAAGTGTCACGTGAAAGCAAAGCTTGCGCGAAGTTGCATGTGGATATATGCATCAAATCACAGAGAGAGGGAGAGAGAGAGAGAGAGAGAGAGAGAGAGAGAGAGAGAGAGAGAGATGGGGGATGATAACCTGTTTATGCTGAGAGGGGGAGGGGGGAGGGAAAGTAAGTAGGTGATGATCTATTCATAGTGGGAAAGTAAGTAGGTGATGATCTATTCATGTTAAGTTCACACAATGTACGCAGTAACCCATAGCAGGTGGTTGTGGTAACACGTACAAGATGTATGACATACATTATCTTCAAGTTTCTACTTAAAAAACTATTACAAGTACGAATGCTTCAGGGAGACATTATCCTATAACACGAGATACATACGGATATTCTTCGACTCATCCAGACTGTTAAGCGTCTGTCAGAATTTAGCTAATGAATTCTTCATTAGTTGGTGTGAGTCAGTGTGTTTACTTCGGTTATGTGCTTTAACTTTGGCGGAACCATTCCATGCCACACTATCCAAATGAGCAACCTTTTACCTTAATACTCCCCGCCCATTGGTCGACAGGGTAGATTCCGTCATTTTAACCTCTGACCTCGATCCTGATTGGTCGAACGTCTATCCTCGCCGAGCGTGTGAGCGTGTTTACATGAGACAACTCGTGCAGGCAGAAGTCCGCTTCAGTACTCGTCCAATTCACATTGATTTTCTCTGAAAACTATGTGAGTTAAACAGTCGTCAAGAAGTTGGATACTTTTTTCACAAGCCCCTGCCTACTGTACGAGTTGGGGGATAGTTCAAGCGGCTTGTCAGAGATATATCCCTTTACACAGGCTTTATCACAGTGACGACGACACAGTTGTGCAACTGTCAGTGCCAATTTGGACTGTGAGAGTGTGCGAATGTCACCGGATTATAGTTGACCGGCAATGTGGATAGCCAACCAAACAAGATGTTGACACACCTAGCCATCCTCTGTTGCTGCGTCATTTATACAGGTAAGTCGACAAATGAGTCGGTCGATATCTTGACTGACAGAGGTGGCCTACTTTTTCTGCATGATTTCATACACACAGGTTGATAGGGCCGTACGATATGAAACGTATCGCACAACATGATAACAACTCTCTTATAACACAGTTATTATACCACCCAATTCGTCCCATGGTGCTTCTCTTTCTTTCGATTGTATAATTGCCACGGTATAGTTCATGACAGATATTATATCTAGGTAATACTATAGCGCCTTTACATAAAATACTGACACAGACGATGACTGGCGCGACTTGTTTCATATTTCAATTCCTGTTCGCCGGCGGGATATATTTTCTTTTTCTGTATCGGTGTTTTAGTCAGAAAATGGACTGGTGACTGTTGGGTAAAGAATGCCGGGTACAGACAGATATAAGCGTACAGCCTTGTATTATGTAAGGGTTCCGGCTACTGAACACATCGATTTGTACTTAATAGCTTAATACATCATCATGCATGCAGTGTAAATAAGGTCAGGTGAAAGGCAAATTGTTTCTGCTTCTAGGACGTTCCATCTGATGTTATTGATCTAAATACGAGATAATTGAGTTAATATTTTTAAATAATATTCTTAAAATGCAAACATATAGATTGCACAAGTGTTGTCGCTGTTTTAGATGTATTTATAATTCACACGGTACTCAGTTTTTCTTTAATCCATAATGTTTGAAATAAATATTACTGTTACACAAAATATGAAACGTCATTTTATTATATATTATTATCAAATTTCTTTTAATTTTTTAATGGATATGGGGTTGTTTGGTTTAATCACCATGATGAATTAGTGTAGTAAGATTAGGGATGTATCATGTAGTTACTGGTTGCAGTAGGAGGTGCTGTAAGTGTATTTATTCTGTAACTACAAGTTGAGAATATACTTATGCTGACTGTTAAATACGGACTGTAACACTGAGTGCTAATGTACCTCTGACCGTAGTTCCTCATCCACCAAACACATTTCTGTGCAGAATATATTTGACTTGGAGGATCTTGGTCTTGTCATGTTCAGAGAGCCCTTGATGGCAACACACACATTTTCAGTTATTTTGGCATACAGTTCAAGGGCTCTGGTTCTGGTGCCCCCTGCTGTGATATTGCTGGAATATTGGCTAAAACAGCGTAAAACTAAACTCAGTCAAGGACTCTGGCTCTTATTTCTAGAAACTATCATAAATCTAAGTAGAGTGTCAAAGTGACTTAGTCACAAGGAATGAAAATTTAGGATATACAGATTTTTGTTTGAAAACATGACAATGATTTACTTTACTTTTTAAGTGCTGTTAAATTAATACTCCATAGTACTGCTGTTGGACAAAAATGCTATTAAACAGATACTTCATAGTACTGCTGTATACTTCCATCCGCCGTGAATTCCTGAAACTCGAATGTCCTCTCTCCTGTTGCTGTACAGAGCGTCTCTGCTACATAATATTCTTTGTAATGAATGTTTAATGAGTTTTATGTTCAGTTTGAATGTAGTTGATAACTTTCATTCTGTCGATTGAGTGTAGATTGCAGTGGGAAACTCAAGCTTCTGAGTCTGACATATATAAATCGTCCTGCAGTAACGGATCCATTAATTGTTGATGTCATGACAGCTGCTCTGTTACCGTTTATGTTAATGTAATTGGGTGAAAGATATTTTCCAAATCTTTTCATGTTTTTAAGCAAGTTGCTCTAGCGATCTGATGCACTCATCAAGGTAAGACCGGTGTGTTGGAATGGAGATTTTGGTTATCAATCTTGTCTTGAATGGGTGCCACCATTTTGTTGGAATCAGACAGGACTTACAAGTGACATATGTAATAGTAGCCTTTCATGGCCCTGGATGAGCTATGAAATTCCTCTTTTTTCCACAGACGGAAATGGACTTTTTCAGTCCGTGAACTCTCTTGCCTCAGTAAAAATCTTCACCCTGTTTAGTAGAAATGTTAGATAGATTATTCTTCAGTAACCAGTGTCATAGGTCTCAACTAACAGGAGTGCCATATAGCTGGAATATTGCTGAGTGCGACGTTTAACAGCAAACTATCAGGATCAGGTGGTTAGGATCACTTACGTGGTTGATCCTGATGGGTGTCATCACACCCCAAATGCTCCATTATGTAAGATGATCGCTTGTCAAGTCTAGACTTGTATATTTAAGGACCTCCCTGATGTAGCTTGAATTTTGCTGAGTGACAAACTGACACATCGTAACAAAAGCAGGGATCACTGGTGACTACCCCAGATCAACTTGTGTAGAGCAAAACAGATGTAGATTATGAGGATGTCAAAAGTTATGCACATGAATGATTCAAACATGTCTGTTTGTCGCTGCACTCAGCAATATTCCAGTGATCTGTAAGTAAACAAGTCTGGACCAGATAATCCAGTGATCAACAGCATGAGCATTGATCTACACAGCATGGAATCAGGATGACGTGTCAAACGAATCAGCGAGCCTGACCACCCGATCCCTTTTGTTGCCTGTTACGAGAAGCTTGGGTTGCTGAATATCAAATCTAATCTGGGTGAACATATAAAGTTATATAGTGATTTTTTTCCCCACTAAATCAAAACCGTGAAGGTCCGGGTTAGAATGAACCTTCAGTAACCCATGCTCGTTGTAAGAGGCGACTAATGGGATCAGCTGGTCAGGCTTGCTGGCTTGGTTGACACATGTCATTGGTTTCCAATTGAGCAGATCGATGCTCATGCTGTTGATCACTGGATTGTCTGGTCCAGACTCGATTATTTACAGTCCGCCATCATATAGCTGGATAGCAGCGTAAAACTAAACTCACTCACTCACTAAATCGAACACTAATAGGCCTGGTGGGCCTGTGTATGAAATACGCATTATTTTGGAAAGTGTATGTTAAATCTCCAAAATCATCATCATCCTTCGATCTCTCACAGAATTGAGGTACTAGCTTAGGGATTATTTTTTGGGGGGAACAGAGGTCCTGATCCCTTAACACTTGGGCAATATGAACCATTGTAAACACAGCCATGAGGGTGACATCCGTTAGTCAGTGACAGTGGTCTACTTCTACATGGCAAGGTACCGGCCAGTCCACTGAGGCATATAGTTGATGAACCAGTAGCTTCCTGATGAGACCCCCCCCCTTATTGTTGTTAATACTGTTGGCATTGTGTAATGACCTTGTAATGCTGTAACCATGTTTAGTAGCGAGTGCAATAAAGGGATTATAAACATGCTAAAACTCCCTCGTTACCTCCTCCTATTGTGTAGCGCCGCTATCACTGAATACACACAGGTTGTCAGACAGCCGACTGCAGCAGGTGGCATCAGAGCAGCTTTCTAAGCCTGTTGTATACCTCTGTGTGTTTAGAGCATTTGGACCTTCTGATTGGCAGGATTACTGGCAATACCAGCAAACCAATGTCTGTGCTCCTGAAGTGTGATGGATTGGCTATCAACAGGGTGTTAATCATTATAATCACACAGTCTTGGTCTTCCTTCGTGTCTGTGACCACTGCAGTAAACCCTTAAGCCTTTTTGTGCACTTGGGTTCTAATATCTGTGATGTTTGAATCATGGATGCCGTTTATCCATGAGCCAATCTTACTGCTTTCAATTTATCTCATATTAAACACCCAGTTTTATAATTTCCATATGCTGTTGTAAAACAGTGTTTTTTTTATACCTGTGTAAAACGAGTGAGTCTGGATTTTTTTGTGACATGGCTCCTGACATATTAAGAGAGACTGTATAGTTTAAGCAGATTTTTATTTCAAAATACAAGAAATGAGGATCGGGGAACAAGCCAGGGGCTTATGCAAACACCTCACGTATAACATAGAGAGAAGAAAATGGTGACATCATAAAGTAATCATTTGAGTGTTCTTAGCAAGTGTAATCAATATAGCAGTTATAATGTTGTATATCAATAAAAATTATGGCAGTATATTAAAAGGTATATGGCAAAATTAAGTAATTATGTTTCATATATTTGCGAAGTTATGGAGTTATATGTTTCATATCTTAGTATTTTACAAAAGCAGGAAATCTACCTGATAAAGTTTGAAGCTGTGCACTGTATGATGCTGAAGTATACATGAAATTACTGTTAGCCTGTGTTAGAGTAATTGAAGACATCTGACGAATATCACCAACTGTTTGCAGCAGGCGTGGACTCGATACAGAAGCTAGGCCAGCTTTAATGGATGTGTAGAATTACATTGTATACCATATCACATATATGTCACTTACTTAATCTGTCTCTCAGAAGAGCGGAAGGTCGCGGGTTCGATCCCCGACCGCGTCATACCAAAAGACGTTAAAATATGGTACTTGTTGGTCCCTGTCTGGCACTCGGCATTAATGGGTACATCAAGGACTGGTCGGCTCAGAGTCAGTATAATGTGTCTGAGTGGGGTATTCATGCTTCACTGCGGCATGGTATCTCAGTGGGCTAGCACTATAAAACCAGCTTCAGTCTGTGCTAGTACAAGCAGCCGCACATACACATACACACTCATGCACGTCGTCATATGAGCGAAATATTCTCAAGCAAGACGTTAAACCCAATTCTCACCTCACCTCACCTGTCTCTCAGACCCTAGAAAACACATTAATAAAGGAGTCAAGCCCAAGTGTAGACAGCCTCTTCCCCGAGCTTCTGTTTCCATTTTGATTTTATCTTTTTATATTTTGCATGTCTATACTTTTTTATAAGACAGGTTTTATAAGATAGAAGTAAATGTCAGTCTGTCACTTTTCAGTTTGTTGGTTTAATTTGAAATAACCTTTTCCAGCGGAAAGAAAAGACATCCCTGATACGGAAAATGATATATTGAACCGTGTTATATGATACAATTTCTAAACAGTCTGCTTGTTTCAGCATTACCTTTGAGATGTCTGTATGCTTGGCCATCTATTTAATTATGTGACTTATAAATATGAATTTATCATTTATATTTATTGAGAAGATTGAGAGATTTATACACTCTGAAACATCTACTTTGCTTTGAGTGGCTTATGTTATGTTCAAGTGTGAGTTTGTAAATAGGTGACAAGCCTGATATCTCACTGATTGGGAAGCGGTTTAAATGTCACAGCACTTTTCAGCACCTCATAGACAATGGCTTCCTGTACAATGATAATTGGTGGAATGACACAGGAAGAAGGGTGAGTTGAGGTGAAATGGGGTTTATCATAGTACTTAAGAATATTTTGCTCATATGACGACGTGCATGTGTGGCTGCTAGTACTAGCGCAGACTTAAGCTGGTTTTATAGTGCTAAGCTCACTGAGATACCATGCCACAGTTAAGCGTGAATACCCTACTCAGACACATTATACTGACTCCGCACCGACCAGTCCTTGTTTTACCCATTGATGCTGAGTGCCAGGCAGGGAACAACAAGTACCATATTTTAACGTCTTTTGGTATGACGCAGCCAGGGAATTGAACTCGCGACTGTCCACCCTCTGACAGGGACAGAAGGGAATCAGATCAGTTGGTACAATGTTACAGGCCTGAATCCTTCATTGCTTGTTATACTGTCTGTCCTACAGTTTAAACTCTTGGTACTTGTTATACTGTCTGTCCTACAGTTTAAACTCTTGGTACTTGTTATACTGTCTGCCCTACAGTTTAAACTCTTGGTACTTGTTATACTGTCTGTCCTACAGTTTAAACTCTTGGTACATGTAACAATGTTGGGGTTGCTATGTTGTCAATGTGTGTAATGTTCAATAAATGACAATAAATGCGCATGCTCAGAAGCCTTAAGCCTGTTATAGATAAGAGTTTCAATGTAACATGTAATTTTGATACACTCAATACTTGTTCGTGTCCCACAGGATTCACAATGTAAATTATTTGTGCATATTCCTATGTGTATTCGACACAATATTTGCGTCTGGTTAAACCCTGATGTAAGTGAATGCTACGGACATCTTGATTGGTGTATGAGGTTACATCAGAGCCATGAAGATTTGAGACTGATGCCAAGTGATACATTATATAGTGTATCAGACATATGTAGTTTGATGATCTAATCTCAGGGTTTTACATGACGCGTGATTCCTGCGTATTTGACGCAACAATTTTGTAAATGACTGTCAAAATATTATCATACGAGTCAAGCTTGACGCAAGTTTTATGGGTGGCCCTCACAATTCAGTTCAATAAAATCAATTTGATAAGCAAAAAAAGATATTGTTCAATGATAGTTTGACTTTTACAGAGCTGTCAGATTGTTCCAGAGAACTAAGAGGAGACAGTAATCCTGGCTGTTTGAATTGAACAATGCTGTAGTTTCATTTGGTGGTGTGACATACACAGTTACATAGTGAGAATGATTTACATAAAGAAATATTAAAATTTTCATGACTCCCAAATATTGAAAATGACTCCCAAAAATAAATATTGTAAGTCACCATGACTCCCATTTTTAAAAGTCTGTGTAAAACCCTGTAATCTATGTTACCTTACATGTCATATGATGTTCATATAAGCCTATGTAGACAACTGGGCTCATGAAGATGGAATTACTTTATAAGATTTGGTGTCTTCGAAGAGTATAAATACAGTCTGCTTTCATTTGTCTGTTTTGAGTACAGCATTGGAAAGAATAGCTAGCTCCCCATGGGTCAATAACTTGTAAATTCTGTACATACCACACCAGTGATTAACATGGACCACTACTGTATGACATGGACCTCTGCTAATGGACCACTACTGTATGACATGGTCCTCTGCTAATGGACCACTACTGTATGACATGGACCTCTGCTAATGGACCACTACTATATGACATGGACCACTACTGTATGACATGGACCTCTGCTAATGGACCACTACTGTATGACATGGACCACTACTGTATGACATGGACCTCTGCTAATGGACCACTACTGTATGACATGGTCCTCTGCTAATGGACCACTACTGTATGACATGGACCACTACTGTATGACATGGTCCTCTGCTAATGGACCACTACTGTATGACATGGACCTCTGCTAATGGACCACTACTGTATGACATGGACCACTACTGTATGACATGGACCACTACTGCATGACATGGACCACTACTGCATGACATGGACCACTACTGCATGACATGGACCACTACTGCATGACATGGACCACTACTGCATGACATGGACCACTACTGCATGACATGGACCACTACTGCATGACATGGACCACTACTATATGACTGTACTGTATGACATGGACCACTACTGTATGACACAGGCCTCTGCTAATGGACCACTACTGTATGACATGGTCTTCTGCTAATGGACCACTACTGCATGACATGGACCACTACTGTATGACATGGACCTCTGCTAATGGACTATTGCATGACATGGATCTCTGCTAATGGACCACTTCTGTATGACATGGACCTCTGCTAATGGACCACTACTATATGACGTGGACCACTACTGTATGACATGGACCACTACTGCATGACATGGACCACTACTGTATGACATGGACCTCTGCTAATGGACTACTGCATGACATGGATCTCTGCTAAGGGACCACTTCTGTATGACATGGATCTCTGCTAAGGTACCACTACTATATGACATGGACCACTACTGTATGACATGGACCACTACTGTATGGACACCATACCAACATATTATTTTTCTTGACATATATCATTTCAGGGAACAAAGTAATGTCATTGTTTTTCCTGAGGTAAAGTTATTTGTCTCTGCATGGGTAGGACTCGATTATTGTTTCAGTAATATGCCAGATTATCTGCACTCTCTGCACTCTGTGCCCTAAAAAGCGTTCTAATAAGATTTGCTGACAGCCCATTGGTTAATGTGTTTCCTAAAAATGACCCAGACCCAGGTTCGATTCTAAACATTCCATCAAACAAGCTGTAGCCAGTTCTAGATGGCATAAATGCTATACATACTGTACAGCTTAGTCCTTTGCCATGATTAGAATATTTAATATTTCTAATACGTTTGTACTAAAAGCTTAGGCATGTCTAGATCAAACTAAAGCAAGTCTACTTCCCTTGATTTCATGTGTGAAAATATCTGAGAATTAAAGGCTATACAGAAAAAACTGAAGTATTCAAGAAATGTTTACATTAACTAAGCGTTAGTCCAAGTACAACCACTCTGCCTCACTGTAGTCATTCTTCGGCCACATTCTATATCCTGTATTCTATATCCTGTAGTCATGACCTCTCTCCGCTAATATCTACACTATATCCTTTATTCACTATCCTATACTCTCCATGTTCCAGTCACTGCTGTCTGTACTTCTATATGCACAGTACACACCCTACAATGTGTAAACTACTCTCTGTCATCTAAGTACGCTGCAAAACACATAGGACTCAAAGGGTAATAATCAATAAGTATGGGAAATTATGATGATTTCATGTCGACCATCGACAAGCATGGAAAGTAAATGATTATATATATGAATGGAAGAAACGGCTGTTGATTCAGAATGTTGTATCAACGTAACCATGTAACTTTACGATCCGTGTGAAGTCCTGGATGAATGAGCATTGCAAAAAGATGATCTGTAGTTGGTATATAAGCCCATCAGCTATGACTCATCAATGATGAGGGAAAGGGTTCCGTATTAAGAGACTGTTTGTGTGTCCACTGGGCCAAGTAATAACGAGTTCATCACATGTACTTGATAGCTTAGGTAGTTGATCTATCCAGGCCTTTGTGATTTGTAGGTAGGGAAGTAATCACAGCAACCAGGGGTTAGATTTTCTGGCTGTTTCAGAATCATTCTGACTACAAATGCATGTTTGATTGCTTTGGTAATGTCAGTGTTCAGTGACTTCCTTCATTTCATTATTGGAAATATGTGTATGTGGTTATTAAGTGTTATTAGGTGTACTATAAATAACTAACACGTATACATGCACCCAGTCATTCATTTCTGGTGTAGGTCTTGCTAGATGGACGAGTGAATGCTGTGTTAGTCTCCATCAGCAAGGTGTGTTTGTTCGTTTGTTGTTTAACACCGCACGGAGCAATATTCCAGCTATATCGCATCAATATGTAAATAATTGAGTTTGGACCAGACAATCCAGTGATCAATATCATGAGCATCGATCTACACAATTGGGATACGATGACGTGTCAACCAAGTCAGTGAGTCTGACCACCCGATCGGGTTAGTTGCCTCTTATGACAAGCATGGGTTACTGAAGATCAGTTCTAACCCGGATCTTCACAGGTCAACCAACAAGGTAGATCCATTTTTGTCCTGGTTGAGTGAGTTATCTGGTGATTGTATTATGTTTTGTCACAATAAGATGACCTATAAATACATTTGATTACACTGGTAAAGACAAACCAGTGGTGGATGTCATGAGCAAAGATTCCTGGCAACAGGGACATATGTAGATGGGTACTGCGACACACATCCTTCAAATTGTGGGTGTTCTTTACTTTTCTTGAGTAGTATGTATTATATTACCATCATAGGTTTGTAATTCCTGTTTGGATAGGGAGGAAACATATTAAGTATAATCTTTCAACATTTTTTATGAGAGCAGGGGTTCTCACTGGAACAAATATGGGACCCTATGTATAATTAATCCAGAAAGCTATCTGAATACCTTGAAGATTAGGCACTGTTGCTGAGGTTCAGGAAAGTAATTGTTTGTAATTTCTAAACTGTGCCATTTGAAAGTACCAACTTTTCTATTACTGTAATACATTTGATAGTAAACAGACTACTGTCTTCAGGGGGAAGGTACTTACATTATAATGGTGAAGTGAGGAAACAATGAAGGGACAAGACTGATGATGCTTTCTTGTGATTATTGTTTTTGATGTCCACTTCAATTACAGTATGTGAGTTGAGCTGAGTTGGGCTTTACCACATCGGCATTATTCCAGCCAGATAGTGACGAGATCAAGTTTCCATTCATTACCATTTTAAGTCCAAGGTCCAAAAGAGTAATATTTATATTTATATTTCAAAACAGAAAAATGTGAACTGGCTATTGATATGTACAGGATTATACAGTACACAGCGATGCATGATTATATGGTACACAGTGATGCATGATTATATGGTACACAGTGATGCAGGATTATATGGTACACAGTGATGCAGGATTATATGGTACACAGTGATGCAGGATTATATGGTACACAGTGATGCAGGATTATATGGTACACAGTGATGCAGGATGGATTATATGGTACACAGTGATGCAGGATTATATGGTACACAGTGACAGTGATGCAGTGATGCAGGATTATGGTACACAGTGATGCAGGATTATATGGTACACAGTGATGCAGTGATGGATTATATGGTACACAGTGATGCAGATTATATGATACACAGTGATTATATGGTACACAGTGATGCAGGATTATGATTATATGGTACACAGTGATGCAGGATTTATATGGTACACAGTGATGCAGGATTATGTGGTGGCACACAGTGATGCAGGATTATATGGTACACAGTGATGCAGGATTATATGGTACACAGTGATGCAGGATGATGCAGGATATGGTACACAGTGATGCAGGATTATATGGTACACAGTGATGCAGGATTATATGGTACACAGTGATGCAGGATTATATGGTACACAGTGATGCAGGATTATATGGTACACAGTGATGCAGGATTATGTGGTACACAGTGATGCAGGATTATATGGTACACAGTCATGCAGGATTATATGGTACACAGTGATGCATGATTATGTGGTACACAGTGATTATATGGTACATGCAGGATTATTGTGATGGCAGGATTATATGTATACACACAGTGATGCAGGTACACAGTGATGCAGGATTATGTGGTACAATACACAGTGATGATGCAGGATTGTATGCACAGTGATGCAGGATTATATGGTACACAGTGATGCAGGATTATATGGTACACAGTGATGCAGTGATGGTACACAGGATGCAGGATTATATGGTACACAGTGATGCATGTGGATACACAGTGATTATATGGTACACAGTGTGATGCATGGATTATGTACACAGTGATGGTACACAGTGATGCAGGATTATATGGTACACAGTGATGCAGGATTATGTGGTACACAGTGATGCAGGATTATATGGTACACAGTGATGCAGGATTATGTGGTACACAGTGATGCAGGATTATATGGTACACAGTAGGATGTGAGTCTGCAGCATATGCAATTGTACATTATTATACGATCTATGTATTGGTACACAACAATTTGTTCATACAGAGGAACAAGAAGATATCACTGTTTAATTACGTTACAATGTTATTACACATTGTGTAATAACATTGAGTGATACCGTACGTATGACGTCAAAGTGGTTTACAGTTATGACGTCACAATGCTAATACCTCTGTCACAATAGTATTAGACCTTGCTTGACTCGCGAAAAGCTGAGAGTCATCACACTCGTTCGAATTCTTAGGAAAGAATTACTTTGCTCGATATTATTTTGCTAATGTTGGGTGAATAATAAATAAAATACTAAACTATGTCTCGTGTAATACCATATTTATGAAACTCGTGAATGGTATTGGTATCTAACCATTCACTCGTTTCATAAATATGGTATTACAC
Source organism: Haliotis rubra (assembly GCF_003918875.1). Taxonomy (NCBI): domain Eukaryota; kingdom Metazoa; phylum Mollusca; class Gastropoda; order Lepetellida; family Haliotidae; genus Haliotis; species Haliotis rubra. The sequence goes on along the minus strand of NW_025766968.1, from coordinate 4,990,436 downwards.
GGGACATCGTTTAGTATTCTCTATATACACAATGGTTGGTTTTAGGGCGTTTTTTTTATAGTTTTAAATAAACTGTTGAAGGCATCTGTGTACATCAACTGTTGACGTCTTCACATTTGGTGGGATGAATAGAGATTAGTAACCGAGTGTGTTTCTGTATCCTTAATATCATATATTAGGAATACAAATTGTATTATGCGAACCTTTGGCGAGCATAATACATAATTTTTATTCCTAATATATGATATTAATGATACGGAAAAACATGAGGTTAATAATCTCTTTGTCATATAATGTCATTCTTAAAATTACTCTAAAACAAGAAGCAAATCTTATGTGAATTTATATGAAGTAAATCAAGCATTCTCGTAAGAATACTTAGCGGTACACCAAGGTGAAGGTAGTTCATGACGGCGGCATATGGTTGTGACTAGTCGCTAATACATTGCAAACATAACTCATGCTTAAAATTAGTTCTTTCTGTCTAAAAAGTACAACAAAATCGGGCAGGGTTTTCCTGGCAGCGTTTCTATTTTCACTGCGGGTAATCACTTACAATTTCTGATACCTGATGGAATCGATTCATCGGAATATGATAATGTGGACATAACATATTCCAGTGAAAAAAGAAGAGGATGAAAGTCAATAGAAAATATGATATGGCCTTGTTTAGATTTCACAACCAACAGTATATATTTTTGTATATGTCAGATATCGGTAAGTGTGATCATTGTGTAGAGATGTGACATCTGAGTTTGTTGATCATCTGTGTCTGATCTCAGGTCTAACATTGATGCCATTTATCACACAGCAAAGTTCAGCAGGTAGTTTCCATTTCAAGACATTAACATCTAAATGCTCTTCCTGGATATTGTATATACAATATTGTATTTTAAAAGTACAAGTGAACAAGGAAAAGTAAAGACTTCTGAATGTCTGAGTGTGTGAGTTAGTGGTGGTCTGATTAATTGAAATAATCGAAGATTGGTCGCAGTGACTAAACGACCAAGCAATCGATCATGTTTTCTCATAATCGAACACAAACAATTCTGGAACACTTGTTTTCATTAACAGTGTTTTGCACTAGGTTGGTTTTGTGAGTTACATTTCATAAGCACTACAAGCTCGTTCCAAGTCATGATTGAATTTATCTTAAAGACTCTAAGAAATTTATGTTCCTAACATACTAGTCATCCTTTAAAGATGTGAAATTTTGGGGTAGGTAGGATTTTCCTCAGAACTTTATCATATACCACTTAAAAAAGTGGAGGATATTCCATTTTGGGGTGATACTGTTTGGAACCAAGCTGATTGTGTATGGATTTAGAAAAAGATTACTAGTACTCCATTCAAATGTGTTATGAATTTCATACAGACACATCAATTTAATGCAAGCAGGTTTTTTCGTCTTTTGCACTTGAAGAATGTCAGGGTAAATAATGAAATCTACTGTAAAAGGTGTCAATGTTTTGCTGTGCATTTCAGTGATGAAATCAGACTGAGAGTTGTTCTGATATTGTTTGAAACTCGAGTAAACGTTTTTGACATTACTGGCTTCTGTCAAGTCAGGAATGTCTACATATAATTTACAGTTTGGAAGCTGGAACAAGACAGAGCATTGTGGCTCATTCTCTTAATGAACATAGAGATTTTTCTGGGTTACATCTTCATTTTATTCTTGAGTACAACGTTTCAGGGCTTGTTGTACGTTGTACTCAAGAATAAAATACAAGATGTAACCCAGAAAAATCTCTATGTTCATCAAATAGCATCTTCTAAAATGCCAATCAAGCATCATTCTCTTAACTTTTCACAGTCAGTAATTGGCAGATTACAATGATGATATCGACAGAGAAATAGTGCTGATTACAGATGTCAATCTGTTAGACCAATTGCAACAACTGGAGCAAAGACCTTTTCATGAAAATGACTATGGTATGAAACCTGGTCAAAGTGCCTCTCAAATTTGAGATGAGCTTCACAGAGCTACAGATGTTGGAGTGAGTAGACGGACAATTTATAATAGGCTCTACAGATGGAACCTCCATGCCTGACATCCACATGATATCCCACAATTGCAAGATATCGTTTGTATTAAGAGCAGCAGTGCTGGACCAATCTTCATAGTGCAAACGTTTTGTTTCCGGATGAATCAAGGTTTACTTTGGTCCTCCTTGACCATCACAACAATGATGGCATGGACAGAATGATCATTTTCATGCCATTAACATTAGAATGATGATTTGGAGATGACTCAGTGATGGTGTGGGGTGTGATGACTGACTGGCAGAACACGTTTACATGTTATTGACGGGCGTGTCACTGGGCAGTACTACTAGGGGTGGGTATTGCAGACAATTCTTATATTGCGTTGAGAAAGCAATATATTGCAAGAAGAATTTTTAAACAAAAATCTACTTATAATCGAGTTAAAGCTTGATTTATTAAGCAAAAATAGAACAAAATCAATATGCTTCATTAAGCTTTAATAACATCTTTTAATCATGACAAAATAAAAATGTAAATAATTTTTAGCACAAATGAAACAAGGAAATATCCGAAGATTTCTGAGCGTTACAAAGTTTTTTGAATGCAAGTCAAAATACCGGTTTTTGATCGGCATATCACAATACGTATCGTTTTCATGTCTGAACCGGTAAATGCCAGTAAACCAGTTATATTGCACAGTCCTAAGTACTACCGTGACAACATTCAGGAGGTACATGTGGTGACATTTGTACTCCACCATGGACGTTGTTTTGCGTTTCAAGAGCACAGAGGGCAGGAACAAGGGGATGGATGATCCAAGTAGACTTTGGACGTTTCAGTTGGAGTATGCCTCCTTATGTCCAGGATTGTCTATAGAAGAAATTCAGGTTCATGTGATGTTAATTCAAGTATTCATGGTAAACGATGTGATGGACTGTAGGGCACTTTGGCCAGTCATCTGACAAAATCTATATGGTCATCTGAGATTCAACGATTCATGCAAATCTTGGTCGGATGTCCCTGTAACACTCTCTCATTAAAGATATGGAATATCAATAGAAATTACCACTATTTTTTTAATATACCCCTTTTTTTTAATGGTTTTTTTTTGCTTGAAATGCTATTTCAAAGTATTGGGATCGGCATATTACAAAATATTCAAGTATTTCAAAGTATCCATGCCTCAGTATGATTTGCATATGACAACAATTAATAAGATTTAGAAATAGGTAGCCTAGTGGTTAAAGCATTCGCTCATTACGCCAAAGACACGGGTTCGATTCCCCACATGGGCACAATGTGTGAAGCCCATTTTTTATGTCCCCTGCCGTGATATTGCTGGATTATTGCTAAAAGCGGCATAAAACCCAACTCACTCACAAGTTAGTGTTGAATTAGGAAACTACATTTCTTTTCTGAATTGGCAGGTTCTCTAGGCATTCTGGGCGATGAAACATTTCTTTTATATGCAAAGTGTTGAGTGCCCAAGTACTGTATCTAAAGACATGTCAATGGTGTTGAGACACAGTGTATCCTTCAAGCCCTAGATCTATCTGTATCAGGACTGTATGTTATTTGATGATGGCGTCAACAAGAGTAGCTTCAAGAAGGAACGAAACCCAAAGGAGTTTGACTTAAATAATGTTTCATAAATTTCAAAAGATTTGTCTTCAAAGTATTGTCTGTGACCTGAAAAATTATTAACTTTCTTGTAATGATTCGAAAGTAGTATTATCTAACATAAGGAAAATAGTATTTCTTCTTGACTGAAATCAGTTGGCCAGAGCTCTTTGTTTTATAGTGAGTAAGTGAGTTTACTTTTGCGCTGCACTGAGAGCAATATTCCATCTATATGGCGGCGGTCTGTAAATAATCAGGTCCGGACCAGACAACCCAGTGATCAACAGCATGAGCATCAACCCTATGAGATGTGTAAACCAAGTCAGCGAGCCTGTCCACCGATCCCATTAGGCGCCTTTTACGACAAGTATGGGTTACTGAAGATCAGTTTTAACCTGGATCTTCACGCGTCGTTTGATTTAGAGAACAGGAGTCAATTTGTCATGTGGGATTATTTGAGATGGATTTCATTAGTCATGAACAACACTTTAGTTTTATATCCCTAGGGTGATAATTATGCTGTGACATCTGGAATTTCACATAGAAAGTGTAATGGCTACTTTATAATAAGCGACCCGTGAAGATCCAGGGTAGAATAGGTCTTCAGCAACCCATTCTTGTCATAAAAGGCGACTATGCTTGTCGTAAAAGGCAACTAACGGGATCGTGTGGTCAGGCTCGCGCAGGCTTGCGCAGATCGATGCTCATGCTGTTGATCACTGGATTGTCTGGTCCAGACTCGATTATTTACAGACCTCCGCCATATAGCTGGAATATTGCTGAGTGTGGCGTAAAACTAAACTCACTCACTCACTTTATAATAAGCATTCATTTTTTCAACATTTTTTTATCACTGTGGCATTTCTGAGTATGATAACCTAAGATAAAAATTTGTTAATATAATGTCTGTTGAATAATTAGCAAAGGGATACTCTGATGTTCTCAGGTTTTAGTCTATTGAGAAGGTGAAAACTACTTATTGGGATCTTGATCTTAACTATTCAGCTCAGGTGGCTGTACCCCTTATCAGTGCAGGTCGGTAGACAGGCCAACGTTATCATAATGCTGGGTTACATGTCTGGCTTGGTCTTGGTCTGATTTCGTATTTTCGGCTTGCCATTTTACGTATTGGATGACTTACAACTGGGGTACAATGATACAGATGGGGTCATCACGGTACATATGCACGACACAATAAAGTTACATGAAGGGCGATGTACCAGAATATAAACAAAGGATTGTTTGGTGTCCTTCTTAATTTGAGAGCAAATATATATTTACTTACTAGTATGTGACAGTCACATTACCCATCAGTGATGAAGCCGTAACTTTCACATAGACTCTGGTGTTATTCATTTTTTCTAAATGTAAAAAGAAAGTATGTATTCCTGGCAAGGGTAGAATGGTTGTGTGTAATATTTGCACATTGATTGGACAGTTGAAGTCATCATGAAAATGTCACAGAGCTTCATTGTGGAGAAAGGTAGAAATTGATAACATTTGATCGTTTGAACATTTGGCTTCCTTCAGTTAACTTTCTCAGAAGAGTTGGCATTACATGTTTTTTTCTTCATTTTCTCTCAGAAATTGTCAGTGAGTAATATATAAAATAACCTTGAAACTCTGAATTATGGATTGTGTGCTTTTTGTGATTGAATAAAAAAGATCCCTTGTTCAAACCATTCATTCATTCACTGACGACAGCTAATTCATAATGCCTTGTAGCTTGTCGGCTATTCTCTAAGTACATGTACCATCATGTATCACAATACAGCTTCATGTATCATGGTACAGCAGAGTTTAGTTTATTGATACACTATTGTTAGCTGACATTATGTGGGTGAAAATCTAAACAATGGACTGTTTCCTTTTAATACCACTGCAATCCACGGATGGAAGATTGTTGTAGAGGAAATTATCTTCCTATTTCTCAACATTCTCAAATACATAGCTAACTATAGCTTCATTGGGCATGATATTCCTGCAAGTCAAAGGATATGTAACACTGCGGCCTTCCATCATGTTCCAGTTACATAATGGCATCAGATGAAAATCAAATTTGTAACATGATGTTTGTAATGTTTTTTTATTTAAATGATTCTTGATGAAAAAAAATGAAACTTGTGAATGCTAAAAAATTCTAGCTGATAAAAATGCCATGGTAATTAGCGTATGGTGTATTTATATATCAAACAGGCATATATAGTTGGAACAGAATCTTATTTCCAGTATGTCAGTAACAATCTCCTATTACAAACAGCACTTCCTGTCTTTGAAACAGAAACACCCTCCTTGCCGATAATGTTATCAGCTAATCTGCGAAAGGGAGTGACATTGCTAATATGTGTGGAGACCCACATCGTCTCATGATGAGTTTGTGGCTGATCCATTGTGCTTATTATAGTTTCTGTCGTGTACAGAATCTGTCTGAATGCTCACCTGTAAAGATACAGGTTGGAATTAGTTTTCAGCAATCTTATCTATACTTGTTTTAACCAGACATCCATGTATAAGAGGCAACTAACAAGATAGGGTGGTCAGGCTGGCTGACTTGACTGATTCAAACCATTCATTCATTCACTGATTACAGCTAGTTCGTAATACCTTATACTTGTTGGCTATTCTCTAAGTGAGTGAGTGAGTGAGTGAGTGAGTTTAGTTTTACGCCGCACTCAGCAATATTCCAGCTATATGGCGGCGGTCTGTAAATAATCGAGTCTGGACCAGACAATCCAGTCATCAACAGCATGAGCATCGATCTGCGCAATTGGGAACCGATGACATGTGTCAACCAAGTCAGCGAAACTGACCACCCGATCCCGTTAGTCGCCTCTTACGACAAGAAAGTCGCCTTTTTATGGCAAGCACATGGGTTGCTGAAGACCTATTCTACCCCGGATCTTCACGGGTCTATTCTCTAAGTACATGTATCATCATGTATCACAATACAGGTCCTGTTTGTATCATGGTACATCAGAGTTTAGTTTATTGATACACTATTGTTATCTGACACCATGTATAAGAGGCAACTTACAAGATCGAGTGGTCGGGCTTGCTGACTTGGATGGTGCATGTTATCAAATCTCAGTTGTGTAGATGGGGCGCGGTGGGCGGGCTGGGTAAGGCGCCAGGCTAGTGATCCAGCGAGGTTGAGGTGTCGGGATCGAGCCCACCTGTGACCGGGGGTAAAAACCTTGGAGTCAACTTTGTGTGCAGACTCTTTCAGTGTTGTCACAACCCCTAGTGTACAGTACACAACCCTGTGCACTTAAAAGAACCCATGAATCCGTTGGTATTTGACCAGATGGTGGCCACATGAATACGTGCAAACACCTAGTTGCGGGTACAGCAATGTGCAGTGAACATGGACAAAGTACTGTGACTATGTGTCCCAGTCCACCCAGCTGTGAATGGATACCTCGTTAGGATGAGAAAGCCACAATAACTCGGTGCGCCTAGTGGCTGCAAGAGTTGTATACTCCCCACAGAGTTGAGATTGATAGTGCGATGTGCCATTGAGATTGACATCCAATGATCGAGGGAAAAATACCAGCGCCTTGAGCATGCACTAGTGCGTGGATATCCTCGCTATATAAATATCCTATAATAATAAAGTTGTGTAGATTGATGCTCATGATGTCCGTCACAGTATTTTCTGGTCCTGTCTCGATTCTTTACAGACTGCTGCCATACATTTAACATCAAACAACCAAATAAAGTCGGGGGTTTAAAGTACAACTCTGTACCAAGATAGACAAAATACTACCTGTGTTTCAACTAATTAAGACCCAACAGATATGTGATATAGTATTTTGGGTTTACTTGAAAATATTTTGAAGGATGTCATGCACAAATGCCTTGTTGCAGTTATTAATCACTAAATTCCGCCATATAGCTGGAATATTGCTGAGTGCGGCGTAAAACTAAACTCACTCGCTCACTTATCACTAAATTCCGAAACTTACAATGTATTTGTCATTATGAAATATGGGTTTCCAGGGAAAGAAGCCTTTCAACATTTCCCACTAGACCACAGAAGCAGTGAGTGGACAGTAATTAGTGGTCCTGTCTGTACTTCACTTCACTGGTCGAAAATAACATTCGTAGATTTACAAAATTCACTGGCCACCAGGACCACTGAAAACTTATCATATTTAGTGGTCCTGATGAATTTTTACTAGCCAGGGACCACAGGACCAGCGTAATTTCGCACACTGGTTTCTTGTAAACTGTTTCCAACCATGAGTTGTCAGGGTAATGAAATATATGTTTTTGTTTGCCTTACATTTTCTGCTGTTTGTTAACAAAAGATTGAAATAGATGCCATACATGATGTACGTACAGCACGTTAGTGTATTCAGTAGCACTCAAACCGTGAAGTGAGCACTATGGTAATGATTGGTAAACACATAAACACACCTTCAGCCAGCTTGTCACGGAAGACATTTTGCATTATTGATAAGCTGGACTTTCACAGGACTCTCAAATGGGAATATACAAAAGTCCTATTCAAGTCTGTTATAGTTTGGAAGATTTTTCCACCTTCAATGTCTCATAATTTCTTTCCATGATATATATTGGATGTTTTTATCCAGACAGCTGAATACTTAGGACATTTGTGAGAGTTATGCAGTGATATAATTACAATGTTGCTGTGAAAATTGATGATTTCACTCTATTTTGGGGCATATACTAATGATTGCTGATTGACAGTTTAGATATTATTAAGATACATACATTTTTGCATTATGAAATCATCAATTTATACAGAAAAAGGGCAGCTACAGCTTCTTGAGAAGGGGGGAGAGGGTGCACACTCTTGATAAAGGGGGTGCTCACTTCATTTTCACGAGAGTTTCAATGGTCATTTAATAAACTTTCAGGACAAAAGAGGGGGTGCGCCCCTGCACCCCAGCTCTGGATCCGCTTATGGAAACTATTTCAGTTATTTATCTCCAGTGGCTTGATCCTTGCTGTAGGTAACTGTAGCCAGGTGAGCTACAGTGTGATGTGTCTGGTTCCAATATCCTTCATTCTCAGACCTGATTCGATGTGATGTAGTTTTTGACGGCACAGATTACTTGAAAAAATACTTTCAAAAATTCTCCATTCCCATGGCTTTGACATTCTGAAACTAACAGGATAAGGTGGTCAGCATCACCTTATCCTGTTAGATCCAGCTCTTGCTTAGAATTGGTGTACAGGAACCCATGCTTCTCTTAAGAGGTGATTCACACGGTCATGTGTTCAGTCTGGCTGACCTGTTTGATGCATGTCATTGTATTTGATTATTTTTAGACAATTGCGATCTAGCTGTAATATTACTAGGGGTGGGTATTGCAGAGAATTTTCATATTGCGATATATTGCAATGCGGAAGCATATATTGCAATATGTATTGCAAGGATTATTTTTTTAACAAAAACTACTTTTAATCGAGTTAATGCTTGATTATAAAGCAAAAACACAACAAAATCACTATGATTGATTAACCTTTTATAAAAACTTTTAATCATGACAAAATAAAAATGTAAGTAACATTTGGCACTAATGAAACAGGGAAAAGAACAATTCAAAAAACGGAAATATCTCGAAGATTTCTGAGTGTTACGAAGTTTTCCGAATGCATGTCAAAATACCGGTTTTCGATCAGCGTATCGCAATACGTATCGTTTTCATGTCTGAACGGTAAATACCAGGAAACCAGTTATATTGCGCAGCCCTAAATATTACAGAGTGCAGTGTCAACAACAAGCAAACAAATAAACAACATATGACAGATGGCCTGAGGAAAGAAATTGTAATGAATAGCAAATATAAGTTTGCAGTGTCATGTTCACATTTACAGTTCGAAGTTTTAAAAGTCATGGGGATCAATGTTGGAGTGATTCACCATACTTTTCATGGAAATGATTATAAAAGTTGATGTAATGTGATAAAGTGTGTAATCAAGATTTATATTTCTGCTTACTATTTACCTTAAAAAATATGCAATTAGATGATGGAGCTTCAATTTCAGCTTCTTATGTACCTACTGAGTTTGGTTTTGTGTACTGACTGACTGACTGACTGAGTTTGGTTTTACGCCGCTTTTAGCAATATTCCAGCTACATCACGGCGGGGGACACCAGAAATGGGCTTCACACATTGTACCCATGTGGGGATTTGAACCTGAGTCTTCGGCGTGACGAGTCAACGCTTTAACCACTAGACTACCCCACTGCCCCGGTTTTGTGTACTGGTATCATCATTCCAGTCATGCTTCAGTATTAGGGGCAGTGGTTAAAGCACTGACTTGTCTTGTCGAAGACCTGGGTTCGATTCCCCACAGGATACGATGTGTGAAGACAATTTCTGGTGTCCCCTGCATTGATAATGCTTGAATATTGCTTAAAGCATTCGCTAATCTTGTCGAAAACCTGGGTTCAATTCTCCACATGGATACAATGTGCAAAGACAATTTCTGATGTCCCCTGCATTGATAGTGATTGAACATTGCTAAAAGCAGTGTTAAACTTTACTCACTCACTCACTCACCCATCAGTATTGTGTCGCAATGGTTAACATATCTGGTGAACAACTTGCAGACAAGGTACATTAAACATGGATATATAACAAACAGGAAGATGATGGCCACATCGATCTATTTGACTTATCTCATGAGCAAAATTGGATAAAAGTGACATCATATAAGACATTGAAGGTTTGCAATGAAAACTACTTGGTACGAAATTCCCAAGTGAGTATTTGAGAAAGATGATTATATCAATATTGGCAGCGAGTACAGATGTGTTGCAACAACGGTAAACTGACGAAGCGACAGATAAATCAGTTGGAGCTGCAGAGGATTAGACAAGTCAGTCACGTTAAACCACAACTGATAGAATCTTTAAATATTGAAATAGGAAACTGCAGCGATGCAGGCTGTCTCTCTTGATGCGGTCTGTAATGGGATTAACAATGAAAGTAGCATCTGGGAGCTGTTTGAAGTTTGGCTCACTTATTGGAAAATTCTGCTTCTGTTCAATGTTAAACTTCCCTCATCGTTAGCAGATTGAGATCATGGCCTGCTGACCGATCCATCTCTGGTGAACATGCTTACTGTAATAGCCGAGACTTACGCAGCTCTGGTCGGAATAGAAGCGGGAATTTAGTTAATCATGATTCAAGTGCTAGGCAGAACTGACTTTACTCCTGTTTCTCAATCAACAGAACTTAATTAATGACGCTCGTTATCAGACATGAATTTCCATTACAACACGGTGGGAGCGATTGCCTTCTATACTTGACGACTTGACCGGTGAAATCCTAGGCCTACCTAATTTCCCTCCACCAATTGGGCTTCTTTCATTTTATTGGATCTCGATAAGTGTTTAATGGCCATTTTATCAAATTGATTTCACTGTCAGTATCTGCAGGTTTGCCGCCGAAACTGTCAGATCTTTAACTACTTTTACGTTAACACTGATCAGGCGTCTCGCCTCAGGCTAAGGCTGGCTTTTATCCTGGGTCTGTAGTGTACATTATTTGTCTATCGATGCCATGCTAACTGTCTATTTAGTTCATCATAAGTACTCAGTCATGCTTTCTGGAAAGCAACATTTGCTAAAGAGGTTGTTGGTTCAGTGCGTTACATCAGGGATTCCGTGAGTGATAAGTGCTCGTCCTGCTTACTGGGGGACGTTTTGGGTCTGCTGCTTCATTGGTGCTGTTTTGGTTTGTGGGGTTTCGCTGGTAATCCAAGGAGGCATACTTTGGGGGAGTGTATTGTGTTTGGTGCTGCTGTCAGCAATCTGTATCACAACATACTGAAATAATCGAGTCCGGATCACTCAGACCAGTGACTGAAGGGATGAGCAATGATTGACACCTTTAGGGCAAGATGATACCAAGCTAACCAAGTCCCACAACCTGGCCTTCTCATCCACATGGCAAGATGATGCCTTGCTAGCCAAGTCACAAAGCCTGACCTCATCCAAGTCTTAAAGTGTGGCCTTCTCATCCACACCCACAGGGCAAGATGATACCCAGCTAGCCAAGTCACAAAGCCTGACCTCCTCATCCATACCCCAGGGCAAGATGACACCCAGCATGCCAAGTCCCACAGCCTGACCGTCTCATCCACAGGGCAAAATGACACCCAGCTAGCCAAGTCACACAGCCTGACCTCCTCATCCACACCCACAGGGCAAGATGACACCCAGCATGCCAAGTCCCACAGCCTGACCTTATCATCCACACTTCAGGGCAAGATGACACCCAGCATGCCAAGTCCCACAGCCTGACCTTATCATCCACACTTCAGGGCAAGATGACACCCAGCTAACCAAGTCCCACAGCCTGACCTTCTCATCCACACTTCAGGGCAAGATGACACCCAGCTAACCAAGTCCCACAGCCTGGCCTCCTCATCCACACAGCAAGATGGCACCAAGCTAGCCACATCACAAAGCCTGACCTCATCCACACCCTTAGGAGCCCCAGTGAGACCAGAGATTCAACCTGAGGGAATCCAGACTTGCTTCATTTAGGACTTGAGCATTGCAGGGAGGGCTTGGCAGTAGGGAAAATGATGTGGTTCAGGGACTCTGAGACAGACTAGATGATAGCTAGCTAGCCAAATCACACCCATACCATCTATAGTGGAAGCTGTCAAAACTGGCAGCTGTCCAATCCAGCAAGTTGTCAACATCAGAATAAAATCTCGGTCCCGTCCATGACTAGTACATTTATCATCATTTAAAACCTCTGCAATCCGGCAGCTGTCAATTCTGGATCTCGGCATGAAAAGAGCCGCCTGAATATGTGTTTATACAGTAATCAGCGCTGTCTAATCCGGCGTCAGTAATCCTGTGTTGGAACTACATGGTTGCCGACAAAGATAATTTAATCTTAGTTCAGTATGGGTGTACTTGTACATGTGATTAGTGAGTTGAGAGAGAAATTGAGAGAACCACCTTATACAACAATGTATATCAGAGTGATAAAACTGGTTTAGTTCTAGTTGTAGGTAACCATGTCAGCTCTACATTCCGGCACGCTGTCGAAACCGGATTATTTATTCAGTCCCTGACGTGTGCCGGTTTAGACAGCTTCCACTGTACTTACAATGACACACAATCAACTCAGCGCCCAAGCATGTTCATCTGCTCTGCTTTAACAACTCTAACACCAAGCATAGATTACTGGGTTTTGTCCCTTGAATCACCACAGGTGTGGTGGCATAGTAGGCCCAGTTGTATTCACCTTGACCTGGAACAGCTAAATTGAGACTAAAGTACTGTCGGAAATGCTAGAAAAATGCTTTTTAGCCTTAATATCTTTAGAAAGGTGATAAATGTATTATGTTGTCAATATATCAACTCACCTATAGTCTACCTAATTTTTATTTCAATTGATTTAACATTCCCATGCATTTAAAGGGCAGTTTACAGGAGAGAATATGGTACCAAAACAACAACTTAAGATTTTTTCAGAATTCAACAACAGAAATCTGAAATAGTCTTTACATTTATGCTAATAATACAGGTGGCGTAAAAATATGAATCAACGTTTTTTCTTAAACAAATAAATGTTGAATGTTTGTGTTACTTTGCTTAATTATCGTTTCTTTATTGAAGAAATATTAATATAAATGTTAAGTCTTGATAAATATGTTTCCCGTCATGCATGCACATCTTTATCACAGCGTCCACTATGGCCAACTATTTGCAGGCGATTGTTGCAAAGGTTTATAAGTTGTTTGTGCTTGAAAAAGACAGAGGTAAAGCTTTCATTAGTATAGAAATGGTTTAATACAGAACTTGTAGAGCTGTTGGTATGTCTTACCAACAAGTTTACAATATTGTAAACAAATCAGACGAGACAGGGACCGTCTCAAAAGCAAAACCGGGACGTAAAACCATCCTTGACAACTTTGACAAGGGAGTACTTAGACGGGCGGTCTACAAACTTTAGGAGAAGAAGAATATATATATTCTAAAGAAGCTACACCAGTGACTTCGTTAAATCTTTGGCCAATGTTCACAACTAGATTAAACTGACCGAATTACATCCATATTTTTTCAATGAAATATACTGTTGACATGCAAAACATTTATTAAAACGTTGCACATTTCTACAATCAGTCGATAAGATAACACAAGTGATAGGATTCTTTCCAATTTACAGTAATTCGTATGTTTATTTCAAAACAAACACACATACACAAATGATCCCTTCCATAACCAATACGTATACTATACGTACACATATTCAACATTTTGAAGAAAACATCTATTGAGATGACCCCTCGCCCGAGCCGTAGCTCAGGTGTCAATTTCACCTGTCGATACCGTGCATGCTGATGACGTAACACAGGCAGTTAATGTTTGTAACAAATAACGTCCCACTACCCCTTATTTTTCTAAGTTTTTTGGTATTTTCATCAGTAAAAACGCATTTTAGGGCATGTCTCAAAATTTATTCCCTCGGTCTACATTAGGTAGATGTTTCTTAAAGTGATATTTGTTATTTAAGTAACTGTAATACCTCTGAATTTTAAATGTAAGTCAAAAAGCATTTTTCTAGCATTTCCGACAGTACTTTAGTTCCTTATTGTTTTAAACCCTGGAATCAGATATTTTTCTTACTGAATGCTAATGGCTTTTCTAAATAGCTCTTTGATAGGCGTGCTATAACAGGTTGACCCCATTGTTTCTGAGTGGCAGAGAGTTAAATGCACCATGAGTATTTTCAGTGAATGTAATTTGTTATACTACATGTATCTCTTTATCTTTCTTCAATTTCTCGATTGTGCTAATGTTAAGACACTTAACCTTTAGAAGTGAGTCAAACTTTGCTTTCTTTTTTCACACATATTGCAGTAAAAAAACAGTTATTTTCTCTTAAAATTATGGTTGGCCAGCATGTTTAATAGTGAGTGAGTGACTTTAGTTTTATACCACTTTTAGCAATATTCCAGCAATAGCATGGTAGGGGACACCAGAAATGTGCTGCACACATTATACCTGTGTGGGGATTTGAACCCGGGTCTTCGGGAGTTACAAGTAAACGCTTTAACCACTAGGCTACACCACCGCCCAGCATGTTTATTAGGCAAATGAAATCTTTATGATTACTTGGGTTATGGATTTATTCAGACAGGGACCTATATATAAAGGACTAAGCAAACGGCCCCAAAACAGCACTATTAAACATCATGCACACATATTTCACATGAATATTAAACATTACAGGTGTGTTTTTTCCAGCATTGACACTTGACACTCAAAGGTGGTAAATTTGAAGAAAAAATATGTTCACAAACAAACAATGATCCAAGAATATGTTAAAATTCGAAATGTTTTCTATAATCTTTTCACACCTGCTTTAATCCAAGCTATAAAAAGTGTAGGTATTACTACTATACAGTGGGTTTGTGAAAGTCACATAACCTGATACTGTCTCAGAAGTGTGATACAAAGTTTACAACCCTGAATCATTTATTTTATAATTTCCAGTTTCGATGATTGAAGATGGGATGGCTTATGTCCAAGAAATGTCCCCTGGATACACAGGCTACAGGGGTGGAAATAACTTTAAAATTGCTAGTGTACTATGGTAGAGTGGCACATGTAAAATCACTTGCCCAGATAATTTTTCCACTATACCAGCCGTTTTCTTGTTGATTTTTTAAATAAACAACATAATTAACATTGGAAAGTCAACTGGACACCGGTACAGTGTGATATACAAATTTGCTTGCCCAACAAAAAAACCCACTGGACTCGGACGTCGGGCAATGGGTTATTTCCACCCCTGCAGGCTAGATGTTATGTTGTTTATAGTGAACCGGGAAATAATAGAGATTCTGACTAATCTGGTTATTGAAGGGCTTCTGTTACTATTCACATGTTTTACACAATATCTGTTTAGTATTGCAATAAATGCATTGCAAAGTAACATATTGCATCAGGGGCTCATATCAGAAGAAACTTCTGTTTTTGCCATAAACCACCAATAAAAACTGTCATTCTATTTGTACAGATTCATTAAAGACTTGATTAGCTGAAAGGGAGCATAGATCATGACAGGGTATGATTTAGAATTATTTAGTATGATACCATATAATCTCACTGACTCTAGAACGCTTTTCTTGTTTGTTAGTTTCATTAAGAATGCTACATTAAAATTGTTACAGTATATGTGTTAAAACAATGCCATTCATTTGTACTTGTTGATGTAATGGTTTTTTCCTAGTGTTTTTGTGTCATAGTTGTATTCTAACCCTGTGCTTTTTTTCTCTGGGATATTGATTGTAGGATGATACGGTTTGTGGGCAAAGAAGAAGCCGGTGTTTGGAATTTATCTCATATATCAATCGGCCTCAAACTTCAGTGCTTAGCAATGGCCTACTAAATCATGTACATAGATCTTGCAGATGATGGTAGCGTATCTAAGCACCACTGACTGGTGTGTTCAAAACAATCAATACCATTGTCGGAGATAGGTCACATAAGTCCTATGTAATTATTCTATTAATAATGTGTTTGTACACAATGTGTTGTGCTCGAATTTTTGTTTGTTGATCATTCATATGTACACAGTTAATTACTACTGTTAGATTGTTACTAAATAGAGGAACCCACTTAACCTAGAGACCCTGTCCGTCAAGTTCCTTTGACGTTATGACATTTTGCATACAGAACAAGTAAATACAAACAGAAGATCTTTTTACTCATGATCTGTTTAGTTGTAAATTTGGACCTAAATATTTTGGTCTGATCACGACAATTTTTCTGGACAACTGTGTGGTTTAACAGAGCTCTAAAGACAGTCACAGTTTACATTTAGAACATCTACACAGCTAGTAAACTTTTAATCCATGATTTGTTAGTTTGAAAATTGGTGGATCCTCACAGTTTATCTGGACATGGTACTGTGTTGCCGAACAGGGTTATCTGCCCTTGGTCACACCAATCTTTTTCCTCCACATACTGTTGAAATACCCAGCTTTTGACATCTGACCAATCATGGAAGCTTAAATATTTAGCAATTGTTGGTCTGTTAAAGATCACATATACTCTAGGGGGGTACAAATGCATAAATCATTTATTGGCATTATTAATATAAATGAAACCCTGTCATTAAAACTACTCATTTTGACATTTAATTAACTTAAATCGACCTTTGTGACAACAGTGCACAATTCTCTCCCGCGAACGAAATTTACCCCACCAATCAGAGGGGCATCTCCCTGGCGTAATGTGAAGTATGCATGTGAGGGGCGCTCTAGAATTCATGTACATTTCCGGGGGTAAATTATCTTGTTTACAGGTTTGTCTAAACTTGAAATTGTGACAATTGTGAAAAATGAAAGCTTTATCTTTTCACAATCTACTGTCATTTAATCTTGTCACCTGCTTTGCCTAGCTTCCGAGTTACAAACTGTTGTCACTACGGTTACCTGTTGGCTAGGTCTGGCTTTTGTTCCCCAATTTACTCGGGTGTTAAACCATTTATGGAAAGTGATTTAAATATGGTTAATTCAGTCGGTCGGCATTTCGGTACAAAGCAGAGTCTGACATGTCCGGAAGTAATTTAATTCAGACAGCTACAATCTTTCCATTCAATCTTCAATGAAGAAACAATCACTAGGCCTTATTTATTCGAGCCAGAAGCTAGTGATAGTGAAAACGGTGATCAGCCTCGCTCATCATGGTTACAGGAAGAAGATCGACTAGTATCCACAAAGTGGTGAGTGGACGTTAACCACATGAATGTAGCACAAAAATTTATCACACAATATTGTCACTTTGACCCCCACCTCGCTTCCATGGAAGAAATCGTTATGTTACAAGTTGTTATATTAAGTTCAAATACATATTTAACTCCGAGTAGAAAGTAGTTTTGCTTTTTCAACTTGATGAAAACAAACCATAATCTCATTGATTCTCGAACAGACTTTAGCCTGTGATGTCACGTTTTTTAAAAATGGCAGCGCCCTGTCGCGAACATCCGCCAGTCTGAGAATAAATGCTTTTTAGGTTTGTTTTCACAGAGTTTCAAAATCAAAACTACTTTCTTCTGGCAGTAAAATATGTATTTGATTGATGGTCAATAGGATTTTGCATGACATAGCTTATAGCATAACAATTTCTCTCTTGGAAGCGCGGTGGGTGTCAGTATAATACTACTTACATTATTATTGTCACTTCGACCACAGCCTCGCTTCCGAGGAAGAAATCGTTATGTTACAAGTTGTGTCATGCAAAATCTTTTTGTCATCAATCATATGCATATTTTAGTACAACTAGTAAGTAGTTTTGATTTTTTAACTCAATGAAAATGTTGAGAAATCAGCAAAATGACGAGCTTGTTACACACAACTTGTTATATACAACTAACTGAAAATCTTTCCTCACATTATTTCACTTCTGGTTCGCTGCAGTGCCTCTTGCGACAGAGTTACATAACCTGTCTGGGGTTTCGTTGGCGGGTGAGAGTGAAGCAGACGACTTTTTGGCAACTTGTAATCAATCAGTATTTATTAACCACAAGTTTTTTAAGTATGAATTTGGTGTTCCACTTAAGACTAGCCACAAGTCTTTCATATCTAATGGTTAAAAGAGTACAGAAAACAAAAGTTTATTCATTCTTTAATGAGCAATGGGATCGCCAGGTATTTGTTATCATAATTATGTTTATTGCATGAAAGGCCATTGGTTTATATGCAGGGTTTTTGCTGTATCTATTTACAAATATATCAATTTTTAAGCCCTGATGGAAGATGCGATGCTGATTGAATGAAGAATATATAAAACATACAAATGCTATTATTCCTATGAAGTGACACCGCAGGATCATGATTTATTGTCTGGAATGAAAGAAATCCCTTTTATGTAATTTCTTACGGGGAATTCATTTTTTATAATATGAATATATGAATCACAAAGCAGTCTGCATCAACCCAGCTGAATTGAGCTTTGAGATTTTTAGTAAAAAATAAATAATGGTAGAATTATCAGACTGAATTGGTTTTGACGGAATTTTTATAGTGTCCCAATTGTCCTGGATTTGTCCAGTGTGACATAATTCAAAATTTGTTGCAATATGGGACAGTGGTGTAGCCTAGTAGTGTAAAAGTTTGCTTGTCAAGCCAGGGGCCTGAGTTCATCTCCCCACATGGGTGCTCTGTGTGAAGCCAGCAATGATTCTGTTGAATACCTGTTGAATTCTGTTAAAGTCCATTACATTAAAACTATATATTCCTGCATTTTGGCTCTTCAAACAATACATTCTTCAGAGTTTTCAACTTTGCCAGTCATACCATCAAGCATGTTATCTAATGGAGCAAATGAGTGGAAGAACATTAATATTATTAATACCATCAAAGTATGTTATCTAATGGTCATAACATAGTAACATTAAAGAAAGTTGCCTAATGAGGCATAAAGTAGTAACATTAAAGTATGTTATCTAATGGTCATAACGTAGTAACATTAAAGAAAGTTGCCTAATGAGGCATAAAGTACCGGTAGTAACATTAAAGTATGTTATCTAATGGTCATAACATAGTAACATTAAAGAAAGTTGCCTAATGAGGCATAAAGTAGTAACATAAAAGTATGTTATCTAATGGGACATAAAGTAGTAACATTAAAGTATGTTATCTAATAGGGTATAAAGTAGTAACATTAAAGTATGCTATCCAATGGGGCATAAAGTAGTAACATTAAAGTATGTTATCTAATAGGGTATAAAGTAGTAACATTAAAGTATGTTATCCAATGGGGCATAAAGTAGTAACATTAAAGCTTGTTATCTAATGGGGCATAAAGTAGTAACAATAAAGCAAGTTATCTAATGGGGCATAAAGTAGTAACATTAAAGTATGTTATCTAATGGGGCTTTAAGTAGTTAAGTTAAATGATGTTATCTAATGGGTGCATAAAGTAGTAACATTAAAGTATGTTATCTAATGGGGCTTTAACTAGTAAAGTTCAATAATGTTATTTTATGGGGCATAAACTGATAACATTAAAGTTTGTTATCTAATGGGGCTTTAAGTAGTTAAGTTAAATGATGTTATCTAATGGCGCATAAAGTAGTAACATTAAAGTTTGTTATCTAATGGGGCATGAAGTAGTAAAATTGAAGTATGTTATCTAATGGGGCTTTAAGTAGTAAAGTTCAATAATGTTATCTAATGGCGCATAAAGTAGTAAGTTAAAGTTTGTTTTCTAATGGGGCATGAAGTAGTAACATTAAAGTTTGTTATCTAATGGGGTATAAAGTAGTTACAATATCACCTGCCATACATTTAAAGCCTGTTATCTAATTGGGCATGAAGTACAATGTAGTAATTTTTAAAGCATGTTATCTAATGGGGCAGAAACTAGAAACATTATCACCTGCTCTACCATCAAAGCACGCTATCTAATGGAGGGAATGAGTGAAAGAACAATATTATCTTTCATACCGTCAAAGCATGATTTCTAATGGCACATTAGGTAGTAACATTAACACTTGCCATACCATCATTGCCATGACAAGTCATACCCTAAAATCATGGCATTTGAATGCAACTAAGTTTTGAATTTGAATGGTCACCAAATGGGTACTCATGATATAGTAACTTATATCTGACCAGTGTGTTATGCCATTAAAGAACAGAGTTACAATGTGTATCATAATCCAAGTCTGAATATTTTATCTTCCCAGTATACATTCTCTTGGTGTATTTTCATGGTATCTGTCAATGAAATCTTGGATCAGTTACCACTATTATAACAAAGATGTCTCACGATGCTGTAAGGTTGAGGATAATGTTGTGAACGATGCAAGAGACAATACACCAGGTATTGTTTCCACCATGTCGGGTCACTCTACACAGTTGAAGTACTAATGACCCGGTCGTGTGTGGCATGATTAAAAGTCCACACAACACTGTCTGAGGTCAAGTCAATGTTGAAGTACACCAATACCCATCATGTGTCTCCAGCAGCTTTGAAGTGGTCTGTGTAACTGCTAGCTGTCAAGATGGCCGCGATGGCCAGGAATCCAGCAGACGACCAGGCTCAAGTTGAAAGCTGCTGTTTGGTGTTCTGTCATTTCGTCCTTTGGCTTCTGTTGTTCTGAAGACGACTTAATGAGGGGATTAAAATGCCTTTAAAAAGCACATTATAAAAGCATTTAAACAGCTGAATGTTGAGCAAAGTGATGTTTTTCTTCACATAATACCATTGACAACCATTGTCACCTTGCAATGACATTTGTAACATGAATACATGACACATTTTTATGGATAACAACTTCTTTTTATTCTATATACGATATTTCAGAGCTAATTCCTGCTCCTTCATCAGGTGAATGCTCAGTCAGTGCACAAAATGAATATATATATAGATAAAACATGTTGGGAGAATGTACATTAACTTTGTTATTACAATATGTTGTTATCTTTGCACATTAATCCAATCTAATTGGCTCTAATTATATTGTTATCTTTGTACATTCTCCCACCTTGCATTGTGTAAACGTTTTATCTATATATAAACTGTGTGCACTTGCTCAGCTTTAACCTGATGAAAGAGCAAGAATTAGCTCTGAAACTTCATGTAAAGAATAAAAAGAAGTTGTTACACATAAAAGCGTGTCATGTATTCATTTTCATGTATTCACTTCTAAATGTCTTTCAAGAACGACATTTGTAATGGTATTCCCGGACTCCTGTATCAGGCCAGATCACATTCTTGCCTTGTTGCATTTGTGTTTTGTTAAGTTTAGAATTCCTTTCACATAGGTTTTCATATTTCAAAATTAAATTCTCTGTTCTCAGTTCATAACAAGAATTATTTCTTGACAAAACTAAAAAGGAAATTTTTGGAATCTCAAATAGATTTTTAAGTTCATATATAGAGTCATATTGTGGCCAGGTATTACTTTCTGTATACACAATAGCCAAACTTGTTTTCAGTCTCAGACCATCAATTTATGCTAATAAATTTGATCACACATCTAAATTTTCTTTTTATGTTGTTTTTTACATATACATGTATGTATTTCCACTCATCCACACAGTCAGCTTTTATGCAGTCATAATACTCCATAATTGACCATTATCATCCTTAACTCACTGCTTGCATCATTCATCCTTTCTTTTCCATTCTTAGCATCTGTGTCTACTTCTTGACCTTCCATCCATCCTTTCTTGGCCTTTTCATTGAACCTGTCTTGGCCCTTCCATTCATCCAATTTTTAGCGCTTCCATCCATCCTTTCTTGGCCTTTCCATCTATCCTTTTTTGGCCCTTCCATTCATCCATTTTTTACCCTTCCATTCATCCATTTTTGGCCCTTCCATCCATCCTTTTTTGGCCCTTCCATCCATCCTTTCTTGGCCCTTCCATTCATCCATTTTTGGCCCTTCCATCCATCCTCTCTTGTCCTTTTCCACTTAATCTTTCATGTCCTTTCCTGGGGATCCATCCATTTTTGGGCCATCATCCATCCATTTTTTATCCCCTGCAATGCGTTTTGCAGGGGGTATTAAAATGCACTCCGTCCGTTTAAACCGTTCAGTATTTCTTCACCAAACTTGGCAGATAGATAGGTCTGGTGGTGAAATGGTGCCTTCTGGTAGTTTTGGATTTCTGATCATAATATTTTTTTGCGTTTCCATGGCAACAAGTTTGACTTTGACTGAAATTGGTGTTGGTGCTCTTTTCTGGAGCAGAACTTTAAAACTGTTCAATATTTCTTTACCAAACTTCTTACATAGATAGATCTGGTGATGAACTGGTGCCTTCTGGTAGTTTTGGATTTCTGAATATTCGTTACACTGCTATACTGAGTCTAACAAAACCTTGTAGAAGGTCGCGTCAGCTAACCTTTGAGCGACCTATGACCGTCCAATCAAACGCGAGACGGCCGAACGGATTTAACCAATCACACAACGACTACTTGTTAGGGTTCGACGGGACTTACAAAACAATTTTTGAATTTTCTCTTCCCTGGTCACTGACACTGATCTATCAACAAACAAAATCCGCATATAACACATATATTTGACCTGCAGTATATACGCTTATGGGTTTCTAATAACATGGTTACTATTTGCTTATATTTTCGCAAGATGACATCCTTGAATATTGACAAAAACGCTGTTTTTAGCGACTGTTTGCTCATTGCGTGTATCACTCAGAAGCGATCATGCAGAAATTAGCATTTGGAATCTTCCGATTTTTTTAGGTAATGCTTCAACGGTATGTGCGAATGATAACTTTCCCGATTTGGTAAGCTGTGGTCTGATTGGTCAGTCCAAAAGGTTAGCTGACGTGACCTTTTACAAGGTTTTGTTAGACTCAGTATAGCAGTGTAACGAATAGTACTGAGCCTAAGTTTACTTAGACTGCATCGCACACTAATTTAATTTGCATAAAGTCATGGTCTGTTCCAAATAAGTCGCTTTGGACTCAGAAAAAACCCGCACTAATCTCTCCTAAGTAAAGTCCTTTTTCTACATTTCCTATCTCTCTACCACTGAGACTGTAGTTAGGCTGAACTTAGTTTAACAGATATTTCACACTTTCACATATCAACTACATAAATTGTAGATATAAATGCGAAAAATCAGTTTTTTTCTATTTCAGACAGTACTTTAGGTGTTTGCACGTATTCATGTGGCCACCATCTGGTCATATACCAACGGATTCGTGGGTTCTTTTAAGTGCACAGGGTTGTGTACTGTACACAAGGGGTTGTGACAACACTGAAAGAGTCTGCAAAGTTGACTCCAAGGTTTTACCCCCGGTCAAAGGTGGGCTTGATCCCGTCACCTCAAGCTCGCTGGATCACTAGCCTGGCACTTTAGCCAGTTCGCCCACAACACCCCCAACATTTGATCCATTAGTCGCCCAACAATCAACCATCCAGAGCTTAACAATCCAGCTATTGCTCAGCAAGCAACCCATCTATGATTCAACAATCCAACATTCATAACCCAACAATCCACTGTTCAGAACCCATCTTACCACTATCTGGAACCAGCAATCCACGTCCAGAACCCATCTTACCACTATCTGGAACCAGCAATCCACGTCCAGAACCCATCTTACCACTATCTGGAACCCAACAATCCACTGTCCAGAACCCATCTTACCACTATCTGGAACCCAACAATCCATGTCCAGAACCCATCTTACCACTATCTGGAACCCAACAATCCACGTCCAGAACCCATCTTACCACTATCTGGAACCCAACAATCCATGTCCAGAACCCATCTTACCACTATCTGGAACCCAACAATCCACATCCAGAACCCATCTTACCACTATCTGGTCCAGAACCCATCTTACCACTATCTGGAACCCAACAATCCTGTCCAGAACCCATCTTACCACTATCTGGAACCCAACAATCCATGTCCAGAACCCATCTTACCACTATCTGGAACCCAACAATCCACTGTCCAGAACCCATCTTACCACTATCTGGAACCCAACAATCCACATCCAGAACCCATCTTACCACTATCTGGAACCCAACAATCCACATCCAGAACCCATCTTACCACTATCTGGAACCCAACAATCCACTGTCCAGAACCCATCTTACCACTATCTGGAACCCCAATCCATCAGAACCCATCTTACCACTATCTGAACCCAACAACCACATCCAGAACCCATCTTACCACTATCTGGAACCCAACAATCCACTGTTCAGAACCCATCTTACCACTATCTGGAACCCAACAATCCACATCCAGAACCCATCTTACCACTATCTGGAACCCAGCAATCCACTGTCCAGAACCCATCTTACCACTATCTGGAACCCAACAATCCACTGTCCAGAACCCATCTTACCACTATCTGGAACCCAACAATCCACTGTCCAGAACCCATCTTACCACTATCTGGAACCCAACAATCCACTGTCCAGAACCCATCTTACCACTAGAACAATCCATCAGAACCCATCTTACCACTATCTGGAACCCAGCAATCCAGTCCAGAACCCATCTTACCACTATCAGAACCCATGTCAGAACCCATCTTACCACTATCTGGAACCCAGCAATCCACATTCACTATCTGGAACCTACCACAATCCAACTGTCCAGAACCCATCTTACCACTATCCAGAACCCAACAATCCACCATTCAGAACCCATCTATACCACTATCTGGAACCCAACAATCCACTGTCCAGAACCCAACATTCTGGAACCCCATCCACTTCAGAACCCATCTATTCAGAACCCATCTATCCACTCTCCAGAACTCAACAGTCCACCATTCAGAACCCATCTATCCACTCTCCAGAACTCAACAGTCCACCATTCAGAACCCATCTATCCACTCTCCAGAACTCAACAGTCCACTATTCAGAACCCATCTTACCACTCTCCAGAACACAACAGTCCACCATTCAGAACTCAACAGCCCACCATTCAGAACCCATCTATCCACTCTCAAGAACACAACAGTCCACCATTCAGAACCCATCTATCCACTCTCCAGAACTCAACAGTCCACTATTCAGAACCCATCTTACCACTCTCCAGAACTCAACAGTCCACAGTTCACTATTTAGAACCCATCAACAGTCCACTCTTCAGAACTCCACAGTCCACTATTCAGAACCCATCTTACCACTCTCCAGAACACAACCCACCCATTAATGTTACAGTTTCTGTGGCACCCACTCTTCATCCAATCTTCCACCCTAGAGACCATAACAATGTTAGTAATTCATCTTTGTAATCTATACTCATCATCACGTCTCTATGCACACAGAAGATTTCATTCAAGAGCTGAAACAATGTATGGCAGTAAGTTTCTGTTTCGGGAAGTTGAGTGTTGAAGTATTGATCTGTATGATCAGCACTGTTGTAGATCCACTTCACTCTTTAAGTGATTGACAGTACGCTAATCACTTCAGCACCATCCACTGATAACAAAATTATCAGCCATTTAATATTTATAGTTCCACGTCTGTTTTCTTTGGCAGGTTGCACAATTGTTTTGACTATAGTCTTTTTTGAAGAGCTAATTTTGTAGTATGCTGCTAACTATTGTTACTTCAAATTAACTTCATAAAGAATTCCTTTGAGACGTGTTGTTTATCAGTTCTGTTTAGATTTTGTTAACCTTAAGAGATACATGGCACGATAGTGTTATATGTGGCCTCTCTTTGTACCCAATGATATTGAGTCATTGAGGCCTAAAAGAAAAAATGTTGTGGTTTCGATTAACCGACCGACCCTTGAATTCTTGTGCCGACTCTATTTGTTTTAAGCGGTATGAATAAAATAAGCGTTCAGATACCATTGTTTTTTCCCCCGGCATCGACTGGACCTCGGTCATTCTGATACAGAAAGTCGACATGGTGGCCTCAAGCTTGACTAAATAAACAAGTACAGTCAGCTCATTGTTAATCCGACACTCATTAATCCGACAATCACGTTAATCCGACAAAAAATGAGGGAACCATTTAAAACAGTGATAATTACTCTCGTTAATCCGACATTCTCGCATTCCGACTCCGACACACTAATCTAGCAGCTGATTATTGTAAATACAGTGTAAAAACATTCGTTAATCCGACAATCAACACAGCCGGTCGGATGATCCGACCGTATATCCCACCGTATACAAACAATCACATGTGAGTGATAATTAGCGTGTGCCTTACTGGCTGCTTGACAGCGGCGTCAGTGAACATCAAACTTGTTAATTAGGAACACAGGATAATTAATTGAGACGATTTAATCAAGAAATAACAGTGGAGCGAGCTGTATAAAATGTTTATGATACAACTGACATGAGTTTTCATCACAAGATATTAGTCACGAGTACACCACCTGCTAAGCGACCCCTTGTAGAAAACAAACGTGAGTTTTGTGCCAATGTGGTCATGAAATAGATATGAAACTGTTCGCTTATGTGATTGTATATGTATTTTCACACAAATACATTAATCCGACATTTTCATTAATCCGACATTTTCGTTAATCCGACATATTTCTCTGCAACAAGTGTCGGATTAACGAGAGTTGACTGTACACATTGATAAATGTGTTATTAGTTTGTACTTTGCTTCTAAAAATATGTAAAAAATATATGTATAAAAATTCCTACCTACCTAACCTTTTTTTTAAGAGCTGTAATCAGAACCCCAACATCTTTTATATTTGGCCTGATTCAAGAAACTGAATAAATGTGTTTATACCAAACTCTGACAGAAATATTTTATTATATGTATTATGTATTATGTATTATGCATGTTATCAAAATTGTAAGACTGTCATGTCTGAATTTACTTTTTGAAAACCTTTATTCATTCATTTCAAGAACATTTTAGGATTTTCAAACTGGTATATTTTTACCGTTTCTAAAAATTGATGTTGATATGGAACTATTGGCGTTGAATTCAGGCTGTTCCGAAACCAATGAAAAAACACATTGTAAGTTTGATAACATTTATTTTCTTAACAATATGTGCATCCAAAGGCATCAAATAGAACAGCACTTCAAGTGTTTGATATGCTGTGTTGGTCCTTATTTCCAGTTAAACATACCATATCGCATCCATTCTCAAACAGAGCACAGCCTCTGTGGACAGTGTTTGTGGGATTTATTAAATAATGTTCCTCATCGATTGCAGGACTGTTGGCTATTTATTCAGCATTTCTGATGTTTGATATCAATACACAAGGAGGTTTTGCTAGCAGTGAGGCAGCACGTGTGGTGGAGACAAAATTGTCTTTGGTTGTGATAAGTATAATGAGAGTATGATCGAGTCTGATCATTGTGGTTAGAGAAACAGATTCGCTATAATTAATCAGGCAGATTTAGGTGGTCTTTTGTAGTTTCCGCGGCTGGCGAGAGTTTGCTGAGACAGCATATGTCACTTGATAGGAGACAGACTTACTACCAAAGCTAACAATCTGTAGTCTGTCTGAATTTGGTCAACATAAAAAACTGAAGAAAAACTAGGAAGCCAGAGCATTATCAAGTAAAAACGTCCTATCAGTGATATTGCTGGAGTATTTTTTGTCGTCTTGTGAAAATGTCAGAAAAACCGATGGAGACAAATTGCAGTTTTTACCTCACCTTGGTTATAAGCTGAAGTGAGTATGTGTCATAGCTTGTATGCCCATCAGCTGTCGTCATTGTGGGTACATTTTTCTGTTCTAAAACTACTGGACCGTTGAAGATGACAGATAATGTACATATTCCCACCAGATGTCTGTTCAAATGGTTCGAGTCATGTTGACAGTTTTTTGTCATGTAAAAAAAATGAATGAAATTTTTAAAGTAACTACATAGTCTCACCAAAATGTGTTCGAATGGTTCTGATCCATGGTAATTTTAAAACTAGATGAAAAAAATACAAATCAAATTTAGTTAACAGTTTCCCCTGAACTTTCATAAACTTAAGGCTCATAAAGATGCTACAGATTTTTTTCTACAATTGCTGTTTGCATTTAATGTGAATATTTGTCACCAGAAGTCTCAAATTTGATGAAAGTAATGGAAAAAATAGTATAAGAATGTTTGGTAAAATGTGAAGAGCAAAAATATTCAAATTTGAGGAATAAAGATACAACTTTCCAAATATAGTTCAGAGAGTAGACACTTTGCATGGATCATAAGTTTAACTACAGTTGTAGTTGTTGAGATTTTAAATCTTTTGTGCTTTGATTTTAAAGTTGAATACATCAAAGTGAAAAACGATTCTTTAACACTTAGAAACAAAATCAAATGTACATTTTTTAAATACCCAGAGTGAGTGAGTGAGTTTAGTTTTACGCCGCACTCATTAATATTCCAGCTATATGGCGGCGGTTTGTAAATAATTGAGTCTGGACCAGACATTCCAGTGATTAACAGCATGAGCATCGATCTGCGCAATTGGGAACCGATGACATGTGTCAACCAAATCAGCGAGCCTGACCACCCGATCCCATTAGTCGCCTCCTACGACAAGCATGGGTTACTGAAGATCAATATTCTAACCCGGACTTTCACGGGCCTGAAATACCCAGGCAAAAGGCAGTGTCATTGTGATTGGTAACAATGTATTGGTGCAACCTTATAAGTATATCATTGTCAGAAAAGTAACAATGTTGTTAAATGTAAGTTGATGTGCTTAAAATATACCAATTAATCATCAATTAAAGCACTTACATGAAGAAAAAAGCGATATACTATATGTGATTAGTAAGAGCAAAAGAAGATAAATCTCGATTTTGAAGATGCATACCGATTGTCCAGGCAAGATGGAATCAAGTCGTTCAGGTTTCTTACTCACGTTTAACACGAAACGAAATGATTGGTGTGATCCTAAACATGTCATTATTTGATTGGTGTCAGATGTTTTACACCATTGGTGCCAACAGTGCTGTCTAATAAATGCCTCATTTATTTTCTTTCATGTGAATAGCAAACTCTCAGTATAAACAGCTCATCTGATGAATAATAAAGGTCATGTTAGCCAATCTTTGTTGGTGAGTGTTTTTGTCATTTGCTGGAGTCCATATGCGTCTTGATCCAAAAGTGTCTTAATTGATGGAGGAGCGGTAGGGTAGCCAAGTGGTTAAAGCGTTGGCTCATCACACCGAAGACCTGGGTTTGATTCCCCACATGGGTAAAACATGTGAAGCCCATTTCTGCCCCACCCGCAAAACAGCCGTCCCAATCACCACTAAACAGGAACCATGCTTATCAATCATCTTTTTACAGAGCAGAAACCTGCCTGCCTTGAAAAGTGCTTAACCAGTCATCTTTGAATTCTGCTTAACCAATCATCTATGAACAGTACTAGTTCTTATCAAACATCTATGAATGGTGCTTACACAGTCATCTTTGAATTCTGCTTAACCAATCATCTATGAATTGTGCTTACCAAACATCAATGAACAGTGTTTACCAAACATCTATGAATGGTGCTTAACAACATCTATGAATGGTGCTTACCAAACATCTATGAATGGTGCTTCACCAATCACATGTAAGTGGTGCTTAAACAGTCATATTTGATATCAGCTTAACCAATCATCTATGAATGGTGCTTAAACAGTCATATTTGATGCTTAACCAATCATCTATGAATGGTGCTTAACCAATCACATGTAAGTGGTGCTTAAACAGTCATATTTGATATCAGCTTAACCAATCATCTATGAATGGTGCTTAACCAATCATATATAAGTGGTGCTTAAACAGTCATATTCGATATCAGCTTAACCAATCATCTATGAATGGTGCTTACCCCATCATCAAAAAATGGTGCTTACCCCATCATCAATGAAGAGTGCTTAACCATTCATCTTATGCTATTCTACCTGTTTCTGCTTAAAATGTTTATCTGATGTATCAGTACATTCTACATTGCTTGATGCTAATTCTTGAATAACCCTTAATTGTATTTTTCAGCACAATTGGAGAAGAAATATGAGGGTATGTACACAGACTGCCTTGTCTTTCTGTTCTCTCAACCTCAAACTCCCTCTCTATGTCACCCTGTCTACCCTTTCTTTGAAATGGAATCTTCTGCATGAGCAAATGAATTTCCCTGCTTTAATGAGGTGTGCCTTTTTCCCTTGCATGTCAGAAACTTGGGCTTTCATGTCAACAGATGTTGTTAAATAAAAAGCACATTTAAGCGTATTAAGCGTGGAGCCTGTTAGACATTTGAGAGTGCGATTGTTGATCAAATAATCAGACATGGTAAATGAAATCTCTGGGCATGGAGTCACATGATAAGCATTGAGAGACAAAACCTTCGTTTTCCCAGTGTGGTATAATAGACTTGAAGCAAAGTGTATTAAGGAAGGCCATTGATGGATGGGAGCCTATTATAGGGATTTAAAGAGAATGTCTATCACACAATCACACTAGTTAATATTGTAACCACACCAGTGGGCTTGGAGGGCTCCACTGTAGCCGTGTGGGCTAACCATGATTAATCTGGGGATTTCTTCCACTGTAGTTTCTTTGTCCTTTTGTAATGAAGAGATAGTTCATCAAATACTGCTACAAACCAATAGGGATACATACAGTTCTCTCAGCCTGAAAAACTAATTCATGCTTCTGCAGTCACCTGACAACTGTTTTTTAAATCAATTTTCTCTCTTGAATATTTTTATGTCATTGAGAATTGCTTAACTGTAACTAGAGGCTTTGCAGAGACATTAGATGTGAAAGATAACAAGTTTTATAGGTTTTCCTTGAAAAAATGTTTCTATATTAAATTAATTCCAGATCTTTTAGGGTATTTTGGGCAACACTTAATTTGCAATTATTACAAAGATATTAAGGCAAAAATATTATATCCTTGTTTAATGGGACTTAAAACGGATTGGTATATAAAGTAGCAATTGTAAGGTATTCAGATTGAATCGAAGCAATTCAAATGTGTAAATTATACAGAAATAGCAGGGTTTGCCCGACATGCCTAAACAATGTGGACATGGCATATAAATTGGTAAACTGCCCAATCACAATCCTGTTTTATTTTTTGTGTTTTATGCTATCCCCCACTGGTGGTCACCATTGTTTTGAAATTCTTGCCAATTACTAGTGATGTTTGTAGTGTAACATTGTAGCATTATTGTGTGTGCCCTGCTCACCACTCACATAGTTGTTATGTTCAACACCAGGAGGCGGGCATGTGATGTGCCCACATGCGGATTTATTACTTTCCGAAGGAAATAATGAAGTGTCAAAACTATTGGTTATGTTGTGGCTTGACAGAAACGACACAGTGTTAATAGTATAGGCTGGATGGTGTGAGCCATTGGCTTTAAAAACAACACAGTGTTAACAATATTGACTGTATGTACTCCAGTAGCTTTGAAAAACAACATTGTGTTATCAATATTGGCTGGATGTTCCCCAGTAGCTTTTAAAAAGAACACAGTGTTAATAATATTAGAAATATTTGGGCTAAAAACAACACAGTGTTAATAACAATGTTTGGATGTTCTCCAGTAGCTTTTGAAAACAACACTGAGTGTTAATAATATTAGCCGGATATTGTTCAAGGCATTGGAAAACAACACAGTGTTAATAATATTTGCTGGATGTTATCCAGGGCATTGAAAATCAACAGTGTTAATCATTTTGGTTGTAGCCTGTGATGGCAAAAAATGACAGACAATAACAGCAGCACCTGTGTGTTATCAGCTAATGGCAGCGTAAAACAACACAGTGTTAATATCATAGGTTGTTAGCCCATGGTAGCCTTAAACAACACATGAACACGAGACGACAGTTTACAACAACACCACATTGATGACACTATAGTCCGTTTGGCTAAAAAAAATGGACCGATGACTTGCAATCTAACTCGAAAACTAATAAACATAAAATACTCCATGAAACAATGATCATAATCAAAACTTCAGACCAACTCTGAGGTTTTTGCAGAATTTATGTCCTAAAAATAAAGTTGTTTAACAAACTATCATTAAAATATTGACACAGTTCACTATTTGTTACGAGGGAGGAGTGCAGAGAAAGGGACAGCCAGGTGTGCGAGAAAGGATGGAGACGGCACAGCACAGATTAATGAATCAATAACTTTGTCGGCACTTGTGCACGTGCTTCTCTAACACCTGGCTGTCCTTTACTAGTTTTCGATTGCAATTCATCGGTCCGCTTTTGAGCCAAACGCACTATAGTGGAAGTGGAAGGGGTAGCCTAGTGGCTAAAGCGTCAGCTCATCAAGCTGAAGACGTGGGTTCGATTCCCAACATGGGTGCAAAGTGTGAAGCCCATTTCTGGTGTCCCCTAACCTGATATTGCTGGAATATTGCTGAAAGCGGCGTAACACCATACTCACTCACTCACTCACTAGATAGTGGAAACTTTGGATATTCCTAGATGTAACATCAGTTGTTCAATCATGCTGTTGCAGTCATGGATGTATTTTGTGTCATTTACAAGTCATCAGTATTTACTGAAAGTAATATTTGTTTCAAGATTTTACTTTCATTTTGCTGATGTCACAAGACAAGCATCTGCAGGAACTTCAGACTGCAGTTCTGGTGAACCGTCGTAACAAATCCTGTCAATCTAATATACTAAATCTATGCCTACATATCACACCTGAATACTGGTCTTGTATTCCAATAAATTATGTGGTGTGCATTCCATTGGAACTCCTCATGAATATTACTTCACAGAGCTTAGGACTAGACAGCTCTCTCGGAAAACTTTGTGTATTTTGGTTGGAATTAGGAAGGATGAGACCTGGCTTAGGAGGAGGTTACGTCTTCGTAACATGTGAATTTCTTTGTAATTTCCATGTGTGTCAGGTATCTTGATGGAGACAATGAATATTTCATGTGGAAATGTTCACCAGACAGTGCCACTTCCACCATCAGGAGCTTTGAGTGTGTGGATATGGCATGTGTATGTGTTGCACATGTATAGAGCTAGACACCTCTATTAGGCGAAGAGGGTTGATCAACTCTTATTGCCCTGTTTGGGTTGTTGGGACCATATGCTCACAGTCTGCCAGTCGGGTCAAGAGATTATCATCAAATAGATCCTGATCGTACACATATCACAGTTCCTCTCAACAGGTTCATTCCAAACTTCAATTATCCCGTCATGCGAATATTCCCAATTTTGGTGAATTTTCTTGTGTACTGAATTTTATGGAAGGGCCCTTGATACAATGAACTGAGCTTGGGGTGCAATGCTCCAAGCACTGAGAGCTTCCCGTGTCAATATACTCCACTTCTTTCTGGTCCTCTCAGGAGGCGTTGTCGCGTTGCACACAGAATTACGCAGCCCCTCGGAAAGAAGAAACAAGTCTGGAGTGATGGCCGTCCTCATAACATGTGCTGGTGGCATTGAATCAATGCAAGCAAATATCAGTCCTTGTAATTGAGCTAATCTCAGGAACGCAAATGTCCCCCTTTCGACAGGACAAAAAGTTGAGTGTGTAACCTCCGTTATTGTCTTGTCGTTGACAGCTAATTCTGACTCTGGTGCTGCTTGTTACCCGATTTGTTGGTTCTGTAGGCTAATCTCGCCTTCATCAAGCCAGCCTTCTGGTCTGCCTCCAAGATGGCTAATTCTGTTCCATTCCTTCAAAGGCATGCTATCTACTGAAGCTAATTTGTCAGGAGTTATACAAAATATTTTTGATAACCATAGCAACAAAATAATTCGAGTTATTTCATCTATGCATGTCTGACTTGAACAAAGGATTTAATTTGATTCCTATTGTCCCTAGACGCACTCGCACTCTTTGGAATTCCCGCGAGCCAGACAATGATCACATGATTTTACACTTTCAGCTGTGTTCTACACACAGATACTGGCTTATCAAACATCCACTGGTAAAGCGTAAACTTGTTTCACTATCAGCTGTCATCTCTCATTCTGTTGACATTGAAATTTGTGATCTTCAATGTCTGCTTCATCAAATGCTTTTATACACTGAACAATTTAACTTCAATTGACCTTAAAAAAATCTCGATAAAATGTTATTGAACATTAGAATTTGAAACATCAATGAACGTTGTATTTTCGTCCTTCAAACACTCAAGGATTATGACTCATGTTTGTTTCAAATGTCAGCATATTTTTTGTCATGTTAAATTTAAATGATAGTTTAGAAAATGCTGACAGCAATAAAACACCTTCAGACAATTATTTTCTTCAAATGTTCTATTGAACATTCACAAATGCTAAAAATATTTTTTTATCACCAGGATGTGTGTTATTTCTATTTATACTGCATTGTTCACTTGTGAGTTTTAACACATTTGAGGAGACAAAAATAAAGAACACGATTTTCTGCAATCTGCAAAATATTTTAGAAATTTCTTATGATTAGTCAACAAACAAACCTTTTGACGTTACCTTTTTTGTAAATCCCTAACTGTCTGCTATCTATTTATATGATTTTAAGCGTTATTTTGCCTTTTACCGCAAAAGGGATCCGTTTTGACTCATAATCAAGACAAATGTCTGTGACCATTTTTAGACAAGTTAAATTTCTCTTTCCAGTATTTCTTTATAAAAAATGTTGAAAGTAAGCATATGTTCTTTGTTAATGTTAATCCATAATGATAAAAAAAAGGTTTTTGGAAAAATGTTACATTGTAAGATTTAAAACACAAGAAGTTATTTACTGAAGAATATTTTGTTCATTCAAGTACAAAATTGTTAAATTACCATGCTCTTACGTCATGAAGCAAGCATTTGTGTATGTTGATCATGGTCTTTTAGCTGCAAGTAAGAAATTCATCCACAACCAACAAAACAGTGGGTCTGGTTGTCCTTAACCATTGGTCTTGATATTGAACTAATGTTGAATATACTTAAATGAACATTTTCTTTTTGAGTACCACACCTGTCTTGAAGTAACATGTAATTTGGATTAAGAAAAAATTGAAAATTAAATCATTTACAGTATTTTCTTTCATTTTGTTTCATCAAACGAAGTTATTGATAGTGTACCACGACATCATTGTCAGCTCTTGGCATATTTACTCGTCACTGATGTTCTGTTATCATGACATGGATTAATCATTACACCCCTAGCCTCTACCGTTAAACAGATTTCTTTTCAATTCTCTTTGATGATTATCGGTAATTGAAAACTGTCAAATTGTCACTTTTTCCGTCTTTCTGTTCACTTGGGAATTTCAGACATGCTATTTGGGTATTCCATGCTTCAGGTAATGGTTTTGCTTTGGCAAAAAAAAATATAAATTGAAGTTCATTGTAAAACAGACAACTGTACCTGAATTGCTGTAGTTTTGTGAAGTATTAGTGGACATAAGTCACTCAAACTATGGTAGTTGTAAACTTTCAAAAGTTTCACCTTTTTACTGGTTTTATTGATGACATGTACAGATGTGATGAATAAGGGTAGGTCGTGAATAAATAAGTCTTTTGGTCTGGTTCAGGAAAGTAGTATTTTCTGGTTCAGGAAAGTAGTATTTTCTGCTGGACAGACCTAAAAAATCTGAAGAGCAGGTCATGATCACCATTTTCACAAACATCAGGCATTATCATTGTGTGAGTAATACTTTAGTATAATTTTCATGACTATTTTGCCTCCTACTCACTTTGGAATCTGTTTTGGCTAATGATCATGTCTCCTCGTTCTCTAGCGATAGCCTTTTATCTATATACATCCTCCACTGGGTCGTCCAGAGTGTGACTGGGCCAGAAACTGCTCAGATCAAATCTGCAATTTTCAAATATCTGCATAATTACAAATCTGATGTAAACCGACGACAAATGCTTGTCTATGGGGTGTTACAATTCCTGCTGCAGCGACAGCCATGTCCCGGAGCACTAGGGTGTATATAGATAGATGTGGTTTACTTGTAGGCTGGTCCCGCAGGCCAAGACCTGAACATCGGGGAGCTCAGTAAATATTCTAGACACAGCTTCTCAATCACAGACAATTTGTACAAGCAAAACTGATTATTTCCATTGCATGCATTTACTGCTATACTTTTGAAGGTGATGTTAGAGAATATTTCCTTGGGGAATGGCTCTGGCGCAATAGAGATCATTTTGGTAGGTTTTACATCGTGCTGACATTTTCAGAAACGTTCATAATGTTATAAATTGTTATATTGAAAGGAGCAGTAGATAATTTATTATTTGACATCAATAATGAAAAAAAGCCTATCTAGTATTGATGTCTATGAGCAAACTCGTATTGTTGTTTTAAACAGAAATATATGTATAATGAAACAAAATAACAAACAGTAACCTACTCTTTTTGTGTTTTGACTCCAGGATTTCTGATGATTATGTTTGGAAGGGGGGATTTCTCTGTCAGTACTTACTGTGTGTTATGGGATATTGGACAACCTAGTTAAAGCAAACCCAAAGTTATCTTTGAAATCTCTAAGGATGACTTAAAACTTTTGGCGGCTACAATAGGATGTCCAGGTCAATCTTCTGTTGAGTTCATAAATATGCTTAAATGGTACTCCCACGCCAGCATACTGAAATTATTTTCAGGGGTAAATTGGTGCATTGAACCTTCATGGATGGTGGTGACTATATGTATCCATCTTGTGCAAGGGATGAGGGGAATTAAACATCAGACTATTTCACTACTATCATTTTTTCTTCACATCCATGTTGAGGTGGAAATTCACAAATTTGTGTTTGTACATACTTTTACTTGCCATCATTTAACCCTTCTCCTTTGGGTGTCAGTATTGTGCGAATTCACTTTTTGCCATTGTTCATACTTTTTCTAGCCATCATTGAATCCTTTTCAGTTTTGTGCAATGCTTCCTCTTGTTATGTAAAAAGTTGGCTTTATTTATTCCCATCAGTTTGTCTAGATATTGTCTACAATGTTGTGCACCTGTCTGGAGGATGAGAGTGTGAGCTGCAGCAGACTAGTGTGTGCAGGTGATGTCCACATCCTCTGATTCTCTTGCTGAATGGGCCCTCAATGATTTCCACTTTGAACATGTTGGTGGCAGGAGTGGAATAATTTCATGGCAACATAGATTATACCAACTGTAAAGGACAGATCAAAGTGAAAACACATCGCTTCATTCCTTTGCTCATCCAGTCAGTAATAGAACAAGATGGTGTGAACTTCCAGAGTTGTGTATCTGACTGAAGCAGACGTCCCTGTCCTGGATCAGGGACTTATCTTGACATTCACAGATAAATAGCCCTAGGTCTATGTTGAAAAAGTGAAAAATTCTAAGTAGAAAGTGTCCCCTTTGCTTGATGGTCATGTGTGATATTCCATGACCCCACTCATCGTCCAGATCTCCCCAGCAGGGCCTCTAGCTCCCTCCCAGAGGCCCTGACAGTCTCTTTTCTCTTAGATTTGATCTTCACATTAGGAACAAATTACCTCTCTTGATTCTTGACTTTGTTCCTTACCGACTTGCTAAAGACTGTACAGACCTGTGGCAGTGTCAGCTCCTTGCAAGGAATAGTCATCCTCTTGCACTGAGACCTGTATGACATCCCACTGTGTGTTGCGTCTGAGGTGTAGGTCTATGTTACATGTAAGCCCATCCACCCCATTTCGGCTGTCCGATTAAATGAATCAATAAGCCCCATGGGGCTATGCCTTAGACATTATGGTAAGTTGACATCCCATCGTAAAACTGAAATACTGTTCAAAGTGGCATGAAGCTGGGCATTTCACTCATTCACAAGTTGATCTTGGTGCCCGACTATGTTAGGTTATCGCCATCTCTCAGTGCAAGGCTCATATAGATCCTTAAGACAGGAGGAGTTACTGGGCCCACTTGTACAAGCCAATATTTGCATGAACTATTGCAGATCTGTGTTGAAGTATGGGAGCTACAATAGCTATACACTATGAAATCATTTATGTAAAACAACAATATATCCCTTACATCTTGTGCTTTTCCAAGTCCATTGTTACCCTTATGGGTTCAAAGAAGAATAGGTTCCATGCTTGTCTGATGAGAGTTTGTTTGGTGGTCACTCTCTGTGATTTGGCCGATTGTATGATCATGCCCTGACGAACTAGAACTGTGCTCAAGCCATCTCTGATTGGTTAACCTGGTTTCCTATCCCCTAGTACCTTGACGTATACCAATACCTTATTGGTTAACCTGGCTTCCTATCCCCTAGTACCTTGACGTATCCCAGTTGCGAAGATTGATGCTCATGCTGTGCATCACTGGATTGTCTGGTCCAGGCTCGATTATTTACAGACTGCCGCCATATAGCTGGAATATTGCTGAGTGCGGCATAAAACTTCACTCACTCACTCACTCGCTCACCAGTACCTACCACTTAAAAAAAAACCCTTCTCCTATCTCCTATTTTCTACCACAGACCCTCATCCATTACATATTGATAATGGTCCTCGTATGCCCAGCCCTGGAGGACCCACAGTGCTATCATCTCATTACTTGAGTACAGCTGTTAGTGTCCCCTGCTTGACAAGACAAGGCTCCTGCCCTGATGTGCAATACAACCATGGTAACATTGCATTTATAGGTGATTGGGGAACGGAAACTCCTGTTCATCCAGTTTCACATGACCGACATCAGTTTGTTCACTTGTATCTCATGCTGAGACAACCCAGACAGAGTGAAATGTAAATAATCAAAAATGACATGAAAGGTCTGGGCGAAAATGTCTCTTTTGGTTTCTAATTGTGATTAATTTCCTGGGGGTAAGGGGGGATTGTCCTTCAGAGGACAGATTAACCTGAAACACAAGAAACATGGTTGTAGTCAAGTTGAACTTAAGACTGGGAATAAGAAAAGTGAACAACTGAAAATAGGGTCTGCTAAGTATGCAAGACCTTTCCATATATTCCCATTGAAAGGTTGTCAAAATATACACCTGAATTTGTCCTGTACAAGACTTACAGAGTAAGAATAGGCAACCTTCAACACAGGACAAGTTACACATTTGTTTGTTTTTAGTTATATGTCGGGCTCATAGTGAGTGAGTGAGTGAGTATGGTTTTATGCCACTTTTAGCAATATTCCAGCGATATCACGGCAGGGGACACCAGAAATGGACTTCACACATTGTACCTATGTGGGGAATAAAATCTGGGTCTTCGGTGTGATGAGCGACCGCTTGAACCACCAGGATATCCCACTGCCCTACGTGATCATAGTACAGCATCCTGTACAGAGTTGGGTTCGGACCAGACAAACCTGTGATTAGTATCATGAGCAACATCAGAGAATAATGATACTGTTCATCCAAGAGTCTGTCCACTAGTGCTGGACTGATTAATTGAATAATCAGTCAGATGATTGATCTTGCGTGCCTCACCAATTATCAATGGGCTCAAGAGACTGAAACACCAAATTAAACTTTAGTAAGTATGTTTCTTATTGTTTACGTTTGTTAAATCCAGACTCGTAAAACTGCAATGTAAACAGGAAGTAACCTCGATCATCGTGATCGTGGTATTAGTCGGTGCCAGTTTCGTTAGCAGTTTTGTGTCCCGTTATGGCCCACATGAGTTTTATGGTGGGG
Organism: Haliotis rubra; assembly: GCF_003918875.1. NCBI lineage: Eukaryota > Metazoa > Mollusca > Gastropoda > Lepetellida > Haliotidae > Haliotis > Haliotis rubra. The sequence goes on along the minus strand of NW_025766968.1, from coordinate 4,950,833 downwards.
TCTAGGATTACAATTGATGATTGACGATTACTGAGCTCCAATTATCGATCTGCATATTGTGAGCATACTGACAACCGAATCTCATCTTGTACAGCCAGCAGTACTACATCTGTTGGCAGATCAAAGAGAAAAGCTGACAATAATCTCCAGTCACGTCATGGTCCTCCAAACAAAGGTTGGGGGCGGTGGGGTAGTTTAGTGGTTAACGTGTTCGACCGTCACGCAGAAGACCCAGGTTTGATTCCCCACATGGGTACAATGTGTGAAGCCCATTTCTGGTTTCCCCCACCGTGATATTGCTGGAATATTGCCCAAAGTGGTGTAAAACTAGACTCACTCACTCACTTCATACAAGGTTGAACTGGCCCACGTTTTAGAACACCTGCCTTCAGAGCAGATAGGATATTTGATCCTCGGAGTTACTGAACTGAAAGATGTCACAAGCTGGTACTGTTTGTTGTTGGGATTGTGTATTGGCAAATGATTAATTAAAATAAAAATGCAATATATTGCAATACAGGTATCTGTATATTGCAATATATTGGCAGCTGAAGTTTTTACCAGTGAGTAACACTGATTGCACTGGCAGATGCTATTTTCTATATACTATGGCCTTAAAAATATGTATTATGGTTCTGATAACAGCAATCTCAAAATTATGTTCCATAGTTACGGATTCTTTCTGTTATAAACAATTCATTGCATGTAAAGTATGCTGAATTGTCAATCAGTTATGATGTGAACTTTCAGTTGTAAATGAAAATCTGTATCGATTTTAAAGTCAACCATAGAGAAACTCACAATAATTGTTTGACGTTGTACAGAAAAATATAATTGTTATACATTTTGTTTTAAAAGCGTATTGCGGTAATCTGGTATCAGGTTACCCTGACAGGTGCTTGGTTGCAAGGTCATAACACAAACACTGGCTCAGGGTGAGGCACTGAGTGTCTGAGTTTGGTGGCCATTTGAAACACTGACATAGTATTTAAGTTACTGTAAAACCAGCATCAGTCTGGACTAGGTCAAACAGGCATGCATACACATGCACCTGCTATGTAAGTTAAAAAAACCTTAAAGGTCACATGCAACGGAAAACACAACTTTGCAGATTCTGAAACCTTTCGGTATGGACTTACAGGAACAAATTATCAAAAATACAAATTCAACTTATAAAGTTGAAAAATAACGCGATGAAAACCCCCCTGCGAAATCGGAGTTCAAACGATTCATTTAATTCACCCCAGTTGGGGTGAAAAGTGGTTTCAACAACTGTGCTGTGCTGCACTGCGTCATGGCGCATGCGCAGTGAATAGGTTCGCGCAGCTTGAAGTGGGGATTCACGGATTGGTCATGAGCAGGAGTAGACTAATCTTGGTTGTGTACACAAACAACAAAATTAATAGTAAATAATCTACTCATTACATAAAAGAACCTTGTTAAGGATCTAGATCTACTCAGCTTTGTGTCAAATAGTGAAGTGTTCGTCATTTCAAAATGGAAAACCTTGCTGTCGGTGAGTACTCTGAGTAGGCTTTGATGTGAGCTATTTTACTAATGTTTTGACTTTTGTTGATATTTCACAGGCACGAGCTTTTTATATGCTATGATAGTAGATTACCGATTTAACTATTATTTCATTTGACTATTTCACCACACGTTCTTCTTACCAAGTCACTTTCTGTGATATCTGTGATATAGATATGCCTCTGTCACAGACAAAACTCAGTGTCTGATTTATTGACACCTATGTGTCTGCCTGCCTGTCTGTTAATGACAATATGCAATACACAACTTCTATCACTGACCTCATGCAATTTGAACTTAACACCTATCAAACTATACACCATAAGCAAAACGCATTGATTTATGGCTCGTGCACCCGAGTTCTGTCTCTGTCACATTATGTAAATACACAGACAGGCAGGTGTGATACTTGTACACATGACATGTTATGATGTCTGTTGATTGCAAAATGTTATACACAAAAAATTAGCATGTATTTACAAAACCCAACATCCCTATAAACACACAAAGAGCCCTGAGAGTATCAGCAAATGAACCAGCCAATGCAAGACTTTGTTATACTTAAGTGCACACCCACCCACTCTGACTGGGTTCGGTATCCCGGGTGCTTCGTTTCGAGGGAAGTAAACCTTAAATATTGCACTTTTGATTTGCTATTGTACGCTTATAATATTGTTTATTTGTTTTTTCATAATCGGCAATGCATATTATGTGTCATGAATAAGTGATAATTGTGTTTTAATTATGTTTGTTTTTTTTGTTGCATGTGACCTTTAAATTCCCATTTCACCTAACCTGATGAATGGTCTATTCACGAGGATTTTATATATTGTACAGACAGCATCTGGTTTTGCAAGACAATAGCTGCCCTTTGCACTTAACACTATGTTTCATATGACAAACCTGTATCCTGTTTGTGAAAAAGGTATCTTCCTAAACATGGGCATTGATCATTCCTGAAAAAGTGTTATTACATCTCCAACAAGTGGTTGTCTGACTTGCTCAAGCAAATTACATATAAAGTATATTTCTGTCTAGGATTGGTGGTAAGGAGTGAGCTCATAGCCAACTATTCTAAAATTAGTTAAAAATATGATTTGCAAAAATAATTGATTAATAATAAAAGCATTTATTCTCTATCATAGATCCATGGTTGTCAAGGCAGCCCAAGAAATCAGTCCCATTTGGTTAACAAATGTGAAGGTTTCAGTGCATTCTGTTTGGAAAAGAAAATTACCATGATCTACATCTCATGGTGTGTCACGAATTCAAAACACATGTATCTGTGCTCCAAAAGAAAATTAACAATGCAATCTCAATATTTCAGATAAATCTCTGTCGTATCAGAAGAATCCTCATCAATGACTACATAAGACTTAGACCCATAAAGATAATGTAATCACTTGTAGGAAGAAGTGACATGTGACGGACGCTATAAATAGGACACACTCTGTTGATTTATTGTAAATCTGTTCTGATTTATGAATCTTTGGTCTGATCTTTACCATGCTCTTGTCAGTGAAGCTGAGACGGAATTCTGAGAGGCGTGAAATCGACATCATAAATCTTGTATCAATGGCAATCTACAATTCCAATTTAGAAAATACTCCCTGTGACCCAACTGTACACCACAAACAATTTATTATCATTCAGAATTGATCCTACACTTGTATCTTTAGATGTCCCTTTTTTAAATGATTCTGGATATAATTTTGATTGCCCCATTAGTTCGATGTTATTGGCTTTTTAGTTGATGGATTTTGTGATGAGGTCGTAAGGAACACTCTTATATAATGTTGCCCTGATATACATCACAACTTATTTCTTGCCTGTTTGAGTACACTAGACTTGTTTAACGCAATATTAATTGTACAGTGTGTCTATCTGAAGTTTGCTGAGATTTCAACATTTTTCTTTCTTTCATTTTTTTCTAGCAGACCAAGAGATATTGTAACTTTCTCAAACAGCAATAGTTTAATGTTTTCTGAGTAACTGTTATAAAATATATGTATTACCCATAAGGTTAGAATGAAATGTGTAATAGCTTGCCATTATTTGCACATGTGCATTTTAGCAGTTCTCAATGCTGATTGGTCAGCTGAAACCAAATAACATCATTGTGTTTTATTGTTGAATAAAATGCAATATGCATCATCAAGTGTTGTCACAAATTGATTATATTATATCATCTGAACAATGGTCTGCCTTCACTGAAGTGTTAACATTCCTTCTTTTTTTTCACTTTTCCTTGTAAAATATGGAATGAAGAACTAGTCTTCAGCATTCCATGTTTGTCATAAGAGGTGTCTCACAGGGTCAGGAAGTCAGGCACACTGAAGTGGCTGATGCACAGACTGGTGCTCATGATGCCAATCACTGGATTGTTTGGTCCAGACTTGGTCACAGACTTATCATATAGCTGGATATTTGCTGAGTATGGCATTAAACAACAGACAAACAAATTAATCAAATCTCCCAAAATGCCAACAAGTAACATATGGAATAACCTACATGAGCAAGTTTGGTTTTACGCCGCATTTAGCAATATTCCAGCAACATCTCGGCGGGGGACACCAGAAATGGGCTTCATACATTGTACCCATGTGGGGAATCGAACCCGGGTCTTCGGCGTGACGAACAAACGCTTTACCCACTTGGCTACCCCACCGCCCCCTCCTACATGAAAAGGCTTGGGTTTTACATGATTGATTGACTGAGGGCAGATAATCCATAATCCCTTGTTCATATTCCCTACTTACACAATACATGTGGTTCAGAATAACAAACTTCCTGATTCATTCTTATAGGATAATCATTGAAGTAACAAAGTAAGAGCTCATGCTGTTGATCACTAGATAGTCTGGTCCAGTCTTGATTATTTAAAAAATGCTGCCATAAAGCTGGAATATTGCTGAGTGAGGAGTTCAAAAACAAAGTAAAAACTAAGTTTTGTACACTCTGAAAGTAAATATAACAGTTTTATAAGAATAAATGACATCCTGTGTATGGAAAGTGTTATCAGAAGGATAGTTTAAAGTAAGACTTTTGCTAAAAATTCAAACTATTCTTGAAACTAATCCTTTAAAAGGGTTCTCCCTGATGCATGTAAAGGCAATCCTCAGTTTGAAAATGATCAGTTCCAACTGAGTCAGCAAGACCACTTTAAGGAAGTTCACAAGTTTCTGTATTAGTCAGTTACAAGAAGATGGGTTAGACGGAAACAGGATAAAGGGGTGCGAGTATGAAACATGCATGTCCTGTTTTGAAGGAAATACACTTTTTACTTTGTTTCAGTATTTTCTGAGTAATAACTAAACAAATACAAAGTCATAATTGGTTGTTCACCATGTCAACTCCGCAAAAATATCTAAGCATACGTTGAAAAGTGTGGGAGATAAGGTATTTTAAGTTTCACACAAATAATGCACTGTAGGTAAACCTGCTTTGATTATGATTTCTTTTGGATGTGGAAAGGGTTTTGTTGCTTCTGTTTAATCAGTAAAGTGGATTTAAGGGTAGACTGCACTTTACGGGTACCCGGAAGTTTACACCATTTTTTGTTTACTCTAGTGAGGGGAGGGGTAGGGTTAAAGTTAGGGTCCCGAAGACAGGGACCCATAAAGTGCAGTTGTCCTGGATTTAACACCATGGTTATTTGATCAATAATTATTTTTAATTATTTTTTTTTAAATTGAAGTTTGAGGCATATTATTTTTGTTAACTGTTTTAGCTTTTTTCAAAAGGTTTATGTTATCCATGGAACAGCCATCTTTCAGAGATTCTTGGCGTGGGAATACATTGTTGAGCTAACAACAACATGGTTGAATGTTACAGGGGAGCATTAAATAATCATTTTGATATTTTTTTTACTCTATTTTTGGATACACAAATACACGATAAGGCCTTTGATAATGCCAAATGTTCATCGATGCAAGTCAGTTCATTAGATTATGGGATAAAAAAATGGTGATTTATTAATTATGATATGATACAGGTTACAAAAGGCAGGGCATCATACTAGTATATGTCATTTGTGTGGAAATTATTTCTGTGTATCTCAGGCTTAGGACTGTATGTTCATGAATAGACCTGATGAATGATTTGTACACCACTGCTTGATTACTTAATAAGGGTAAATAAGTATTTCTTTTGATATTGAGGATAAATAACTATTTGATAAGTTTAACCTATGTTATAACTGGGATTACACTTTCTCAGTAAAGTAGAGATTCTTATACTTTCATTAGGGTGAATCCGATCAAGTATTCGAACCCACTCTCTCAGAGTCAGGCACACAGTCAGCGAACCCTAGGAGGTCAGGGTTAGAATGAACCTTCAGTAACCCATGCTTGTTGTAAGAGGCGACTGACGGATCGAGTGGTCAGGCTCGCTGGCTTGTCATCGGTTCCCAATTGCGCAGGTCGATGCTCATGCTGTTGATCACTGTATTGTCTGGGCCAGAATCGATTATTTACAGACCGCCTCCATATTCCTGGAAAATTGCTGGGTGTGGTGTAAAACTAAACTCACTCACTCACACAGTCAGCTATCTAACCCACTCAGCCATCATCACCAAGCAGCCTCCAGAAAATAATATTAGTTATTAAGCATAAACAAGAAGGATGGAATAACGCAGCACCAGTGCAAGTGCACTATGAAGATGATAAAGCACTGTTCACAGAAACTAGCAGTAATATGTTGACAAGAACAGATTGTATTCATATTATATATGCGTAGGTGGCCACATTAATCACGCCAAGTGATGATGGGGTTGAATAGCGTTAAATGTGAATCAGCTCGTTACTAATCTTTGTATGTACAACTGCAAACATTGATCCTGGCATCTATCAAGCACACACATCCCTCCTCCCCCTTCCCTATGTCAGAAATGGAATACCTCTTTCAACAATAATGCCTTTATAATAGATAGGTTTGAAACCCTGGTACATCATCATCCACAACTTGGAGTGCTTCCGTTCAAATCTCTGTTCGGTTGTCCTTCTGTCGTTCTGGGTATGAACTTTGTCAACAACTTTTCCGCTATAAAATTTTGTAACTTCCTGCCAAAGCTACAAGTCTGTGACTAATATATTTATGACATGTTTCAAACATAGTAACAGGATGGTAATCATTATTTTCAGTGGAACTTTGCATTTTAGGAACTTTTAGATTTTATCCAAGTCATTACAATTTAAGGGCGTTTGGGTAGCCTAGTGGTTAGACTGTTCACACCGAAGAACCGGGTTTGATTTCCCTCATGGGTTCTATGTGTGAAGCCCATTTCTGATCTTTGCTGTTACTCATGGAATATTTCAAAAAGCATACTCACTCACTCACTCAACAAGTCAACCACTCAACTACTCACTCATGCTCACTACTATTTATGTAAATCTGTTGGTCTTTGACCATATTTTTCTTTATAAATATCAACATGAAATTTAAGAAATAAACTGTGAACACACTTAGACTTGACATTGTTGTGGAACATGATGGAGGAAGGTTTTTGTGCGGGCATGACAGTTGTGCAATTTAACTGTGGCAGCCCTGGTACTGCAGATGTCCAATCAGCTTCAGCGCATTAAGACAGGGATGTGATTTAGGTTTGAATTACCACTGATTATGTTGTACATGGGACAGAGGGACCAAGTCGGGGGCTTAATATGACTACATAACCCATCATTACCAGCCTAATGATTCAGATCTCCAGCAAAACAACCAGTTCCTTGATGACTGAATCCAAGGCATTTGTCAAGACAAATCAGCTTATTACCGTGTAAGCCTAGTCTTGGCTTCTGTTATTGGGGTATTCTTACAGTCATAGCTAACTTCCTAAGTTACTTTCAGACCATTCATCAGCTTTGTTAGCAACATAGGAAATCGTGAGACTGTCACTGATAGATTTACTTGGTGCCCTGTCTTCAGCCGAGAGATTGACCTATCCTGATCATGTCATTCTTCCAATATAGACCCACATAGCCAGACCTAATAAAAGTAACTGCAACAACATCAAGAAAACAAAACAATTCAGAAGAAATAATAAAATTGGCTAATAAGAAAACTAATGGCGTTAAAAATCAATAATTGAAGGATTCTGTATAGACGAACAGTACTTGTATTAACTTACTATCTGTAACTGTTATGCCATTCTACTTGATGAGTGAGTGAGTTTGGTTTTACGCCGCTTTTAGCAATATTCCAGCAATATCACGGCGGTTTACTTGATGGGATTCACAAGACTGATCTTGACTGGGCTCCTTATTTGGGCTTGTTACCCAACCAAGGTACCCGCTGTACACTGGCCTTAATAGTGAGTGTGTTAGTGAGTTGTATTTTACCCAGTTTTTAGCAATATTCCAGCAATATGACAGTGGGGGACGCCAGAAATGGGCTTCACACATTGTACCCATGTGGGGAATAGAACCTGGGTCTTCGGCGTGATGAGCGAACACATTAACCACTAAACTACCCCACCACCCCCAACCTTGTATGGAGGACCTTGACAAGACTGGCTGGAGATTATTGTCAGCTTTTCTCATAAGGAAATTTTAAAAAATATATTAGTGCATGAATATTTAACATACACACTACTTTCTGTTTACCATTGCAGCCATTGTACAATATCCCTGATGGCTACCCCTAGGTCCCACTCGGGATCCACCCGTCTTGATATCCGAGCAACCTTTCCTAGCCTGACTCCTTGTAAAACCTGAAATGTTAAACTTAACAAAACATTTACTCTCCGCAGACTCTTCAGTTTCCCATCTATGAAAAATAAAAATTTCATGGTTTCAGTCACTCTTAAATGGCTACAAAATTGTTGATGAAGCGTACAGCAACATTTATTTAATTCTTGGTTTTAGAATTGCTTTGTTCCCACTCATCCAAAAGGCTGTTTAATTAATAATGTAAATCTTACAACTGAACTGGTTCTATCTATTGTTACTGTCGCTTGAGAGAAAACGTCTGCTTGTATCATGAAAATTGATGTTAATTGAAGGGTGTAAGCCCAAACATTTATATGTCTCCAAATGACTGTCTGAAGGAAAGGTTTCTTGCTCATTTTCTTGACATGACCTGGCTAAATGATGATCACATCACTATGAGTTTAGTTTTACGCCGCTTTTAGCAATATTCCAGCAATATTGGGGTGGGTTACAGCAGAAATACACATAATACCCATGTGGGGAATCATACTGTGTCTTCTGCGTGACAAGTGAACGCTTTAACCACTGGGCTACCCCACCGCCTCTGAAGTGATAAGAACAGCAACTGGTTTGTCAGTAGATGTCTGTATATTTGTAGTTGAAGAAGCTCGTTTGAACAGAACTGTTAAAGTCTGAATGCCATTGAAGACAAGATGCATTTTACCTTTAAAGATTTGTTAGACTGGCCTTATTTCCACTTGGTGTTTATATACTCATATTGAATTTACAAATAAAGTTCTTGTTTGATGAAAACACTGTGAACATTCAGTAAAACTTTAACACTCTCAGTTGTAACTGGATATTCTATAATTTCAGAAAGTCATGGCTTCATTCATGCTAAAATTGTATTAAGTGGTTCATTTTTTAACTGTAATGATAAAACTGAATTTTTAGTAGGTTTCAGAAGATTTATTTGCAAAATATAGTGAATATGATATTGTGTATTCTTAAAAACCAACAAAGAAACAAGAGTTAAATAGTTTCTGATTGATTAATCATGTGTCAAATGACATTCCAATGAAAGGAACTGCACGCAATACTGGAAAAAAAGAACTTGCAAAATATGTTTTTTGCCATTTGCAACTGCGGTAAAGGTAATGGTGGAATCATGCGTAATTTCTGTAACTTTGAATACAGATGATAGTGGAATCATGGGTAATTTCTGTAACAATGAATACAGGTGATTGTGGAGTTATCATGGAATAATAATTCATACAAAATTCATTATTACCACTAGAAGCAACATATTAGGATTCAAATATTAGGAAAATATGAATATAGAATATTAGTTTCATCATGTATCAGTAATAGCTTAGAGAAAGACTCCAGTCATAAGTAGTAAAACTCATCTCACAGACATACCGGTACTATTGAAAAAGACTGCAGTTACGACTGCACAATTTCACAGATGTGCAACATAAATCCTAGCCTAAGGTATCAAGGACTCAACTGTTAGACAAACCCTTCATTAAGACAAAAGTTACGTCTAGATGGTTTAATACACTGTTTTGGTAAAGTAAACATGTCATTACCTAAAGTACAATAACATTAAGCAAACACCAATTTAGGGTCATTAAGACATGGCCAAGAGTAAGCCCATCTATTGTAATCCAAGCATCCTATTGTCATACCGTAAGCATCCAAGCATACAGTAAATGTGCCAACAAGATTAGTGCCAGTTAGCAGGATTTGAAGTACTCCCCCTGTCTGGTCATTTAAGTTATTCTTGTAGGACACACCCCATTCTGTATTTCATTGGCTTGTATAGGGCACACTCATTTTTGTATCAGTCAACCAATTGTAATCTCTTTATTGTTTTAATTCTAGATAAATAGTTTGAAAATAAAATGTTTGTCAGTAGGGTTTAGACTCTCCCAACACAGGTTAGCTCTAGCCCTCAGCCCAGAGGGTTGTACCAACTCTCTATGGCCACCCCATGTTATTCCATTCTTGTAAATAAAATTGTGATTAGCTTCTTGTGACTTCAGACTCTTTGCTGAGTTAATTCCCCCAAGCAGACCAGCATGCCAGTTAGAAAAGGGGTTTCACTGGCACCCAAGACCCTTATCATAATAGAATCATGGGTAATATCTGTAACAGTGAATACAGGTAATTGTGGAATCATGGGTAATTTCTGTAACATTGAATACAGGTGTTACTGGAATCATGGGTAATGTATACTAGGCACATAAAGAAACTGTGCATACAAAAATTTAAAATCTAAATTTATCAAACCTGTGTAGACACATAAGGATTTAAACTCAGATATTAGTGACATGTATCCAACATGCATGCACGTGCCACGTTCCGTGACATCAGTGGGTTCGTCCTTGAGACGTGCAATACGTTGTTGCACGTGCATTCCGGGAAAGAGAAACAGAGCAAATGAATGCCACACAATACTGTCACTTTGGAAAGCTCAACCCCTGCCCTTGCGATCGTTCAAAAAATTAAACGGCTATTGAAACGCATAGCATGCCAAGGCTCACGTCTGCACAACGTCATGAGGCCATTGGGATGGTCCGTGGGGGAATGTCTCAACAACAAGTGGCTTCACATTTCCACTGCCACCGGAACACCATTTCTGCACTGGTGAGACGCTACCAGAACACAAATGACGTCATCGATCGGCCTCGTTCTGGACGTCCACATGTAACAACGCCAAGACAGGACAGATGGATAAGGGTGACCCATCTTTACCACAGGTTTCAGACTGCAGTGATGACTTCGCCGTATCCACCCCAACACAGTTCGACAACGTTTACGTCATCACGGGATCAGACCACGACGTCCGGCCATACGGCCTATCTTGACACAACATCATCGACAATCTCGCCAAATGTGGTGCCGAAATCATGGCCGCAGACCCTTGTTTTGGTGGAGAAATGTTGTTTTTACAGATGAGTAAAACATTTCCCATAGTGATGGACATCAACGTGCCTATAGACGTGTGGGAGAACGTTATGCACAGGCCTGTGTCTTGGAGAGGAATCCCTTTGGTGGTGGTTCTGTGATGATTTGGGGTGGAATAACAGCATGCCAAAGAACTCCTTTGGTGATTGTTCAGGGCAACTTAACTGGTGTGGGCTACAGGGGTCAGATTCTTCGACCTGTGGCAATTCCTTTTCTGCAACGTCATGGCCCAGGGTTAACATACCAACAGGACAATGTCACCCTCATACGGCAAGGGTTGCTATGGATTTCTTGCAACACCACAACGTTGACTTACTGCCTTGGCTTGCAAATTCACCGGATCTCTCCCTGATAGAGCATGTTTGGGACGAGATGGATCGACGTCTACGCTGTCTTCCTCATCCGCCAGATAACGTCCTTGACCTTGCAACAGAACTTGAGAGAATCTGGCGTGACATCCCACAAGCCTTCCTTGCACGTTTGATAGGCGCTATGCGTCGTCCATGCACTGCTGTTCTCAATGCCAATGGTGGACATACCCGTTATTGAGCTTGTGACATGGTCGTTTGACCCCTGTCCCGCTTGTGGACTCGTGACGTCATTGTGATTGACTTTTCAATTGAAATTCTCCCGACTTGTTATGGTCTCATGATCCCTCCATTAAAGTTTATATGTACTTTTGACATTGTTATCGTACTTATCAACTGGGATAATATTTTGACAATGCACAGTTTCTTTATGTGGCTAGTATATTATCTCGATGGTGTGGAAGTCGGAGATAGCAAGTGAATGGGCTTTGGTACGTTATATTCCGGTTCTGGACTCACCATGAGGTTTTACGTTGGTTGCATATAAAAGATAAAAAGGCCTTCTCACTTGGAATATACGTTATGAATTTGGGATCAATAGCGAAACAAAATAATATCAACCGGTATATATTACTGGTAATTTCTGTAACTGAGAACAGGTGACTGTAGAATCATGGGCATTTCCAGTAAATACAGATGACTATGAAATCTTGAGTGATCCTTGTAATTGAATATAGGTGACTGTGAAATTTTGGATGACCCCTGTAGTTGACTACAGGTGGAAGTGGAATGTTGGATAATCCCACAGCTGACACACTGAAAACAAAGTTCTGCAACACTTTACCAATGATATTTTACTTAAAGTAAGGATGATTGTTTTCGTTGAATATTTAAAACAATGTTAATGATCAGCATCATATCGCATGATATGCTATATTTCACCGAGAAGATAATACTTTATGGTGAATATTTCATAGTTTTCTTTGATTAGATGAACTTTTTGTTTGTCTACTATATGAAGACTTATCGGTTGTGTATTTGTTCCTTGCAAAATGTCACAACATTCAGGCTGTAGAAGTTACACCAGATCAATGATACATTGTGGTTTGCAAAGTTGAGATTGTTCCTCTTGAACATCTTCACATATACTAATCCCAGTCTCATTGATCTGTGATACGTCTATGGTTATTTATGACAGTGTGATTTGGAGTATGTTGTCCGACATATCGTATTCAAATATACTGGAAATTGGTTAATATAGATGAATAATTTATTTTTTCAGAGAGTGTGTTATTCAGTACTTTTGCTTTCTCCACAAATAGTTATAAAGTAAATCCTTTGGCCATATCTTACAATGCCCTGTTGTCTCTAATGCAAGTTCTCTGTGCATATTTACACCTACTTGGCACTATTGAAACCAGTGTGCTAAATAGCCACTGGCTTGCTAGCCTGTGGCTAGTAAAAATCCAGTTGGGCCAGTAAATTTCCACAGTCGCTGACCCGACTGGCTAGTGACTTTTCATGGGGTCATTTTGTAAATATATCACTCTCTCCGACTTGTTAAGTTATAACACACTTAAATCATGAAAGATTATGGCCTGATAAAAATGTTGATCATATGGGTAGGTTATGATGAAACCCATCTCATGGAAACACTGTCTTATTCCCATCTATTGTTGTAATCATTTTCTTAGGTTCTACATTCAAATTTCAGGCCAGTGAATTATTTTGTGGGGTAGTAACTTTCATGCATAGCTAGGCCAACTGGCTAACAAAATTTGGAAACTATTTCGCACACTGATTGAAATCCATGATTCTTGTGAATTCTCTCAGAATATATAATGTTGACTGTAGATGTGAACTAATCACAAATTTAGTTAATTAGTGTGACTATATAGCTGCTTAAGTGCTGGAGATATAAGACATTAGAAAACTTATGTGGACTCAAGCACACTCTTAAAAGAAGTGAGGTTTTTCTTACCTTTGCAAGCTGATTGACGGCAATATATCTCGACAGCTAGTCATGTGTAGTTGACAGTGAAGAGGACCTTTTTTTTGAAATTTGAGATTCTGAAGACCCATTGTGGAAGTCTGACTGTCTGATCTCCATGGTGTGTAATGTTCCAAATGAGTGACTGAGTGAGTTTAGGTTTTACGCCACTTTTAGCAATATTACTGCAATATCACAGCAGAGGACACCAGAAAAGGGCTCCAAATGAGACTGTATATTACGATATGTTGTACACCTCAGTAGTGTTGTTGGTTTACAAATGTCTGATTAAAACATCAAAACTAAACTCTTGTCAATGGGAGCTGTTTGTCATTTTGTACATGGTAATGATGGGACATCCAATGTAAGAATACTGTAGTTTACTCATTGAACCTGGCAATGGTGTTTGCTCGTCACGCCGAAGACCCGGGATCGATTCCCCACATGGGCACAATGTGTGAAGCCCATTTCTGGTGTCCCCCGCCATGATATTGCTGTAATACTGCTAAAAGCGGTGTAAAATTAACTCACTCACTCATTGAACCCAACGGCCAATATCTTCAGATTTTGCTGGTGACAGTACTTGTCTGTCGGGGCAGCACTTAGTGGACTGCTGATAGATTTTGTTATTGGTCAGTTGAAAATAGAAACTCAACCTTTTGCATCCCCACATCGAGTAAATGCCATGTACATTGTCCATTACCTCCCTCCAAGATTACAGGTTGGTCTTATATGAAGGGTGGTGCGGTAGCCTTGTGGTTAAAGCGTTCGCTCGCCGCCAAAAGCCAGGGTTCGATTCCCCATATGGGTATATTGTGTGAAGCCCATTTCTGTTGTCCCCTGCCATTGCTGGAATATTGCTAAAAGCGATGTAAAGCCAAATTCACTCTTATATGAACGTTCACTAATATATAGCCATTTAGAAATAGCCTTATTGGCTACTTTTAGGCACACTATGAGTTATTTATTTCTGTTTTGCAAAAACAAAGACAAACACTATGCACGCTGTATGAATTTATTACCCACATGCAAAAAATACTCAATAAATTAAATTCCAAATAGATTTTGTAATGAGAGTTTAGTGAAGAGTTCATTAATACCATTTGTTGGAGTCAATGATTTCCAGTCAGCACTATGGTTGCCTGCTGGAGTTAATTTGGACCTACCTTAATTGCAATTGAAATAGATTATGTTAAGTAGTGAGCATTGAGGTATTGTCAAAATTCAGTCATAAATCATATGTCTTCAGTAGGTGAGTATGGTTTTATGCCACTTTTAGCAATATTCCAGCAATATCCCGGTGGGGGATCGAGAAATGGGTTTCACGCATTGTACCTGTGTGAGGAATCGTCTGACGGCATGATAGGACAGTGGGTTAGCCCAGTGGTTAAAGCCTTTGCTCGTAACACCAAAGACCTGGGTTCAATTCCCAACATGGGTACAATGTGTGAAGCCAATTTCTGATGTCCCCTGGTGTTAGATTGCTGGATCACTGCTAAAAGCGGCATAAAACCACATTCACTCACTCACTCACTCACTCACTCACTCACTTCAACATGATAAGCAGATGCTTTACCATTTAGGCTACCCCCACTGCCTCACATTTCTCTTGAAGAATCTTAACAAAACCATATTTTTACCTCAGCATGTGAGCTACAGAACATTGTAACTTTTATGAAGTGAAAGGGTCAGAGAGTGTTCTGTATTATTATTTTTGACCACTAAGGACAGTCATCACGAGGCCCATCAAGCGATTGTTGCATGAACAGATCTGACAGTTACATTCTCAAGACATGCTACAAGATGAAATATTATCTCATAGAGCATCTACCTGTCAGAGCAGTGAGGTGCTAAGTGCTGCAACCCTGCAGATATATGTCACAAGTGTCAGGTGTGTCTTGTAACTCATCACGCCAACAACACACGGCAGAGACATGGGTCACCCAGGATCGCCTCGCTTGTGTTACCAGGATTATTGTTGTTGAATGTATGAAACTTTGATAATGATAGCCATATCATGCTGCCAGTAACCCGAGACTCTGCCTGGAAGCATGGTATTATGGGATCGCTGAAAAACCTTAATGGGTAGTAAACCAAACTGTTTGAAATTCTGACATGGATATGCCTTGCTTTAGGTGTATGATTAGTTTCATGTCATGATTTGTACTAGTGTTTCTTTAGCTTTTATGTAATAGGAGCCGCTATGCAAAATGACTCTGGTGGCATTTAACTCAATGTCTACTGGTGACTTGTCTTATAGGTCAGAGGAGAAATGAGACGGGCTGATCATTTGGGGTTGACAGAATGACAGAAGCTGATGCTAATGTGTGGATTTTTACTCAAAGAAATCCTTTAAGAATCTGGTTTAATAGGAAGTTATGAAATATTCAAACATCTGTAGATGGCACTCATTATAGTTGCGTTTTAAAGCTGGCGATAAACTTGCCTCAAATGAAGTTCATGCTGACAGCATTGTTCTTTGTCTATCAGTCTATCTGTATCTACCTTACCATATTTATTTATTCAGCATTAAGAATGATTTATAGTGGTGTTTAGTGTTACTATTAATGTTGTGTAAGGTGAGGTGAAAAGTGGGTTCAAATCACATTCAAGATTATGGAACTGGTATGGCAAAATGCGTGTGTGCGTGCGTGCGTGCCTGCATGCCTGCGTCGCGTCGCGTGCCTGCGTGCGTTTGTACGTACATGGGTGTGGGTGGGTCGGCATGTTCATGAGTAAGAGGCAGGCGAACAACAAGTACCATCCTTTACCATTTTTTGGAGAAAAGCCAGGAATTGAACCCCCAACTTTCCATTCTGTCCACTGGACAATTAATTGTCACAGTTAAAGTAAACACCATATGGCATGATGCATTTTCTGAGACTGCATGGTAGAACATTGTGTCAAGAGTCAGGTTTTGCAGACTTATAACAACATATATATGTACATATATTGGACAAAACTAATTTAATTGTGGTATATTGAGATTGTAATCCCCTGGTTTAAAAATGTTCCATCGTCAATTTTCCATTTGGGAAGCAGAACACTTAAACTGTGGTATATTTCTTCTTGTAAACGTGCTACACAGATCATTCTTAGAGTGAAGTGGTGCCTTTTAATGATTTCAGATTTATATTTTTAAACTTTATTTTTGTCTTTTCATGATGACAAGTTGGACTTGTACACCAAATTAGGCTTGTGCTCCTTTCCGCAGCAGAACGCCAAATGTGATAAATATTTCTGGATGAAACCTTCTGTCCAGATCAATCTTGTGTTAAATTGGTGCGTTTTGGTGATTTGGGATGTGCATTGCCCATATATTTTATGTTTTTATGTTGATAAGTTTGAAAGTAGTTCTTGTTTGAGGAGCAGAATTCCTAAACCTTTATATATTTCTGGATTAGACTTGCTATACAGATCATTCTAGTAGTGAACTGATGCCTTTTGATGAAGGTGCATATTGAAACACTGAACAGCGTTATCTTTTCTTCACTGAACTGAAGTATCCAATGGCGTGAACCAAAAGTGGGTATAAGTAAGCTGCCCCATTTGTGAATTGCAGCAGACAGCAGGGATATGTCATCTCCTGATTACTCTCGCTCTTCATCAGAAATTGATCACATTCAAAGAGGCAATCCAAGTTTGAATTCTTTGAACTGTCAAAATTTTGTCGATTTTAACTCACTCACTCATTAAAATTTTTGTCGCTTCCTTCAGTTTTTTCAGTACTTGAACCAGATACTGGTCTTTGTGGCTCTCCTGCACCATGAACAGTCTTTCCCCATTTGGCTGGTTTTCATCCAAACATATAAAATAGTTTTCAGGGAATCAGAAACTTTGCTGAAGTGTTACAAGCGTTTAAATTTAAAACTCTCCATGTTCATATTCCATATTCTTTCCATTAGTATTTCCCTGAACAGCTTGATTTTTAGCCCTATGAAGATGTTTGATCAGATTATGCTCCCTTGGAACAGTCTTGACTCAACAGGTGACTTGGATTGGGTGTTCTGGCTGGATGGCTTAGTTGATTGCATTGATAGTATCTTGTAATAGTGTGGATCTTTCACTGGATTGTCATGACCAGACTCAATTTTTGAAAAGTCACAGTCGTATTGTTGAAATGTTGCTGAGTGCAGTGTTAAACAGCACACAAAATGATTCCTTAGTTTCTGAAACTCACTTTCTGTGAGTTACAGTGAGTTACAGTATTGCTGTCTGGTCACTTTTTGATGTTGACTACATTCATTGAACAAAGGGCTATCAAAGGTTGATGTGTTGGATGAGCTGTTCTGAGGAACTTTAACAACTCATCTTTGAATGTTTTCATGTCATTGTCTGGAAAAGATGTGAAGAAGCTAGGGTGACTTTCATCTTTGTGTTCAAGTGATGACTCTCTTTAGAAATAGGAAGGTATATAGACAGGCATTTTGTGAGATACCTTTTAAAAATTAACTGTAGGATGGAATCCGATATGATTCAGATCGAAGTGATAATTTCCTCCAGCATGGTGTTCCTTTGCTTTAATCATGTTATGTTCAATCAATAGTTTAATGGAGTCAGCTGTCATCGGAGTACTTGCTTAGCTACAGGACGGGTAGTGTTCCTCGCTCTGATGTATGACCAGGGACCCCATCTACAAAAGGTTCATAGCACGATGCTGTGTAAGCCTATGGTAAAGGTATAGAGTTAGGATAGGTTGTAACATTACAAACGCTTTGTGGATCAGGACCCAGTATAAGACTTTTTAACTTCTTTGAGTGGCATTTAGAAGTTGGAATGATGAACAACGGGAAAGTTTTATAAGTAATAAGGAAGTCGTATATCCATAGAACTAACCCTGTTGTTCATCAGACGTTTTTGCGAGCTCACTTGTTCTGAATTAATGGACCACCTCCGTGGTGTAGTGGTTAGAGCGTCCGCCCGGAGAGCGGAAGGTCGCGGGTTCGATCCCCAACCGCGTCATACCAAAAGACGTTAAAATATGGTACTTGTTGGTCCCTGCCTGACGCTCGGCATTTATGGGTACATCAAGGACTGGTCGGCTCGGAGTCAGTATAATGTGTCTGAGTGGGGTATTCCTGCTTCACTGCGGTATGGTATCTCAGTGGGCTAGCACTATAAAACCAGCTTAGTCTGGGCTAGTACAAGCAGCCGCACATACACATACACACGCATGCACATCGTTATATGAGCGAAATATTCTCAAGCACGACGTTAAACCCAATTTCACCTCACCTCACCTCTGAATTAATGTCTTGGTTTTTCATCATAGAGGAATATTTCATATTAAGCTGCTTGATTCCTTGGGCTGAAAATTCTTGGTGTTTAACAGCATTGAATTGAGGTGTGGAGAGTTGTTTCCCGGCTCTACCTGGGTGTAGCAGTTGTGTGTTTGAAACTCAGTGAGTTGGATCTTATGTCGCTGTAGCAATATTCCAGCAATATCATGGCAAGGGACATCACAAATGAGCTTCACACATTGTGCACATGTGGGAAATCGAACCCTTCCCTTCAGTGTGATGATCAGATGCTTTAACCACTAAGCTACCCCAACGCCCTCTTTGAACTTCAGATTATCACCAATTAAGGTTCCTTGTTTTCGAACACAATAGTCATTTAGTGGATTAACACTGGCTTCAGATGAGCTCAGTTTTGTTCCATACCTTTGTTGGATTTCGCAGACAGGTTTAAAAGTTGACATGATGTGGTATAAATGAAATAATGTTCAGAGCAGTGTTTAGGACAACTCACTCATTTACTTATGTTTCACTAACCCACGAAAACACACCTGTATATCTATTATGGACTGGCGTGGCCAGAATTAGGAAAACTCAAGTTTATATTTGAAGCAGTTTCATTGAAAACAGTAATAGTAGGAATCATTACAGTTCTCCAAATTTGACTATCTTAGACAAAATTCCTTGGCCCCATTCCAGAAAACAATCCGAGAGCCAAGATAAACACAGCTGCCATACTTTAACATAGGCTTGTAGTAGTAGTGGCTCTAAGATCACAGTGTGAAACAGGGCTTTGTTTGTTATCACTCCAGTTTTGGGGATACAAGTTTTATTTTATCTTGCCTGTTTGAAAGCTTTAATAACAAAATATCATTGATGAAGATATGTTAGCGCATCACGATTAAATGTTGAATTTGTAAATTTGAACAAAATGTGTCTATGAATCTGAAAATTGATTGTCAGTTATTTTTATGATATCAGTTACTAGTAAACTGTGCATTTTCATTATTTGTACATATCTCTGAGGGATATATTCCCACAACGACAAACAGTGTCTTCAAGGAACTGATCATGAGATACTCGTTGGAGGTGGCATCTATTTTGTTAGCGACAAAATGTTGTGTGTGTTTTTTCTAACAGAGCTTACAGATGATTTCTTTCCTTAAAAGGAATTAGGAAAACATGTTTTTAACACACAGCAAACTTTTTTTATCCTTTGCTGAGTTTACACTTGATATAATGTTGCTGTCAAAACTATTCTTCTGATCCTAGCAAGTTCAATAACAGTGGTTGTATTTTGAGTTTGTGTTTTCTAAGGTAAAGGACTGGTGGAGAGGTACAATATGCATGTGATGATCAGTTGATAAGCCCTGGATTTCCTAAGTTATGTTAATATTTTAGAACATAAACAAGGACCACGTTCTCATGTATTAAAACCACATATACCACAGCTAACTGCAGTTTAACACAGGAAATGTCCTCAAAGCAGTAAACATCCTCTCCAATATGAGGATGATGCATGTGAACATACCCCCACTTATGAACATGTTGAAACATTGTTGAACATTGTAACTGTAAAAGCATTGTCATCTTCACTCAGCCTCTGTGTTATCAGCTGTATTGGTGTGAAGGGCTGTCCTGGGCTGCAGCCTAATGGATTTATCTTGTTTTATGCTTGTGTAGTCAAGGGTTACAAGTGGGCAGCTCAGGGGAAATAACAGTGGAATGATGGTCATAGGCAGGTTTAGTGGAGCGCAGTGTGGCAGTGGTGAGAGATAGTGCCCCCCTGTTCATGTGATAACTATCTTCAACAGCCCTGATTGAAGCCAGCCCATATGGAATTCAGAAATTAAGGGCTTTGATGTGTTCACAATGGTGGGATGCTGGGCTAATGAATGGCGCGTTGTTTACCTTCATTGCTAGCATGTTGACATGTTTATCTTTGGAAGATGCATTCAGAGAACATTACTGGCTCGGCATCTTGACATGCTTCTGAGCACATGGTGGCTTGGTGTGTTGTTCTGCCTGGGTTGGTTGTGTGGCTCAGTGGTTAAGGTGTTGACTCGTCACACTATAGATTGTTTTTATTCCCTGCACATGATACAATATATGAAGCCTCCTCTTGGTGTCTCTTTTCCTTAGTGTGTTGTTCATGGCCAGGGGGATGAGGTAGCTCAGTGGTTAAGGTCTTGATTTGTCACACTGTAGACTGGGTTTATTTCTCATTATGATACAATATATGAAGCCTCCTCTTCATGTCTCCGTTGCTCAGTGGTTAACGCGTTGAACTGTCACACCTTAACAGATGAATTTTATATTCATATATCAATTTACTGATGTCTTAAGTACTTGTCAGTAGAACGTGAAAAACATCTGGGAAAGGAGATGTGTCTCTGCTGTCTGATGATGTGGTGTCCATTCTTTCCCTGAAAATATGAGAATTGTCACTGGTCCTTGGTCTATCACCAAGTGATAAATGTCTTCTTCTCATGTCACTGACCCATGAAGATCTGGGTTAGAATTGATATTCAGTAACCCCTGCTTGTCGTAAGAGGCGACTAATGGGATCGGGTGGCCAGGCTCACTGACTTGGTTGACACATGTCATCGATTCCCAATTGCGTAGATCGATGCTTATGTTGTTGATCACTGGATTGTCTGGTCCAGACTCGATTATTTACAGACTGCCACCATATAACTGGAATATTGTTGAGTGTGGCGTAAAACTAAACTCACTCACTCATGTCACTGTGAGCTTTATTACCGCAACATGACAACATAAATTCTGTTCAGAGCAGTGTTAATCTCAACTCACTATTTTCTTTGGTCAGACATATCTTTCTACAGCATATAAGCTTTACTAACATGTCTCTAATGTCTGACCACTGCAATAATGAAGTCAAAGTCTGAATCGCTATCTTCGGTACCATGATTTTATTTTCATCATCTCTGACAAGATGACATGTGATATGACCCAGATGGCCTAATCAGAACCTGGACATATATCAATATTAATATTCCTATTTATATTAGGTAACAAGAGCTGCAATGCTCCTCAATGCAAATTGGACAGAATTTCCTGCATGTATTATTTATCCTGTTTTTGACTTGCCCCTGTCTTTATGTCACGCCTGATGTATAATCTGTCAGCAATGTGTGATAATGAATGCAAGAGATGGAATGGAATTATCTCATGCTACCTGACCAAGCCGCCATGCAGCAGGAAGGTCAAGGTCAATTGAGGAGGAAACCCTCCTTTTGTTGTGTCCTAAATACAGTTTGCATTATCACAGTTTGCGAACTGCCATCTGGCTGATAATAATAGTTGTACAACTGTTGAGTGGGTGGAAGCTGTCAGTGGACTGAACTTTACACTGTGATTGATGGGCACATGGGCAGAAGTGTTAAACCGTTAATGTGGGATATTCTTGACATTTGATAAATATGAATCAATCCTTTATGTTGAATTGGTCTGCCATTTTTGTCTAATTATCTGCTGTGATATATGGTTCTTGCCAAATATGTATCCATGATTTCTAATAGGAACTTTTTCTATAATTGTTGCAAGATTTCTAGCGTCCATTAACACGTTGGTCGATGTTGAGAACTTGGAATAACCAAAATGGAAAAACCATGTGTGACAATTTGTTTGATTCTTCCTACTAGTGATGTTCAATCCTTTTGTCATTTCATCTTAGGAAAATGATGAAGAAATATTTCTTTCATGAAATATCCTTTTTCATATCTCCGTGTGTGTTAATTTTGGTGTTTCTTCATATTTGTCATTTCATCCTAGAAAAATTATGAAGAAATATTTCTTTCATGAAATATCTTTTTTCTTATCTTATTGTTTTTAAATGTTATCTTAGTTCACCTGACATGACAACACTTTTTATCATTCACCCACAAGACAAACAGTTCTCCAACAGAGGTTCCAATATTAAACCACCTTTTAGTCAACCCATCTTAGACACGGGATGCCCTACTGTAGGTGCCTGCTGTACTACACCAACAAAGGACAGCTGGATGCCCTACTGCAGGTGTTTGCTTGATGCACTACTGCAGGTATTTGCTGGATGCCCTACTGAAGGTACCTGCTGTACTACAACTAGATACCTGTCTGAAGGTGCCTGCTGTACTACAACTATATGCCCTACTGAATGTGCCTGTTGTACTACAGCTAGATGCCCTACTGAAGGTGCCTGCTGTACTACAACTAGATGCCCTACGGAAGGTGCCTGCTGTACTACAACTAGATGCCCTACTGAAGGTGCCTGCTGTACAACAGATGCCCTAGATGCTACCCAGATGCCCTACTGAATGTGCCTGCTGTACTACAACTAGATGCCCTACTGAAGGTGCCTGCTGTACTACAACTAGATGCCCTACTGAAGGTGCCTGCTGTACTACAACTAGATGCCCTACTGAAGGTGCCTGCTGTACTACAACTAGATGCCCTACTGAAGGTGCCTGCTGTACTACCACTAGATGCCCTACTGAAGGTGCCTGCTGTACTACAACTAGATGCCCTACTGAAGGTGCCTGCTGTACTACAGCCAGATGCCCTACTGAAGTGCCCTGCTGTACTACAACTAGATGCCCGTCGGAAGGTGCCTGCTGTACTACAACTAGATGCCCTACTGAAGGTGCCTGCTGTACTACAACTAGATGCCCTACTGAAGGTGCCTGCTGTACTACAACTAGATGCCCTACTGAAGGTGCCTGCTGTACTACAATTAGATGCCCTACTGAAGGTGCCTGCTGTACTACCACTAGATGCCCTACTGAAGGTGCCTGCTGTACTACAGACCAGATGCCCCTACTGAAGGTGCCTGCTGTACTACAACTAGATACCCGCCTGAAGGTGCCTGCTGTACTACAACTAGATGCCCTACTGAAGGTGCCTGCTGTACTACTACAACCAGATGCCCTACTGAAGGTGCCTGCTGTACTACCACTAGATGCCCTACTGAAGGTGCCTGCTGTACTACAACTAGATGCCCTACTGAAGGTGCCTGCTGTACTACAACTAGATGCCCTACTGAAGGTGCCTGCTGTACTACAACTAGATGCCCTACTGAAGGTGCCTGCTGTACTACAACTAGATGCCCTACTGAAGGTGCCTGCTGTACTACAACTAGATGCCCTACTGAAGGTGCCTGCTGTACTACAACTAGATGCCCTACTGAAGGTGCCTGCTGTACTACAACTAGATGCCCTACTGAAGGTGCCTGCTGTACTACACAACTGAAGGTGCCTGAAGGTGCCTGTACTACAACCAGATGCCCTACTGAAGGTGCCTGCTGTACTACAACTAGATGCCCTACTGAAGGTGCCTGCTGTACTACAACTAGATGCCCTACTGAAGGTGCCTGCTGTACTACAACCAGCCAGAGATGCCCTACTGAAGATGCCCTACTGAATGTGCCTGCTGTACTACAACCAGATGCCCTACTGAAGGTGCCTGCTGTACTCTGAACAACTAGATGCCCTACTGAAGGTGCCTGCTGAACTACAACCAGATGCCCTACTGAAGGTGCCTGCTGTACTACAACTAGATGCCCTACTGAAGGTGCCTGCTGTACTACAACTAGATGCCCTACTGAAGGTGCCTGCTGTACTACAACTAGATGCCCTACTGAAGGTGCCTGCTGTACTACAATTAGATGCCCGTCTGAAGGTGCCTACTGTACTACAATTAGATGCCCTACTGAAGGTGCCTGCTGTTCTTCAACTAGATGCCCTACTGAAGGTGCCTGCTGTACTACAGATGTACTACTCCAGTACTGCACCCAGAGGGCTCTCTTCCATCTTGTTATCCTCTTAAGACCACTTTTCTAGCTTCCCCCTGTGATACTCCCCACTAATGTCCTCCATGTAACTGTACTCTCACTTCATCATATTGCCTATCAGACACTCATCCATCAGTCAACCCTAGCCACCAATCGCAGCAATTTATACTCATCAGTTTCCTCTTGATATGATGGTAGATGTATCAATATCTCCTATATGTATCAAGGAAATATTTCATTTCTAATCCATGTAGAATTGCCTCAACCCTGCAAATTTTCATTGCCAGCTAATACTTTCAGGAGAGCTGTACTTCAAACATCTTACTAGGACTGATATTATACAACGGCTGTCATTTCCGAGTAAAACTGCATGACAGAAGTCTTATTTGAAGCCTTATGTGGATTTTAGGCAAGAATCATGTGCTTGTCTTAAAGGTCACATGCAACGTAAAACACAACTTTGCAGATTCTGATACCTTTCGGTATGGACTTACCGAAACAAATCGTCAAAAATGAAAATTCAACTTATAAAGTTGAAAAATAACGCGATGAAAAAACCCGCGCGAAATCGGAGTTCAAACGTTTCACTAATTTTCAACAGCTGGGCTGCGCTCATAGCATGTGCGCAGTGAAATAGGTTCGCGCAACTTGGAAGCGGGTTGTCCGGTGAATACTCGGTGAAGGCTTTGGTGTGAGCTATTTTTCTGATGTTTTGTTGATATCTCACAGGCGCGAGCTTTTTATATGTTATGACAGTAAATTAACTGTTTATATAATCTCACCACACGTTCTTCTTACCGAGTCACTTTCTCAGTTCGATACTTAAAAGCAACGTCATTATTTAGCGTTGACAGAATTTCTAACTGTGATATAGATATGTCGTTGTCACAGACAAAACTCAATGTCTTGTTTTATTGACATCTGTGTGTCTGCCTGCCTGTCTGCTAATGACAATATTCAATACACATCTGCTATCACTGACCACATGCAATTTGAACTTAACACCAATCAGGCTATACACCATAAACAAAATGCATTGATTTATGGCCGGAGTTCGTTCTCTGTCACATTATGTAATTACACAGACAGGCAGGTGTGATAATTGAACGCATGACATGTTATGATGTCTGTTGATTGCAAAATGTTATACACAAAAAATGAGCATGTATTTACAAAACCCAACATCTCTACATATACACACACAATAAGCCGTGAGGGCATATGCAAATGAACCAGCCGCTACTCTTGAGTGCACACCCACCCGCTCTGACTGGGTTCGGTATCCCGGCTGCTTCGTTTCTTGGGAAGTAAACCGAAGTACACAATATTGCACTTTTGACTTGCGATTGTACGCTTATAATTTTGTTTATATGTTTTTTCATAACCAGCAATGTATATTATATGTCACGAATAAGTGATAATTGTGTTTTAATTATGTTTGATTTTTTGGTTGCATGTGACCTTTAAGAGATGACTAAACGAGATCCTGTGGTCCTACTTGATGGCTGATTATGTGTCACTGTGCCCTGAGGGACGGTGGGGTAGACTAGTGGTTAGAGCGTACACTCGTCATGCCAAAGGCCCGGGTTCGATTCCCCACATGGGCACAGTGTGTGAAATCCATTTCTGGTGTCCCCTGCCGTGATATTGCTGGAGTATTGCTTAAAGCAGTGTTAAACCCAACTCACTGACTCACTGACTCACTCACTCACACTCACTCACTCACTCACTCACTCACTGTCTGTGCTGTGAAGGTGTGAAATGTTTGCAGTGAATCGGCTGATCCAGACTAAATGTTTCACTGTTTGCAGTGATGTGGGCTGGAATATTGCTGATTGTGGAGCTAAACAATGTTTATCATTTTACAAAACATTTGAAATATCCACATTGCGTTAAGTCGATGCCATAACTTTAAAAAAGTCATGTATGTAAACTACACCTGCTATCAGAATAATCATATCAGTTTCAGAAGATCTTGAGAATTTAACACACTGTGAAGGATATCAAGTTCATCATTTCTTGTCCATAGATCCGATTTCCTCCAAGCGAACCACTGAAAGCACAAGCAGGATTACACGTCATCAGTCTCTAGATGCTTTGTTACACAACAATAATTTTCTTTGATGTCATTGAAATATACTTACAATGCTGATTTCCATAAATGATGGACATTTGTGGTGTGCCGATGCTAACGAGATTTGGTCGTCTTTGACAGGTGGGTGGTGATGCCTCAGATGTAAGGGGTTGATTTAACTGCAGAATAGCATCACGGACATGCACTGACAGCTTGCATGCATTAATGACAAGTCTTTGAAGTGCACT
The DNA here is from genome assembly GCF_003918875.1 of Haliotis rubra. Lineage (NCBI taxonomy): Eukaryota > Metazoa > Mollusca > Gastropoda > Lepetellida > Haliotidae > Haliotis > Haliotis rubra. The sequence continues at coordinate 4,924,041 of NW_025766968.1, read as the reverse complement.
GTTTGATGTGAGACCTGTACAGTGATAGTTTGGCAAGACTTTGATTTAAATACGGTTGACGACAACTCATCCCAGGTAGGATGGAAGGAAGTCGCTTCCTGGATCTTCCCTCAGGGTTCAGAAGAAGAATATGAGGAAGAATATTGTCATGAGCAGTCATTGATAGCTTTAATGTTGCTTCCATTCAAGAATTCTTAATTTGAAGTGCGTCTCCGGAGAGTATTTGGTGTAATAAGCCATTGTTTGTATTGCTACAATTTGAAAATTGTATTCGCCATTTTTTCAAATGATGTGGAGGATATTTCATGGTAGCCATGATAATACATGTACATGGATAATATTTTCATGAGAAAGGTTTTGTGAAACTACTCAAAATTAAGTATGTTCGGTAGCATATCGTGAAAAATACTGTCTTCTGTGGATCATGACTGATAATGTCTCATAGGGAAAGGGTTCGTTGTTTTACATTGGAAAAGTCATAATATTAAATCGTTCTGGTGACCTTTGTTGTTAACATCGGAACATGTGAGTGAGTTTGGTTTTATGCCGCACTCAGCAATTTTCCAGCTATATAGTGGCGGTTTGTTAATAATCGAGCCTGGACCAGACAATCCAGTGATCAACAGCATGAACATCGATCTACGCAATTGGGATACAGAGACATGTGTCATGCAAGTCAGCGAGTCTGAACACCCGATCCCATTAGTCGCCTCTTACGACAAGCATGGGCTACTGAAGAGTCATTTTAACCCAAATCTTCATGGGTTGGAAACATGGTAGTGTAGTTAGGTCTCTCCTACCAGTATATCACCCATATTATTTCTGGTGATGTCAAGAATATGTACAAATAAATACCTCTGATGCAAGTCTCACAAAGTCAGTACTGGGGACTTTACCAATCCCAGAATACCCCATGTGGAGGACAAACAGACGACAAACAAGTTAATATGTTTTTTTGCTTCTTGCTGGTCGTATCTCATGCAATGGCTTTGAATCATATCTCAATGGCCTTGAATCATATTTCAGTGGCCTTGAATCATATCTCAGTGGTCTTGTCAAATGGACACTGTTGGTTACGATTACATGAACACTCACAATGAAAGCAGGGCAGGTGATGAAGATATCATTCTAAGTTGTCTGACGACATTTTTATTAGAATTGAAACCATTGCTTAATATTTCACTTTAAATTGACATTTGTAGTGTTTTAAAACATTACCGTAAACTGAGGAAATATACTTGTGTGCTGAAGGAATGAGATACTAGTAATGCCAATACATACTATGTACAGGGACCAAAAGGCCATGCTTTACAGGTCAACAGTCAGACTGTATGAAACTACAGTCACAAATTCACATTGGCTGACCAACTAGGCTAAATCTTGATGTCATGTCAAAATTATTACAGCAAACTTTTGGGTTGACTTATACAAGACTAAATCTGTGACATGATTTACCTTTCACATGCTTCCTGGAATTACAAACTAAACTTCAGTTTTAGAGTTAAACTAGGGACCTATATTTTATATTTTGCAAAACTCAACTTGCACAAGAGTATTTTTCATGGCAGACAATTTGTTTTTTCTTTCAGAACAATCTAAAGTCTAATTATTCCTTTCAAGCTTTTTGTTTGCTTATATCAACTAAAAATAAGTTAAGTGAGTTTAGGTTTCACACTGGTTTCAAGAGTATTTCACTTATATCACATTAACATTAGGATTTTATTTTTTGAGCGGGGAAAATTAATTATTATTTTTTTTCTTATTCTTGAAAAAATATGACCGGCAGATCCATAAAACAAGAAATGAAATTGGTCTGGCCTTATTAAATCCAAGCCCTGAACCACCCACTAAAGCAAATGGTCAGTCCCTGAACAAATAATTCCTCAGGTTTTGTGTTGTTTCCAGATTCAACTCATAGCCCATTGTCGCGTTTCAAATTAGACATGGTTCATTCTGACTTCATTTAGCCAGCATTTGCATTGTGTTTAATGATTGATCTGCTCATCATCCTTGACTCAGAAGGGAAGCCATTCAGAACCAACATCAGGTAACTAGATGCCATTCAATATAAGAATGAGAAAACATTAAGAAATTTCCTGGTCTTCATTAGAATCAATAATTCACTGGTTATAGTTTTCCTAAGAAATTGTTATTGGTCGAATGATACAAAGGGTTTTCAGCTGATGAGGGGGCTGATCTATGAGGAATTTGGGAGAGACAGTAACTGCATAGATCAATTGTCTCTATAGTGTTTTGGTATATATCCTTTCTTATATTCTTTTAGTAATATAGCTTCAAGAACAGCTATCAGTTGAATTATTGATGGTACAGACTATATTTCTTATCCGCTAGGTATCATTAGTGATATGTATCTCTGAGATAAGTTTGTTCAAGTACTTGTAAATTTAGGTGAAGATATTCCAGAGCTACTTTCTGAAACTTATTGCTGGATATGTCATGATGATGACTGTATTGCGGGTTTCAATTCAAAGCCACATTAAGTCAACTGTCTCCACAATGATTACTAGAGTGATGAAATTCAACTTCAATTTGCGTATCTACTGAATATTTCATAATTGAATAAGTTTTCTCTGTAATATGACCCTGATGGTCGGAGTCTTACGACATACATTAGTGTAAAGTGAATGTGTTATGATTTGTTCTCTGCATCAATTCATTTCAACAAATCACTCAATCACACTGCCTTTCATGGGCTCTCATGATCCAATTTTCCGTCTTCAAAAAGGGAACGAGTTTTATTCAGACCTAATTTCCATAGGGGTGCTTCTGCTTAACCGAATCACCTTCAAATTAGATTCTGTCCATCAACCGACAAAATTACATCTAAATATAGTCTTATTGCCGCACAAGGAGTGGTTCACCATTTTCATTGAGAGCGAGAAACCTGTGATATTGTCCTGTACCAATTAGAAATCTATTTGTTATATTCTAATAGTTTGCCAGGCATGGCATGCGTAAGGCTTCCCAGGATCCTCCACTTCTATTTAGTTCCACAATTTAGTTCCACCATTTAGTTCCTTCGGGCCCAGATTTCTGCAAGAGCCATCAATCAGTTTGATTGGTTGGCCAGCATTTTCATGGCCGATCTTTATTGGTCAAAATTTTCCAAGTTTGATAGGGACAAATCGTAATTATGTATGATATCTTTGAAATTGATCGAAGATTTCCTATTGATTGCCCCATATGAGGTTTGGGGGGTAATAGAATCCTTCCGAGTCGTCGCCGACAAAAGACATTCCAGGGTCGTTCTCTGCTGCCAAATACTCATGTTATGATTTGCCATGTTTTATTGTATGGAAATCAATGCCAAGCTGCTCTTATCAAGATTTCTATGAAACATGTTTCCGTAATGTCACCCTCACGGCAAATGGTATTAGGCATCTAGCAAGATGGTATGAATCAAACAGATGTTTGCAAACGTGTCTTTTTATGGCAAACAAGAAGGGTAATCGTTACACTGAAAAAACACAATTAAGTTATGATTTTGAGATGTAGCTTGGAGCATATTTTGAAGGATGTTACAAATAGATGTAATAATTAGCACCGTTAGTTGGCGAATCTTCTTGGAAGGGGATATGTCCACAGGCGCTGGAGGTAGTGATGCATTATGGGAACAGGACTCAGGGCTTGCAGAACAAACAGTGGTAATTTCATTTGAAATAAACTTAAGAGCTTTCAGCAAGCGCGGTGCGTGAAGTTTGCTGATGTCTCAAGAAGAAATATCAGAATTGTTCACTTTTAGTGCTTGTCGCTTGGTTATTGATTGGATACGAGGGTTAAAGGAAGCATCTTGAAGGGGGGGGTAGTATGGAAACTGGCACTGTTGACAAGCTTTGATGTAGGCTCATGGGCTAATCACAAGTGAGATTTGCTGTAGAGCCCTGGGCGGGAAACTCCAGCCCGGCTGACAAGTGTGGCAAAGTTTGCTGACGCTTCATTAAACTTACATTTGAAATTAACCTTCACAAGAAGAATCTTGGGATTTTTGTCTGAAAGTTTTGTGACTAGTTCATATGAACAATGTTATGGTAGGAGCTTTGTTTTATGGGACACCTTGCATGATAAGGCTGGCAAATATATGTGAACAAATGTACTGATTGCAAATGGGTATCACTTTCTTTAATATCTTTTCAAATCATGTATTTAGTATGAATTTTTGTGTGTAGATGGGACAAAAAGGTGCAAGTTTGGGCTGAATAATTGATATGCTTGAAGATGATAATGGCAATTTGTGGAAGAGATTAGATTTGAATCATGAGATTCCACGTTCTTCACAGTAGCAAGAAAGATTATTAAGTCAAAGTTATATCTTTTAAAAGCCTTTATTTTCACCTGAAAAATTAATCAGAAATGGTGATACTGCTCAGAATATTTCCAATTTTTTAAGGTCGCAAATGTGAGAGTGAGTGAGAGAGGTTTTTTAGATGCTGCTTGGATTATTGACATCTGTTTTAATGAAACTTGTGAAAGCAGTGCATTCTGGTACAGCAGTGGACTTGTAGGCACAGTAACCTGTTTCTAGTTAGAAAAGTGAGCGGTGGGGTAGCCTAGTGGTTAAAGCGTTCGCTCGTCATGCCGAAGTCTCGGGTTCAATTCCCCACATGGGTACAATGTGTGAAGCCCATATCTGGTGTCCCCCGTCGTGATAGTGCTGGAATATTGCTAAAAGTGGCGTAAAACTAAACTCAATCACTCACACACTCTTTTACATGCAGTATTTACTTGATTAGGATGGGTATATATGACAATTGATGGTGTCTCAGCAGCATTTAGTCACACATACACATGTATTCATGAACAGGATTTGACATCATCCAACATCTTGTGCTGGTGTGATCTTCTTGAAGTAAGCACCCGTGAAGATCAGGTTAGAATTGATCTTCAGCAATCCATGCATGTTGTAAGAGGTGACTATCGGGAACGGGTGGTCAAGCTCACTGACTTGGTTGACACATGTCATTGTATCCCATTTGCGTAGATTGATGCTCATACTGTTGATCACTGAATTGTCTGGTTCAGACTCGATTATTTACAGACAGAGGCCATATACCTGGAATATTGCTGATTGAAACGTTAAACAACAAACAAACCAATCTTAAAGTAAGCAGGAGGCTTTGGACAATCTTATTTGAAGTCCCCAAACTAGACTGACATTGTCAGACAGGAAGTGCATTGAGCATACTTTCTGATGTAAAGTTGTGCTGTCTTTTAACTGTGGTATAATGAGGGATTCTGTAAACCAATTTTCTCAAAATGGAAGTACATGGTGGAATGTTATGACCTTTTGGGGCTTTGGAGAAACCTTGGTGACAGGATTATTCTGTTTTAGTACCTGCAAACAACCTCTATTCTTATTTGTGGAACAAGATGAAAAAGAATCCGAACATTTTTCCATTGTTCCAATATGTTTAATTTTCTTTGTCATCCATTTGCACGTCTCCAACCCTCTGTCTATAACTGGAGACCCCAGTGCTAGATCATAATTTGATCCTGGAAGCAGGAAAATGGTAAAAACAACACACTGGTATTGGTAATGCCACTGTGGAATTTGTAATGTTAGTCCTATGTCAGACAGTGATGTTTTTGGTATTTAATTAACTGACAAATGTATTTTGTTTCACTGCCCGAGGATTGGCGGTGCCCAACAAGAGTGGGAAGGAACCTGCCCAGGTTGGAGACAAGAGAAGGGGAAGATTTGGCCCAGGCTGAACTGTCCCATCGTAATTTGTTGGGGAATGGCACATACTATACTATGAATGTTTAAAAGAAAATACAATCGATAACTTCACAACCTTATTTTGAGATTGCTGTTATCAGAACAATAACATTTATTTCTAGGGCCTAAACATGAAGAAAATAGGATATCCATGTACAGTCTCTGTTACTCACAGTCAAAGAGTTTCGTTGCCAATATGTTGCAATACTTACCACAATATGGGTACCTGAATCCTATATGAATATATTGCAACACCATTTATTTCCCAATACGCAGCCCTAGTGTTGACATTAGTGATTGAAAGAAAAAATGTCATGTGTTTTTGTCTTTCTTCAATTTCACAAGAGAATTATTTTGTAATGGCAACTGACCTTTTTTCCGCTTTGTATTAGAATCATTAGTTTTTACGTTTTCTCACAACAAAGTTAAGTCAGATTTAATTATTTAATTTTTTACTAAATGAACTGTATTAATTGATGTGTTGGATGTCATTTCCGACTCAAGACTCAACTTGGATCATTGCAGTAGACACATCTTAAGAAAAATCAATTAGCATTAGTGCCTTTGAAAAGCTGCATATTTGTGTAAAATATGGGCACAAAAGTACAATTACGCAATAATTTTCATTTGCATGGGTACCAAAACACATAATTTACCATAACCCAATACGTTAAAACTCCCATGCATAAATGTCAATGTAGCATTTTTGACATGTGTTCCAACTATTTGCATTTGCCGATCCAATTGAAAATAATGAATGATAATGTACACGATTGTCGCCAACACGATCGTTATCGCTTGCTTCCTAGTCACCTGATTTAGATCGGTGTTAGTTCACGTCTAGTTTCCTGATTTAGGAAAGCATGTGTTGAGAAAATGACTCCACATTTGGGTTCAGTTTCTAGCAGGCGATGGCTACTGAAATACTGCTTTTATAACGACATGTGATCTTCATGGCAGTGTTACAAAACGGAATGACAGAATAGCACAGTGAAACTATCATATTGATCAACTTTCACGGAGTTGTTAAAAAATGTTTATGCAATAAAAGATATACATTCCTAAATAGGTTGAACACCAGGAAGTAAATACTCAAGTGCTCAAGATGTTTCTGTGCTCATTAGTGGTGTTCCGATTAATTGAAATAATCGAAGATTGGTCGCAGTGGCCAAACGACCAAGCAATCGATCACATTTTCTCATAATCGAACACAAACGATTTTGGAACCGCTGTAATAGAGTTTGAAATACTTGATGATGGCACATATCTAGGACGTTGTCAGGGCCTGAAAACGTGTTTATTTCTAAGAAAACTCACTTCACTTTCTGAAAAGTCATGACTGAATATTTCTTGAAGAACCTGGGAAGTTAATGTTACACTGGAACTGAATCATTTTACACTGGATATGAAATCTGCAAATGTAATTTGTGCAGTTTCTGAATAACCAACAGAGAACCAAATGTTTTTTTCTTTATACTTATCTGTAACTACACCCTGAATAGGAAAATCTAAAAAATGACGCTAACCAATTTTTTCGATGATTGGTCGTTGGTATTGAACCAATCATCAATTGTGAGATTTCAACCAATTCCCAACACTAGTGCTCATAGTGTTACTTTATGCAAGCCCAGTACTTCTTGCCTAGTAATGGTGATCCCATTAATTGAAATAATCGAAGATTGGTCGCAGTGACTAAACGACCAAGGAATTGATCACTTTTTCTCACAATGGAACACAAACAATTTTCAAACACTTGTTTGTATCAACAATATTTTGTTTTGTCTGTGTCATTAAATTTACATTTCATGAACACTACAAACTCGTTCCTAGTCATGCTTGAATTTAAGGCCACAGGAAATGTATGTTCCTAACATACTAGTCATCCTTTAAAGATTTGAAATTTAAACAAACCCAAAGAACTACATGTTTTTGTGTTTTTTCTGCGCATGAACAAACATAACAGGAAAATTTGATAAATGAGGCTAACCAATTATTTTCGATGATTGATCAGTTGTAATGAATCAATCATCAATTATAAGATTGTAACCAATTCCCAACACTATTGCCTACTAGGGGCGGTGGGGTAGGCTATTGCTTGAAGCGTTTGCACACCATGCCAAAGATCCTGGTTCGATTCCCCACATGGGCACGATATGTGAAACCCATTTCTAGTGTCCCCCGTCCTGATATTGTTGATATATTGTTAAAAGCTGCATAAAACTAAACTCACTCAGTCACTCTTGCCTAGTATAAGCCCACTTAAATGGGGATTGGGTGGTTAGAGTCTGTATGCTGAGTGTTTTTGTCACTGGTTTCATGGGCCCATGTACAGTTAGTGTTTGGTTGTTGGGATACAACTTGAACATTGCTGACTTCGACATTGAAAAGACCAACATAAGTAATCTATTACCCAGACCTTAGCAATGGAGTGAGTGAGTGAATGAGTTTAGTTTTACGCTACTTTTAGCACTATTCCAGCAATATCAAGGGCTTCAGACATTGTACCCATTGTGCCCTTGTGGGGAATCGAACTTGGTTTTCGGTGTGACAAGCAAACACTTTAGTTTTACACTACTTTTAGCACTATTCCAGCAATATCAAGGGCTTCAGACATTGTACCCATTGTGCCCTTGTGGGGAATCGAACCCTGGTTTTCGGTGTGACAAGCAAACACTTTAGTTTTACACTACTTTTAGCACTATTCCAGCAATATCAAGGGCTTCAGACATTGTACCCATTGTGCCCTTGTGGGGAATCAAACCCTGGTTTTCGAGTGTGACAAGCAAACACTTTAACCACTAGGCTATCCAACTGCCCCTAGACATGGAGATGAATGTTTAGATATGTCCAGAATGTTTGGGCAAGTGTTAATTATCTCAGACCTAGGCTGAAATTGCATTAAAGATATGAAGGACTCAAGGAAATTGTTCTGGGTTCTTTTCGGGTTTTATGTATTTTAATCTTAGATATATATTTCTAAATCATTTCTGGATCTACATGTCAGCCTTATGAATAAGCTGCAGACCCAAAACATCATCACTCTGAAAGCAAGATGTAACTCAGCACTTGTTCACCTCTTTATAATTTACTCACTCACTCCAGTCCTGCCACTTTGAAACGTGTAACCATCCAATGGAGATTAATGATGTTTAGATAACCTACAATGTGACCCAGCTGTTTGTACTGCCTTTCTGATCTGTGCAACCATGTCATCAGATGGTATCACATGTCCCAGGATCACAACGCCAAACAAAGTTCCATTGAAAATCATTACTGGGTTCATTACGGATCACTAAAAACTCCTCTTTAACATACCTTGATTATTTCATGGAGTATCATGAAAATTCATATTGCCAAGTATTCTTCATAATTGGAGTTGCTATGTTGCCACAGGCCTCCAAACTCAGAGATGAAATTTGAGCTGTGTCTCGGGAGATGGTTGTGGTGAACTTTAAATGGAATTCCAGGATTGACGGTGAAAACTTTGTCTCTGAGGACCTTACATCCTGAACACCATGGAGAGGGAAAGCATTTAATTCCCAATATTTTGATGAATCGTAGATAGCGGGGTCTGACTGTCTTCACAGACTGGCTGCATAGACAGGCATGGCGATGTGTCCATGGGGACCTGGATGGTGGATACATGTACTGGCTCTCAGGAATATCTACAACCACCAGTCAAATGAGATTTGCTATATCTAGATTTATTTTTTATTTGATGTGTATTTCCCGTCTGACTGACAACGGCAAATTAGGACTTTATTGTCCAGGGCGTTCCTTGACCTTTCCCTTTCCCTTCCCTCTCCCCCTCCTCCTCTTCTTCCCCCCAACCCCCACACACAGAGAGAGTAACTGATGGTAGCAGTCCAGGTAGAGGTCATTCAGTTGTAGGGTCAGCTGGTCCTGTGTTCAAACCCAAGATTCTCATAATTAGGGTCACTGGACTGTCACCATAATGCCCACCCTTGAGCGATATGACCTTGATGCAATTGTACAAAGCAACCTCAGCACCATGACAGGTGTAAATGTATGTTAAAGTATGGGAGATACAAGATCCGTTTATGCCACAGTACCCTGTGTCTTTCATCATACATAACAAGTTACTTCACTGAGACAAAGCAGCGCTAAACCCAACTCCCTCACTTACTCCAGGGCCTTCCAGTCATACAGCAGCATGCTTAGGTCTACATTTTTAGGCAATTTTAATCAGTTACAATTTGTAGCACAATTGAAGCTCAGTTACATTTGTAGCACAATTGAAGCTCCAGATGCTGCTGGTCAGTGGAGATTACTTTTCTTCCTGTCCTTTGCACAATACAGTACCATGGTTTTTGGTCCAGTATGAAATTTGAAGGCTGAAAAAAAAATTGGTCAATGTTGTCTAACACTATTGACCTGTAGACTTATTATCTAGACTAATGCATAGTTTTCTGAATATACATTTTTTTGATAGAAACAAACAATTCCTTTTAAAGTGAAAAGGAGCCCCAGTGAGAGGCTGAGATCCAAAACATACCTGAAGCATCAGTTAATTCAACGAAAAGGGTTGTAATCCCAATGCCAAATATCAGTTTATTTCGTTAACAGGATCTAGACTTGCATCATTTAGGGCTTCAGTATTGCAGGGAGGGATGGGCCGAAGGGAAAAGAATGTGGTTCAGGGACTGTGGCAAAGACTAACTGATTATCTTGATGTAGGTTGATGATGGATGACAACAGTGTTGTGGAATCTTGGTAGTGATACATTGTCTTAGTTTCTTGATGGTTGCCCCTAAACAGTAAACTTCATATTGCATGCCATCATATTGACTGCAGTTCACAAGGGATCTGTTATTGATGATCTGTGATGGCACCGGCTTGAACACATGTTTGTTGCTTTTAATAGAAACTGTTTAAGTAGGTGCATCGTGAATGTTAAGTGCAAGTTTCTTATCAATATCTGATCACATAGATGCATTTTAAAGAGCACTGAGTAAATGTATATTCTTGATCTGAGTCTTTATTTTATTCAAAAGTTCAGCTATACCTTTAAGCAAGATGGCATCAGTGACTTGTGGCTCCACAATATCTGTTATGTCTCCCAACCATACAAAAATGTTCTGGTTTTGACAACAATAATGACCCTTTTGTCCATCGGTGCCGTACCATTATGCAAGATGGTTTCACTAAAATCTATTCTGTGAGAAACTTGAAACACTATGACCAAATATGAAAATATATATGATATAACCCAGAGCTCACATATTCAATGTCAATGTCATTTGCTGACATCTTACTTTCACGTTTAAAGAAAATCTCACCAAAAATTGCAAATTCAGATTATATTTGCAAGCATTCTCTATTTATCCCCCTGTAATGTAATACCTAGTAATTTCGTATATGGCTTGTCAATCTGTCTGTAATCATTCTGTGTCTGGATCCAATCTTTGAAACTGAGTAGTGTTCTTTCATGAAACTTTCCACACACATAAAGACTTAGTTTTCAACTAGTTCTTTTTCTATTTTGGGCTTTATTTCTGGATTATTAAAACTCTTAACTTTTTCCATTTTCATGCCAAGAGTTTTGACTTTGACTCATTTCATACTCTAAACACCCACAATATGACCAAATTTGTTTTTCAACTAGTTCTTTTTCTTTTTTGGGCTTTTTAGAATTTGTATTTGTTTCCATTTCCACAACACTGTTTGACTCTGTTCATAGCAGTGTGTATGGGGACCATATATAAAAAAGTAATGGGTATTTCTGTCCTGAAAGACAAATGCCACTGAAATACCAGGTTGCCAGCTTGTGTCTTTTGCTATTTAAGGAATTTAGGGAATGTTTAGATTATCCCATTCCCAGTTCAGTTTGACTTGTTCATTTTGGTATGTTTGTCCTTAATATGCCTTTGAAGCTATATTGTGTTGTTTCCTGCACCTTTGCAGAGACGAGGACCAGGCTGTCAACTGCTGACTTGTGTCATTTCTGGATTTTTAGAATTTCATTTTTTTCAATTTTCATCTCTAGATGTTTGACTTGACTCATTTCATACTTTAAGCACCCACAATGACCAAATTGTAAACTGACCAAATTTAAATTATTGTGAGACATAAATAGACCTGACATACAAATACAAATTTCTAAATCCTAGTTCCTGGATATTGTTCTGAAAGCTCCATAACCTATCTTGTATATTATATAATCAAACAGATTAAACAGGACTACTCACATCAAGCTGGACAGAGCAGCCCCGCAAGACAAGCTGTAACAATTAGATATTTTGCTCTGTCACATTTGTTGGTCTTGGAGAATTTGTCATCTTCTGATTTTGACTTTTGTTGGAATGGGTTAGAAAACGAAAAACTCAACAGCAAAATATAAATGTTTTGAATTTCAGAAAAAAAGTGATAAACGTTCTTTTTTATCGAAGTGATAGCATGTTTCAGGAAGGAAATTTCTTTCATTTTAAACATTTACTGCTAACCTTTTTCCCCTGCTAAATTAAGTATCCAGCCATGATGATGCCATTTCAAATTGAGAATAGTCAAATAATCAAGTTTATTATGATTTTCATTTCAACGTAACTAATCAAAGAGTGAAATATTACAACCCAAGTTACAACATACAGACAGTGTAATTGCATTGGGAAATAGATTGTCACAGATGAATTATAAGAATGTGTCAAAATCGATTTGAAAGTGTCAGGCAAATTTCTTTGTATTTGGTTGACCTTGCCCTTATCCTGCCAACTCCCCAAACAATTTGCATTCAACCATATTGTTCTATGAGTATAGTACCATGATTTCATATGTATACTGGGATTGGATTTTTCACTAGAGCTAGTGTTTGACATGATTGTGGAATGTGTAATCAGGTTTGTGTGAATGTTTATTTTAGCATGTTGATGTTCATGAACTAACATCAAAATAGCCTGGATACGTTTGGGTGTACGCTGATTGGAAAGCTCCGTTATTCAGCAGGTTTTCTTTCTGTAAACATTTGACTTTTAAGAATATCTCTTTATTGCACAGTTTTTAATGGTCAATTAAGTTAATTGAAAAGGTAAAAGTTGCAGAAGAATCTGGTAAAGAAGATCGATCTCAACATCAGAAGGGTTTTTTTGGCGATGGTAATGATTTTCTTCCAGTGAGGAATCCTGGGTAGTCCTCTTGGATTGGCGAAAGCTATCGCTGGGAAATTGCCCATACTAATTACGTTTAGCACACGGTATGATATCGAAATTACAGTTGTCAAATTCCTGCAACTTATCATCTTTGGGAATCGGAATGAGGTACTTGTTGCAAGATTGGATCCCAGTTCGATAGGAGTTATTTGACAGATAGATCTTAGAGTACATTTCAAGTGGACATTGCTGCGAAATAGAACCAATCATGCAGGAGAGGTCAGGGGTGAAAGTTAAGGGAGAATTCATTAAATTGGTGCGTAATGTGTCAAATTTGACATGCACTGATCTAAGATAGGAGGTTAGGGGACCTGTTGTTTCTAACAGGACAATTAAATTGATTGATGGTACGGGTCAGGAGAAGTATCAAGTTGAGGAGTGATTTCTTCCACTATGCTGTATAACTAGTCTCCCACATGTCATAACTAGATGCCGTTATGGTTATATGTATTTGATTAAGATTGGTGGAGAAATGCTCGCCTTTGATGGTGATTCAACCATTGCAAGCTCAGCCTTGTGCAAATATTCGATTTATAACCAGCCTATCTGTAAATATTCTTAAAGGTTTGACTTAATAATTACTGTTTTATTCCTAAATTCTAGCAAATCGGTAAGGAAATACATAGTGGTTTACTGGCATTGTGACCATTCTCCAAGACTAATCTGTCATCAGCATAAATTCTTGCCTGAATAAACATGGAGGGGAAAGTAAAGTCAAATTACTTTGGTTGAAGTAGTCAGAATTGTGATATACTGGTGTATGAGAGACATATAAATTATCACATGCGACTGTCCGGTGTGAGATGTTTGGTGATAAATATTCAGATTGGGGACAATAAATAGTGCATTATTGATGCCAACGGGGGACTAAAGCAATTTGGTGCAGACATTTTGAAGAGAAAGGAGAACAAACATGGCTGATTGTCACGTGGCACTGTTACGAGATTTATTGCCCGCTTGTGATATATGTTATGGTTCAAGCTATCATCATTAGATATGTGTAATGTTGCAGAGTAGCTGTGTTAGCTGTGCTGGGAGTTAAGTGTAAAACGTGCAGTATTTAGATATTATTACTTAGACGACGCTAGCATCTTCAAAGGATTGACCTGTTGCAATTATCGTGTGTTACTTCGGGAACATTTTTATTCATGTTAGTTGTTTCTTCTCAGCAAAAAAGGTGAAGTGGATATTGTGTCCCAGATGAATACATATATTAGAAAGACAGCAATTACAATCACAAATGTGAATGAGTTAAGTTTGGTAAATGCTGCAGTCAATGAGTGAGTGAGTTTAGTTTTACGCCGCTCTCAGCAATATTCCAGCTATATGGCGGCCTTTTTAAATAATCGAGTCTGGACCAGACAATCCAGTGATCAACAACATGGGCATTGATCTACACAATTTGGATACGATGACAACCAAGTCAGCGAGCCTGTTAGTCGGCTCTTACGACAAGCATGGGTTGCTGAAGACCAATTCTAATCCAGAGCTTCACGGGTCTACTGCAGTCAGCTAAAATTGAGTGATAAATATGTGGTCTGTAACTAAATCATATTCTGCTGATACATTGGGGATGTTTTGAAAAAATACGCTAAATCATCAGAGTACAGCATCACACAATCAACTAAATTGTAAAACTTCATTCACATGCAATGGCAGTCAACTGCATCAAAGTGCTGTCTTCATAGTTATTATTACGTCAATTATCTAGTAAATTGTGCAGCTAGAGTAATGTGATTTTTTTGTTCATGGTAAAAATCAGTTTTAGATACAATTTCTTTGGATAAAACTTTCAGTTATATTTTTGGGTATTTCATGATGGAATCTGGGAAGCTGATTCCTGTCTCCAGATTGGTTCCTGAGACCAATACACATGGTAATCTTAATATCATGTGAATGCTGTAGATGTCTTTGCATCTTGCATTGAAAACAATTTTTTATGAAAATAGGGGACTGTTATCACTGTATTTAGCATTCCAACACAGCAAAACAACCCTATTACCATCTCAGCACGATACCACAGTTACTACACTAATTGTGTTACCCATGAAGAGCCATGTTAGAATTGGTCTGAAGCAGCCCATGCTTGTCACCAGAGGTGACTAACGAGATCGGGTGGTCTGGCTTGCTTACTTGGTTGACACATCTCAACATTTCCCAGTTACGTAGATTGATGCTCATGCTGTTGATCAGTGGATTTTCTTGTCTAGACATGATTATTTACAGACCACCAAATAGCTAGAATTTTGCTGAGTGCAGCATTAAACAACAAACCAACCAACCAACCAACCAACTACTTGTTACTGATGCCAACTAACGGTCATATTTCACAATACCTACCGGTATGTCTCAGGACAACCCATGTCACAATCAAGATGGGGCGGTGAGGTACCATAGTTGTTATAAAAGTTGCTCGTCATGCCAAAGACCCGGGTTCAATTCCCCACATGGGTGCAATGCGTGAAGCCCTTTTTTGGTGTCCCCTGCCGTGATGTTGCTGGAATATTGCTAAAAGCGGCATAAAACCAATCTCACTCACTGAATCACTCACAATCAAGACATCCATGTAACACTTACGACAATCATGTCCCACCATGTTTCACTTAAGATGTAAAAGGTGTAAAACCCAACCCACTCACTAACTGTTCTACTGTAGACATCCATGTCCCACTTTGGACCACCATATCTAACTGCAGACCTAGTGGTTAAGGCAGTTCGCTTGTCAAGCCAAAGATCCAGGTTGAATTCCCCACATGGGTACAATGTGTGAAGCCCATTTCTGGTGTCCCCTGCTGTGATATTGCTGGAATATTGCTAAAAGCTGCGTAAAACTAAACTCACTCACTCACTCATTGCACCCGAAACAACCATGTCCCTCTCTTGACCACTGTGCTTCCTGCCATGAACACCATGGCTCAGGAGAAATTAAGACACATACCAGACATTGCTTTGTTGGGAGTTGTGTATAATTCCCTTAATGATATTGACTGGTGCTAAATTGCTGGCTAATTTTCAAAAGCGGTGTGGTTGAGAATCGCCACCTCTATTCAGCTGAACAGCTGCAGTTTTACCTTATAAGCCATTGGTGTTACACTGATGGCTTTTAGGAGCTAGAGTGACAATATTTAGGTTGTACTTTCTAGTGCAGTGTAACTACAAGAACATATACTGGTTTGATGGCCTGTTTACCCCAGTATCTAGTTGGTTCATTGGTGTGAGGGGCGGTGGGGTAGCCTAGTGGTTCAAGCGTTCGCTCATCACGATGAAGACACGGGTTCCATTCCCCCAATGGGTACAATGTGTGAAGCCCATTTCTGGTGCCCCCCACCGTGATGTTGCTGGAAAATTGCTAAAAGTGGTATAAAACTACTCACTCACTCACTCACTCACTCATTAGTGTTATAGTCTAGGCATCCACCACCATGACAATGCTGGAATATTCCTGAAAGCGGCCTATTAAATACGCTGTGTGTTTTAACAACGATATAATTAGTTTTGATTTTGATTGTAAGTGGTAACCTCCATATCACTTTGTATCTAAATGGTACATTTTGTGTTTCAGCAAAAGGTGTGGAACCTCGGTTTAATGTTGTGGCGAAGAACGTGACTGTGGTGACTGGACAGACAGCCGTTCTACCCTGCTCCGTGGACTTCCTTGGGGAGTTTAAGGTAAACGTGTTGCCATTGAACCATAACTGGAAATAAACATGTGACTTTTATATGGACTTCAAGGAATGACCTAATTTTAATAATAAAGACAATTTCATCAATACAATTATCAGATCTCAGTTGGCGAAAAAATTTATTTACAGATTTACTGAATTCATATGACTATTTCTTGCTATACATCCTGCATCCTACAGTTCTTTTGTATGTGCACAGCTCCAACAGTGTTGTCTTTGCAGCTGTTGACAGTAAACTGGTAAAAAAAAAAAAAAAGATGTAGTTTCCTTTGATCTTGAAAATCACTGTGCAGATTTAATAACAAATCAACTGAGACTAACTTTACAACTTTTGCTCACTCTTTTATCAGTGTCGAGAATATGAATAAAATATAACACCACGTCATGATAACATTCCTCATGATAATAATCCTTTGAAAACCCACACAGACTAATACATGATTTGAAGGAAAGTTCCTGTCAGGTGCTACATGATATTCAGAGAGCTCTTCATAGCATTTTCCTGACGACTGATGGTAGATGTCAGTGTTGTCAATGTAAATGTTATTGTCAGTGAGAAGGGTCTTGTAAGGAATCTCCCCTAATCTTGTAACGCAGATGACTTGTGAGACGTTTTCTTGGAAACATCTACTCCATCAAAAAGGCATTTCAGGGTTATGTTGTCAATCCATAGATTTGGGATGAATTAGGGTGGGGTGATGATTCCCAGGACATTACAAATGACCAGTAGTTGTCAGGTGGATAGTCTGTCAAGAAGCAACTGCAGCCATCTTTCCTCATTTTGAAGCTTTACCATTGAAGGCTGGACCCATGAGATTGGCTTTCCTTACTAAACTGACGGATTCTGTCACCACTCTTCGTATTTGTTGCTCTTGAGAGCCTAGCAAAGATGCTGGTAGTCTTCTGTTGACGAATCAAATGCAATTATACTCTTTACGTCCTTTTCAACTCCCAAATGTTTGTAATTTGGTCATCTTCATCCATTTTGTGCCATGATGGTTTGCAAACAAATTTACATGAAACATTTTGTATTGATTTGTTGATTTGCTAGATGTATGGCAGTCCGGCAAGAATGTCATTGACAAATGCTGGAATCAGCGGCGTGGTATCAGTGATAATGGGGACATGTCTCTAATGGTGTAATTGATGGGGAAATCTGCCATGTCATCCTGGCTTATCAGTAAAGGCATGTTACATTCAGGAATTTGTAGAATGAAATACACCCACTCATACAATTTCTCCCTAATATCGTATTTTATTTGTGTAGGAAGTTGTTTTAGCTTAAGTTAATACTTGCAAAGTGATGTTTATGGTTATTTGTTGTTAAATGCTTCACTCAGCAAAATTCCTGCTCTATGACAGCTCAGAACAGATTGGATC
Organism: Haliotis rubra; assembly: GCF_003918875.1. Classification (NCBI taxonomy): domain Eukaryota; kingdom Metazoa; phylum Mollusca; class Gastropoda; order Lepetellida; family Haliotidae; genus Haliotis; species Haliotis rubra. The sequence goes on along the minus strand of NW_025766968.1, from coordinate 4,906,078 downwards.
AGTAACACATGGTTAAATTCATAATGGTCATCATTTTTGGTCTCCCACCATGATAGTGGCATAAAACTAAACTCACTCACTCTTAATGGTCATATCTCAAGGTTCAAGGGACAAAGGTACTCAGTTTCAGTACAATTTGCTTTTCGTTATCTAGGGTGGAAATCAAGGTGGCCAAGTGGATAAAGTGTTCATTCATGAGGGCTCATAATGTACTAGTATAAGAGCCCATTTCTGTGTCCCATTTCATCATATTACTGGGTTATTGCTAAGAGTGACCTAAAACCATACAAACTCACTCATAGGGTATCCGAAACCAAGGGTTATATTTTCAATTCCGGGAAAATAACTGGTAGTTTGTGGTAGCACTGATCCACAATTACCACACTCACCCACTCTGTCAGATAGATGAACAAAATATACTTTATTGTCACACAAATTTTGCCAAATAATGACAGCTTTTTAGTTGATCTTTTGTGATCTTAACCACCAGTACTGAAGAGCCTGGTAACAATGTTTCTTTAGAAATTGAAATTTGCTCACAACATTCTCAAATATTTGAGGACAACCAATACGATTTTGAAATATTTGTGACAGAAGATTGTATCAAAAAATCCCATCTTGGTCTCCACATTATAGTGCAACACAAATAGTGTTATTCCTGCAAGCCACTTGTTGTCTTTCAAGGCATGATTTATCGTCAATAATCAGGGTCATTGTAGAGCAGTTCTGCAGAACCCGCTGTGTTCAGTAATGGCCTCTTTCCACAACATTGGGCCTGTAAAATAGCTACCTTCTAAAAAAATATGTCTGTTTGATTGCTCAATTTATTTCTCATATGTTGGTTGGTTTGGGAGATTTCACAACATTATCAATCAAAATCACTCTGATATACCCCAGAAATTCACTATTTTATTGTGAAACTGATGACAGTTCTATTAATGACCTTCCTTTCTTTCCTCTCATGATATCTGACTGATATTTTTATGTTAAGTGCTTCTGTAAAGTCTTTAAACATGCATAATACAGATTTAATATCATGTCTTAATTAATATTTACTGAAATCCATTGAATTAGAAAAATGTGTTAATCAACCGAACAATCCTCCCAGGACATGTTTTAGTATGAATAGATAAAACACTTTATCGTGTTGATAAGAGAAGAGGGTGTTGAATATGATATGAAGAAATTTTGACTTTACAATTTTTAAATTATTAATAAATCACAATTTCCCATGGCCTGACAGCAATGCATTCATAGCATTTGAGGTATTAACAGTCTCCAACAGTGTTGAGGTATGCCACTCTACACTAATTACAGTATCAAACAGCGCAATAAAAGGCAATATATGCCCTGTCAGCCATTATGAAATTGTACAATTTTTTCTTATGCAAAATTCACCTTGCTTGAAGGACATGATAATTTTATGGCAGCTGTTCCAACTGACACAATACTTTAATGATAGGCGTTCCACTCCCGAATAGTGCAGCAATAGTGTTTCTATCGGACACAGTACTTCTATGATAGGTGTTAGACCACTCATAGTGTTTAAAGTCTAACAGTACTATTCCTACAGTAAAGTTGCTTTAAGGCTCTCCAAGAAGAACTCACGCCTGTAACATCTAGTGTTGGGAATTGGTTAAAATGTCATAATTGATGATTGGTTCATTACCACCGATCAATCATCGAATATAATTGGTTAGCGTCATTTATGAAATTTTTTAATGCACAAAATATAAGGAAAAAACGTACTTAATTTTTCCTTATCCTGACTCATGCTCTTTTGCTTGTCTTCTTCTTCTTGCGAACATAGTGGAACACTTGTATCTCCCTAATTGAAGCTCCCTTCAATTTAAAATCACTAATTAGTATTCACCACGAAGTTACCTCCTTTCCACAAGCTGGCGGGAGCGAGGGCCACCTCTACCCATGTGCCTCACTCTCTCCTTCTTCGTCCAGTGAGCTGGGCGTGAGAGCCTCTGTGTCTCCCGACACACTATATCCTTTGAATTATATTTAGTTAGTTACCTCGTATAGACATCTATAGAGGTTTAGCTAGTATCCTTCAACGATTATATATTGATATTTAGTCGCTTTTCTACAGTTTAGTCACGGACGCCGTGGTTTGTTTTCAGTGGATTACGTTGATGAAAATTCTGTACTATTGCAGATTACGCTTTTTATGCTGCTGCTGATCCGCCTTTAATATGATGTACGCAGCCATGTTTATTATATTCACATTGCAGTTGCGGTACAAATTTATCCAATTCTACCTTTTATTAATATTTACTTTGGCGCTTTAAGCACGCACAGCAGATAGGTCGCTGTATGCAGAGTCTAGTATGACTGATACACCGGAACCCCTCAGCCAGTCTACTGCTGTTGGCCGACTTCCTCCCGTGTGTGGTGTTCCGCTAGAGTGGTGGAGAGGTGTGGGGACGAGTCCGCCATCTCCAAGAAGCATCCTGCTTCCCCAGACATCCCATCGCCGCAGCAGAAGACTAGGGGTTTTTCTACTACATCTCAACAACGAGACCGTTCCCATCGAAGTTTGGGCCTGTATGATGATCAGCCGGTCATCATACGGATGTACATCAAAGATTGACCGATGTCGGCACAGATCAGCATGCAGCCTGATGTACCAACGCAGATATGCGATGATCGTCCTGAGGGTCCCATCATTACCAACACTCAACGCAGACGCCGCGACACCCAGGGCAGCGCCGACCTCTGAGGGAAAATCAACGAAGTCTACTAGGACTTTCAACCGAGATTGTTCCAGCCGATGACCTGGACCTCTCACGATGATCAGCTGATCATCATCCCCGACGACGCCACAAGAAACGACCGGTGACAGCTACAGCGACATCAGCAGAGATCACCATGCAGCCTGATGCCTCTACACTGATGTCGGACGATTTTCCGGTGGACCCCTCCATTAACACCGCAGATTAAGCACCGACGACCCTCGCCGCAGACCATCCCAGAAGACATGATGCGACAAATTATGAACATCATGGAGGACCAATATCTCGCGGTAGCAGGGTCCGAAGTTCGCGAAGGCTCCAAACGTAGACAGCACCCCCAGAGGCACCCCCGTCCAACGTAGCAGCCAGGGCGATGTCACCTTCGCGAAGGAAGTCCGCGGACCACCTTGACGAAGGACCTAGATGTACAGCTTTCGCGAAGGCCTTCGCAAAGCGGAAAGGACCTAGATGTACAGCCTTCGCGAAGGCGGAAAGAACCTAGATGTACAGCCAGCGAAGGACTTCGCGAAGGCAGGATAGATCATCACCTTATGCGGTTTCATCCCTAGATGTGGACTCGGACCATCAGACATCAGGGAAGCCTTCGCGAAGGTCATATCGCCGTTCCCCGGACCGGGCGCAGAGGAAGCTTCGAAGGCATGCGCGAAAGGACACCTGAATCCAGATCATCATCATCTAGAAGGACATCGAGGGACTATACAAGAGCTTCGCGAAACTATCAACGTTCCCCTCACAAGTCTCCGAGAAGATCAACCCATAGACAAGTTGATCATCGATATCAAGTATAAGAACTACAATCGTATATTGGTTCTGTTGAATCCATGACGAGACGTATGTTCGCTGGCCTAAATAGATCTTAAACACAGAGGCTGTTCACGCAAGCAAGCTCCATATATATATATATATATATATATATATACTAATCGGGCTTTGACTCGACACCTTCGCGATGGTCGCGAAGGCTAAGTGGCTCCAAGTCTACTTCACCCAGAAGATCTAGAAGGGATACTTCGAGAACTTCGCGAAGTCTCCGGCGTTCACCGAGGAAGTCTCCTCCAAGGTTTCCATATACTAGCCACTCGTCATATATAGCTACTCGTCAGTCCGTTCAAGACGTCGCATAAGTTGATTATCAACTGTATGCCAGATGCCGTCTATAAGCCTACGCCAAGATAATTGCTCAGGCTATTTACAACACAGAACGTCGCTGTATTATTAGTCAACGACATTTCATAGATCTTCACAGAAATCAACTATTCCGTGATAATTGCTAATATACAATCCCGGACGACGATACGATTATCTACATGCGTGACCATTACGCATATCTGCAGACAATTCAATATCGAAATTGAACAGCAGCCTTGTTACAGCGAGTATAACTCTTAATCGTCAAAGTTTCTGAGAAGAAATATGTACAACAAGTTCAACGTTAATTCTACAATTATGGACGATACATTCATGTATACAGTCTACAAGCTCACAACTTGCAAGTTGTTTATACCCTTATATATAAGGAAGTCGGAATTATATTCAAAACTGAAATTACTTTCACGCGACAACCAGGAAAATAACCTACCCAGCATAAAATTACAGAGCGAGATATTTCGGCGGAGGTTTCAGCGGTTACCATTAACCCTCAAAACACGTGGTCACTCGGATAACTTCGAAGCTACGGTGAAGACCGACGTTTATGCTAATATCAACGACGACAAGAATTTATTCAAGGTGGGTTTTTTCCGCTACACCGGTGACATCACACAGCGGGTATTATACAGAATCAAAATGCCTTGTTCTGATTGGACCGCTGAGGGACAACGACCTACACAGAGGTCGATCTCTATTCACAGTTCAAGACTTACGTCACAAGTGACAACTATATATCAGTGAACGAGCAAGCCTCATTACAGTCCAGTTAACCTGAACATTCATGATTAGACTGCCTTTCTTCAAGTTAGAGACCTCCCCTGTCAAGTTAAGACGAGGGATCGGCAGTCAGGCGATTTTACATAAAGTTCAACGAGGACAGACACACCTGGTTGTGCACCTACATCGTCAAGGACTTCGCAGCGAATTACCTAGATGAAAGATACAAGTGGATCTAAATCCACAGCGTTTCAGACTACAGCTGAATTTCATCAAGCGACTAACACAACTAGATGGTTAGTAAACCTACTAAACTTCTGTTTGGAGAATAAAACGGAAATTTCACGCCCAACCTGGGGATATGAATATAGTGCTCCAACACCTCACAAGTGAGGTTTATGAACACGCCTGGATGACATACTTGGACCCCATGATACGATGATTCTATCAAGATGGCCAGCAAGAGCACTGTAATTTTATCTCCACCAAACCAAACAGGAGGAAAAAATGCAACAGATTATTTCCTCTATCATCAACTTACGCAGAGTGAAGTCTCATGTACTATATCTCCATTTGGATCAGAACTGTCATACTACGTGCATATGCGGATGGACCTATTCCGACCCTCCATGAGCTTAATACTCATGATATTATAGCTAACTTCTACAATTGTTCTACACAAATGTGATTGAAATAATGGAGGGTTTATTTCTGGAAATCCGATATGGTGGTTGCAAACCATTATCTGAGAGATATCACCACCGAGGACGTCTCAGGTATACACCAATTCGATCCCATGGTCCCTCGCACAACAGCTGACAGTTCCTCGGAGAAGATAAGTCAATCTAACAAATTTTTACTTATCTTATAACAATACTAAATAGCTTCATGCTATATATAATTTACTTAAGTTCCTTTTATCATCACAGTACTATGATTATTACATCATACAATATATAAGTTAACAACTCTACAGAGTTTGTTATTATATATATTTACCTTAAGTTATTCATATCTTAAGAGTAATACTATGGTTACATGATAAATGCATTAGCTAACAAACTCTACAGAGTTTTGGCTATTTTATACATAGCTTAAGTTAATTAAGCTAACAAACTCTACGGAGTTTTACTATTATATAGGTAACTTAAGCTAATTATACCTTAAGCATAGTACTATACTCATATTATTAAAATATATGGGCTAACAAACTCTAAGGAGTTTTGCTATTATATAGGTAGCTTAAGCTTATTCATATCTTAAGCTTAGTACTATGTTTATATCATATAAGTAGATTAGCTAACAAACTCTAAAGAGTTTTTTGCTATTTGGCTTAAGTATCATCATATTTCTAAGCAATATGGTTATATTATAACATGTATTAGCTAACAAACTCTACAGAGTTTTAGCTATTATATATGTAACTTAAGCTTATTCATATCTTAAGCGCAGTACTATGTTTATATCATATAGGTATATTAGCTATCAAAACTCTAAAAGAGGGTTTTGCTATTATATATTTCAATATTTCGCTTAAGTTTCATCATATTTTAAGCTTTATGGTTACATTATAACATGTATTAGCTAACAAACTCTACGGAGTTCTTGCTATTATATATGTAGCTTAAGTTTTCCTTCATAAGCTCAATACTAGGTTTATATCATAGCTAACAAACTCTAAAGGGTTGTTTTCGCTATTATACAATTAGCTTAAGTTTTCATCATATCTTAAGCAGTATGTTTACATTATAAAGGTATTAGCTAACAAAACTCGACGGAGTTTTGTTATTATATATATATAGCTTAAGTTTCATCATAACTTAAGCTCAGTACTATGTTTTTAACATAAAAAGTATATTAGTTAATAAACTCTAAGGAGTTTATTTTGCTATATACATTTAGCTTAAGTCTAATCTTATCTTAAGCTTAGTACTATGGTTACACTATAAACATATTAGCTAATAAACTCTACAGAGTTTTTTGGCTATTATATATGTAGCTTAAGTTAATAATATCTTAAGCACAATACTATACTCATATTGTAAAATATATTAGCTAACAAACTCTACGGAGTTTTGCTATTATATATGTAGCTTAAGTTCATTATATCTTAAGCACACTACTATACTCATATTGTAAAATATATTAGCTAACAAAACCCTACAGAGTTTTGCTATATATATGTAGCTTAAGTTAATTATATCTTAAGCTCAGTACTATACTAATATTATAAATATATATTAGCTAACAAACTCTACAGAGTTTGGCTATTATATATGTAGCTTAAGTTAATTATAGCTTAAGCACAGTACTATACTCATATTATAAAAATATATTAGCTAACAAACTCTACAGAGTTTGGCTATTATATATGTAGCTTAAGTTAATTATAGCTTAAGCACAGTACTATACTCATATTATAAAAATATATTAGCTAACAAACTCTACAGAGTTTTGCTATTATATATGTAGCTAAAGCTTATTCATATCTTAAGCTCAGCATTATATCTATATCATATAAGTATATTAACTAACAAACTCTAAAGAGTTTGCTATTATATAATTAGCTTAAGTTTAATCATATCTTAAGCTTAGTACTATGTTATATCTTAAAGTATTTTAGCTAACAAACTCTAAGGAGTTTATACTAGCATATTAACAAGCTTTAAGTCTATTAGTCTTAAGCATTGTATTAATGTTATATATACTTTATCATAATAAGTACATGGTAATAACCTTTTATATGGCAGCTGATAAGTTAGCAGCAGGAATTCATCAGTTCAGTGCCTTTATGAAGTTCCCATAGGGTTATTACAATCATCACAGTTCAAATCACTAATTATTAAAAATCCAAAGTATTAGATATTCCCACCTCCGTCTTCCGTAGGGATGCTACAACAAAAAGAGCATGAGTCAGGATAAGGAAAAAATATGTAATTTTGGAGTAAAATTGATATTTTATACTTATCCTGACTCATGAGGTCAGCCCTCCCATCCTCCCCAAATAACACTTTGGATTTCCCTGTAAATTCAAATGTTGGGCTCAGTATATGAGGAGAGAGTGAGGCACATGGGTAGAGGGTGGCTCTCCCTCCCCGGCTTGTGGAAAGGAGGTAACTTTCGTGGTGAATACTAATTAGTGATTTTAAATTGAAGGGAGCTTCAATTAGGGAGATACAAGTGTTCCACTATGTTCGCAAGAAGAAGAAGACAAGCAAAAAAGAGCATGAGTCAGGATAAGTATAAAATATCAATTTTACTCCAAAAATTACATTTTTGGGGGTATTTTTGGCAAAATTTCACATCTTTAAAGGATGACTAGTATGTTAGGAACATAAATTTCTTGATGTCTTTAAAATAAATTCATTGATGACTTGGAACAAGCTTGTAGTGCTTATGAAATGTAACAGACAAAACCAACTTTGTTAAAAATATTGTTGATGAAAACAAGTGTTCCAGAATTGTTTGTGTTCGATTATGAGAAAACATGATCGATTGCTTGGTCGTTTAGTCACTGCGAACAATCTTTGATTATTTCAATTAATCGGACCACCACTAGTAACATCAATTTTATTTCTTGTTGCTCTGAATGTTAAAGTGAAACTTCAGAATGTCAAAGGGAATATTTTTGACATCGAAGAAATACATATCATCCTTTGTTGACTCCTTGTTTTCAGCTTATATTCTTTTATATATTTTAGGTGCATTTTTATAAAAGAATTGTTTGTATGTTCTTATATACACCTACATGTCACATAAGTATTATTTTCAATCTTGTGTTGAGCCATCTCTCATCAAAGGAAGATTTGATATCACTAGACAACTATGGTTTAGAAATGTGTCATGACTTAATGGCCTCATAATCTACCCCTTACAGACAGAGAACCCATCGGTAAGTAAATCTCAACTGACAGTCAATGCTTTCACACTTACCTGCCTTCATCCCTCTAACATCGTAACCAGGGGCTAGTTTGATGGTAACATCCTAACCAACGTTTTGTTTCTTGGTAACCTCCGAACCGGGGGCTAGTTAGAGCCGTAACATGTGAACCACGGGCTAGTATGTTGGTTCATACTAACTAGAGGTTAGTGTGGTCGCAACCAGGGGCTAGTGTATACATAGTAATGAGGCCCGAGATATGCGGTAACATACTAATCAGTTTCTAGTTTTTCATGGTAACATCTTAACCTGGAGTTAGTTTTGTGGTAATGTCCTAATCAGCGACTAGTTAGGTGGTAACATCCTGACTAGGGTTGAAATGGTATGCTCTTCCCTCGGTATGGTACGTATTGTGTGTGTTACAAGGCCTTCGGTTTGGTCCGTTTCGGTTCAGTATATGAGATTTGATCATAATACAAATAGCAGCCGTCTGGCATAGAAATGCTTAGCTTTCGACAAAATGATTCAATTTCTAGACATTTTAGAAAACGTTTAAAAAGGCTGCAAAAATGATAGTACAAAATTGAAAATGCCGAATATTGGGATTGCATTATGGTATACTGAACCAAAAGCAAAATACTGCAGTTCTACTAATACCGCTCTTTACGTTTCATCCCTAATCCTAACTTAGGTCTAGTTTCGGGGTAACAATCTGGACTGGGGTTTGTTTTGATGGATGACATTCCTATAATGGGCTTGCAGGGTTTTAATAAGCTGGCTTGGGGGTGGTTGTCAAAAATGTGGCTTCTTTAAAAAAGTTGAAACAAAACTGAAACATTTGAACTGTCAAAACATTTCACAATTTTATTCACTATCTTATCACTCGATGAATTCTTAGAAACTAGTTAAAATATTTGTCCTAATTTATTCTTCACATAGCTAATTATTTTGAGATAAGTTATAGGAACATGACTTCCCAGAGAACATAGCTATTGTTAGACACTTTAGCACAAACGAGCTGTCGCAACTCATTGGTGCCTGGTTTTGAATTCTTTTTTTCCAGTATTCTTTGTGGCTTTTTGAATTTCTCTTTCATTGAATTCATTTTCCTTACCTTTTACAGTTACATTTCTTATCTGCTGTACAGAGTGTTCTTTCTAGGCTGAAATAGTAAGAGGAGATGGGTCCTGTTTAAAAACATGACATTACCATACTGAATGAATAATTATTGTTTTACCATCAAGTGAGTGAAACTTTTTTGAATGATTTCATACTAGCATGTATGGAAAAATGGATCTATTTTTATTTTGAAAAATGTCTTTCTTTCTGAACATTATACTTTGTAAATGGTATGCTTTTTCCAGAAGTATTTGCTAAGTAAAATAAGAGCAATTTAGATTTTTATGACTGAAAACTCTGGATAGTCAACTTCTTTATTGCAATGAATGCAACGTTTCAGTGTAGTTACTAACACTGTTGTCAAGCAAGTGGTGATGAGTTTCCTTCATCTTTACAGCTTCTGAAATGCCTCTCAAAGAAGTGGAAATTTGTCAATCAAAATTGTGGCTGACAACTTAGATTACTCTGAATGAAAGAAGATGGTCCACTTGAATATTTTGTTAAATATTTTTGTAGTAAAGACTGAGCACACAATATTATACAAATATACTATAAAATATTCACTAACTTCTTTTGTTCAGTATATATAGGCTACATCTCAGAACCAGGCAATATCATCCACTTTATGAAAAGGGGCAGTGGGGTAGGTTAGTGGTTAAAGCTTGCATTCGTCACGCCCAAGACATGGGTTCGATTCCCCACATGGGTACAATGCATGAAGCCCGTTTCTGGTGTCCACCACTGTGATATTGCTGGAATATTGTTAACTACAGTGTAAAATTAAACTCACTCACTCACTTTAGGAAAAGGCCTGTTGATGTCAATACTTGTTCGACAGGTCTCTTGCTGTCCTATTTTCACAGGTCTTTGGCAGTTTGAAAGTAATCAACACAATTTTATTCACATAATATTGAAATTTCAACTTTACCAATATCTGTGTGCCTGATAAAGAAATGACTTCCTCCAAACATAATCTGAACCTTTGAATATTACACAGTACAGTACAAATGGTGTTTCAACTCATTTTAAACAATTTCCTTAATTTAATTTTGGAATGTTTGACTGGCATGTCACTGTGATGTCAGCACTTAATGTGCTTTAGAGACGTCATCAGGTTTACCATCTGACACTGGATCGGTAGTCCATGTAATACATAATTATATTTTCAAAGACCTTATAGAAATTATTTCATATTGGAAAGTTTTCCAGTATACATCAATACAAGGTTTAGTGCATCAAATGAGCTTCTTTCTTCCAAGAAAAAAACAAGTTCAAGTCCATTAGTTTTTGAAGTCTACAAATTATTATGTTTTTAATATTTAAAAAGTGTGTGAATGGAATATACGAATGATTGACAATGGGCCATTTTATTGCATTTGTTGAACTTCAAGACCATAACTTCCACAGCTACTGCTATAATCTGTAGAAAGCTTCCTCTCATCGGTAGAGAGACCTTGTCTTTTTTCTGCATCTAGCATCCCCGAGTTTGTTCAATACACTTCCTTTCTTTCCACATATGGATTAGACAGATTCATTACAACATCTTTCTTTCCTGTCCTGTCAGCCTCTAGAATATGGATTGTCAACCACATTAATTTTCTAGCTATCACATTTTGATTAGACATGTATTCATCCACTAGAACAACAATGATTCCATTATGCTGCACCTTCTTTTCAAGTCTATGACCAAGTATGTAATAATTAATTGAACCAGTGGAGCACTGTACAATGAAAGACATTCGTGTCTGGTACAGGATGGGAGATGACTTTCCTGACAGAATATATCCGTTTTGAGATGTCAGACGGTTCCGGTGAGCATGTACAGGACACAATGAGTAATGAGTTGACATGATAGCTGGTCTTTCTATGAGGAAGTTTAACTCGTGAACTCATTGTTTGTATTTTGTACCCATAAGCTTTATTTTTAAGAATTAAAAATAAATGTCAATTGAAACTAATGTGGATTACGGAAGTTCAAATGGCAACAGGTACAAATTTGAGCCTGCACTTTGTGATTTTTTAAAACATTATTGTAACCTTGAGTAATTTGCACCTCTAGCCTGTCTCAGGGACAAGTATTTCATTCAATGATGTATGTGCTTTTCACACTCATTAATTAATGGTGCACAGTCACATGCCTTTGCGACCCTTGAAGATCCGGGCTGGAATTGGTGTTCAGCAACCCATGTTTGTCGTAAGAGGCGATTGATGCTGATGATGTTGATCACTGGATTGTCTTGTCCAGATTCAATTATTTACAGACCGCCGCCATATAGCTGGAATATTGCTGAGTGCGGAGTTACACAACCAAGCAACCAAGCAACCAATCACATGCCTTAGCTGTGCCTCTTATTATGATCAGTGGTTTGTCAACATCATACTCATTGGTTTCCTGAAAGTGCAAGTGAATATCAAGATTCTGCTTTGGGCTTTTCTCCTACTAAGTAGGCACAGTGTTTGTAATTGAGAAAAATGATGCTGAACCCATATGACTGGCACAGGGTTAGACCTAGGTTTTGTTCATAAACAAGAATAACCTTGGTAGCTAGTGGTTAAACCACGAATGGTTGATTCCCCACATGGGCACAATGTGTTAAGCCCATTTCTGGTGTCCCCCGCCTTGATATTGCTGGAATATTGCTAAAAGCGGCGTAAAACTAAACTCAGTCAGTCAGTCAGTCATAAACAAGAATAACCTTGACTAGCTACTTCTTCCATATGTAGAATTGTAACATATCACTACCAATCTGAAAGGGAATGTTCACAAGTTGGTCTCCTGGCATCTACCCTTCATACTTCAAGGGAAAAACAGCAAATATATTCAGGCTTTTTTTCCCTTGTTTTTGTGAGACGCTAAACTCTTTTAATCTCGTAAAATGATCCTGCTGTGTGGGTAGTGAGTGTTCACTCAGTTGGAATAGCAAAATATCCTTTAGTAACAAGGAAATCACATCTACATCTTGCATGTCACATTATGCATCCTCTGACAATAGAGAGTTGGGGGATTGCATGGCTGAGTGGTGAAGGGCACTACAATTTGCTTGCAGCTTCCTTTTGCAGGTTGTGGGTTTGGAATCTAAGGTTCACACGACTGATGGTTGTCAGTAGGTCAGTATCATATAAACATATTTAGGAATTTCACCAGTGTGTTCCATGTCTGAGACTTTCATTCCTCGGGGTATTAATACTGCATTAAGCTCACAAGCTACAATGTAACTGAAATATTCTTCAGAACAGCACTAAACCCCGAATGCATGTGGAACATGGAGGAATGTTCAGTGGCAGAGTATGTTATGTGTTTGTATCATTTAGTTCATTGTTCAGATTGTTTTACTGAGAAGGATAAGATTAATACGTCAGTATCTTTTCCTTTGGAATGTAAATGTGACATTAATAATTTTAATCCTGATTTTTATTGCAGCTTATGTTCTCAATTCACCATGAACATCTTATCCTCAAACTTGCTGTAAGGCCAGAATACATTATTTTTCAAGATTTACCCCAGAATGCAACCTAATCAACTGTGTATATCAAGTGTTGATTGATATGATTTACATGAAGTATAACTGTTTCTTAACACTATTCTAGCAGGTGCTTGAGGACAAATACTATGAGGTTTGGTGTTTTGAACGAAGAGAGCCTAGATGAAGATTCATTAAATAATCTATTTTGGCCTAACTGCAGTTATGGGTTTCAGGACAACATGATCCAAACGTCCGAAGTGATGGAATTGTATTTACAAGTATTTCCATTACTGTCTGCTTATGAGGTTTGCATACATCATCGTTAAGCATCCCACATCTGTCATCAGTGTCTAGTTGCCATCAGAATCCTGTAACACAGTAGCTTGGCTATTACTATAACATTGTCCCCTGTCAGGGAACCCTCACCACTGAGGGTATCATCTTCAGGCTCTGGGCAAGCAAATGGCTACATTGAACCACATGCCAGTCTTGCTGGTTGGTGTCAGCCATTGTAACTAACCCAACTCCGCAGTTTTACCAATAATTGTCAAGTGCGCAACTTGTGGAAAATAACTTGGTGAAGTATTGGCATACCGTGACTCACTTCAACTCTGCTAACATTTATGGCTATCGGCATGTGCGTACATTGCAAAAACTGATCATCTATTTGCTATTGTAAAGCAATATGGTCAATTTTGCGTTTATACACATCATTGACAAACAGAGTGGCACCAGGCAAAAGTAAATATTTGCTTTATAAGTCTCTGTGGACGTGGAGATATTTGTAGCAGTTAGGAGAATGAAATAAAATATGACACAAGGGATAGGTCATATTGGTAGCCTCTCGGAGCTTGGCAATTAGAAGAATCACATATTCATCAAATGACATGATCTAGGCATACAGATTACATGCTACCTTCAAGCACATAGTACGATAATTCATTTGTATTGAGTTAGCAAAATTTATTGCTTCATTTGATGTCAAATTGATTTTTAACACTATCTTCTATGCCTGAAAAACAAGTCTATTAAAGAAAGTAATGGATATGATTTTCAATATTTTGGGTGTTTACTTGTTGAAGATTAGGATAGAAGTCAAGCAAATGTTAAAGGGTATTTAGTTTATGAATATTTCAAGACCATTTGTTTCATCAGCACAATTTAGCTTACTTAAAACTCGAGATGACCAGAAATCATCCGTGGGGTAATCAGTCTATGTAATCCAGTTCTTCAACAATCTAGGATTTCCTCTGCTACTGGATGTGATCAAATCTTCTGTTTGTGGACAAGGAACACATGTTAAATATGTAAATACCATTAATGTGACAGACTTTTTCTCAATTTGTTTTCTGTAAATCTCAGAAAATGAAAGATCCTTTGCAGTAAGATGGCCTTCACATGAAGCTCTTGAATTGTTAAAGGCATTTTGTTCAAAACCCCAAGTGCGCTATTATGGGTGTTATCGTGTTAGTTGTAATTATCTGTCATCCTTTTCATCACTGACCAAAATAATTCTTCTGTCGATTAACTTTCCATAATTTGATCAGACGTCTGTTCCTAATTAGCTAAGTGGCAGTCTAACATGCACAGCAACATCCAGCGGTGACAGGATCTGCTGATTCTGCCTGATTATGGTCCATGGATTTGGCAGTACCATTCCAGGCTCACGGTAGTCACCAAAGCAATGGACTTGAACTGTGTCATTTTAGACACTGCACATGTTTTCTTAGCTCATACATTTGTTAATCCCTACGCACACCAAATTTATTGTAAGTACAGGTGAACTTTTTCTTTCCCCAACCCCCAAGACATTGGCACATATGCAGAGCTTAACTATGTGTCCAAACAAGGGATTTTAATGCTAAGTGTGGTTTGGCTGCAAGGCATTCAGATTGCAGTGATACATTTATGCTTGAACAGAAAACAAATTTTGAAAATAACTTCTAAAATCGTAGAAAATGACATCCAATGAGATTGAATTTTCATGACGCTAGTTATTTTGAAAGACGTTAATGTAATATGCAGCTATGAAATGTGTTTGCGGACTTGTGATTGTTGCATTCATTGGCATGTACAGCGTGATTGGTGCGACTATGGAGGAAGATTCAGAATGGCATTCTTCTTCTCTATCGATGGAATATGCCATCAAACTATAATTTTCCTGGACCAAAATGTGAGAAGCTTTCCCTTCATGGTAATTAAGCAGAACCTGTGGGAGTTGGAAAACTTCACAAGTAATTGCCATGAATTCACAACAAATCGCTACTTTTGATTGGCTGAACAATGAATTAATTGAGGACAATTATTCCCGTAGCGAAGTGACATTTGACTTTACGCCGCATTCCTAGGAGACTAAAGGCTTTATGCCACCACAGCTTTCGTATAGTCACCAGCGTTTATCATAATGCCAACTAATTATACCTCATCACTATAGTGAAGCTCTCCTTCAGTCCAGATTGCAAATCTACTTAACAAATCTGCTTGTTCCATAGTTGGAGATTGACAAACGAGGCTATATATTATGTCCATCAAAATTTTACATTGGTTTGATGTGGAATAATGAAATGACATGTCTTGACCTGGTCTAATGTAGCCATGCATCTTGCTCACAGATGAAGAAGGAATTCCCATGTTAGAAAGTACAAGGTTGTTGTGTGAATTATTAAATATCTGCTTTGTCTGAGTTATGTCTTAGTCTGAAGTTTCAGCACCAGAAATAAGACATTATGTTTAGATGGGATAATTACAAACCTACAGGTGTTAGTTAAGAGAATGCTGTTCAGGATGGATGTGAGATGGTGACTACTTCAATACTCTCTGATGAGAACCCACTGGCTGTATTGACAAAGTAGAGAAACGACTTGATGAGACGTTTGTTTTCAAGGCTGCTATTTTTGTTAATTTCAGATGTTAAGCCTATCAATTTGGCAAATGTCTTTTAATCTTGTGAATACTAGTTATGAATGTGAGATTAGGGAAAAACTAAGGTGTGTGTATGGGGACTTCATGTTCTCTGAAACATCAACCTACGCAACATACAGAAAACTGTACGACTTGAGTACTCCATTACCTACCAATGAAGATCCAGGATAGAATAGGCCTGAAGCAACCCATGCTTGTCGTAAGAAGTGACTAACAGGATTGGGCGGTCAGGCTCGCTGACTTGGTTGACAGTCATCGTATCTCAATTGCGCAGATTGATGCTCATGCTGTTGATCACTGGATTGTCTGTTCCAGACTCGATTATTCACAGACCGCCGCCATATAGGTGGAATATTGCCGTGTGCTGCATTAAACAACCAACCAACCCAGTACTCCAGTACCAATATCCATTCAGATAAAGTTCTGTCTCATATTGTTATATAAAATGACAAGTTTCATGTTAACAAACTTTGGCACACAAAGGCATTTTTAATCTTAATATATATATGTCATGTTATTGTTATCAAAGTGAGATTATGGCATCATATACTAATCATGCACACTAATCAGACTAATCAGATTTCATTAATATTTGTGACATTATTATGCATGAAAACACTAAAGGTTGCAACCCTGATGTCTTGAAAGTATCAATGACCTCTGTTCCCTCGTTCACTGATCGTCTGCAGATTAACACCTGACTAAAGTTGCACTCTGGTTATTCCTCCAATGGTCTTCTGTTATTCAAGGTTGGCAAAACAATGAAACATGTTGATTGGTAAAACAACAGAAACTTATAGGAAATGTCTCACAGTTAATGGTAGTGAAATACGTTCAAGTTCATTGACCGTAGCCGCCATATGGCTGGAGTATTTCTGAGTGCGGAGTAAAACTCAACTCTCTCGCTCATTGACTGTATTCACTCCACAAGAGGGGCGGTGGGGTAGCCAAGTGGGTAAAGCGTTGGCTCGTCACGCCGAAGACCTGGGTTCGATTCCCCACATGGGTACAATGTATGAAGCCCATTTCTGGTGTCCCCTGCCGTGATGTTGCTGGAATATTGCTAAAAGTGGCGTAAAACCAAATTCACTCGCTCGCTCACTCCACAAGATCTACAGACTGATGAACTGCTCATTGATATTTTTTAGATATTCATTTGGGAATAAAGTTCCCTATGGAAAGCTGAACCAAACCCTCAAGGTTAAAAGCCACAATTTATTGCATTTTTAGAGAGATTCAAGCAACAGACAGTTGATCTTACTGTCATAGCAACCGACTTGTGACTTAAACCATTTAATTCCAAAGAATAGTTATCCTGTAGCAATGACATCATATGTCTGAAATCACTTAATTGACATTACATGTACAATCCTAAACCTGATTGTTAATCCCCATTGTAATTCCCATTGATTGACTATCTACCATTATGAATGAGCTGAGCATCTATGTCACATTATCAGGGAGGACATGCTTTTGTTGACTGTACCGGTGTAGTAGGCCATTTCTTCCCCGGTCTAAACTTTCCCCGGGGAGAATCTGGCCTAGGCCAAAGTTTCCCCCCTGTTTAAACTAGGATATTTTGTTCTGTTTTCTATGAAAAGGGGGAGATTCTGGCCTAGCTAGGCTACTTCTTCCCCACCCTTGTTCTTATATCAAAAGGAGAGATTCTGGCCTAGCTAGGCTACTTCTTCCCCACCCTTGTTCTTATATCAAAAGGGAGATTCTGGCCTAGCTAGGCTACTTCTTCCCCACCCTTGTTCTTATATCAAAAGGGGACATTCTGGGTGGGAACAAGGGTGGGAAAGAAGTAGTTGTTTCAAGGGTAAAGTTGTTTCAAAGTTTCCCGAGGAAAGGTGGGGAAAGTTTGGCCTGTTACACCGGATTATTTAACATAGAACATCACTACAAAAGAAGACCCATTCTTGACTATCCTCAAAAATATATTCATTTTGATATAGGGACGGTGGGGTAGCCTAGTGGTTAAAGTTTTCATTCATCAGGCAGAAGGCCCGGGTTCAATTCCCCACATGGGTACAATGTGTGAAGCCCATTTCTGGTGGCCCCCATTGTGATATTGCTGGAATATTACTAAAAGTGGCATAAAACTAAACTCACTCACTCATTTTGGCATAAAGGGGAAAATGGCTGTGTAAAGTATTTGAATAGACCACTGAAAATCAGTTGTGACACCAGATGTTCGTGAATAATCCCTGACATTTCTGAATGCTCCTAAATTTTCTCAAACATTAAATAGTAGTGAGTGAGTTTAGTTTTACGCCACACTCAGCAATATTCCAGCTATATGGCGGCGGTCTGTAAATAATCGAGTCTGGACCAGACAATCCAATGATCAACAGCATGAGCATCGATCTGCGTAATTGGGAACCGATGACATGTGTCAACCAAGCCAGCGAGCCTGACCACCCGACCCCGTTAGTCACCTCTTACGATAAGCATGGGTTACTGAAGGCTCATTCTAACCCGGACCTTCACAGGTACATTAAATAGTAACACCCATGGACAATTGTTAAAAACTGTGTCAGTTATTTGTAAGTGTGATGTGTGAACAGTGGGGTGAATTGTCTTCAGTGTCTCTTTGTGTCATGGTGTGTGTGTATGTTAGAGTGATGTTATGTGATATGTGTAGTTGTGTAACATATCTGTCTGTTCTGAATGATGGGTGGAGTGAGGTCATGTGATAAGTTGTGGAGCAATGTGTGTGATGTGTGTTGTGGAGCAATGTGTGTGATGTGTGTTGTAGAGTGATGTGTAATGTGTCCGATGTGTTGTAATGTGTAATGTGTCCGATGGTGTAATGTGGAGTGAGGTTGCGTGGTGGTATGATAAGTGTGATGTGCGGTGAGTGACTTTGTGTGATGTGTTGTTGAGTGAAGTTGTTCAATGAGTTGTTCAGCGGAGGGTAGGACAGAAACTGACCTGGACAAAATCCCAACCTGATAAAATCCAACAGGACAAAATGTCTGCACACTGCAGACAAAATCCCAACAGTGTGCAAAATGACATACAATTTATTTTGAAATAGATAGTTTTATTTTTCCTCATAAATAAGCAGTATTGACCAAAAGCACTAATAACATGATTCAATACAGTCTCATAGCATAAATCAACACAATCTGATGTTGTGGCCAATGCTAGACAGACAGTTTGGAATGTCAATCTTTCCCTCTTTTCAGACCCGTGAAGGTCCGGGTTAGAATGTGCCTTCAGTAACCCATGCTTGTCATAAGAGGCGAATAACGGGATCGGGTGGTCAGGCTCGCTGACTTGGATGACACGTCATCGGTTCCCATTTGCGCAGATCGATGCTCATGCTGTTGATCACTGGATTGTCTGGTCCAGACTCGATTATTTACAGACCGCCGCCATATAGCTGGAATATTGCTAAGTGCGGCGTAAAACTAAACTCACTCACTCACTCACTCCCTCTTTTCAGTCAATGCGTATTCTTTCAGTTGCATTCTCAATTTCATGACTTCTACACGTGACTCGTCTGGATGACTATGAGATGTAACAAGAACCGGACTCTCAACTGTCAACAATGTCTTCATGGACCCACAACATTCTAATGCAGTTTACCTTGAACATTCCTATAATCTATAAAATGGGATTTTGTCCTATGTTGGTCATTTCCGTGTAATATTTTGTCCAAAGAAAATTTGTCCCATGGAATTTTCTCTGGGTGGGATTTTGTCTGTCCCCCGTTAAGGGTTGTTATGCCCTGTCTGTTCAGGTATGTTTACATCAATTGATTGTATGATAGGATGGGAATGGGAATGTGATGGGAAAGGGTTGAGTGAAATGCAATGTTTTGTTGAGTGATATGTGCTGTTCCTCATCCTCATGACCTCCTCCGTGGTGTAGTGGTTAGAGCGTCCGCCCGGAGAGCGGAAGGTCGCGGGTTCGATCCCCGACCGCGTCATACCAAAAGACGTTAACATATGGTACTTGTTGGTCCCTGCCTGGCGTTCGGCATTAATGGGTACAACAAGGACTGGTCGGCTCGGAGTCAGTATAATGTGTCTGAGTGGGGTATTCATGCTTCACTGCGGCATGGTATCTCAGTGGGCTAGCACTATAAAACCAGCTTAAGTCTGGGCTAGTACAAGCAGCCGCACATACACATACACATGCATGCACGTCGTCATATGAGTGAAATATTCTCAAGCACGACGTTAAACCCAATTTCACCTCACCTCACCTCCTCATCCTCATTCACTATCCATTCAACAACTTCCAAAATGTTCTTCCAGATTATTGTTTTGAAATGTCTAATGCTGATCATTATTTTTTTAAATACATTTTCTGAACAAATGGGATGTCAGACAATTTCTCGGAAGGGAATATCACAGGTTGTTATCAACTTTAACACATAATGGCTGACAAATTGTGTATAGAATGGGGTATTAAGCTCAAGATTTGACAGAATTTTGTAATTTAAAAGAATTTGACATCCTCCTGTTAAAACAATAAAGGGAGTCTTGTGCTGGTTCTCAATGAATAAGATGAAACAGGCTCAATCAAATGGCAAAACTTGACATAGCATGGTGTGTTTGTCATCACCCAAGTTGCCTGCCCCCAGTAGGACCAACTACCAGCTTTGTTGATTGTCAACATGACAAGCAGACAAGGCAAAGCAAAGATGTGGATGGATAATAGGTCATTCTTAGTTCGGCTCCTGATATGTTTCTCTGTGCTGTTGCTTGATTGAGTGAAATGTCATATTGTCACTGATTAATGGTGTATGTAACAGATTGGCAATTAGTGGAGAAAGGGTATGACTTGCCAGTGTAGGACTATACATGCCCCTTGTGTTTACATATACCGTGACTATACACATACCGTGACTGTACACACACCTTGACTATATACATCCCTTGACTAAACACACACCTTGACTATACACATCCCTTGACTATACACATATATTGACTATACACATACCTTGATTAAACACATACCTTGACTAAACGCACACCTTGACTAAACACATCCCTTGATTATACACATCCCTTGACTAAACACATCCCTTGACTATACACATCCCTTGACTAAACACACACCTTGACCATACACATACATTGACTATACACATACCTTGATTAAACACATACCTTGACTAAACACACACCTTGACTATACACATACCTTGACTATGCACACACCTTGACTATACACACCCCTTGACTAAACACACACCTTGACTATGCACACACCTTGACTATACACATCCCTTGACTGTACACACACCTTGACTATACACATCCCTTGACTAAACACACACCTTGACTATACACATCCCTTGACTAAACATACACCTTGACTATACACACACCTTGACTATACACATCCCTTGACTAAACACTCACCTTGACTATACACATCCCTTGACTAAACACACACCTTGACTATACACTCACCTTTACTATACACATCACCTTGACTAAATGCACACCTTGACTGTACACATCCCATGACTATACACACTCCTTGACTATACACACCTTGACTATACACATCCCTTGACTATACACACACCTTGACTATACACTCACCTTGACTATACACACACCTTGACTATACACATCCCTTGACTATGCACTCACCTTGACTATACACATCCCTTGACTATGCACATACCTTGACTATACATACACCTTGACTATACACAAAACCTGACTATACACATCCCTTGTGTGTGTATAGACAAGGGATCTCCACTTTAAGCCCTTTCAGCATGGAGATGACTGGAGATACTGGCATACATGGTTAATTGATACAAATGTTACAGAAAATCTGCTCTCAGCAGAGATTTCTGTAGTTGGGTGGGCCATAGCTGTTTTTTCTTAGTTGAGACAAGTTTATTGTTTTATATTGAATAGGATTTGTGGTGACACTTTGCTATGTATATTGTATTTTTGCAAGGAATTCTCTTTCAACCAAAACTAATTTAGTTCACATTCATAGTAACATATGTTTTGTATTAATATTTTTTTATACCATTTGAGTTGGCGAGATTAATAAGAAAGGGTAATTTTATTGTATTTTGATTATGGTTCTTTTCATGTTGGCTTAAAAGTGCTAAAAGAAATGTGACTCAATGTTAGGGTTTTTCATAAAGATGATACTGGAGATGCCTCCATTAATAACAGCACTTGTTCTCCATGCTTAGTAGAATGAGAATATTGTGTTCTGTTATGACTGCTAATGGCAGCCTGTCAGGATGGATGTTTAGGAAATCATGGGTCCTCTTAATATCAGGATTTGATTCTGGTGATGTGCAGACAGAGAACATCGTCAGCTCTAATCATCATCAGACATCACTTAGTTTCTGATTCAACTCATTACAGCAAATCAAGCTGCTCCTTACATGCAAACTGAATACAAATAAAATATATGTAGCAAGAATAAAAGAGAACATCTATCGTGAGTAAAGGATGTGGTCATTTTATTAGTACCTTCAGAAACGGTGTCATTGTGCAAATAATTGCTTGCAAGATTTACATTTAGATGAGATTATACGTAGACATATATGTGACCTCCATTATGAGTTCCAGCTTCACATGTTCCGTAGTATTATCTTGGCTCCAGTGATTACAGTTCTACAAAGGAAAAAGAAGAGTTAGAATTTACTTTCCTCATGCTTGGAAGACTTCTTAGAAATAAGGATGATAACAGATATTTAAAAATGTCTTATTTGTGAAGACTACTTCAGGTCATGGTATGGATAATGTTAGCTTATATACAGTACAACCAGAAATTATTGAGAGTTTAAAGATTGTAATTTTTTATATTTTTTTCACTCATTACTCACGTGTTAAATGTGAATATTAACATAACTCCAGATTCCAGATTCAAAGACAGGTAAACAGTTAGCATTTTGTCAAATCACCATGGGCAGCAATGCAGGCTTCAATGGGGCGGGGTATACTACTGATCAAAGAAGTTAGAAAGTCGTGGTCCATGCTGTCCCAATATCGGACCACCTCTTCTTTCAGCAATATTTGTCAGATTTTTCTTATTGACACTTTCCTTCAAAAGTCTCCAAACATTTTCTATTGGATTTAGGTCAGGGCTATAGCTTGGCCAATCTAATAATGTCATATTTTGGGTCAGAAACCAGGTCTGTGAATGCTTTGAACAATGTTTTGGGTCGTTGTCCTGCTGGAAAATCCAAAATTGTCCATAGAACACGTGAGCAGATGGAAGTAAATGTCCCTCGAGAATATCTGTGTACCGCTCACTGTTCATATTCCCTTCAAATACACAGAGGGGCATTGCCCCTAACACAGATATGCCACCCCACACGTTAAATTTCGGACTGTACTTTGGGCGCTGATACAAAGGTTTTTCAGTTTGTTTGGTCCAGAATTTCAGTGTATTAGGAAACAGCCACACAGAACTTTCATCTGAGAAAATCACATTGTCCCAGTTAAAATTTCTATGCTGTAAGCACCAGTTCAACCTTCGCTCCTTTTGTTCAGGTTTCATGATCGGTGATGGAATTCCTCAACTTTTCTGCCAACCCATTGCATGCAGCTCAGTTCTAATTGTCTCCTTACAGACAGCCACAGTTCGCTCTATCAATCATATCCAGCCTTAAGTTTTCTTAACTCCTTTGTTTGTTTTTAGAAACAAGAATACCAAGCCGCCTCCTGTCACCGACAGTTTTCTGGGCCTACCTACACCTCCCTGGTGCTCAATGCCATATCCATTTGCAATATTTTTCAAAACATGATAAACAGATGAAGGGATGATTGTTCTACTTGAAATCACTTTAGCTGATCTGATGTCCTTGTTATAATACTCTAAAATCAACTTCCTCTTCTCTAAATAATCCACACTGAGGATCACTGAAAATTTCGTCTGCTAGCAAGTAAACAAAGGGGGATAACTCTTCACAAACTAATGAAAAAGGATTAACAGAGTTGTCTTTCTTGAATGAACCCAAGTACTTGATGGCTGGTCAAGGTTGTTTATACTAGAAATCCAATTAAACATTCCTAAAATACTCAATAATAATTTCTGGTTATACTATATATGAAAGGTTTGTGAGAGGGGTATACAAAGTATGTGATCTAGACTACAAGTTGTCATACTTTCATTTTTGTTTAAGCTGCAGTGCCCGAGTGTGTTAGACAGCTGACTTTGTGTGCCTGTTGCCATTGTACAAAGGGTATCCTCCCAAAACTTCCACATCCCAAAACTTCCACAGCTTTTTAACAACATTTCTTGTTGACTGCACACTCTTTAGCATACTGATTACCTCAGTCTGTAATGGTTTAATCCATTAATTAGTAATGAATACTTTGTAATAAATTATATATTTTATTATTAGGGTTATTAACAAATTACACATCTTTTCTAGTTACATATAACAGTCTATGTGGAACATTTATGTAGAACTTATGTCCTATAGCGTCCAAGATTTCACCCGCACATTTGACAGTCATAACCCTGTCACTCTGTACTGTTGTTGGAGCAAGAGGACGGTTCCATCTCTGCTGTACTTCTGTCTTGATGCACCTGAAGAGTCTGGCGTAGAAAAACACGGCTGTCATATTGCTGTTACGGTGGATGATATTATATACCGTCACAGTGTCACTGCCATAACATGCAGTCTTTACCTGTATTTTACATGACAGGGACATCCATAGGGGATATAACCGTACAAAATGATCATAGCACTAAGGGGACCGACCATAATTCCGATCTCAAATGTCCAAGATTAGACTCATAGTGACGAAAAACATTATGTGCCAAAGCCTATTCGTCTCCCCTCACTGCCATCTTTGACGATTTGTATGCCGTTCTGGGATGCTGTGACTGCCGCGTTGGGATGCTATGTTTTGTACGCTCGGCAACCGTTCTCGCTCGCTCTGTAGCTGATACGCGAGTTTTGTTTCCATTTCAAACGATTAGTCTTCCATTACAGATGTATTGTTTCAGTTTTAGAGGATATTGTTGCAGTTTTGGTGATTTTTGTTCTGTTTTGGTGTATATGAGTTCAGTTTTGATGATTTGTTAACCGTTTGTATGGTAGGCCTGTTATCATAGACTTACGACTGCCATAGGACCAAGGTTGCTGTGCACAATGGCAGACTGGTGATTGGATGCCTGACTCCAAGAGTGTGGGTTCAAATCACAGATGGGCCCAAACCCCAAAAGTGCTAGAATCTGTACTTCACCAAGTAAATGCACTCACAAATATAACACATGTTGTATTTAAATTTATTGCAGATAACAATGGCTACTTACTTTAAAATATTGTGTGTGAGGTTATGATCATTACATGCGTGTAATGAGGACACTGGTTGCCAGGTGAAACTACTGTCAGCTCATGAGACTAAACTAAACATCACGGGAGCTTATATCAAGTTCCTACAATACCACTGCATTGGATGTATTTTATAGTTTTTCAGGTGGTGTCTAGTTTCTTCAGAATGCAGGTTTGATGAAGATTCTGTCTGAACCCAAAAATATATGTTGATTTAATTAAGTTGATATTGAATGTTTATGCTTCTCATTACAATTTGCTTTAAGATTTTGCTTTACTACCTCACTCCTGCTATTGTTTTGAATGTTATGATACAGTGTTGAAGTTGCTTCATATGGTGTTATGTTTTGTAGGTTGTATGGTTAGACCACAGAGCAAAACTGCTGACATTTGAAGATCGTAGAATCATTGCTGATGAAAGGATAAGCTTAGAGAGACCTTATGTGAAGGAATGGAACCTACACATCCGCAACGTGAAGCCCTCCGATCAGGGAACCTACTCCTGCCAGATCAACACCGATCCTGTGCAAGTTCGTCCAATCAGGCTTCATGTTCATGGTAAGTACAAAAAGAAGGCCGTACTCTTGGGAAATGGAATTGGCATATTTCAGATTTGTGTCATTTATCAGGTGTTTGGTTGTCAGAAGAAAATGAAATCTTCCCTGTAAGCTCAGAATGGATGAGGCTTTGTTGTTTTTGAATCACTAATGCCTAAGAAATATGGAGGGAGAGATGTCAAGACTGAACCACACTTGTTTATAACATTAGGAAAATAGCATTGAAAAAAGTACTGTTTTGTTTATGTTCTACAAACTATTTATTGCTTTGTTATCAGCAACAAAACAAATATTTATAAAAGTCTTCATTGTTTATCAAACTTAGATGAACAATTTGAAATGACATTATCACATTGACTACAAAATTGTTTTATTTATGATATAATTTCCTCTCTTTGGTAATCATAGGAAATGTTACTCTGAAGCTTCAACAAATTTATTATATCCTCGTACCTAGTGTCAGTTGTTTTAATTAACTGCAGGCATCTAAACTTGAAAATTGAATTTAAATTCTAAACTTGCAGATAGATTTGAAAAAGCTTGAAAATTTGTAAAAGTTTTAAATTTTCCTTCCCCTGGAAGACATGGAAATACCTTGTAATACCTTAATTTGAAGTATTTTCATATAGTGATGTATGACACAGCAAGAGACACAGCAATACCTGATAGTACAACATTACAACATCTAGCAATGTACCATTAAACAATTTTGTATTATGGAGAGGAGCATGTCTGATATTATTCAACAAAATAGATGAAAAGGTGACTTTGTGTGCCAGCTTTTAAGTTTCTTAAATATCTAATGTTTTTGTTTTGACATAAGAAGTGACAGTCAAAACATGCTTTGATGCATTTTCAAAGAGTTCTCTTTCAAATCTACATAAAGAAAAAACATCTCTCTGCACACTGGGATCTCAGCATTACAATTGGCTTAAGTCTAGTATGTGGAAAATAGACCATAATCCTTTTCTTGATGATGAATAAAGGATATTATTTTAGTCATGTATCATAAAAAATGTATTCCAACTTCCTGGTTTTGATACAGTATGGTTATGAGGTAAACATGTTGTATAACAACTTTCTACTAACACAGGTAACTGTAAATGTCACTGTTAGCAAATGTAATGGAACTTCATGGCATGTTCTCTCATGACATACGTGCACCATGGACAAGTGCTACTATTGTACTGAACAAAATGTATTTCACATCGATTTGCATGATTGCTTTGTTACCAGGACTGAGAAAATTCTACACGAAGATTGTTAATGAGATCTAATGCTGCCCTATAACAAGCTGAGAGTCTTAGTGTTGACTTTGATAAGTAGTTCTAAGGCACTCAAATTTTGATTTAAGAAAGCAAAATGTCAAACGATGAAAAAGTTTATTTTTGGTGAATTGAAAGGAATCGATTGGCCATTACTTTAATGCCGGGAAATAGAGTCCTTACTGAGATCACTTAGGAATCTGACCCATTCAAGGAAAGGTTATTTGGCCACAGTTACTTCCCTTTAATTCAATTTTCAAAGATGTAGTAATTAAGTTAATTCAGTCACAGTTGGTTTAGAATCAATATGCGTAAAAAGAAGATTCAAGAGAGCTATGAAAGCCAGTGTAGTTAATTAGATTGTTACCATTAAATGTCAAAATCTGTGCCATTTAGGAGCAATATAGTGTCTCTCTGACAATACTTGTGAAGTGTTTTTATGAGGGGTCCTGTCTATTCTGTACTCCAGGAGAAAAAACATTCTGTTGTGTTGAATTGGGATCAGTTACTTAATGGTTTTTAGTTTTCTATTGGGAAATGTGAAGAACTATTTTGTGTTGCTAGAATGTGTGCAAGGGAAAGAAGATCGACCCCAGCATACTGGCAACACACTGTGAATACAAACAAACACGAAAATCAAAATTTGCTAAAACATTTTGCCGTCATGCAGTCTTGTGGATTGTTTTAAATGAATGTTGATTATGTGTACATTTTAAATAATACTATCTTTAAATCTGTGTTAAATGTCGGACTCAAGAAAATCATAGCCCTTTTGTGCAAAGTTCCTATTCACAGTACATTTGAATGATCTATTCAAATTTGAAGGAGCTGATTAAATGAACGGGCTGGAGTGATTCATCCCTTTGAGTTTTCCAATTTCTGATTAACCTGTACTCGGGAATTTCATTGCCCATAAAGTTCCCTCCTTTCACTGCGAGTCTCATTTATGTCCTGGGATATCGTTTATGGATCGTATTCATTATTGGTGTTAGTGTTTAATCTATGTTGTGCTGCTTTGAGAAAAAAAGAATCAATTACTTGTCGAGAACAGCATTATGTAACCATCACAAAGTATTTAATCGTACAAGACCTTTTGTCAACACAAACAAGGGTCTCCAACAGCAATGAATGGCGGCATCTTCACATAGAAGCCTATTTCAATAAGAACAAATATTGACCATTTCAAGTGATTTTTCTGATAACTTGCGTTGGTCTGGCTTAAGACAAAGTGGGAAACAAATTCCAGATCGGATTAACACGGAGAATCACCCGTTTCCTCCCATCACTCAAGCCCATCTCCTGTGTGAAAGGCAGATGAAATAAAATCAGCGACGGCAAATGTACTTATAGTGACCAGTCTGGTCAGAACCCATAGTTCTAAAATTAGGGTAAATAACTGCTACCAATTTATTGATTTCAAAAGTTTTCTGGATAAACCAATTTTGTTTTGATAGTCTTTGGCCCTTCCTAGTTGATTGGTCTGTCATTGTAACACTGATTCGGCGTCGACATGGCGTAGCAGCCATGAATTTCTCATCATAGCCATTGTTGACTTATGGCCTTATATCATCTTCCAGAAATTCCTCCCCTTGAGTTATCAGAGGGGAGTCTCTGTAATTATTTTCCTCCCTGCCCGAGTTGCATGTCTGAGAAACGGCAGTTTGCTCCTCTGGAGAAAACTATCATTATTATAACATCAAGTTAACATCAGAATAAACACTTTCAGAAGTTAGCAGGAGCTGAAGTGAATTTGACATTATTTGTGTAATATTAATATTGTATGCGACTATAAAGCTCACACTTAGAAAATTTGATTTATCCTTGTATTTTTTTGTTGCTTGTTTTGTTACAGGCCCTTGGCCGTTTAGGTGCAATAGAAGGGTGATAGGTTATGGAATTATGGACATGGTGCACTTTATAGTGAATATTTCATTTCAGCTGCAAACACCCCTTTTTTGTTTTAGCGAGCACAATGTACAAAGAAACTTGTCCATCTATTTTTTTTCATGTTCAGAATTAGTTTGAAAATTCAATAACTGTTTGTGGTGTTTCCTTGCTCTGCTGAATCAACAAGGATATTAAAGTTGATACTGGTATTATCTAATAGCCCCTATCCTTAACACCAGGAATTCGCTAAGAACATGGTTTTACATGCATGAATGTTTCTTATAGCCAGAACAGCAAGATGGTGTTGGCGGTAACTTTCAGACAGATTTACAAGAAGAAAAATACTAGAAATCATCTGATATTCCTTTTGAAGAAATATATTTCTTCCTCTGTATGTGAACAACAAGGACTTGGAACCATGATGTCGATGGCTCCCACTTTGTAGGTTATGTCGTGTCGGCTAGTGCATGGTGAATCTGGTTATCGGACAATTTAAGGCGTATTTACTGGAACACACTCCCAGAGTTACTGTTACTGTCAGTATGTGTGATAGAAGAGCTGTTTAGTGGCCATGGAAAAGAAATTAAAGGTTGTCATCAATGCAGCAGAAGGCTTCCAGACCTAGATTAGCTTGTGACAAATTTATGCCTTGCACACCACTCAAACTTTGTTTCCTCACTGTGAAAGATTCAGAAATTCACAGCGTGTATAGAAAAAGAGAACAGTTTGGTTTCTTGACTACTTTCATCTGAAACTTGACATTTGTGTCACTATTCGAAGATAATCTTGGATTTTATTGAAATATGTATTACCAGCTAAAGGTTATGGAAATCACATGCAATTGGTTTGCTTCGTCCATGAATATGTAACACAGAATATGTTTTTGAGACATCATTACTTCCATGTTATACTGATTTCATGACTACTGTCAGCCATTTGTTTTTCCTAGGCAAACAGTTGGAATTCATGAATTCCAACTCGGACTTCATAAAATTGGTGCAATATACGGATGATCAACTGACTTCTTTATTCATATGCTGTTGATAGTTTGCGCTGCATGGCATTGGTCGGAATGATAGTTTCATTTCATTGAAAGCTGACTCAATACTTCTTTGATGGTGACTCAAAATTTTGTTGACGGATGACTCAAAATTCAATAACGAATGACCTATTTGGGCTTTCCTGAGATGAATTAACATCCTTTAAGGTAATCATGTGACAATGTAACATTTGAAAATGAGTTACAAGAATTGCACCTGTATTTGAAGCAGTTTTAACCCACTGTCACTCATGTTCAACATGCACTTTGAAGTTGAATCAAACTCAAAACACATCACGCTCACAGATACACTTCCATTTTGAATTCTACAGGAAATTCTATGATATCAGCCACTGTCATTTTATGCAAATCAAAACTACTCAGAAGAACCTTCTTAGAAAACTATATATGTGTATTCAAATTTTATGCTGTGGCATTTTATGCTATCTTCTGAGATCCATTTACCTATTTATTTCATATCTGATTCACACTTTTCAGGATATGCATTTAAAGGGCATTCTAGCAAGAGTTTAGACTCTTAAGGTACATACATTAAAATGATTTTTTTTTATTCAGCAGAATTTTTTTTTATTTACAAAATTATCAGTTGCCATTCCATCTGACTTCATTATGATGGACAACATAGAAACAATACACAGATTGTAAGTTTGTTTGCGTTTTAAGATAAAATATTGTGTATGTAAATACAATCCCTGAATGAATCCTTGAAGAGACCTATGAATATCTGTGATAGAAACCATCTTCAGGAGCCGATGCATGTCGTAGGCATCCACTGTTATGGGATCATGTGGCCAGTCTCGTTGGCTTTGTTAGATTGATGCTCATGATATTAATCACTGGATTGTCTGGTTTAGGCTTTTTTTATTATAGATCACTATCATATAGTTGGAATATTGCTGAGTGCAGCATTTTTCAACAAACAAAACAAATCAGTGAAGGTCAGGTGCACTGTCTTGCTGCTATCAGTTTCAATCATGATATAGATTTTACATATCCTGTCCATGTTTTCAAGCAAAGTATTATACTATGAATATTTATTAATGGTCAATATCATATTATACATATATAAAAGGGGAAACATTTATGAAACTTTTATGAACTGAATATATTACTTGAACAAAATGGATAGTATTCATTGAAGTAAGTCTTGAAACATTGTTTTTGGTCTTTGGATTGTCAGAACACTGATGTCTCACAATTCACCAATTTGGAGTTTAATCACAAAGGATTTGCCATTTGCCCATCTCATTTTGTGCCATAATCTATTTTTCACTCTTTTCTTAAACATTGTAATTGCAGACTCTTAAACTGTTTGTCTTGTTTCTACAAGAATTGGGGAAGGTGGCGTAGCCTAGTGGTTAAAGTGTTCGCTTGTCACGCCAAAGACCCGAGTTCGATTCCCCACATGGGTACAATGTGTGAAGCCCACTTCTGGTGATATTGCTGGAATATTGCTAAAAGCTGTGTAAAAAAACTCACTTTACAAGGATTGTAAAATATGTATAAAAAACATGATACATGAACCATACACAATTTTAATTCCATGCAAGACTTTTTAAACACATTATCATATAATTCTGTGATGAAGTAAGAAAAATTACATGAAAATATTGCAATATGTCGTCATAGTGTTGTGTTGCGATATGAGACAAACAATATAATATGTCGATTTACAACTCCAGTATCCCAGTATATGTGACAAATTACATTACAAGTTATATTTTTGAAAAGTATGAATAATAACAGAAGAACAAGTTTATGCAGTTTCTGTAGTTCTTTCTGATTGGCTATATACAGCAGAATCTGCACACTGCCTAGTTTTTACATGTCATGCCTACAATATCACATCTTTGCTGTCGAAAATTTAAAGACAAAAGTCAGTCAGGATTGTTACCTTGCTAAAAGAGAGAGCATGATGTTTTGAAATAACAGTATGTTATAGGGATTGAAATGATATCACATCCTTACAAGGATGCAAGTCATATCACAGTCACATCGTGTCTCTAAACCTCTACGCATAACATAAAAAAAAAACATGTACAATATTTAAAATATATTTGCTTGTTTCATAAAATATTGTTTTGATATTTTGATTATTGGAAAATTACTGCTTAACAGGTGCACATCTTGTCCAGTAGAGTTTCACGATCAACCTATGTAATCTGTCTATTCTAGATGTTAATAAGGCATCAAATTTCATTTCACGATTTCCACATTTGACTGTGATAAAAATTAGGCAAGATTATATGTATATTAATCAGAATATAAATGTCATCTTTATCCATCTTCTGAGACATAATACAAGGCATGACGTCAAACAAAAACATATACATATTTCTTTACTTCATTCCACTTGATAAGACTAGGGTTCCATATATAGTAGGGCAATGAAAGTCCAAACATTCAGGTGAGTGAGCTGATCTGAGGACTAATTTACATGTTAGATACAGCTATCCATTTCTTTTATACCGGTACTTAGTTTTTTTTATGATTTCATCCTATATATCACCAGTTTGGCAAAGCTAAAATGGTCCAATACATTGTTCCTATTGCAGGCAATATACACCGAAGTGTCAAATTGAAAATTTATTTGTTCTGTACTTTTCTCTGTGTAGGAAAGTTGGAGCATATTTATTCACAACTAAATTTTGTACAACACTTTGCAAACTTTGCGAACAGAGCTCATATTTGCAAGTAATTTTATATTGTCATAGTTAGGATTAAAAATGTGTTTTTTAGTCTTGCACAACATTCACTTTCCAGAACTTATTACTGTGTGTTAGGAAAATATCTCAGGATCCATAGGGTTAACAGTTAGCTGTGTCTATGGTCCTATCAGCATGGTGCTAATCAACAGATGTTTGACCTGTGAAAAGAGTATTTCCCCAGCAACTTATGCTGGTCGCAAGAAGTCACATAAGGAGTTCGTAGTTATACCCACTGATGTTGTTAACAGCATGTCATTATGGCAGGAGCTGTTGTTTATGGTATTCAAACACTGGATTGTCTTGTCCAGATTTCAGAATAATCAACTTAGAATGTTTGGATTGTTTAGAATTTGGTGTGACATTTTCCTCATACATTCCCCGATCCCATTAGTCACCTCTTGCGACAAGCATGGGTTGCTGAAAACCAATTCATTAGTCACCTGATCTTCATGGGTCTCTAACCCTCATACATCAGTCTCCCTGGTGAAGAGCGTGAAGGTTTTCCAGTGGCCGTGTCTTGTCTGCTTGTGCACCTCATCGAGATTATCATGGTATACTATATAAACCAAACAAGTCTATTTCATGTGCCCTAGAATTTCTTTTGTCTCTGTGCTTCAGCTTTTTTTTGCCCTATTATCAAATATGTATTGATTTCCTGAAACCGGCTTCCTCTCAAATCGGTCAATTATAAAGACAAGTTTTAGGTTTTTCAACAATAATGAACTGCAAATTTGAATTTGAAATGTAAATGGCAAAAACTGTTGTGAGAACAGAATCCTGTGTGTTTAGATTGGTTGTAGCTGTGTTTCGACTGCATGGCTTGTTAGCAGGCCTCTCGGACTATCCACCTCTATAACGAAGGAGACAGTCGTGAGTGTTGAGGTGTGAGTTTTCTTCTTCAGAGAACCATCTTGATGACTTCAGCTTCCTTAATTTCCAATTAGCCAAAATTGATATTCAAGGAAACCCTGCTTCAGAAATAATTCCCGTTCTTGTGGAGACATCAGCAAATAAACTTCAGTGTTTCTCATTGGCTTTGACAATCATGGTGTAAAAACTGTTGTTAGTGAAGTGACATTTCTGTTTCATATTTATCTGTGTTTGCTGTTCCTCCCCGGGCTTGTCAACTAGTCTCTCGTATTTTCCTATTAGACTCTGATGGGAATTGTCCCATTAACAGCCAAGTTTGACCATTTGCCAGAAATCATGGTTAGTCTGTGGTCATTGATTTAGCGGCTTATGCCAACAGTCATCAAAAATGCATAGACAAGATTCAATTTGTGCAGAAGCTAGTGCACCCTAGAAGTATTGGTGAATCACAAAGGGCTGGAACATGCATGGAATATATTACTGCATTGTCCCTGTGCTGACTGCAGTGTCCGACAGAGGAAACTAGTCAGGACGAGGGAAGGCGGTAGTGTCTGAAAGGAAGAGGAAGGGGGCTGAGGAAAGGCTGCAGTTCTGAGAGGATGGGAGGCTACTCAGATGATGGGAAGGTTGCAGTCTCATAGGATTGGCAGCTAGTCAGAACAGGGGAAGGCTGTAGTGTCTGAGTAGAGGGGAGGCTAGTCAGAATGATCGAAGGCTTGAGTGTCTGTGATGAGGGCAGGCTATTCAGGCCGATGGAAGGTTGTAGTATCTTAGTAGATGGAGGCTAGTCAAACCAATGGGAGGCTGCAGTGTCTCAGTTGAGGGGAGGCTAGTCAGATCAAGGGATGGCTGTAGTATCTTAGTAGAGGGAGGCTAGTCAAACCAAAGTAAGGCTGGAGTATCAGAGATGAGGGGAGGCTAGCTAGATCAAGGGATGGCTGTAGTATCTGAGTAGAATGGAGGCTGGTCAGGCTGGTGGAAGGATGCAGTGTCTTAGATGAGGAGAGGCTAGTCAGATCAAGGAAAAGCTACAGTGTTTTAGATGAGGAGAGGCTAGTCAGATCAATGAAAGGCTACAGTGTCTTAGATGTGGATAGGCTATTCAGATCAATGAAAGGCTACAGTGTCTTAGATGAGGAGAGACTAGTCAGATCAAGGAAAAGCTGCAGTGTCTTAGATGTGGATAGGCTATTCAGATCAATGAAAGGCTACAGTGTCTTAGATGAGGAGAGACTAGTCAGATCAAGGAAAAGCTGCAGTGTCTGAGTGGAGGGTAGGTTGCAGTGTCTGAGTGTGTGAGGTGGGTGGGAGGCTAGTCATGCTGTTGGAAGGCTACAGTGTCTGAGTGTGTGAGGTGGGTGGGAGGCTAGTCATGCTGATGGAAGGCTACAGTGTCTGAGTGTGTGAGGTGGGTGGGAGGCTAGTCATGCTGTTGGAAGGCTACAGTGTCTGAGTGTGTGAGGTGGGTGGGAGGCTAGTCATGCCGATGGAAGGCTACAGTGTCTGAGTGTGTGAGGTGGGTGGGAGGCTAGTCATGCTGTTGGAAGGCTGCAGTGTGTGAGGTGGGTGGGAGGCTAGTCATGCTGTTGGAAGGCTACAGTGTCTGAGTGTGTGAGGTGGGTGGGAGGCTAGTCATGCCGATGTCATGCTACAGAATGTTATTCAGACTGAGGAGTGGCTGCAGTGTCCAAAAAGTACAAGAGGCTTAGTAAAGTGAATTAATGTTTACTGCTGCTGTTGACAATTTTCTTGTCATGTCCCATCCAGTGATTGACGTCATGAGCATTGATCTACACAGCTTACAGTGACCCGCACTAACCAGCTCATCCTGTGGGTCTGCATGGGATGCTGAACACCAGGTCTAATCTGGATCTTCTCACGTCAAATCAATGAATGGATGAATAAATAAATGAATAAATGAATGAATGAATGAATGAATGGGTTCTATAATAATCAACACACTGTCATTCTACATGATATTAGAATAAAACCCATTCCTTTACCATCCCCGTTGTTTAAACCCTGGCATTGTTCGAAACCCTCACTGTATATTTTAGCCATGTCATTACCATAAAAACTGATGGACAGTCTCTGACTAAGATATTAGTCATCCGATTGCCAAATTCAAAGTCAGCAACTACACACACAAGTTATCTGTAGGATGTATATACACTGAAGTATTCCACAGGTCATGTGTATATTCTGGTCTCCTCCAAAAGGCCATGTTTATACTCTGATATATTCCACAGGTCATGTGTATATACTGGTCTCCTCCAAAAGGTCATGTATATACACTGATGTATTCAACAGGTCATGTGTATATACTGGTCTCCCCCAAAAGGTCATGTATATACACTGATATATTCCACAGATCATGTGTATATACTGGTCTCCCCCAAAAGATCATGTATATACACTGATATATTCCACAGATCATGTGTATATACTGGTCTCCCCCAAAAGATCATGTCTATACTCTGATATATTCCACAGATCATGTGTATATACTGGTCTCCTCCAAAAGATCATGTATATACACTGATATATTCCACAGATCATGTGTATATACTGGTCTCCCCCAAAAGATCATGTCTATACTCTGATATATTCCACAGATCATGTGTATATACTGGTCTCCCCCAAAAGATCATGTCTATACTCTGATATATTCCACAGATCATGTGTATATACTGGTCTCCTCCAAAAGATCATGTCTATACTCTGATATATTCCACAGATCATGTGTATATACTGGTCTCCTCCAAAGGTCATGTATATACTCTGATGTATTCCACAGGTCATGTGTATATACTGGCCTCCTCCAAAAGGTCATGTATATACTCTGATGTATTCCACAGGTCATGTGTATATACTGGCCTCCTCCAAAAGGTCATGTATATACACTGATATATTCCACAGGTCATGTGTATATACTGGTCTCCTCCAAAAGGTCATGTATATACACTGACAGTTTGATATTGTATTGATATGGAAATTAAGATGGTCTGATTTATGTATTTGTTAAGAACTAGTGGATTTAGACTCCTCCAAAGGTTGTGTTTGTGTATTCTGTCTGTTACCTAACATTACAGTCAGTAATGACCAGCTGTATCATGTCAGGTGTACTGTTGGAGTATGGGCCTGACAAAACTAGTGGTCGATGTTATGAACATCCCTGGCCTCTCCACAAGGGTACGTTGACCAGCAGTCAACCAATTCACCATGCTGGAACACCTGATCCCATTCATTCAGCTCAATACAGTGATCTAAGCCTGTCAGAACCCAGATCTCTACATGACAACTAATCATAAGTCCTGAATGTTTTAGCCACAATGACTGGTTTGAAGGTTATGGTTTCAACAAGGATAGGGGCCGGGGGTAGCCTAGTGGTTAAAGCGTTGGATCGTCACGCCGAAGACCCGGGTTCGATTCCCCACATGGGCACAATGTGTTAAGCCCATTTCTGGTGTCCCCCGCCGTGATATTGCTGGAATATTGCTAAAAGCGGCGTAAAACTACACTCAGTCAGTCAGTTCAACAAGGATAAATTATATTTCTCATTTTAGACCAAAGGGTAGGATGTGGTTTTGAAACATTTCTGTAATAGCCACATGAACAAGGTCACAAAACATTGTCAGTTAGCTATCTGAAGATGAAAAACACCAAAGATTTCATGGTGATTTGAAATTAGAATCAGTATGACGTGAATATTTATGTGAACATGAATCATGAAAAGGTTTAACACATGCAGCAAAAGTAAATCTAATTTGCCAAGATAAGAAAATATTATTAAGGAAGAAAAAATTGTGTGTTTTCAGTTCTAACCTTTTATGTTCAATATCTCATTTATTAACTTTTGTTAGAAAATGTGACTATACTAAGCCTTACCTTCTATGCTCTCATTAGTAACATTTCAAAGAGGTATTACTGGAACATAGTTTACTAACAAAGCATGGTAGTATTGGAAAAGATGAATCACTTGGAGCCTCTCCTTATTAGAATATCAAGACACAGGGAAAGAAACCTTTCAAAATTTCCCACTAGATCACAGGACCAGTGAGTGGACAATAATCAGCGGTCCTGTCTGTACTTCACTGGTCGAAAATAACATTGGTAGATTTACTTTTCAAATTCACTGGCCACAAGGACCACTGCAAACTTATCATTTAGAGGTCCTGATGAATTTTTACTAGCCAGGGACAACAGGACCAGTGTAAACTTCGCACACTGGAGACATTGAAATCACTGAATGTATTCATGTTTGGCTTATAACATCTGTATCAAATATCTGCAACTGCGGTGTC
This sequence comes from Haliotis rubra, assembly GCF_003918875.1. NCBI lineage: Eukaryota > Metazoa > Mollusca > Gastropoda > Lepetellida > Haliotidae > Haliotis > Haliotis rubra. Next base: position 4,868,116 of record NW_025766968.1, on the reverse strand, counting down.
ACAAGTTGATAAATATCAATAAGCCGTGATTATTTTGGGGAGAGTCTATCACGCCTCTAAATCATGATGATTCCATATCGCCAAAAGAGTTGTCTTAATTTGGCAGAATTCATTCACTTGATATTTCTTTCATCAGAGTACTTATCCAAGAGGATTGTTCAAAATGTGACACACGTTTCTTTATGTTCTCGGGAAAATGAAAATTTTGTTTTTAGAATCCAGTGAAACAAATTTCAGAACAAAAAGACCAAAACGTTTTTCAAGCTCTCCTTCTCTCCGAAGTAGAAGAAAACCAATTCTGGCTGTAATTGGCCAAAGCCACCCCAAGATGGCTGCTAGTTGGCCCCTTGACACCTGGAAGAGGGGGCTCGGAAGACATTCAACAATGATTAAGTTTAACACTTTTTCTCAACTTTCACAAAGTCAGTCTCCCGAATTTGCTAAAATATTCATAGATCATCATATTTGCAGTCATACACTATTTCCGAAAGGTGTTGAGATCGATGAGACTGGCAGGATCAGTGCACATATTAGTCAATGGAGAATTTCATTCATAATGCAGGTCTTCACCTCCGAACTGTAGGAGCACATCTTGGTGTCAGAACAAAATACCTCCAAATTCATAATTCCGACAGGATGAGTAGACACTCAGATCAAGATATGGAGATGAGTTGGAAGATAAAAGAATTTTGAAAAAATTCCCCCAGTTGATTGGTGTTGTTGACACTGTCTGCCAAACTGATGGGCATCAGTATGATGAGAGTTTGAAAATTAGTCACTTAAGGATGAAACACGGAGAGCTTTAGCATATGATCCTGATTGCATGTTGATTGCCCAGTACAATTTACCAGCAAGGTATGAGTAGACTTACTCTTGGCATATCTATTGACTGATGTGGATAATATGATATTCATCAACGCTGGCTGGCCTAAGTACATCAGACATGATGTAATGCATACTTGATGATGCAGGATTCTAACAGGATCACTTCCTATGTCGTGCTCCATGTATGTGCAGGGCTTAACTGTCAGAATGAATAAGAAGATTGTTTTGTGAAAAATTGCCTGTAAAAGATAACTAGAAACTGTAAAAAGTGTGATGTTTTCTTTTTTCATAAAATAGGTTTTGTCAAGTGTGAATGGTAAAATGATTCTATGCTAGCTTTTTTTTGTATTTTGTATTTTGAATACATGTACACATTTTCTGAAAATTGATTTTCTTATCTTTTGGTTATTTTTGCCAAACTTCATAAACAATATATTTTTTTCACAAAGCCAAATTCCATTTTCTCTGGCAGACTTGCTTGTAATTTCCGAATTTATGAGGCACATCAGTGAAGGCACTTTGAGGCTGATGGAAATTGTTAAAAGTCATAAAACAACTCTTGGAGTAATGTTAACATAACTCTTTGTTTGTTATCAGGGATTCTCAGAGGACTTGCAAAAACTCTTGACTTTGAAACAGTGATGACTACATAACACTGAGACATACAGAAACATGTAAATTGTGGCAGCTTGTCTGTGACTGTACAAAAAGATAAATATGTTGTTTAGCATTGTCATGTGATAAGTATTCACTAAGAGAAACAGCTTTTATGGATAGGCAACTTCTTGATTGCAACAAATGCTATGTTTCGGTGTAGATGCATCGATAAAGTTGTCTATCCATAAAAATTGTTCCTCTTCATCATACCAGCTTCTAAATGCCACCTAAAGACAGACGGACAAGTTTATTTCTCAACCAACCAATGGTGGTACATGAGAATATCTAGATACATGGGTAAACAAATATATACATGGCAAGTGGCTGGACATGATCATTTGAATATTATTTATTAAGCGATTTAAACAATACATTAAAAAATGACTGTTAAGTTCTTTAAATGTTTAGTAGTTTCATAGGCGATCCAGAGTGGGGGTGCGCACGCACACACACACACCCTTTGTGCTGACAGTTTGTTAAATGACCATCGAAACTCGGGTGAAAATGAAGTGTGCACCCCTCCTTTTCTCAATTATAAGTGTGCACCCCATCTTTCTCAAAAAGCTGTATCCACCCCTGAATTTTATTACATAATAATTTCTTTAACATTGAATGTTTTTGGAGATCACATATATGTAATAGAATAGGTTAATATTCACTAAGAACAGGGCCCACTTGCACAAAGCCATCTTAGCGCTATGCCCATCTTGAGTCAGTGTTAGAGAATGGGAGTTACGATCATTGTAGTGCTAAGATCACTCACGCTAGTGGGCAGTAGGGGTGGTGGGGTAGCCCAGTGGTTAAGGCGTTCGCTCGTCACGCCGAAAACCCGGGTTCGATTCCCCACATAGGCACAATGTGTTAAGTCCACTTTCTGGTGTCCCCCGCCGTGATATTGCTGGAATATTGCTAAAAGCGGCGTTAAACTAAACTCACTCACTCACTCACTCACGCTAGTGGGCAGGAGAATGGCTTTTGGAACATCGTTATTTTATAAGTATATTTTTGAGTTTGGCAATATGACACTACCACATGCTGATCCACAGTTTATTTAATTGTAAGTCCTGCAATCTGATTGGCTGAATGGGACAATACCTTTGCATGAATTTTCCAATGAATTAAAACAAAAAATGTCACACCAAAGCTAATTACTTTCACCATGATGAAATATTGGGTTTAGTAAAGTACCTTGCATCTTACTTCTATAAATCAATATCGTAATACATCTGTTGTAACTTGATAAGATCATGATTTTAGGCTTTAGCACCAATTGTAATCTACTTGCACAAAGCAATTGTTCAACCATTGAAAAACATTTGGTTAAACTGTTTGATTTAAATAAAATCTTTCAAAACCCCAAGAGTGAGTGGGTAAGGTTTTTATGCAACTTTTAGCAATATTCCAGCAGTGTCACTGTGGGAGACACCAGAAATGGGCTTCACATATTGTACCCATGTGGGGAATCGAACCCATATCTTTGGAGTAACGTACAAACGCTTTGACCACCAAGTTATAACTCTGCCCCTGAAAATGCCAAGAACACACCACAGATTTTATATATGCTGTTCATTGCAGAAACAAATGTCAGTGCATGTAGCTATCAAGTCACAAGCTGACAATAGCATTCCACTGAAGTCTACTGTCTCATTGAAAATGCAATATACCTCTTAGATGTAATTTGGGAAGGATAGATGTGCTAAGCATCTGCAAGCTATGTCAGAGTGACCATGACCTTTTTGATAACTCAAGGGCAGGTATTCTTAGATCATACCTTCATTGGGAGTTGTTCCCCCTTTGTATAGTATGACCAGAAATTATTGAGAATTTTAGAAATATGTTTAATTGGATTTCTAGTATAAACAACCTTGACCAGCTGTCAAGTGCTTGGTTTCATTCAAGAGAGACAACTCCGTTAATCCTTTTTCATTAGTTTGTGAAGAGTTATCCCCCTTTTGTTTACTTGCTAGCAGACGACATTTTCAGTGATCCTCAGTATGGTCTATTTAGAGAAGAGGAAGTTGATTTTAGAGTATTATAACAAGGACATCAGATCAGCTAAAGTGATTTCAAGTAGAACAGGCATCCCTTTGTCCACTGTTTATCGTGTTTTGAAAAATATTGCAAATGGATATGGCATTGAGCACCAGGAAGGTGCAGGTAGGCCCAGAAAATTAACTGTCGGTGACAGGAGGCGGCTTGGTATTCTTGTTTCTAAAAAACAAACGATGGAGTTTAGAAAACTTAAGGCTGGATATGATTGATAGAGGAACTGTGGCTGTCTGTAAGGAGACAATTAGAACTGAGCTGCATGCAGTGGGTTGGCAGAAAAGTCGAGGAATTCCATCACCGATCATGAAACCTGAACAAAAGGCGCGAAGGTTGAACTGGTGCTTACAGCATAGAAATTTTAACTGGGACAATGTGATTTTCTCAGATGAAAGTTCTGTGTGGCTGTTTCCTAATACACTGAAATTCTGGACCAAACAAACTGAAAAACCTTTGTATCCGTGCCCAAAGTACAGTCCGAAATTTAACGTGTGGGGTGGCATATCTGTGTTATCGGCAACGCCCCTCTGTGTATTTGAAGGGAATATGAACAGTGAGCGGAACACAGATATTCTCGAGGGACATTTACTTCCATCTGCTCACGTGTTCTATGGAAATTTTTGGATTTTCCAGCAGGACAACGACCCAAAACATCGTTCAAAGCATTCACAGGCCTGGTTTCGGACCCAAAATATGACATTATTAGATTGGCCAAGCTATAGCCCTCACCTAAATCCAATAGAAAATGTTTCGGGACTTATGAAGGAAAGTGTCAGTATGAAAATCTGACAAATATTGCTGAAATGAAAGAAGAGGTGGTCCGATATTGGGACAGCATGGACCACGACTTTCTAACTTCTTTGATCAGTGGTATGCCCCGCCCCATTGAAGCCTGCATTGCTGCCCATGGTGACTTGAGAAAATACTAACTGTTCACCTGTCTTTGAATCTGGAGTTATGTTCTGCATATATTCACATTTAATACGTGAGTAATGAGTGAATTTATTTTTTTTAAATTACAGTCTTAAATTCTCAATAATTTCTGGTTGTACTGTATATATGCTGACACCCCAGAGCAATATGTTCAAAGCAGAAATGGTTTTAAAGATTGTTCTGATTTGTTTGGTTTCCTGTATCCTGCTTTGAATGACATCTTCAAGGAACATTGTTAGATGCTACTCTGACTGACGACAGACTTAGGAGACATGCCGGGTTATGTTAATAATTAATTAAGCAGTCACCAGAAAGTTTATCGATCGCAGCACTGTAATTACTTTGTATTTTATGATTTTTTGTCTTTGAACAATTTTCAGGACATATGTTGTTGTGAAATCTGGTTATAAGGACTGACAGTGTATTTGTTTTGTCTCACTGAAGTATGAACAAGAAAAACAGAGGTGAAAATGTTTGCAGAAATCTAATATGCTGTAAGCATGCTTTCAGTTTGCACAGCAGTTTTTAATCCAATATATATCATTGAACCAAACAGATACACATTCAATCCTTAGTTTTAAACATAGTGAATCATTGGATAGGGCTGAAATGATACATAAACTACTTCATTCTCTATAGGATGCTTAATTGTAACAATATGATTTCAGATAAAAGAGTGACCTAGTTCTGATTTTCATATAGCAAAGAACATGGATTGAGTTTCTGTCAAATCAGATGAGTTTCTGTCATTGCTACCGTCCCTCTGCCTGTCTGGTAGTCTGTTAACTTTCAGATTCTCTCCTAAATGGCTAAAAAAACTGGCAACTTTGGGAAGACTTCCATCGCCTTTCAAGAAATAAGATGTCATCAGATTTGTTCATTTTTATGCCAATAAAGTTTGAGTGTGTTTACCCATCTTCTCCGATACAACTTCCTAGTAGTGTGAAAATATGGTATGAACAAGTCAACAATACTTGACTTCCATGCTTATGACCCCAAGGAAAAGTGCTGTGTTATTTCTCAAAGTTAGAACTTAAGGGAGATACTTGGGAGATGAGTGGTTAGTGAAAAAATGTAAATCTGTGAACATGGCAATATACTTATAATATATACCTGTTAAGGTTATCTATTTAATTTTTCATTCTATCATTCATTCATGCATTAATTATTCATTTATTTTTTTTTTTTTTTTTTTATTATTTATTTGTAAACCACAAAATAGTGGAAAGTTTTCATGCATCATCTCTAATGAAACAGCAAGTAGTAGAGCAGTAATTTTTACGTGTATAATTTAGTGATTTCTTAAAGTTGTGCAAATCTATTTTTAGTTTTATAAAAGTTATAGTGAGCATTTTTGAAACTTCAGGTGTTAACCACCACGTAAGTTCAGATTTTGTGTGTCACCACACTGTCATTGTCACTCATGTTGCACATGTAACATTTTCCAGTATTTCAGACTGCTTGGATATGAAACTGATTCCATTCTTTCCTCCGATGACAAGCAAACTACATGTACCTCGCAGTCAATTGATTTGAGAAGCAGTTAAAACACTCACTTTCCAGACATTATGGCTCAAGATAAAAAGAATATCTTACCATGGAACTTTCATTTCACTCAAAGTAGCAATGCCATGAAATTTGATATCTTTTGTTATAGTTACTTAAACACAACACCAGGTAAATACGTTATTGGAATGAATTTATTTAACGTACCAGGGAAGTAAAAGTGCTTTATCACTCTTTTTTATGTCTTTTGTTCAATTTATTAAAAGAACACCATTGTAAGATCAGACTGAATTAATTGAATGTACCTGAGGAGCAACAGTCCATGGAGACTATTTTTGAAGTTTTATGTTCAAGTTATTTTTGGATGACACCGAAAGATGATCTCCCAGAATATTAGTCTATGATAATTCCCAAGTGTCCGACTATGTCAGTTTGTAGACCATCTGATGTGTAGATGATTAAAAGATTTGTAGAATGATACAGAATGATACAGAATGAAGTATATCGTGTATCATAACGTTATTGCTTCAGCAGTAATTATCCTCAGTATCTGAATAGCAATTTCTTGTAGGTTTCGTATTTTACATTCTTCATGCTTGGACTGCAAAAAATTAGATAAAAAGAAATAAGATATGGGTTTTTTGTTAAGCTAAGCACAATTAGGAGACAGATTTAACCATAGGCTCTGCAAGTAAGGCCTAGGAAATCAATGTCATTGTTCAAATTTCAGTTTTTTTAATTATGGACACAAATAATATCTTTATTTCTGTTAAGTGTTTCCATGATTTCAACAGAAGACGGGGGTGTGGGGTAGCCTTGTGGTTAAAGCGTTCGCTCGTCACGCCGAAGATCCTGGTTCGATTCCCCACATGGGCACAATGTGTGAAGCCCATTTCTGGTGTCCCCTGCCGTGACATTGCTGGAATAGTGCGAAAAGCAGCGTAAAACGAAAGTCACTCACTCACTCACTCAACAGAAACATATGGTATTTCATTTGACTCAGTGTTGCATGACACACTCCCAGTTTCCTGTCGCATAAAAACAAGATACAAATATGCTAATTTACTTCATCCAGTTGTTGTATGGGTACCAGTTAGTGGGTTTGTTACATGACACACTGCTCGTGTCCTGTCATATAAAGACAAGATAGGCTATTTCAGTTCATCCAGTTGTTGTATGGGTGTGGGTACCATATAAAGACAAGATAGGCTATTTCAGTTGTAGTGTTACATGACACACTTCTCGTGTCCTGTCATATAAAGACAAGATACAGTTCATCCAGTTGTTGTATGGGTACCAGTTAGTGGGTGTGTTACATGACACACTGCTCGTGTCCTGTCATATAAAGACAAGATAGGCTATTTCAGTTCATCCAGTTGTTGTATGGGTACCAGGTAGTGGGTGTGTTACATGACACACTGCTCGTGTCCTGTCATATAAAGACAAGATAGGCTATTTCAGTTCATCCAGTTGTTGTATGGGTACCAGGTAGTGGGTGTGTTACATGACACACTTCTCGTGTCCTGTCATATAAAGACAAGATAGGCTATTTCAGTTCATCCAGTTGTTGTATGGGTACCAGTTAGTGGGTGTGTTACATGACACACTGCTCGTGTCCTGTCATATAAAGACAAGATAGGCTATTTCAGTTCATCCAGTTGTTGTATGGGTACCAGTTAGTGGGTGTGTTACATGACACACTGCTCGTGTCCTGTCATATAAAGACAAGATAGGCTATTTCAGTTCATCCAGTTGTTGTATGGGTACCAGTTAGTGGGTGTGTTACATGACACACTGCTCGTGTCCTGTCATATAAAGACAAGATAGGCTATTTCAGTTCATCCAGTTGTTGTATGGGTACCAGTTAGTGGGTGTGTTACATGACACACTGCTCGCGTCCTGTCATATAAAGACAAGATAGGCTATTTCAGTTCATCCAGTTGTTGTATGGGTACCAGTTAGTGGGTGTGTTACATGACACACTGCTCGCTGTCCTGTCATATAAAGACAAGATATTATTGTTTATTCTTACATATTTATTGATAATATTATCATTTTTCAGTGCCAGCACGGATTAATCGTCAACTGTCTACAGATGACATCACGGCCAAAGAAGGGGAAACAGTGTCCCTCGTGTGTAACGCGACAGGTGTCCCCTCGCCCACAGTCACGTGGTTCCGCATACTCTCAGGGATACGGGATAAATCTGAAGCTGGCAAAGAACGTAAGTTTCTTTGAAAATATATTTTCTCCATTTTCAGACACATTTTCATTAAAACAGAAATACAGTTCAGGCTTTATCAAAGCCAATTTGTCTACAGATCACTGTGTACCAGTGATTCAAGTAATATAACCAGTGTAGGGTTAAAAAACAAACCCACTTATCCTGTGATCTCTCCAAGAAATGAGGAACAGGAAAAGACAAATATTTGAGGCATATTTCTAAGGAGACAGGTCGGTAAACATTCTAACTGCAAATTTTCTAAGTGTTGTTTTGCAAGATATTTTGAGTAGACAATGTTATCTGCAAATCAAACATAGCAAAGCCTGGTGTGACTGTTCAAGGCAATGCTGCTGGGTTTAGCGATGTATCATCTTCAGTAAGACTACTTGACATGCTGGCACTACCCAGTTTGATTCAAATCATCAGCAGCATGTACAATGCCTTTATGTACCACACAAAAGAGGTTAAGGAACTTGTGATTCTTACATATTACCATAGTTAAAATATGTTGTAGCATGGTGAAGAGGGGTATACAGGGTTTTAGGCGTCCCATGTTAGGTTATATGAAACCCTAATAAGGGATGCATAAAACACTATATACCCCGCATCACTATATACCTCGCATAACTATATACCCTGCATCATGCCACAACAAATTTATCTTACCAAATGTTTATATCTCTCATTATGTCAATATAACATTAAAACAAACTGAAATTCAATCATATATTTTACAAACATATTACCGACTAGTCGATCATAACCACTAATTCACAGTTCACTTACTGTCGTGGATGCATGCTTTTTGGGTATAAATGATTTATTCTCCCTCGCAAAGATGCAAAAACCTGCATGGGCGGTGACATTTGTTCAAGGTCACGTGAACCACATTCTTACATGAGGAAGGATAATCTTTCATATTACCATTGTTAATTTAATCTCTGTGCCATGACTGTATTAATATGAAAAAAATCAGATATTCCTTTACTATTTTATAAGTAGTATTATATCAGTTGTATGATGTTCAGATTGTTGGTTTGGTCTTCCTCTAAGGCATGTCATTTAATTGGTACTGATGGTGATTTCAAGCTTTGGACAATATCCTTAAATATATGGTACCGAGAATTGTGTTTTTAGTAATCTTAGAACTAGCAGACATGTTTCTGTGTTCAGTTGAGTTTATTGTGCATATGATCACGAGAGAAGAATTACAAAACGCATCAACTCTCCTGATGTGGCCGAGTAAAGGGAAACAACTGCTATTCAAGAAGTCATTGAAGTTGTTGAAACCTCATAAAATCAGCAAATCAATGTCTTCTGTTAACACAGGGTTAACATTGGCCGGTTTGTTGTTTAACACGCAGCAGTATGAGGACGACCTGCTAATAATCTGGTCTCAACAGATAATCACATCATAAGCATTGATAAGATACATTGACCTGTAGTCAACAAGTTACCAGGCTGGGATCACATGCTCCATTAAGTAACTTACAACTATGACAGGCAGCTGTGGACCTATATACTTACCTGAACTCCCCTCACACTTACCAGTAATTGTTTAATACAGTCGTGCCCTGTTTATCCGGACACTTGTGTTTTTCTTGAAATTGTCCGGATAAACGAATTTCCGGATATCTGAACCACGGACCATATGTAAAAAGACATACAAAGAAACGAACATAATAGACCTCAGATGTAATCTTTATTGATAAGACATAAAAAAATAACTCAAATAAAATCATATCTTGTCAAATAAAGTAGTCAAGTCAGTAACACGTGCTAACATACCTGTACATGCATTTGTCTGTCAAATGCTAGCAACCAATCACGAAACAGTTCTGATGTCATCCACGCATTTGCATCGTTCCTGTACCTAACAAAAACTTCTGGTTTGAAGTCACTACCAAAACAACGGGGACGTCTAGCCTTGCCAATCACAACTCAAAATTAACTCAGTGTCACCTTGCTAATTACAGGTAGTTAATCCTCTCACGCTTCAAAGACTGCCGACTTCTTTTAGGTTAGGGCATGCAAGGCCACTCAGTAAAATGCGTGTGTAAACATACTGACCGGTGCTCAGCCATTCGAATATACGAGAGAAAAATGCATAGAATTTAGCTTTTTGCACGTGAAAATGACCGTCCGGTTGCTTGATAACAGTGTTAGGATCTACACCAAAATGACATCATTTGCTTGATAACGGTGTTAGGATCTACACCAAAATGACATCATTTGCTTGATAACAGTGTTAGGATCTACACTGAAATGACACGGTGTTAGGATCTACACCAAAATGACATCATTTGCTTGATAACGGTGTTAGGATCTACACCAAAATGACATCATTTGCTTGATAACAGTGTTAGGATCTACACCAAAATGACATCATTTGCTTGATAACGGTGTTAGGATCTACACCGAAATGACATCATTTGCTTGATAACGGTGTTAGGATCTACACCGAAATGACATCATTTGCTTGATAACGGTGTTAGGATCTACACCGAAATGACATCATTTGCTTGATAACAGTGTTAGGATCTACACCGAAATGACATCATTTGCTTGATAACGGTGTTAGGATCTACACCAAAATGACATCATTTGCTTGATAACAGTGTTAGGATCTACACTGAAATGACATCATTTGCTTGATAACGGTGTTAGGATCTACACCGAAATGACATCATTTGCTTGATAACAGTGTTAGGATCTACACCGGAACTTTGCATCTATTGAAGTTGTCTATCCATAACAAGTGTTCCTCTTGGACATTATAGGGTTGACCGTAGAACAGCCACCTCTGAGACTGATATGTCACAATCTCCTCTTTATTATCTGCAGTCTATTTTGGCCATCTGTGATACATCCATGTTTTATAACATGCAAGTTTTGTCTTTTGTTTGTTGCAGGTATTGGAGTGGAGGGCGAGGTGCTGCTGATCTATAACGTTACACGCTACTGTGACGACGTGTATGAATGTGTGGCCTTTAACAACGTCCCTCCAGCCGACAGCAAGAGGATGAGAGTGAATGTTGAATGTAAGCCTCATGCATTCATATTCTTTACACGAGGAGTTTCATAAAAAGAAGCTTGTCAATACCAGTTTTTTTCTGAAATTGATGTATTCAAAACTGCTACAGTTTTTGTGGTCTGCAGTGTGACAACAAGGTTAATGGTTCCTAATGCACGTTCATTTTCATAATATAGACAGTTTGGTTTTAAAGTCAATAATTCTGTCAGTAATTAATTGCTGTGTATGAAATATGTCCACTCTTCTAATAAATTCAAAATATGACATAAATCTTGAAGAAATTAATTGTTTTAAAGACCTTCATTGCAAGGATATTCAACCCATGCATATCACTTGTGTCTACTAACGTCAATTTGAACGTGATTTACCTTTGAGTACTTTCCAAGAATGTATGTGCACGCTTGTTGGTAAATTTATTTGCATGCTTACTCTGATCATGTAGCAGGCCACAGTTTGATTTAATACTACGTCTATTTCTGCAATCATCTTTATTATCAGGTATACCACCCTAACTTGTAAGTCACACATAACCAGATTTTTTATATGACTTTAATTAGTCTGCCATTGCCATCACAAATTAACTTCCTGAGAAACAGATTGTATGTTGTGTAGTTTCTATCAAGTAGTATATATGAAGTGTCATTATCATAATTATACAATGTGTAGGTTTTGCACACAGTGCAACATCTGGTCTGTCTTGGAGTGAGTGAGTGAGTTTAGTTTACGCCGCTTTTAGCAATATCTCAGCAATATCACGGCGGGGGACACCAGAAATGGGCTTCACACACTGTACCCATGTGGGAAATCGAACCCGGGCCTTCGGAGTTACGAGCGAATGCTTTAACCATTAGGCTACCCCACCGCCCCTCTCTGTCTTGGAATGGGCAGCAGGTTGTTAACATAGGGTCAGGCCTGTATCCTGGCTTTATCTCAATGCACATAATCCATTCCAAATGTTATTTTACCGATTATCTTTTCAGTTCCTCCTGAAATCCGACTCCCTAATAAAAAAGATTGGCCAGAGTAGAGGCAAGGAGACTATATTAGAGTGTATAGTGCAAGCATACCCTATAGGAGTGACAGAGTGGAAGAGGAATGGGAAAAAGATAGACCAGAGTTGGAAGTATCGGTCCGAGGTGTATGAAGATGATCGTATCACAATAACATTGAGTCTGCGAATCATGGACATTGGGGAGGAGGATTATGGGATGTACACATGTGAAGCTGAAAACCTTTTGGGTGGAGATGCAGAAGAGATGCAGCTTTATGGTGAGAGGGATGGTGTTGTGTTCAGTTTCAAATGTTTGTGGATCTGTGAAGATCCGGGTTAGAATTAGCCTGAAGCAACCCATGCTTATCATAAGAGGCGACTAATGGGTGGTCTGGTTCGCTGATTTGATTGACACATGTCATCGTATCCCAATTGCATAGATTGATGCTCATGCTGTTGATCACCTGATTGTCTGGTCCAGACACGATGATTTACAGACCACTGCCATATAGCTGGAATATTGCTGAGTGTAGCGTTAAACAACAACCCAACCAAACCAATCACATGTTTGTGTGTTTCTGGTTTGACAACTGAGCAATATTCCAGATGTAAGACAGCGGCCTGTAAGTAATTGATCCAGTGATATACATCCTCAGCATAAACCCAATCAATGATTCTGACCAACCAATCCCTTTTGTCACCTGATACAACAAGCAGGGATTGCAAAAGTATCCAGGTTGCTGTTGTACAAAACACTATCAACCTAAAGCTGATCATAGCTTCCATACTTTAACATGCAGTAGTCGTAGTGCTAAGGTTATTTTGAACAACAGGCTTTCATGATCTTATGATTCTTACGTCATCATACATCCGGGAGACACTGAAGTGGATGTGTTCCACCCCACCGAATACCCTATGCCCCTAGGCCCCGTTTCACAAAGCTCTCGTAGAGCGCTACGACTGTCGTTAGTCTATGCTACTGTTTTGGAGGTACTATTGCTACGAGAAAAGTTACGAGATCTTAGGCTTACGAGAGCTTTGTGAAACTGGCTTCAGAAGCTGGATTTATCTATCAATTTGTCAGTTCATAGATTCTTTCTGAAGCAGAACTGAAATAATTTGGACGTGATTATATCAATCTGTTTGTGAGCTTTTTTTTTATCATTTCTTGGTACTTAATTTTTTTCAAATGTTTGCCATTTGATCTTTCTCAAATTTGGTTGATCATTACAAACAAAGTGTTTAAGGTATTGCATCATTCTTCTGTTGCAGAATATCCCAAGTATATACCACCTACATCTACTCCCAGACCTACAACTACTCATTTGATAAACAATGAAAGTGATAAACCCTTCATCCCCCCAACATACAAGACAGTGGCACCACGCACGGAATCTCCTCCATATGAAATAGACAAGTGGAACTTGGAGAAAGACAAAGGATATGGTGTGCCAGGTACGACATTGCTTATGTAGTTATCTACTCTGGTCTAGAGGTCGATTCATATGGCCTATTGTGAGTCCTCCAAGGCCATGTCAGTCTCCCATGGCCGAGTGTTGGTCTCCCATGGCCGAGCGTTAGTCTAACTTGGTCCTTGTTTGGTGAGTTATTGATTGTAATATGGGATATGTGAAGCCATACGGGGCGGTGGGGTAGCCTAGTGGTTAAAGCGTTGGCTCATCACGCCGAAGACCTGGGTTCGAATCCCCACATGGGTACAATGTGTGAAGCCCATTCTGGTGTCCCCCGCCGTGATGTTGCTGAAATATTGCTGAAAGCGGCGTAAAACCAAACTCAGTCAGTCAGTTAAGCCATACCGTGTGAATTGCCGTTGGAGTCAAGTCCACGTTTCCACATAGCAGATTGGTTACTGGTTTGTTACTAGGCTGTATGATTTCACTTGAACACTGCAGACTGTTTTGTTAAGCAACACCCACTCAAGTACTGACCTTTGGCAGGGGTGTTAAAATAGACTGTCACGTGTCAGTAGTTGGATGTACAGGATTTTATCGGTGGGATGGGCTTGTACACCACAAAACCAAGGTGTTCATGAATGATCAACTCATACAATCCTGTCACCCAACTAGTGACACTTGAAGTTAACTTTTCTGTGAAATATATTTGTGTGACGATTCTTGTGACCCTTACTGTAAAGGTGATTCCTTAAAGTGTGAACAGGGGCCAGAGTTATAACCATTCTCAGAGTAAAAAATGACTCCAAAATGTCAAAAAGACTGAGATGTTATTCTTAAGTCTGAGAATGCCTCCACCTAGTTGTAAAGCCTCTTCAGACTTGAGAGTACTCTTAGAGTAAGCAATGGTTAGGAGTCCTCTTAGCAAAGGGTTACTCTCTAACCCATTATAACTGTCACTTTTCTGAGAGAGTATTTTTAAGGACGTTTTGGGAATGCTTATCGCTATATCCCCGGGGCGGGTGGGGTAGCCTGGTGGTTAAATCATTCGCTCATCACGGGAAAGCCCCGGGTTCGATTCCCCTCATGGGTACAATGTGTGAAACCCATTTCTGGTGTCCCCTGCCGTGATGTAGTTGGAATATTGCTAAAAGCAGCATAAAACCATACTCACTCGCTACATCCCCAGGACATCCAAGTGACATCAGATTAAACAATAGTATGATGTCATGACATCAGTACAAACTGTCTGTCCAATAGGGTAGCTGGATTCTCTAACAATATTGTTCTATATTTTCCAGGGAAGGTGTATGTTCCAGGGAGTGGTGCAGGATGCCAGCCCAAGACAGGTGTTTGGTGGGGGGTTGTTGCTGTGTGTGTGCTGGTGCTGAGGAGGTGATGATGTACACCACAGGACTCCAGAGATTCTGGGGCTCAACCAACAACTTACCACCAGGCTTTAAACTTACATGCTCACTACTGGCTGTGGACAATGTTCAGCTCTTATTGTTACCGAACTCGGAAAATGATTGCCAAGTGCCCGGTACTCTTGTCAATCTATGAAATAGATCACACATGCACAAATAAGTATATTATCATATGTTGATTTGAGTGATTCAAGTCAAATAGATGGTAGTGTGTGTCCTTCATTGTCAAACATCAAACATTGAATGGTACATAATTATTCAAGCATGATTTGTACGTTCATTAAGCATTGCATAATGGAATTTTCTGCTGATGTGATTGTGATGTGAAAGCCATGCAGTGTTGATCATTTTGCATGACTTTTAGTCCCAGAATATTGGAGGTTGAGGAGAGTGTTGAGGAACGTACATGCATGGATCAGGGCAAGTTGTGGCTCTGATCTTCCCCAAAGCTGCTATGTTGACTCTTGGAATACGGCCATCTTGACAGGTCCTCGTTTGCAGGTTTCTAATGGCTGCTGAGGCTGACTAACGACATGGAGCATCTGCTGACATCAAAGTGTTGGGGGGGACAATGTCTCTAGTTCTGTAATGCAATTAAACCATCCAAAGGTTAGGAATGATGTTGTCTCCAGATCTGAAAAGCAGTGAAACCATCCAAAGGTTAGAAAATGATGTTGTCTCCAGTTCTGGAAAGCAATGAAACAGCCTGAAGTGTATGGAGACAATGTCTCTTGCTCTTTAAAGCAATGTGTATGATAGGCAGGATATCTAGCTGCATGAAACAATCCAAAGTGCAGGGATGATGTTACCTCCAGTTCTGGAAAGCAGTGAAATAGTCTGAGGTGTACGGGACAGTGTCTCTGGTTTCATAAAGCAATGGGACAGTCTTACCTGTGAAAGTGAACTGCTCTATTCCACAGCAGATTCCTGTGCATATATCTTTGTGCAAATATCTACAAAATTATTTTATGGTTATGATCTGATGAGAACACAAATTAGTCCTCAACACACAGAATCAAGATGGTGAATATTGCAGTAGCTGCAGTGATGCATCCTGGACACCCATAATCATAGTGTTTCAACGTGAATGCTTTAGAGGACTGATGCAGTTTGTGACTTTCAAGCCTAACAGAATCATAGGACTATTTTCTGCATGAATCAAGGAATACATCTGTATGTTTTATCAGTGGAAAAAAGCTGACAATTATGAATAACATGACACATGTATATAGAACCGTGGTCACATTGTCTGTGTATATATCTCAATATGGCAGAGACATAGATAGATCCAGCATAATATCAAATATGGACTTCAAACGCTTCATTGTATCTTCTTCTGTGTGTCATCGCTTGATGCCATGTGTGTGACATGACCTATTGCCATGCTCTATGAAATTACCTTTGTCATGCTGTGTGACATGACCTATTGCTACTATTTGTATCACAACTTATTGCCAGGCTTTATGACATGACCTATTGTCATGTGAGCTCTCTAGATTGTATACCGACTCAGCTGCAGATGCGAATGGAACAATATCTCTAACATCAAATTTGGCCCACATAGCAAAGACCTGGGAATAAGAGTTGTCTCCCTTTGCAAGTCAAAGTTATATTATCAATGCTGGCTGACAACCAAAATGAATGGAAATTTCAGAATATTGTGTAGCTGAACTTTTTGTGATTATGTGCAATGAATAATGTGTTCATATATTTCTCTGTCTCAATGTACAAACACGATGACACACGTGCTGTTTAACGTGAGGTGACATGGAGTTACCTCCCTTGCATTAGCTTACATTTATAGCAGTGGAACAGAAAACCAATTTTATTGTGTTCATGCTATCTTATCTCCAATTGTATAGTCTGATATGATCCAGATGTTTACATTTTGTACAGTATTATTTTAGATAACATGCTCAGGACCATAATTAAAATGATACAAGCCTTTGTACACATTCACTTCTCCTTGCTGTAGAGGGAATTAATTATGAACACTGCTCTTCATATGAAGACATTGAAAACTTACTGATTCCAAAGTTCAAATCCTGCTTCAGTGTATCTCTCAGAAGAAACTAGTTACCGGTACTCAAATAACCATTCCTGTTTCATTCATTTTTTCACTTATCAAACGAAATCCTAACTTACTGTCTGCACTATATGCATAGCTGTAGTCATTTTGACATTTTAGATGTCAGTATTTGAATAATTGGTACAAGGACTAATGGGTAAAAAACTACCATGATGTTGGCCTATATTTGGGTCAAGGCAGCACATGGAAATAGCACTAGGTCCGTCTGTTGACAGGTTCTTCATCATGTGGTGTGGCTTCAGTGTACGCAATAAAAGGTGATGTTACTGTCCCCTGCCAGTCTTGTTCATATAGCTTGACGAACCCATTGTATTACTAGTATTTCACAGGATCAAAATGCTTCACTCAAATACTACCAGGCGTCTGGTCTCACTAACTATATCTGTGGTCTTTTTTGTATTCATAGTCCTTCATTTTCCTGCTCATAATTCAGAAGAATTAGGAAGAGAATTAATATAAATATCTCAGTAAAATGGCTTGCAATCTATTTTTTTAGATAAAGGATTATTTCCCGTTAGAAATAACAAAAATGTTTGGAAGCTGTCTGAAGTCTGAGCGATCTGTAACACAAGTACTTAATTTATTTTAGAAATAAGAAAAAGCATAAAAATATTTCAGAGCTGTGAAGCAAGAAGGCAGACAGGAAATTTTTTATCCATCCAGGAACCAATGACCCAGTAATGGTGACATTTTCAAAAGATTTCATTGTTATAGATTGAGGTATACATAATATCAGAATTCAGATTTGCTTCCCTTAGTGGTGCCAGGATCTGCTGATCAGCCTGATGGTCTTAGATCTGTCAGTGTCATTATAATTGTTTCATTCTCTGAGACCTGCATCACTTCTAAAACTAAACTCACTCACTCACTCACTTCAGGCTTTCGTCCCACAGTGAGCTGACACTGGAGTTCATAGTATTAAAAGCAGCATATGGAGAATAGTATTAAAAGCAGCGTTAAAATCCACTCACTCATATATGCAGTGATTGTCAGTTGTCCAAGTTACTTTGAACTTTCCTCCCTACAACGCCCATATAGTTGTTATGTTAGTCAAACGAGACTCACTCACTCACTCACCCACCAACCAGATTAGTGTGACAAAACATGATCAAGAACAGAAGGTTGCAACTTCACATTGTCGCCAACAGCATCTGGTTTGTTTCTCATGTCTTGGGCTGTTATTCATCTTAAAAGCTTACAGAGCTTCCTTGACAAGTCTATCAGTCCTTCAATCGATCATGTGTGAAAGTCCCAGTGTGAAAGTAATTTTAACTTGTATTTTAATTTTTTAAATGTTTTGGGGATCATATGTTATCCAGATGAGAACTGTCCGCAACCATTGAGTCACTATTTTATTCAGTGAATAACACCATTAATTATCTTGAATTTTGAAGTTTAAATACATGTAAAAAAAGTTTTAGAAAAATATGTGTTTGTTAAGTTTTACCATCTTTTAAATCTCCATTGTTTGATTATGTGCACTGTTGGATTTAGAGGTGTGTAGAGTCCTGGGCGGCTTACAATCCTTGTAGGTGTCGACTAGAGTTAGTACGGTTGATTTGTGCCAAATCCTTGTACAAATGTGAATAATTGTAGTCTGGTGTATATCTTTCAGGGATTCTTATCGGGAACAGTTTGTTTTAATCTGAACAGTCTTTCTTTCAATGTGCTTTTAATCACATTATTTACTTTGCAATCAGTATGAAAAGTCAGAATTCCATATTGAATGTTTCACCAGCCTGTTCTCACATATTGGGGTTTCGTTTGAAGGGATCAGTGACAAGTATTGTAACACAGCAATTCTCATGATACAAACTTGTGTAGGATTGTATGATAATTGTATGTAATGCCAGACCAATTTTATTTCTTGTTTTACAGATTTTTGTCATCAGAAAACCTAAAGGCAGGAGGGGGAAAAATAATAAATAAAAATCACTAGTCAAAATAAATTTCGTTTTGAATACTAAAAGTATTTTATTTTTGGCAATTTATGAAGTTTATATGGGGGCAAAAAAACAATCCAAAAATTCTTCTTTTTTTTCGTAAGTTTTTGGCATTTTTGGCCAATAAAAACATGAGGATTTATTTTCTGAGCGGGTAAAATTAATTAATTATTTTCTTATTCTTGAAAACAATACGACCGGCGGATCCGTAAAACAAGAAATAAAATTGGTCTGGCCTAATAATTACTGTCAAATTTATGACTGTTTGTGTTAGGACAGGTGATCTTCAGCACAAGAGTCAGTTACTGTGTTTCATCTAGTGAAGTTGTGAAATTTAATAAGCAAATATCAACCAGGAATATACCTTTAAACTATTAAATACTTGAAAAAATAATTTTGTATTGGGTTTAAACATACCTATTCTCAGTATATGCAGGATGTCATGAACAAATTCCAAACAAATGGGGGCTGTTTATAGTTTAATGTCTTGAAACCATGACTGAAAAAAATATTCAAACAAAAATCCAAGCTTGTACGCCCCAACAAAGTAATTATTTATTAACAGTCAGATATTTTGCTGTAATTTTAGTCTCAGTGGGGGAAAGAGAGAGATCAGCTTCATTTTGAAATGTACATTTTTGAAACTTACGTTTGTAAACCAAGCAATATTTCTAAATATTCCTGAATAGTTGGCATTCAGAAAATAATGTTGGACATTTGAGAAACAAAACTGTAAAACAAGTCCCCAAATGTAAAAATAAACTATGTGTGAGGTTTGTTATATAGGCCCAGTTAGAGGTCATTATCATTGATCCCTATGTACATGCAGTAGTAAACATTGTTGATACTTGGAATATAGTATATGTGCTCAATCTCAGCCATAGATGTGCTCACGCCGATCACACAGGATTTATGCTATATCAGGCTTGCCTTTTAATGCCACAATGTTTATGTAATATTGACATTCAATCATCAAAATCAGATTCTACACTTATTTCTCGACCTTTGAAATATTGTTCAATCAAAAGAGGCATCAGTCATTCAGATTTTGAGACATGGTTGAAACTATGTTGTTTCCCAAGAACATAAACAGCTTTATTACCAAGTTCTATGACAACTCTGTAATGAATGCTTGATGACCAATACATGTAATGTTGCTGTAGTAAGGATGTGAGAAGCCCATTTCTGGTGTCCCCTGCAGGGATATTACTGGAATATTGCTAAAAGCGGCATAAAACTAAACTCACTTACTGTAGTAAGGAAAATTGTTGGGAAATTGTTTTACTTCCCAAGTGATTGATCAATGCGTTTCGTTCTCATGCAAATGCTGGCTCAATGCTGACTGTCAAGATGATTGTCAAGATGATGGTTGGAAGAGATTGTACAGTGTATCTAGTCATGTTTGAACATTAACTCGATCCAAATCCATTGTCTTTGATTCCTGGTCAATGACGATGTAATATTTTCCTGTAACCTTTGTGATGTAGAGTGTCTTGTCTTCCATTGTTATTGCCAATCATGCAGTATTCATTGATCTGAAGAGGGCGGTGGGGTAGCCTAGTGGTTAAAGCGTTCACTCGTCACGCCGAAGACCTGTGTTCGATTCCCCACATGGGCACAATGTGTGAAGTCCATTTCTGTTGTCCTCTGCCGTGATATTGCTGGAATATTGCTAAAAGCGGTGTAAAGCTAAACTCACTCACTCATTGATCTGAACTGATGTCAGCATGGCACCTCAGTCAGGTGTATCCTGAGGATGTTGCAGGTCTGAGATGATCCCCAGTACCTCAATGCTTGTCCTGAGAGCTGACTTAAACAGGAACATTTACGCTGTTTGATGGTTCTGATTGCATGGTCATCATATCGGAGATGCCAACCCTGAATCTAATGAATGTGGAGTCCTGCAGCATGGTTGGCTCCGCCATTTTGTTTCACTTTACATACAGACTATGACATGCATTCGGAAACACTTCATTGTCAATAACACGCAATATACACAATTGAGACCCAAAAGATCACATGCTAAGCTTCCGAATGCTTTTACCAGTGTCAACTCAAATAAATCACTGATGTTTTACGAAATTGTATGCTGTATCATACTATCAGAATTGTTCCACAAAAATCGGAGTTTTTCAAGACAAATCAGAGAGCGGATTTGGTATTTGAAAATCGGAGTAACTCCGCCCAAAGTAACTCCGCCGGAGTGGTTGGTAGGGGTGAAACGTTATACGTCCGGTATACCGTAATGCAATCCCAAAATTCGGTATTTTCGGTTTTCCTACCGTCATTTCTATCTAGTCATAAAATGACAGTTTTGTTCATTCAAAATAACAAAGATTAAATGGTTATTTTTTCCATGTTATTAAACAATGTAAGGCTTGGCTCTTGTTTTCAATTTTCTGCATTATGATCATATCTTATATATACCGAACTGAAACTGACCAAACCAAAGGCTTTGTACCGCAATATGTACCGTACCGTGGTAAGAGCATACCGTTTCACCCCTAGTGGTTGGCATCTCTGCTGTATCATTATGACATGGATCATTGTTGATGCTGTCTGTCACAGGTTTGCCTGGTTCAGACATGATTATTACAGGCCACCATGATATAGCTGAAATATAGCTGACAGTGGTGATACAATAACATACACTCACCCACTCCTTCAAGTGTGTGAACACTAAAGGCCTGATTGCCCGAGAGGACGAAAGGAGGAGTCTGGCTAAAGGAATAAGTTTATGTTTGTTTCCATTATGTCTAGTTTCATTGATTGTTTTGGAAATCATTGCTTTTGCTGTCGAGCTTGATAAAAGATGATCCTCCATCTACAGATCTCCATGATGCAATTTGTGATCCGTGTTCTCGGCAGAGGTTGTCCTTGCAGCAAGGTGATGGACCTGCTGAGCAGGATACACTTTGAAAAGATGGCGAGTGAATTGCTGTTTGTTAATAAACATTTGATAATAGGGCAAAGTTTCTGCTTTGAATAGTCACACATCTGAGGTGTTTGTTTTTACTTTTGTTTGTTATTTCTAAGCAATTTATATAAATGTTTGTTCTTGAATTGTGCAAATACCTCAAGAATACGTAGTGCATGCTGTATAGACACGACCTGCTTAGTGCTATTAGTATATCCCTGTGTATCAAGTCAACTATCATACACCCAAAATGAAGACATGCATTGCTTGGTCATTTTAGTCTTTTATTATAAGTTGTACTTATTAATATATATGTTTAAAAAAAGTTCTGATTCTGAATTAGCTCTTGTAAATGACACATTTACTGTTAACTACACAAATGGGTGTTGGTAGGAATGAATTTTAACTATATGATCTCTCTGGATAAAATGTCTTCTTTTTAGAAGAGTTTGTGTAGTCAGGTGTCCCCTGTTTCAAGTGTGAGATTAACAGCAACCGTTAAAGGTCAATACCAGTGTATGAAATAAGGCCAATCCAACGCCCAAGACGGTCGAGATTTCTGACGGACAGTCTAAATTTACAACTAGCCAGCCCTGATGGTCTGGTAAGATGTTTAGATGTTCCATACATCTGAGTAAATTCACCATATTTGGTCTGGTTAAATCCATTTTGGGCTGGTAACATTTTGAACTAGCCAGCCCTGATGTCTGGCTGGATTTTGGGCTTATTTCATTCACTGTCAATACACAAGGTTTTCCTAAACTTTAAAGCTGACATTTGAGGTGCACTAAAATAGTCTCTTGCAAACCTTGTCCATATTAGACAAATGTTAAGAAAATATTTTGCTGTCTACTCACTTTTTTATGTTTTTGATATACTTCCTACAGCCCTTTTTGAGGGATCTATGGATCAAGTAATGATTGTAAAATACAATTAACAGTTTATTTCTCATATAACACTCATCCGATCCTAGAAAATTGCACTTGTATTTTAACACCTTAGTGCTGTAGATTAAACTTCAGTGACCATTGTTACATAGACCCTAGTATGTTACATTGTAGGGTTTTGTGAGATACTTTTGTAAAATATTACAAATACTGTACAAATAACATTGTTCATATGACCTTATGGCATGACGTTTCCTCTGTCACGTTTATTGAAACCTTTGATTTTTGTCGTCTCACACCTCTGACACCGGCCCTGGGATGATGAAAGTTTACATGGATAATCCATCAGTGGTGGCACTAATAGCTCAAACAGTCCAATGTTTTAATCTTGTATCACCTGCATTTCAGTTCAGTTTATTTGTCCTGTATATTGCTACTTCAGATACATGAAGGCGAGCTACAGAGCATTGGCTTAATTTTTATGTTTGCATAAGGTCTGTTAAAGAACATCTCAGAACCCCATTATGGCATGACTTCAGTATTTGATGGTGTTATACTGACCGGGTAGGCGTTATACTGCCTGGACAGGCGTTATACTGACCGGGACAGGTGTTATACTGCCTGGACAGGCGTTATACAACCCGGATAGGCGTTATACTGCCTGGACAGGCGTTATACTGACCGGGTAGGCGTTATACTGCCTGGACAGGCGTTATACTGACCGGGTAGGCGTTATACTGCCTGGACAGGCGTTATACTGACCGGGTAGGCGTTATACTGCCTGGTAAAGGCACCAAGTAGTGCACATACAGCAATGTCCCATCCAGAAGCTGTTGTGGCTGGAATGGGCACTGTACATAGACTAGTTGTCATCTCATGCATGTCCTGCAAACAATGCTCTCAACACATCTGTCATTTGGAATAAACAAGTGTTTTATAGACATCCTTTACTGTGTTATTTGTTGTGCTGCAGAGATTAGAGAGTTTGGTTTAATTCCACTCTGAGCTGTTATGTCAAGGTTTGCCGTTTCATATGGGGAGAAAGGTTAATAGAGACAACCCATTGCCCTGACTGGTGTTGAAACATTAGATCCTAATCAGTCTGGAGAACATGGTGACTCACACACTTACAACTCCACCCACAAACTCATACACTGACTCACTCCAGTGACCTATGCAGCAGTCATTATTTTTGAATGAGTGAGTTTAGTTTTACACCGCACTCAGCAATATTACAGCTGTATGGCGGCGGTCTGTAAATAATCATCTCTGGACCAGACAATGCAGTGATCAACAGCATGAGCATCGATCTACGGAATTGGGATACAATGAATGTCAACCAAGTTGGCAAGCCTGACCACCCGATCCTGTTAGTTGCCTCTTACCACAAGCATGGGTTACTGAAGATAATTCGAACCTGTATCTTCACAAGTCCCATTACTCTTAAAATCAACCTGCCAACTATGGGGCGGAGCATCAAATTCTAGCTGTGAATAGGTTATGCTTGAAAGGACAAAATGTCAAGTTTTTGTCTGCACTCTGCAGTAGGTTCATGACAATCTGTTTTATATCCCTGAAGACTGAAGTGAAGTGGTTGAAATTACCAAACAGTAATAGGCACCTCCCAGATTTGACTTAAGGACAAAAGATCATATATTTGTACAAAGTGTCTTAAATACAAATTAGTTTTGGCAATGGACATAACCCATAAGGGAAAGCAACAAATCCTTGAATGAGCTGTGTCTTAGATTAAAATTCCACCACAGACAGTTGCAGGCTCGATTATTTACAGACTACCCCGATTAAGCTGGAATATTGCTGAGTGCGGCGTAAAACTACACTCCACTACTACTTTTACATTGCCGAGAATAGCTGCAAAATTGCTGATGCAGCATTCAACAATATTGATTCACTCACCTTACCTTTACATCCAATAGATTATCATTGGATAGTCGAGACTGGTTCTCACCACCACACAGCAATCATCTCAAGTTATTGATGTAATGAATGTCGGATATTAATATGAGTGGACTATTTAATAAGTGAAATATTTGAAGACAAGTCTTTATAGCCGTCACTGGCCATTTTCTTCATACGTCTAGACTTGTAATTAGTGCCGTGTGTGAAACGGAGCCATTGTCTCCGTGCAGTCATGGTGATAACCTATGGACAGGCTGAAGGAGATAATATAACGAGCTGGGTAAATAGTTTTAATGAAGTTACTATTTCGCGAATGTGAGTGAGTATGGTTTTACCATATGGTGACACCTATATCGTTAAACTATCTGGTCATTCATCCACAGATTGAAAGAACACCATGTTCCACACAAAAATCAGCATGAAATCAGCTATTTCTGACTCAAACTCACAGCCACATCAAGTGGGGCTCCTCCAAACTCTTTATCAGCTACTGGCGTCCAAGGAAGCTCCAAGAAGCCACAGAAAATTGTAACAATAAAATAGCCAGCCATGAACCGTAACCAAGGCAACCATTTGCCAAGTGTTTGGGACTCATTGTTGTTATCGTCTTCTGCTACCATCAGTACTATCTATCTGTCAAGGATCCTCGGGCTTACACTGCTCTAAGCTTAAACTGTTCCACCACCAGTGAAGATCCGAATTGGTATTCACCAACCCATGCTTGTTGTAAGAGGCGACTAATAGGATCGGGTGGTCAGGCTCGCTGACTTGGTTGACACACGTCATGGTATCCCAATGGAGTAGATTGATGCTCATGCTGCTGATCATTAGATTGTCTGGTCCAGATTTGTTTATTTACAGACCGCCACCATATAGCTGGAATATTTATGAGTGCGGCGTTAAACAACAAACCAACCAACTATAATTTGTTCTAGGTTTGTGTTATTATCCATTGTTTTCAAAAAAAATTCTTGTACATTGTTTAAAGTGAGTTGAAGGATTTAGAAGCAACTCCGAAACGTCGTGTGAACAAAATAAAAAGTTAATATCCAATACAATCTTTCACTCATGTTCGTTACTTTTAACGCCATTCAGAGAACTCGTTGTGAATTGTTTTTGATGTTTTTTAACGCCGCTCATGGATGTTCTGGTTATGTGACGGCGATCTGGAGTCTGCAGCAGACAATACAGTAATTGATAGTATGAAAATTGATCAACTCATAGCTAGGATATAATGCCACATGTCACCCAAGACAGCGCGTCTGACCACCCGATCTGGTTGTCACCCCTTGGAAAGCGTGATTTGCTGAAAATCATTCTAACACAGATCTTCTTGATCTTCACTTTTCACCCCGGGGCCCTCACCCACAAATTTGTTTCTATAGTTACTGACAAGATTCAAAACTTCCATTGGACCCGTGAAGATCCGGGTTAGAATTGGTCTTCACTAACCCATGCTTGTCTTAAGAGGTGACTAACGGGATCGGGTGTTCAGGCTCGCTGACATGGTTGACACATGTCATCGTATCCTAATCGCGTGGAACGATGCTCATTATGTTGATCATATATTCCCTGGTCCAGACTCGATTATTTACAGACCGCCGCCATATAGCTGGGATATTGAGGAGTAAGGCGTTAGACAACAAACCAACCAGCTAAAACTTCATATTTACATACCGGATGCAAAATATTTTCTTCATTGAAGGCTTCTATACTGGAAAATATTATGTTCCCTCTATTGTAATGACTGCAAAAAGAGCAACGTTTGGACAGCCACTCTTTTCTGCGTGTCTTTTGTTTTTTTTAAAAAGTATACATAGGCCGGCCTTTACCAGGGGATAATCTACAGGGATAGTCTCCCTGCATATACATATCTGCCAACTCTCACCCCGTTGGCTCGAGACTCACGCTTTAATTACTCACGTCACGCTTTCACAACAAAACTGATATATCTCACGAAAAACTGGGTTCATATTAACAATAAAATTAAGCCGCTTAAATTTACACAAACTGGGCCGGAATACTTTTCTGAGGAGGGAATTTGCAATTATACGTTGCTTCAGAGGATCGAAGCCCCCTTGAACATCTAACAATTGTAAGATTCCACCCTTGACACTGCTGGGGGCCACAACCCTTTGACACCAGCATCTCAAGCTTTTTGTCTTTCTTGGGTCTGGAAGCTCTGCATATGTTATAACAGGGAGACTATATCAGGTTGTAGATTATCCCTGGTTATAAGATAGAAGTTCTGTACCGTCCATTTGGGTGTGTCCTTACAACCGAAACGTCAAACTGAGCATGCGCACTAGTTTCGATTTCTGTGCAACACGTGTTGAACCATTGAATGTTCTTTTGTAAATGAAACATAATGGCAAACTGAATTGATCTACGGCAATACGTTCGTGACTAACAAATCTACTCAAACTGTATTGATTGATTATTACTCATATATTGCCGATATGAAGTCCGTTTGCACCAAGCGGTAAATAAACTAGACAGAACGTTTCCATGTCTTCCAGGGTAGGTGGTGCGAATTAACAGACTCGACACGTGAGACAAGAATCTCGACGTATGCAAATCGATTGAAGAAATATTTATTAACAACAGGTGTTTACAAAAATATCCATATAGGAGAAGGGAGTAGAATCTACTGAAATATTCACCGACATCCACTTAACTAGATGTCAAAACAATGACCGGAAGCGAAGTGAAGAAACGGTGTTTAGAAATGGCGACATCGCTGCTAGTTTTGGTGGTGTTCTTCACATGCATGGACATTGTGAATGGAGTACCTGTCAACGTCGCTCTCAACAGACCAATCGATGCCTTGTACACTTGTGGTCAGTTTGGACCTGAGTCTTACTATAATCATAAGGATGTTGACAAGTCCGACAGAGATCGAACGGTGAAGTCGTGCAGTAACGTCACCGTCCACCCACCGAGCGCCATGGTGGACGGGAAAATGGACACCAAGTGGCAGAGCTCTAATTTGGACTCAATCGTTTTCTCAGGGAATCTCTCACTCCCAGCATTCCCCAAGTCGACTACAGATTTAAATGGAGTCATCTATATCGACCTCAAACAGGTAAACTACTAATTGTCTTTTTTGGACATGCCAAATTGGTACAGCCTGATAAAGTATTTTGTCTTCATGACAGTTATCCAGTTAATGACACTGTTAGGTTGTCTAAAACCCCATGGCAGATTGTGTGATTTGCATTCCAAAATTAAGTTGCAGATATAACTTTATGGATAACAACTTATTGTTAATAACAACTTATTGTTAATTGAAAGAATATTATTTTGATGAAGATTCATGTACATGATCAAGATATAAGTGACAACTGTGTGGGGTATCAAACCCGGATCTTCAGCATGATGAACGAACGCTTTAACCACTAGACTACCCTGCTGCCCCACAGACATGGAGAACCCTTGAAGCCACATGCACCTGTAGTGAGTGAGTGACTGAGTTGGGTTTTACACTGTTTTAAGTAATGGTAATGTTCCAGCAATATCCCACAAGCATCTTAATTTCAGGATCTGACACAGTACTGAGAAGGAAATAGGAGAAGGAGGCGAATTGAAGAAACATGCTCCAGGGTATCCAGGGTATCACCCCTGTGATTTTGTATACAGATCTAAGAAATGGGTGTTTAACAGTAGAACAGGCTGATATAAGAATGACAGATTTGGATTCCTGTTGTCAAAACCCCAGCATTACTTTTAGGATTTTAAAATTGATTTTTACAATGGAAGACAGGGTTAGCTGATTGATTTCAGCTGCTTGTTCTTTCTTTGTTATCTTTTGGTACAGGTGCTATCTAGACTGACATACAATAGAAAGTACACAATTTGTGCTTTGACATAATTTTCCCCAAAATAATGTCAATATTTTGAAAAGTGTTTTAATTGTTTCTTGCAACATGTACTCAATGTTTGTGACTTGTATTTTACAATAAAAACTTTTCAAAATATGAATATTGATTCTGTTGAAATAATTTCAAAACACAAGGTATGTTCTTTCTTTTTTATTGATGCTCATGCTGTTGATCACTGGATTGTCTGGTCCAGACTCGATTATATACAGGATGCCACCATGTAGCTAGAATATTGCTGAGTGTGGCATTAAATAACAACAGAAAAAAACAAACAAAAGAAAACATCAGTTTAGTACATTCAAGTGCTTGAACTTGATTGATGAGAATGCTACCATGTGTACTGACATAGTGAGAACACAGGAGCTGAATAGAGAGTCTGACATCCACACCTGGAGTCTGCAGGAATGTTTACTCTCTAAAATGTCAGTGTAACTCATGGTAAAGAGCTAGATTAGATTTTGTCTTCACCAACATATGCTTCTTGTAAGAGGTGACTATTGAGATCAAGTGGTCAGAACACCGAAATTGGATGATGCATGTCATTGTATCTCCGACTGGTGCTCATGATGTCAATCACTGGATTATCTTGCCTATATACCTGGATATTGGTGAGTGGGGGATTAAACAAGAGAATATAAAATGCCACTTGAAAGTTGCGATGTTTTTACAGGAGTTTAAACTTCTAAAATCTTATTGCAGTCGTTCACAGTGCAGCTGCTGACGTTGAAGTTGGGAGATGCAAAACGGCCAAACTTCATAGCGATCCACAAGTCGGACAACCTGACGATGGGGTATGCACAGTGGGCTTACAAGGTCAACTTTGCCGAGGAGTGCCAGTCCAAGTTCAGCACCCCCCCCCCCATTGACCTCCCCAATGTCCCCGGAGCCACTGTGTGTGCCAGATACTCACAGAACCCAGCCACCACCTTTGAAATTGTAAGCTGACACTTATACATCATTTTAAAAGTCACTGTTAGTAAATAGAGAATATCACCCAAGTGTCTTCTGATATCAATTATATCAACACGAGTTGATAAAGTTACAAATATCCGAGGCTTGCTGAGGATATTTTTACTTTATCAACGAGTGTTGATATATTTGATATCAGAAGACACGAGGGTGAGATTCTATTTATCATCTAAAATCACTCTTCATTAATTTTCAATGAAAAATGTACATCTCTGAACATGGTACTGCCATTAGACTTGCAGGGCATCGATGTCATAGCATTGTGACGTCATCAAGTAAATGACGTCATAGCATTGTCAGGGCATTGTACAAAATCTACTGTCAAAACGATATCTCCTAGGAGATATCATTTGATCTCACACAAGCGATATCTCCTGTGGAACACAGTTTTGGATGATAAACTTTGTATATATAACTGTCATTACTGTTGGACACAGTTACAGTAATATGATTTCACATTGTTCTGGTTCATACATTGTATGATAAACATTCTTACTACACCTTATGCACATGAGCTTACAGCACTAATATATAAATCAGGGTTTTACACAACCTACAAATGGGAGTCATGGCAAGTCACAGTAAATGTTTTTGGGAGACATTTTAGAATTTTGGGAGTCATGAAAGTATTTTGTTAATAAAAAAATATTATTATTAAGTCCAAACAAAGTAAGTTGTGTGACAGCATACTTTGTATTATTACCTACGAGGGTGAAATATCGGGGTTCATATTTTCATAAGATGCCGTAGAGCAAAATGTCACTTTATCGTGGTGAAGTGATGTCATGATCAATGCAGTGATGTCATGTTTCTTCTGTGACGTTGCATTCTACATGCGGGCGAAGGCGGGTAGCCCGCCTATGTTTGAATTTGACGACCTCGGTAATAAACAGAATATCATATGAGTGCCCATATCATACTATGTTTACGACACTCATGCCTAAATATCGGTATATCCCTCGCTCTCGCTTGGGAAGTACCAACAGTTTGGCACTGGTGTCATAAACATAGTATGACATGGGCACTCATATAATATCCTCTATATGTTGTCCTGTTACAGATAGTCTGTTGCTGTGCATGGTCATTATATGCAGTTATCTGGATTCACAATACACATATTTGAAAAAACAGTGAGTCAGCTATGACTCATATGAAACTAATTTTAGTATTTTACAAAATTGTTCAGCCAGATACTCTTGAATTACATGTCATATAAAACTCTCCTAATACAGATTATGTACAACTTGCATCACATCTGACTATGGAAAAATACTGACTGCATCCCACCTGATTGTATTGTAAATACTGACTGCATCCTACCTGATTGTGTTGTAAAATACTGACTGCATCCCACCTGATTGTATTGTAAAATACTGACTGCATCCTACCTGATTGTATTGTAAAATACTGACTGCATCCCACCTGATTGTGTTGTAAATACTGACTGCATCCTACCTGATTGTATTGTAAAATACTGACTGCATCCCACCTGATTGTAGTGTAAATACTGACTGCATCCTGAATGATTGTATTGTAAATACTGACTGCATCCTGCCTGATTGTATTGTAAAATACTGACTGCATCCCACCTGATTATATTATAAATACTGACTGCAGCCTACCTGATTGTATTGTAAATACTGACGCCATCCTACCTGATTGTATTGTAAATACTGACTGCATCCTACCTGATTGTATTGTAAATACTGACTGCATCCCACCTGATTGTATTGTAAATACTGACTGCATCCTACCTGATTGTATTGTAAATACTGACTGCATCCTACCTGATTGTATTGTAAAATACTGACTGCATCCCACCTGATTGTATTGTAAATACTGACTGCATCCTACCTGATTGTATTGTAAAATACTGACTGCATCCTACCTGATTGTATTGTAAATACTGACTGCATCCTACCTGATTGTATTGTAAATACTGAATGCATCCTACCTGATTGTATTGTACAATACTGACTGCATCCCACCTGATTGTGTTGTAAAATACTGACTGCATACAGCCTGATTGTATTGTAAAATTATGACTGCATCCTACCTGATTGTATTTAAGATATTGACCACGATCAGTGCGACCAGATGACTTTATGATAAGACGTTATTCATAAAAGGAATACCACTGATGAAGTAGTTGAACATTTACTCACTCTTTGTTTCAGATTCAGTTTAATTTCACAGCTGTTCCCAGTGAACTCAGGGTAAGCTATGTCATGATTATCTATTTGTCATGATAGTTCTGACTGATTTTCAACATTTGTCTATTTCCTCAGTCCAAGATTTACAATTTAGAGTAAGTTATATAAGGTGCCATTTTCTTCCAAGTACACACAATGAATATATTCATGTACATCAATTCATGTGTGACAGCATGTCTTGGTATTAAATCAAATAGAGCAAGTAAATGGATCATAGATAGTCATATATATACTGAGGGAAACAAATAAGGGAACACCACTTCATGACAGTGATCCTTTGTTTTTTCTCAGATTTCCTCCAACAGCACTTTTCAAAGCTGGTGATGAAAACTGGAACATATTAAAGGAACGCTTGAATTTTCCTGTGTTCCTCTATTTGTTTTTCTCAGTATATCATTTGAAATTAAAATTTGACATTATTAATATTGACTAATGATGAACAATCCTTGTTTCCAGGAATGGACAAGAGCTCGCTACATCAGGATTGAGTTCTATGAAATGGAAATTACTCTCAGCCGAGAAGCTCATCTCTTTGTAAGTACAAAGCAGTCACTGCAGTGTTCAAGGGTGTGGATTAAGCAGGTTCTTGCTATGTTTACATTAATGACCCCATCGAAACAACGAGCAGCGACAACCATTGTCCCCCTGTCTGATGCATGGCTTGTCACAGTCTTTGCAATGCATTTTGTTTCAAGCTGGAGGTGATCATATTGATGATCAACAAACTAAATCAAATGTGTGAGTTTAGTATTACGCCACTTTTAGCAATATTCCAGCACTATCAAGGCAGGGGACAACAGAAATTGGCTGATGATCTAAAGTATTGATCTCTTTTCATTTTCAATAAATGTAATTCTGAATATAATTTTTTTTTTAAACTCTAGCTCTGTTGAGTTCATTGACGAACAACCAAACAATGTTTATGATGTGAGCATTGTGTGTTTTGGATCATCAATATGTCATTTTCAAGTGATTTACTGTTAATATATTACTGAAGTTAGGTCATAGTGAGTGTGTGAGTGGATATGGTTTTACGCTGCTTTTAGCAATATTCCAGCAATATCATGGCACCCGGGGACACCAGAAATGGGCTTCACATATTGTACCCATGTGGGGAATCGAACCTGTATCTTCGGCGTGACTAGCCTACGCTTTAACCACTGGGCTACCCCACCACCCCTGTACCTAAACATTCAGTTGCACATTTGATGTGTAAATAAGATGGAATATACACAGGTTGCTTGCTCTCTTATCATGCTGTTATTATCTAGTATATTTTGTATTTATGTACAGATGTCATGGAACATTATTCATATAAGCTTGTTTACCAATCCATAATCACTTTTTGGTGAATGAAATATGTTTCAGATATCCATGGGCCAAGTATACCGATATCATTATCAAACCTTGTCTTTTGAATATAGAATAAGGCAATATAGTGGAATGACAGATGATAAAGCATTTGATACAGATATTGTGTCTGGTTGTTATTGTTGTGTTGATGTTTATGTCTGCTTCCAACTGTTTAGTTGATGTCGCCGATGTGGATGCCATATTTAAAGCCATGAGCGAGGGAATAAAATTTTGAATGGATATGGACATCCAAGTAAAAACTTGGCATTTAGTTAAAGTTTCGAATATAGTAATGACTTTGAGATAAACCAATTTGGAATAAGTTGGGATAAGTAAATTATTGAAAAATAAAAATAAGTAAATAATAATATAAAACAATAGTAATGATATAATATAAAATAATTAAAGATAAATTTTGTAATATTAAATTATTTTTAATAATTTGGAATTAGGGAATTGTGTTGGGTCAAACATGATTATTTTTACCAGTGGTTTATATTTTAGTACTCATGTCACAGAGATACATACTGATACAAAACTATTTTCTTTAATTTCCTGTTAAGCTAAAGGGTCTACTACATACATAACAATCAGGTTGATGTTTCACCCTTAATTGTTTGGTATTGAATTGAAAGAAATCATCCATTTTTCTCACTCTTATTCCTTAAATATATTTACGGATTTATCTTAAATCTTTTCAGTGTGTTCAAGTGAATAACTATAGACGAACATAAACATGAAAACAAGTTTGGGGAAGAATTAGCCTAGCTAGGCCAGAATCTCCCCAGGGAAGGTTTGTCCTAGGCTAAAGTTTGGCCTGTTACACCAGATAGATTCTTTCAACTTTTGCATGATTGTATTACTTTGTCGTGGCCTATACCTGTTTCCATGGATAATAATAATAATAATAATGTGTCCATTTATATAGCGCCAAACTCCACACTAGGTATGCTCATAGCGCTAACAATCAAGGCACAGCACATTATTACCCCGGATAACCCAAGCTGCCTGTTAGGCGCTAGAAGGTTATAGTCATATGACTTTTTCCACCGGTACCCATTTTCCTGCTGGGTGAACAGAGGCAATTGTGAACAAACTCACTTGCCTAAGGTGAAACCACATGTATCACATGTGTTTTGTTGTGGGGCGGGACTCAAGTCCTAGAAACTCTCAGGAGTCAAGCTGACCAAACATGGTCACCCATCCAAGGACTCTCCAAGCTCGACGCTGCTTACCGGTGCGTTGTGTATGCGTTCTACATGCATAAAAATAGTCCAAGTATTCATTTCTAAATTTCACCTATGTTAACCAGTGGAAAATTAATATAACGTTGATTATCAATTACTACAAAAGCCTGTAAAGCCAGTCGATGGTAGCCATTGTGACAGGTAAAGAAAGTATTGATTGCCTCTCCAGACATGTAGTTCTGTGCTTAATACAAACAATAGATCTAACTTGGCAACAGGTGTCGGAGACTGCACAAATTAGGATCAATATGCTTCATTGTCACACTTAGTAGTTATATAGGAGGGGTATGGCCTTATAACTTGTCAGTGCAGTTTGTGTTGGCATCACATTTCATTAAAACATGACATGAAGCTATAAGCATTTTTAAAAGAGCATGTCATTGTGATTGCTTCTCTCAATCTGTGAGAACACTTGAGTCAAAACGCCAGAACTTGATATCATTTTAAGTATATTTTAAGTGTTAGTGTATGGGCTTATATTTGTAAAGCTTTAATAGATCAGACAGAGACTTTATACTGATAGATGGCCTCTGGATCAGGCTATGAATGTGTGGCTAACAATTCACATTTTTTGTCAGAAATTTTGTGCATTGTTGTTAATGAAGATATATATGATGAAATCATAATTGGTACAAATAGCTTGAGTGGTCTTTCCTGGGCCTCCTTTCACAAAGCATTAAGGTGATCGTAAGTCACTAAGTGCAATGTTAAAGAATGGGAGTTAAGGTTAACCTTAGTAAAGGTTGCTTCGTGAAAGGAGCCCCTGACCAGTATTTTTTAAACAGGCTGATATGTTAGTCGATGCTGTACTCAGAGGTACAGATAAGCTGCGTATCTACGTAAATTACGCAAATATTAATGTGAAAACTCAATTCCTATTACCGGTAAGTCTATTGCGTACAAGTACGTTTGAATTTTTGTAAATACTCAATAAATTTGATCTTACATGCATACACACAAAAATGTCAAATCTTAGCTTGTGTACCAGAGGATAAATAAAATAACTGAGGTATACTGAAAGGTTCTATTTCAGCACATGAACTTGGCAACTTGCAGTCTTTCTTATCGTTTCTCATTTTACAGATCAATATAAATAACAAATAGGTGAACCAACATTTAAATTTTGTTATATTTTTACTGTTAATGGCAAAATACCCAACTGAGTTTGAGCAAGGTGGGTACAATTTGTTTGGTTATTCAAAGGAAAATTAGGATACCCAATTGAGATGAAGACAAGGGAGTACATAACTCAATGACCCAAAAAGTTATCTGTAGTTCTGTGTACTGTAGGGTGAATACTATCTCTGTTACTAATCAACTAGGGATGAAATCTAAAAGTTATGGACGCATGGAATCTGAAAAAAAAACTGTTGGAAAGTAATTATGTCAATGTGTGAATTGTAAGTGACCATGAAGATCAATGCCGAATACTAAAATTGTACATCTAGCTCACCTGTCTAAAAGTCAAGTGAGCTTATATCTTTGCCTAATGTCCATTTCATCATGAGTGAGTTTAGTTTTATGCCTCTTTTGGCAGAATTCCAGCAATACCAGGGCGAGGGACACCAGAAATGGGCTACACACATTGTACCCACGTGGGGAATCGAACCCAGGTCTTTGGTGTGATGAGCAAATGCTTTAACCACTAGGCTACGCCACTGCTCCCTATCTCATCATGAAAATTGTGCTTGTAATGTCATTGCTTCAAAATCAATTTTTGTGATATTCTAGATTTCACCATACTGCAAGATAAGATTTCTTTTGGATATTTCCTGTGTATTGAGAGCCTTGACAAATGTGTTATGATTTGTAAAATGAAATACATTTTGACAATTATTTGACCTTTACACCAACATGCTCATAAACTTTCTCAAAATGCATTTCCCGACACTGTAAATATCATCTCCTCCAAAACCACATGAAGCTGACATTTTACTTACTTGTTCTCACCAAAAGTGACAACCCAATTTGTTCTTGTGGTTTGAATTCAATCTACCACATCAACCATATTGAAAGATCTCTGTAGGGCCGTTCTTTAGGCATTTGTTATAATGATGTGAAATTTTTGTTCCATTTTTAGCATTTTGACCGGATTTTGACAATTTCCTTTTTTCTCACAAAAGTCATATTTGGCCCTATACTTTACTTCTGTGAAATGGTCAGCTTGAGGGAGAAGATCTGTAGCATATTGGTGTCTCCTTTTGATGACATCACTTTTTGTTCAAATCATTCAGTTTCAACTCTTCAGTATTTCTGTCCAGAATATTTATTGCATCAATTGTGACAGTAAAGTTTTTTCAATGGTATGTCTTTGTTGACATTGATGCTGTTGACAATATATAATCAGGTGAGTGACAGTGTGGTGGCACTATTTTCGATTTGTTGCTCCCTGCAGTCAACATGGGGACTGTTACAAAATGGCCAGCTTTTACAGACTTGTACTTTGTGCAGGTGGACCATGAAGGGAACAGTCTTCAGGTTTTCTTGCTGTTGGATTTCATGTCAATATTTCCCCTCACTTTGCTGTGTCAGTGTTGGGTGGGATCTAGATGTTTTTGGCTATCTCTCTC
Source organism: Haliotis rubra (assembly GCF_003918875.1). Lineage (NCBI taxonomy): Eukaryota > Metazoa > Mollusca > Gastropoda > Lepetellida > Haliotidae > Haliotis > Haliotis rubra. Next base: position 4,831,072 of record NW_025766968.1, on the reverse strand, counting down.
CAACACCTGGATACCTGTGAAGATCTGGGTTAGAATTGGTCTTCAGCAACCATGCTTGTCGTAAGAGGCGACAAACAGGATTGGCTGGTCAAACTGCTGACTTGGTTGTCACATGTCATCGTATCCCAGTGTAGATCGATGTTCATAATGATCACCGGATTGTCTGGTCCAGATCGATTATTTACAGACTGCTGCTATACAGCTGGAATATTGCTGAGTGTAGCGTATAACATCAAACAAATAAACAAACCAAACACTTTGCTGTAACTGATCCAGATGCAATACCTGTATGTCACCAACACTTTGTCCTTTTAGACCTGTATTTGTAAGTCGATGTCTGTTTTTCCCTAACACCTTACGAGCTGTGTCAGAAAGTTGTGCCATGCTATATTTCAAGCATCAATGCCATATCAGAGCTGTATTTGTAAGTCTATGTCTATATTTTCAGCATCACTTTGCGATTTCCGAGCTGGAGGTGATGGCAGAGTGTGTGTGTAACGGCCATGCTACTGACTGTGTACTCAGTCCTCAGACCCAGATCTACGAGTGCGTGTGTGGCGGCAACACCGTAGGCCAGTTCTGTGAGCGCTGTCTCCCCTTCTACAACCAGAAAGCCTGGCAGTACGCTGTCGCCTGTGAAGGTATGCAGTCACTAATAGCCAATTACAGCAAAGCAGCCTGTACATGACCATATTTAGACAACCCAAACCAGTGGTTAATAGTACAAGCAATGATCCATGGTGTATTGATACAATTAATGTATGGATACAAACATGTTGTTTTCATATTTGCTGGTGTTATTGACTATTACATGCCTGTTGAGTGAATTCCTCAAAACACAAACCTGAAGATACATATTTATCAATGCCTCTAAAAATCCAATGTAACATATGTTATATTTGGGTTACACTTTCTTAGTAAAGAAATTCTAGTACTTTTTGAGTTGAGCCCCATCCGGGATTCGAACTCACACCCTCAGAGTCAGGCACCTAATCGCCAGCACACAAAGTCAGCCGCCTAACCCGCTCAGCTACCGCGACTTTTATATGTGCTGTTGTAAAGGGACGTCACTCTAAACAATAAAATTTGAAATCTTATGTTAGGCCCATGGGCTTAATAATGGGAAAATATCCCGTTATTAAGCCCATGGGCGTAATTATGAGTGGGCTTAAATACAGGAAATCCCTGTATACAGGAAGTCATCAAGTTTTGTCTGTACATCTGTCACAAAAGGTTAGTGGATTTATGTTTTCATCTTCAGTTTTAAGCTTGGAAGTCTGATACAGATTGAATCTCCTTGTTACAGAATGCAACTGTTTCAACCACTCCTTGGAGTGCACATACTCCAGCGAGGTGGAAGCTAAGAACCAGAGTCTGAACACCACAGGACAGAAGAACGGGGGAGGCCAGTGCATCAACTGCCAGCAAAACACAGCCGGTGGGTACAGTAGTCAGTATCTCGACTGATGGAGGTGTTGAGCATGAAAACCAGTGGTTGATAGTGTGAGCATCTCTCAAGTACTGTGAGTGTATTTGGTTTAACAGTATCACAGTTATATGGTATATGGTATATCTGCTTAATGTGGAGGAAGACACAAAGTGATGGGTCCCCCTGCGGTGATATTGATGGAATATTGCTAAAAGCGGCGTAAAATCATGCTCTCACTCACTCACTCACTCACAAAGTGATGCAGCTCTCACCTGTTACCGTGACACAATTTTTAGGGCATTATCATCGAAAGAAGGTAGTAGTCTGACTATCTTTAAGTCACAATGCCCTGGAAAGTTAGAATTACCATAGCCATAACTAAAATGATTAAAACTGCCCCAAAAATGATCATGTCAAGAGTGAGTGAGTGAGTGAGTAAGGTTTTACTCCATTAATATCATAGCAATGCATGATGGACATGCTTCTAAAATTTAGATTTTTGGATTCTCAGAATGTTTCCTTGTTCCTTCAAACAGGTGTTAACTGTGAGAGATGTATGCCCTTTTACTACCGGCCAGCGGGCAGAGCACAGACTGACCCACAAGCCTGTGTCCTGTGTGGCTGTAATCCTGCCGGCTCCACCATCAATATCTGGTCGGGACTCTCAGGGGACTGTGTCATGAATGATAATCCCCCCCTCCCGGCAAACAAGGTATGGTATAGTCTGTCTCACTGTCCCTTAACTAGATTATTTTAGCTGAAGGGGTCGTTGTCGGCATGGGTAGCACAGATGTGTACCTCCAGAAATGTACTCTAGCCAATATCAGAATACAGAAACATACCCAGGACGAGTCCATTGTGCGTTATGCCATTTTCTTGATCGGAACTGTCATAAGTCTGTATTAGATGCATTTGATTGCATTATATAAGAAATGAGCATACGAAGTAACAAATATTTCACGAAGCACAATGCCACTCGTAATAAGTTGAATGGGAACAACTACACGTGACAATGTGACTGTATACACGTGTGACATGATAACAGTATGACAATACATGTGTGTTACATGGTGCCAGTTTGACACTACTCTTCTGCATATAATGTATGACATTGTGACAATTTGACCATACACATGTTTAACACTACACCAATGTTAATGTGACTGTATACATTTGTATAAAATGGTGACAATGTGACTATACACAATTGTATAACATGGTGCTTATTTGACTAAACACATTGTGACAGTGTGAATATACACATGTATAACACTACACCAATGTTAGTGCAACACAGTGACAATGTAACTGTACATATGTATAAAGTGGTGACTATACCCAATAACGTATATTATAGTCACAGTGTGACCATTACAGCATATTCACAATGTGACTGTTATAACATGACATTGTTAGTATACAACTTTATAACATGGTGGCAATGTTAGTATACAACTTTATAACATGGTGGCAATGTGACTGAGTATGCATGTATGACATGTATATTGATGATATTCTGCTGTATACAGAACCCTGGAGACTGCTACTGCAAGGCCAATGTCCAAGGTATAAAATGTGACCAGTGTAAGCAGAACTTCTACAACCTGGACGAGGCAAACCCTGATGGTTGTACAGGTGAGACACAGGTTGAACATGTCAAGGAATCGTTTGTTTGTTGTTTAATGCTACACTCTGAAATATCCCAGCTATGTAAATAGTCTTTGATAATCAAGTCTGGACCAGACAATCAAGTGATCAACGGTATGAGCATCGATTTAAGCAAGTTGGATACAATTACATGTGTCAAACAAGTCAGTGAGCTGGAGCACCCGATCCGGTTATTTTCTTCTTACAAGTGTGAGCTGCTGAAAACCAAATCTAACCCAGATCTCCAGTCGAAGGTTTGCATCTTGGCAGCAGTGTATGGAAACAAACTTATGGGTGAGGGTGGCAGGGTAAAGAGTGAGTCACTTCGCGAAGATCGGTGTTAGAATGGTTTGGGTGGAGATCAGGTGGTCAGACGCGCTGTCTTGGTTGACATGTGACAACTGAGTAGATCAATGTGCATACTATCAATCGATGAATTGTCTGTTCCAGATGGCTATCACATAACTAGAACATACATGTGCACCGTTTAAAAACAACAAAAACAATTTCCAACAAGTTTTTTTTTCATAGGGAGTCTTAGATTCAATAAAATCCTATGTTGAATTTGGCCTTCGTGTTCATGCTCTCCTTGTAGCTTATGTTGTCATATTTACTATTGCTTGAATAAGATAGAAGTGTGGGTGAGTGAGAGATAGGTAACTTGGTGGTTCAATCTCCCAGTCCTTGGAGAATACATTGGAGAAGGAGTCCAACTCAAGCTTAGAAGGATTGGGCAAGTCTAGGTTGACACAGATGTAAACATTGCTCTTTGCACCATTCGGAGTTTTTAGTTTATATTTTGGTAGATATGTATATTTTTAATAAGATTTTAATAAGCTGACTTTATTTGTGGGACTGAATGTGGGTGTTGTGCAAGTTGAGATAGCTGGCTAAATGTAAGACTGGGTGTTGGAGTGACTGTGGTTGGTCATTTAGTGGTTGATTAGATGACTGAGAGGATGGTGACAAGGATCCAGAGGAATTGGTAGGGTGGGTAAGTTAGAGGGGACTGGCTGGAATGGTCATTGGGGGGATAGGTGAGTGAGTTAGGGGTAGCTTGTGAAGCACTGGTGGGTTGAGCTACTCAGTCAGGGGTGGCTTGTGAAGCACTGGTGGGTTGAGCTACTCAGTCAGGGGTAGCTTGTGAAGCACTGGTGGGTTGAGCTACTCAGTCAGGGGTGGCTTGGAAGTAATTTATGGGGCATGATGGTGAGTGGTGCGGAGTGAGTGAGTGAGTTAGCTGGGTAGGTTACTAAGTTTTTTTGAATGACTGAATTACTGATAGCTGAGTAAATCACAGAATGGTTTGGAGTGAATACGGGGTAGTTTGTAAAGTCACAGTGTGGTTTGGAGTGAGTTCAGAAACAAGTAATCACAGAAAACGGCAAGATGTCAGGGGCGTAGCTACCATTATAAGAAAAAGCTCGGGTTTACACATGATTCTTGCCAGAAAGGTTGAGCAAGCCCTCAATACTATCTACATGTATATATAAAGCTTTAAAACCTATCAGGCTTACACACAAAAATCAGCTTGCTACGCGCCTGGATGTGAACTGTTAGTACAGCTTAACAGTAAAACCGGAACATGTTACATATTTCAGTTGCTGAGTATCACATGTACCCTGTCTTGTACCTTGTCTTGTACCTTGTCTTGTACCCTCTCTTGTACCCTGTTTTGTACCCTGTCTTGTACCTTGTCTTGTACCCTGTCTTGTACCTTGTCTGCAGCTTGTGGATGTAACCTCAATGGTACAGTTGGAGCCAACGAGACCTGTGTGCCTGATGCTACTGGCCAGTGTACTTGTAAGCCGAACGTAGAGGGACGGAGATGTGACGTATGCAAAGATGGCTTCTATGGTCTGGCAGGCAATGATAGTAACGGTACGTTTCCACATACTCTTCTGAACATTCCTGCTTTCACATTAACGATAATGATTGGCTCACTACATGTTACAACATGACCTCACTAATTAAATGTTCCCAGGCTTATTGTTTTCAAACTGTTGAGGGAAGTAAGACTTTTTGTAAAAAATTATTGGATACTAAGTGTTTGTTTTTTCAACTGTTCCCAGGCATATTTCAATTCCAGCTGTTGACAAAGGCTGTACAAAGTGTTTGTTATATATATGAAACTTTGAGCTTATTCAGCTTTGGAAGGAACTAAAACTCTTTATTAAGTCTACAGCACATGAGGATATATGTTCTTGAATGGATGACAGAAACATATTTTGTTCTGTAACAAAACTATGAAGGCCTTGCATGCAGATTTCCAAGTGATGTTGCATATTTTAAAAGAGATTTGTTTTGTTTAGCCTTCAGAAAAAATGGAAATAAGTGATGATTCATAACTTGAATAGTATGAGAATATATACTCAATGAAGTAATGATATTAATGGGTTTGTCTTGTTTGTTGTCTAGGCTGTACCCCATGTGGGTGTGATGTTGGCGGGGCCTCCTCAACAACGTGTAACAAGGTCACTGGACAGTGCTTCTGTCGACCAAATGTCCAGGGCAGGAAGTGTGACAGGTATGTATGACTGATATCAAACACTTGGATTAGCTGATGAGGCATTGTGATGAGCAATATACATCCCCTGTCTCCAGTTGTCATGGATATTACCTCTAGGGGTGACTATTGAGGGGGAACAGCTATTGCGATAGATATCAGTGGTGGAAATCACTTTAAAATTGCTAGTGTACTCCGGTACAGTGGCACATGTAAAATCACTTGGCCTGATAATTTTTCCACTATACCGTCCGTTTTCTTGTTGATTTTTTAAATAAACAACATAATTAAAGGTCACATGCAACGTAAAACACAATTTTGCAGATTCTGATACCTTTCGGTATGGACTTACCGAAACAAATCGTCAAAAATGCAAATTCAACTTATAAAGTTGAAAAATAACGCGATGAAAAAAAACGCGCAAAATCGGAGTTCAAACGTTTCACTAATTTTCCCCCGACTTTTCTGGGGAAAACGGGTTTCAACAGCTGGGCTGCGCTCATAGCATGTGCGCAGTGAAATAGGTTCGCGCAGCTTGGAAGCGGGTTGAATACTCCGGTGAAGGCATTGGTGTGAGCTATTTTTCTAATGTTTTGTTGATATCTCACAGGCGCGAGCTTTTTATATGTTATGACAGTAAATTAACTGTTTATATAATTTCATTTGTCTATTTCACCACACGTTCTTCTTACCGAGTCACTTTCTCAGTTCGATACTTGAAAGCAATGTCATTATTTAGCGTTGACAGAATTGAGATATAGATATGTCGTTGTCACAGACAAAATTCAATGTCTTGTTTTATTGACACCTGTGTGTCTGCCTGCCTGTCTGCTAATGACAATATTCAATACACAGCTGCTATCACTGACCTGCAATTTGAACTTAACACCAATCAGGCTATACACCATAAACAAAATGCATTGATTTATGGCCCGGTTCGGCCTCTGTCACATTATGTAATTACACAGACAGGCAGGTGTGATACTTGAACACATGACATGTTATGATGTCTGTTGATTGTAAAATGTTATACACAAAAAATGAGCATGTATTTACAAAACCCAACATCTCTATATATACACACACAATGAGCCGTGACGGCATCTGCAAATGAACCAGCCGTTACACTTGAGTGCACACCCACCCGCTCTGACTGGGTTCGGTATCCCGGCTGCTTCGTTTCTTGGGAAGTAAACCGAAGTACACAATATTGCACTTTTGATTTGCGATTGTACGCTTATAATTTTGTTTATATGTTTTTTCATAACCAGCAATGTATATTATATGTCATGAATAAGTGATAATTGTGTTTTAATTATGTTTGATTTTTTGGTTGCATGTGACCTTTAACATTGGAATATCAACTGGACACTGGAACAGTGTGATATACAAATTTGCTTGCCCGACAGAAAAAAAACACTTGGCTTGGGCGTCGGGCAATGCTTTATTTCCACCCCTGGATATATTCTATTGCTACATACTACATAATCTATTGCGACCAACTATTGCAATAGTATTGCAATAGAGTCAGCTCATAATACAGGCAGGTTCTAAATAGAGTCAGCTCATCATAGAGGCAGGTTCTAAATACCTTACTATCAATAGTCACACATACTATCGTTGCATCGATAGTTTTTCATTCCTACCATCGATTAAATGCTATCGGAGGCTCAACAATTGCAATCCATTGATAGTTCGATGTAGCATACAGCCCTAGTTACTTCTTTGTCTCAAGTGTTGTTTATGGGTGAATGCTGTTCCATTCTGGAATAACGCTTTTTCCCTTACATGTTCGTAATATCAAACACTGGTTTGTCTTGTCAATCCTTCATTGTTTATGTACAGCCATGACATGGATGGGATATTACTGAAGCTTAAAACAAATTGTATTTACTCATTCTCTTGATTAGCTCTTTCTGAATAATAAATGTTGTCCTCTTGTCACTTTCAATCTGATGAGCAACTTGGCTCTGCTGTTTAGATACTGGATAGTTGAGTTTGTGTTTTCAGTGTTAAATATCATGCAAGTAACTATTATCAGTTGACTCCTGCCACTGAACTGACTCTATTTAGAACCTGCCTCTATGATGAGCTGACTCTATTTAGAACCTGCCTGCATTATGAGCAAACTCTATTTAGAACCTGCTATGAGCTGACTCTATTTAGAACCTGCCTCTATTATGAGCTGACTCTATTTAGAACCTGACTCTATTATGAGCTGACTCTATTTAGAACCTGACTCTATTATGAGCTGACTCTATTTAGAACCTGCCACTATTATGAGCTGACTCTATTTAGAAGCTGACTCTATTATGAGCTAACTCTATTTAGAACCTGCCTCTATTACGAGCTGACTTTATTTAGAACCTGCCTCTATTATGAGCTGACTCTATTTAGAACCTGACTCTATTATGAGCTGACTCTATTTAGAACCTGCCTCTATTATGAGCTGACTTTAGAACTCTGCCTCTATTTAGAACTCTATTATGAGCTGAGCTGACTCTATTTGAACTGACCCTGCCTATGTTGTGAGCTGACTCTATTTAGAACCTGCCTCTATTTATGAGCTGACTCTATTTAGAACCTGCCTCTATTATGAGCTGATTCAATTAAGAACCTGCCTCTATTATGAGCTGACTATTTAGAACCTGACTGTTTAGAACCTGCCTCTATTATGAGCTGACTCTATTTAGAACCTGCCTCTATTATGAGCTGACTCTATTTAGTACCTGCCTCTATTATGAGCTGACTCTATTTAGAACCTGCCTCTATTATGAGCTGACTCTATTTAGAACCTGCCTCTATTAAGAGCCTGTCTCTGTGACATGTAAACAATTACAGCACTGTATGTGTTATGAGCTGAGGGAAGGAAGGACCTCCACTAAACAAGCATTTTGTCCCATCCCCAGTGTTGCTCCAGGATTCTTCACCCCAGACGTTCACTTCATCCATACAGACTTCGAGGACAGCCTCGGGACTGTGACTCACAGAGACATTCCTGGATTTATGGGAAATGGATACGCAACACAGAATTTTGGGGTAGGCAAAATTACAGTGTTGTTATTGTGTTATACCTGTAACGGGGCTGAAGGTGCAGGTAACACAATGTTGTGTTGCTGCTGCTGGCGATGCAGATTGTTGTTGTGGTGCTTGATTATGATGTCTGTGGCATCCATATCTATATCCATGTCTGTATCAATGTCTGTATCCATATCTATATCGTTATATATATCCATATCTGTATCTATCTGATATGTAGTAGTGAATGGTGTAGTGATACTGTGATATTTATGACTGACTATAATCGTTTATGGTGATGATGATTGTTCGGTGGTGCTTGTTTTAAGTGATGAGTTTTATTGAGGTGATGCTAGTGTAAGGTGATGAGTTTTAATGAGGTGATAAGTTGTTTAAGGTGATTATTGTTTAACATGATGATTGTTATTGAGGTGATGAGTTTTATTGAGGTGATGCATGTGTAAAGTGATGACTGTTTTTGGTGATGGCTGTTTATTGATGACAATAATCCCTAAATGATGATTTTTAAAGGTGATGATTACAAAGCAGATGTCGGTTTAAATTAATGATTAGTGACTGTTTGAGGTGAAGATACTTTTTCAAAGTGATGAATGCTTCGGTGAAAGTGATTATTGTTTGAGATGATGCTTGTTTAAGGTAATGCCTGTCAAGATGATCCTGATGGTCACAGATAGTGATCTTGGTTTTAGTTATTGGTAGCACTTGTCCTCATGGTAAATTCTGGCATGTTACTGACAATGTGGTGTTAAGTATATTGAGTGATCTGGGATTCTTCCTTAATGTTAAAAGTCCTTGAAAACCTAAATGTTTTACTGGTTGTAAAACAATTATAAATGTTTGGCTTGATGTCCTAACAGTGTGAGTCGTTCACAATATGTTGCTGCTCCAAATATTAAATGGTTGATCAAAAATGTTGAAGAAATATTGTTATAGATTTTTAGTGAAATTCACCCTGCAGAAGATGGGTACCCAGTAGTATAAGTCATATGACTTAACCTTCTAGCGTCTCGCAGGCAGTTTGCGTTACTTAGCGTAATGTCCACCATGTTGTATGCGCTTAGAGCATGTCCGTGCGGAGTTCAGCCTCATATAAATGACCAATTATTATTATTATTATTATAAATTTCAGTCCAGTATCAAGACAAGCATAGTGTTTCCTGGGGGCACGACCTTTAGTGGGACGTGTAATATTCTAATCCGTTATTCAGCCCCTGCCAACACAACAGCCAGTATGCAAGTCTTCTCAGGTAAGTGAAAAAAAACATATGCTTGTTGCTGTAAGTTATACACACATTGCTCTATTAATGCTTATATTCAAAAGAGAAAATTCAGTCACAGTTTCAGAATCTTTGATCACATGAATTTCATGCACACATTAACATCATGATTTACGGTCAAGTTCACCATAGGAAAGTGATAATGGAGACCTGTTTTTCTCTTCCTCTGATCTTTATGTGTATGTCCATTGGTATTTTCACTTATTCTTTTATTTTTAAGATGACCCTCGGCCGATGACCATATACTTCTTGGCATGTCCTGACCGCTGGTGCTATGTGGATACCATAAACTACAGGACTCCCACTCTCCAGCCAAGTACTCAGCTGTGTACATTCATAGTCCTTGGCACATTGTACTTGGTAGGTTCAAGGGAGATTACTCTGCAATAGCAGCATGGAGATGATGTTTAGGGGAGATAATTCCCTGAAATGAAGCTAGTTGGATTGTATGTTCAGAAGGGATGACTTTGACTTCCAGATGTGACACTTTTGGGGAAGTCATAGGTATGACATTGAGGAAATTATGTTCAAGGGAGATAACTCTGACGTATTACACTGAGGAAATTACATTCAAGGGAGATAACTTAAAGGTATGACACTGAGTTAATCATGTTCAAGGGAGGTAACTCTGAGGTATGACACTGAAGAGATTATGTTTGGGGAGATGATTTGAAGACCTGTATTGAACAAAACATAACACATTCACTCACTCCCATAATAAGCTTGTCTGTACTCAAGCAGATTCTCATAAGCCTGAAAGTCCTTTAATGATATGCAGAGGCCACATCAGAGTCCTAAGAGTAACGTTAAATGCCCATGACAGCTGTGACACCTACCATGAGAATTATTTACAGGATCGACTGATGTGTGTCCCCATTGAGCTCACCAACACGGCACCACTGCTCAAGAGCCCCGACTTTGACCAAAAATGTGACGTGGTCACAAACGACATGAAGTATGTGTGTTTACTTTATCTTCGTATATTTAACATCATTTGTGTTAAAAGTGTTGCAGTGTCACAAATATGTGTGAGCATGCGTGTGTGTGTGTGAATTTGTGTTTGTGTCTGAGTCTGTGTCTGAGTGTCTGTGTAATTGTCACTCTGTGTGTGTGTCGGAAGAGTTTTTTTCTCTGGAATCCTGATAATATGTCTGGAACATATGCAAACCAAACCTTTTGCTTGTGATACACATTATTGTCAACAGTGTTATCCGATAGTAATTGTTAAGTCTTTTAGCATTCTCATTAGCAGTTGTTATCCAGCTATATTTGGCAAGTCTGTTTTGAATGTTGTTTCTGGAGTATTATCAATTCAGTATTTGTTCACTGAACATAGATTATTACTAAAAAGCATTGTCTATGTTTGGTATTCTCATAGAAAAAGGTATAGCATAGACTCCACTTACAATATGTATATTTTGAGTATAGATTTGAAACTCAAAACAATATTTCACTCTCAAATAGTTAGACATATCATGCAGGAGACCTTGGTGCAATTGTACAAAACAACCTTAGCACTAAGACTACCTTAAGTCTATGAAACGGTGTGGGAGTTGCAGTCCCCTTAGCGTTAAGATTGCTTTGTACAACGGCACCCAGATTTTACTGAGATTGAATTAAAGGCTGAATCTGCTTGAGGGAACTGATCTTAGATCTTAAAAAAACTGCAAGCAGAACTTATGTTTCATCTGACAATATATTTAACGTTTGGGACAACTGTAATATCAGTGGCCTTGCACCTACAGGAATGGAACTGCCGATGAGAGCATCTGTAAGGCTGGCTTGTTCTCAGTGATGAGCTACTACATGAACGGCCCACGAAGTTGTGACTGCAACCAACTGGGCAGGTCAGCTGCAACATGTGATCCATTTGGCGGTCAGTGCCAGTGTAAAGACGGAGTGACGGGAAGGGCGTGTGACAAGTGCCGCGCTGGCTTCTACCAACTCACTGACTCTGGCTGTTCAAGTAAGTGGAACTCACAGAGAGTGGTTTTGTTGTAAATATTTGATTTAAGAACACAAGTTGGAATATCTGGTAGCTAAACAAAGGCACTTGAAGCAGTAACACATTAGACACATTAAACCAAAGGTGTTAGAACAGGTCTCCTTTACTCTGTTGCCTGTCATCAATTTGGGTGAGTGAATGAGTGAGTTTAGTTTTACCCCACACTCAGCAATATTCCAGACTTAGGGCAGCGGCCTGTAAATAACTGAGTCTGGACTAAACGATCCAGTGATCAACAGTATGAGTATCGATTTATGCAATTGGGGTACAATGACATGTGTTAACCAAGTCAGTAAGCCTGACCACTTGATCCTCTTAGTCACCTCTTACGACAAGGTTGGGTTACTGAAGATCAACTAACTCGGATCTTCACGGGTTGTCATCAATTTGGACCCAGGTTGGAATAGCTCCCAAACACTCTGATCCCAGTCACCTAAAGTTGACCTGGGTCAGGAATGGTCCCCATCACCTTATTGCTTGTCATTAAATGTGGACCTGGGGTGCTCATTATATCCACCACTGGTTTGTTTAGCAAAGCCTGAAGATTTTACAGACCAACGTGATATAGTTGAAATATTACTTTTTAATGATAAATAAAGAGTACCTACATATATTGTCAACAATAGTGAGTGGAGATCAGTTTCAGCAATAAAATGATCACAGTATCCCCCAGTACCATGGTGTCACAGCAAGATGTTAGCATTAGGACAGTCATGACAAGAAAGTTATTTCAACTGATGTTGATGGAGTCACCTTGCTTGTTATCCAGGCTGCAACTGTGCGTCCAGCAATGCTGTGTGTGATGCGGTGACGGGTCAGTGTAACTGTCCCCCCAACACTATCGGACTGCGGTGTGACCTGTGTAACTTCAACACATGGGGCTGGGATGCAACGACTGGATGCAAGGTCAGCATCACTCTTCTACATGTCATGTTTGGACTCCTAAAATCATTAGTTATTTCTCAACAACTTCACCACTTCCTGTTGATTTATTTCATGTTCACCCACTTCCTGTCACCTTTATCACATCCACCCACTTCCTGTCACCATTTTCCATATCCGTCCACGTCCTGTCACCTTTTCTCATGTCAGGGCATTTTTTGTCAGTGTCTTGTCATTGCCTCCCACTTCCTGCCACATGGAACCACCATCCTGTCACATTTAATCACCATCCTGTCACATTCAACCACCATCCTTTTCACATCATCCTTTCAACCACCATCCTGTCACATTCAACCACCATCATGTCACTTTGCTATTACATTCACCTTTATCCTGTCTTCTCTTGTCATCCTGCTCAGATCTGCTTCACAAGTATTTAATATCAGTGTTCCTATTCAGCAAAGTCTGACAAAATTTAAGTTTGTGACTGCATATCAAGATATATATATACTGTTTGAATGATTAGAGGACTGATATTTGACCACAGAACATCTAACTAATATATGTTCAAACATGACTTCATTGTACACAAAATGAGTAGCTACTGTCATCCTTATGTTGAAATTGGGGATTTTTATGACTTGATCTTTGTCTGACAGTTCTGTACACATATAATAGCACACATATTCAGAAATTTGAAATATTTTTTATTTGAATTAGGGCATTTTCATGAGTGAGCCTTGTCTCAAACAGGTTGTTTGATTTAAATTAATTAACACCATTTTCTTGTGCGTATAGATACATGATCAAGTCAAGCTTATGATGTTGTGATGTTTTATACATCAAACACTAATGTGTATGCCAACAGGAATGTAACTGCAACAGCACTGGTTCCCTACGGACATGGTGTAACGGAACAACAGGGGTGTGTTCCTGCAAGATAGGAGTACAGGGCGTCAAGTGTGACCAGTGTGCAGACACATTCACTGGCTTCAGCACCCTTGGATGCAGTCCCTGCAACTGCGACAGCGTTGGCTCCACCTCCACTGTTTGTGAGAAAGCAACGGGTCAATGTACCTGTAAGGTATGTAGTTCTTGTAGTGGACGACAGTGCTCTGATTTCTGAACACTTTCAGTCAGTGTGAGACTAGAGGCTGGTCCAACATTCGCTGTACAGAGATGATCATGTGTCCCTGTGTCCCATAGGTGTCTTCTGCATTGGTGGTTATGGGTTTGAATCCCAGATTGTTATTATTGGTTTGTTAGCACCAAACCTGTGCCCATGGGTTCAACAAAGTATTAAATGTCTTGGGCCTGCATCTTTTCAGCCTTTCTTTTTGCAACATGCCATTATTTGGGGTTAAAGGAACAATAAATACCAACTCACTCATTCAGATGGTAGTGAGTGACAAATTTGAATAATCATTGAATACACAGTGCCTTGAATAATCAGTTCCTTTTAAAAAGTGATCAAATGCAACGTATATTATATTTGGGACTTGACACTTTCTCAGTAAAGTACAGATTCTAGTACTTCTTGGTGGTTGAGTCCCATCTGGGATTCGAACTCAGACTCTCAGAGTAAGGCACCTAATTGTCAGCACACAAAGTCAGCCATCTAACCCACTCGGCCATTGCTGCTTCCACAAAAATGGATCATCTTCACGCAAACATCTCATTATCATGGATCGTGTAGTTCCATGCTTTTTTAATATGTCCTCCAATAATGTAGGATATGACTTGATGGATTTGAATGTTTTATGCTTCAGGCCAATGCTGAGGGGTTGCTATGCAACCAGTGTAAAGCAGGATCCTTCTATCTCCATGGCAACAACACTAAAGGCTGTCTCGACTGTATATGCACAGGCATCACGTCACAGTGTTCCAGTTCCACAGGCAGACAAGAGTCGGTATGTACTGCTCCACAGTCATAGAACTGTAAATCCAGGATACTTTGATTTATAATAAGACATCCTTAAGTTTCTAAAAGTGACCATGAAGCTTGCCATACTCAGCAATGTTCCAACTATATGGTGGTGGTCTGTAAATAATCGAGTTCAGACAATCCAGTGATCAACAGCTTGAGCATCTACGCAATTATGATACGATGACATGTGTCAACCAAGTCAGCGAGCTTGACCACCCGATCCCGTTGGTCACCTCTTACGACAAGCATGGGTTACTGAAGACCAATTCTAACCCGGATCTTCACGGGTGCGGCAGCTGTATATTGTTCATAGCATTCTGGGAGCTTGTGGTTAGGTGGCAGAAGATTGACCTATTGTTGCTGAATCCATCAACACTGAAGGTTCTCTCATGCATGTTTAGGTGGAGGAATATGCAAATGCTTACTGCAACATACTGAATATGTCTGAATTTTGAATAGATGATCAGAGGTAGACATGTTACAACAATATAACTTACTCCTTTACATTGATGGTATGTTTAGCAAGAGTACTATATGCAAATTACTGTTTGAATTCATCTGGGCTTTATATGTTTATGAATACTTTATCACAAAATGATCCCGATTTTCCCAAAGCGCGCTATCGACATGTGCCTCTTTAATATATAAGTTGCCTTTGAATGTCAACATTTAATTTTGATGTGCTCAAATTACTGGATTTCTAATTTCAGAAAACTGCTACACTTGCTCAGTCATCTCAAGGACAACTGACGCCGACAGTATCAGTGGCAGATAAAGATGGTGTTGTCAACGCCTCCCAGTTGGTGACTCCTTACACAGACCCTGCCACGAGCCGTGTGTCTGTCAGGACTGTTGTAGGTCCAGCAGGCAACGTCTACTGGAAGGTTCCGGAACTCACCGGATCCCTGCTGCCTCTCTACGGAAGCACCATCAAGGCGGAGGTCAAAGTTGAGCCTGTGGTTGCAGCCGGGACGCCAGCTGCAACAAAAGCAGTTTTGATTGGACGAGACAAGAAACGGCTTGTGCATGACATTAATGCTCTTATGATGAATGTTACATCCAATATCGACATAGGCCTGACAGAGGCGGAGTGGAAGTGGGAAAATGGTTCCGACATTACACGAGGACAATTTTTTGTTGGCTCTCACAAATGTTGAAGTCATTCTCATTCCTGCTGCTTTCACAAATACAGATCATGTAACCTAGTAAGTTCTTTGATAGATGCTGTTTTCACAAATACAGATTATGTAACTTAGTAAGTTCTGTCATATATACTGCTGCTGACATGCCATGATATCAGTAGCATTATGTTAAAAGCAGTGTTAAGCCCAACACCCTAACTCATTGATTAATTGTTTGTCTCAAAGACGCAGACCCGTGTAGGTCCAGGTTAGAATTGATCTTCAGTAACCCATTCTTGTCGTATCGGGTGGTCAGGCTCACTGACTTGGTTGACACATGTCATCGTATCCCAATTGCGTAGATCGATGCTCATGCTGTTGATATGTTTTATTTTGCAAACCAAACAATATAATAACTAGAGGGTATGCTTGATATTGCTAGCTGAACATTTGTGAATAGGCCTCAACCTTTTGTCTAATGAGTAAAATCCATTATAAATACATGAGGCCTTGGTGTTATATGTGTAAGTGTAAACCATGTCTTCCCTGTTTCAGCCTGTCTCGCCTTGAGTACAGTGTGGAAGGAGTTGTGGGCCCTGTTGCCAGCAGTGTGGAGAAGTGTCAGTGTGGACCCGGCTACACGGGACTGTCATGCGAGGTTTGTAACTTGTCGTAACATGGTGGTGTATGATCATGGCAGCTAAAGTATAGACTGACTGACTGAGTTTTGGTTTTACGCCGCTTTTAGCAATATTCCAGCAATATCACGGCGGGGGACACCAGAAATGGGCTTCACACATTGTACCCATGTGGGGATTCGAACCCGGGTCTTCGGCGTGACGAGCCAATGCTTTAACCACTAGGCTACCCCATCGCCCCTGAAGTATAGAGGCCTTACTGAACAGAAAACAGAAACTTTGTTGTATGTTGGTCCAATGGATGTACTCCAACTGACTTCCAGATATAATTTATGGATAACAACTTCTTTTATTTGTGAGTGCAGCGTTTCTATACAGATATTTGTACCGTTGTCAAGAATCTGTATGGAAATGTTGCACTCTCAAATATAAGACGTTGTTATCCATAAAGTTTGTTCTAAATTGTACTTCCCAACTTCTAAAATGCCACTCAAAGTTGACTTCCAGATATCCCCATTGTGAGTGCCCCCAAGTACAACCTATAAGGCGACCCCCAATAAATGCCATCAAAATCAATGCTGTATTATACAATCCATTTATAAGTTATCTGAAATGAAATCATGTCAACAGCACAAACACAATATTTACATTTGTAATGATATGTTTGCCCTCAGGTGTTGTTCCTAGAATAATGTTTGCTTTTGTTGATCGATGACAGCTCGTAATAACTGAGTACCGGGTACCATGACCTGCCTTGAGATGTGTTTTTGCTGATGCGACTTTTTTTTTTTTCATACATTGTACTCTCAATTGAATTTTCATAAGTTGACATCAAGAACCATGCTACATAAAAGATCCTTGCAGAATAAAATCATTTTAAGTCAGTGTTAAAGTTTGGAGTTACGATAGTCATAGGAAAGTAATTTCCTTATGGAAAAGCCTGAGATAATGTTTTCCCTTCAGAGCTGTGCGCCAGGCTACAAGCGTGCCAACGTGACCGGCCATGCGTATCTGGGCGTGTGTGTGCCATGTACCTGTAACAACCACGCTTCTACCTGTGATCCCAACACCGGGGACTGTCTGAACTGTCTGCACCAGACTACAGGTATGCGTGTAACGCTAACCCTAACCCTAACCCTAACCCTAACCCTAACCCTAACCCTAACCCTAATCCTAACACCAAACCTAACCTAACCCTAACCCTAACCCTGCTAGGTATCCGGTATAATGCTCAAAAGACAACTAATTTTAGTTATAACCACAGCTCCTTATGTGCATTTTGACTAAAATATACAGCAATTGACCAAAAAAAATTCGTAATATTTGTCAGTTTGTTATAAGTGTGTGCATTCAAAACATACTTTAAGACGGATGAGTGAGTGAGTTTAGTTTTACACTGCACTCAGCAATATTGAAGCTATATGGCAGCTGTCTGTAAATAATTCAGTCTTTACCAGACAATCCAGTGATCAACAGTGTGAGCATCGATCTACGCAATTGGGATATTTTGACAACCAAGTCAGGTAGCCTGACCACCCGATCCCGTTAGTCGCCTCTTACGACAAGAATGGGTTACTGAAGATCAATTCTAATGCAGATCTTCATGGGTCTGTGGAAGGACAAAAACGCTGAAAGGATCATAGATTATTGGTCTATATCAGGGAGAGTAAATCCACAGATGATACCAGTTCTTTCTGCTTTTGTTAATGGTATTAACCTCTGGCCCTAAGGACCTCGAATCAGAAGGTCCATGTTTGAATCCCATCATATGTATCAGATAATTTATAACCATTATATTTCTATAGCCAAGGAGCACATGTTGGGCAATATCAACCTTCAGAATAAATCTTTTTGAATTTTAACTGATGATATGTTTGAATGTTTCAGGTGCAAACTGTGAGATGTGCATGCCTGGTTACTATGGTAATGCCACCGCAGGGAATCCCAACGACTGCAGCCAGTGTCCATGCTATGACCCCCGTGTTGTGAACACATCCTGCACCAATAATGGCTCCGTCATCAAGTGTTTCTGTAACCAAGAATACACAGGCGACCATTGTGATATGTCAGTACATTTTACCAGTAACTATAATTTTTATTCAAACAACACATTACTTCAGATCAGAAGTCTTATATTTTGGCTGTCAATGCACTAAAAGATTTTCAACAGAAGTCCTTTTCACTCTCAACTGTCCATAACCAGTTGAGAAACTAACAGTATCTCCCTCCTTAAACCTCTGCATGCTATTAGTATCTCAACTGGTTATGGTTAAATAGACTGGCAAGATGGTATGGCAGTAAATCCCAAAGACTTTAGAAAATGTTTTCGATTTCAGTTTTGATGGAATCATTTGTACAGATCGTAACTGTCATTCAGAATAATCATGTTCATGTGTTCAGTGTTCATGTTTTTGAGATTGCTAGGCTCAAAAACACAAATAAACTTTCATTTATATGATGTGATAATTGGCTGTGATGGTTTGGATGAAAGGTCTTTCTGGTGTGACCAATATTGGGTTGTCTTCAGATGATTGTTTAACGATAGTGAAAACTGAGATCTAAATTTTCTTGAGGTTGCTTTCTCAGGGACCCTGTCATTGGACTGAATGTTGGACTTGCAGAGCAATTCTTGGTTCCCAGTCAACTGTTGACACTCAGTGTCATGATTGCAACAGTTTGTACTCTTTGACTCAACACTTTCATGAAGTGTATCATCAGGGTGGTGGGGTAGCCTAGTGGTTAAAGCTTTCGCTTGTCACACCGAAGACCCAGTTTCGATTCCCCACACGGTAATGATATGTGAATCCCATTTCTGGTGTCCCCTGTTGTGATACTGCTGGAATATTGCTGAAAGTGGCATAAAACCATACTCACTCACTCACTCACTCACTCACTCACTCACTCACTCACTCACTCACTCACTCACTCACTCACTCACTCACTCACTCACTCACCACTCACTCAACCACTCACTCATTCACTCACGGTGATGCAGCTCTCATCTGTTACGGTGACACACTTACGAGATGAACAGTGTGCGTTTTAAAGTTTCAAGGTGTTATTATTTTATTTTTTAGTGCATTATTATTGAAAGAAGGTAGAAGTCTGACTATCTGCACTCACTCACTCACTGTATCACAATCTGATGTTGTCTGTATCAGGTGTAAACCATTCCATTATGGTGAACCATCAACCCCTGGTACAGGAAGATGCACAGCGTGTGACTGCAACAACAGAACTGACATCTGTGATCCAATCAAAGGAATCTGTCACGGCTGTGACTCGAATACAACAGGAAACAACTGTGAACTCTGCATAACTGGCTTCTACAGGAACCCGGTGACTAATGCCTGTGACGGTGAGTAGAATGTCATGTCAGCATGTTCGACACTTTCAACAGTATTTATATGGTATTGTTAACTGTTGTTTTAATGTGAGAGGAAACCTAAAGTGATGCAGATCATGAAGGTTTACAACTCCCAGTGATGCTGACAAAATATTACTACAATCACATTTAATCCTCTGGGGTTTTGCTGAACCGAGGGGAGACAACCCAGTATTCTAACACCCAGTGTTTGATGCAGGCTGTTGGGGTCAAACTCCACTTTGAGGTCCAGTGTCATCAGTCAAACTGATGCAGATCTTAAATGTTAATCAGTTATTGTGAATATCCTACAAATTGAAGCTGACAAACCTACAATACGATCAGCTCAGATCTAGGATTCAAACCCAATGTCATAGGTTTCTGCCACACCTAAGGGAAGCAACTCTGCACAGCCACTGTATGATACAAACATAACAGTAAACCGCATGATTCCTTAAAACAGTGTAGTAGTTGAATATCTGATGTTTCAGTGTGTGCCTGCAACACAACGGGATCGACTAGCTCTATCTGTGACCGGTACAATGGCAGCTGTCCATGTCACCCTGGTGTTGGGGGCAGGACCTGCGATGGATGTCTCGACAACTACTGGGGCTTCAGTACTGCTCCACCAGGTGAGGGTTGAGGTGGTTTAGACTACACTTTCTGCACCAATATATGTTTGACCAATATAATTGGTTGGTTGGTTGTTTAACACCACACTCAGCAATATTCCAGCTATATGATGGCGGTCTGTAAATAATCAAGTCTGGACCAGACAATCCAGTGATCAACATCATGAGCATGATCTACACAATTGGGATATGATGACATGTGTCAGCCAAGTCAGCGAGCCTGGCCACCCGATCCTGTTACTCACCTCTAACAACAAGCATGGGCTGCTGAAGACAAATTCTTACCCGAATCTTCGGGGGTCCAGGAATATAAAGGCTGCTGATGCCTTAAACTGGTCTCAAGATAAAATCCATGATCCTCGTCTTGTAACATGAGATCATCACTTGATATTTTCACAAAGCCATGTGAGAAGTGTTCAAGATTATTTAACAAGGATACCAAGAAATAAGGTGATAGATGAAAGAGTAAGTAAAAAATCTGAAACATCATGTTCCTCAAAATAATGAAGTTGACATCATAAATTCTTGCTTTTATGTGTATCACTTCAAAATGTCGTTCAAGGACTCTATAAAATACAACATCATGCGTAGTTTGCGGCTGTCATAACTGTTTGATCAACAGTGGTAAATGTAAAATTTCCTTGTCAAAGAACAACTAGTCTCAATTATCCACTGAAACAAAATCAGTTGAGTGCAAAAGACATAGTGATGGGAATTATATGAATGGATCATTGACACCAGCAGGTGGAACTGGATGAGGAGCACTATTGTACCTGTGTCTCAATCACATTGGTCAGTGTTATCTTTGTGATGTTGTGATACCCATGCACAAGAAGGGTAAACATGGGAACGGGAACTGTGAACAGGAGATAAAATTTACAGTTCTCAAATAAATGTCAAGATAGAAATGCATCTCTGTATTGATGCAAGTGAGAGTATGATACTTCACTTAGATTCCATGATTTATAGTTGCATAGTTCTAATATTCAGACCAGAGAAATTCTTATGTCCAGTGGACAAAATATATGAGTTTTGTTTGATCTCCAGGTTGTCAGGCTTGCGACTGTGTGGAGAAAGGAAGCGTGAACACCCAGTGTATAGACCAGGGTCTGTGTGTATGTAAATCTAATGTTCTTGCCGTCAGTCGTCGGTGTGACACATGTGTTGATGGCTACTTTGGTCTACCGGATCAGGAATGTACTGGTAAGTGTATATAAAGTTGGTTGGTTTGTTGTATAATGCTGCACTCAGCAATATTCCAGCTATATGGCGGTGATCTGTGACAGCAATCAGTGTTACAGTAATGACTGAGACAGTAATCAGTGTCACAGTGTTCAGTAAAGACTGTGACAGTAATCAGTGTTACAGACAAAGTCAGTGTTACAATGTAACTGAGACAGTAATCAGTGTTACAGTAATGACTGAGACAGTAATGACTGACAGTAATCAGTGTTACAGTGTTACAGTAAATGAGACTGTGACAGTACAGAAATGATCAGTGTTACAGTAATGACTGAGACAGTAATCAGTGTTACAGTAATGACTGAGACAGTAATCAGTGTTACAGTAATGACTGAGACAGTAATCAGTGTTACAGTAATGACTGAGACAGTAATCAGTGTTACAGTAATGACTGAGACAGTAATCAGTGTTACAGTAATGACTGAGACAGTAATCAGTGTTACAGTAATGACTGAGACAGTAATCAGTGTTACAGTAATGACTGAGACAGTAATCAGTAATCAGTGTGTAATGATGGACAGTAATGACTGAGACAGTAATCAGTGTTACAGTAATGACTGAGACAGTAATCAGTGTTACAGTAAAGACTGAGACAGTAATCAGTGTTACAGTAATGACTGAGACAGTAATCAGTGTCACAGTAATGACTGAGACAGTAATAAGTGTTACAGTAATGACTGAGACAGTAATCAGTGTTACAACAATGACTGAGACAGTAATCAGTGTCACAGTAATGACTGAGGCAGTAATCAGTGTCACAGTTATGACTGAGACAGTAATCAGTGTTACAGTAATGACTGTGACAGTAATAGTTATGTCTGTGACAGTTATCTGTGTGGGAGCAATGACTAATAGTAATCAGTATAACAATAATCTATGCAACATTTCCTACATGTTTCCTTGTAGCATGCAACTGTAATCTAACTGGGACTGAGGGTGGGAATATCGCGTTATGCAACAATGCTACTGGCCAGTGTCCATGCAAGCCAGGAGTGACCGGTCGGACATGTGACAGCTGTAAAACTCTCTTTATAGACTTCAGCGACACTGGATGCAAAGGTATTGTCATGAACGCAGGCCAGTCTATATTCAATATTGTTTCAGATTATCATGCAGATAATGCTATTCCAATAACTATCCTCTGATATCCAGGGGAATTAATTTCCATTAAATTAGTAGAATGTTGGAATATATACGAAGAACATCACTCTCTACCAGCAGTTTCTTATTTATTTCACAACAGGATGGAACCATCAGGTTTACAAGATGTCTCTATTTTTACGAGCTTAGCAGTGAAGATATTCAATGAATATGTGAATGAAATCGCATCACAAATAGAGTTTGAAAGATTGTTAGTTATTGTGTTTTGATTGTTTCTACTTTTTGCAGAGTGTGACGTGTGTTCAACTTCTTTGGGTAATGATACAAGAAAATTGGAAGAAAAATGGCAGGAAACATATACAGTTTCACAACATATTGTGGGAATACAGGCACAAGACAAAGAACTTCAGGTAGGGATAGAACAGTTGTGGAATAGGGAATAGTTGAAACCAAGTCGGGGCAGTGGGGTAGCCTTGTGGGGAAAGCATTCACTCATCTACAGGGTTATGCCAGGCCTGAGTTTGATTCCCCACAAGGGTACAATTGTGAAGCCATTTTTGGTGTCCCTTGCTGTGATACTGCCATAATATACCTCACGGAGTCCAGACCAGTATATCAACATACATCAGGCAGGATCAAAAGGGATTTTGCAGTCCACTTTTCAATTTCAGTCAATATATGGCCTTTCAGTGCCAATATGTCGACTGGTTTCAGGATTAAATTAGAAATGCCAAGGTATTCTTGTTTTCACAAAAGGCTTTTGAAAGACAACGTAACAAAACTACAGTAAACTTTGCTTATAACAAACTCAATAGGACCACAAATGTTTTTGTGTTCAAGCTATAGTTCGTTATTTGTGTTTTGACTGAAAGATAAAGCAAGTGGCCATCACCCCCAAATTCAATATATCTGTTAATTTGTTTTAAGAATGTTTGTTATCAACACAGTTTACTGTATTGATGATTTCACATCAGTTCCATTACAAAACTACAAATGGTGAATGGTTTTCAGGTTACACAATTGTTGGTGTTTCTGTTATGCTCAACAAGAAGTGGATTCTGTTACAGTCTCTTCATGCAGAGCTGGAGAAGGCCATGACTGACCTGGGTTTGACCGACACCAACAACAGTACAGTCAGTGAGATGACCGCAAACATGACTCTTCAGGAAAACAGCACCAGACGGCAGGTGGACCAGTTCAAGCAGAAGGTAGGACAGAATTAGACACGGAGCTTGAAAGATGATATAATAATGTAATATTGTAAAGTTTGAAACTTGCACATGTGCAGTTTAGTGATTACTGACGTCAATATGATATTACAAAGCTGCATTTTTCTGAATGGTCTGATGTGACGTCATTACTGGTTGATTACTTTTGCAACTATGTTAGTCATCTGTGCAGAAGATTCTTTGTGGGTCTGAAGGGTAATACATGTTGCCTTATTTTCTTTTCAAAACAACAATGCAGTGTTGGATGCAGGGAGGTTTTCCAGGGAATATTTGTTACGTATGATGATGAAATTAACCTTTACATAAGGGAGGTAACTCTCATTATTTGTTAGGTGTGGCCAAACCTTACTTATGTTGAGAGATTTAACATGTACTTCCCAACATAGTGCTTACTTTGAACACAGATATCCCAAGCACCATGTAGGCCACACTGTTAAAATTTTACCTCCTTTTCCGGGCAGTTGGGTAGCCTAGTGGTTAAAGAGTTTGTTGGTCACGCTAAAGTTCCGGGTTCGATTCCCCACATGGGTACAATATGTGAAACCCATTTCTAGTGTCCCCCACCGTGATATTGATGGATTATTACTTAAATGCGGCATAAAACCATACTCACCCACTTTAACTCCTATTCCAAACTCATAGATGCAGTGCATTGGGTAATATATTGGACAAACAGTATGACACAAAGTTGTCAGGTACAAATCTGCTGAACAAGTGTAGTAAAGACTTTATTTGAATTTTAGTGTGCTGTGTGGCCAAATTGTACATTTGTATTAAAACAAAATGATGATATATAGTTGTGAATGGAAACAGAATATTATATTGAGCCTTATATTGTTGCACATTTCCAATCTATTTTGTTGTTCTCTGTAGGTTGCCACCTTGAATACAGCTGCAGCTCTCCAGAAAAACATGTCTGTTGCTGAAGATGCAAGACTAAATGGCCTCCTTACTCAAAGCTTCAGCACCCTTGACCTTGCTCGAACCGAAACACAAAAAGGAACTGACTACGTGTACAAGTTCCAGCAGTACAACACCACAGCACAGACGGTACAGTCTTACTGCTACTCCCATTAAAGCTGTGATTGAGTAGCGCTTAGTCTCTGAATGTGTATTTTTGATAAAATCAAATAACTATTTGAATTGAGAAGGAAACGTGAGGGAGTTCGGGGATTCAGAACCAGGGGAAATAGACTTGCTTCATGTAGGGCTTCTGTATAGCGGAATGAGTTAATCAGAAGGGAAAGTAATTTGGTTCAGGACTAAAGCTGTGAAGATAATTGTTACAACAAACCTACATATCAATCCATGAATTACCTTGAATTGGGTGCCTGCAAATCTTGCTTTCTTGATTTTTACTGAATCTGAATGGACAAGGGGCACAGTTGGCGACAGAAAATGAATGAGTGAGTGAGTGATCTTGATGTCTTGTTTCAGTACCGAGGCCAGGGTATTGAATGATCGAGTGAGTGATGCGGTAGGTATATGAGAGTGATCTTGATGTCTGGTTTCAGTACCGAGGCCAGGGTATTGAATGATCGAGTGAGTGATGTGGTAGGTATATGAGAGTGATCTTGATGTCTTGTTTCAGTACCGAGGCCAGGGTATTGAATGATCGAGTGAGTGATGCGGTAGGTATATGAGAGTGATCTTGATGTCTTGGTTTCAGTACCGAGGCCAGGGTATTGAATGATCGAGTGAGTGATGTGGTAGGTATATGAGAGTGATCTTGATGTCTTGTTTCAGTACCGAGGCCAGGGTATTGAATGATCGAGTGAGTGATGCGGTAGGTATATGAGAGTGATCTTGATGTCTTGTTTTAGTACCGAGGCCAGGGTATTGAATGATCGAGTGAGTGATGTGGTAGGTATATGAGAGTGATCTTGATGTCTTGTTTCAGTACCGAGGCCAGGGTATTGAATGATCGAGTGAGTGATGTGGTAGGTATATGAGAGTGATCTTGATGTCTTGTTTCAGTACCGAGGCCAGGGTATTGAATGATCGAGTGAGTGATGTGGTAGGTATATGAGAGTGATCTTGATGTCTTGTTTCAGTACCGAGGCCAGGGTATTGAATGATAGTGAGTGATGGTAGGAGAGTGATCTTGATGTCTTGTTTTCAGTACCGAGGCCAGGGTATTGAATGATCGAGTGAGTGATGTGGTAGGTATATGAGAGTGATCTTGATGTCTTGTTTCAGTACCGAGGCCAGGGTATTGAATGATCAGTGAGTGATCACGGTAGGTATATGAGAGTGATCTTGATGTCTTGTTTCATACCGAGGCCAGGGTATTGAATGATCAGTGAGTGATGTGGTAGGCATATGAGAGTGATCTTGATGTCTTGTTTCAGTACCGAGGCCAGGGTATTGAATGATCGAGTGAGTGATGTGGTAGGTATATGAGAGTGATCTTGATGTCTTGTTTCAGTACGAGGCCAGGGTATTGAATGATCGAGTGAGTGATCACGGTAGGTATATGAGAAGTGATCTTGATGTCTTGTTTCAGTACCGAGGCCAGGGTATTGAATGATCGAGTGAGTGATGCGGTAGGTATATGAGAGTGATCTTGATGTCTTGTTTCAGTACCGAGGCCAGAGTATTGAATGATCGAGTGAGTGATGCGGTAGGTATATGAGAGTGATCTTGATGTCTTGTTTCAGTACCGAGGCCAGGGTATTGAATGATCGAGTCAGTGATGCGGTAGGTAGATGAGAGTGATCTTGATGTCTTGTTTCAGTACCGAGGCCAGGGTACAGCCGGAGGAGCTCTTGGACTCAACTTCAGTCCCCAGTTGGACAAGGCCAACACAACCTACCTGCAGATCACCAGTGACCCGAGCCTGCTGGACATGAGGACCAAGGCAGAAGCACAGGTCAGGACTCATGTCACGTGTTGCTTGACTTCTCAATTTGGTAGAAAAGGACTGAAAATTATTAAACACTCTTTTTGTGAATGACTGTGCATTACCCTATAATAATACATGTACCAGCTGGTGTCCACAAAAATCAAAGGAGTAAATGTTTAGGACAACAAATCCAGTTACCTTTGTACTTTGGAGTTAGTGAGGGATTTAGTTTTAAGTTGCTTTCAGCAATATCACAGTGGGAGACACCAGAAATGGGCTTCACACATTGTACCCATGCGGGGAATCAAACCCAGGTCTTCAGCGTGATGAATGAAGGGTTTAACCACGAGGCTACCCCACCAACCCGTTGGAGCAATGTATTAAAACCTCAAGCCTACAAAAAAGAATCACATTGTCAGATACGTGTTGCAGTTACCGATTCCACCAATTCATATTTTAAGGAATTTTACTGCTCACCTGAGCCAGATGTAGTTTAAAGGAAATGATACAATTTCTGCCACATAGGGAAGTTTGGGGCAAACATTAGTACTCCCATAAAAACCCATAAAAAAGCAACCTAACTAAGGAAACAGTACATGAATTTTATTATTTCATCCAGTTGTTTATAAAAATAAGGCAGAAGCTATTTATTTTTATTTATTATTTTGGGTTTTCACTGTTGAGGCATCCATGGGCATTATTATTGACAGATGGTTTACATGAAGGCTGATGTACATCATGACTGCACATGGTGTAGTACCTCTTTTTCTTCATGCAGAGGACATGGGGCATGATTTGGGGGGAGGTGGTTGGCAGGTGGAGATGAAATGATTTGAATAAAAACAACAAAACATTTTCCACAATCATAAGAAATGATTGTACAGTTCTCATCAACCCATTCCATATGAAAAATATCCAGCAACATCCCAAGGTGCTAAGCTGGCAGGTATTTTTTAAATTTGATATATATTTATAAAAATGGCATTCAATCCAACAAGCTGTAGAAATATAATATTCCTCTTAAAATATTCGTTTCAGATGCAATTTCTTCATATCACTGGATTGTTCTGAATTATGATATTGGCAATTTTTTGATTGATAATACAACAAAATGTGTGTACTATTTCCACTGTATTCTTCAAGAATATCACATACAGTAATATATACAACATAACACAGTGCCTAGCAAACAGAAAATACTATTACAAATGTAAATGATCATGCCTAGTGATATTGTTATGTCAGTTTCATATTTTCATTGACCAAATGTGTTATCTTCAGTTCTTACAACTCAAGAATAAAATATAGGTTTTAACTGCTCACAAAATATGGAATTGCATTAGTGGTTTAAACACTTGTGAATCAAGGTAAAGACCCAGGGCTTAGACTTTTTAGGCTCTCTTAGCGCTAAGATAGTCGTAAGTTAATGTTAATGTATGGCACTTACGTTTATCTTAGAGCTAAGAGAAATTCGAAAATCTCGGCCCAGGTTTGATTCCTCACATGGGTACAATGTGTGAAGCCCATTTCTTTTGTCCACCGAAGTGATATTGCTAAAAATGTCGTAAAACATTACTCAAGCATTGTTGTAGGCTGCTACTGTAGCTGAGCTGCTGGCTAAAGAAGGTGGTATCAGAGAGAACTACAAGACCCAGTCCACCGAGCTCACATCTAGCGATGCACAACTCAATGACCTACAGACCAAAGTGAACATGATTTCTGTACACCAGACGGAAGCTCAGGTAAAACTGACGTATCTTGTTACATTTCGCCTTGACGTCAACTTGTCAAAACATTTTCCTTCTGACATTGAAGAGGTCACTCTCTTCCCACAGAGGTTACTTGTCATATCTTCCTACAAACCTCTGTTCTAATATGGCCCTTTCATGGTCCAAGTGTTCAGGATTCGTGATTGGTTGCCATCAGATTTAGTTGTGCAATCAGCGACGTTGTTTCAAAAGTGATCATTCTCAAGGCCTCGGTAACTTCCATAAGCTTCGGGAAAACTAGACCCTCTATGCGTGATGCGCAAACATTTCTTCTAGACAGAACTCAGTCATGTAATGGCAGATCAATGGCATCTCCATCGCCTCTCGTTGACAACGAACAAGCTAGCCATTATATGACTTGTGTGTCACATCAACACAAGTCCCCGGCAGGGCAGGGATATTTGCAGCCCCATATTTGCTTACATCACTCAAGTTGGATCTAAGTCGATGTAAAATGTGTTCTGATTGGATAGAAAGAAGGGAGATAATTCGCTAGGGGCTTTTACGAGAACTGGGAAATATGGCCGTATTAGAACAGAGGTTCGTTGTAAGACATGACAAGTAACCTCTGTGGGAAGAGAATAAGAAGAGGTCTGTTGATATTCTAAGGATATTTTTAGTCTGATAATTTGTTGTCATAATCAATGAATTTTCGCACTATTAAGGGACATAACCCTGCTCAGTAAAATGCAGAATAGTGTTGAATACATACCAGTAGATAATGAAATAATATCAGACTCTACTGGCAAAGAAGCATAAGTTGGACCGGTGCAGAGAACGTGTTTACGAGAAGTAGGCGGTGCACGGCAATGAGCAAACCTATTTGGTTTGTGAAAGGTAGAGCAGATGTAGGCTAGTGCATGTGCAGTGCATGACGATGAAATTGATTCCGCGCGTAGCTGCACATGCCTTGCTCATAAGACTCTCATGTGGTCGATGTAGCACTACACTTGATCGCAGACAACCTGGGGCCCCTCCCGCCAGTGGGCGGGACTCATATATGCTAATTCAGGTCAGTGCTCAACTTATCCTTGTTTGCCAGTAAGGATATTTTTGTATGATATTAGTCAATTTGCAGGCATATTACAGGGTAACTATGTTGTAATGATAAATGAATCTTAACACAGATAAGGGACATAATACTTCTCAGTAAAATGCAAAGTTTCAGAATGTAAACAACATACCAAAAGATAATGAAATGATATCAGACATATTTCTGTATTTTGAAGCAAGGTTCCTATTTTGATATGTATGAAATACAAACTTCACTGAATTAAAGCTGGACATCCTCATTAGTCCTATTCTTTGTTTGGAAATTCTAGGCCTCCAAACAACAAGCAGAGGCCAACAATGCTGTCATTTTAGCAGCCAGGGCCGATGTGAACAACATGACAACTGAAGCTACAGCATCTCAGGCAACAGCTGCAACAGCCTTCGGTGAATGTCAGACTATCATGTCAGGCAATGCAGCCCCGTTGCTTCCAAATGTCACTCTCCCTGCAGGTATGTCATCAGAGATCTCAGTGGGAATTTCACTGAATAGTGACAAGCAGGTATGTCATCAGTAATCTCAGTGGGAATTTCACTGAATAGTGACAAGCAGGTATGTCATCAGAGATCTCAGTGGGAATTTCACGGAATAGTGACAAGCAGGTATGTCATCAGTAATCTCAGTGGGAATTTCACTGAATAGTGACAAGCAGGTATGTCATCAGAGATCTCAGTGGGAATTTCACTGAATAGTGACAAGCAGGTATGTCATCAGAGATCTCAGTGGGAATTCAGAAGGAATTTCTTCATTTAGTGCCCAGCTGGTATGTCATCAGAGATTTCAGTGGGAATTCATAGGGAATTTAAACTTGTTACCATTGTACCACTAAACATGCTAGCTTGATACTAGCCTCATGTTTATATTTTGTCACTATCACATATAATTCTCAGTCTGATGTTCTTACCTATACCTATGTTATAACTCGTTACTGTTCTGCCTGATTTAACACATGTGATCACTATCAGGTGTCTTACCTGGCATAACAAATACAATCACAGGTGATCGAAGCTGTTCTGACAAATGTAACCACTCTCCGAGTAAGGGGTCAGAGTCGGTTGGGTAGCCTAGTGGCTAAAGTATGCACCCATCATACCAAAGACCCGGGTTCGAATCCCCAAATGGGTACATTGCTTGAAGCCCATTTCTGGTGCCCCACCGTGATATTGCTGGAATAATGCTAAAAGCAGCATAAAACTAAACTCATTCACTCACTCCTAGATGCTCTGACAAATGTAATTATCGTGACTCTCTGATGGTCCTGGCTGCTCTGATGGAAGTATCTCAGTCTGCCCAGTCCTCCCCAAGAAGGGTCTGATCTGATCTCCATCTAGAATGTCCTGTGTAGTTGTTAGCTAGATCACTATCAGACCATACTAACCTCGTTTACTTATCACCTGACAGGTGTGGGCAATTGGACGACAGGCTACAGCAAGCTCCAGGAAGTACAGACAGCCATTGCAGCCAGGGTGTCCACCACGGATGCCAATGTGAGGGAATCAGAACGGAAGTCCCAGGCTCTGCACACTGATACCCAGAGGATCAACGAGTAAGACGCTTGTCTTGTCCACCCATTGTTTTGGTTGTTGCATCATAGCAGTGTAATTGACACAGCTGTCACGAACAGTATTAAATTTCCCCAAATGTCCTGAATAACTCAACAATAGGGTTAGGAAGTGAAGTAAAAAACGGCAAGAAGTAAAAATAAGGTTGTGGCGTTAAATATCTATGAAAAAAAGAAAGAGTGCAGAATGTAACTCAGATTATAAGATCAAGTGATTATTAGTAGTTATTTATGCAAATTAGGTGGAATAGCGGATCAATAATACCTCACAAGTGGAATTTAGAAAATGAACTAAGAAACCAGATTGATGAGTTTTTTTAATTATGCTTTTTACACCAAACAAATTCTGCAACAAATATCTTAACAGTTCTGTTAACAATTACGTAAAATCAAATTTGTGGCCCAGGGTTTGGATTTTGCTGACTCTAAGATTGATTTTTTATCCTTATGAAACCTTAACATAGGAATTTATTATGTCCTTACATGACCTTTTATGGTTGGTAATTAATTTATCTGAGTTCTATTTTCAACTAGTATTAATGTACATACCGTTTCCTTCAGTACATTTCAGATTGTCAAACCAAGAGGTGAAAGTGCCGTCAACGCCATCACAAACTTTGAGAAAGTGATCCTAACCCTGAACACCACCCTGACGACAGCCGCAGAGGCAAATGCGACGATCGCTCAAGCACAAGCCAACATCAACAGTGTCACCATAGCAACACTGGAGGCACAAGCTAACGCCTCAAAAGTGGAGAGTGACCAAATACTGGCCATGATCAACACCATAAACTATCAACCTGAAGGTAAGACATTTGATTCAATCACTTGGTCATTGGTGAAAATAGATATGGATCAAGATTAACTCATTTAAACTTTGTCTGCAGGAAATCAATAGCTTTAAATATGGTAATCAATTATCAAATTGTTATTTGTGCTCAATATATTCAAAAATAGTTGTTTTGGATGAAATGTGTTTTTTCACAGTCTTATGTTGCATCCAGTATGGTAGACTAACGCTTAGCTTCTGAAAACACATAATTTTGATAGAAACAAACAAGAATTGAAGGTGTGTTTTTTAAAGACAATTGAAATATTTCATGTTCATCTACTTTGTAATTTGTTAATTTCTGAAACAATATTGGTTTGAAGAAAAATCAACAATTCAGAACAATACATAAGTTATACAATACAAAGTCATCTTACTTCTATCAGTTGGAACCTTACCATTTTACTTCAAATTTATTCTCTTTTTCTTGTTCTGTTATAGTCTTGAACAGCCGTCTGCAGAATGTGAATACGAGTGTTGCGGTAGCCAGAGCCCAGTGGGTACCTATAGACGCAAGACTCACCCAGCTCCAGGTTCAGGCAGATACACTCAAGGCACGGAGTGGAGGTTTGTGGTCATCTTAAACTGGATCTGAAAGCCAGGCTTGCCTACTACGTTTTGTGAATTTGTTTTGTATTGTATTTGTTTGTTGTTTAATACCATACTGGGCAATATTCCAGTTATGTGATGGCAGTTGGAAATGTTTAAGTCTGAACCATCCTATCTATGTTCCCACCAATGGAACAAGTTCAAAATTAATGAATTATGGGTTTGAAGAAATGTTTCTTTGAAACATTTAAAACAGGAATGGTTTGGATCAATGGATCTCCAGATCATTGTGACTAACAAGGCTTGTCTCTGTTAAATTAATGTAGGTCCCATTAGAAACCTTGACTAGTGAAGATTTGAGTTAGAAATGGTCTTCAGCAGAGTAGGATGGTTGCAAGAGGTGACTAACAGGATCGGGTGGTCAGGTTTGCTGATTTGGTTGACACATATCATCATATCTCAGCTATGTAGATCGATGCTCATGCTGTTGATCACAAGATTGCCTGGTCCAAACTCGATTATCTACAGACTGCTGCCATATAGCTGAGATAGTGCTATCAATAAACAAACAAAAAAGAAAACTTACCTTGTCACAAATGCTGTTTCAATTTGAGGTCACTGATTGTGTTAATAGTTAATGGGTTTATTATTATGAATGGAATATTTTTCAGCTGAAGTTGCTCAAGCCACCAGCATTGCCACCCAGGCTCTAATGAAGACTTCTACCACAATGAGTTCACTATCAGCGGCTAACGGTACTTTAGCCAATGCAAGGACCAGTGTCAGTACAATTAAAGACCTCAATGACCGGGGCCTACTGCTCACGTCCACTGTTGCCAACAAGGGTAAGTACAACAGATAGGAAACAAATGACATGCCTGCCATGTTGACTGTAGTGTTGTGTTGTCCAGTTGACTGCAGGTTCCAATCTTGTCGTGTTGTCCAGTTGACTGTAGGTCCAGTCTTGTCGTGTTGTCCAGTTGACTGTAGGTCCAGTCTTGTCGTGTTGTCCAGTTGACTGCAGGTTCCAGTCTTGTCGTGTTGCCCTGTTGACTGTAGGTCCAGTCTTGTCATGTTGTCCAGTTGACTGTAGGTCCAGTCTTGTCGTGTTGCCCTGTTCACTGTAGGTCCAGTCTTGTCGTGTTGCCCTGTTCACTGTAGGTCCAGTCTCGTCGTGTTGTCCAGTTGACTGTAGGTCCAGTTTTGTCGTGTTGTCCAGTTGACTGCAGGTTCCAGTCTAGTCATGTTGTCCAGTTGACTGTAGGTCCAGTCTTGTCGTGTTGTCCAGTTGACTGTAGGTCCAGTATTGTCGTGTTGTCCAGTTGACTGTAGGTCCAGTCTTGTCATGTTGTCCAGTTGACTGTAGGTCCAGTCTTGTCATGTTGTCCAGTTGACTGCAGGTTCCAGTCTTGTCATGTTGTCCAGTTGACTGTAGGTTGAGTCTTGTCATGTTGTCCAGTTGACTGCAGGTTCCAGTCTTGTCATGTTGTCCAGTTGACCGTAGTTTCTCAACTTGCCATATTTGTCTAGTATACTGAAGGTTCAGAATTTGCAACCTATAGCGTTACATTAAGAATAATTTACACAAGACCATTGGGAATGAAGGTGGTGGTATAATGTGGACTATATCAGTTAAAGAATGCCTCAAATTTAAAACAAAATAAACCAAGAAATACAAACTGTTTTTTGGAAAGAGAATGATAAACTATACATCCAGACATTTTTCAAATTTAAACATGAACTGTTGACATTTAAAAGAAAGTAACTGCAAGTATTACAATGTTATTTATTTGCAGTTGGTGACATCGAAGCTCGCACAGACTCCATGACAAGGACGATGGAGGGTATAACGCAGCACCAACAAACTGTAGCGAGCAATCAAGGCAGCATCAACAACAGAATCGTCAGTATTGAAGCTAAGCTGCTCCAGGCCAAGGCATTGCTGGGAAAGTTCCGCTACCCCGTCAAGTTCAATGGGACGTCAGGTGTGTCTGTCACAAACCCATCCAAAGATGTGGCGCTGCCTTACACAGACGTGGAGTTCACTTTCCAGAAGATTGCAACTGTTAACAATGCACTGCTTTTCTTCTCGGAAAACACAGCCACGGTTGAAGCGTTCTGTGTTGAGATTGTCAATAGTAAGGTTCGCATGCAGTTCAACTATACGTCTTCAAACTCGGTCATCACTAGTCTGGCTTCTCTCTGTGATGACTGTTGGTTCAGAGTGCAAGCCTCGAGGTAAGTCTGGCCAGTAGGTTGTGTTACAGTTTGCCTGATAGAAGGAGTGAGTGAGTGGATGGGTGGTTGGATGGTTGGGTGGGTGGGTGGGTGAGTGAGTGGATGGTTGAGTGAGAGTGATTGGATGGATGAGTGAGTGGTTGAGTGAGTGAGTGAATGGATGGGTGAGTGAGTGAGATAGTGGCTGGTTGGGTTGGTGGGTGGGTAAGTGAGTTAGTGGATGGTTAGGTGAGTGGATGGGTGGGTGGGTGAGTGGCTGGATTAGAGAGTGGATGGGTGTGTGAGTGAGTGAGGTTGACACCATATTGAGGAATATTTCAAATGTTTTGGCATATCAACATGATGTTTGAGGAAAGCCCAAAGTAATGTGTGTCTTAGACAGTGATATTTAAACATAATCAGGACATATGAACACATTACCAACACATGATCATAGATTTCTAGCATGCATAAGGGGCACCCTTCCCCACGCATCAAGTTATGTCAACTTAGAGGACTGGGCTCTTGGTGTCCCCTTTTCTATTTAAAAGTCAAGGAAGCTTTCATTATGTTGTATCGTCTGTTGTCTCCATCTTAAACTTTAATGGTTTATGGAACTCCTTTGAAACCTTTGTACAGCCTGTCTCATTGAAATTAATGTATGAAACATTATATCGGATCAGCTGCAGACATTTTACTTTAATCAAACTTTTTTTTCTGATGTCTAGAAATTGACTTTGTCAGTGAATATGTCAAATTTGCAATTAAACATTACTAGAAAAGAATATTTACCTTTTCAGGTATCTATTATTGTTTCATGTATGTCGCATCGTAGTGTCAAATTGTACAATTAAAGAAAGAATCAGTCACAAATTTAATGAACACTTGAAGTCACTTCTGTTATTTCTGGGGGGGGGGGGTAGCCTAGTGGTTAATGCGTTCGCTCGTCACACGAAGACCCGGGTTCGAGTTCCCCACAAGGGCAAAATGTGTGAAGCCCATTTCTTGTGTCCCCCGCCATGATATTGCTGGAATATTGCTAAAAGCGGCGTAAAACCAAACTCACTCACTCACTCACTCTGTTATTTCTGTATGTCATGTTTGCATTGAAACTTTGGCCCTTGATTAAATGAATACAATTCTGAGTCTGGTAGGCAACGGATTAAGCCTACACACCTTTATTTCTGAATGATTTAATTTCAAAGATGTTTATATTGAGATGCGATCTGTCACAGGTTTAACACGGTGGTGTATCTGACGGTGACATTGGTGTCGACTGGCGGTTTAGCAACTGCTACTGTTTCTACATCAACTGCTGAAGCATTGACATTCAACTCACCTCTCTATTTTGGAAGCCTGCCTACTGGCACTCAGGTAGGTTCTCTTTGTTCAACTGTTGACCCATGAAGATCCAGGTTAAAATTGGTCTTCAGCAACCCATGCTTGTCGTAAGAGGCGAGTAACTAATGATGCTCATGCTGTTGATCACTGGATTGTCTGGTCCATACTCGATTATTTAATGACCGCTGCCATAAATCTGAAATACTGCTGAGTGTGGTGTTAAACAACAACCAATCATCCATTGTTCAAGCGTTTGCCTTTTTCAGGAAGTATTTTGAAGAAGTTTTTCAATTCATGTATCATGGGTGTCAATCACTGTAAGTTGTTTATAATGCAGAAAAGTCTCTTAGACAATAAATCAAATGCAATATATGTAAACAGAGTTTGAATGAAAATGATTGTTAGCTGACAAATGTCTTAAAAAGAAATTATATTGTTCCATACAAGCGTTTTGATGATGACAAGTTAATGGACTAAAGCTTAGTTTCTGAGGATATCTTGATACAAACAAAGCATATCCATTTAAATTGAAAACATCCCCACTGATCTGGGAGAATCGAACCTGAAGAAATTTAGACTTGCTTCGTTTCGGTCGTTTGCACTACCCAATGAACAGAAAGTAATATGGTTAGGTGACTGTGAGACAGACAAATGGGCTGGGAAATACGTGAAAGTTTTAGTTATGAAAACTACTAAACTGTTATCTGGCAACTTTGACAACTTTTTCAGACAAGCAAGGTGATAAACCGATCTGGGTTTGAAGGCTGTATGTATGACGTCAAATTCAACGGCGGGGATGTGGATATATGGACAGAGTCTATCAATGCAGGTAACACGCCTCAGTGCTGCCGAACACCGACCGCAACATCACCCACGCTGGCTGCAGGTGTCAGTTTTGACGGTTTCGGACAGCTTGTGCTGAACGCAGGCCTACTGAACATGACAGACGTACCTCTGACCATCACCTTGAAGTTCAGAACATACAACCCCAATGCGTACCTGTTCCTAGTTGCCAGAGATGGTGTTCCGGTCATGTTTGGTATTTACCTCAGCAATGGCTACGTTGTGTTAGAGTTTGGTACAGTTGGTGCCCCACAGAACAGGATTCAGACGTCCAACAGGTTCAACACGGGCGACTGGTTCCAGGTGAGACTTGATCAGAGTCGTTTATGTATTCCTGATATATTGTGTACATGTGTCTGTATATCAGTGGACATGTGTCTGCATAGCAGTGGACATGTGTCTGTATGCCAGTGGACATGTGTCTGTAAGCCAGTGGACATGTGTCTGTAAGCCAGTGGACATGTGTCTGTATGTCAATGGACATGTGTCTGTATGTCAATGGACATGTGTCTGTATGTCAGTGGACATGTGTCTGTATGTCAATGGACATGTGTCTGTAAGCCAGTGGACATGTGTCTGTATGTCAGTGGACATGTGTCTGTATGTCAGTGGACATGTGTCTGTATGTCAGTGGACATGTGTCTGCATGACAATTAACATGTGTCTGCATGTCAGTGGACATGTGTCTGTATGTCAGTGGACATGTGTCTGTATGTCAGTGGACATGTGTCTGCATAGCAGTGGACATGTGTCTATCTGTATGTCAATGGACATGTGTCTGTATGTCAGTGGACATGTGTCTGTATGTCAATGGACATGTGTCTGTAAGTCAGTGGACATGTGTCTGTATGTCAGTGGACATGTGTCTGTATGTCAGTGGACATGTGTCTGCATGACAATTAACATGTGTCTGCATGTCAGTGGACATGTGTCTGTATGTCAGTGGACATGTGTCTGCATAGCAGTGGACATGTGTCTATTTCAGTGGACATGTGTCTGTATGCCAGTGGACATGTGTCTGTATGTCACTCGGCATGTGTCTGTATGTCAGTGTACTTGTGTCTGTATGTCAGTGGACATGTGTCTGTATGCCAGATCATTGTACTTGTGTCTGTATGTCACTTTACATGTGTCTGTATGTCAGTGTACTTGTGTCTGTACGTCAATGTACATGTGTCTGTATGTCAGTGTACTTGTGTCTGTATGTCACTTTACATGTGTCTGTACGTCAGTGTACTTGTGTCTGTATGTCACTCGGCATGTGTCTGTAAGCCAGTGGACATGTGTCTGTATGTCAGTGTACTTGTGTCTGTATGTCACTTTACATGTGTCTGTACGTCAGTGTACTTGTGTCTGTATGTCACTCGGCATGTGTCTGTAAGCCAGTGGACATGTGTCTGTATGTCAGTGTACTTGTGTCTGTATGTCACTTTACATGTGTCTGTATGTCAGTGTACTTGTGTCTGTACGTCAATGTACATGTGTCTGTATGTCAGTGTACTTGTGTCTGTATGTCACTTTACATGTGTCTGTACGTCAGTGTACTTGTGTCTGTATGTCACTCGGCATGTGTCTGTAAGCCAGTGGACATGTGTCTGTATGTCAGTGTACTTGTGTCTGTATGTCACTTTACATGTGTCTGTACGTCAGTGTACTTGTGTCTGTATGTCACTCGGCATGTGTCTGTAAGCCAGTGGACATGTGTCTGTATGTCAGTGTACTTGTGTCTGTATGTCACTTTACATGTGTCTGTATGTCAGTGTATGTCTGTGGACATGTGTCTGTATGCCAGTGGAAGTGCCTTTTTTTCTTTGCATGTCTTGTCAAATATACATGTATATTTATCTAACCTCACACATAAATGTTGTTTTCTGATTGGCTGAGCGCTCTTCTAATATTTTCAATGTACCCCGCTTACAAGTGAGGTACATTTCAATGTACCCCGCTGGGAATGGCGAACTCATTTGGTACTTCGTGGTAGTACTTCTTTATCTCGAATAACATTGAATCACGTATGATGTACGGAAATTACCGATGTTTTGCTAATGCAAATCAATGGAAGGGAGATAACTCTAAATCTGTTTTTCATGTCATGTCGTCTGCAAAATCTAGCGATGGCTACGAAAAGATTTGCCTCGCATTCCAATGAAGAAATTTTGACAAAACATTCAAATGTAGTCCCTGTAAATACCAGGAAGGGACATTACTCCGCAGCGACTTTACTAAGACAATACCTGCGGGAAAAACAGCAAGATGCAAGATTTGAGTCGTTTGATTCACACAGGCTGGCTGAAGTGTACGATCCGACTGTTCAAACTGTTCAAAATTACCATTGAGGTGTTCGGTAAGATAAATACGTTGTTCACTGGTCCCTTGGGGCCCATGGGTTGATGTACCCTCTATGTTTGGGCTCAGGAAACATAAACAAACATCAAGGGTACATCAACCCATGTCCCCCAAGAGACCAGTGAACAACTTCCCAGATAGCATTCGGACGTTGGCCCATCTGGGTTATAATGTCTATAGGGGACACATCTGGTATTTGAAGAGAGCTGTGGTTCATGTTGTGCAGGTGGGAATATGTTCATCGTGTAGGTGCAAGTTTCCTGGAGGAGGCATTGTGGGGTGGGGTTACTTTATTCTGTATGTATGCTGAAAGTGCGTTGCTTGTGAGAAAGAAAGGAAGGTGATTGAACATACTGACTTCCCTGACAGGTTGTCGCTCAACACAACAGCCAGAACTCTCTGGAGATCTTCCAAGATGGAGGGGGTTCTATAGAAGCAGTCACCCCTGTGCCTGATAATCCTGTAGACTTGACATCCCTACGAGGGCTGGACGTCATATTGGGCTCAGAGAGGAGACCCAACTCAGTTAGGTAAGATACTATCTTTTAAGGAAAACTTTTAGGATTGCAATAGTAGTTTCTTGCTCAACATAAGCCTAACAAAGCCTAACACATCGAAAAACTAAAAGATTGTAGTGAAGCTGATGAAGGTACCTTAATAATATTGTTATTACCTGATACAGGGGCGGTGTGGTAGCCTAGTGGGTAAAGTGTTCGCTGGTGACACTGACGGTATGAGTTTCATAACCCATATGGGTACATTTGAAGAGCATTTCTGGTGACACTGACGGTCTGAGTTTCATAACCCATATGGGTACATTTGAAGAGCATTTCTGGTGTCCCCGGCCATGATATTTCTGGAGGTTTGCTAAAAGCAATAAGACTGTACTCACCCCATATTCAGTTGTCTCTTCAAGCAAGGTGTATGTTGGAAGATATCTGTATTCTTTTGTTTAATAAACTTTTTGATACTCTCTTTAGTGTAGTCAATCTTTGATGGAAAATATAACTAATATTTTTACACTTCTAGAAGTGTGATGCATCTATAGTTGATTCGTCAGTACATTTATTTGTATGGATAATAAAGGCAAGATACTGAATGTCTGACAACTTCTAATTGCATTATGATGCAAGGTTTCAGTATGGATGCTTATACCATAGACAAGCAGGAGAGTCATCCCTAAGGTCATCCCATTCTTGCCAATGTTATTCAAATTACTTCTAAATTGCCAATCAGAGAGATCATATTTGGATGTAGTTCGTTTTAGGTATAGTACAGTAGTAATGATAATGTCAATCTGTCAATCAATCTGAGGAGGTCAAGAGTGAAAACAGTATACTTGTTTATGTTCTGGAGAATGAGTGATTTAGGTTTAGTACTGCTTTGAACAATATTCCAGTTATATCATGCTGTGTCATCTTGATTTGGATGGTTAGTCGGAGTATGAGTGAGTGATTATAGTTTTATGCCGCTTTTAGCAATATTCCAGCAATATCAAGGCGGGAGTCACCAGAAATGGGCTTCACACATTGTACCCATGTGGGTAATCGAACTCATGTTTTTGGCGTGATGAGTGAACACTTTAACCACTAGGCTACCCCACCTCCCCCTTGGTTAGTCAGAAGAGATGCAGATGTTTACCACTTTGGTGAAACCAACGACTACGTACATGGTGTTGAAAAACGCTGTTCAAACAGAACATGGATGTGAACCCTTCTGGCATATCCAAGGGATGTAACTCTGCACAGTAAACTGCGGCACCTACGATATCAAGGATAGTAGTGGAGTATGGTTATAGCTTTTAGGAATGATCTGGATATCATTGAATGTTTAAAAAAACATACATGATTTGAGTCAGAGTATACTGCAAGTTCTTGAGGTATTTGTCTTCAATATTATTTACATTTTATTAAAATTCAGGTTTGTAATGGTAATTGCAAACTATCTTTAAGTCATCATTTAATCTATTTCCATGATGTGTCATCTACAGCAGTCTTAACTTTCTGTTACAATTAGTCTGGTGTCAGTCCCTACGACTTTCTCTGGCTGCATGAAGGACTTCACCCACACAAGTGGAGGTGGTGTTGTCTCACGGCTTTTCACCCAGGGAGTTGTCAGTCAGACAGGAGTCTCATCCGCTGGCTGTCCAGCAACGGTGAGAACAATGGATGGGGAATGAATAGATGTTCTTTTGGAGTGAGGGATTTATAGTTCGTACAGCTAGTAAAAATACTGGTAGTGAGTAGGGTGGTACAGTTGATCTGTAAGGATACTGGTAGTGTCTAAGGTGGTACAGTTAATGGGTGAAGCTACAGGTAGTGTGTAAGATGGTACAGTTGATGGGTGAAGCTATAGGTAGTGGTACCTGTTGATGGGTGAAGCTATAGGTAGTGGTACCTGTTGATGGGTGAAGCTATAGGTAGTGTGTAAGGTGGTACAGTTGATGAGTGAAGCTATAGGTAGTGGGTGAGGTGGTACAGTTGATGAGTAAAGCTAAAGGTGGTGGGTGAGGTGGTACAGTTGATGGGTGAAGCTATAGGTAGTGGGTGAGGTGGTACAGTTGATGGGTGAAGCTATAGGTAGTGGGTGAGGTACAGTTGATAGGTGAAGCTGTAGGTAGTGGGTGAGGTGGTACAGTTGATAGGGTGAAGGTATAGGTAGTGGGTGAGGTGGTACAGTTGATTGGTAAATCTACAGGTAGTGTCTAAGGTGGTACAGTTGATGGGTGAAGCTACATGTAGTGGGTGAGGTGGCACAGTTGATAGGTGAAGGTATAGGTAGTGGGTGAGGTGGTACAGTTGATGGGTGAAGCTACAGGTAGTGTGTGAGGTGGTATAGTTGATCGGTCAAGCTATAGGTAGTGGGTGAGGTGGTACAGTTGATCGGTCAAGCTATAGGTAGTGGGTGAGGTGGTACAGTTGATAGGTGAAGCTGTAGGTAGTGGGTGAGGTGGTACAGTTGATGGGTAAAGCTACAGGTAGTGGGTGAGGTGGTACAGTTGATGGGTAAAGCTACAGGTAGTGTGTAAGGTGGTACAGTTGATGGGTGAAGCTACAGGTAGTGGGTGAGGTGGTACAGTTGATAGGTGAAGGTATAGGTAGTGGGTGAGGTGGTACAGTTGATGGGTGAAGCTACAGGTAGTGGGTGAGGTGGTACAGTTGATCGGTCAAGCTATAGGTAGTGGGTGAGGTGGTATAGTTGATCGGTCAAGCTATAGGTAGTGGGTGAGGTGGTACAGTTGATCGGTCAAGCTATAGGTAGTGGGTGAGGTGGTACAGTTGATCGGTCAAGCTATAGGTAGTGTCTAAGGTGGTACAGTTGATAGGTGAAGCTGTAGGTAGTGGGTGAGGTGGTACAGTTGATGGGTAAAGCTACAGGTAGTGGGTGAGGTAGTACAGTTGATGGGTAAAGCTACAGGTAGTGTGTAAGGTGGTACAATTGATTGGTGAAGCTACAGGTAGTGGGTGAGGTGGTACAGTTGATAGGTGAAGCTATAGGTAGTGGGTGAGGTGGTACAGTAGATGGGTGAAGCTACAGGTAGTGGGTGAGGTGGTACAGTTGATGGGTGAAGCTACAGGTAGTGGGTGAGGTGGTACAGTTGATGGGTGAAGCTACAGGTAGTGTCTAAGGTGGTACAGTTGATGGGTGAAGCTATAGGTAGATGGTGAGGTGGTACAGTTGATTGGTGAAGCTACAGGTAGTGTCTAAGGTGGTACAGCCGATGGGCGAAGCTGTAGGTAGTGGGTGAGGTGGTACAGTTGATGGGTGAAGCTGTAGGTAGTGGGTGAGGTGGTACAGTTGATGGGTGAAGCTATAGGTAGTGGGTGAGGTGGTACAGTTGATGGGTGAAGCTACAGGTTGTGTAAGACGGTACAGTTGATAGGTGAAGCTGTAGGTAGTGGGTGAGGTGGTACAGTTGATGGGTGAAGCTACAGGTTGTGTATGACAGTACAGTTGATAGGTGAAGCTGTAGTTAGTGGGTGAGGTGGTACAGTTGATCGGTGAAGCTACAGGTAGTGTGTAAGGTGGTACAGTTGATAGGTTAAGCTATAGGTAGTGGGTGAGGTGGTACAGTTGATCGGTGAAGCTACAGGTAGTGGGTGAGGTGGTACAGTTGATGGGTGAAGCTACAGGTAGTGTGTAAGGTGGTACAGTTGATGGGTGAAGCTATAGGTAGTGGCTGAGGGGTACAGTTGATGGGTGAAGCTACAGGTAGTGGGTGAGGTGGTACAGTTGATGAGTAAAGCTACAGGTAGTGGGTGAGGTGGTACAGTTGATGGATAAGGTGATACAGTGAGTACTATCTATTGTTGTCTGCCGTTTGATGATGAGCAACTATATTGTGTATGCTTCCTTTTTCAGACAATTTCAGGCATCATGCTAACTTCAGATTCTTCCTTCCTGGAACTGGCTTTACCACAAGCTAGCATCACGCAGATACAGATGGATGTTGTAACCACCCAGTCCAGTGGCATCCTCATGTACATCAAGGACCCCACATCAGTGAGTATTGCCCTTTATATCATGGGGAATTGCCTCTATATATACTATAGACAGGTCTCATTTGGTTACAAGTCTCTTTATCATAAAGATTTTTATGTCATCTTTATTTATCATTCTCAAAACAGTTGATTTCTCATAAGAGATGGAATTGGTGTCTGATTCCATTGTCCTAAGATTTTCTATCAAGTACTGTTAGATTCAAAGTAAAATCTTTATATGTTCAGTAATATTTGGTTTTAGTTACCACTTTGTAGTGCTGATGTGATGTGTTTCTGGAAGAGCTGTTTATGTTTCAGACAACAGTACTGTACCTGACACTGTTCCATGGTCATCTGATACTGGACTACATGACCTCAAGCAGAGTCCAGCTGGCTTCAAGTGACCCATATGTCAGTGATGGACGGCTACACTCGATCACAGTCAACCTGACCAGGTATGGGGCAGACATGTTCTGTGTGCTTTCTGTTAGCAAAGTCCATGTTTGGACCGCTGTCCATGGCACCATGATCTGCTCAGTGTCGTCTGGAGATGCTACAATCATTGGTGATGGGTTGAAATCCCAGATCGATTATTGCTTTACTGCATCGATTATTGCTTGAGTGTCTGTCCAGGCAAGGTAAGGCTGG
Source organism: Haliotis rubra (assembly GCF_003918875.1). Classification (NCBI taxonomy): domain Eukaryota; kingdom Metazoa; phylum Mollusca; class Gastropoda; order Lepetellida; family Haliotidae; genus Haliotis; species Haliotis rubra. Next base: position 4,786,553 of record NW_025766968.1, on the reverse strand, counting down.
TGTTTAATCTGCTGGCTATGTTGAGTGAGTGAGTGAGGTTTTATGCTGCTTTTAGCAATAATCGAGATTGGGCTTCTCACATTGTACCCAGGCTATGTTATGCAAAGACATAAAGTGAGCTTATACCATGGCATATTCTCTGTTGTTCATCTGTCCATCCCTGTATTAGTTTTTGTCAGGGATGAATCTGACACTTCAGGATGATGTCTGGCACAATACTATAACAGTTTCTTTGGGTTGAAGGGCGGTTGGGTAGCCTAACAGTTAAAGCATTTGCTTGTCAAGCCGAAGGCCAGGGTGTGACTCCCTACATGCGCGTACAATGTTTGAAGCCAATTCCTGCTGTGATATTGCTGGAATATTGCTAAAAGTGGCATAAAACCCAACCCAACTCACTCATTCTCTCTTTGGGTCGATTGGAAAAGAGAATCTCCTCCAAATGACGTTTGATGTTAGCATGAAAATCGTGCTGAGGAATTTTCTCTTTTATCAAAAACTTTGGATAAATAAGATATTAAAAAACTAAAGTGAGATTCTATGTAATTTAAAAAATCATTCTTTGTATATTTATTGTTTGTTAACAGAATTAGCCAGTGTCTGGATTGTAAAAAGTACTCTGAAGTATAGAAATATTTGTGATGTTATTCATTTTGACATCATGGTAACCCATTTCACAATGGTCTCATCCAGGCAGTATTGCCTGAGCAAGTGAGATTATAGTGTGTTTCATAACATAATTTACTGTACAATTAACATTGAATACTGACATCTTTCCATCAAATGTCTACAGATGAACATTTTTTCCAACTGTTTGAGGCTGTATGTACTATATTTGTTTCCAGCCCGGCTATAACAATTGACAGTAAGAGATATGTTTCCGGGATGGTAGGGTCAGCGTTCAACCTGAATAGCAACACTCCAGTGTTCCTCGGGGGAACAAATGACAGCGCCACCGTCGGCTCAGCCTACCCTGTCAAGTCCTCATTTGTTGGCGGAATACGAAACTTACAGATGAACGGCAGGTAAAGAAACTTTGATGATTAGCTCACTGTGGGAATCTTGGGGAGAAGAGCAGGTCACAGCAAGTAGCACATCCTGCATATCAGGGTCGTCCACAATGAGGAGTCCTCATTTGTTGGTGGAATATGAAATTTGCAGATGAATGGCACACAGGCCCCCACTGCGGGTCAGAAAATCGATAAACTAAGCCCTGGTTTACTATCCAGCCCCCCTACTATATAACATGTAAAGGTTCATCACAGAAATATGGTGACATGATCGAAAACTGGACAATTACGCACACGTCAATGAATATATCGTATTTTAAAGGTCTCACAAGTATCAAAAGCTCTTGTCCATATCTCCGATGTGTGTAGGGGGCATATACATGAGCTTTCCGTGGGGATGCATTTGATGGTTTTTATTAAATCGCCAAAGACTGAGTTGCTGTGCCGGAATACCAGTGTATTGTAGCCATGCTCTTCAAGACATCAGCCAGTTATTAGTTTGTCTCAGAATTTTATGATTTTCTTTGAATAATGCTGATAGTATGGCATAAAACAACCATCATTCACTCCCATGAATATCTTGGTAAAACTCTTTTGTCAACTGACTTGATCTCTCTTCAATGCTGTTAGCATAATGAAGCATTACTGATGATCATTGCCTGCACAGTCTCTGAAGGATCAATGTAATATGTGCTCTACAGTCTGGTGACAGTACTCGAGCTCTCTTTTTTGTCTTAAGCTCTTTGATAAACTGTACAATACTAAATATATTAAAATAAATTTTTCAGGATAAAATATAAGGTAATTCTGTCCCAATTAATTAATAAACATTTTCTGTCTGTTTCAGCCCTGTTAATATCTATCAGACTGGTGTTGTCAAAACATGGAGAGGGGGCAACCTTGCTGGAATCCCTACACCTCCGAATGCTCCCCTCCCATTCCCTATACCACCACCCCACCCCCTACCACCCCACCCACCCCTGTCTGCGGCACCCTGGCGCCATTCACATCCAGCACTTCAGGACTGTGGTTCACTGGCAATAGCTACTGGCGCAAGACTCTTGGACCTTCAGAAAAGGCCTATTATTCGAATCCGTAAGTAGGAACTCTTATGAATATGTGTTAGAAGAGTAATATTTTTAGTGCTATGATTTTATTCTTGGTCCTGGGTTTTTAGAAATAACCTGAACAGTCATGACTTTTATGGGTTTTTTTCTAATAACTGATCAACATGAATGAAGTCAGGTTGCGTAAAATAGATGCTGTCAAACATTTCTGATCTCAAACCTACGTCCCTGTATATTCCTAATTTAGTCATCAATATACGATTGTGTCAAACCTCAGATAACTTGAAGTAATTACTTCGTTACAATGGTGTATCCAATACTGATTCCAATATACAAATTTCTTCTCTATTTTTATTTGTTTGATGCACCCTAAGCTTACCAAAAGGTCTAAAATTTATAATTAAACAGATACTTTGGGCTTTTACACTATAGGGGCGGTTGGGTAGCCTAGTGGTTAAAGCGTTCGCTCGTCATGCCAAAGGCCCGGGTTCGATTCCCCACATGGGTACAATATGTGAAGCCCATTTCTGGTGTCCCCCGCCATGATATTGCTGGAATATTGCTAAAAGCGGCGTAAAACCCAACTCACTCATTCACTTTTACACTTTATGCACATACATTACAAACAAGTGTCTTCTTTCATTTCTTAGCTCACTTAAATCTGTTTACCCATTATTCATACATTTGTATTGACATTTTTTTCCTATTAAAATTTCATTTTATTCCTGTTGGGTTTTTTAGGAGTAAAATTTTAATTTACACCAAAACTCTTTAATTCTAAAAAAAACCCAGACTTTTGGCTGAGGGAACTAAGCTTTCACGTGTATGTTTCTTCTGAGAATATAATATCTAAATCATACATAAAATCATATCATTATATCTAAGTCCTCAGTGCCAGTATTTTTATTCTTGGCATCTCTGTCTTTGTTGCCATTCTAAAACATTGACTCCACATACAGGTGAGCTACAGTACCTAATTTCAGTGTCACTAATTTTCTGATAAACAGAAGAATCCAGGAGTCAGATGGTAGAAAATATTGAACTACACAAATTATTCTTTAATTTTAATTCACTTTGAAGCACCCTAATTGTCTAAGACCACAATAAAATGGTCATGCTGTCCTTTGTTCTCCTTCCAGATTGTCCTTAACTGTGGACTTCCAGTCCTACGGGTCTAACGGGCTGTTGTTCCTGGCGTCAGACTCCGCAACCATGCCCACTCAGTGGCTGCTCGTATACATGAAAACAGGACGGATCCATCTTGATCTCAAGGGAACAAGCTTCACCTCGGCTTTAACTTCTGGGTTCACATACAATGATGGTGTTCGTTATATGGTACGTAATTTTGAATTTTGTTTCCAGTGAGCTAAAAGATGGGTAATATTTGTTTATGTGCCTATCACAATGACTATGACTTTCTGTGAATTGTTTAGATTTTGTTTAAGTTTGACTAGTTGGCTTGCTGACTAGTTGATCATGTTCCTTGTTTCTTGCACTAGTGTACATGTAAGATTGCAGTTTGTAAAATACAAAATGAAAACTTTTTTGGTTTTTATTTCACTTTTTGTTATTTATGCATGATAGAAATCTGTAAGGAAAATCTCTCAAAAGGTTTTACCTAAAAGGGGTTGAAGAAGGCCATATTCTGTAAAACATTTAAGGTCATTGTATAGCTGGAAATGTTTACATCCACATGTTGTTGGGTTTCAGGTGGATTTTCTCATATATGGAACATACGCAGTTCTCATAGAAAATAAAAGAAAAGACTTTGTCAACAACGTTGGGGGAAACACATCTGCACCTGCCATCTGGAGCAGCATCAATAACATCACTGTCGGCTGGGTGATAACACCAACCACAAGGTCATCGCTTACAATGCTGGTGAGCAGTCACAATTCCCATGTTTATACTCCTTAACAATGCTCTTAGGCAGTCACAAATCCTGGTGTAACAATTCCCATGTTTATACTCCCTCACACTGCTGGAAGGCAGTCACAATTCCCATGTTTATACTCTCTCACACTGCTGGAAGGCAATCACAATTCCCATGTTTATACTCTCTCACACTGCTGGAAGGCAGTCACAATTCCCATGTTTATACTCCCTCACACTGCTGGAAGGTCACACTGCTGGAAGGCAATCACAATTCCCATGTTTATACTCTCTCACACTGCTGGAAGGCAATCACAATTCCCATGTTTATACTCTCTCACACTGCTGGAAGGCAATCACAATTCCCATGTTTATACTCTCTCACACTGCTGGAAGGCAATCACAATTCCCATGTTTATACTCTCTCACACTGCTGGAAGGCAATCACAATTCCCATGTTTATACTCCCTCACACTGCTGGAAGGCAGTAACAATTCCCATGTTTATACTCCCTCCTAGTGCTGGTGAGCAGTCACAATTCCCATGTTTATACTCTCTCACACTGCTGGAAGGCAATCACAATTCCCATGTTTTAATATACTCCTTAACAATGCTCTTAGACAGTCACAATTCCCATGTTTATACTCCCTCACACTGCTGGAAGGCAATCACAAGTCCCATGTTTTAATATACTCCTTAACAATGCTCTTAGACAGTCACAATTCCCATGTTTATACTTGCTTACTCTCAAGCAGTGACAATTCCCATAAAGGATATAACACTCATCCTCGGTTTTCGTAGCAAATGTAAACCCTTGGAGTCTGGAAAATCCCGAGGGGTTTACATTTGCTACCAAAACCGAGGATGAGTGTTTTATCCGACTTACGAACCGTCATTAATGTAAAACACAAATATGTATTATGTTAAATTTGTGCAAATGTTTTGTGTACCTGTACTGAGAAGAACAACATTGATGGCACAGCCTGCAAATGATGGAACAGCCAGTGTCAACTGGGATGCGACTGGCAGCCAACACCTTGCCTCGCACGTGGTCTGCGCGCGCTACCTGTGTCCTGCACGTGCGCTGCCTGCAGTGCCCATCTTGTGAGGAACACATGATTCATACTGACAAACAATCTCATTCTTCACAGCGATCCTTCGTAGCCTAGTGGATAAAACCGCCAAGCTAGAGAGCGAAGGGTTGCAGGTTCGAAACCAATTATCACCACTATATATTGGAAGTTTTCAATAATGTGATATTTTACAATCAGTGATAGCAAGACAAAGTTGTATCAATCATAAATAATGGTCATTTCAAAACCTCATATCAGGTTACATAACGATCATTTCAAAACCTAGGTTATGAAATGGTCGAAATTTAAACGTGTACTTCAAAACCTAGGTTTCGAAATGATAAGTGCAATGTCACAGCAGAGGTCTACCTGAAGGAACCTACTCTACTACAGACAAACTCGGATATAGGTTTATAAACTCTCTTCCAATGCTCTTAAGAAGTCTCAAGTTCTATGTTTATACTCACTGACACTACAAATGTCTATTCCACATATAGAACATGTATACCCTATATTCCTGTACAAGGAAGGACATTGTCTGTGTGTCTCCTCTGTCTCCGCATTTACATATTTGCATGTGTTATTTCTTCAGCCCCCCGTACCTGACTTCCAGGGGGCGCCATCTATGAAACAGTTGTACATTCCAACAGAGTAGGCACCCGAACCTATAGATTCCAGTAAGTTCTATGCTCTCCAAAGACAGTAGTGGTTCATGAAATAATAATGCTGTAGTTTTTTTTCAGAAGAAAGAATAGCATTGGAAAATGTGTACCGGAGACATTAGTTTTGTTATTTGCCCCGCCATATAATGCAGGGGATGTAGTCAACGCCTCGTCCGGCCGTAATTATTTTGTTTCTGGAGCATGTCATCGGTTCCAGATACAGATTGTCAGGCAAAACAAACGGATGAAAAATACGAAGAAAAATGTTGTTTGTGGTGACATCAAAAATAAAGGTTAAAACAATCATACAGAAACTATGTGTATTATGAAGCATAAATATGTAAGCATATACATGTATGTATTATTTAAACCATCATTTTAAGAGGCATTGATTTTTTCCACTGGCAAAGAAAATAAATGGGTCGATATATGGCTATGAACGTCATATAACTTGTTTGAGTGGCATTTTAGAAGTTGGAACATACAATATTGAATAGACTTTATGGATAACAACTTCTTTGTTTCGTGAGTGCAACATTTAAATACAGATTCTTGTACCGTTGTCATTCCTGCTTGACAACGGTACAAGAATCTGTATCGAAACATCGCACTCATGAAATAAAGAACTTGTTATCCATAAAGTTTGTTCAACTTAAAACAGACCATCAATGCTAAAAAAAATTGCATGGTTTAAAAGAATATTTTTAAAAGACTCTAAATTGACTGCCATCTTTTCCTACGATGTTTCACAAAACATACAAGTTATCCTGCTGAAGGGAGAAACATTTATAAAACAAAGAGTTATAAATAAAAAGCAAACTGTTTTTGGAAAGACGCACTTTTAGCATGGAGTTTCTATACGTCATTGAAAAATAATAAAGTTGTTCAGGGCAATGATATTTTATCGCAATGTTTAAGGCACAATGAAAAATTTCTCTTGGATAAAAAAACATTTGTGTACCAACACTACGCTAAAATAGGCATAACATATGTAAATGACTTGATAGATACTGATGGAACAATCTATACATATCAGAAGTTTCATGAGCAAACTAGAAAATAAACTCTGTCAAAAAAGAAACGCAACCCCTGTCCTCAGATATGAAAAATTCGTTTGAATGAAGTTATTGCTTCCAAACTAAATTTTATTCGAATGTATTGAAATGATACACGTAATTAATGAAGATTACCATCCAAACAACTGCATTTGTACGCATAAGTGTATTTTATTGCTTATTCCGTCATAACGCATGAAATGACCCTCATGGTGACTTCGCACAAAAAAAACACATGCAAATCATGAAAATGGCAGTTAATGTAGGGGTGTATAAAAGCCCATGTGCTTCCGTATTATATTCATTCATTTGTCGCCCGAAAAGCTGTGTTAAAAATGCCACGATTGAGTGCTGCCGACCGAAATATCGCCATTGGTCGTGTTCAAGCCGGAGAAAGTTTTGGAACTGTTTGCGGCACCTAAATGTTCACAAAACAACGATATCCGACTTTGGAGCCGCTACAACAACTTCAATTTGACCAACGATGCGCCCGAGAAGTGGAAGGCCAGAATCACGACCCCCTTCAAGATCGGTACATCCGGGTCCATCACCTGCGTAATCGGCATGCCCTACCAACCGTGACTGCCACACAAATACCAGGTTTGAGGAGAGTGTCAGCTCAAGCGATTAGGAACCGTCTGAAAGAAGCGGGTTTACGTGCCTGTAGACCAGTTGTTGGACCTGTACTACGCCCCTACATCGGCGCCCGGCGACTCAGGTGGTGCAACAAGCGTAAGGATACGGACTTTACAAAACTGGAGGCGAATCTGGTTTTCTGATGAATCGCGTTTTCTTTTGCAGCGTCACGACGGAAGACAGCGTCTGTATAGGAGGCGTCATAAGCGTTTAGCGCCCATCTGCGTCCGACAGGTGGACAGATTTGGCGGAGAAAGCGTCATGGTTTGGGGAACCATCTCATACAACCAGAAATCTGACTTGGTGATCGTTCCAGGGAACCTGACAGCCCAACGTTACATCAACCACGTGTTAGAGCTTCACCTTCTCCCGATTATTGACCAACAGACACAGATTTTTCAACGGGACAAGCGCCCGGCCTCATACTACCGCGTGCAACAATGAACTTTCTGCAGAATTCCAAGCGTCAATGTCTTGCCATGACCCTCTAAATCACCAGACCTCAACCCTATTGAACACCTGTGGGATACTCTGGATCGGCGCGATACGTCAGCGTCAGCCGCCGCCACAGGCGCTGCAACAGCTTCGCCGTTGCACTGCAGGAGGAGTGGAGAGCCATTCCCGAGGAAAGAATCCGGCGTCTTATCCGTTCTTGTCCAAGGAGATGCCGTGCAGTGATTGCAGCGCGTGGTGCTCATACGAGATACTGAGACAGACGCCCCCCTGGTGACAAACTGGTGTCTGTGAGATGACTTTTGAAATGACAATTTTAAACATGCCCATCTGGGTTATTATTCTGCCAAATTTCAGACTTCTGTCTTAAATAATAAAAATGCCGTGTCATCCTAAAACTTCAGATCAAAATCTCTAAAATACAGGGGTTGCGTTTCTTTTTTGACAGAGTTTACTTAAAAACGAACTTCTTTGAATATGCAAGCCTAGTAAGAGCAGTCAAACAATGTTATTAAACATACAACATACCATTTGGAGAAAAATTTGAATTACCATTTATTCCCTATTACATACAAGACATCTTTAAAACTAAGAAAGGCCGTAGGGCATATTATGATATACTTATTCCAATTTCAGACTCTGCTATGTATAGCTATAAAAAGAAATGTGAAGATGAACTTGAAACAGATATAAGTGAAAAAGAATGGAAATCCTATCAAAAGATTATATTTCGAGCTCATACAAACTCAGATTTAAGATGGTTCCAATGTTCTTTAGTGCATAGAATCTTGTCAATAAACCTACTTTTGTTTAAGATGGGGTATGTGGCGAGTAAGTTATGCTCATTTTGTAAAAATGCACCAGAAAGTGGAATTCATCTCTTTTACGACTGTCAAAAATCTAAAAACATATGGAATCAATCTTCCAATTGAATAAGAACAAAAACAGATATCACATTGAATATCGATAAGAAAAAAAACATATTTGGATTCTCTGATAAAAGGAACGATGTCCTTAATCTCCTGATAACAGTTGTCAAATTTTGCTCTTTTTAAAATTCAAATATATACTTGTACACCAAGCTTCGATATGATCAGAAATGAAATAAGTAAAGTTCTCTTCTTGTAATTTTACCAAATTTGTTGGATTCTGGTCTGATTGTCACCAATTGTTTGATTGATACTAACGTACAACCGACCCATTTTCCTACAATATCATTTGTTATAATATGCTTGCCAAACTCTGTATACATATGCATGGTTATATTTGACTGTTATTTGATATCATGGTTTTGTACCTAAAACAAATGGTGAATAAAAACAAAAGATTAAAAGTTTGTCCAATATTAAATATGATATCTGGCTGTGGCTCTTATGATCCTCTGATGCTTTTATGGTTCCGGCTTAGTACCCATTATGAAAACAGCTCTTAAACTCCATGTCAACTTTTCAGGAAGACAAACACTGATGCTGCAATAACAGTCAACAACGTATTTGACGTCCCTCTGCAAGCTACGTATGGGGTTTCCCTGAGCGGAGTGAAGTCATACATCCAGATTGGTGAGTTAGTTGGGTACAGTGTGTCCATAATGGTAGCTGTATCCATATACATACATTTAGACAAGGGATCAAAAAAAAAATTTAAAAGTCACTTGCCACAGGGCAAGTGACTTAAAGGAAGTAACTTGTCCTGACTAATTTTCCACTTGCCCTAATTTTATGAAATAATCATGATGATGTAATTATGAAAGAATAAATCAATATGGTATTTGATGTTAGTGTTTACTGGACTATTTATTGACTGACTGAATGACTGAGTTTGGTTTTATGACGCTTTAGCAATATTCCAGCTCCATCACGGCGGGGGACACCAGAAATGGGCTTCACTCATTGTACCCATGTGGGGATTCGAACCCGGGTCTTCGGCGTGACGAGCCAACGCTTTAACCACTAGACTACCCCACCACCCCACTATTTATTGAAAAGTGATAAATAGCAAAGAAAGATAACTCTACTTTATTATCATTGCGAAATTTAATAGCTACATTTTGAGCAGATGTGAAATTAAATCCAAGTTTATTTGCAGTTTGAAACAATAAGTGGAAATTATCTAGTAGCCCACGGACAAGTTAGATACCATTACTTGATTGCCCGAAAAGAAAACTGACTTGTAACATAAGTAATGCAGAGCTATGTTTAGTGAGATATCTGATTCTACCAACCACCAGGTTCACAGACAATATCAGGACAACTGACCGTCCAGCTGACCGTCACAAACATACAGCCATCTGCCATGCTCTTCTACATCTATGGTGGCCAGAACCTTTTTGTGGCGCTAGATACCATGGAATACAGGGTAAGGATTGCAGAAACATCATGTGAGATATGGCTGAGATTAATTCTCAATGAAACTGTGGCTTCTTTAGTGTGTGACACAAATGTATGTATAAACTGGTCTGGAAATTAGTTGTTTAACTCAGAATACCCTCACTTATTATTGCACTTAGGTATACATATTATTTAATTTGGGAACAAACACAGTCCAAGAAGATGGGATGGACAGTAAATATATACAGTCCTAGGCCAAATGTTAGAAAAGTCCCTATCTTTTAGGATCTCTCCGCAGCAGTGAAAGCGTTATCCAGTAATTGGTATGACAACTCCCACCCTCTAGAGATTCTTGTCAATGTGGAACTAGACACAGAATGTATCAGGATATGCAGTATGGGTGATAAGGCCTGGTGTATCATATTACCTGATAATGATGTTATCTCTACATTTGGCCTAGGAGTATATACAAAAGAGTGTACATTGTCAGTAACTCTTGGGCCATGATATTCAGTTCCAAATAATGCTACCTGTGAAGATCCATTTTAGAATTGATCTTCAGTAACCCATGCTTGTTGTAAGAGGCAATTAACGGGCTTATAAACCCCTCCTACACACAGTAGATTGTACCCGTGAAGATCTGCGTTAGAATTGGTCTTCAGTAACCCATGCTTGTCGTAAGAGGCAACTAACAGGATTGGTTGGTCAGGCTCACTGACTTGGTTGACACATGTCATTGTATCCCATTTGTGTAGATTGATGCTCATGCTGTTGATCACTGGATTGTCTGGTCCAGACTCAATTATTTACAGACCGCCACCATATAGCTGGAATATTGCTGAGTGAAGTGTTAAACAACACAGAAACCAAATTATGCTGGGTGTGTCAGCACCAAACACAATCTTTTGCAAATGTTTGCATGGAATATGTGGATCCGCTTCAGTATCTTCCTGTGTACTGTACAGTACCTGTACCTATTTCAGATCAGAGTCACTGTGGGGTCAAATGCTGGCTCAGCCTTCACTGTGATCAGTTCTGACCTCACCAACTTCTGTGATGGTCAGCCCCACACATACCTCTTCCAACTGACCGCCTCTGGGGTGCAGATCCAGGTGGACAGTAGCCCCAACATGGTGTCCTCCTACCCAGCTGGCTTCACCATGCCAACAATAGCAAACGGAATAGCTGCAGTCGGGGGACTTCATGGTATGTGATAAACTGTCTAGTAATATTCTGTGATATCATGTCTAGTAATATTGTGTGATATAATGTCTGGTAATATTGTGATATCATGTCTAGTAATATTCTGTGATATCATGTCAAGTAATGTTGTGTGATATCATGTCAAGTAATGTTGTGTGATATCATGTCAAGTAATGTTGTGTGATATCATGTCTAGTGTGAGGTCCAAGATCCAGGTTAGAATTCATCTTCAGCAGCCCATGCTTGTCGTAAGTGGTGACTAATGGGATTTGCTGGTCAGGCTTGCTGGCTTAGTTGACAGAAGTCATTGTATCCCAGTTGCGTAGAGCGATGCTCATGCTGTTGATCACAAGATTGCCTGGTCCAGATTCGATTATTTACAGACCGCCACCATATACTGGAATATAGTAGCTGGAATATTGCTGAATGCTGCATTAAACAACAAACAAACAAAACATGTCTAGTAATACTTTGTGATACAATGTCTAGTAATACTTTGTGATACAATGTCTAGTAATAGTGTGTGGTACAATGTCTAGTAATACTTTGTGATACAATGTCTAGTAATAGTGTGTGGTACAATGTCTAGTAATAGTGTGTGATACAATGTCTAGTAATAGTGTGTGATACAATGTCTAGTAATACTTTGTGATACAATGTCTAGTAATAGTGTGTGGTACAATGTCTAGTAGTACTTTGTGATACAATGTCTAGTAATAGTGTGTGGTACAATGTCTAGTAATAGTGTGTGGTACAATGTCTAGTAAAAGTGTGTGATACAATGTCTAGTAAAAGTGTGTGTTACAATGTCTAGTAATAGTGTGTGATACAATGTCTAGTAATAGTGTGTGATACAATGTCTAGTAATAGTGTGTGATACAATGTCTAGTAATAGTGTGTGATTGTGTCAAGTCCAGTAATAACAGGAGATGTCTAAGAACTCTTATAGGAAATGATGTGTTATAATGTGTCTAGTAACAATGTGTAAGAAGGTCATTTGTAGCGCCTAATTAAATATTCATGAATAATTAGTGATGAGACATGAATTCTTTTCCAAACAGTGATTGAGAAGAAATATAAGATACATTGACAATATTTCAGTCATATGTTGGCAGTTCTCTGATAGTGTTTGATAAGACATCACAGGATAGTGTTTGATAAAACCTTTTACGTATTGTTTGGTATTCTAAGATGCTTCGGTGAAAGATCAAAGGCGCCGACAGTACTTTATCAGACGATAATGTGCACTTTTTGCATTACATCACAATGTATTGGCGTCACTGCGCCATTCTAGTCTGCTACCTCGTAATCGAACACTTTTGCATTACATCACAATGTAAGCGACATCACGATGCATGTCAGTTGTCATCGCCTCGTACAGCCTCCTACAGTAAACTACAAAGTAGCACCCTGTTTCTTGGTTTGTAGCTGCTTCACTCGGCTAACATCACTGGTGGAAACATTACGTTCGTGTTTTCCGACGGATAAAATGTCTCAGTTTGACTCACAATTTTACAGCGACATGGTAACGTTCGCAATGTTTAGATTCCCACAATGCAATCGTGAAATGTCACATGACTAGTCAGCTTTATCTGGATGTACTGATCTAAACTTACATTGGTAGTAGAAAAGCAATGTCCATATTGCCCCACATGGTTTATGTCAATCACAGATGTAATTAAAATAATTTAGAGAACATATTTAACCCCAACGTAAACCGTCATCAAACTGTATATCATTTGTTTTTCTCGTAACGTTCGTCTTAACGTAGGGGTAGAGACACGTCAATAGAACAGCGCGTCAGTTAGCCCTGTGCGAGGAATGTTAACTTAGCTCACCGACACTGCCTTAGATTTATCGTAATTATCATTCGAAAGTATTAAATTTGGCATCTTAGAAAAGAAATACAGTTCGCTCTACCACCATGGATAGTGTAATAAAGCACACTTTCGCCCTGAACTATTACAACATTAAAGCACTCGGACGCATGCGTCCTCGTGCTTTAACTATAATAGTTCAGGGCGAAAATGTGCTTTATTACACTATACATGGTGGTAGAGCGAACTGGATGTACTGATCTAAACTTACATTGGCAGTGTCCTCGTGCTTTAACTATAATAGTTCAGGGCGAAAATTTGCTTTATTACACTATACATGGTGGTAGAGCGAACTGTATTTCTTAAATATATCAAAGAATAGTGTGTTAAAACCTTGAGGAATTGTTTTTGTAAAACATGACTGAATAGTGTGTTAAAACCATTTAATATACATCGTAATGTGTTATTGCTGTTTCAGTCCAAGGACTAGCCTTCCAGACACAAGTATCACAAATCAGCATGCAAGGCTGTGTGCAGAGAGTTGTGGTCAACAGTGTCAACGTTGACCCCACACAACACTTGTCTACCAGTGCCAGCGCAGCCCTGGCGTGTAGCGTGTAACAGACTGGTCGACTTATCTAAACATACACCTACACAACCAACGTTCACCCCACACAACACCTATCTACCAGTGTCAGCACAATCCTGGCGTGTAGCGTGTAACAGACTGGTCGACTTATCTAAACATACACCTACACAACCAACGTTCACCCCACACAACACCTATCTACCAGTGTCGGCACAACCCTGGCGTGTAGCGTGTAACAGACTGGTTGACTTATCTAAACATACACCTACACAACCAACGTTCACCCCACACAACACCTGTCTACCAGTGCTGGCACAACCCTGGCGTGTAGTGTGTAACAGACTGGTCGACTTATCTAAACATACACCTACACAACCAACGTTCACCCCACACAACACCTGCCTACCAGTGCCGCACAACCCTCAACCCTGGCGTGTAGTGTGTAACAGACTGGTCGACTTACTAAACATACACCTACACAACTAACGTTCCACCCACACAACACCTGTCTACCAGTGTCGGCACAACCCTGGCGTGTAGCGTGTAACAGACTGGTCGACTTACTAAACATACACCTACACAACCAACGTTCCACCCACACAACACCTGTCTACCAGTGCTGGCACAACCCTAGTGGGTAGCGTGTAACAGACTGGCTGTTGTCAAACAATACACGAACACAACCAACATCGATCAGACACAACACCTAGCTACCAACAGCAAAGATTCTAAAATCATCACTGTCAAGAAGTCAAATACATCAGTACCCCACAATCAGCACCATCAACATCCACACCACCATCAGTTACATAAACATCAAGTCAAGCTTGACCACTATCAACTCCAAACAACGTCACTCTTCCAACAGCAACAGAGCTAAAAACAACACTGTCAACAAGTCAAACAACATCCACACCACCATCAATAACATCAAGTTGACCTTATACAATTATTGACTTCTATTCAGGTTGACCCAATGATTTATCGACCTTGGACATGTGATATTCACCGAGGTGAAGCCGATGTGAGTATCACATGACCAAGATCGATAAATCTTGGATCAACCGAACTGAAGTCAACAGTTGTTTTATGATATGACAAAAGTACTGAATACCTGTTCTTCTGTCACATAGCATACCACCGATGGTGTTGCACATGACCCAGAGGTGCAGCCATTATGATACAGATGGGACGTAACTCTAAACCAACACAGTCACAGGGACGAAGTGATGCCTATCGCTTCCTTATCTAGCGTGACACACAGAATATCCCAAATCTGTTTTTAACCACAGGAGGTTCTTGGATTGTTATATCAACCTCTCGTGACGTGGCTAGGTTGACATCGCTTAGCGTCAAAGCTGTCATGTGACCAAGTGGGCCAATCAGCAGGGCGGAAATCTACCGGTCATATAATAATGACCATTATCAACTCCAGACAAAACCTGGTTTCCAACAGCAACAGTGCTAAAAACAACACCACTAACAAACCAACCAACATCAGCAACCGTAATATCAACACCACCAGCATGAGCACCAGCACCACCAACATCAACACAGCAACCAGCACCAGCAGACCCTGTCATGTAGCAGACTGGTTTTGCCTTAACTTGATCTTGTCAAATGTTTACCCTTCACCTGTTAACATGAAGAGATGCTAGTATATCTCCCTACAGAGAACTGGAATAGTACATAAATTTATGTAACACATCACCTTTACAAAAGTGATTTTGAGAAAAATTGTAAACAGCAATCACAGACAAAAGTTTTTAATATCCAAATTTGTATCAGCTTTTTCATGTAAATATATTAAATCATGTATATCACTGCAAAATAAAGAGTTTCTTTGTGGTTAAGTTAACATGAGATCAAGCAAGGGACTCTCAGTCCAAGGGGCTCTCAGCATTGACGTCCAACACTCGATACCTGCTTTCTTGGGCTCATCCCACCTTATTTATTGTCATTTTGCATCCAGAATGTAGCCTTTTGATTCTGAGACATGACAGAAGCTGATCAATGTGTTTTAAACTACAGATATGCCCTGATCATGATTATTGATTTGCCAACATATACAGCGTAAACCCAACTCACTCACTCACTCACTTCATTTTGTTATTTAGTAATCATTACCATATTTCAGAGCAAATTTAAGTACTGTTTGAATCTTTGCTGTATTTTTTTGTGTGTGTTTTTATTCATGAATCTATTGTTTTCTTGTACATTATTTTGTAATTTCATACATTCAAGTGCTACCAAAGTATCTATATGTAAGGTGATGTAGTTGCTAGGTATGTAACAATACACTTCATTGTGATAGATATCTCAGTAAGATATTTATCAGGGATTTATCTAGGCTTCCAAACTAAGTGCCCTTGACAGATAACATGGAAAAAACAGATCATTTTGGTCCATATTGGGATTTTCTTCTTTTCTTACATACAAGCCTATTTGATGTTTTGTTCAATGCAATACTGAACATGACAGACTGTTTTGTTCATTGGTCCTTTTGCAAAATCGATAATGTAAGTTAGTACCGTAATAGCATAACATGGCAATGTGTTAGGCCAGTTTAGCATTCTTTAATAACATCAGTATCAGGGTAGGTACAGATAAAACTTTAAAGATATGTTTCATATTTGGTATTAAGGCCAGACCAGTTGTTTTCTTGTTTTACGGATCCGCCCGTTGTACTTTTTAAAGAACATGAACAAAAATAAAAGTTAATTTTCCCCACTCCAAAAATAAAATCTTAATGTTTTATTGGTCAAAAATGTAAATTTACAAGAAAAGTTTTTTTTTAGATTGTGTTTTGCCCCATATACACTTCATAAATTGCAAAAGGTAAAGTACTTTTAGTATTTATTTATTTTTATTTTGTTCCCTCCTGCCTTTAGGTTTTCTGAGTACAACAATCTGTAAAGCAAGAAATAAAACTGGTCTGGCCTTTAAATTGCAAATAAACATTTTCATCAGAGTTACTGAAAAGTAGTAAAAGTCATTCAGTATGTTAGTGTCACTTCTATTGCTTAAGACACTTGTACATACAAACAGAATGTGTACAAGTACAACTTTACGTGTCAACTCACATATGCTTGTATTGCTTTGCATTGTATCTTGTATCATGATGTACCAGTTTGTGATTAATTACACTCCATCTGGCAGTTACTTACTGGTACATTAACTGTTCTGTGTTCCTTGCTGATTGGGTAGTTTTGTGGTTAAGGTGTTTGCTTGTCATGTTGAAGACCTGGGTTTGATTCCTCATATGGTTGTAATGTGTTCTTGGTGGTGCTGTTTCCTGGTGCTGCAGATTTGCAAGGATCAGCAAACAATACATATTCTTTCAAGCACTACACAATGCTCACCCAATCACTCACCCATGCATCTGCTGAACCTCCCCTCACTCACTCCACCACACTTATAGCCCTGCACAATCACTCACCCATTCCCTCACTCACTCGCTGCTCACTCCGCCACATAGTCTGTCTCACAGTCCCTGAACCACATTATTTCCCCTACTGCCTAGCCTCCCTGCAATGCTAAAGCCCTAGAAGAAGCAAGTCTAGATTCCGTCAGGTTCTGAATCTCCCATCTCACTGGGGCTCCTTTTCAATTTAAATGGGTTTATTTGTTACTATCAAATTTATATATATATATATATTCAGAGAGTAAGCTTTAGTCTCTCCACCACACTAATATCCCTTCACAACCACTCACTCATTCCCTCACTCACTTGCTGACTCACTACGCCACTCACCCACTGAACAAGTGGGTAGCAACAAAGCTGTCTTCCAACGTTTCTGTTTCAATACATTGTTGATTTCGAACATGGCTATGGCAATATTACAAGTAACTGGCTTGTTTTACAAACACTGATGAATTCTCTACAACATCCTTGCAGAATAGGGGCGGTCAGGTAGCTCAGTGGTTAAAGCATTCGCTCGTCACACCAAAGACCCGGGTTCATTTCCCCACCTGGGTACAATGTGTGAAGCCCATTTCTGGTGTCCCCCACCGTGATATTGCTGAAATATTGCTAAAAGCGGGGTAAAACCATACTCACTCACCCACTCCTTGCGGAACCCTATACTCAATATGTGTATGATCATAACTGCCCATGTTGTGTCCTGTGGAAGCACTATGCTGACATATTACATTAACACTCTTTAAATGTTTCAAGAAACACAGACAATGCGAAAACACAGAGTATGTAAAATGTAAATCTTTTTATGGAATATGATAAGAAATGGCCTCAACAATATATATGAACATCTACAGTGAATATTTAGAAATTAATATGTGAAGACTGCTTTTCTGTAAACTAAGGATGGGAACTAGTCCTCGGTCAGTATGTTCTGAAAGATGTAGAACTGGGCAGAAATACATTTTTGCTGCTATTGACATTTTGTATTGCTGTTGAATAAATGAAATATTGTCTTTATATGTGATTGTTTCTCTTTATTCAAGTGTCCATGCTGATGAGGGCATTACATTGGTAGACTGACTTGACAAGGACTTTTGTCTGTATGGTTCACCTGACTGAATGTCAAGTCAGCTAACACAATAACCTGCTTGATGACCTGTTGAAGCATTGTATAATTATTCTCAACTTTTGGAGCAATGAGACCAAAGCAAATTCAAGTCTGTGTAAGGTATGGAAACAACAGTGATGACAGACTTTAATCTGATTTTCATCAATGTTGACATGAGGCTATTTTTAGATCTTATAGTCCAGAATATTCATGCATATTGGAAAATCCGTCTATACTAATTGGATGTTGTCCTCTTACAGGTCATGACATTCTCATTATATCAGGGTGAGCTACAGAGCCTTGGCACGTATTTGCTCTTATTACGGTACTTCTTTATAGTCACAATTCTGCAATTCCGTTGAAAACTATGAAAAGAAGAACACTCAATAGTTTGAGGGAAACAGTGTCTTAATTATTTAAATGTAGGACTGTTTTCCGTCTGATGTTAAAGTTCTGAAGGATTGACAGCAATGAGTCACTGATGCCAAGTTTTCATATTATATGCCAGTGGACCCGTGAAGGTCCGGGTTAGAATGAACCTTCAGTAACCCATGCTTGTCGTAAGGGGCAACTAACGGGATCAGGCTCGCTGGCTTGGTTGACACATGTCATCGGTTCCCATTAGCGTAGATCGATGTACATGCTGTTGATCACTGGATTGTCTGGTCCAGACTCGATAATTTGCAGACTGAAGCCATATAGCTGGAATATTGCTGAGTGCGGCGTAAAACTAAACTCACTCACTCACTATATGCCAGTGAATAAAGTAAATTCTTATCTTCACAGCTCTTCCAGTAAATCGCTTGACCTAATACTCAAAGAAACAAGATTAAACTTATTTCTATTCATCTTCAGGTTTATTCTTTCAAAAAGACAAAGTGAATGATAAAAATCTCATATGACATGCATTCTCACAATATTAGAAACTTGTACCTCCATTTTCCTTTATAGTCATGAAAATAGCAGTATATTATGGCAGGTGTATCTGTATCTAATCACCTAATGTAAACAAGTTCATCTGACTTCCATCCATGACTAGAAGTCTGTCGTGACATTTGTGATCCAAGGTTTAGAAGCTAGTAACTGTGTTTGGTGAAGATGAAGCAAGTGATAATGAATAGCTGTAGGATCTCTGCAAGGTCTGTCTGGGTGTACACCTGTTCCTGTTCCACATTGATAACACTGCATGACGGATATCAGTTGAAACAAGCCACACTAGAGGCATCGCCCCAGATTTGATCATCGCAAGATACATGGTGATCCCCCACACAGTGTCCGACCTGATACAGGACGAGTTGTTGGGGTTGCAGAACAGGTACATCAGGAGACAGAAGAAGACTGGGAACAGCATACCCACACACACAAAACTGGCCAGAAGGACCGTGTGTAGAGACTCTCTGCAAGGCTTCTCCACAGTGTCCACTTCCCTGTTTCCTCTCTTGGCCAGAATCCCAAAGATGACGTAGACAATGACGACTGTTGTCATCACTGATATCACCAGAAATGAAGGGGCAAAGAAACTGGCAAAGCAGGTGACTATCTGGAATTTCCATTTCCAGAGAATGACACAGTGCCCAGCGTCTGTAGTCTGGAGGTTGTTCATGGCGATTCCTTCAGAGTACATTGGAGTTACAAGACTTACGCCAATAACCCAAGGAAGAAGGATGAGAACTGAGGTGAGGATACCCTTCCCAGAACCATCCATCATACGGGGAGACAAGAGATAGTAGAATCGCTCGACATTAATGACGAGGACTGACAAGACGGAAATGCAGACTTGGATGTAGAATACAAGCTCATAGGTGATGCAAGCTCCTCGGGAGTTCCTCCAAGTTCCGTGGAGAAGACTGTCTGTATACAACGGACAACAGAAGAGGCCGACGATGAGTTCTGTTGCTGCTGAGTTGATGATGAGCAGGTTCTTGGGGACTGTCCTGAGATGAGAGTCCATCCCGATGGTGATGATGGTGGAGATGTTGGAGAAGCAGATCCACAGTGTCAGAAGGATGTGACCGATAGCCAGGATGATGTAGTGTTCAGGGACGGGGTATGCTGGTGACATCACAGACACAGTCAGTAGTGTGGAGTTGGACAAATCCGCTAGCGGCATAACCAGCCGGGCCGATAGTCTGAAAAACATAGATATTTCATAAAATCATGTGGGCCACTGCAATATATTAAAGTAATCAGTGAACATGCTATTGTTTGAGTAGTCTGCCACTTGATTGTCACATCCATACACTCTTATCCTTCCTTAGTACTCCACTTTCTAAATGCCTCTCAAAGATGTTACTTGACTGCCTCGTATGTCTGCAGTGTGGGTGAGTTTGTTGTTTAACGCCGCACTCAGCAATATTCCAGTTATGTGGTGGCGGTCTGTAAATAATCAAGTCTGGACCAGATAATCCAGTGATCAACAGCATGAGCATCAATCTACGCAAATGGAACCGATGACATGTGTCAGCCCAGTCAGTGAGCCTGACCCCCCGATCCCGTCAGTCGCTTCTTATGACAAGCATGGGTCGCTGAAGACGCAGTGTAAGTACACACATAATCATCTCATTCACACACGCAGGTACGTTAATTACTGGATTTCCTGCATACAGAATAGTACAAAGTCTGTTTCTATTTCAGCCAAGTTATCTTCCTCTTTATTGCTTCTGAACGAATTGGTAGCCGAAAATAATACTTGTCTTAACCCCGAAATTTCCAGGGCAGAAAAAATTATTTAACTCGTTGATTGTCATTCCAAAGTCAACCACTTCCACCTCACGCCATGTATTTCCTCGAACACACCGACATTACTGCGATAAATACGTCTTTTTGTGCCATTTCATGTTTCTATCATCTCTCTGTTTTAGAACAAATGTCCATAAACACAGTTATGAAAGCCCTGACCCGTGACTATGCATTGGAGTGATACAGAATAGAAAAGAAGTCGTTATCCGTAAAACGTGTTCTCGTACATGTTCTTATGTGTGTGGAAGGGACATCTGTTGATGAATGTCGGGGATAGGGAGATGTACCAAGGATATACTACACACACATTGTTCTCATTGTTTCGCAATGGCCTACGACATGCTTCTATTGGGTGACAGTACCATTCATGGATAGCTTATCGTCTCTTGTCGGATCTTATTTCCACGGCGAGTATACGTATGTAGCGACCAGAACTAGTGGTTGTTTGACCTTGTTAGGGTTGAGCTTTTCCTAAGATAGAAGTAATGTTACACATTCTAACCGTTCACAAACTAGAAATATTACAAATGAAATCGCACTCGTTATATACGTAAGACCATTGTAGGTTGGAGGGCACCACACACGTAATGGGTCAATAAAAGTAACAGATTTGTAATGAATATATATTTGCACAAGTTAATTAGGATATTCTAACCTGAAGACAGAACATGTGAAACGTGACAAAATATATGAGTGACGTGGACTTCAGGCCACTCTTAACAGTATTTCTGTAGAATCTCGAGAAATGAGAGCGAGATGTGATGAATAACCCAAACCACTAATGTAATTTAACTTTTAAACCCACAAACATATTCATGGATTGAGATTATATATATATATATTCATAGTATAAGCATTATGATGCACAAAACAATCAGGAAAAATCATTAAAGGGAGTTACTCCATTCTCTGTGTATTATAACCATGATTACAAACGACTGACTTTCGTGGAGCAGGAATACAAATTTAAGCATGCATTGATTTATCGACAAAGTCAATCAAACCATGGCGCGTAGGTCTTCCATACTCTACCAAATTAACAAATGTGAAAGAAACATCTATAACCTGCATGACCTAAGTATGAAGCAACTCATCTTTATAAATGTATTAACAAGTTGTGTCCCGACTTACGGTTGTGACCGTTCATCCATGGTGCTCTGGCTCCGAGTCCCTCTTGATCTGTGACGCCGAAGCCGGTCTGTCCTGTGTGTTCTATAGATAACCCGGACGACGTATGTTACAACAGCACTGGTTATGCATTGGCTAAGCCAGGTTATGCCTGATAACCTCAGCATGGGCCTCAACATTGAAAAGACTGTCTTGCACTGTGATACATGCGAGGAAAGCGTATACTATTTCTACTCTGTGCGTCGGATATTGGAAGCGAGTTGTTGTTGCATATTGCTTACTCGCCAAGAACACAGTGACCCATGATGACATTGAAACGTTTTCGCAATCTTAATGTGTTTCCGAAAGGGTTGTTGTCAAAATGGCCAAAACTGAAAAAGTCAAAAGGGTCATAGATAAAATTCAAATAAGAACATACAAACTGTGATATATTCCAAATGTTTTATTATATGTGGAATCGATTCCCATAACAGATATTTGGAATCGATTCCCATAACAGAATATTAACAGTTTCAGCAATCTACTCGGGCTCAGAGCAAACATGGCAGAGAAAGTGAAATTCCTCCCCGCTGTCGCAAAGACGGACGTATTCCTCTCTGGTCATGTTTGCGTCACAGTAGACTAACAACTAGTCTCTGAAATGAACATATTTTACTGAAAAAAGTTCATAGTAAAAAAATATAAAATATAATGAAAAAGAGCCCTGAGACTTTCTTCATTTTCAGAAGCTGAGGAAATCTAGACCTGCCACATTTTCTAGACTTGTGCGGGATTTTGGGGATATATTTGCTTCAGGGTCTATACGACAGACTAGCGTCACAGCTACGATGGGTCCATCACTGACAACGGTCACACTCAAGGGCATGTTGGTTCTTCTGTCTTGTCCCCGCCGTGATGTTGCTGGAATATTGCTAAAAGCGGCGTAAAACCAAACTCAGTCAGTCAGTCTTCTGTCTTGTCACAAGCGACCACTTTAGAGGCATGGTTACCAATTTGAATTGTGTTTGAACTGTTCGTCTTATATAGCATTCTGTCTGAACTGACAATGATACTGAGTTGTAATCATTAAATAAACAATTGTATGGTTGACTATATTCATAAAATAAACACTTAACCACTCTGAGATGTTTTAAATAAGCAACACTGAGACACTCTGAGATGTTTTAAATAAGCAATACTGAGACGCTCTGAGATGTTTTAAATAAGCAACACTGAGACACTCTGAGATGTTTTAAATAAGCAACACTGAGACACTCTGAGATGTTTTAAATAAGCAATACTGAGACACTCTGAGATGTTTTAAATAAGCAACACTGAGACTCTCTGAGATGTTTTAAATAAGCAACACTGAGACACTCTGAGATGTTTTAAATAAGCAAGACTGGGACACTCTGAGATGTTTTAAATAAGCAATACTGAGACGCTCTGAGATGTTTTAGTTTGGCCCTTTTGACTTTAAGCTATATGGCCCTTTTGACTTCCCCTTGGTCCTGTTGACTTTTTCAGTTTTGGCCCTTTTGTCCTTTGGCCCTTTTGACCTGTTGCTTTCCGAAAAAACTCCTTGTATACCAAGTTTCCTTTCGGAATTCGACACATATATAGTTTCTGTTTTACAAGAAATATACAACATTTATTAAACATCTGAGTTTTCTTTTTCTTTTTGTTATACCCATGTGCATTTGTAGGTTATCAATGTACGCTTTTTTTCACTTTTTTTTTCACTTTTTTATTTAAATGTATGTGTGTTTTCATTTTACTGGGGTTAATCTAGTATAAATGAGAGAGCTTGGTCTCTACTGATAAGAGTGAGTGAACAATATCACAGCGAAAGACACCAGAAATGGGCTTTACACATTGTGCCCATGTAGGGAATCGAACCCGGGTCTTTGGCCTGACGAGCGAAGGCTTTAACCACCAGGCTACTGCCCCTCTACTGATA
The DNA here is from genome assembly GCF_003918875.1 of Haliotis rubra. Lineage (NCBI taxonomy): Eukaryota > Metazoa > Mollusca > Gastropoda > Lepetellida > Haliotidae > Haliotis > Haliotis rubra. The sequence goes on along the minus strand of NW_025766968.1, from coordinate 4,762,457 downwards.
GGAATGTATTAGTCTTAAAATTCATTTCCCAAAATATTGAATGCGCCAAGACGAGAAAGAACTGAAAGTACTAAACAAAGCAAGGCCAAACCAAACTCACTCACTCATTGAAAAAAAATGACCTGTATCTTAACAGTCATCGTCCTTGTTCGTCGATGATTCGTAAAACTACGTAAGTCTATGTGAAAGCAGGGAAACTATATAGCAGGGAGAGTATATAAGATTATCCCTGGTGAAAGTGACATCGCGTTGTTGAGCAGAACCCGCCGAAACGACAACAATGCATTTGAAGCGTTCTAAAATCCCTCGTATCACTGAATTTTGGTATTTGTACCCAACAGCCGGTAATGCAATATTATCAGCTATGAACTTGGAGTGAGTGAGTTTAGTTTTATGCCGTTTTAGCAATGTTTCAGCAATATCACTGCGGGATACACCAGAAATGGGTTTCACACATTGTACCCATGTGGAGAATCGAACCCGTGTCTTCGGCGTGACGAGCGCACGCTTTACTCTAGGCTACCCCACCGTCCCTATGAACTTGGAAACCGTTATGCTTGCGCTATCTGTTTCTAATAAAGCGACATGCAGCAGCAGGTCAAACTGGTAAATGTTCATATAGTCCCAAAACAGCAGAATATAAAAATAATAGGTCTGCAGTTCGATAACAAGAGAAAATTACAGTTCTCGCAGGAGCTGGTTTTGTTTTTGGTTTTTTCTTTGGTCTTTTTTGTTTGTTTGCTCTATTTGTTTGTTGTTGTTTTGTTTTGTTTTGTGGTTTTTTGTTGTGGTTTTTTGTTGTTTGTTTTTTTTTTTTGGGGAGATGGAATATGACAATACGTTTGTATAGCTACATAAAACGAAAATAATTGCATGAAAAATAAGTTGATATGATTCTTAAGAATTCACTAAAATGTAGCTGAGATGTCGTTGTATGTCAGCTTCTTCTAAGCATGAAGAATATATTGGAATTCAGTTAAGTATTCATGATCTAGGCGTTAATTAGAGCTGAATTCTTTTTCATGGGAATTGTCTGTGTGAAATGTGTGTTAAACTAACTACAGTCTCGGTGGTAGGGAGATAGGAAACCGTAGAAAAGGACTTTCCTGAGGAGAGATTAGTGCAGAAATGAGCAATGCGGGTTTTTATCAAAGTCCAAATTTGGAACAGACCATGGCTTTATGCAAATTAGTGTGCGATGATATTGTATTATAAAGGACACTTTTTAAATGTCCATTTTGAAATTAGACTTAGCTTCATAATAAACGATAGCTGACGTAAAAAATAACTTTAATACTGAAACTATTAAGGGTGTAGCTCTACCATGGAGTCTCACTATCACTATAAAACAAACAGGTAGGAGGGGTGGTGTGTGTCTCAAAAACAAAACCAGGACGGGTGTCGCAGGTCTACGGTGGTTGGGGTCGGGCTGGGGGATAGAGATATCAGCTAAGATATAAGATAATCATTTAGGCGAATTGAACTGGAGAAGTAAACAGCATGTCATAACAATTTACAAATAATATCCAGTCCTCTCGATCTTCGGGTGGTCATGCCACTTATATATTTTGAGATATTTAATACGATGGCTGATTTAAACTTTTCTATGGGAATCATACTCTATTACATATCTCAATATAAGCGTTATGAAAGAAAGACACGTAAGATGTTAATCAATAGATGAGACATATTCAACACACATGAAAAATCATAAAATATCTTTGAGATGACCCCTTGTGCATGTAGGCAGCACATGCATTTCATGCCAGGTGAGTCGACGGTGCGTCGTCATACCTGGCTGAGCAACCAAATTGCCATCTATAGTCTGATCTATTGTTTTCGGCAGCTATTTGTATTTTTTTTAAAGTTTTGCCCGATTTTACGAATAAACATGCTTTTCTGGATATCCTATTACACATCCCACTGAACGCCCGGTTAGGCCGATGTAGGTTATTTCGATATATGCTATTTGCAGTTGTGTAAATTGTAGGTATACAGAGTACTTAACAGCCTAAAAACAGTTTTGTTTTCGATTTCCGAAAGTGCTATAGTACTGTTCTTGACATCACAGTACCTAAAAACATCAATGTTTATCAGCCTTGTGCTTCTTTTCGCCGTACTATAATTAAAACACGAGTAAGAAATGAGGTTTCACTTCCGTTCTATTTTTTTCAGCTGTTCGATTGCCCCAGAGACCATATAATATATATGGTGTCTGATTTCACATGAGAAGAAAGATAAAGAATAATATTATTTTACAGGTGTGCACATTCCTATTTACAAGTTGTCTCCCTTGCTTATAGATTTTATTTTCGAATTCCTCTTCAAGATTGTATATTTCCGATTGAATACACTATTTCGAATAAAGTAGGGCTAAAATATCATTTTATCGTTTTATTTGCATGGTACCTTTGGCATTAATTGGAAATAGATATTGCAATTTTCGTATTTTCAAACAGCTCTACCTAAATTCCAAGATGGTGAGTACGGCATGAGTTGACGGAATATTGCTATCATTGTGATATTTCTACACTTCTAACGGTTTTTGAGAATTTGTGTTTGTTGTATTAGCTTGAAAGTGTTGTCATGCAGCTTGCATGAGTAGTTTACTACAATAATTACTTTAGATCAGTGCGGTTTGGGTAATGAATGTGTTATGGTTAGTGTGACAGAGCGGTTTTCGTACTTGATTCTTTATTTGCCAAACATTGACTTTGTCAGAAAGCTGTCGGTGTTCAGCCAAAGATGGCATGCAGTCCAGTAGTTCACGTTAACACAGGATAACATTATTAAGATAAGAGTTGTATCATTTTCTGGATTAGTATCTGGTAATCGTGGAAATGATGTAGCACTTTCCATCAGTGTCAATAATCATCGTGCGTGCAGAATGTAGAAATCTCATAGTAAATGATACACAGACTCGGTGTTTCATTTATGCAACAAACTGAACTGTGATGAAGTTTACATTACCCTCAACATTTGGGTATATGTGTTGAGATTTTAAGTAACAGTTATGGTTTTCCAAATGCTCACTTATTGATCATGTTGATCTTGCTTGCATCTTTAGTGTCATGTACAGTGTCATCATTAATCTACACTTGATAACATTCTAGCAATATGGCAGCAGCCTATAAACATGGCAAATCTGAAATAAACAGCCCCGTGGTCAATATTATGAGCATTGCTAAGTGCAAACGGCAGTTTAAGTTCCAAACCTGTTCACTAAACACAATGCTAAATCCATTTAGTCACCTCTCATGACATGAGTATGACCAGCATAAGTTGCTGGAAACATTTATTAACTTGGTGTCCCCAAAGGGGTCTACACCAACTTGACCAAGACAATACCCATGATACCATTTAGCATGTTTAGTGATCTAGTTGGATTTTCATCATTAGCTGTAAACTGTCTTCTGTTTAGGAATTCATGTTTTATGCATGTGTAAAAATATACCACTGTAGTGATTTCTCAGAAGAATATTCCAGAACATTTCCATGGTCAGTCTCACCTTTTCTTGTACACCATATGCCTTCATTTTCATTATTAGGTAAGATTTCCTTCCGTTCTCCCATCCCAAATGATATTTATAAATTAATACATACTAAAACTTATTAACAAAACCTAACACAACAATTACTAGAGAACTCACAAAAATAACTAAAAGCTCAAACATTAATTACAATATATAGGGTCGAAAAACATTGCGTTACTTCTGTTAATCTGCAGAAGAAAGAAGTGGGGGAATGGAAGGAACTCTTTCCCATTATTATAACTTTGAAACATTTTACTTTTCAGGCTCGACGATATGACTCAAGAACAACTATATTCTCCCCTGAAGGTAAGCACATGGAAAAGCACAGACATGCACTACTGTTAGCATTTATGAATAGCTTGATTATTTAATTTTAATTCTTTAGCTTGCATATTGTATGATCGATGGCCATCGTCAAAATCTTATGATAGTGCACATGCTTTCATAAAAGACCTATGTGTAAAAGTAAAACCCAATTATCAAAACGTTAACATTTTTTTTATAACCTTCCAGTATGTCACACCCTATTGTTTTTTAAAAGCGGCAGTGTTGGGTCATAAAGGTCAACGTTCGACAATGTAGGTCAGCTATGTATGTTTCATGTAATCCGACACCTTATAATTTATAAATCGGTTTGCTACGTTTGCTCTCTTTTTAAAAAAAATTCAACACATATCTAATTAAACGTTTAGCATCATCTGAATAAGCTTTCATGATGACAGCTAGAAGTAGTCAATGTGAATGATCCAAACGGTCTATCACTGTGCAGTGCACAGGTAACTATCATGAACTGCACGTGCATTTACCTTTATGACCCAACACTGCCGCTGTTACAGGTCATTGGCTCCCTCTCACTGCAAGCAGTCTGCGGTCTGCTGTTTATTTTGTTGACAGTTACATAGACAGATTCTTTACTACAAATGCATAAAATCGGTAATTTACAATGTGATTAGGTTGTCTGACAAAACATCCACTTGCACAGTTTGAGATTGATTGGGTCATTGGATGAGGAGATATTTACAAAAAAACGGGTCAACAAGCATTTCATGCCAAACTATAGGACCATGTATGATAAAATATTTGCATGAAGTCATATATTGGTTTACTATTTCAGGTCGCCTGTACCAGGTGGAGTATGCCATGGAGGCTATCGGGCATGCTGGCACCTGTCTCGGCATCCTGGCCAAGGATGGGGTTCTGCTTGCAGCAGAAAGAAGAAACACTAACAAACTTCTAGATGAAGCTTCCTACTCAGAGAAGATCTACAAACTACATGAGTTAGTTCATTGGGATGTTCTCCACTGATTAATAGTTATTAAAATTTGGGTCATTGTCATGCTTTGGATCATTATCATTGATTATGAATCAGACTTGCATGATTTACTTCTGTTGGAAGTCATGAAACCTGCTTTTGTGTCCTAGACCTTCATCTTAATAGCGGTAAATGAAATAATAATGGCACATGTAAAATGCTACAGGCCCACCCTCTAACATGTTGGTATGATTGGTGATATTTACTCATGGACTATCGTGGTTGCCTTCAAGTAGATGCTTTCAAGGGGCGATTTGTTTCACAGACAAGTGAAAATAAATAGTTTGTAACCATAGTAACTGTGCAGTGTTCAGTAGGGCGGACATGTTTGTTGCTTTTAAAGTATTTCTGAAGACAATTTATTCTTCATAACCTTGTCAAATATACCAGGAAGTTGTGTTGCAGCCTTTTGGCTTTGTTTTCATTCTTATATAGCCTGGTGGTCAAAGTGTTCGTCAATACCGAAGACCCTAGTTCGATTCCCCACTTGGGTACAATGTGTGAAGCCCATTTCTGGTGTCCCCTGCCATGATATTGCGGGAATATTGCTAAAAGCGGCGTAAAACCCAACTCACTCACTCACTCTTTATATGTAGTCAACCATGTTGATATCAGTTGTCATGGCATGATGTTTCTTTCAGTGACATGGCTTGTAGTGTAGCTGGAATCACTGCAGATGCAAATGTACTTACAAATGAGCTTCGAGTTATTTCTCAGAGGTAAGTTCACTCTTAAATATTTTTTAATTGTCAAAGACAAAGCTTATTAATTTATGGAAGTTCTTTAAGTTGTTAAAAGCAATTGAAATATGTTTAATTTTGCAGTTAATAATGAATGAGTAAGTTAAAATTCAGAGTCACATTGGCAGTATTTCAGCCATATCATGACTAAGTTAATAATGAGATAGCATCTTTCCTTGAGTGCGATAGCTGGTATAGTACCATAGCATCTGATATAGATGTTTTAAGGGGGAAACTGAAAATGAAATGAGTCTTACTTTGATACCATCCCTCTATGCACCTGAGAACGGACCGCCTGCGTGTTGTAGTGGTTAGAGCGTCCGCCCGGAGAGCGGAAGGTTGCGGGTTCGATCCCCGACCGCGTCATACCAAAAGACGTTAAAATATGGTACTTGTTGGTCCCTGCCTGGCGCTGGGCATTAATGGGTACAACAAGGACTGGTCGGCTCGGATTCAGTATAATGTGTCTGAGTGGGGTATTCATGCTTCACTGCGGTATGGTATCTCAGTGAGCTAGCACTATAAAACCGGACTAAGTCTGGGCTAGTGCAAGCAATATACACATACACACGCAAGTGTCGCCATATGAGCGAAATATTCTAATTTCACCTCACCTCACCTGAGAACGCCTCTATAGGTTGTGTTTGTTGAACTTTCTAATCAGACAATCGGGGTGATCATGGTCAATAGATCTGATTTGAATGACATTGGTGCATTTCATACCCTGGCCTAAAATATAGTCCAAGTTTTATGACTCTAGCAGGTTTGTGGAGTATGTTGTACAACATCTGCACCTAGTGATGAGGGGCGGTGGGGTAGCCTTGTGGTTATAGCGTTCGCTCGTCCCATCGAAGACCCTGGTTAAATTCCCACTTGGGTACAATGTGTGAAGCTCATTTCTTGTGTCCTTTGCTGTGATATTGCTGGAATATTGCTCAAGGCAGCGTAAAATTCTACCCACTCACTCCTAGTGATGATGGGACAATATTTCAGATGAGGTTTATATTTGTTTGCAGGTATATGCTCCAGTATCAAGAACCCATTCCCTGTGAACAAGTGGTCAGCACCCTGTGTGATATCAAGCAAGCTTACACACAGTTTGGAGGTGAGTCTTTGCAATGCTATTGGAAGTCACAGCTGAATCTTAAAAGATCTACCGGCTCCGTGGTGTAGTGGTTAGAGTGTCTGCCGGGAGAGTGGAAGGTTGTGGATTCGATCCCCCGGCCGCGTCATACCAAAAGACGTTAAAATATGGTACTTGTTGGTCCCTGCCTGGCGCTCTGCATTAATGGGTACAACAAGGACTAGTCGGCTTGGAGTCAGTATAATGTGTCTGAGTGGGGGTATTCATGCTTAACTGTGGCATGGTATCTCTGAGCTAGCACTATAAAACCAGCTTAAGTCTGGGCTAGTACAAGCAGCCACACATACACACGCATGCACATCGTCATATGAGCGAAATATTCTCAAGGACGAAGTTAAACCCCAACACATGCATGCACACACACACAACAAAGAAAAAAAAAAATCCCCAGATGTATATTACACTTCTTATTGACTCTATGACTGCCTCAGTGATGAACCCATAGTAAATTGGACCTCAATAATGCTTGCTTAGATAACTAGAATGGTCTTTCATCCTCAGCATACTTCCTTTAGTTATACCCTGTGAATATGTGGGTCAGAATTGGTCTTCAGCAACCCATGCTTGTTGTTAGATTCAATGGGAATGAGTGGTCAGACTGGGTTTACACATGTCATCAACAGGGTAGATCGATGTTCATGATGTTGAACACTAGATTGTCTGGTCCAGTCTCGACCAGACAGACCACTGTCATTCAGGTGGTATATTGCTGAGGTCGTCATTAAACAACAAACACATCCTTTAGTTATACCAGGATCTTCTTCCTGAGTTTGAATCCAAAGTTGGCCAGAATAATCAACCTGTTTTATCTTATAGTAGGTTAGCATGTCAGTCATGCCTCTTGCCCAACTCATGTTAGTGCTAATAAGTATTTATTATGGTATGACCTCAAAGCTACTAGATAATGTTCGTTGAGAAGGCATGTTTACCCTGGCTCAACCTCTTCCTCTCACATTGTGTTTCAGGGAAGCGTCCATTTGGTGTGTCTCTTCTGTACATGGGCTGGGACAAGCACTACGGATATCAGCTGTACCAGAGCGACCCCAGTGGCAACTATGGAGGCTGGAAGGCAACCTGTATAGGCAACAACAGTGCTGTAAGTACTTGTCAGGGCAGATGCACAGTGCTGTGAATTATTTTAAGGGCAATCTAAATAGGCAACAAGAGCAGTATAAGTACTTATCAGGGCAACCTGTGTGGCAACAACAGTGCTGTACGTAGTAACCATGTGAAAGTGTATTGGCAACAACAATGTTGTATACAGTAGAGTTGTAATTTGGAAGACAGCATATGGTTAACCTGTATGAGATGATTCAAGTGAGATATAGATGTTGAAAAAATGGGTCAAGATCACGGTTTTTGGTAGAAGAGTTTCCTGAATAAATCTCAGACACATTAATGTCTTTGTTAGTGTCTTATTTTCACTGACTGACTGAGTTTAGTTTTACGCCGCTTTTAGCAATATTCCAGCAATATCACGGCGGGGGACACCAGAAATGGGCTTAACACATTGTACCCATGTGGGGAATCGAACCCGGGTCTTCGGCGTGACGAGCCAACGCTTTAACCACTAGGCTACCCCACCGCCCCTCTTATTTTCAAATATCCCTTACATTTGTTTTTAGAACGCTGTGTCAATGTTGAAACAAGAATACAAGGATGGGGAGACAACTCTCAGTGAAGCCCTGTCTTTGGCAGTCAGAGTCCTCAGCAAGACACTGGACATGACCAAACTCACACCAGAGAAAGGTTAGCAGCAACTGACAGTTTAAAAGCGTTGAGAAATTCAAGGTTTAGGAAACATACTGTTTTCTACAGACTTGCCTGATAATGAATGCATTTCAAGAGTTCATTCTGTTCCAATAATGAAGAGTGTTTAGTTAGTCATATTACCGTCTGCTGCTGGTTCGATGACAAGAGGGATTACTAAGCATGATTTAGTCTACTGTCTTGAATTAAATAGAATTAACTTCACTCGTGATATACAGATGTGGCTCTAACTTAGTCCATCAAAGTATATGTAATCTGTCAGTTGTGTCTTAATACTCTTATTCATGGACTGTCCACAAGTTACACGCCATTCTCCATAAATATTGCAATGTTTTATTCCAATATTTTGAGAGTCCTAACTGTTTGAGATTTTGAAACATACATCCATTTCTTACCAGTAAAGCAATCATTAGTTCCAAGTTTTGTTAGTATGAGTGTCTAGTGTGCCTTTCTGTGAAAGACTCTCACTGTCTCAGAGATTTTGTCCAAACATTTTGACCAAAAGTAGTTACAGTTAGTAGTAGTGAGATGGAACAACAACACTACCTTGTTCCTGTTGATCACTTTGATTATTCATAGATACAGTTATAACACTGGTCTCAGAATCCATGACATCTACCCTCATTATGAGGTACCATCGGGATTCCTCATGTGGAATGTTACTAACAAATGACATATACAAGTATATGTCAATACAATCATCAGGTCCTTGCTAGACTCAGGTCAAATAATAACTAATTTATTAGTGATGATACTAGTGGTAGTATCATGGACATTTAGCCTGAGGGCCATCTGTATATCAGTAGCAATTTTGACAATCCCATATACCAGTACTCATACAAGTTGAAAATGTAACAGATTTGAAACTGTCTTCAATTTGTGCTTCTCTTGACATGCTTGGGTGGTGTAGGCATTTGATATTAATGTGTTGCAGTTGAGATATCCACTTTGACGCGCAAGGACAACAAGACTGTCATCAGGATTCTGCCTCATGGAGAGGTGGAGAAGTTGATCAAGACCCATGAAGAAGATGAAGCTAAACTGGAGGCTGAGAAGAAGAAGGAATCGGAGAAGAAGAAATCTGCATCATAGATAATATACCGGTGAGATACAGAGATCTTATAGAGGTCAAGTTGGTGATCATACCAAATCTGTTGGTATCTTCTGTTATCCTGCTGCAGCGTGTGAAGCTCACTCTCCATTCTTCCATGCAACCAGCACAGTCCCTCTGCCACAGGCAGCTGCCATTTGATGATTTGTCACATCTTGCTCTATCCATTCAAGATCTTATCTTTGTTGTTCATCTGGGTGAGAGAGTTTAGTTTTATGCTGCACTCAGCAATGTTCAAGCTATATGGCGATAATCTGTAAATAATCAAGTCTGGACCAGACAGTCCAGTGATCAACAGCATGAGCATCGATCTACACAATTGGGATACGATGACATGTGTCAACCAAGTCAGCGAGCCTGACCACCCGATCCTGTTGGCGACAGGGTCACTTTGATGTATAAATATGGATTGTCCTACGCTTTACTGTCACAGTTGTAGTGGCACATCCATAATTAAACACAACACTACAAAAAGCGCACTGGGAGGCTTGTATTAAGCCAGTCTATTCTGATTACAAAATATTTGCGTTTGGTCTCGTGATATGCCTGTGGCAGTGATGTTATGCTCAGAGATATCTTTGTACCCAACTGGAAGTTGAGTTTGTAATGTGTTTTGTAAGGCTAATCAAATGAAGCTTCTTGTTTCAGATCACTAGAGCTTGATGATCTTACCACCATCTTGATTGTGCAACTTCGCTACAGAGGGTCTTTGCTGCGCACTACTTGTCATTGTTTTTGTCATTGTACAAACTACATGTTATTATATACAATAAATTCATAAAGACTCAGCATATTGTTAGTTGTTGGTTGGGATGTTCTTTGGATCGCGGGGCAGTGGGGGAGCCTAATGGTTTAATTGTCCGCTTGTCACGCTGAAGACTCAAGTTCGATTCCCTACATGGGTACAATATGTGATCCCCATTTCTGGTGTCCCCGCTGTGATATTGCTGGAATATTGGTAAAAGTGGTGTAAAACCATACTCACACACTCTCTTTGGATCGCATCGTCAGGGGAAGGGATGTCTCTTTGTGGGGATTCTGTGATAGAATTACTCACCAGCAGCTTGATTAAGTGAGGCAAGTTGATACATCAGTAATCAGACTCAATGACTTGCTTGATTGCTCATCATCGTACTGTAGCAGGGTCACAAGGACGACACGTAAAGTGAATGCAGGATTGTAAGTTCGGTTTATTTCCAAGTGGATGGAGATTTTTAAAATACACGATAAACACTGAAAAATTATGGCAACAATGTAATAACAATAATATAACAATGTTCACAGAACAGACAATGTACATCTATTAATGTTAATACAGCTTGAATGCATGAGCGCCCACAATATTATCTGTGCATTAAAACACATCCTCGATAACCTCCAGGCTATACGTTATGATCACTCCACTATAGCCTGGATGCATCCACGGCTTGGCCCGATGATTTTATTACCTCCCTTTGCTGGCTTCGCATTCTCACAGTAGCCAATCAGCTAAGCCGCCGTTACATCCGAGCTTGCCAGTGTTAACAAAGATAGCAGTCGCGAAGGTTTGTTCGCAGTACCACTCAGATTATTTGGGAAATAATACAGACAAATTGACTGATCTGAAACTTTCAAAAAATATATAAAAGAACTCCTTCTACATCTTTCAAAGTACCTCTGCAACAATTGTGTTGCCAAGTTTAAACGGTTAGATAATTTAAGAAGCGAAAGTTAGTTACGATTGGTTCACTCTACTTCCCAGCGTAGACCCCTGATTGGATAAAAAGCCAGCCAAGGGAGGTCATAAAGTCATCGGGCCAAGCCGTGGATGCATCCAGGGTATAGTGGAGAGTGATCGTAACGTATATACTTGGGTGGAGCTTGACCAAGATCAGGGGTGATAACTCATGACATGACTAAAGGTCACATGCAACGCAAAACACAACTTTGCAGATTCTGATACCTTTCGGTATGGACTTACGGTAACAAATTATAAAAAATGCAAATTCAACTTATAAAGTTGAAAAATAACGTGATGAAATGACAATATGCAATACACAACTTCAATCATGGACCACATGCAATTTGAACTTAACACCTATCAGGCTATACACCATAAACAAAAGACATTTATTTATGGCTCCCGTGCACCTGAGTTCTGTCTCTGTCACATTATGTAATTACACAGACAGGCAGGTGTGATACTTGTACACATGACATGTTATTATGTTGATTGCAAAATGTTATACACAAAAAATGAGCATGTATTTACAAAATACTGTTGCAAACAAACTGTGTCCATTTTTCACCGATGACTGGATCAGACGGAAACCGGTGCAAACTCAGATTGTCAGTTTCAAGTCCTGCTTTGTACTTGGACGAACGACAGTTTCCAGCCATGCAGTAGTTCACCATCTCAGTATTTGTTGATTGGATCGAAAGCAAATGCAGAGAGTATTTACAAAACCCAACATCTCTATATACATTCTTTATGGATAACAACTTCTTATGATGCGACGTTTCGGTATGGATTCATATACCGTTGTCACTCTTGCTTGACAACGGTATATGAATCCATACTGAAACGTTGCATCATATACAATAAAAGTTGTTATCCATAAAGAATCTTACTTTCTTATTACTCACCATACTTCTAAACTGACAATCAAACAGGTCATCTCTATATACACACAATGAGCCCTCAGCATATCGACAAATGAACCAGCCAATGAAAAACTTCGTTACACTTGAGGGCTCTGACTGGGTTCGGTCTCCCAGGTGCTTCGTTTCGAGGGTAGTAAACCCAAGTACAAAATATTGCACTTTTGATTCGCGATTGTACGCTTACAAGTTTGTTTACCTGTTTTTTTCACAATCAGCAATGTATATTATATGTCATGAATAAGTGATAATTGTGTTTTAATTATGTTTGTTGTTTTGGTTGCATGTGACCTTAAAACAATGCTATAAATGATATCGGTGGTTATCGTCGCATATCAAACAATATTTACCTTAGAAGATTAACATAAAGGAACGATGATTCTTTATGTTAGAATGATAAACATGTAAACATGATATAAACAGTATAGTATGGCAATTTGATTACTTACCCTATGGCACAAGGTCCATGTACATGCGTGGCTGCCATAGCAGACAATAGAACAATGTGTTCTGGAAATAAGATAGTTTGGAAAGATATATTTTATACACTATTAAACTTAGATTGAGATACTTTGCCATTATTTGTGCAAATAAGATAATAATAATTAGACAACATTCATACTCAAGCATACACAGTGCCTCACTTTATAGTTATTTAATGTTAGTTATATTTAAAGGGCAATGTATGATACACATTAAATAGAAACTTTTGTTTACCCGTGTGCCGATTACAAACACATGCTAGCTACCCTGATGGCAGTAGTTACCCTTTTTTAATATATGTTATGTGCTTAAGATTACTTATTGAGTTATTGCTACATTAGGTATGCAAAAACATTATCTAAGATAGTTAGTTTACTAACTTGATGAGAATTTAGTTAACAGCTATGCATACATGTTCGTCTGTCACACAAGTTTTGTCAGTAGTGTCTGGTGACGATATAGCGTGTCAGGGTGCTAGGTGTTCATGGATAGAACTGAAATCAAGAAACTTGTTTAAAATACCTGAATTATTAAGTATTTCATTTCAGGCACTGTAGCGAGCTGAAACAAAGTAATGTATTAAAGTATATATTTACACTGCATATTTCTGCGCCTGTTGGATGCTCAAATAAAGATAGAGAATTAATGATTATTTACAATACTTAAAAGCTAATTAGCGCAAACTAATTATAATACTCAGACATACAAAGTATGTCCCTGCCACAGTACCGTGACGGCATTGACATTTGCTAGTAATATCAGTAATTTTTCTTTTTGGCAAGGACTCGATTATTTACAAATTATCTTCATGCTCATGGCTTTCACCAAAACAGTAAATACCCAAGACCTGCATTACTTCAGGTTTATCTGCTGCATTATGCTGACATGCCATGATGTTACTGGGGTAATGTTTATAGCAGAGTTAAGCAGTAAGTCTTTTATTTTACATGTACATTGTTTTTATTTGCTGAGGGTTTCCCATCCTTGCTTTGATCTTTGCACTTAATATACCTTACTCTTTTGGCCACTCAAGCATTTATCCTGAGGTACCAGGTAAACCTGGGCAAGAGTTATCTCCCCTTATCAAATTTAATTTGGGGATGCTGTTTTAATTGGAGATAATGTTGATACCCTCTGGTAACATATTTTTTTAATTTTTGAATGTTAATCTAGTGTGAATTTACTATATAAAAATTCATTTTATAAAAGAATCTTATTATAAAAATCTTTTTTCATTGATAAATCAATATTTTTTTTATTTCCTGTTTTTAGAAGTTAATTAATGTGTCAAATCCTACATACTGCCTTGAAAATTGATTTTCCAGCTTTATTTCATATCAATACTGAAATATCTTTATAAAAAAACACATATTGAATAATAAAAGTAAACAATTTACTTTAAAGAGAACTTTTATTGACATATTACTTTTTACAGACGGTGCCACAATGGGGCACCACTTGTCAAACAAATGCTGTGGTGACTTGCTATTTTTATTACATAATTAGATTCAGGACACATTTTCCTACAAAATGATACCAAATTTAGCCATTTCTTGACATTTTGATATTTAGTATGCAACCTCCTTATGGACCGTTCAAAATATTTGGCTAGGGGGCTACAATGTGAATTGCACCCCCAAAATTTATGTACAAAATAAGTGACCCCCCCTGCATGTCATGTACAAAATCAATGACCTCCGCCTCCCATTCACATAATTTCTAATCATAATTGCTGACCCCCCCTAGCTCCCCAGAACAAAATGGGTGACACCCACCACCCACACCCCTTAAAATCATCATCAACCCCCCTAGACATAAATTATGAACGGTCCCTTAAAACAGATATTCCAACCATTATCTTTTTGGTAGAAACAATATTTCAAAATACACAAATTCTGCTTATATGATGAAAACCATTGCCAGTAATTCAGATTGTGAAGGCTCTGAACCTAACTAAACTTTAATAGGCTGGGTTGAAGGTTCCTACGTATTTGTCTGCATAATACCTTCTGAGGTAGACACAATTCTGTCAGTGATGATGGAATGCCTGGATCCCATGTGTGGAAGATGTCATCCAGTTGCAGAAGTATTTCACCACTATCACAGCATCTGTTTTTCAGATTGACCAGTTTACCTTATGAGTCGTGAGAGTTTATCATAACAGTAAAATAATTCATGATTCAGCATATGGACTTGCTGCATTTTTAAAAAGATAGTCTGTTTTATGTTCAAAATAACTCATCAAATAAATTTATATTTACATATATGCAGTAACCTTTCACATACCACATCATGGGTTGATAAAAACTTCTAATATTATCATTTTTTTTTTTACAACACCGGATTTGAGGAGGATTTGAACACCTTTTTCAATATCACAGTTTTTGAAGATACGTGATGTTGAAGGTAGCAAGAGTTAGTTCCCTTGCACCACTAGTGTCATTCTCTGATGTTCCAAATTGCAGACGTCAAAGGTAATTTTGTAACTATGTTCTGTTTACACCATGTCTTAATTCTCAACTTTACAGTTATTAACATAGTCCATACTTTCAGAGCAATGGTTCATACTCTTTAAAGTGAAATAATTTATGTCAAATGAGACAAGCTTACTTGTATGGATTTTTTGGAAACATAATGATCCTGCTGATTATTGCAGTGCATTACTTGACACAATGGGAACCAAATGCCTCACTTGTCTGCCCTGTGTGTTTTGGGGGAAATATTTATTCATCTTTTAGAGCAGTATGATGTTATGCTACTCAACATATGCTATGCACCACATGTTTAACTGAAGGTGGCTACTTTGGTTTCATGCAAATGGTGAGTAATATAATAAGGCATTTGTGTAATTTCTTCATGAAATATATTTAGGTGTAAAATGTCCCTGATAACAATGGTGTTAAGTATTCAGTTGAACCTATGACTGAACCTTTTCATCAGGCTGAAGGTGGTACATCAACATGTCATCTAATTGTAGTAGTTTATGTGCAAGTGTCTGGAAGAACAAGTTACATTCATTATGTAATGTATAATATAAAGTTAGATAGACTTGATTATTCTGTGTGCAATAAACAAGAATATGATAAACAATAATCGAAATAAATCTATATACGTAACAGTATTTATAACAATTTATTCAATAGTTAATAATAATAATAATTTATTCATAAAGCGCCTAATGTCTATCGTAGAGATGCCCAGTGGCGCTGTGACAGTATTGGGGAAGGAAATAGTTCATATAGGTTTTACAGAAAGGCAGTGCTCAGTGAACAGATGGGTCTTTAGCAGAGATTTAAAAGTTTCTTTCGATGAAGAGTTCCACAGTTGAGAGATGGCAAAGGAAAGTTGAATATTCCGATAATTCATGCAATGTTGACTCTGCTTAAGGGTAATCAGTTTGGATGGAATGGTTGCTATCAGTACTTTAAATGACTTTAGATAAGGCAATCTGAGAATTAAGTGAAGGGATTTTCTTGATCCTTGAAATCTGCATCAAAATGGCATGTCCAGTAGTGTTTGGATGGTTACTCAAGTAACTGAGTTAGGTAAATAAAAAAAAATTCACTGCCCAGGTACCAGTTTTGTCACTTGGCTGGTCACATGCAACTGATAGTCTCATACTTTACATAAATTTACAGAACTGATAAAGTGTACAAAACTTAGTTTATATTTATTCTTCAATCATGTAACAGGTAGCTTCAACAGGTAGCTTCATAGGCAGATCCAGGAATTTTCAAAGGGGGGTTGGGGATGTTGAACCCCCTGAACCCCCTTTGGCTCCTCCAATGCAAAACATTAACTTCAATCTGGTTTTTAGTCATTTTCAAGATGGGGGGAGGGGGTTGGTTGGTTGGTTTGGGGTTGTTGCCTCCCTGAAACAAACAAACACACGCACGCATGCACGCGCGTGCGCACACACACGGATCCGCCGATGAGCCTGGGTCCAAAATGTCTACCCGTCCCAGCTGCCCCAAAACAGAAGCCAATACGGATGTCGAATCACATTTTATTGAATAGGTTTGTAATAATGTGTTATTCACCTTAAGCATTTCAATGAACTACTGGGAACAAAGTACAAAATATCAATTGTAACATTGTTTTTTTTATAATTTAAAAAAAAAAAATTTAATTTATTTTTTTATATTTTTGGTCTATGTGTGAAACAACCTGAAAGAACATAAGGAACTATATAAAATGGAATCTAATAAATATGAACATGTTTTATATACCAGGTACTCATTAAGTCTATACACCTACTTGAATGCCTCTGAACTATATCACAAGTTATATTGTTACACAATGTTAATACAATTATACAATGAGCAAAAAAGACAAAGTGTAGGTATCTTTAAGGAAATACATTATAGTGTGTACATATAGTGAATCTGGTAAGGTGTTACATACCCGGTTGGTTGTACCCAAGCTGATATAAGTTGAACAATCGTCTGAACAATCGTCTGAACAATCACAGATTGGTAAGAGTTCGCCTGTAACCCCCGCTTGACATGTTTGCATAATTTATTATGATTATTTCTAGGGGTTAGGATTTAGGATAAGGCTTTAGATTTAGCATTATGTCAGGTTTTTCTTAGGTATAGAGTTATTAAAAAAAACCGGGGGTTACGGGCGGAAATCTTTCCCACAGATCTGCATAACAAATAAGTATATATATGCAGAGAACAATATACAAGTGATGTGCAATAAAATATGGTTTAAAAGTAAAAGTATGTTAACCACACATGTTAACCACAGTATGTTAAATCAATCATAAAATCACATATAATATTATATACTGAGAGAAACAAAGGATCACAGGAAAATTCAAGCGTTCCTTTAATATTTTCCGGTTTTCATCACCAGCTTTGAATAGCGCTGTGGGAAGAAATCTGAGAATATATAAAGGATCTTTGAGTGGCATTTTTAGAAGTAGAATATGTCTTTCAGTTTGTTCAGATACAATCAAAGAAATGTGTTAAAACTCATCCTTATCAGATGAGGAATATATATTCAGGTGATATGATTTGACAAGAATGAAATTTAAGGGAGATACAGGCGGAAGTCTTTCCCGATTCCCCACATGGGTACAATGTATGAAGCTCATTTCTGGTGTGTTATATGAGTGACAGTTCATAATTTTGGTTTTTGAGAGGGGGGATACGGGCGGAACTCTTACCTAAATATATCCTTCCTTCAGAAGAACAAGACAGCATGTAAGTTTAAAATCTTTACATTGTAGTTAAGTTGTGGCTAGCTTGGCCAATCAGTGAAACAATAAAACTGACTGAGAGCTGGAGCAAGGAGAGTTGTAAGCATGCAGTGTGACAATTAGTGGAGGTTAGACTGAGAATTACAAGGCTTACTATACAGAGCTGTGGAATGAGAATGAAATAAAATATAAAACCTAACTAAGATTCTATCATTCCACCATATAAAACATACCTAAGATTCTTACAGATGTTCCTATTGCTAAATATAGTAAGCAATTAAATGGAAACAATGTCATCCACCTCACTACTCAATATAATCTTCCTAACTTTAATAAAATAACTATGTACATATATATATTTATATTTGAGTCTTCCACACTTCTATCGTAATATTATGATTTATAAAAAAATGCCTTCAACAGCTTTTATGCTTGAAAATATCTGGTCACATTCAGCATCGTTCATCATGTTCAGGGGCAGCCTAGTGGTTAAAGTATTTGCTCATCACGACGAAGACCCGGGTTCGATTCCCCACATGGGTACAATGTATGAAGCTCATTTCTGGTGACCCCTGCTGTGATATTGCTCATCGCGACAAAGACCCGGGTTCGATTCCCTGGAATATTGCTGCATATTGCTGGAATATTGCTCAAAGCGGCGTAAAACCATACTCACTCACTCACTCACTCATCATGTTAAAGAAGACAGCTATTATATGTTCATGTGTGTACTGTCTTGTCTTAAAGCAGCAATAAAAACACAAAAATGACTAGCTTAACCAGTTCCTGCTCCAAGTACAAGAACTTGAAGAAACCAACTCCAAAATGTCACCTCACAAAATATCTGTGGTCGCATTCAGTATCAGTGATCGTGAGGAAAAAGACGGCACTAAATAATGAGAAACATTGTCAGTATTAATTACTGGATGGATGTAGATTTAAAAAAAAAAAAAAAATCACATAAAAACATCCAATCACAGCTGCCACATGTTTAGTCTGCACTGAAGGCTCAAAAACTGCCTCATTGATACGACCCCTCTTTTTTCTTCTGACACCTGATTGGTCAATATCTTGAACATCGCAAAACTCTGTTAATAGAAATATGTTGCTGGTCTTGATGCTTCATGTCAAGGGTAGTTGTATGTAGTAGATGATGGAATTGGTGTTACTGGGACCCATTTGTGTGTCTTTAACGATCGGCTTTATTGGACCTTGAGTGTGTGTCTGTAGTGAAAAGTGTTATTATGTCTCAAGTTTGTGTCTGTAGTGACACATGAAGATCTGGGTGAGAATTGTTTTTCTGAAACACATGCTTGTAAGAGGCGACTAACGGGTGGTCAGGCTCCCTGACTTGGTTGACACATGTCATTGTATCCCAATTGCGTAGAAAAATGCTCATGCTGTTGATAACTGGATTGTTTACAGACAGCTGTCAAAAAGCTGGAATATTGCTGAGTGTGGCTTTAAACAACAACCAAACCAAACCTTGTGTCTGTCGTGATGTGTGTTACTGGGACTCCAGTATGTCAGGTGTTGATGGGTGTTACTGGGACTCCAGTGTGTCAGGTGTTGATGGGTGTTATCTGGGACTCCAGTGTTTCAGGTGTTGATGGGTGTCACTAGGACTCCAGTGTGTCAGGTGTTGATGGGTGTTACTGGGACTCCAGTGTGTCAGGTGTTGATGGGTGTTACTGGGACTCCAGTATGTCAGGTGTTGATGGGTGTTACTGGGACTCCAGTGTGTCAGGGTGTTGATGGGTGTTACTGGGACTCCAGTGTGTCAGGTGTTGATGGGTGTTACTGGGACTCCAGTATGTCAGGTGTTGATGGGTGTTACTGGGACTCCAGTGTGTCAGGTGTTGATGTGTGTTACTGGGACTCCAGTGTGTCAGGTGTTGATGGGTGTTACTGGGACTCCAGTGTGTCAGGTGTTGATGGGTGTTACTGGGACTCCAGTGTGTCAGGTGTTGATGGGTGTTACTGGGACTCCAGTATGTCAGGTGTTGATGGGTGTTACTGGGACTCCAGTGTGTCCAGGTGTTGATGGGTGTAACTGGGACTCCAGTGTGTCAGGTGTTGATGGGTGTAACTGGGACTCCAGTGTGTCAGGTGTTGATGGGTGTTACTGGGACTCCAGTGTGTCAGGTGTTGATGGGTGTTACTGGGACTCCAGTGTGTCAGGTGTTGATGGGTGTAACTGGGACTCCAGTGTGTCAGGTGTTGATGGGTGTTACTGGGACTCCAGTGTGTCAGGTGTTGATGGGTGTTACTGGGACTCCAGTGTGTCAGGTGTTGATGGGGTGTAACTGGGACTCCAGTGTGTCAGGTGTTGATGGGTGTAACTGGGACTCCAGTGTCAGGTGTTGATGGGTGTTACTGGGTCTCCAGTATGTCAGGTGTTGATGGGTGTTACTGGGACTCCAGTGTGTCAGGTGTTGATGGGTGTTACTGGGACTCCAGTATGTCAGGTGTTGATGGGTGTTACTGGGACTCCAGTGTGTCAGGTGTTGATGGGTGTTACTGGGACTCCAGTGTGTCAGGTGTTGATGGGTGTAACTGGGACTCCAGTGTGTCAGGTGTTGATGGGTGTTACTGGGTCTCCAGTATGTCAGGTGTTGATGGGTGTTACTGGGTCTCCAGTATGTCAGGTGTTGATGGGTGTTACTGGGACTCCAGTGTTTCAGGTGTTGATGGGTGTTACTGGGACTCCAGTGTGTCAGGTGTTGATGGGTGTTATTGGGACTCCAGTGTGTCAGGTGTTGATGGGTGTTATTGGGACTCCAGTATGTCAGGTGGTGATGGGTATAACTGGGACTCTGGTGTGTGTTAGTGCTGATAGCCATCACTGACAGAGCCAGTGTTTGTGGTATTAGGTGTGATTGGATCTTCAGTTTGTGTCAAACGCAGTTGAAATAGTACTACCATAGTAATTCTAATTGTTCCTTTTTTCAGTCTCAAATGTTTTTTCCTTTCTGAAACGGTGTAATCATATTTGTTTATGGCCCAAGCTTCAAGGAAGCATCAATTTATAGTGAAGAAAAAAAGTCTCTTATGTCAATTTTGCAGTGCCACGTTGACTAAATGAACCCAGTGCCACTGCATATATCATGTAAAAAATACACATAAATCACACAAAAACTCCTCTCCTCTTGACTCTAAAGCAACACTGGTAGGTTGTGGCATGCAAGGTACCAGGTTGCCATGAGATGGCTCGTAGAATGGAGGAAGATCAGTCAGTTCATTATAACTTTAAAAGTTTAATATTGGTGTAAGCAACTATTAGATGTGGATCAAGTACAAACAAGTAAAGAGCATTCTGTGAGTGAGAGAGTATGGTTTTATGCCCATGTTAGCAATATTCCAGCAATATCTCAATGGAGGACACCAGAAATGGTACCGATGTAGGGAATCAAACCCAGACCCTTGGTGTGATGAGGTAATGGTCTAATCATCAGACTAGCCCCCACTGTCCCAGTATTTAGTGAAATTGATGAACAGTGAAATCCTGTTAAACCACACTGAATTTCTGTCAATCCACAAAGTTTTGTTTCTGCACAGATTAAAATATTACCTGGTTAACATGAAAACGTAGCATTTGTCTCTTTAATAAAACATGGATGCTCTCAACAGAAATTGTTGTAAGGGATGTTGCTGGATTAACAAGTGTCCAGACAGACAAGGTTTTATTGAAACTCATTCATGATAGGGACCAGTGGTGGCCCAGTTGTCAAGGCGCTTCAACTGGCTGTGCTGACTTGCATCCTGTTAATAATCCTTAATCTTTTGGCTCCAATCCATGTTCTTTGGTTGGTTTGTTGTTTAAAGTCATACTCGGCAATATTCCAGCTGTATGGTGGGCCATTGGCGGCAGTCTAAAAACAATCAAATATAGACCAGCCAGTCCAGTGATCAACAGCATGAGCATTGATTTATCCAATTGGGATATGATGACATGTGTCAACCAAGTCAGCGAATCTGTCCACCCGATCCCGTTAGTTACCTCTTATGACAAGCATGGGTTACTGAAAACCAATTCTAACCCAGATCTTCATGGATTCTTTGGTAAACATCTTTGTGATCTGCCTTCAGATGATGCAGCATGACGTAATTGAAATACAGAGACTTACTCACTCATTCATGCCTACCTGCACAATAGATCACCCACCCACCCACTCACCTGCTTGCTCTGTCCTTCCCTCCCTCCCTTACCATGAAGATCTGGGTTAGAATTGATCAACCCATGTTTATCGTAAAAGGCAACTTATGGGATTGTGTATTCAGGCTTGCTGACCCCTCACCCTTACTTCACTCACTGGAGATTCTCCTGATGTTTGGTAGGGTTGGTAGACTTGCTGTGAAGATAAACCCAACTCACTCACTCACTCACTCATGACCATCAGACCACTTAATCACTCACTCACTCACGACCATCAGACCACTAACTCACTCACTCATGACCATCAGACCACTCACTCACTCACTCACTCATGACCATCAGACCACTCACTCACTCATGACCATCAGACCACTTGCTCACTCACTCACTCATGACCATCATACCACTCGCTCACTCACTCATGACCATCAGACCACTCGCTCACTCACTCATGACCATCAGACCACTCACTCACTCTCATGACCATCAGACCACTTGCTCACTCACTCACTCACTCATGACCATCATACCACTCACTCACTCATGACCATCAGACCACTCACTCATGACCACTTGCTCACTCACTCACTCATGACTATCAGACCACTCACTCACTCATGACCATCAGACCACTTGTTCACTCACTCACTCACTCATGACCATCATACCACTCACTCACTCACTCACTCGTGACCATCAGACCACTCGCTCATTCACTCATGACTATCAGACCACTCACTCACTCATGACCATCAGACCACTTGCTCACTCACTCACTCACTCATGACCATCATACCACTCACTCATGACCATCAGACCACTCACTCATGACCATCAGACCACTTGCTCACTCAATTACTCATGACCATCAGACCACTCACTCACTCATGACCATCAGACCACTCACTCATGATCATCAGACCACTCACTCGTGACCATCAGACCACTCACTCATGACCACCAGACCACTCACTCACTCACTCATGACCATCAGACCACTCACTCACTCTCATGACCATCAGACCACTTGCTCACTCACTCACTCACTCACTCATGACCATCATACCACTCACTCACTCATGACCATCAGACCACTCACTCATGACCACTTGCTCACTCACTCACTCATGACTATCAGACCACTCACTCACTCATGACCATCAGACCACTTGTACACTCACTCACTCACTCACTCACCATGACCATCATACCACTCACTCACTCACTCACTCATGACCATCAGACCACTCGCTCATTCACTCATGACCATCAGACCACTCACTCACTCATGACCATCAGACCACTTGCTCACTCACTCACTCACTCATGACCATCATACCACTCACTCACTCACTCATGACCATCAGACCACTCACTCATGACCATCAGACCACTTGCTCACTCACTCACTCATGACCATCAGACCACTCACTCACTCATGACCATCAGACCACTCACTCACGACCATCAGACCACTTACTCATGACCATCAGACCACTCACTCACTCACTCATGACCATCAGACCACTCACTCACTCTCACTCACTCACTGACCATCAGACCACTTGCTCATGATCATCACTCATGACCATCAGACCACTCACCACCTCACTCATGACCATCAGGACCACTCTGCTCACTCACTCATGACCATCAGACCACTCACTCATGACCATCAGACCACTTGCTCACTCACTCACTCACTCTGACCATCAGACCACTCACTCACTCAGACCATGACCATCAGACCACTCACTCACGACCATCACCACTCACTCATGACTCATGACCATCAGACTCACTCACTCATGACCATCAGACCACTTGCTCACTCACTCATGACCATCAGACCACTCACTCACTCACTCATGACCATCAGACCACTCACTCATGATCATCAGACCACTCACTCACGACCATCAGACCACTCACTCATGACCATCAGACCACTCGCTCACTCACTCATGACCATCAGACCACTCACTCACTCATGACCATCAGACCACTTGCTCACTCACTCACTCACTCATGACCATCATACCACTCACTCACTCACTCATGACCATCAGACCACTCACTCATGACCATCAGACCACTTGCTCACTCACTCACTCATGACCATCAGACCACTCACTCACTCATGACCATCAGACCACTCACTCACGACCATCAGACCACTCACTCACTGACTGACCATCAGACCACTCACTCACTCACTCATGACCATCAGACACTCCGCACCATCAGACCACTCCTCACTGACCATCAGACCACTCACTCATGACCATCAGACTCACTCACTCCTCCGCGACCATCAGACCACTCCTCGCTCACTCACTCATGACCATGACCCATCAGACCACTCACTCACTGACCACTCATGACCACTTGCTGCCTCGCATGACCATCAGACCACTCCACTCACTCACTCGCTGACCATCAGACCACTCACTCACCATCACTCACTCACCATCAGACTCACCTCGCTCATCATGACCATCAGACCACTCACTCACTCACTCACCTCAGACCACTTAAGCTCTCACTCACGACCATCAGACCACTCACTCATGACCATCAGACCACTTGCTCACTCTCACTTACTCATGACCATCAGACCACTCACTCACTCACTCATGACCATCAGACCACTCACTCATGATCATCAGACCACTCACTCATCAGACCACTCACTCACGACCATCAGACCACTCACTCATGACCATCAGACCACTCACTCACTCACTCATGACCATCAGACCACTCACTCTCATGACCATCAGACCACTTGCTCACTCACTCACTCACTCATGACCATCATACCACTCACTCACTCATGACCATCAGACCACTCACTCATGACCACTTGCTCACTCACTTACTCATGACTATCAGACCACTCACTCACTCATGACCATCAGACCACTTGTTCACTCACTCACTCACTCACTCACTCATGACCATCAGACCACTCACTCACTCACTCACTCATGACCATCAGACCACTCGCTCATTCACTCATGACCATCAGACCACTCACTCACTCATGACCATCAGACCACTTGCTCACTCACTCACTCACTCATGACCATCATACCACTCACTCACTCACTCATGACCATCAGACCACTCACTCATGACCATCAGACCACTCACTCACTCATGACCATCAGACCACTCACTCATGACCATCAGACCACTCACTCACGACCATCAGACCACTTACTCATGACCATCAGACCACTCACTCACTCACTCATGACCATCAGACCACTCACTCACTCACGACCATCAGACCACTCACTCATGACCATCAGACCACTCACTCACTCATGACCATCAGACCACTCACTCACTCATTCACCCACAGACTAACCAACCATTTATCCACTCCCCCATGCCAACTTCACAGACACGTACTCACAATCCTGTCCCTGAGTTTCCTAATTTGTTTTTACAGTGGTTATTTATGTGGTATACCAGGGGATCTTGATTGCTTTGACCCTTACATCAAGTACACAATCCTGCAGTTTTCTTAACACCACCCTGTGGAAAATAACTTCAGTACTCTAATGAGGACATCATCCATTGGAACGGAAGAAACAGATACTCCATTTAAGACAGAATTCTCGGTGTCATTTCCCAAGAGTAGCAAGACTTCTCCAAATTAACAGAAGCTGCTTTAATACACACATTTATATACAAAGCTGCTACTCTGGTGCCAAAGTTCCAGCTTTTATATGGACAATACACAAGATTATCAGCAAAGATATTAACGATGATGGACGACCATTCTAAACACATAAGAGGCTTCCCTTGGCACTGAATGACCTTGAGAAATAAGCAGAGGATATTTAGTAAAATGGTTTGAGCTTAATAAATACTGATGACTTGAATGTTATCTCTTCAAACATTATATCCTTTATGAATGAAGCACCAAAGATGAGCAGAATTTTAATGAAGATGAGATGTAAAGCTAAATGGCCATGTTTTTTATATTGCAGCTGAAGGGGTTATTGTTTGATGGAGGGAATTAGGTCGCTGCCAGAAAAAGTTTGTCATTGGAGGAAATAACAACTTCATCTCTGCCACTACTGTCATTATCAATAAATATCACCTGTAATTGTTGAAATATCCTGTTCTGAAATTTGCATTCTTCATAGAGATTAGACATTGGGCAATGTTATAACATTGAATATATTTTGTGAAAAGTCTGATGTCTGTAGAATGGACGCAAAAGAAAATATACTCATGGAAACAAAATAAGGGAACACATGATAGTACAAGTGTTCCTTTATTTTATTTCCGGAACTTCACCCAGAGTGCAATATATACCTTGTGAAGAAACCTGGAAAAGAATAAAGGAACACTTGTACTTTCATGTGTTCCCTTATTCGTTTCCATATTTTATGTCCCAAGAGATGCACAATGAAATTAATTGTATCAAATTCTTGACAAGAAGTATAAAGAAACTTTACACCTGTTACTCTACTGGAACACATGTTGGTTTGTTTGTTGTTTAACGCCGCACTCAGCAATATTCCAGCTATATGGCGTCTGTCTGTAACAAATCAAGTCTGGACCAGACAATCCAGTGATCAGCATCATGACATCATGAGCATCGTTATATGCAAGAACACATGTTATCTTATCCCAGTTGTTTAGATTGATGCTCATGCTGTTGATCAATGGATTGTCTGATCCAGACATGATTATTAGACACTGCCATGATATAGCTAGAATATTGTGCATGCTGAGTTACACAACAAGCAAAAATACAAAAACAACTTAACTGGACCCTCACAGGTTCTGTGAGGAAACCCCTGGGCTTTTGATGTTATAGTACCCGTGAAGACCCAGGTTAGAATATTGATCTTCAGTAACCCATGCTTGTCGTAAGAGGCAACTAACAGGATCAGGTGGTCAGGCTCGCTGACTTGGTTGACACATGTCATCGGTTCCCAATTGTGCAGATCGATGCACATGCTGTTGATCACTGGATTATCTGGTCCAGACTCGATTATTTACAGACCGCCGCCGCCATATAGCTGGAATATTGCTGAGTGCAGCGTAAAACTCAACTCACTCACTCACTCTGATATTATAGGTCAAGGCGATGTTATTCCATGGTCATATAAATAGAGATGTGATAAATTGATGACATGACACCATCCCAACATTTTTCTGACTTCGGTTCTCTGTAGAATTGACCTTTTTCACAATTTTCATCATCTTTTCTCTAAAAATGACAAGTAACATCTCCATAAACCTTCTCAATCTTTACCATTACAGATTATCTGCCCTTTGTGGATGAATGCAGTTTGTCTGTATCAGCAATATTAGTTATGTATGAACAATATAACAACTGTAATATTGATGAAAGTGCTGTATCAGCAATATTAGTGATTTATCAACAATGTAAGAGCTGTATTGTATCAGTGATACAAGTGCTATATCAACAATATGTTTGCTGTATGTAAAGTATCAGCACCAGACAGTGATATAAAAGCTGTATCGCTGCAGGAAAAATTATTGCTTAGTCACATGCCATGGAATCATTGCTGTTATTCATTGTACGATAACTGGTGATTGTTATCTCCCCTGTTAATTATTTCTCCTCCAACAGCCTCTGTATCCTCTTGGAGTGATGTGATCTTTACTTACCTTCATCCCCAACGGATGTGATCCACCAACCTGAAGAGTTTCAGTGGACAGGCTATGTACAGAGTCAGGACGTATCAAACATGAGCAGTCCTGACCTGTTTATGTCTATAATGGCTGATGTACAGGTTGGAGGATTTACTGCCTACATCAAAACTCCCTAGTAATTATATGTAGTACATTCCCAGCCAGGATGATTGCTATAAGACTGCCCTCCGAAGCTATCGTGTTGGACAATAGCGCAGGGTGAATTGCTCCCTCGCTTGTACCACAGTCCAAGATGGCCAGATTAGGACTAGACCCATCAGAAAAGGGAACATAACAGTATCTTGTTGACCAGACTCTTTGGATCTTCTGATGGCCATTTGTGGTCATTATAGGAATGCCATAAGTGGGCCTGTACACGCCCGCACAACTGTTAACTGTCTGGATTGAAACTTGATGGTTCTTGTCTCTTATGGGTCATTGTAACAGTTCTGGTTGTAACTAGGTGATTCCAGTGATGAGGTACTGGTATCTCAGGGTTGTAATTCCAAAGCATCATAGTCTCAAACACCTCTGTAAGACCCTCTTGTCATTAATATGGTTCTCTGATGAGTAGTCATCAACAGACTGTATCAATTATCCCAGACCTATTTATCTTGCTTGTGTAACCTCATTAGCAGAGAATGGTGCCTCATCACTGACCAAACAGGAAGTGAATGGTGGAATGACATGGTGCTAAATGATATTGTCAGGAAACCATGGTGGGAGAGTCCAGTAGCAGTTCAGGAGTAGGGGTGTCAGGACATTGTGGTGGTCGGATGAGTCCAACAGCAGATCCTGAAAAGGGGAGTCAGGACACCATGGTGGTTGGATGAGTTCATTTGTGGATCCTGGTTAGATTGTTGGTTGGAGGGCTGGTTGGTTTGTAGGTTGGTTGGTTGGTAGGGTGGTTTGATCAATGGATGGTTGGTTTGTTGACTAGTAGGTTGATAGGCAGGCTGGCTGGCTGGTTGGTTGGATGGTTGGTTGGCTGCTTGAATGGATGGATGGATGGTGGGTTGGTTGATTGATTGGTAGGTAGGTTGATTGGTTGATTGGTTAAGTTAAAAACATGTAACATCTTTTAACATCTTTTGGTGTTATACAGCAAGGGATTGAACCACCAAACTTAAGCCTTTCAAGCAGACACTCCATCCACTACACCACAGAGCAAAACCATATACTCCATGACACATTATTAGGTCACAGCAAACAACCATTCCTTATCTTTGGGGGCAGAAATATACAAGCATGGGAAATAATGTCCTAGTCAGCACCAGAATCCAAACTGTGTGAAAGGTCAAACAACATTGTTCTAAATATCATTGTAATGACACAAAAGTGGAATGACTTGAAACAAAAAAAAACAACATTTTTTTCCGATGATGTTGTTTAGCTATTGCTGTTAATGTTCATCGTTGATTAGATCATGATTCATCTGTCTTCCTACTACCATTGTATATTGCACATGCCATCACACTATAGCATCATTTCAATGAGAATTCTATTTCTCAAAGGACACATCTGAAGTGAAGATCAGGAACTTGAAGAAATTGGCATCGTCTTACAACATCAATTTTTTTTTTTCAGCATCGCCTACAATTTGTTGGAAATATTCAGCAATTTACAGTTGTTACGTGTTAGCAAGCAAACATTACTATTTGTGTTTTAATTTTGGAAATGTCAATCTTTACTTGTTAAATTTGTTCGTATTGGTAAATATGTACGATTTGGAGTATTTCATATTAAGGCAGAAATGACTGACATCTATATGTGTCCATCAGATCTGATGAAGACCCTGTGTGCTGTTAGAGATGACTGTCAGTCACACTGTAGCATGTCACTTGGTGACGTTTTGATGTGTTACAGCATTACATGATGTGAAGGGTTTCCATCGGAGTCAGAATTATCACTGTTATATCCTAGAAACCTGCTGAGTGTAATTGTGCCAGGAATATGCTGACTCAGCTTACAATACTGGCTCAAGCATTGTTATACCTTAATTTGAACAATCAGAGGCTTCAAGTAATAATAACGATCTTTAATTTAAACAACTGATATGATACCAACATCCTCCCCGGCAACTTATGTTCTGAAAAGTGCTTCCTTATTCATGGGCATTTTGAAATTTTGACATACAATCATAAACTGAAATTTGCTTTGACTATATCTGATCATATTTTTGTATCACGAGTGTTGTGATTACATTATAGTATGTAGTGTAGAACTAAACCCTGCAAGGCATGCTTAATTGTCTTTAGGGGTCCACATTCCATGCATCATGTTTAGTTCCAAATTCAATTTATCAGAATTAAATCCACAGGTAATCTTGCTCTTCACTGCAAATAGAATTTAATCCCCTAACTGAGCATGGGGTATGACTGACAATCCAGGCGTCATACCTATCACAGTAGGATGACACATTAGATCATATCCTCTCTGAAGGCGTTATTGTACTTATACAAAATCAGGTCCTGTCTGAGAGGTGTCGTATTAGGTGTCTACAGCGGTCAGATGGTAAGGAAGTATTTGATCACATATTTATCTAGCAACAGTTGCACTTAGCTGACTTTTGTAGTTGTACCTTTGTATGTTGCAATAGAAAGCTGTGCAAATAATATCATTCGATTTTTTCGTTTGTGGTTTTATCTGGTCCATCCCCAAACCAGAAGTATTTATAGAAAGGAGATTCCTGAACTTGTCAGGCCATATCTTCGAGGTGCAATCTTTCTAGATGGGCAGCCATCCTTGACTATCAGAGGCAATAGAAGTCATTCTAGCTCCATTTCCTATTCTCTGAACAAACATTAGTTGATGAAAATCTCTCAACAAATCCCAGTGGCTTACAGTAATAAATAGAAGCTATTTCAAGCACTTTATCAAACACAATAAACATTTCATGGAGTGATTTCTGTAGTTTATACAATCATGGGTTACAGATCAAGTTAAACTGTGTAACATGACACTGCAGCCTCACTTACTGGAAAGTCTGGCTGGACTTAGTGGTGTAGTTGATGGTGTGCTTGCCGAGTGAGTGGAAGACTGGTGGTTCAGTCCTTGGTTACCTCATGATCAAAGATGTTAAATGGGACTTTTCTTTCTTGGTATTAAGGGGATAAGACAAGGACTTGTCTGACTGGAGTCTGAGTGGGGTACGGTGTCTGAGTGGGGTATTCATGTCAGACTGAGGCATATTGTCTCAGTGGACTAAAACTATAATACTGCACTAATCTGGACTAGTAAACAACCAATCATGGACATGCATGCATGTCAGTCTAAGTGCAATAATCTTGAATGTGATTTACTCACTAGAGATTCTCCTGCTGTTTGGTGACGTTGGTGGGCTAGCTGTGAAGTGAAACCCAACTCACTCACTCACTCACTCACTCACTCGTGCTTAGTGAATGGAACAAAGAGGTTTGAATCCCAATATGTATTTCAAGATCAAGTAACTATGCAAAAAGAAAAAACCCATGAAATTAGACATTATATCAGTGAAATATTTTAACATCAGAACTTAAAAAGTACCAATTCATAGCTAAGGTTATTTTTATAATACGACCATAATTGTCACCAAACTTCCTATTTTCTGCTCCTATGATCATGACAAGGGATTTTCTGCTGTAGTTCCAGCATAAATGTCAATTTATACTCATGTTTTCAATCTCATTTGATTAAATATGAAGTATATTACACTTAAATGTTTCATGACAAAAGTAGTGCAGTGGCATATTACTATTATTAGTTTAATGTGGGCAAATACGCATTACTGTTGTTGATCTGATTGCTAAAAGCTGAAGCGATGAAAGTGGTACAGTCTGGTGCCTAGATGATTGATTAGACTTATATGCTGGTAAATTACCTTCAAGCACATCAGGAGAATCACCACAAAGAGGATTCTAATGGTAATTCCTTGATATTATCTGTTTTCTGACCACATCAGTGAATACGTATTGTGTTACGCTGCTTTAAGCAGTCTTCCAGTAATATCATGTCAGGAGACACCAGAAAGGGCTTTTGCATTGTACCCATGTAGGGAATTGAACAGGGTCTCTGGCGTGGAACGCTTTCATGATGAGGCTACCCCACTGCCCTCTGACCACATCAGATGCAAAAATTATAGCTGTGTGATTGTAAAAGAAAATATTATTGATTATTTTTGTAATGTTTATGAATTTGATTACCAGGATATAATAACTTTTATGCTGGGGCAGAGTGTTCTGATCACAGGGGGTGGCAGTGGGGTATCCTAGTGGTTAAAGCATTTGCTCATCAGCCGAAGACCTGGGTTCAATTCTCCACATGGGTACAATATATGAAGCCCATTTCTGGTGCCCCCGCCGTGATATTGCTGGAATATTGCTAAAAACAGTGTAGAACTATACTCACTCACTCATTCTGGTCAGAGGTAGACTGACATTCAGTGCCAGAAATGAAGCTTTGTTATATTTTTTTAAAATTCAGATTTATTTAAAAATATGAAAAAATATATTTATCTACAAAACAAATGTAAATGGAGGCAAGAACAATCATTAATTTATGCAACTGAGGCAATCTAGACTTGCCATATAATTCTAGACTTGAGTAGGACTCCTATTTGATTTATTCTCTGGGGTCTGGGAGTCACACTTGGACTCAGGCAGAGCTGTTTGTTATGCAGAGCTTACTGATAAAAGCATGCCTGAAGCTTGTGATAAGGGGTTGGAACTGCAGCATTGTTCTGATTGAAATTTATATTGTCAGAATCATGAATCATTGTTTCAACAAAGAGGTAAACATCTAAAAGCTGCATCACGTCATCTCACCTGACTCAGGCTAATACGCACTGATGTAACTCATACTGATCAAAGCTGCTTCGCTCCCAACTCATTTCTATATTAGCAGTTACAATATTTGAAAATTGTGGTCTTTGTAATATTCTGGCAGCATCACGGTGAGTGACACCAAAAATGGGCATCACATGTTCATAAATATGAGAACCATGAAGATCCGTGTTAGAATTGGTCTTCAGTAACCCATGCTTGTTTAAGAGGCGACTAACAGGATTGGATAGTCAGGCTTGCTGACTTGGTTGACACATGTCATTGTATCTCAATTGCCTAGATCGATGCTCATGTTGTTGCTCACCGGATTGTCTGACCCAGACTCGATTATTTATAGACCACTGCCATATAGCTGGAATATTGCTGAGTGTGGTGTTAAACAACAACCAGTCATAAGTATGAGGGGAATCAGCTCCAGGAAATCATCACCATAACCTACCTCAATACCCATGGTGAAGAAAAGCATTTACAGGATACTGGAACTACTCGCCTCCAAACTGGAAGAGTGCTTTAAATTCTATATATAGCTCAGGGATTACCCTGGTTACGACTCTAAGAGTTACGCTCAGAGTTTCCGTTTGCTCTTAGCTAAAAGTTACTCTCAGAGCCATTATAACTACACTTTTAAGTGTAACTCTTAGCTAAGAATTTTCTTGGCGACTTAGAAATTTCTGAGAATTTTTATAAATACGGCCCCTGTAGACCAACGACTATATAATGTTGACAGAAACAAATAACTCCATTTAAATTGAAAAACAGGAGAGAGTTTCAGAGCTTTACATCTACATTGAGGATACACATGCTGGGGCCATTATTAATTAATGAAAATCATTTGTACAACCATCAGATAAAGGATTGAAATTAATTACAGACATATATATTCATCTTTATGGAGTCTGCTGCTGTTTGCCACATTCTGTCCAAATCCAGCCCTCCCTATTCCAGTACAGATTATGCTACACCAAATCAGAATCAGTTGTTTAACGAGCAGTTTTTCAGCCTTCAGGGCTGACTGAATCATCTGGATGTTTAGTGAGATTCTTATTTTTTAAATTTTGCATCAATCCAGTAATTAATACTGACCATGTTTGTTTGTTCATTTTCAGTGCTTTTTTATCATGACTGATGCTGAATGTGGCCACAAATATTTTGTGCGGTGACATTTTGTGCAGAACTGGGCTTGATCTGTACTTGGAAAAGGAACTGGTTAAGCTAGTCATTTGTGTTTTTATTGTTGCTTTAAGACCAGACTGTGCTCACAAATACATAGTTGTTGAAGGTTTAGTTAATCTTTTAAAAAATATAACATTACTATAAAAGTCAGTAGTAAAATATTTTTGTAGTATTTTCTTAATCTGAACTTGAGGAAAATCTAATCTTGCTCTAACTTTGAGCTTTCACATTGTATACAGGGTTTTGTAGAAGGGAAAATAATATGGTTCAGGGACATTAGGACACACTAATACTCCAGATTTGTATCGTCCAGGTTGGAAAAATTATAAAGTTACGTTCTTGAATTGTGTCATTTTTTAAAACTGTTTTTGCATAGCATATAAATACTTTTTCTCTTTTTTAAACATCCTTTCACTCCAAGTGATGTCTTGGCAGGTGAGAGTGGGCAAGAACAGACAAAATTGATGTAACTGTAAATTTTGTGATATGAAAGATAGCACTGATTGGCTTGTTACACATTATTTGTTTTGAGGAAAATATGATGTGTAAACATGCAACTAGATTGGTCTGGTATTAGAATGGGTTCAGATCACATTCTGATTTTGAAATGTAAGGATGCATAACTACACAGTTTGTCCAACTCTCATAATGCATGTTAAGCCCATCACTCAGTCTACCTTAAAATCAACCATCCTTGAGCCAGCAAGCAAACAGCGCCACAATCAAACATCACAAGCAATCAGTCAAACACAAAAACAGCCTCACAATCACCACCTCAGCATTCAGCCAAGCAAACAGGCACTCCTTCCATTTCTAGAAACACTTGAGCTGTACGATGATTAAATTCTGTTCCTTAGCAACATAATCACTATTGCATCACTGGTGTAGTGCCATTGATAGTTATTATAATTATGACAACAAAATGGAATCCGACATCCTGTCAAATAACATGTTTCATTAAGACATGATTTAGCCATACAGACATGCCTGTTTAGAAGTTCAAAACAAATCATTTTTCACTCTCTGTTATATTTGTCTTAAGGGATTTCAACATTTCATCAAAGTGAATATTTCTTCGCTATTTTCATTGTCTTGTGAGTGGACATACAAATTGAAGAAATTATTTAAAATAAGGTTGGAATGAATGATCACATTGAGTGATTGTGACATTTTTGTTTTTTAATAGGCTCATATCAGGCATATAACATTTGATGTTAGGGAAACATTACTCAATGGGGATCGAGAATCAAAGAAATTCTTTCAATAATTTTCTTTATTGAGAGGCAGCAGGTCTTATGAACCCATCAAATGAGAAAACTGTCATCAGTCATTAAATTATAAGCACCCACACAAAAGGTAATCATTCACTCAAGGATAATGTCTGATCTCAAAGGTTATCCACTGAACAAAGGATGACCAATGCTTTCAAAGTGGCCAAACAATTTGCTAAGTGAAACATCAATTTTGGACAAGAATTGCATATAACTTGTCTGTTGGAAATCAGTCTTTGTTCCCTTATTTTATGGCTACTATTTTCTCAGATCTTGTCCTATAAACCATGATCCCAGCTTTGTCAAGGACTCATTTGCCACTAGAAATAAATTAGTTAAAATCCCTTTGGTAAGATATTCATGATAACTACATTTTGGGAGGTGAGGTTTTCATGACAACTTGTCATTATTCATATTTACAGATATTGAGAATGTTGAAGGACTGTATGCTCCACTACATTATGATACAAGTGCGGTATTGAAGGTCCCAAGATATATATCATATTTCCCTGGCCACTGAGAAAAAGAAAGTATTTTTGTGTCATGCTAAAATGCATCAGCTGTATCAGACAGTCAATGGGCATTTTTTTATTATCTTCGATCAGTTGAATAATGGCTACAAATCATCTTTCACAGACAGATTCTGTGTAAAACTATACTGCCTCCTTGAATGGAAAGGAGTTTGAATGAGTTTGAGTTTTTTATTACTGTTTTTGTTCCGCATACTCATGTCTCATAAGGTGTTCAGTTCAGTGTAGAAATTGATCCTGAGTGCTTTTAAAGTACTGTTTTTATTGTGAAGAAATGAAATATGTTACAGCATTCAAATTGTGATAATGTTTATGCTCAAATAAAACCTAAATTAATGAAAAGTTCAAAAATACAATGACACTTTTATTGTTTAGAAATATTTTTTTTAAAGCCTGTTATAGTTTTTAGGTATTAAATGTAAAATCAATATAAATGACAGTACTTATCCTTTTTTTTTTAGCCTCTTGCGTTCATATTGATTAAAACATCATCTCAAGAAATCATATTGACCTGAACTCAAAATATATAATTTACTAATCAACCATTGTGTGAAATTTATCTCTGTTAAATGATAATTGTCTGTGATGATATTAGTACATGATAAGGATAGGAACTTAAGTTTTGCACGTTTAGAAAAGAAAACAATTGAGGCATAAGTGTAGCTGGACAGGGCAGCTTGGTGTGAGACAGTAGCTATTTTCTGATTCTGGATGCAGACAGAGGGTCTGCAAGGAGGAACTCTCTAAGCCATGTGCTGTCATTGGATCGGGCAATTAACACACAAAGGGGCAGCGTTATCCTCATCAGATACTGACGACCACTTTCGCCCTAACTTTGACTAATGGAATGATCATGCAATATGCTTGAACATCCTAACAACAAACCTTTCCATGATGGGACTCTGTGTATCCTTTCGTAGATTCTGCATTTTTTCTAAATCCATAAATGTCTGTGACATGAAATTCAAAAGAGACAATTTGTGCATTCATGTATGTCCAAATTTGGAAACAAAATCTCTGTATCCTATTGGCAAACATTTCCAGAAGAATAGAAAATCAAATGAAAAATATTAATTGTGTTTTTCTCTTGTTGGACCCGTTTTTAATGTCTGAAGGTTGTTGTCTGTCGCCATCCTTCTGCACTTTGTTTGTGGTTGAGGGGATAGATCAGTGGTTATTGTTGAAGGAGGACTGATTCAAAGCCATTACCATTCTCATCAATGGTCCACTATTTCTGTGCAGTTCTCTATCTCATGTAGTACTATCAGGGAACACAATTATAGGTTCCTTCTTGCTATATATTGCCTATATTCCTGGTACCATCATCCATTTCTTGTCATAACTCTGACTTGAGTTTCTGATAGATGTGTCGATACTGAAGAAACTGTGTAGATTTGTGACTTAATTTTTAAGGACAGTAATGAGTTTCCTTATCTTGGTGTCCTGTTATGGGCCTATACTTACACAAAGCAATCTTAGTGCTACGATGATGGTAACTCCCATATGTTAACATAGACATGAGATGGTTGAAGAGCTAAGATCACCACTTGCACAAATTGATCTTAGTGCTGAGATGACCAGAACTCCCATATGCTAACATAGACATGAGATGGTTGAAGAGCTAAGATCACCCCTTGCACAAATTGATCTTAGTGCTGAGATGACCGGAACTCCCATATGTTAACATAGACTTAAGATGGTTGTAGAGCTAAGATCACCACTTGCACAAAGCGATCTTAGCGCTGAGATGACCGGAACTCCCATATACTTACATAGACATAAGATGGTTGTAGAGCTAAGATCACCACTTGCACAAAGCGATCTTAGTGCTGAGATGACCGGAACTCCCATATGCTAACATAGACATGAGATGGTTGTAGAGCTAAGATCACCACTTGTACAAATTGATCTTAGTGCTGAGATGACCGGAACTCCCATATGCTAACATAGACATGAGATGGTTGTAGAACTCAGATCACCACAAGCACAAAGCAATCTTAGCGCTACGATGATCATAACTCCCATATGTTAACATAGACATGAGATGGTTGTAGAGCTAAGATCACCCCTTGCACAAATTGATCTTAGTGCTGAGATGACCGGAACTCCCATATGTTAACATAGACTTAAGATGGTTGTAGAGCTAAGATCACCACTTGCACAAAGCGATCTTAGCGCTGAGATGACCGGAACTCCCATATGCTTACATAGACATAAGATGGTTGTAGAGCTAAGATCACCACTTGCACAAAGCGATCTTAGTGCTGAGATGACCGGAACTCCCATATGCTAACATAGACATGAGATGGTTGTAGAGCTAAGATCACCACTTGTACAAAGCGATCTTAGAGTTGAGATGACCGGAGCTCCCATATGCTAACAGACTTAAGATGGTTGTAGAGCTAAGATCACCACTTGCACAAAGCGATCTAAGTGTTGAGATGACCGGAGCTCCCATATTCTAACATAGAAGAGCTAAGATCACATTGTGCAAGGGGCCATGGTGTCAGGAGAAAGGGTTGTGTGTCACACACTGTGTACTCTCCTTTCCTTCCTTGTAATCTTCCTTTTGTAAAGTGTCCTGTTAAAATCTACCTCTTGTCATAATCTTTGTCTTGTAATTCAGTTGCTGTCTTCCCCTCTTGGTGTCCTGTTGTAGTAATACATTTCCTATAACCTCCTTATCTTGGTGTCCTGTTGTAGTAATGTATCTTCTATAATCTCCTTATCTTGGTGTCCAGATGTAGTAATACATTTCCTATAACCTCCTTATCTTGGTGTCCTGTTGTAGTAATACATTTCCTTCTATCATCTCTCCATCTTGGTGTCCTGTTGTAGTAATGTATCTCCTATCACCTCTCCATCTTGGTGTCCAGATTTAGTAATACATTTCCTATAACCTCCTTATCTTGGTGTCCAGATGTAGTAATACATTTCCTATAACCTCCTTATCTTGGTGTCCTGTTGTAGTAATACATTTCCTATAACCTCCTTATCTTGGTGTCCTGTTGTAGTAATGCATCTCCTATCATCTCTCCATCTTGGTGTCCTGTTGTAGTAATACATTTCCTATAACCTCCTTATCTTGGTGTCCTGTTGTAGTAATGTATCTCCTATCATCTCTCCATCTTGGTGTCCTGTTGTAGTAATACATTTCCTATAACCTCCTTATCTTAGTGTCCTGTTGTAGTAATGTATCTTCTATCATCTCTCCATCTTGGTGTCCTGTTGTAGTAATACATTTCCTATAACCTCCTTATCTTGGTGTCCTGTTGTAGTAATGTATCTTCTATCATCTCTCCATCTTGGTGTCCTGTTGTAGTAATGCATCTCCTATCATCTCTCCATCTTAGTGTCCTGTTGTAGTAATGTATCTCCTATCATCTCTCCATCTTGGTGTCCTGTTGTAGTAATGCATTTCTATAACCTCCTTATCTTAGTGTCCTGTTGTAGTAATGTATCTTCTATCATCTCTCCATCTTGGTGTCCAGTTGTAGTAATACATGTCCTATAACCTCCATCTTAGTGTCCTGTGTAATATTCTATCATATCTTATCTTAGTGTCCTGTTGTAGTAATACATTTCCTATAATCTCCATCTTGGTGTCCTGTTGTAGTAATGCATCTTCTATCATCTCTCCATCTTGGTGTCCTGTTGTAGTAATACATTTCCTATAACTTCTCTCCTTATCTTAGTGTCCTGTTGTAGTAATGTATCTTCTATCATCTCTCCATCTTGGTGTCCAGATGTAGTAATACATTTCCTATAACCTCCTTATCTTAGTGTCCTGTTGTGTAATACATCTCCTATCATCTCCATCTTGGTGTCCAGTTGTAGTAATACATCTATCATCTCCATCTTGGTGTCCTGTAGTAATGATCTTGGTGTCCAGATGTAGTAATACATTTCCTATAACCTCCTTATCTTGGTGTCCTGTTGTAGTAATGTATCTTCTATCATCTCTCCATCTTGGTGTCCAGATGTAGTAATGTCATTTGTATATAACCTCCTTATCTTAGTGTCCTGTTGTAGTAATGTATCTTCTATCATCTCTCCATCTTGGTGTCCAGATGTAGTAATACATTTCCTATAACCTCCTATCTTAGTGTCCTGTTGTAGTAATGTATCTTCTATCATCTCTCCATCTTGGTGTCCAGATGTAGTAATACATTTCCTATAACCTCCTTCCTTTATCTTAGTGTCCTGTTGTAGTAATGTATCTTCTATCATCTCTCCATCTTGGTGTCCAGTTGTAGTAATACATTTCCTATAACCTCCTTATCTTAGTGTCCTGTTGTAGTAATCTTCTATCATCTCTCCATCTTGGTGTCTGTTGTGATAATATTCATCTCTCCATCTTGGTGTATAGTAATCATCTCCTATCATCTCCATCTTGGTGTCCTGTTGTAGTAATACATTTCCTATCTCTCTCCATCTTAGTGTCCTGTTGTAGTAATGCATATCTATCTATCATCTCTCCATCTTGGTGTCCTGTTGTAGTAATACATCTTCTATCATCTCTCCATCTTGGTGTCCTGTTGTAGTAATACATCTTCTATCATCTCTCCATCTTGGTGTCCTGTTGTAGTAATACATCTTCTATCATCTCTCCATCTTGGTGTCCTGTTGTAGTAATGCATCTTCTATCATCTCTCCATCTTGGTGTCCTGTTGTAGTAATGCATCTTCTATCATCTCTCCATCTTGGTGTCCTGTTGTAGTAATGCATCTTCTATCATCTCTCCATCTTGGTGTCCTGTTGTAGTAATGTATCTTCTATCATCTCTCCATCTTGGTGTCCTGTTGTAGTAATACATCTCCTATCTCCTCTCTCCATCTTGGTGTCCTGTTGTAGTAATGCATCTTCTATCATCTCTCCATCTTGGTGTCCTGTTGTAGTAATACATCTTCTATCATCTCTCCATCTTGGTGTCCTGTTGTAGTAATGCATCTTCTATCATCTCTCCATCTTGGTGTCCTGTTGTAGTAATACATCTTCTATCATCTCTCCATCTTGGTGTCCTGTTGTAGTAATGTATCTCCTATCATCTCTCCATCTTGGTGTCCTGTTGTAGTAATGCATTTCCTATAATCTCCTTATCTTAGTGTCCTGTTGTAGTAATGCATCTCTATCATCTCTCCATCTTGGTGTCCTGTTGTAGTAATGTATCTTCTATCATCTCTCCATCTTGGTGTCCTGTTGTAGTAATGTATCTTCTATCATCTCTCCATCTTGGTGTCCTGTTGTAGTAATACATCTATCTATCATCTCTCCATCTTGGTGTCCTGATGTAGTAATACATTTCCTATCCTTATCTTGGTGTCCTGTTGTAGTAATGTATCTTCTATCATCTCTCCATCTTGGTGTCCAGATGTAGTAATGCATCTGGTTCCTATTTCCTATAACCTCCTTATCTTGGTGTCCTGTTGTAGTAATGCATCTCCTATCATCTCTCCATCTTGGTGTCCAGATGTAGTAATACATTTCCTATAACCTCCTTATCTTGGTGTCCTGTTGTAGTAATGTATCTTCTATCATCTCTCCATCTTGGTGTCCTGTTGTAGTAATACATCGTCCATTATCTCTCCATCTTGGTGTCCTGTTGTAGTAATGCATCTCCTATCATCTCTCCATCTTGGTGTCCAGATGTAGTAATACATTTCCTATAACCTCCTTATCTTGGTGTCCTGTTGTAGTAATGTATCTTCTATCATCTCTCCATCTTGGTGTCCTGTTGTAGTAATACATCTTCCATCATCTCTCCATCTTGGTGTCCTGTTGTAGTAATGTATCTTCTATCATCTCTCCATCTTGGTGTCCAGATGTAGTAATCCATCATTTCCTATAATTATCTCTATCTTGGTGTCCTGTTGTAGTAATGTATCTTCTATCATCTCTCCATCTTGGTGTCCTGTTGTAGTAATGTATCTTCTATCATCTCTCCATCTTAGTGTCCTGTTGTAGTAATGTATCTTCTATCATCTCTCCATCTTGGTGTCCAGATGTAGTAATACATCTCCTATAACCTCCTTATCTTAGTGTCCTGTTGTAGTAATGTATCTTCCTATCATCTCTCCATCTTGGTGTCCAGATGTAGTAATACATTTCCTATATCTCTCCATCTTAGTGTCCTGTTGTAGTAATGTATCTTCTATCATCTCTCCATCTTGGTGTCCTGTTGTAGTAATGTATCTTCTATCATCTCTCCATCTTAGTGTCCTGTTGTAGTAATGTATCTTCTATCATCTCTCCATCTTGGTGTCCAGATGTAGTAATACATTTCCTATAACCTCCTTATCTTGGTGTCCTGTTGTAGTAATGTATCTTCTATCATCTCTCCATCTTGGTGTCCTGTTGTAGTACTACATCTACCATCATCTCTCCATCTTGGTGTCCTGTTGTAGTAATGCATCTACCATCAGCTCTCCATCTTAGTGTCCTGTTGTAGTAATACATCTACCATCATCTCTCCATCTTGGTGTCCAGTTGTAGTAATACATCTACTATCATCTCTCAATCTTAGTGTCCTGTTGTAGTAATGTATCTTCTATCATCTCTCCATCTTGGTGTCCTGTTGTAGTAATACATCGTCCATTATCTCTCCATCTTGGTGTCCTGTTGTAGTAATGTATCTTCTATCATCTCTCCATCTTGGTGTCCTGTTGTAGTAATACATCTCCTATCATCTCTCCATCTTAGTGTCCTGTTGTAGTAATGTATCTTCTATCATCTCTCCATCTTGGTGTCCTGTTGTAGTAATACATCTTCTATCATCTCTCCATCTTAGTGTCCTGTTGTAGTAATGTATCTTCTATCATCTCTCCATCTTGGTGTCCAGATGTAGTAATACATTTCCTATAACCTCCTTATCTTAGTGTCCTGTTGTAGTAATGTATCTTCTATCATCTCTCCATCTTGGTGTCCTGTTGTAGTAATGTATCTTCTATCATCTCTCCATCTTGGTGTCCAGATGTAGTAATACATCTACTATCATCTCTCCATCTTGGTGTCAGATGTAGTAATACATTCCTATAACCTCCTTATCTTGGTGTCCTGTTGTGTGTAGTAATGTATCTTCTATCATCTCTCCATCTTGGTGTCCTGTTGTAGTAATACATCGTCCATTATCTCTCCATCTTGGTGTCCTGTTGTAGTAATGTATCTTCTATCATCTCTCCATCTTGGTGTCCTGATGTAGTAATACATTTCCTATAATCTCTCCATCCATCTTGGTGTCCTGTTGTAGTAATGTATCTTCTATCATCTCTCCATCTTGGTGTCCTGTTGTAGTAATACATCTTCCATTATCTCTCCATCTTGGTGTCCTGTTGTAGTAATGTATCTTCTATCATCTCTCCATCTTGGTGTCCTGTTGTAGTAATACATCTCCTATCATCTCTCCATCTTGGTGTCCTGTTGTAGTAATGCATCTACCATCAGCTCTCCATCTTAGTGTCCTGTTGTAGTAATACATCTACCATTATCTCTCAATCTTGGTGTCCAGATGTAGTACTACATTTACCATCGTCTCTCAATCTTAGTGTCCTGTTGTAGTAATACATCGTCCATTATCTCTCCATCTTGGTGTCCTGTTGTAGTAATGTATCTTCTATCATCTCTCCATCTTGGTGTCCAGATGTAGTAATACATTTCCTATAACCTCCTTATCTTAGTGTCCTGTTGTAGTAATGTATCTTCTATCATCTCTCCATCTTGGTGTCCAGATGTAGTAATACATTTCCTATAACCTCCTTATCTTAGTGTCCTGTTGTAGTAATGTATCTTCTATCATCTCTCCATCTTGGTGTCCAGATGTAGTAATACATTTCCTATAACCTCCTTATCTTAGTGTCCTGTTGTAGTAATGTATCTTCTATCATCTCTCCATCTTGGTGTCCTGATGTAGTAATACATCTTCTATAACCTCTCCTTATCTTAGTGTCCTGTTGTAGTAATGTATCTTCTATCATCTCTCCATCTTGGTGTCCAGATGTAGTAATACATTTCCTATAACCTCCTTATCTTAGTGTCCTGTTGTAGTAATGTATCTTCTATCATCTCTCCATCTTGGTGTCCTGTTGTAGTAATACATTTCCTATAACCTCTCCATCTTAGTGTCCTGTTGTAGTAATGCATCTCCTATCATCTCTCCATCTTGGTGTCCTGTTGTAGTACTACATCTACCATCATCTCTCCATCTTAGTGTCCTGTTGTAGTAATGCATCTCCTATCATCTCTCCATCTTGGTGTCCTGTTGTAGTACTACATCTACCATCATCTCTCCATCTTAGTGTCCTGTTGTAGTAATGCATCTCCTATCATCTCTCCATCTTAGTGTCCTGTTGTAGTACTACATCTACCATCATCTCTCCATCTTAGTGTCTAGTACTACATCTCTCCATCTCCATGGTGTCCTGTTGTAGTAATCGTCTCTCCATCTTGGTGTCCTGTTGTAGTACTACATCTACCATCATCTCTCAATCTTAGTGTCCTGTTGTAGTAATGCATCTACCATCATCTCTCCATCTTGGTGTCCTGTTGTAATACTACATCTACCATCGTATCTCCATCTTAGTGTCTAGTACTACATCTACCTTCGTCTCTCCATCTTGGTGTCCTGTTGTAGTACTACATCTACCATCATCTCTCCATCTTAGTGTCCTGTTGTAGTACTACATCTACCATCATCTCTCCATCTTAGTGTCCTGTTGTAGGAGTGCATCTCCTATCATCTCTCCATCTTGGTGTCATGTGGTAGTAATGCATCCCCTATCATCTCTCCATCTTGGTGTCATGTAGTAATGCATCTCCTACAAGCTCCTTATCTTGGTGTCCTGTTGTAGTAATGTATCTTCTATCATCTCTCCATCTTGGTGTCCTGTTGTAGTAATGCATCTATCTATCATCTCTCCATCTTGGTGTCCTGTTGTAGTAATGTATCTTCTATCATCTCTCCATCTTGGTGTCCTGTTGTAGTAATGCATCTCCTATCATCTCTCCATCTTGGTGTCCTGTTGTAGTAATGCATCTCCTATCATCTCTCCATCTTGGTGTCCTGTTGTAGTAATGCATCTTCTATCATCTCTCCATCTTGGTGTCCTGTTGTAGTAATGCATCTCCTATCATCTCTCCATCTTGGTGTCCTGTTGTAGTAATACATCTTCTATCATCTCTCCATCTTGGTGTCCTGTTGTAGTAATGCATCTCCTATCATCTCTCCATCTTGGTGTCCTGTTGTAGTAATGCATCTCCTATCATCTCTCCATCTTGGTGTCCTGTTGTAGTAATGCATCTCCTATCATCTCTCCATCTTGGTGTCCTGTTGTGTAGTATCTTCTATCAATGCATCTCCTATCATCTCTCCATCTTGGTGTCCTGTT
Organism: Haliotis rubra; assembly: GCF_003918875.1. Taxonomy (NCBI): domain Eukaryota; kingdom Metazoa; phylum Mollusca; class Gastropoda; order Lepetellida; family Haliotidae; genus Haliotis; species Haliotis rubra. Next base: position 4,717,500 of record NW_025766968.1, on the reverse strand, counting down.
GTAGTAATGCATCTCCTATCATCTCTCCATCTTGGTGTCCTGTTGTAGTAATGCATCTCCTATCATCTCTCCATCTTGGTGTCCTGTTGTAGTAATGCATCTCCTATCATCTCTCCATCTTGGTGTCCTGTTGTAGTAATGCATCTTCTATCATCTCTCCATCTTGGTGTCCTGTTGTAGTAATACATCGTCCATCATCTCTCCATCTTGGTGTCCTGTTGTAGTAATACATCGTCCATCATCTCCCCATCTTGGTGTCCTGTTGTAGTCATGCATCTCCTATCATCTCTCCATCTTGGTGTCCTGTTGTAGTAATGCATCTCCCATCATCTCCCCATCTTGGCAATATTACAACCAACAAGCCACCATTGTCTGATGTTGGTTATGTTTATGTTGAAGTCCGGACACACAAGACCCTCTGTCAGCATGATTATTTCCTTGAGGACATGATATTCCTTTCAAACTCTAATAGGTCTAACGGTCCACCACACTGCAGACAGCCATTACGACAGTTATAGCAAAACAATTACAGGAAGAGCTTCCCTGTCAAGGAGCAGTAATGGTTCAGACCTCTCCCTTGTACCCTCCACCCTCTAGACAAGAAATCAACCGCTAATTAAACCTATGGCCAGTTCTATTGACTACTAGACAAAGGTACGAAGGAACATCCAAGGTATTGATGTGGAAGACACAATGGAAGGAAAGTAGAGTGTTTACCCAAGTCATCACGGCATTATTTCAATGTGTCTTTCAATAATGACATGATTCATCAAACAAGGATCACAGATCATGTAAATAAAGTCTGCAGCCAATATTTATTACAATTCTATGGCTCTGTCCATGCAACATTTTGGTGTTCGACAAGCCCAGTTCATCAGCACACATACATCATCTGGATGTAATTCATTCATTGTCAGTGATGGCATGGCATTACATACAGGTCCTATAGCATCAAATCATACCAGCCTCATCTTCGATGATACCTGTCAGAAAATGTCATAATGTATTGACGATCATAATGATTGATCTGTCTCCTCTCGGGATGAACTCTCCAGACCACACCATCACGGTAAAATCAATGCCAGATAATTCCTTCGTATTGAATATGAGCAATCAGTTAAATGTTGGGTCCATAATTTTGTAACTAGATATTGGTGTTGTGAAAAATATGTAACCATGAATTTATTTCCATCTTGATCATGATTCTTTGTTACATTTTCATGCGTTATTGGTTTTTTGGTTATTTTAACTAGAACAGGTTGGAACTGTTGGTTCCTGAAAGAAATAGTTTGAGTTATGATCAAGCTGGGCTGGTTTAAAAAAAATGTTGAGACGATTTGTTCCAATATGATGATGACACTGTCGACAATTCTGTTACCTGCTTCCTTCTGCTGGATCAAATTACAAAATAATCCCTGTGTGAGTTGTCTTTTTCTTCTCTTGGTAACGCTGCATGTTAGGGACACAAGTTACATTAAAGTTACATTGGGTCAGTGTACGGTTGTCAGTAGGAGGTGACGACACCAGCCATTGGCAGATTATACTTTTACATGGTATGTTATAGGGGAATATTATTAATGAGTGTTTCACATGTTAATTATCATAATAATTATGTTCCAAAGTTTAGAGCTGAATTTATGTATTTATTTGTCTCTGTAGTATACACATGCTTGTGTACAATAAGTACTAGGTCATCACATTATGGTAGTGATTGTGTTGGTGTACTTGATATTGTGACAACAATAACATGCCACCCACTATCTCAAATAATGGAGTCTGGACCAGACAATCCAATGATTGATATTAGGAGAAGCAATAATATGCCACCACTTCCTCAAATAATGGAGTCTCGACCAGACTTAAATCCGAGACCTGCTAGCACAACTGTACTATTACTTAGATCCGAGACCTGCTAACACAACTGTACTATTACTTAGATTCGAGACCTGCTAACACAACTGTACTATTACTTAGATCCGAGACCTACTACAATACAACCATACTATTACTTAGATCCATGACCTGGTTACACAACTGTACTGTTACTAACCTGCTAATACAATAAAACTACACTATTTCTTGCAACGTGAGTAGACAGGACACAAATACCTCGGGGTAGAAACCCATTGATGCGAACCATTAATAAGTCAGCTATATGTAATGGCATGTCTGTAGATATTTCAGGCCAGATCTGTCAGTTGGGGAATGGAAGATGATGGTCGCTATCTCAGAATATCTCAACTATGGCTATCAAGGCTAGGTATGTGACTATAAACCGTCTATAACAGTGTTTCAGTATCAGAAGATAACACTTATTGCTGCTTCATTGTGGATAGTTTTTGCCCTTCAAATGACGTGCAAGATAGCGCAGAGCATCTGAGCAATGTCCCGTTAATGGAGTCATGTGTAACCCTCTCCAGGCAGAACCAGGCAAATCTTGTCTACAGTGTTAGCATCGATCTGGGGTGACACTTTTATACACTTTTCATTTACAGATTGATCAAACCAACAGCCATCAACCAACAGAGGAGTGTAGCCTGACGCACTTCATTTAAACTTTGACTCTGTTTTGGATTAAGTTTAAAAATATGGCAATTAAACCTCAAAATACCATGAAAAATGAGACTTTTATTAGGAGTTGATCATTGTCGTAGCATGTCTTCATGACACTGCAAACATTTGAAATTATATGAAACTTGCAAACTGGGACTCTTCACAGAAAAATTGTAGATGCCTCTTCGCTGTACTTAGTGAATTGATATGACCTTTGATACGACCTTTCACCTGACCTTGAACTTTGTGTTTCCATCACAGTCAAGTGAGTAATCCATTTTGTACAAAACTTGTTGGTGCCATCAATATCAAGCTGAGCATGTTAAAGAACTACACATATTGAGACCTGTGAAGATCGGGCTAGAAATGGTGTTCAGCAACCCATGCTTGTTGTTAGAGGCGACTAACAGGATCGGGTGGTCAGACTCACTGACTTGCTTGACACATGTCATTGTATCCCAATTGTGTAGATTGATGCTCATGATGTTGATCACTGGAGTGTCTGGTCCAGACTTGATTATTTACAGATCGCTGTCATATAGCTGGAATATTGCTATGTGCGTGTTAAACAACAAATAAACACATAATATGTGTGTGGTGATGCTGTCAAAGAAACTGTAGAAGACACTATTAAAGACACTATTGTAGATGCTGTTGAAGACACTGTAGTACTGTTGCAGACATTAGATATGAAAGGAGTGAGTTTAGAACTGCTTTGGAAGGCTGTTGAGTTACATAACATGTCAGCTTAAGGTGGAATTTACCAAAATGATGCGGGCTCACCAAGCAGGTGAAACCCACAAAAACAGACATGGTGCTGACAAACCTAGAGGCATCCACAGAAGTAAACTGGGATTTGAACCCACGATCAGAGCTTTCTGGCATGCCAAGGGAACCGATCCCACACCCCATTCTATATTCTTTTTAATTTGAAGCTGATTTTTTAAATTTCTACATGATTTCTGACTGAAATATTTTCTGAGTTTTGTCTTGGCTGATGATGCTTGAAATGGTGGACTGTATGACAGAGTAAATGTTGCTTACAGACGCATCAGCAATTTTGCAGCTATTCACGGCTACTGTATGTCTGTATTTGTTGTTATTTTTTGTTTTACTTGTGATGGTGAAGCTTTTTACCCTGAAATGTTTTGGCTATCCAAGGTTGATACAATAATGAGAATATTTATAATGTGCCTTTTCCCAGACTAGATATCTTGCTCAAAGCGCCGGATTACCCAGGATAACCCAAGCTGCCTGTTAGGCGCTAGAAGGTTAATAGTCTCATGACTTATTTTACCTGGTACCCATTTTTTCTGCTGGGTGAACAATTTTGAACAAACTCACTTGCCTAAGGTGAGACCACATGTATCACATATGCTTCATTGTGGGACAGGGGCGGTGGCGTAGTCTAGTGGTTAAAGCATTGGCTCGTCACGCCGAAGACCCGGGTTCGAATCCCCACATGGGTACAATGAGTGAAGCCCATTTCTGGTGTCCCCCGCCGTGATATTGCTGGAATATTGCTAAAAGCGGCGTAAAACCAAACTCAGTCAGCCAGTCATTGTGGGACAGGACTGAAGTCCTAGAAACTCTCAAGAGTCAAGCTGTCACACACGGTCACCCATCCAAGGACTCTCTGCGCCCAATGTCACTTAACTTCAACTGATTGTGACAAGAACTCTATGCACAGGACAACACTCTTACGAGTGTATAGTAACGTTTTCTAGACTTGCTGATAAGAATAGAATAGTTTGAAAACAAGAGTCTATTTCTGAAGAAAAATGATTAATTAGTAAGACCTAACTTATCGAATATACATGCATTCTAAATGATGTGGATACTATACAAAGATGTTAAAGTAATCTATGATTATCTGGGAATGGTTTGTCTCTATAGTTAACAGATCGAAGCAAAGGTCTCTGATACTTTTTTTTACAGTTTTTCAGTAGTTCAGGGTTAATATTATTTTTGTAAACTCACTCCACATGTGATGGATCAAAAACAAAAGCTGTGATGAAAGAAACCTTTATACTGGGCAATCAAATGCTAGAAAATTCCCCAATACTGATAATTCCCCTTGTTTTCTTCAAAGTGAATTAAAATGCTTGTTGTGGCACATGTTTAGTTTTTGTTTAACCAAATGGCCAACTCACTGTTACTTGCCATAAAAAATAAAACCATGCACCGCTTTTTTTTTTCATTTTTATTGAAACCAGTTGGACTAATTTCACAGTAAAAAGTTGTAAAAAAATACGTGATGATAACCATTGAATACAAGAATAAATACAAATATGCATCTTTGTACAAATTACATTACTAATATTCCATTTAAATGCACAAGAATGTTCATGCAAGACTGCATGGCATGAAAAACAGCACATTAAAATTCCTGTTGTGTTTTAACTACAAAAACATGCATTCAGTCAGGGACTATTCTGGTCTGCGTTCGTCCATAAAGGACATGTACCCTTATGTCTTATTCCCTTCAGTAACATTGGCCAACATTTCAACAATAATTGCACGGAAAGTGATCAACATGAACCTCCCAAGAGGCTCTCTCATAATCACTGAGATTAATCAGGACTAAAATAAAACTCTGCAGATAGCTGCCTGTGTTTTACAGCCCAAATTGTGCATGTTTGTCATGAGATGCTGCACTCACTGGCCATTTGATATTTGGTCAAAGCCAAATGGCCATCATGAAATCTGAGCATAGTGTAATCGACTCGGCTTCATAACTTTGATCTGTTCCATTTTAGGGTCATTCGAGCAGAAAATAATTTTCCCAAAGTTAGATATGTGAATCCTGACCAGACCCATCAACAAGAAATGTCTTATTAGGAACACTGGGATGCAACTATGAAAAATCTTCGAAAACCTCATAAATATGTCCAGGCTTATCAGAAATGATCATTGATCGCTTTCCTGAAGTTATTGTCCATTTGGAGAGATGGCTGACGTGGGAGATTGATACTGATCGCTTGGAGGCAGATGACACAATTGTAATGTCGACATCAAGATAAACATGAAAAGATGGGCAGAGTTTGAAGAGTCACAAGAAAATTATATAACTTATGTTATGACATGTAGTCTAAGGCTTGGAAATCCCAGACATTGTTGCACATGAAGTTTAGCATGCTTTCACATGTACTGATTAACATCAGTTGTGTGGAAATTAGTTCAGTGAATCGTTTGGATGAGATATGCATCTGAGATAAAACAGTTTTCTGTTGTCATTTTTTTTTTTATCAGTTCTAACAAACAATAGTTTCTGAGCTGTTGATGTTTTTTATAAGTTCAAAAAATATATAGCTTGGTTCAGAAGATACAGATGGTAAATGTTGTACAATATTCACAGCAGTCTCCTTACTGTGTAATGTGCCAAGTTTAAACATAATGTCTCTATTATTTCAGGGTGCCTGCTGCAGACATAGTCTATAAACAGATGCAGTGAAACTGCTATTCATATTCAAACCCATCATGAATGGTCAAAATGCTACCAGCACCTAAATCATCACCTTTATCAAATTGGCTTGACATGTTATATTCCATATACTAATTCCTGTGGTCAATATTGAGAAGTTGATCTCATGATAATTTCCTAAATAAATCTTTTTAACATTTATGAAAAGTCATTTTACATCAACCATAATATTTTTAAGATATGCTATTTTTTAAAATGTAGCTTTTACCTAAGTTAGTCCAACATCTAGGCCTGACATGAAACAAGAAAATACATTGGCCTTGAGTACTGACACAAAATTATAATGAATGAAATTATTTTCATATAGTTTGGATTTTAATAACAAAATGTAAAAAATCATTGAAGGAAAGGGAAAGATAAAATCTGTTGATGATGATGTAGATGTTCATCCAGGAAGAAAGTAGGTCATGTCCGTAACAAAGAATCCAGCCTTCTTCTATCATATACTGAACATTCCAGCTCCAAACAAACATACTAAAAATGCCAATTGATATTTTAGTGGCTAAGTAGCAGGAGGGGATTTGATAAATGGGCGCTCACCTGGATTAAAGGTAAAACTGTAGCTGACGAAGTATGTTGGACAGGAAAGAAGCCATGATTCTTTCATCAGCAGTGCTTGGAGAGTGTTAATTACATTACATGGCTGAAGAAGACACATTATCTAGCTCAGCATCAGGCGATAATGATGGTATAAGTTTTGCCAGTGCTGTACACATGGTGATTGGCGCTGCTGCAAAAAGACAAAATTTTATGCTGGAATGGATTTTGTAAACAGAATGATCATTGCCGACTGAGCAAGTGTCGATAAACCGTCATGGTTGGGAGAAGTGCTGAACTTCAGGGTTAGAAAGTGCTACATGTCATGTTTTCGGACGAAAATCAATGAACATTTTACATGTGATTAAGTTTGATTACAAATTCTTGCTTCTTATTTTTATTTAAGTAGTATTTCAAATAATGTGTGGAACTGATTTGCTTTGACTGTTTGAACGTGACATAAATATTCTTTGTGGGCAGATGTCTTCTAAGAGAATACAGATAGAGCATTGAGGAATTTCGGAGTATCTGTATAGAGTGCATGGATTGTGTTAGTCCTGAGAATTATGCAAGGAGGAACTTACAGCATTCCTTCATAAGGGACAGATAATCCTTCAGCAGGTCATTCTGTATACATATTCCTCACTGACATTTAAGGAAGAATATGAAGAAAAATGTAGGTTATTCTGTATATTCCTCACTGACATTTTAAGAAAGAACATGAAGAAAAACAAAGGTCATTCTGTATATTCCTCACTGACATTTTAAGAAAGAACATGAAGAAAAACATGGGTTATTCTGTATATTCCTCACTGGTATTTTAAGAAAGAACATGAAGAAAAAGCATAGGTTATTGTGTATATTCCTCCCATTTTCAGGAAGAATATGAAGAAAAACATGGGTTATTCTATATATTCCTCACTGACATTTTAAGAAAGAACATGAAGAAAAACGTAGGTCATTCTGTATATTCCTCACTGACATGTATATTCCTCACTGACATTTTAAGAAAGAACATGAAGGTTATTCTGTATATTCCTCACTCACATGAAGAAAAACGTAGGTTATTCTATATATTTCTCTACTGACATTTTAAGAAAGAACATGAAGAAAAAGCATAGGTTATTCTGTATATTCCTCCCATTTTCAGGAAGAATATGAAGAAAAACATGGGTTATTCTATATATTCCTCACTGACATTTTAAGAAAGAACATGAAGAAAAACGTAGGTCAATCTGTATATTCCTCACTGGCATTTTAAGAAAGAACATGAAGAAAAACATAGGTTATTCTGTATATTCCTCACTGACATTTTAAGAAAGAACAGGAAGAAAAAACGTAGGTTATTTTGTATATTCCTCACTGACATTTTAAGAAAGAACATGAAGAAAAACATGGGTTATTCTCTATGTTCCTCACTGACATTTTAAGAAGGAACATGAAGAAAAACGTAGGTTATTCTGTATATTCCTCACTGGTATTTTAAGAAAGAACATGAAGAAAACCGTAGGTTATTTTGTATGTTCCTCACTGACATTTTAAGAAAGAACATGAAGAAAAACATAGGTTATTCTGTATATTCCTCACTGGCATTTTCAGAAAGAACATGAAGAAAAACATGGGTTATTCTATATTCCTCACTGACATTTTAAGAAAGAACATGAAGAAAAACATGGGTTATTCTATATATTCCTCACTGACATTTTAAGAAAGAACATGAAGAAAAACATGGGTTATTCTGTATATTCCTCACTGGTATTTTAAGAAAGAACATGAAGAAAACCGTAGGTTATTTTGTATATTCCTCACTGACATTTTAAGAAGGAACATGAAGAAAAACATGGGTTATTCTGTATATTCCTCACTGGTATTTTAAGAAAGAACATGAAGAAAACCGTAGGTTATTTTGTATGTTCCTCACTGACATTTTCAGAAAGAACATGAAGAAAAACGTAGGTTATTCTGTATATTCCTCACTGGCATTTTCAGAAAGAACATGAAGAAAAACATGGGTTATTCTATATTCCTCACTGGCATTTTAAGAAAGAACATGAAGAAAAACATAGGTTATTCTATATATTCCTCACTGACATTTTAAGAAAGAACATGATGAAAAACATGGGTTATTCTGTATTTCTCACTGGCATTTTAAGAAAGAACATGAAAAAAAACATAGGTTATTCTATATATTCCTCACTGACATTTTAAGGAAGAATATCAAGAAAAGAGTAGGTTATTCTATATATTCCTCACTGACATTTTAAGAAGGAACATGAAGAAAAACGTAGGTTATTTTGTATCTTCCTCACTGGTATTTTAAGAAAGAACATGAAGAAAATGTAGGTCATTCTGTATATTCCTCACTGACATTTTAAGAAAGAATATTAAGAAAAGCGTAGGTTACTCTATGTATTCCTCACTGACATTTTAAGAAGGAACATGAAGAAAACTGTAGGTTATTCTATGTTTTCCTCACTGACATTTTAAGAAGGAACATGAAGAAAAACATAGGTTATTTTGTATGTTCCTCACTGGTATTTTAAGAAAGAACATGAAGAAAACCGTAGGTTATTTTGTATGTTCCTCACTGACATTTTAAGAAAGAACATGAAGAAAAACGTAGGTTATTCTGTATATTCCTCACTGACATTTTAAGGAAGAATATGAAGAAAAACAGATTAAATGTCAAAGAAACAGAGAATTTCACGAATGCCATATCATATTTTCCTCAACAGTGAAGCATCATATGGCTTCAATTTACCAACTAGCATTGAACATGGCTAAAACACGTGCAAATATCAGAAAATTATTGCATTATCATTTTACCCTTAGGGGTAGTATGTGTTATTGTGGATTTGTTTTTGGTACTTGAATAATCTTATTGGGCTTGAGTGAATAGTAATTTATGCAATACTCTCCAACATTACAGTTTATTATCATGAAAGTGTTCGACAGGCAAACCAGTGCATAACAACACAAATTGCAATGAAACATTGGCATCCAAGACACCCATTTTAACCAACCAATGCTCATTTTGACTCCTTTTTTTTAACCAACTCTTGTCTGTATGTTACCAATATTGGTTAACTGGGCGGGAAATGGATTCATCAATTTATATACATAAAAACTTACTATGGGTAATAAAACTGTTTCTAGTTTAATGCCAAACTTAGCAATATTACATGAGTCTTGATGGCAGCTTAAATATAAGGACACAAGATGAAAAAATCTGCAAATATTTCATTGGTGCAAATATACAAATGTGTCAAAATAAACATTTCTTAATGATGCAGTTTTCTGTAAGCCACGTGTCCTTACCCCCTAATTTAACCTGAGAATTAACACCTGAGCTAACGAGTGTGACAGGTAAATAAACTTTTGTAAATTGAACAAAACTCCCAATGTCACATTAAGGTATTGATCTCCCTGTGCAATGGCTGACAACAAATACACTCTATGAGCATGAGAGTGATAGAAATGCCAGGAAATATTCATGAAGCTTAAAAATAAGGTTTAATCTCCTCTAGTGGAGAATAATCTTTTACACTGAGCCAGACAAAAAGAATGGCTCGTGGGAATACAATCAGTGGCCAAGTCTGATTCACCTGGAATTGATCAAATGTTACCTGATATAGAATACAGCGCGCCCTGCTTGATGATTTAGTGCGTGGAAACTGATGATACAATGTTTGTTTTCGTGGACAATAATCAATTTAGTAATGACCCATGATTCAGTGATTAAGTGCCAGATTATCAGCGGCATCACCTGAGGAGAGAGTGGAATCAATCCCAGACCGCAACGTAAAAGCATTGTGATGCAATTAACATACATTTGATATTGCAGATATTGTCAGCTATTTCAGATTACAAAAGATAATACATCATGGTTGTGGCATCATTCAGAGTTTAATGCTTGTTGTAATGGATTTCAAAAGAACATGTTTTTACTGTAAAGGTCCATTGGTGTATTAAAGTGATGTTTCTTTGATCTGTAATCAGCTGGATCCTCGGAGATGATAGGGATGAGGGTTGCTTTTAGGGATAAGGGTTTGACCGATGGTGAATTTCACATGCAGTTATGGTTTGTGGTCTGTTGTCTATGAGTGGTGCAAGTGCAGTGAGAAGTGGTATATCTACATAGAGGAGTGGTATATGCAGAGATGCCAACCCATACGATTTTATCGTATTTGTTATGAAAAAACAACACAAAATACGCGACTACAATAGCAGTAAAAATATACGAATTTAAAAAAATATGCATTAAATTAAATTATTAATAACATATGTACCATACACAATAAATTGCAACTTTTTGTTCAGTATCAAGCAATATGTGGATACTTACTACTGATTTAGGTGTGTACAATGTTGATAACAAGTTCTTAGAATATCTATATATTCTGTGTTAAATATGAAAATTCTTTGGAAATGTTAACACCAATGTTTGCATCAGTTTTTGGCCAAAATACTAATTGGGCTAAATTAGGGTTGGCATCTCTGTATATGTATAGAGAGGAGTGGTATATCTACAGAGAGGAGTGGTATATGTATAGAAAGAGTTGTATATCTATGGAGAGAAATAGTATTTGTATTGAGGGGAATGGTATATGTATAGAGCGAAGTGGTATATGTATAGAGAGGAGTGGTACATGTATGAGGAGAAATAGTATTTGTATTGAGGGGAATGGTATATGTATAGAGAGAGTGGTATATCTATGGACAGAAATAGTATTTGTATTGAGGGGAATGGTATATGTATAGAGAGAGTGGTATATCTATGGACAGAAATAGTATTTTTATTGAGGGGAATGGTATATGTATAGAGAGAGTGGTATATCTATGGACAGAAATAGTATTTGTATTGAGGGGAATGGTATATGTATAGAGAGAGTGGTATATCTATGGACAGAAATAGTATTTGTATTGAGGGGAATGGTATATGTATAGAGAGATATGTATAGAGAGGGGTGGGTATATCTACAGAGGAGAAATTGGTATATGTATTGAGGGGAATGGTATTTGTATAGAGAGGGAATGTGGTATATGTAAGAAGAGAGAGTGGTATATCTATGGACAGAAAATAGTATTTGTATTGTATAGAGGGAATGGTATATGTATAGAGAGAGTGGGTATATCTATGGACAGAAATAGTATTTGTATTGGGGAATGGTATATGTATAGAGAGAGTGGGTATATCTATGGACAGAAATAGTATTATTTGTATTGAGGGGCTGGTATATGTATAGAAATATATATGGACAGAATGGTATATGTATGGAGAGATAATGTGGGTATATCCTAGGGTCATATGTATAGAAAGGTATATGTATATGAGAGGGAGGATGGAGAAATAGCATTTGTATTGAGGGGAATAGGTATATGTATAGAGAGAGGAATCTTTAGTGGTATATCTATGGACAGAAATAATTTGTATTTGTATTAAGGGGAATGGTATATGTATAGAGAGTGGGTATATCTATGGACAGAAATAGTATTTGTATTGGGAATGGAATGAAGTATATGTATAGAGAACACTAAGTGAAGTATATGTATGGAGGGAAATAGAGTATTTGTATAGAAAGGGAATGGTATAAGTGGTATATGTATAGAGAGTGGTATATCTACAGGAGGAGTAGAAAATATGTATGGGGAGAAATAGTATTTGTATTGAGCAGGGAATGGTATATGTCAGAGAGGGTGAGGTGGTATATCTATGGACAGAAATAGTATTTGTATTGAGGGAATGGTATATGTATGTATATAGAGAGAGTAGGTATATCTATGGACAGAAATAGTATTTGTATTGAGGGAATGGAATAGAGAGAGTGGTATATGTATATAGAGAGAGTGGTATATCTATGGACAGAAATAGTATTTGTGTAGAGAGGGAATGGTATATGTATAGAGAACAGAGTGGTATATGTATGGACAGAAATAGTATATGTATTGAGGGGAATGGGTATATGTAAGAGAGGAAAGATGAGTGTAATTGAGAGATGGTATGGATGGAGTGGTATATCCAAGGACAGAGAGGATTGTGGTATTTGTGAGGGAGGAATGGACAGAAATAGTATTTGTATATAGTAGAGTGGGTATATGTATACAGAGAGGAGTGGTATATGTACAGAGAGAGAGGTAAATGTATGAGGGAGAAATATTATTTGTATTAAAGGGGAATGGTATATGTATATAGAGAGAGGGTATATCTATGGACAGAAATAGTATTTGTATTATAATAGAGAGGGGAATGGTATATGTATAGGAAGAGAGAGTGGTATATCTATGGACAGAAATAGTATTTGTATTGAGGGGGAATGGTATATGTATAGAGAGAAAGTGTGGTATATCTATGGACAGAAATAGTAAATATGGGAGAAATAAATGGTATATGTATAGAGAGTGGTATATCTATGGAGAGAAATGTATATATTGGGGAGATGGTGGTAGGAGAGTGGTATATCTATGGACAGAAATAGCATTTGTATTGAGGGGAATGGTATATGTATAGAGAGAGAGTGGTATATCTATGGACAGAAATAGTATTTGTATTGAGGGGAATGGTATATGTATAGAGAGAGTGGTATATCTATGGACAGAAATAGCATTTGTATTGAGGGGAATGGTATATGTATAGAGAGAGTGGGTATATCTATGGAGGGGGGTATTTGTATAGAGAGAGGGGAATGGTATATGTATAGAGAGAGTGGGTATATCTATGGACAGAAATAGCATTTGTATTGAGGGAAGGTATATGTATAGAGAGAAGTGGTATATCTATGGACAGAAATAGCATTTGTATTGAGGGGAATGGTATATGTATAGAGAGAGTGGTATATCTATGGACAGAAATAGCATTTGTATTGAGGGGGAATGGTATATGTATAGAGAGGAGTGGTATATCTATGGACAGAAATAATATTTGTATTGAGGGGAATGGTATATGTATAAGAGAGAGTGGTATATCTATGGACAGAAATAGCATTTGTATTGAGGGGGAATGGTATATGTATAGAGAGAGTGGTATATCTATGGACAGAAATAGCATTTGTATTGAGGGGAATGGTATATGTATAGGAGAGTGGTGGTATATCTATGGACAGAAATAGCATTTGTATTGAGGGGGAATGGTATATGTATAGAGAGTGTGGTATATCTATGGACAGAAATAGCATTTGTATTGAGGGGGAATGGTATATGTATAGAGAGAAATGGTATATCTATGGAGGAGAAATAGTATTTGTATTGGGGGAATGGTATATGTATAGAGAGAGGAGTATATCTATGGACAGAAATAGCATTTGTATTTAGGGGAAATGGTATATGTATAGAGAGTGGGTATATCTATGGACAGAAATAGCATTTGTATTGGGGGGAATGGTATATGTATAGAGAAGTGGTATATCTATATCTATGGAGAAATAGCATTTGTATTGAGGGGAATGGTATATGTATAGAGGGAAGTGGTATATATATATAGTGGGTATATCTAAAGGAAGGAGTGGTATATGTATGAGAGAGAAATAGTATTTGTATTGAGGGGAATGGTATATGTATAGAGAGAGTGGTATATCTATGGACAGAAATAGCATTTGTATTGGGGAATGGTATATGTATAGAGAGTGGTATATCTATGGACAGAAATAGTATTTGTATTGAAATAGGGGAATGGTATATGTATAGAAGAGTGGGTATATCTATGGACAGAAATAGTATTTGTATTGGGGAATGGGTATATGTATAGAGAGAGTGGTATATCTATGGACAGAAATAGCATTTGTATTGAGGGGAATGGGGTATATGTATAGAGAGAAGTGGGTATATGTATATGAGGAGAAATAGTATTTGTATTGAGGGGAATGGTATATGTATAGAGAGAGTGGTATATCTATGGACAGAAATAGCATTTGTATTGAGGGGAATGGTATATGTATAGAGAGAGAGTGGTATATCTATGGACAGAAATAGTATTTGTATTAAGGGGAATGGTATATGTATAGAGAGAGTGGGTATATCTATGGACAGAAATAGTATTTGTATTGAGGGGAATCTGTATACCATGTATAGAGATGTTGTGGTATATCTATGGGAGAAATAGCATTTGTATTGGGGAATGGTATATGTATAGACCAGTATATTGAGAGATGGGATGCATAGCTAGATGGATATATGGGCCTACAAGATATGGTCACAAAATTCAGTATTGAGACTTTGGAATGGTATATGTACAGAGAATTGGTATTTCCTGGACAGAAATAGTATGACATATTGAAAGGGGAATGGACATTATTTTTATATTTTATATATGTATAGACAGAGTGGTATATCTATGGACTATGGACAGAAATACGAGTGTATTGAGAGGGAATGGTATATGTATAGAGAGAGTGGAAATAGTATTGTATGTCTCAAATGGACAGAAATAGCATGTTTGTATTGATGGTATATGGAATGGTATATGCATAAAAGTAGAATGTTAAACTGAAGAGTATATGTACTGGAATGATTCTGTTGACAGCTTTGTTATTATCTGACATTGAGAGGGATGAATCACACACTACCTTATCTTGCATGAAGCAGACGCAATTAACGCCACTTGATGCAACATGGAATAGGAATTTGGGCGAATCCATCAAAATGTTTAAAACACAATAAGGTCTCTTATGGCAGACAATGACAAGGGGAATGAGTCAATGGTGACTCTTTGTCTGTGAACACAATCTTGTGGAACAAAAAAATGTTTAACAGATCAACTGGCAGGAGTCAAAAGCCAGTGATAAAAACAATTACTATGGATTGTCTGCTAATGCTGTTTGAATGGGCTGAAAGAAATGCAACAAAGGCTAATGAAGGGAAGAAATATTTCTAAAGTGTTGTGTGTGTAAAATAAAAAGATTGTTATCCACCAACCTCCTTGTCGTAAAGAAAGGCATACTAAATATGTGTTTTGAAGTGCAATAGGTCGTTGTCACTGTGTTTTTCAAACATTTCACATAAAAAATCTGGTAACATCCTAACTTTTATGGGTTTATGAAATATGCAACTACAAAAACTTGTTCCAATGAGTTTACCATAGTTGTTGTGTATGACTTCTGCAAACATCTAACATCAAGAACAAATAAAAACTTAACTTTTGAACAGAATTAGTATGAATTGTTTGGGCAAGTCAGCACAAAATGAAGTAAGTTTGGGAATCCATACTGAAAAGTATTTAGATCTACTTGAAATTGTTTTGATTGCAACCAACCACAGCTCATCTGTAAGCAACAAAATTGAAACTACATTATAAAAACAAAATGTCTCAAGATTGGGTCTTCAGTGTATTTACACATGCTTTGTGAATCACGTTCTGTTTTCTTATTATTGCCTATGAGGATGAAAATATGGGGGTTCATATTTTTCATACGATGCTCTAAGGCAAAACATCACTTTGTCATGGTGACGTGATGTCATGAACAATGCTATGACGTCACGTTTCTTCTGTGACGTTGCATTTTACATGTGTGAAAGTAGATTTGGGATTATTTTCCTCAAATTGACGACTTCGGTAATAAATAGAATATTATATTTGTGCCCATATCATACTATGTTTACGACACTCGTGCCTAAATATAGGCATGTCCCTTGCTCTCGCTCGGGAAATACCAACATTTAGCAACTTGTGTCGTAAACATAGTACGACATGGGCACTCATATAATATCCTCTATGTATTACACATACACCATGTATTGGGAGTCCAATTGTTGTGTTATAGCATTATTGTTATTATTAATGTTTGATTTGCATATTGTGATGATGAAATATATTTTTGAATTGAGTTCTATGTTGAACAGTATTCAACGACATGAATAATGACATTGCATGTCACATGCACAGAATCTAACAATGACACAAAATACAACTCACTGACTGACTTGTTGTTCAGTGACTAAACAACTATGTCATCCTATTTTGTACTCACAGAGACCAAAAAGTTACTCACAAACCAACTAACGCATACACCTGCCTTCCTGCCTGCCCAACCATTCACACGTTCATTTGAACCACCTACCCACCTTCTTACCTGCTTGCTCCCTCCTACACTCACTCACTCACTCTCAAAAAGATCACTTATTATTTTAAATAAAGGAAATGACGTCAAACAAAGTACTGAGGACCAGAGACCGTCTTTGAGAAATACAGATTAAATAGTTCACCAATACAAATTCAATCAGTTGACGTGATCCTCCTTATCTAAGAATCTTTTGATTTACTACAATATGAATTCATGATGTACATTTGTATTTAGATCACAACACATACACCTAAAACAAATGCACAAGATAATCTCATATACTTCTTTGTCAGTATAACAAATGAAGACCAACATGACAATACATTCCTCACCAGACATTGTACAGAGACAGTTCTGTCGGGGATAAATGGATGTATAACAGTTTATGTGCTGATGGTGCTACAGATTACTTCAGAAGTCCTCAGGGAAGAGCACAGTTTTTCTGTGCAGTGTTCTGATTCCTTCCAAGTCATATCAGAACAATGTCTGAGGACACCACAAAATGTCATGAATAAATATAATGTCAGAAATGGTCACTGGTACTCTACATGTACTTGGGATTCTGGGTCAGTGTTATCTACAGTTCCATTGCTTCTTTAAAGGGATTTGGTTAATATGGTGACAGTTGGCTATGAATTACAGGCAAGACCAACTTAAGGTAATATCAGTATTTGGAAGGGGGACATCAGGTGAGACCAACTTGACCTAGCACCAGTATTCATAAGTGGGACATCATCTGAAAATAACATGAGATAACACCAGTATTTTTATGGGGATATCAGGTGAGAATAACATGAGATAACACCAGTATTTTTATGGGGATATCAGGTGAGAATAACATCAGTGTTTGGATGGGGGATATCAAGTGAGAATAACATGAGATAACATCAGTGTTTGGATGGGGGGTATCAGATGAGAATAACGTAAAATATCACCAATATTTGGATGGGGGATATTATGTGAGATTAACATGAGATAACACCAGTATTTGGATGATGGATATCAGGTGAGAATAACATGAGATGACACCTGTATTTGGATGGAGAATATCAGGTGAGTATAACATGAGATAACATCAGTATTTGGATGGGGGGATATCAGGTGAGATTAACATGAGATAACATCAGTATTTGGATGGGGGGATATCAGGTGAGATTAACATGAGATAACATCAGTATTTGGATGGGGGATATCAGATGAGAATAACCTAAAATATCACCAATATTTGGATGGGGGATATTATGTGAGATTAACATGAGATAACACCAGTATTTGGATGGGGGATATCAGATGAGAATAACCTAAAATATCACCAATATTTGGATGGGGGATATTATGTGAGATTAACATGAGATAACATCAGTATTTGGATGGGGGATATCAGGTGGGAATAACATGAGATTGCACCAGTATTTGGATGATGGATATCAGGTGAGAATAACATGATATAACACCAGTATTTGGATTTGGGATATCAGGTGAGAATAACATGAGATAACATCAGTATTTGGATGGGGGATATCAGGTGAGAATAACATGAGATAACATCAGTATTTGGATGGGGGATATCAGGTGAGAATAACATGAGATAGCACCAGTATTTAGATGGGGATATCAGGTGAGAATAACATGAGATAACACCAGTATTTGGATGGCTGATCATTAGGAGAGCCTGATGCTTTGTATGAATAATATTTAAAAAAGAAATAACAAGTATTTGGATGAGCTTAGCATGAGCCCTGTGCAATAATATTTAAAAAAGAAATAACAAGCCAAAGACCAACTGTTAGTTGTGAGCTGCATGATTCTGTGTGCACTGATGATAGTGGCCACTGTTTGCATCATCAACTTTCATCATTAGGTACATCCATGCCAACATCTCTGTGGATACAAGGGTTAGTTGTGTGAAGCCTGTTAATGACACCCCTTGCATGACAGTACTGTAAGTTTACTAACAGCAGCCTAGATCTGCACTCACTCAATACAATAATCCGTGTACATGAATCTGGAATCCCTCACCAATCTTTTTTTTTTCATAAATACACATTAACCTTAACAGTTTCTTCAAATACTAACACAAAATCCTGTACTTGACATTTAATACATGTTAAATGAATTGTTACTGATAGAAAATCAATGTCAGGACATTTTAGGACAAAAACAGGAAATTCAATTCTCATTTTTATCTTTAAATATGCCATGAAGATAACATTAACAAGACCTCATTAAGATGCTCTGCTGAAATATAATCATTGGAGAGTTTATTTCATTTGAAAAAATCGTAAAACTGAACAGTGAAAGTGACAATGTAATATCATCTGCTGTCAAGGCAATATTTGCCATCTGACGTTCCTCCTGCTTCCTCAGATCAACGTGCCATGTACGTTATCAATATCACATCTAAAGTGCAACTTGGTGTAGTTCTTAACGTCAGTTTTCACATGTCAGTGCAAAATGTGAAAATGTTGTCCAGTGTCTGCATGCAAACATCACACACTCTCAGGCAGGTTTGTTTTGAGAGAGAAGAACTTGTGTGTGATGGTGAAATGACTTCTGAAGAGAAGTAAACAGAGGTCTGTAAGGATGGTTCTTCGTGCATTATGTTGCAAGACATTTTACATGGATTAACATCAATGTTCGATACATTTCTGGGAAAATGTCCTTATAGTTTTTCTTGGTTAAAAATTAATTAAATATTGGTGTTTTCTGATGGGTAGTGTTGTGTTTAAGTGCTTGGAGAGTTCTTCTGTGGCATTGTCAGTAGGTATTGTTGAACTCACCTTTACACATTTCTTTGATGTGTTTAAATGAATGGTATTATCTGTCATATGAATTTGTTGAAATGTGTGGGTTTAGAAGCTGATTAAAACAATGACACTGTATTTGTTAGTTTTAGTTGTTTAACTGGAAACTCAACAATATTCCAGCTTTATTATGGCTGTCAGTAAAATAATCAGGTCTGGACCAGACAATGCAGTGATTGACATCCAAGGGTCAGTCTACACAAATGGGATATGATATCATGCATCAACCAAGAGTCACCAATCCCAACTACCTGGGCCCACCGGCACAAAGTGATCTTAGTGATAAGACCGTTTTAAGTCTATGTTAGAGTGTGGGAGTTACGATCATCTAAGATTGCTTTGTGCAAGTGGGCCCGGGTCACTTTACTTGCCCCTTATAGCAACCATGGGCTGCTGAAGACCAATTCCTTGCCCGGATCTACATGGCTCGCTTACTACATGACGCCACGCCACGTTGACATCATTTGAACGTTGTTGACATCAAATGAAGGGAACCAAATCAAAGTAAAGATCAAAAAAGATAACTTCTAAGCAATTTTGCATCAATTGTTTTTCCCTGAATTTTTAAAAATATTTTTAAAACCGTTTTATGTTATGTTGCTTTGTATGTTATCACTTCTTCAGTCAATATATGTTCTGCATTCTTTAAATCTCAACTATTCACATGAACTCGATTTGAAGCTCAAGCTTGGCATGATATATATATATATCACAGCAGAAATTTTTCATTGTACACCTGAAGAGCCGTCTACCGCCATTGAGCAGTGTAAAGATCTTATGTAGATGTAAAGTGAGTTTTGACAAGAAGGAATATTTTGACTGTATCTTTGGGTATGGGGAGCATGGTATGTATGTATGTATGGTGTATGTATGTATGTATGTATGTATGTATGTATGTATGTATGTATGTATGTATGTATGTATGTATGTGTATGTATGTATGTATGTAAAAATACTGACATGATATCAGGTGCTGTCTTGTATGTATGTATATGGTATGTATGTATGTATGTAATGTGATGATGATGCATAGTGTATAAAAATACTGACATGACCCCAGCAATTGACAAAATGGATGATGAGAGCATGTCGACATTGCATCTGTGCTGTGTAGAAGTGAAATTTAAAATTCCTTTTCCAGATGAAATATGCAGACAATTTCAGTATACAACAACAAGACTGAATGTTTCTATCACCCACCCCAACCTCAGATCATGATACCCAAACTACCACCTCCGGTGGTTAGTGGTTAGAGGGTCGCCCGAGAGCGGAAGGTCGAAGGGTTGATCCCTGACAGCGTCATCTAAAAAGACGATAAAAATGGTAGTCCCTCCCTGGATTCGGCATTAATGGGTACAACAAGGATATTGAGTCAGTATAATGTGTCTGATTCATCTCAGTGGGACATACCCAAACTAAGATCATACAACCATGGGATTTGTAGTTTACAGGAGTGACTGAGTAATGGAGCTTTTTACAGCAATATCACGACATTGGGACACCAGACATGGGCCTGAATGTAGGAAAAATAGAAACAGGAAAAAACGAAACAGGAAAAAAGTAACGGAAAAATAGTAACAGTTTTTATATAAATACTTATATAAACACTTAATTAGGATTAGGATGAGCTTTGATCATCTTATTTAAGTTGTTGTTACTTGTTTTTACTGAGCAACTTCTCACCTACTCAGCTTACTTACTTTGTTAAGTCAACTATTCATCTGTTAAAACAAATCTCTACTGAGCAATTTCCTTGATTGTCCTTCTCACCTACTCGGCTTACTTGATAAACAACTTGTAAAGTAAACTATTCTGATTGGGGTTGGCCAGAACATTAGACTCAATAAGAACTGAGAACATTGCTTATGGATGCAAAAAAATGTGCTCGTAATTGTTTTGTTATACTTGATCATAAATAAAAAACAAACAACTGAAATTGTTTCTTTTTTTCCTGTTACTTTTTTTCCTAGCAAACTCTGTTACTTTTTTTCCGTTTCTTTTTTTCCTGTTACTTTTTTTCCGATCACCATGGGCTTCACACATTGTGCCCATGTGGAGAAATCGAACCTGGACCTTTAGTGTTGCAAATGGATGCCTTAACGGCTAGGCTTCCCCACCAACATATAGTTTGCAGGAATGTGTAACCACGGCACTATGTTGACACCTGCTGTTGGTGGAGGAGGACAGTCAATACACCTGCAGCATATGTTACTACCATGAAGGTGTGGGTGCTTGGACATAGGTGTCATACTGGACATGGGTGTCAGTACCCTAGTGTGACAGGGAGGTGTGTGTTTGGATAGAACATAGTGGACATAGGTTTCCATATCCCTGTGTGACAGGTGAGGGTTTGGGATGGGGCATGGAATGTTGTTGTATTATCGGGGAGGTGAGAACATCAGTATAGCTGAAGACAAGTCAATACAGATGGTAGGAAACTGCTCTGTCAGTACATCTTTGGTTTCAACATGGTTTGTTATGTGAAGTTTATTGGCAGGGAAGCAGCATATGGAAATATCACATCATACAGCATTCCAGATACATCCAGGCCCCAATTTCTCGAAACAAGAGTTTTTACTCAAATTTCAAACAGAGTTCCAGACTGAGTTTGACAATTGAAACAGCTGAATGTTTAACTCAATTGCATTATTATAATAAATAAGCCCAAACAACTTAAGTAATCTATCCACCAAACTCAAATTGTTTACTATGTTTGATTTCAATATCGATTTCAATTCATTCTGTGAAATGCATTTTCTTGCATTTTCTCAAATTTGAGTAAAAACTCTAACTTAAGTCAAAACTCAGACTTAAGTTTGTTTTAAAAAATCGGGGTCAGAACATCACATCTTCATCACAGCCTGAATTATGTGTGAGACCATTGTACCTGATGTGGACATGTTGGTCCAGTGGTCATAGATACCATAATTCACTTTGCAGAGTTATTTCCCTTTGGCATTCCAGAATCCTATAATCATGGAATCAATTCCCTTATCACCTTTATCCTTTCCACACACTCATTCACCTCTTAGGTGAAATAAATAAGAGAGTCTGGTTTAGCAACGCTATAACCATATACCTGTTATATCATTGCTGGTCAACTTAATAATGGAGGAAAGCCTGAAATAATATGTCTGTTACAAGTTTTCCACTTTGGTAAAACCCGCAAGCATAGGTATGGTGCTGACAAACCTAGAAACGGATTGAACGGGCATGCCCAAGGGATGCAACTCCACATAACAAATTGTGGCATCTCAGATGATTTGGCAACAGGCTTTTGATATAATACTGCCCTTATTTTTTGCTTTCAATTTAGTACTATGCACTAACTATCGATAGATTGCAGTTGTTGAGTCTTCGATAGCAATTAATCGATGGTAGAAATGAATAACTATCCATGCATCGATAGTATGTGTGACTGTCGATAGTTTAGTTTTTGACTTCCGCTGATGAATACGCAGTGCAATACAATACAGGATGTACCAGGTTCTTTCACTTTGATTTAGCGTTATCCGCCATTGCTGCCTCTTAGACAAACATCATCAGGTGGCACACGCAGTGTGAAATTGTGAATAACAAGAAATTTATATTATAACAGTTTACTTGATCTTGGTTTCATACATTCATTTGGGAAATGACTTCAAATGAGACAATTCAAGGAGAAAAAAACTATTGCAATAGTTGGTCGCAATATCCTATCGCAATAGTATGTAGCAATAGACTATCGTTAACATCAACCCACAACTGTTTTCCCATTGAGATCTGAGTAAGAAATGGTCTTGAGCAACCCATGCTTGGCAGAAGGCTAAACGAGACTAGAGGGATCGGTGGTCAGTCTCGCTGACTTCGTTGATACATGTCATCATATCCCAATTGCATAAATCAATGCTCATGTTGTCAATCATTAGAATATCGAGTCCCAACATAATGATTTACAGATTGCCATTGGTTATCTGAAATGTTGCTGAGAGTGGGGTCAACAACAACCAACCAAACCTCACCACATCTTAAAATATCTGTGATCATGAAAACTATGAATTTTGTTATGTCTTGTAAAAAGTTATCCATTACCTGCAAAACTGATTAAATGTTTCAGAATTCTAATTTCCCATTATGTTCTTTTATGTATTGCACCTTTTGGACTTTCTAAAATACCAGTAGGATGGCATAAACGGCATGGCCTTGTTCATTTATAACCATCGCCAAGTACCTGTCTCAGATAGATATCTTAGATAGATGTGAAGGTTGCATGTTCTGGTGTTTAAATTAGATGTCAACCTTGAGTAAGAGTACAGGGCTTGCATCTGATATAGTAACAGAGCACTCAGATATCTATTTGATTCTCCAAGAATGACAAACAAAATCCTGTTTGTGTGCAGTGCAATCGATGTTGCAGTGTCAGTTTAATTTTTATGTGTGTGTCATGCCTATAATGTGTATTTTGACACATCAGTGTCGGACACTGTGAATATCAAATGGCATATAAATAGTGTGAAGAGAATTCTTTCAAAATGGTACGAAAATAAGCGCTACAAGATGTTTTAGATTAAGAAAATATTTGAATTCAATACAAAAGTTTGAAAGCTGAGAAAAGTTACTGTATAAAGTTCAGTGTTAGCATTCACTAACATTTACACAGATGATACATTGGGGGCTTTCAACTGTTTACCAAACACTACGAAAAATTAGAGGTAGGTTGTTATATCAACAAAGAACACTAACACACAAGCACCAGTATGGGCTCCCTGCCACACACCTCTGGTTTTCAGGCATGACTCACCTCTACTAACTCAGGTGTGCTCGTTACTATAGTACAGGTGCTATGCAGGTGCCAGGTCTTCGTTGGATACTGTAAGATTAGCCAATTCCAATTTCATGTCAAGAAGGTAAATAAAGTGGATAAGGTATGGTTTAAATCAAAGGATCCATTTACTTCACAAGCTGGATAATGTTCCCAGTTTCTGGATGTTGAACCATAATGCAACATGGCATAAAGTTGGTTTTTAGAAGAGAGCCAAGTTTCTGTATCTTGGAAACAGACGGATAAAAATAACAAAATTATCCATATTCATTCTCTAGTTTTGTTATTAACAAAGACATACATTCATCAACACATAAATAAATATATATAGTTTAATTGGATTTCATCCATTTACAGGCAAGCACTTTTAGCTCAAATAAGTCTCTTCAGAGCATAGATAATTGAATTGTATTTTCATTTTGTAAACCCAATTTTAAAGGTACATTAAAATTTGCACCATATTTCAGCTGGTTTGTTAGGTATAATTATCATTGATTATTGTTATTATTTGATTATTTGGTTGCAGTTATCTCTGATACCAGAATTGTATGTGCAGACTTTGAATTCCACAGAATTCTATGTTCATAGATTTTAATCCCAAATATTTAATATGATTTGATCTTCGTTTGTGCCTGGTCTGAAAGATCTTGATTCTGCTGAGTGTATTCACTTATGAAAAGTCTCAGTTCACCCAAAACCATTCATTGATGATGTCTAGTCCAAGCCTGACCACCCAATCCTGTTAATCACCTCTTAGAAAAAGCATGGGTTGCTGAATGAAAAGAAGTTGTTATCCATAAAAACATGTCATGTATTCATGTTCGTCCAACTTCTAAATGCCTTTCAAGAGCCTGTATGTATTCTACTTGGAGGATACTTTGGGTAACTGACATTTTTTTCTTTAAAGTTACATATTCCAGTGCATAGACAGAGCTTGTCAGGTTGTGGCATTTCAGGCAATAAAACACAATCCAGGCATTTGCGTCTATTTAGAGGTGGAATGCATTCCATCACGCATGATTCTGGAGAAGTGGTGGACGTGTTGTTGCTACCAAATGAGATGAGGTAGATAATTGGTCCATCACATTAAGTCCATATCACTCTTTTGTTACACATCAGCAAACTTCAATGTCTAATGTTCACATGAAATAGTGAGTGAGTGAGTGAGCACTCAGCAATATTCCAGCTATATGGCAGCAGTCTGTAAATAATCGAGTCTGGACCAGACAATCCAGTGATCAAAAGCATGAGCATCGATCTACACAATTGGGATATGATGACATGTGTCTACAAAGTCAGCAAGCCTGACCACCCGATCTTGTTAGTGGCCTCTTACCACAAGGATGCGTTACTGAAGACCAATTCTAACCTGGATCTTCGCGGGTTCACATGAAATACTACATGCCAGATGTCAGTAAGAGCTGCATTAGTGATATTTGGAACTTTAAGTTGTAAACACTAACATAAACTACAGTTTGGCTCAGACAATGCCCTGATTCATAAAACAATCGTAAGACTTTTGTAAATCTGTGTCAATTGAGAAATGAAAACTTGTTACAATATTAAAAGTAAACACCCAAGTTTTACCTTAGCATTTATTCATTCAGTAAATGGACTGAGGCAAATAATAATCTCTAATGAAAACGATAAAGCATTTGAGATACATTATAAGAATACAGTGGAAACCGCCTAAGTAAAGACCGCTTAACTAAACAGACCTGATAAGTAAACACTTTTCTTTGGTCCCAGCAAATTTCTTCATTAATTATCACTATTAGAGTCTGGTTAACTAAACTCGGATAAGTAAACAATACCGCTTAACTAAACGTCTTCTCACGGTCCCTGGAAGTAAATTACTTAACAAAAGAGACTGGATAACTAAATTAGCGATCACCACATGATCCGACATGAGGGGCAGTCGTGTCAGTCTCCAGTCAAACAAACATCCTACTTACAGCTCGCTGGCATCAAGCAGTTGACAATACACTGACAACTGGAGGCCAGCCCTGATAAGTTGTTCATTGTTACATATGCATACATATACATGCAAATGGTTGTCATTTGCAGGTTTTTATAAGTTTGGATAAAGTAAAATACCTGATAAGTAAACAATTTTGGCGAGTCCCTTGAAATTTTACTTATCAGGTTTCCACTGTATGTGTGCCCTTGACACCTTGGCACGCACATCAGTTTGTGTTGCTATCAGACCAGGTTTCAGTTAGTGCCTATATATTTTTTTGATAGAAACAAACAATTCCTTTATATTTGAAAAGGAGCCCGAGTTAGATAGGTGATTGAGAACCTTATTAAATCTAGACTTACTTCATTTAGGGTTTTAGAATTGCAGAAAGGCTATTCAGAAAATAAAGGACTATGAGACAGACCCCTTGGAACTTGTTGGCTCTGAGTCAGTGTTCAATGTCTGTAACTATGTTAAACTGTTAAACTCCGAGGGCTAGCACTAGAAAACTATACAAGCTGCCGCAGAATATAAATATATACACATATGTGCATGCACATTGCAATAGAAACCTGTACAATCAACTTGAGGTGACATTTAACCCCACTTTACCTCATTTTTCATTCCCATGTAGACTGTATATACTTCTCAAAACATTTTGAAAGGTTTGTTAGCCGCTGCACAAGATGTCGCAGCCTGGCTGGAATCACACAAGAGAACAGATACACACATCACAAAATTTCATTGACAGACACTGGTAAAATTGGGTAAATGAGTTGAAGGTTGTTTTCGTCTTGAGCTCTGTAGAAGATTAATGGTGTGACAAATACTGTGTTAAGACAAGGAACAGGTCGTTGTTGTGAGAGATAACAGCAGGGTGGCTGCATTCTGTCAGAACTTCAAAGAAATGGCAATATATCAGAGAGACGACCTTGGCAAAGTTTAGTTCACCGGAATACATATTTCTGTAGCTAGGTTCATTCTTTACAAAGTAAATGACATCATACAAACAGTCTCATTAAGATCAGGTCTTAGTTTTCTCTTCCTTTATTAAAGTTTAGAAGACATTACAGGTAAGATCAAAATGAACTTTGGCCCACTCAATTAACTTACCAATGAAAAGATAACATTGTCACATCAGAGAGCACCTTTGAAGATGCGGGTTAGAATTAGTCTTCAGCAACCCATGCTTGTCATAAATGGCGATTAAAGCTCCTTCTGATGTTCAGGTTGGTCAGAAGAAAGGTCCTTCTGATGTTCAGGTTGGTCAGAGGAAAGGTCCTTTTGATGTTCAGGTTGGTCAGAGGAAAGGTCCTTCTGATGTTCAGGTTGGTCAGACTAAAGATCCTTTTGATGTTCAGGTTGGTCAGAGGAAAGGTCCTTCTGATGTTCAGGTTGGTCAGGGGAAGGTCCTTCTGATGTTCAGGTTGGTCAGAGGAAAGGTCCTTCTGGCATGACCTTCAGTATCCTACTTGAATCTTTGTTTAGTGGCAGTGAAAACTAAAATCTGGTTTTAATGACATTGTCATACATGTTAATAACTGTTTTCAATGGATTCATAAACTTTATCAAATGACATTACAGTTCTAATAACTGAAGTATTTATGTGTTTGGTTGACTGGTTGGTTAACTTTTCCAATAAATTATTAATAGCAGTTATCATGCTGAACTTTTCATCATTGTTACACCTGGAATCACAGATTTGTAATAGCTGTTGTGTGTATGCATTTTTTGCAAGAAGGAAGGAATATCAATGACATCAGATCTCACTTTATTGGCCAAATTGTCAATTGTACCGTATATTACCGTAGATAGGCCGACCCCATAGATAACCCGACCCCCTAACTTGACCCTTAAAATCAGTCTCAAAATGGTATGTTTCATACATAAAACCCATGTGGAGAATAGAACTCGAGCCTTTGTCGTGACAAGCGAATGCTTTAACCACTAGGCTACCCCACCGCCCAGTTACTTGTTAGTTAGTTGCATGTTATGTATTACCCAAAGTTTGTTAAGGATCACCTCTTTTGTAGGTACCGGGTAATATATCAAATTGTGGGCATCTGTTCAAATGGCCAAACATAATATTGCATGAAGACATGTTTAAAGAATGGAAGTCTTCTGGTGTGTGTTGTTCTCCATTATTTTGATGTGCAATGATTCTGTCACAATACATACAAACACAAGCTTTCAAGCCTCCGTGGTGTAGTGGTTAGAGCGTCCGCCTGGAGAGAGGAAGGTCGCGGGTTCAATCCCCGACCGTGTCATACCAAAAGACGTTAAAATATGGTACTTGTTGTTCCCTGCCTGGCGCTCGGCATTAATGAGTACAACAAGGACTGGTCGGCTCGGAGTCAGTATAATGTGTCTGAGTGGGGTATTCTTGCTTCACTGCGGCATGGTATCTCAGTGAGCTAGCACTATAAAACCAGCTTAAGTCTGGGCTAGTAGAAGCAGCAGCACATACACATACACACACATGCACGTCATTATATGAGCGAAATATTCTCAAGCACGACGTTAAACCCCATTTCACCTCACCTCACTTCTTCCTTTGGCTGAGGTAAGACAACAACCCATTTAGGTTGCTGGTATGGTAAACTTGCAATGAAATTACCAGACATTGTAAAAGAGCTGAAATATTTAAGTGTTTTGTAAATTGCCTACATGTCATTTTACACATCAACTGATTTACACCTTGCCTGTGTTATGTTTTGACTTGAAATTGAGACAATAAGTTAACTCTGAAATCTACATGCAATCTACATGGTTTCAGTGTGAAAACCACAAGTAACAAAGAATTGTATTATATACTTCACTAGTTGTACAATTACTGAAGAGTAATTTCTGTGGCAGAATTAAGGACTTTCAATACAACTACAGTGGCAGTATAAACTAGAATAGCGTTGATAATAATTACAGTTAAGTCCGTGATAATATTATTTACCAAGCAGCAACCATAGTCATGCTTCCAAATTAGGTGGAGGCTGGATATCCAGGGTAAACACATGCTAACACACACACACACACACACACTTGTTTAACACTGCACACAACACATTCCAGCTATATGACTAGACACTTGTGAACACACACACACACACTTTTCATCACCCCTTTCTCAAATTTTAAGCTGTATCCGCTAGATAAGACAGTGATCAACAGCATGGGCATTGATCTACACAATTGGGATATGATCACATGTGTCAACCAAGTCAGTAAGTCTGACCACCCGATCCCGTTAAGCACGTTTTACGACAAGCATGGGTTGCTGAAGACCAATTCCAATGCAGATCCTCATGGGTAGCTTGTTTGATGTAATGTGAGATTATGGAGGCCCTCTCATAAAGTCTGAATCCTTCTACAAATTTCCACACTAGGCTGGATTAGTCTGTTGCTGTTACAGAAGATTCTTGATTACACTTGACTCAAAAGCTTAAAAAGATAATAGCTTCCACACAACTTCTTACATTAAATAGTAATACATTCCTGACAACCTATTATTAAACACAATGGTAGAACAATTTTTTTATACTCAGAATATAGTTTTACAATAAATTAGATTGCCATTACAGGCTCTATTCAGTCATCTGTGTAGTTAAAATTACAAAAGGCGATTGACGCCTCTAACTACTGAGAATGAGACATATTTAGGTGACAACATTCACAATATAATAGCTTGAGATTACTGCTGGATTTTAGTCATGCTTCATAAGTTTACAAACGATGAACATCATGTTCTCTTTATTCATAATTATTGTATACTATTGCATGCCAGATTTACAGTTGTACTTGAATAACTGATGATATGCTGGTGATTACATTTTATTCGTTGCTCTAAGGAGCACTCACAAACAACTTGTCAATCAGTAATTTTAAGAAGGCTGTGGTCGTGAGAAATGTGGTTGGTTGGTCAATGCCGCACTTGCAATATTCCAGCTATATGGCAGCGGTCTGTAAATAATTGAATGTGGACCAGACAATCCAGTGATTAACATCATTAGCAGCAATCTACACAATTGGGATGTGATGGCGTGTCAACCAAGTCAGCGAGCCTGACCACCCAATCCTGTTAGTCGCTTCTTACGACAAGCATGGGTTGTTGAAGACCAATTCTAACCTGGATCTTCATGGATAGATAGCAAATGTGATGTTATGAACAATGGATGCCATATCCATTTTTCTCAACGATGCTTCAACTGACCAATCACCACTGAGTATACATAAGTGCATATACCAGAAAGCAAAATGTTAGTACACATATCTTTAAAACCAAGTAGTAAGGATTATAATTTCTGATCGGCACAGCACAGTGTCAGTTTGGATGGTTTTAATCCCAGACTAAGTCTTGATCCTTCATCTTAGGCTTGATCCTTCATCTTAGTCTTGATCCTTCATCTTAGGCTTGATTCTTCATCTTAGGCTTGATCCTTCATCACTTGTTTTGGGGCAGTCAGGTAGCCCAGTGGTAAATGCATTTGCTCGTCATGCCGAGGGCCCAGGTTCGATTCCCCACATGGGTACAATGTGTGAAGCCCATTTCTGGTATCCCACTGTGATATTTCTGGAATATTGCTCAAGTGGTGTAAAACCCAACTCACTCAACCACTCACTCATCATTGGTTGAGTCAAAATGCTATACTTCATGACTTTCACTATATTGGACCTTCTATTAAAGCATTAAATTCAACACACTCACTCATACTTACTGATCAGCACAGGTGGCTTAGTTGTCTTTGTCTGAAGGTTTGAGTCCCAGATTAGTTTGTTTTTGATTGTAGGTTTAGACTAAACGTTAACATCAATGACCTTCAACATGTGGATGTTCAACACAAATGAACAAGCTATGACCTGATATATTGACTGAAGCAGCATAAAACCAACACTCACACATATCTTCTGATCATTTTACCCACGAAGATCCGGGTTAGAATATTGATCTTCAGTAACCCATGCTTGTCGTAAAAGGCGACTAATGGGATCGGGTCACTGGTCAGGCTCGCTGACTTGGTTGACACATGTCATCGGTTCCCAGTTGCGCAGTTCGATGCTTCTGCTGTTGATCACTGGATTGTCTGGTCCAGACTCGATTATTTACAGACCGCCACCATATAGCTGGAATATTGCTGAGTGCGGCGTCAAACTCAACTCACTCACACACTCTGATCATTTGTATACAGTATTAATTTCATGAGAAAACAAATAATTCTTTCAACTCTGTAAAGAACACTAGCATGATTGCCTCTTGGGGCTATTTATATTTCAAGGTCTTGGTATCAAGAAGCAGTTCAATCTGAAACTTGGTGATGCTGATCTCTACATCCTGTATGAAACAGCAGGGCATCTGTAGAACGTGGTGCATAAACTGTTTACACTGCCTCGTCCAGGGTGCTTGGAGACACTTTCAGGTTAAGTCAGTCATTGTGTCAACACGTTCTGTTTCACCTCACAATAAACAAGTCTCCAACCTACCCTGGTGCCATGTTTAGATTTACCGAGTGCTGTTGAGATCTGTCATTCCAGAGAAGTCTCCGAGACATGAGCCACATGGAAATAGAAGTAGGTCGTGATATAACCAGACTGTTAACTGAATTTCCATTTAATGGCGCTTTTATAGCGGGATAATCGTGAATGCAATAACATTTTCTCACAAAATAATGAATGAAATCATTGCATGTAAAAACCCACTTTCGTAGGGATGGACATGAAACTGCGTGCTGCATCATCAGAGAGTAGATCTATTTTGTCTATGTTTACGTCACGTGGAACTTGGAGAGGGCGGTATGTATTCAATCAGAATAATTGTTCTTGATGGAAAGAGTAGTGATTTTATGTCAAAATGATCCAGAAGCTGGACTGTGTCAATCATACTTGTGGCAGACGTGTGTTCATTTTTCCTTGATGTCGAAATAACTTAGGAATCATATTATTTTGTTTTTTCTAGCTTTGGTTATAAACATATCTACATGTGACTCATAAAAGTGAAAATAGCTGATAATGCAATGCTTTATATTCCACATGTCAGCTATTTCTGACCCGTGAAGATCCAGGTTAGGATTGGTCTTCAGCAACCCATGCTTGTCGTAGAGGTAATTGGATGGTCAGGTTAGCTGACTTGGTTGACACATGTTATTGTATCCCAATTGCGTAGATCGATGCTCATGCTGTTGATCACTGGATTGTCTGGTGCAGACTCGATTATTTACAGACTTCCGCCATATAGCTGGAATATTGCTCAGTGTGGCATTTAGCTAAACTCACTACTACTACTACTATTCATAAGCAATTTCTGCTAAAATTAGAGCCCAGTGTGTAATTCCAACTATCTTGAGTGTATATGAATTGCTATCAAATAGCAGTGACACCAGGTGTTTGTGAAAATGTGACCATTTCCTGTCCCATTGCTGGCTCATCACAAACCCATGCGAAGTCAAGTCAATTCTTCATCTAAAAAACATGGGGATTGACCCATTTTTTTTATTTCTGTGGTTGGCTTTTGGCTCAATCCTGTCAGTTAAATTGTTGATTGAAAACTGTGAAAAACTTGTTCTTATATGAGTGAGTGAGTGAGTGAGTGAGTAGGTTTTATGCTGCTTTTAGCAATATTTCAGCAATATCACAGCGGGGGACTCCAGAAAAGGGCTTCACACATTGTACCCATGTGGGGAATCGAACCTGGATCTTCGGTGTGAAGAGGGAACACTTTCACCACTAGGCTACCCGACTGCCCCTTCTTATATGAAGATTGGTAATACATATGTCTATATATGGTGGGGCTGTTTAACAAGGACCATGTTTGGGTATCCACAACTACGTGACAATAATCCTTCTGTGTCAGATTCTTTATATGAAGATTGGTAATATATATATATATGATGGGTTGTTACACAAGGACCAAGTTTGGGTACTCACCACTACTTGACAATAATATGTCTTCTGTCAGATCCTTCTCAGAACCTATTTATACTTTACTTTCCAAGATACTTGTGGCAAGTCCTTTTAGCTGTCATCATGTCTTGTTCATTAGAAGACATTTCTGTGAAGGGTATGCAATATCATGTGGTTACCACAGGTTGAAATAATGAAGGCTAATACTTTGCTCTGTAACCTGCCGATCTGACAGCTCTGTGTCAAATGTGGTGCCAGACACCATCAAAATCTAGTTTCACCTCTGGAAAGATGTTTCTGTGCTTGACTTTCTGAATATATTTAAGTACCATGCCTGTCTGGAAGAACTCAATTGAGGATCATATTTATTGGGCACTTTCCTTGGCTGCCTGCAGTACAGCAATGACATGACCCACGACATGCTTTTGGTCTGGATGTTCTTATTCTGGATGTAATTTGTTGAGGAAAGATTAATGACATGACTGTCGTGCAGCTGAAGTAACTTGCCACACTTCAAGAATGTTGTCCTCAATAAAATGTTGTGAGAGGAAGTTACATCATGGATTTTGTCCTGGGGCTTAGTAACCTCAATAAAGTTACCTTGACTTTCATCCAAAATAGGTGACACTGGCAGGTCGTGTTGACCTATTTCAATGACACCTGGTGTCTTCACCTGGTGTCTTGTGGGTGAGGGATGGTGGGTTAGCCCAGTGGTTAAAGCATTTGCTCATCACATTGAAGACCGGGTTCGATTCCCCAAATGGGTACAATGTGTGAAGCCCATTTCTGGTGTCCCCCACCATGATATTGCTGAAATATTGCCAAAAGCGACGTAAAACCCAACTCACTCTTGTAGGTGAAGAATTGATACACATTTACAACTGTTACACCACCTACACCACAATACACTCCTGGCCATTATATTCCTTATACTACAGTACATATATACTACTATATATCACCTATACTATAGACAGATATATATAACTGTCATACCACCTTATACTACAGTACATATATGCTACTATATATCACCTATACTATAGACAGATATATATAACTGTCATACCACCTTATACTACAGTACATACATA
The DNA here is from genome assembly GCF_003918875.1 of Haliotis rubra. Taxonomy (NCBI): domain Eukaryota; kingdom Metazoa; phylum Mollusca; class Gastropoda; order Lepetellida; family Haliotidae; genus Haliotis; species Haliotis rubra. Next base: position 4,683,327 of record NW_025766968.1, on the reverse strand, counting down.
CTACTATATATCACCTATACTATAGACAGATATATAACTGTCATATATAACTGTCATACCACCTTATACTACAGTACATACATACTACTATATATCACCTATACTATAGACAGATATATATAACTGTCATACCACCTTATACTACAGTACATACATACTACTATATATCACCTATACTATAGACAGATATATATAACTGTCATACCACCTTATACTACAGTACATACATACTACTATATATCACCTATACTATAGACAGATATATATAACTGTCATACCACCTTATACTACAGTACATACATACTACTATATATCACCTATACTATAGACAGATATATATAACTGTCATACCACCTAAAGTATAGACATAGTAGAGTCATATTACTGTTATAGTCTCGATTTATGACTGTTAAATCACATACAGTTTAGACATATGACGTTTATGTCCCTTATACTACTAAACAGATACACTGCTGTTATTTCAGATATGGTATAGTCCAGATTTAACTGTTGGATCACACATGACTTTTATGTCACCTGTATTACAGTATGGACTTATAACTATTATATCCCCTATTCTACATTACAGACTGAAGACTGTTATATCCTTATTCTACAATACAACCTTATAGGTGTTATATCCCCTTTTGTACAGTACAACCTCATAACCCCCATCTCACATTACAGATCTAAGACTGTTATATCCTCTATTATACAGCTCAGACTTATGACTGTTATATCCCCTATTGTACAGTACTTCCTTACAACTGTTATATCCCCTACTTTACATTACAGACTGAAGACTGTTATATCCTCTATTATACAGCTCAGACTTATGACTGTTATATCCCCTATTGTACAGTACTTCCTTACAACTGTTAGATCCCCTACTTTACATTACAGACTGAAGACTGTTATATCCTCTATTATACAGCTCAGACTTATGACTGTTATATCCCCTACTTTACATTATAGACTGAAGACTGTTATATCCTCTATTAATTAGTACAGACATATGACTGTCATAGATTGTCATTCAACAGTACAACCTTATATCTGTTATATCCCCTATTTTTTATTACAGACTGAAGACTGATATATCCTTATTCTATAATACAACCATGTAACTGTTATATCCCCTGTTCAACAATACAAAATTATAACTGTTATATCCTCCTTTCTACATTACAGATGTAAGACTGTTATATTCCTATTGTACAGTACAACATTATAACTGTTATATCCACTATTCAACAGTATAGACTTATGCCAGTTATATCCTCTATTCTACAGTACAAACATACAACTTTTGTATCCCCTATTTTGGAGTACCTACCACAATGTTATATCCCCTTATTCAACAGTACAGACTTATGACTGTTATATCCTCTATTCTACAGTACAACCGTATAACTTTTGTATCCCCTATTTTGGAGTACCTACCACAATGTTATATCCCCTTATTCAACAGTACAGACTTATGACTGTTATATCCTCTATTCTACAGTACAAACATACAACTTTTGTATCCCCTATTTTGGAGTACCTACCACAATGTTATATCCCCTTATTCAACAGTACAGACTTATGACTGTTATATCCTCTATTCTACAGTACAACCGTATAACTTTTGTATCCCCTATTTTGGAGTACCTACCACAATGTTATATCCCCTTATTCAACAGTACAGACTTATGACTGTTATATCCTCTATTCTATAATACAACCGTATAACTTTTGTATCCCCTATTTTGGAGTACCTACCACAATGTACTAGAAATACACATAACTATAACTAAATCTTTGTGTTTTCATCCTTGACTTATGACATTCCAATATCATCAAACTATGCAGAAAGTTGGTATCTAAGTGTGAGAACATTATGCATCTCATCAGCAATATTCAAGCATACAGCAACTGGTTGTATGAAGACTGGCGACGATATGACTGAGTAACGATTATGTGGCCATGGCGACCATATTGTTTTGCGATTTCCTACCATTTATCAAGTCTGAAACCGATAACAAAAATGAGAATGAGGGGGGTCCACTTTCATAAAGTAGAAACACAACCGTCCACCAGAACCTATTTGTCCAATTGCTTCTGGTGATAAAGATGGGTAGGAGATTGGCCAGACAAACAAAAAACATGTCCTTCCACCTGAGAAAAAAACACTGGCAGTTTTCGATCACATCCTACGACAATGCAATCAAACTCACAGGGCGATAGAAATCTATGTTGCATTCACAGTGAGATAAATGTCAGTGCAATAGTTTCAGGAGGAACACGAATGTTATGTTGTTCAGCTTGGCGCCATGGTAACCTAGCTTAGACTTTACCATTCCAATATTGTCTAGACTGGGATATAAATGAGGGCTATTTTCATACAACCCACACTATGGTCAGATCCATTCACAACAAAGTTAGACTTGCATCACATTCCAAGTGTGCGTTACTTCAGTATATACATAAATATACAGAAACTTGTATAAATTTTTATAAAATTTTCACAAATTTTGCAAACTAAGGCCAGACCAATTTTATTTCTTGTTTTACGGATCCGCCGGTCATATTTTTTCAAGAATATGAAAAAAATAAAAGTTAAGTTTTCCCGCTCAAAAAATAGAATTGGCCCAAAATGTAAACCCAAATACACTTCATATATTGCCAAAAGTAAACTACTTTTAGTATTCAAAAGGAATATTACTATGACAGGTGATTCTTTATTTCTTTAGGTGCCTTTAGTTTTCTGAGGACAAAAATCCGTAAAACAAGAAATAAAATTGGCCTGGCCTAATGTAAATAAGAAATTAAAAGGTTTAAATTGAGCATAATATTAACAATTAACAAGCTTGTTAAATCTCTAGAATCAAACCATTTAATTTTAAAATGATATTTAATACCATGATCAATTATTTCCTGTGAAGAATGTTCCACATCCATTATTGAAGATGATAATTGTATTGTATTTCAATGTTTAATCTTAATTTTGATGTATTACAATATCTGTGTAAATAACTGTTCCTATTATCACATTAATAAATCAAATGTGACAAGGGTTTCCAAACAAATGTCTGGTCTTAAATTGAGGAAAAATATATCAGTAGTAATAATTGCCAAATATACATTTAACAAATGTTAAAGGTTTCTCATATAAGTGTTCAATATGTATGAACATTAGTTGATAAAATGCATCATTTCAATAATCACATGGCTTCCAATAATATAATGTTGGACTGGTGTATCCCACTATCCTCATAGAACAAGTCCTATATTGACAGTAAATCATGAAACTGTATCGCTAATCGGAAAAAACATCTTATTTTATATTTTCCAATTTGGACTGATCTGCTCATTAATCAAATGTCTGGCCAGAAGATATGGGCGTTTAGTATTTGAGAATCCACGACCAATTCTCAGTCCATTCTGTTGCCAATCAATAGCCTATATACTGTCCAAATATCTCGTACTGGTTATGAAACTGACAAGTAATCATACAAAATGGCTGCAGGAAATGTAAAATGTCAGGCGCTATGACAGAGGTATGTGTTTTGCCCCTTTTGACACCCCCGAGGCAACAACTATGGAAACGGAGAATCTTCATTTCGATTCTTTCGTTCTTTGCGCTTTCTCCACAAACCCTGTCCAAACGGCCAATGGCAAGTGTACTAAGCCATCAATGCCATGTTTACCCCTATGCGTTATTAGGTTTGCAGTATGACCGGTCAGTGTTTGCAGACAAGTTCGGGAAAGATCGGAATCGGCTCTTCAGGGACTCTGGTGGGCCGAAGTATTCTCCCTAGTTTGAAGGGATCAATGTATTCGGTGAGACATTGAGAAAAATAGACACACTGTAAATACAACTCGAATTTGGAACTCGGATCAAATGCCCTCAAGTATGTCGTTCGAGAGATGCTTCCTATTTTGATCAGATGTGGAAACTTGTAAAGGATAATTCAGGATGTCTTTACTGTTATTCCTTTAATATGGTGCATGTTGGGTTACAGCTTATCAACTGGTTATTTAACCATGCTAGTTATATTGATGCTAATGTGTTTACAGAGCTGTTCATATATGACATATTAACAGTCTCTGAGATTGGGGGGCTTGGTCCAACAGCTTCTGGTCAGAAAAATATTGAAGCCCCAGTTAGTGAGTGAGTGAGCCAGTGAGTGATGGAAGTGAGTGATGGAAGTGAGTGAGTGAGTGAGTGAGTGAGTGAGTGAGTGAGTGAAAGAAATGAGTGGGTGGGTGAGTGAGTGAGTGAGCAAGCGAGTGAGCCAGTGACTTATGGAAGTGATTGAGTGATTGAGTGATGGAAATGAGTGGGTGGGTGAGTGATCGAGTGTGTGAGTGAGTGAGTGAGAGTGATGGAAGTTAGTGGGTGGATGAGTGAGTGATGGAAGTGGGCGAGTGATACTAATATGTTTGCAGAACTGTAAATAGATGTCATATGTGACAGGATCAGTGATTTGGAGATCGATGCTGTTGCAGACATTTTGTGACATATGCCATGAATAGAGAAGCAAAGACTTGATATCAGGCAGTCAGTCATGCTGGAAATAATGTTTCAATGTGAACAAATTCTGCACTTAATGCAAGTGTAAAATGTCTACCATGAAACAAAACTAATGAATGTGATATTTTACAGACTGGATTGTGTGGATAAGTCATCTTGAGCAACTTACATCAGAAACAATCTGTTTCAATTTAGATTTGGTTATACCTGCATTGTGCAAAATGTTGGCATCACTCATGTGTTGACCTTCCAGATTAAAGAACACATTATCAGTTCCAATATTCAGAGATGCCATCTATCAATATCAACAAACTCTAAGATAATGGCATACTCAACAGAAAATCAGTATTAAATTCTATCTTACACAGGCTGACTTGGTTCTTTCAAAACAAGCCGTGTACAGATTCATCTTAATCTGATGACTGAAATTGGGAGGCACAAGGGTGTAGACCTGTGGAGCTGTCTATGGTGATATTGTGCTTGCTCTGATATTAGATTACCACAGTTATAAAAAATTCATACTTTTATTGACCTAAGAATGAAACCCATTCATCCAAAATATTACTCCAATATGTCATTGTAATCATTAGTGCGACTCATGTGATCAAATTGTAATGCTACTATTGAACAAGTTTCAATGTTTATGCTCAATGTGATGAAATTACAAGTGAAATCATGAATGTTAGCTGAATCAGTGTAATACTTGCGTAAATAGACCATCATATTGTTATTTGCCTTTAACTAACTGAATAAAGATGCTTCACAAATGTCCAGTCATATATATTTAAAGAGATTCTTATCATTTTGGTTTTAATCCCTGACCAAGGCCAGTTGCCTGCAAGCGAATATTGCCAGTTCCATCTTGATGCCAGCAGAGAATACAGAATTCTTATGGTCTGCAATATCAGGAATCAATCCAAGACACTGGAAGAGGCAGCAAGATATGGTGTAGGATGCCCAACTCTTGCCCTCAAACTGATCAATCTTGATCAAACAGTTCTAAGCATTGCTGTCCCTCAAGGTCCCACAATTCTCTCTATCTGTCGCTGGGCCATTCTCTTATAACGCCAAGGCTGCCTGCTAAATGACTGGCAATTAATGAAGAGCCTTGATTAACCTAAATACGAACCATTCAAATTGTTATAATTGAACACTTGTGGATTCAGGTGAAGCCGCGTAATTCAATTCTATAATGTGGGGCATTGTATTATGAGGTGAATTATTCAAATCAATGACAAATTGATGAAGACGAATTTCTCATTAATGACTGAAACTCTCCTTGAGCTGGCTAACTAGATGATGGTCCATACATAGTTAAACTATGTGCAACCCAATCTAGATGTAAATAGTGGATCAAGGTAACGAATTTCCTCCACTGATTCCAAACCTTCCATCAATATAAGCAGAGGATTATATGCATTGATATGGACCATTTCATGGGAGTAATGGTACTGAATTTTCAGGAAAATATAGAATCCTTTAGGTCGCTCACCCTGCCCCTCCCGAACCATGTTTGTGAATGTGAGCCTACAGCTGTTTGTGAGTGAGTCTGTGAGTTTAGCTTTACGCCGCACTCAGCAATATTCCAGCTATATGGCGGCGGTCGTAAATAATCAAGTCTAGACCAGACAATCCAGTGATCAACAGCATGAGCATCAATCTATGTAAATGGGATACGATGATGTGTCAACCAAGTCAGCGAGCCTGACCACCTGATCCCGTTAGTCGTCTCTTTACGACAGGCATGAGTTACTGAAGATTAATTCTAACCCAGATCTTCATGGGTTACAGCTGCTTGTACTGGTTAGGACTAATTCTGTTTGTTTAATGTTTATTGACTGCAATTCCAGTGCAGTTTAAAATGGAGAGTGAGTGAGTGAGTGAGAGGGAGGGAGGGAGTATGGTTTTACGGCGCTTTTAGCAATATTCCAGAAATGGGCTTCACACATTGTACCTCCATGTTGGGAATCGACATAATAGAGACATAGTCCTTGTTTTAATCCCTAATGTCGAGAGCAAGGCAGGGTGACAACAAGTGCCATGTTTGAACATAGTTTGGTATGACAGGGCAGGGACTGAACTACTGACTTCCTCTTCCTGGTCAGAAGCTGTATCTATAACACCATGGAGGTAGCCTTTCTGGAGAAACAACAAAAAATGAGTAAGGATTAATGTTCCTTTGTTGAAACAGTGACATTCTTAACTCTGTTTTCTTGACTACAAAAGTGTCATTGTTATGTGCCATTCGGCCGCCTGATTCATTATAAAAAGTGTTTGAATGTGCTTTCTATCTATGCAAGACCCCTTTGGTGAAAATATTCTGGAGACATGATATCTGCCATGTCAGTCATGCAAAGGTTACAATTTTAACCCTATATGTGCTCTCCTATCCCATTTTTGTCACACTATAAATACTATATATTGTAACAGGTTTTCACTGTGCAGTGGTGTAAGCTGAGAGAAAGTGGTCGTGGATCTTTAATCATTTCCTGATATTTTGCCATGAAAATAAATAAAAAACTTAAAACACAATAAAGAAACTTTAAAAAGACGAATTAAACTGAGTCCAGAAATGTCAGAAGTCATTAAGGTCCAATAAGTCGAACATTCTTGTTGCGTCTTCGGTAAGTGGGTGTTACAAAAACAGAACTATGTTTGGGTTCGTAGCTGCAAATATTTGCCACAAGACCACATAAATAAGCCCAGTGGTGCAAAAGATGACTGCTTTCCTAACAACAAGCTAGATTCAATGAAAGGCTTTTATATGTGTATTTTGAGACGTGTTATTGTTGGGGTTAGGCAAGGAGCAAGTGTCAAGTACCAGTGACAGGAGGGGTATTAACCACCAGCCTTTGTCCAAGACACTGGTCAATACAGAAATCGTGGACCATTTGTGTGATGTGGTAAATGGCATTGTAGTCCGGGCCAGCACAGACACTGTCCCCTTTACTGTACACACGACTCAAGTGGAATTGGCCATGTTCATGTTTGACATCATTACGGTCACTATAATGGAGCAAATATTGAAGTCGCACCATCCTTGCCGACTTCCTTACCCACGATGGGTCTAACTCCATGACAAACTATGTTAAGAACTCCTCTCATGAAAAGGTTCCGAACGATGGTCAATATCAGACATTAACTTGCTGTTGAAGACACTTTTATGTTCTTGAGGAATAACCAGCACTGATAGATACAGTGTTTTTTTCTATTGTCAGTTCTTAACCTGGGTGAGAGTGGAACTGTCTGATTTTGTGTGGAGTTAGTTACAGGTCTGTTATGATCAATGGCCATTCTTGTTAATAGGTTCTAATCTACATTTATGCTTTTTTCTGTAAAATGCCTGTAATAAAGGTTAATAGAGATATCTTGACAGGTCATGAAAAGTCATGAAAACCTAGCTGAAATTATGTTATTTGGTATTAAGCAAATATTTAATCCAAATATTCTCGGTGACATGACTTTGGAAAAATGACCAAGAAGTAAGGATATAATCTAATTTTACACATTTCACTTTCGCTAAAGAATTCTACATTTTTCTGAAAATATGCTTATAAACTGCTGGTTATCGTATTGTAAAGTTTTAAATCATGAACATTTTTAGGTTAAAGGTCACATGCAACCAAAAAAACAAACATCATTAAAACACAATTATCACTTATTCATGACATATAATATACATTGCTGATTATGAAAAAACAAATAAACAAAATTATAAGCGTACAATCGCAAATCAAATGTGCAATATTTTGTACTTGGGTTTACTTCCCTCGATACCGAACCCAGTCAGAGTGGGTGGGCGTGCACTTAAGTGAAATGAAGGCTTTTATTGGCTGGTTCATTTGCCGATACGCTCAGGGCTCAGGTTTTTGTAAATACATGCTCTTTTTATGTGTATAACATTTTGTAATCAACAGACATCATAACATGTCATGTGTACAAGTATCACACCTGCCTGTCTGTGTAATTATATAATGTGACAGGTGCACGAGCCATAAATCAATGCGTTTTGTTTATGGTGTATAGCCTGATGTTAAGTTCAAATTGCATGAGGTCAGTGATCAAAGTTGTGTATTGCATATTGTCAGTAACAGACAGGCAGGCGGACACATAGGTGTTAATAAAACAGACATTGAGTTTTGTCTGTGACAGAGGCATATTTATATCACAGTTAGAAATTCTGACAATGTTAAATAATGACGTTGCTTTTAAGTATCGAACTGAGAAAATGACTCCGTAAGAAGAACGTGTGGTGAAATAGTCAAATGAAATTATATAAACAGTTAAATCAGTAATCTACTGTCATAACATACAAAAAGCTTGCACCTGTGAAATATCAACAAAAGTCAAAACATTAGAAAAATAGCTCACATCAAAGCCTACTCCGAGTACTCGCTGCCAGCAAAAGTTTTCCGTCTTGAAATGTCGAACGCCTCACTGGTTGGCACATAGCTGAGCAGATCTAGATCCTTAACAAAGTTCTTTTATGTAACGAGTAGATTATTTACTATTTGTTGTTTGTGTACACAACCAAGATTAGACTACTCCTGCTCACGACCTTTTAATCCGTGAATCCCCGCTTCAAGCTGCGCGAAACTATTCACTACGCATGCACCATGAGCGCAGTACAGCACAGCACAGCTGTGGAAACCACTTTTCACCCCAGCTGGGGTGAATTTAGTGAATCGTTTGAACTCCGATTTCGTGGGGTTTTTTCATCGCATTATTTTTCAACTTTATAAGATGAATTTGCAATTTTGATAATTTGTTACTGTAAGTCCACACCGAAAGGTATCAGAATCTGCAAAGTGTGTTTTACGTTGCATGCGACCTTTAAGTAAACCAGTACTCTTTGGCTAAATTATATAAATTGTTTGAACCCGGGTCTTCAGTGTGCCGAGCGAATGCTTTAGCCACTTGGCCACCCCGCCCTGTGCTTTAGGTGAACATATACACATGAGCATTATTCAAACACCTCCAATATTTTTCATGTGATAAGTACATGTTGTATTTGAATTGAAAACCAAATTCTACATATTAAATTTATACTGTAACATATTTTACACGGGAAATTGGGTAACAATATGAACATCAACAATATCGGAAAGTATGGTCACCATGACTTCACCACTTATTTGATCGTCATACAGTTCTCAAATAGTGATGGTTGTGATTGTATGGCCAGCAACCTGGCATGGACTAACCTCGCACAGATAAGAGTGAGTGAGAGAAAGATAAGAGTGAGTGAGAGAGTTTAGTTTTACACCACACTCAGCAATATTCAGCTATATGGCAGTGATCTGTACGTAATCGAGTCTGGACCAGACAATCCGATGATCAACAGCATGAGCATCGATCTACAAAATTGGGATATGATGACATGTGTCAAACCAAGTCAGTGAGCCTGACCACCCGATCCTATTAGTTGCCTCTTATGGCAAGCATGGGTTACTGAAGATCAGTTCTAACCCGGATCTTCACGGGTCGCACATATAAGATCTTCAATGGAGTTCATATATGGGCTTCTTGCAGGCCATTGGTATGTTTTCAGGGTAGTCTTCTGATGGGTAATCACTAGTCGTGTGATGATTCACCGATACGCTTTGATGCATTGATCCATATGCCGCCAATACAGTGAATCGATACAAAATGTTACATTGTCGTATATCCGGATACGATGCTTCAAATGGGCCATGATACATCGATGTTTAACTTTGAATATTGCCAAATCGCGATATCTGTCAAGATGTACTGTTTTTAAAAGCAGCACAAATTTCATTCAATTATGTGACTGCAGTGACAACATCCAGCAGCATGCAGATATTAAAGGTGTTTTTGATCTCTGTTTTCTGTTTATAATAGTATTGTGTTTTATATAGTTTGTACTTGTTTTTGAAAAAATGCCTAATGTAATTTAATTTTTTTTTCAAATTAAGTTTCTTTCGTTGAAACATTGTTTTTGTTTTGATCTTAAGGTGTTTTATAGTTGGTATTAGAATTAGTATCGTGATACGTATCGTATCGCCACCCTTATATCGGGATTCGTGTTGTATTACAGCTTTAGTGCACAATACTTATCGTGATGTATCATATTGCAGGTTGTATGCACTAGTAATGACAGCATGAGAACAGTGAGGTTGCCAAGGGGATGGTTATCCAAATGTGGCAGTAATTAATTTAATTAATGCTCATATGTATATTTAAAGTAAAAAGAAGAGGTAACTGGGTCAGGTTTAGAGCAGCAAGCTAGGTGGGATGAAAATCTAATAAAATATTTATTACCTTATAATCATTTTTCAGAAAATGTTTTCCTGGTTCTAATGTTGTTATTGCTGCACTGATTATTTTTTCTAATTCACTTGTTCTTTCCTCAGTGGACGTTGTCTAAAATAATACTACAATTTAAGTTATAGTAATTTGGCCAGACTTATCTTTCATCTTTTGTGCCAAGCCTAGTGTGACAAATGGGCGTGTGTGACTGGTAGAGTTCTCCCTAGTGTAGGACTTTACAAAATGTCAAATAGTCTAGTCTAGTGATGGAAGTGAGTGAGTGAGTGAGTGATGAAAGTGAGTGAGTGATGGAAGTAAGCGAGTGAGTGATGGAACTGAGTAAATGAGTGATGGAAGTGGGTGAGTGATGGAAATGAGTGAGTGAAATGAGTGAGTGATGGAAGTGAGTGATGGAAATGAGTGATGGAAATGAGTGTTGGAAATGAATGTTGGAAATGAGTGAGTGAGTGATGGAAGTTGGTGAGTGATGGAAATGAGTGAGTGATGGAAGTAAGTGATTGATGGAAGTGAGTAAGTGAGTGATGGAAGTGAATGAGTCATAGAAGTGAGTGAGTTATAGAAGTGAGTAAGTGAGTGATAAAAGTGAGTTAGTGAGTGATAGAAGTGAGTGAGTGATGGAAGTGAAGGAAATGAGTGATGAAAGTGAGTCATGGAAGTGAGTGAGTGAATTATAGAAGTGAGTAAGAGCGTGATAGAAGTGAGTGAAAGAAGTGAGTGAGTGAGTGATGAAAGTGTGTGAGTCATGGAAGTGAGTGATGGAAATGAGTGCGTGAGTGATTGATGGAAGTGAGTAATGGAAGAGAGTGAGTGAGTGAGTGATGAAAGTGCGTGAGTCATGGAAGTGAGTGATGGAAGTGAGTGAGTGAGTGATGGAAGTGAATGAGTCAGGGAAGTGAGTGAGTGAATTATAGAAGTGAGTAAGTCAGTGATAGAAGTGAGTAAGTCAGTGATAGAAGTAAGTTATTGACTGATGGAAGCATGTGAATGAGTGAGTGATTGATGGAAGTGAGTGAGTGAGTGATGGAAGTGAATGAGTCAGGGAAGTGAGTGAGTGAATTATAGATGTGAGTAAGTGAGTGATAGAAGTGAGTAAGTCAGTGATAGAAGTAAGTTATTGACTGATGGAAGCATGTGAATGAGTGAGTGATTGATGGAAGTGAGTGAGTGAGTGATGGAAGTGAATGAGTCAGGGAAGTGAGTGAGTGAATTATAGATGTGAGTAAGTGAGTGATAGAAGTGAGTAAGCATGTGAATGGGTGAGTGATTGATGGAAGTGAGTGAGTGAGTGATGGAAGTGAATGAGTCAGGGAAGTGAGTGAGTAAATTATAGAAGCGAGCAAGTTAGTGATAGAAGTAAGTTAATGAGTGATGAACGTGAGTTATTGACTGATGGAAGCATGTGAATGAATGAGTGAGAGAGTGAGTGGGCGATGGATGTGGTTGACTGACTGATGAAGGTGTATGAGTATGAGTGAGTGAGTGAGAGAGACACCAAGACACAGTGAGTGATGGGTGGGTTTGAGTGAGCCAGTGATGGAAGAAAGCAAAAAAGTGAGATTTTCTTGCTTCATGCCATGCATGCAGTGTTTCAACTCTCTGTTCCCTTAATGGAATATATATTGTGGTATATATGCTCTATTTGAAGGGCCCTGGAGCTGAATGTTGAAGTAACATGGGCACATAAACCTACTTTTTAAGAATATTCAAGGATGTGTTATTCCAAATTCCATCTTTTCACCAATCACAACACAAAGCTAATGTAATGATGGTAAAAAGCATTCACACCAGAGGTATTGGTTGAAATATAAAATATACTTATAATATATCACAGAAATACAATGATCACAGAGCAGAAATGCAGGCAAAATGTTTCTTTCACCAGAATACAAAATATTTTAACAAAACCATAAAAAAATCTGATTCCCAAATCAAATCTGATGTTGAAGGCTGAAAGTATCAGTGGAGCCATGTGAAGTGTTGGATTCTTAATCAGATAAACACAGCTTACGGTGGTGTAGGCAGGATTAAGGATGCCACAAAAAACACCATCTTGTTCTTGAAGAGGACATAGGAAGTCATATACCTTTGAAACAAAGACTTTTATTGAATTTTCTCCAAACCAACGTCTCATAAACAAAGCAGTGTCTTATTTTCAAGTTCCTCAAATCTTCATTTAGAAGCTGAACTCTGGCAGGTTCCAGGTTGTTCCTGGTGCAGATAAAGTAAGTGGATCATGTTGGCTGTTTGTCAGCAGTGACCCCATACATTCTAAAGTCACGACATTTGCAATGGCAGTGAGTTCGGCAAAACCTGTTTGTGCCCCATTTATTTTTCCCAGTAATTGAATATATGGGAAGAAAAATGTAAATTGTTGTTCTTAATGGTACACTTAGGTTGTACACAATGTTGCATCATGGTTCATCATCCTTAAAATGCATCTCAACATTTGGACGACATTATGTGCAGCAGTTTCCAGTGATAGCATCATTCACCTGATGTCAGGAAGTTACTTTTCAAGGGATCAAGCTAAAGTCACATTAAACATGTGCTGAATGTGAAATCTTAACCCAAGGCCATGAAAACTAAATATTTTGTTTTTCATTTGGAACTGATCAGGCCTCCTTCATGGTTGTTATTTTTGCTCAGTGGGGACCGTGGGGGTAGCCTAGTGGTTAAAGAGAACCTTGTTACTTTTGCTCAATGGGGACCGTGGGGGTAGCCTAGTGGTTAAAGAGAACCTTGTTATTTTTGCTCAATGGGGACCGTGGGGGTAGCCTAGTGGTTAAAGCAAACCTTGTTATTTTTGCTCAATGGGGACCATGGGGGTAGCCTAGTGGTTAAAGCGAACCTTGTTATTTTTGCTCAATGGGGACCGTGGGGGTAGCCTAGTGGTTAAAGAGAACCTTGTTATTTTTGCTCAATGGGGACCGTGGGGGTAGCCTAGTGGTTAAAGAGAACCTTGTTACTTTTGCTCATTGGGGACCGTGGGGGTAGCCTAGTGGTTAAAGAGAACCTTGTTACTTTTGCTCAATGGGGACCGTGGGGGTAGCCTAGTGGTTAAAGAGAACCTTGTTATTTTTGCTCAGTGGGGACCGTGGGGGTAGCCTAGTGGTTAAAGCGAACCTTGTTATTTTTGCTCAGTGGGGACCGTGGGGGTAGCCTAGTGGTTAAAGAGAACCTTGTTATTTTTGCTCAATGGGGACCGTGGGGTAGCCTAGTGGTTAAAGAGAACCTTGTTATTTTTGCTCAGTGGGGACCGTGGGGGTAGCCTAGTGGTTAAAGCGAACCTTGTTATTTTTGCTCAGTGGGGACCGTGGGGGTAGCCTAGTGGTTAAAGAGAACCTTGTTATTTTTGCTCAATGGGGACCGTGGGGGTAGCCTAGTGGTTAAAGAGAACCTTGTTATTTTTGCTCAATGGGGACCGTGGGGGTAGCCTAGTGGTTAAAGCGAACCTTGTTATTTTTGCTCAGTGGGGACCGTGGGGGGTAGCCTAGTGGTTAAAGAGAACCTTGTTATTTTTGCTCAATGGGGACCGTGGGGGTAGCCTAGTGGTTAAAGCGAACCTTGTTATTTTTGCTCAGTGGGGACCGTGGGGGTAGCCTAGTGGTTAAAGCGAACCTTGTTATTTTTGCTCAATGGGGACCGTGGGGGTAGCCTAATGGTTAAAGCGAACCTTGTTATTTTTGCTCAGTGGGGACCATGGGGGTAGCCTAGTGGTTAAAGCATTTGTTTGTCATGCCAAGGACTCGGGTTTGATTCCCAATGGGTACAATGTGTGATGCCCATTTCTGGTATCCCCTGCCATGATATTGCTGGAATACTGCTTAGAGCGGTGTAAAACTAATCCCTCTCACTCTCTCAGTGGGTAGTGGATCAGAAAAGAATTATAACTTTTTTGTTGACTACCATGAGGGGATTTGTCAGGTAATAAAAGATAATTCAGTATAACTGAAGACGATGTTGAAATATACTTAGAACTAATATAAAAACTCTGTTTCTTATTAGACAATGTCCTGCATCCATTGTGAACACTTCATAGGTTTGTATACACTATTTTCCTCTATACATATACTATGATCATAAGGCTCATGACAAAGTCTGAATTATTCAATCAATTTCTTAAGAGATTTCTTACGGTTAATAATAATGGACATATAAATAGCCTCTGTATCCAGGCACTTGTTCATGCTCAAATCGCTAAGACATTATTACACTAGTAATGCCAAGCTGCCTGTGAGGCGCTAGAAGGTTAACAGTCATATGACTTATCCCACCGGGTATCCATTGACTGCTGGGTGAACAGAGGCAATTTTGACCAAACTTAAGTGAGACCACATGTTTTGTTGTTGGGCAGGACTGAATTTCAAAATTCATGTGCAGAAATGTTCATTTGGATGATGAAGGAACGTTTGGTATTCAAACTCGGAAGCATTTATGAGTTTCACATAATGATATGAAACATTATATATACTTCACATTGCACTGCAGCAGTTCATAGGCTATTTTAGTGGTAGGTCATGTTGATTTGGATGATGAAGGAACGTTTGGTATTTAAACTCAGAAGCATTGATGAGTTCCACATAATGATATGAAACATATACTTCACATTGCACTGCTGCAGTTCATTGGCTATTTTAGCGGTAGGTCATGTTTACGTCGGATATACATTATTCATTTACACTTGAGAGAAGTACTTGTGTTAAAGGCTAAAATCCCAATGTATTATTTCACAGACAACCGACAGCAATTCTTCGTCTGTCTGCAGGTGTAATTCATTTGAAATGTCATTTATCTTGAAGTAAAGAATTCATTGTTCGTCACTAAAATTAAATGAGTTCTGTTGGCAAGAATGTTCAGAGCATGTGAGACTTTAGGCCCTTCAGCACAGAGAAGCGTCTGATGTACTCACGAGCAGACATATTTTGTTTAAGGGATACAGATGACATTTCCGTGGGAATAAAGCGCGCCAGACACAAGACTTAGTATTACATTAAAATGGCCAATCAGGCTGCGGACATATCCTACTGGTCAGTTTACCAACACGAGCCAATACACAGAGGGATGAACATCGTCACCTTCTCTGTGTAATTTATTTATGAAGGAACTTTTAAAGGTAGATATCCACGTACATTGATGTACTTTTAACCCGTAATATAATTACGATAATTCATCTGATGACACGTTGTCATCATAAGAATATGACCCATGGGAGGGGTTCTCGATGTCTAAAGGACTGACAAAGGGATTTAAGGTTTGTCTTTCAGGTTTATTTTAGTTAGAATATCCTCTGTGATCTTGTTTACATGTGGTTATTAAAATGCTTCCTTCAGCACTATGTAGTGTGTATGTTGCAAGTCATTGTTTTCAGCTGAAAAAACACCACATATATCTTATTTAAGTCAGGGTCAGTCTTTAAAGTCAGCTTTACAGAAATCAGATGATTCATATGCAGTATCCAATTTGTCAAAACTGAGTTCGGAAATGCTAAGATATTGACGTACACTTTGTCAGTAAAGTACAGATTCTTGTTCTTTTATTAGGTTGAGCCCCATGTGTATCCATGACATTTTGACCTAGTACAGTAGTAGTTTTGAAAAGGTAGAGACTGATTCTATTTCTGATCAACGTTGTCGAACTTCATGAACTTGTTTGCAAACTATTATTGCTATGTACAGACACAAAGTTTCATTTGTAAGCATAAATCGGTAGAGTGAAGTTTGTCATGACATGCCACCTCAGTGTGTGCCAGAAACATTTGACTGTAGTTGTGGTTTCCTTGTTTGTCAGCAACATACTGATGGGTTTCACCAAAGTGGTCAATGTCTAAAGATCTTTATGATGAGATGACCATATCTCTGTGATGATTTCTGGTAATGACTTTGGTATTGACTTGTCGTCACAGGGACGTGTCACGCTTAGAAACAGCATTAGAAAGACATATAGGTATAAAGACCCTACCCTAGTACTATATAAAAGGAAAGGGATGTAACGACGGAACCACCCCCCTCCTCAATCTAAGTTAGATTTCACCCCGTAAACTATTTTTAAGGCCCCATCGAGGCCTACGGATCAAAAGCGAGATGATTTCCCTACAAAATGAGCTATAAATGGCCACAATCGGATCATTATTTCAAAAGTTATATGCCACGACTCACCGAAAACATCTACCTCCGCAATTCCAAGCCAAAATCATGGATCACCCAAGACAGCGAAAACTCACCTTTTAAATTCGTTTATTAATTCCAGCCACGTTGACAGCACCTATGTAGGGCTAGATTCGATCGGCAGCGCCATTCCACGGGTCTAAAAACTTATTGCAACATCTACAAATCATTTCCTCGACAGTAAGCAGGAATTTTCTCCAAATCCATCGGCAATCATACTCACTTGTCGGCCATAGATGGCCTTGACATTAAGTGACCTGAGCAGTAAATTTGTAAGAATAATTTTAGAGGTTAAATATTTATAAATATAATTTCCTAAAAATGAATCAATATCGAATGCATTTTTACAACCTCTAAAACTATTCTTAACAATTTACTGTTCCGTACATCATCCAAAATATAGGATTATTGCAAAGTTCATATTTCGCGCCCATTAGCAAACAGTCAAAATCTTACAGTATATTATATTTTCCACCAATCGGATGGCCCAATTTTGTTTCTGCGGATCTGCTCAGATCACTTGATTGTCAAGGCCATCTATGGCCGACAAATGAGTATGATTGCCGATGGTTTTGCGTGACACGCCCCTGTGCTTGTCGTTACACCAAGCTACAGCCTGTTCCATAGTTTTCTCCTGATGGATCCATGATCAAGATATGAATCCCACTTCATATGCTTCAGGATAGTGCATGAGTGAGTTTAGTTTTATGCCGCACTCAGTAATGTTCCAGCTATATGGCGGTGGTTTGTAAATAATCAAGTCTGAATCAGACAATCCGGTGAACAACAGTATAAGCATCAATATACACAAGTGGGATACAATGTCAACTAACTCAATGAGTCTGACCACCCAGTCCCGTTAGTCGCCTCTACGGCTGTGGCTGAAGATCAGTTCTAATCTGGATCTTCATGGGCATCCAGATCTTCATCACACAACGACAAACTGATTACTATATCAGGAATACACACTGACACAGATTTTGAGTTCACTACAAGGGGGTTCAGCTGTAATGATATTTTAGTGATTGAGTTTAGTTTTACGCCGCTTTAGCAATATTTCAGCAACGTCACGGCGGGGGACACCAGAAATGGGCTTCACACATTGTACCCATGTGGGGAATTGAACCTGGATCTTCAGTGTGACGAGTAAACGCTTTAACGAAAAGACTACCCCACCGCCCCTGATATTTTAGATTGTGCTACAATATGTTTCTTCATCATGTTGGAAACTGGACTGGTAAGTTTTTATTGCCCATTCACTGCTAAGTGAGCAGAGACAATTTTTGAACAAATTCACTGGCCTAAGGTTAGACCACATGTCTTTCATTGTGCAGCAGGACAGAAGTCCTCGAAACTCTCAGGGGTCAAGCTGACTCTCTGTGACCAATGTTGCTAACTTCAACTTGAATCATGACCTTAGCTCTATATCCAGGACCACAAATGATTAGAAGTTCATTGGGGGCATCATGGAGCTGCAGTTGTCACAGCTAGATGTGACAAAGCTGAATATTGCCAGCGGCGTTTTACCTACTCACTCAATGAATGTCAGAGGTCAAATACACTAAGAGTCTACTCCACCAACAGACCCAAGAAGATTCAGGTTAGAATAGATCTTCAGTAACCCAATGTTTGTTGTAAGAGGTGACTAACGGGATAGGGGTTAGGTTTGCTGACTTAGTTGACACATGCCATCATATCCCATGGTTGATGCTCATGCTGTTGATCACTGGATTGTCTGATCCAGGCTCAGTTATTCACAGACAACATCCATATAGCTGGATTATTGCTGAGTGCAGCGTAAAACTAAACTCACTACTCTCCCAACAGCCCATTCCACAAAGCTTGCTTAATGCTATGACTGACGATCTATGTAAATCTATGTTAGAGTAGGGCAGTATTGTTGTCTTAGTGCTACAGTTGTTTGTGAACATGGCCGGGATCCTGATAAGCCTGAAACAATGGCTTCAGACAATATGAATTGACCTGGCAATCAGGAATCTAGTTTACAGCAGCAGACACCTTGGAATAGTAACAACAATGCAGACTTGCATTATTTTGTCCCACAAGAGTCTCTTCACCTCAATCAATACCCATCAGCACTGGGTCCAATGTTTATGTATTTGGCTGTCCATCAGTATCTCTGACGAGACATTGTACTGTTAACTATCAGGTCATGGAAATTGTTCTGATGCCCTGACAGACCTGCTTATGCTGTGAAGATTGTTCTGAAGCCCTGACGGACCTGATAATTCTGAAGCATTGTAGATCAATTGTATACTTCTCAAATAATGCTTCCATATGAGTGCTGCTTGTTAATTGACAAGCACTTAACTCTCACCCCAATATTGTCAGGATACAATAGACAGGCCAGACAATTTGCTCGGAATCTATAGGTGTCTGGATTAATGGGGTTTTACTGCAGACACAAATATTCTCTGTGGATATTTAGTGTGAAAGATATAAGAATGAGGGCACTGACTTTAAAAACCCCACATTTCTTCTAGAAACTGCTTGAAAAAAATATTTGGTCAAAAGTTTCACACAAAATCTTTAGTGGATACTGGATCTTCTGAAAAGAATGTATAATTGAGAAAAAAAATTGACTTTTCTTTTCCCTGAATGTCTTTTTGTTAAATGAAGTAGTGAACAGGAATATATATGTCCAAAGTCATTAGCCATATACTAGTACTATATGGCTGATCCAATTTTAACTTTTTCTTCATTTATCAGCTATCTGATGAAACAGACTATTGTTCTATATATATCTCAGATATGAGTTTCTGATGCAACAGCATTTACTCATTTACCAATAAAACATATCAGGAATAACCAGAAGGAACTGCAGCAGACAAACAGGTACTGTAATAGGAAGGCTGGAAGATTAAAGACTTGCAGGAACCATGACAGACTTTAGGGAATGACAATATACTGGCATAAGATATGTCATATTTGCAGGAACCACATAATAACAGTGCAATGACAGACTATTGGGGAGCACAGCAGACTTGCAGGAACCACACGAGAGTAGAAGGAATACAAGAAATGTAGAAGAAACTGCAACATATATGCAGGACAAATGGTAGACTAGCAGGAACTACAAAAGACCAACAGAAACTGGAACAGACTAGCAGGAACCCCAAAAGGCTGACAGATACCACAACCAACTTGCAGGAACCACTAAAGACTGACAGACACCAGGGTAGATTGTAGGAAACCACGAAACACTGACAGAAACCAGAGCAGACTAAAAGGAACCACAAATAACAAGCAGGAAAAAAGGTTGACTAGTTTGGACCACATAAGACTAAAAGAAACCAAAACAGACTAACAAATACCGCAACAGCGGACTTGCAGGAATGACAAAGAAACTGACAGATACCACAGTACACTAGCAGGAGCCACAAGAGACTGAAAGAAACCACAACAGACCAACAGGAGAAATGGTTGACAAGCAGGAACTGCAAAGAACTGGCAGGAAAGATTGAAGACTAGCATGGACCACATAAGATTACAAGAAAACCAAACCAAATAGGCAGAAAGAACAACAGACCAGCAGGAACCACGAGAGACCACTGAACATCACAGACCAGCAGGTACCATACTGAAACTGAGTTACTTCCTCAACAGACCTCACTGACAGTGGAGTGCATCACTGGCGGTCCTGAGATTTGGTCCACTGTCTGACCCTCTCAGAGACAGTCTCCAGTACAAAGGTCGATGAGTGCAGCAAGGGGAATCTAGCTGTCACCCAGACTAATTGACTTCTCTTGACAAGGAAGAAACTGCAAGTGCTCGCTAGTGTTATTAACTTTATAGTGATGCTGTTTAATTCTCAGATCTTATCTTAACTGCACATATTTGCATTAAGAACACACATGATGCTGGTGTATTATCAGTTGGATAGTACATGCTTCAGCTGTAATGACCAACGTCACCATTCTTGACATGCCTCAGTCATAGATTGAATGGCTTAAGGAGTCCAACTGGAAGTGTGAAGGGATTGGTTTTTTTTGTTGATTCTGATCTTTAGACCTTTTCAGACCTGACGCCAAAGTGTATCAAATGTCAAACACTGTATTGGAAATTAGACTTTAATTATTAAAGTTGACTTGAACGAGATTGAATTTCATCTTTGGTAATAAAGTCAACAGCTTGCTTGACATTTAATTAACAATTACCATGCAGTGCTCAGGTCTTACTTCATTGAATATCTTGAGTGAGATAATCTCTAATTTCTTGCAGCTTTCGGTTGTAAGCAAAACAGAACTTGTTTCTGATAACTAGATTGTAATTCAGCTCCATTCTCACTGATGAGATGACACTGTAAGAGGATGGATGGATGGATGATGGACAATTGACAATTAATGAGGGACTATGGAAAATGGATGAGGGACATTATGGGCAATAAAATGATAGACATTATGGTCAGTGGACGATGGAGAATTGGCACTGCATGAAGGCAAATGGACAATGGTTGATGGAGAATTGAGAATGGATGGGGGACAATTGGCAATGTGTTAGGGTCAATTGGCAATGGGTGAGAGACAATTGACAATGGATGACAAACAATCGACAATGGATGATGGACAAATAAAAATGGAAAAATGGACAATAAATAATGAAGATAGGCAATGGACAATAAAATGAAGGATGATAGACATAATAGACAATGGATGATGGCCAGTAATGAAACAATGATCCAGTTAGTGAGTATGGATTAATGACACACTGAAATTAGTTCAGTTATGTACTAATTATGTACCTTAATGTTAGTAGAAATATGCCTAAATGATTCAGGTTTTACATGATGCTCAGTGAAACTAGTAGGATGGCCATGGCACTGACAACTTAAGAATCATAAACATTGTGTGTTAGCACAAGGTCCTGTGTACATCCCAAGGTCACAATTCAGGTGATTAAGCAAGGTTTATTTAGGAGAGTCCCAGGATGGGAGACCATATTCAGCAGCTTCACTCCTGAGATTTTCAATTGCTGGGTATAATCACATCTTATAAATATGAATGAATAACCTTCAAATGGTTCTCCTACATCTTTTGTACATGTGGTGTCCCTTTAGACAAGTGACTTTGTTCATAATGTGCCTCTGTTCACCAAGCAGTGAATGGGTACCCGGGAGGATCAGATTGTGATTGTTAACCTTCTTTTGCATCACAGGCATCTTGTGTTGTATACTTGCCAGGGAGGTGAGAATGAAAATTGAGTGCACACTGATCCAGTGACTGGGGTGTTGATAATGTCGTGCCATGAGCGTTCACTTGGTGAATGCAATTTGGTGTATTATAAATGCTTTTATAATAGAGCAAAATCTCTGACATGTGAATCCTGGCAAACTAAGGGACATAACTCTTTTGATTTTTCATATAAGCTTGAGAGATGATGATAATGATGATGATGATGATGATGATGATGATGATGATGATGATGATGATGATGATGCAACAGTCAGTATAATAGATGTGCTTAAAGTCTTATCGATAATGATGGGCAATTGATATACATCAGTTGTCAAGTCTGGTGCTGGCCTCCTGAGAGGATGTGTTATATGAGTCCTCTCAGACAAATATTTCCTCCAATTCCCCCTAACCCACACATCCTGCAGTGACATTGTCTCCACAATTATTTCGTATTTGATCAGAAATCTCAAGGGGAATTTCATTGCCTAGACACTATATACAATATTTACACTGCAGTTTTGTTCAGGGATCACACAAACAGCTTACCTCATAGGCCATTAATACTGACAGTCACATATTTGCTTATTTATTATGTGAAAAGGATGATTCATAGCCCAACCTTAGATACAGGGGATCCTGTCTGCTTGTGGGTGGAATTAGTGCCTTAACCAATGGCTGCACACATACAAGCTGTCACAAAAAGCACTTGATAGCTTTTTTTAAACAAGTGCCTGTTCTGTAGCCATTGGATGAATGTAATGTCACTTTAAACAGGAGGTCAGTTGAGCAATGACCATTGGATGCTTCCATGCTGCCGGGGTGGGAAGAGGCTGTTGATATTTAGAAATATATTTGTAATATTTGTTTTATTCTTTGTTGTGTAATGCCACGCTCAGCAATTTTCAATGACTAGATACTGTCCTTTTAAATATTTGAGTCTAACAAACTAATGAGTGATATCATGAGCATCATTCTGCACTGGCATGATGACTTGCTTTTAACCAATCACCAGACCATCCGATGCCATGATGACTTGCTTTTAACCAATCACCAGACCATCCGATCCCATGATGACTTGCTTTTAACCAATCACCAGACCATCCGATCCCATGATGACTTGCTTTTAACCAATCACCAGACCATCCGATCCCATGATGACTTGCTTTTAACCAATCACCAGACCATCCGTGCCATGATGAATGGCTTTTAACCAATCACCAGACCATCCGATCCCATGATGAATGGCTTTTAACCAATCAACAGACCATCCGATCCCATGATGAATGGCTTTCAACCAATCACCAGACCATCCAATCCCATGATGACTTGCTTTTAACCAATCACCAGACCATCCGATCCCATGATGAATGGTTTTTAACCAATCACCAGCCATCCGATCCCATGATGACTTGCTTTCAACCAATCACCAGACCATCCGATCCCATGATGAATGCTTTTAACCAATCACCAGACCATCCGATCCCATGATGACTTGCTTTTAACCAATCACCAGACCATCCGATCCCATGATGACTTGCTTTTAACCAATCACCAGACCATCCGATCCCATGATGACTTGCTTTTAACCAATCACCAAACCATCCGATCCGATGATGACTTGCTTTTAACCAATCACCAGACCATCCGATCCCATGATGAATGGCTTTTAACCAATCACCAGACCATCCGATCCCATGATGACTTGCTTTTAACCAATCAACAGACCATCCGATCCCATGATGAATGGCTTTCAACCAATCACCAAACCATCCGATCCCTTCAGTCATCTTGTGTGATCAGGATGAACTGCTAGAAACAGTTCTAATCCAGAATCCCCACAGAGGAACTGTAAAGAAGTCTGGACCAGACAAACCAGTGTCAAGTCTGGACCAGACAAATCTGTAGAAAAGCTACCAGATATCAGTGCCACATTCTTGTGCAGTATGATATCCCTCACTAGTTTGTCTTAGCAGTGAAGTGAGCTTGAGTTAGAATTTGCACTGGTGAACCTAAGACTTCATATCTATACCTACTTGCATACATATGGCTGTTAAAAAACCCACAGACTTCACATCCTAATCATCTCTCACCATTTCAGTGTGTGGTGATATGCAAGCCCCAGGGCGGGGGAATTCACTTTCACCTCAAGAAATATGTGACCCATGAAGATATGGCTACAATTGTTCTGCAGTCAGGCAAGTTGACTTAACCCCTATAGACAGTGGAATGTTATTCACATATATCCTATAGTGATGCAGGTTTTAATTGTTTACCCCTTCAAATTCACGTGCATATGTATAATACAGACAAAACAGGTTTTCAAAACCATTATCATAGGTTTCTGACAAACCTAAGGATGTAACTCTCAGGTGCCAAAAGAAAAATGGCCAGCGGTGCCTCCTATGATAATAAATACTCAATATCACTACAGTATCTAGGTGTGGTGCTCTATGACTGGAGGTACACTTGTGGTGCTCTATGATAGGAGGTAGACTTGTGGGTATGATATCACTACAGTATCAAGGTGTGGGGCTCTATGACTGGAGGTACACTTGTGGTGCTCTATGTGGGAGGTAGACTTGCAGGTATGATATCACTACAGTATCTAGGTGTGGTGCTCTATGACTGGAGGTACACTTGTGGTGCTCTATGATAGGAGGTAGACTTGTGGGTATGATATCACTACAGTATCAAGGTGTGGGGCTCTATGATGGGAGGTAGACTTGTGGGTATGATATCACTACAGTATCTAGGTGTGGGGCTCTATGACTGGAGGTAGACTTGTGGTGCTCTATGATGGGAGGTAGACTTGTGGGTATGATATCACTACAGTATCAAGGTGTGGTGCTCTATGATGGGAGGTAGACCTGTGGGTATGATATCACTACAGTATCTAGGTGTGGCGCTCTATGATGGGAGGTAGACTTGTGGTGCTCTATGATGGGGGAGGTAGACTTGGAGGTAGACTCTGGGTAGGGGTATGATATCACTCACAGTATCAAGGTGTGGGGCTCTATGATGGGAGGTAGACCTGTGGGTATGATATCACTACAGTATCTAGGTGTGGGACTCTATGATGACTGGAGGTAGACTTGTGGGTATGATATCACAGTATCAGTATCAAGGTGTGGTGCTCTATGATGGGAGGTAGACTTGTGGGTATGATATCACTACAGTATCAAGGTGTGGGCTCTATGATGGGAGGTAGACCTGTGGGTATGATATCACTACAGTATCTAGGTGTGGGGCTCTATGATGGGAGGTAGACTTGTGGTGCTCTATGATGGGAGGTAGACTTGTGGGTATGATATCACTACAGTATCAAGGTGTGGGGCTCTATGATGGGAGGTAGACTTGTGGGTATGATATCACTACAGTATCTAGGTGTGGGGCTCTATGATGGGAGGTAGACCTGTGGGTATGATATC
Source organism: Haliotis rubra (assembly GCF_003918875.1). Taxonomy (NCBI): domain Eukaryota; kingdom Metazoa; phylum Mollusca; class Gastropoda; order Lepetellida; family Haliotidae; genus Haliotis; species Haliotis rubra. The sequence goes on along the minus strand of NW_025766968.1, from coordinate 4,657,730 downwards.
ACTACAGTATCAAGGTGTGGTGCTCTATGATGGGAGGTAGACTTGTGGGTATGATATCACTACAGTATCAAGGTGTGGTGCTCTATGATGGGAGGTAGACCTGTGGGTATGATATCACTACAGTATCTAGGTGTGGCGCTCTATGATGGGAGGTAGACTTGTGGTGCTCTATGATGGGAGGTAGACCTGTGGGTATGATATCACTACAGTATCAAGGTGTGGGACTCTATGATGGGAGGTAGACCTGTGGTGCTCTATGATGGGAGGTAGACTTGTGGGTATGATATCACTACAGTATCAAGGTGTGGGGCTCTATGATGGGAGGTAGACCTGTGGGTATGATATCACTACAGTATCTAGGTGTGATGCTCTATGATGGGAGGTAGACTTGTGGTGCTCTATGATGGGAGGTAGACTTGTGGGTATGATATCACTACAGTATCAAGGTGTGGGGCTCTATGATGGGAGGTAGACCTGTGGGTATGATATCACTACAGTATCTAGGTGTGGGACTCTATGATGGGAGGTAGACCTGTTGTGCTCTATGATGGGAGGTAGACCTGTGGGTATGATATCACTAGAGTATCAAGGTGTGGGGCTCTATGATGGGAGGTAGACCTGTGGGTATGATATCACTACAGTATCAAGATGTGGGACTCTATGATGGGATGTAGACCTGTGGGTATGATATCACTACAGTATCAAGGTGTGGGGCTCTATGATGGGAGGTAGACCTGTGGGCATGATATCACTACAGTATCAAGGTGTGGGACTCTATGATGGGAGGTAGACCTGTGGGTATGATATCACTACAGTATCAAGGTGTGGGACTCTATGATGGGAGGTAGACCTGTGGGTATGATATCACTACAGTATCAAGGTGTGGGGCTTTGTGATCGGAGGTAGACTTGTGGGCAGGATATTACTACAGTATCAAGGTGTGGGGCTCTATGATGGGAGGTAGACCTGTGGGTATGATATCACTGCAGTATCAAGGTGTGGGGCTCTATGATGGGAGGTAGACTTGTGGGTATGATATCACTACAGTATCAAGGTGTGGGGCATGTGGATGGGAGGTGATGGGTATGATATCACTACAGTATCAAGGTGTGGGCTCTATGATATCACTACAGATATCTACAGTATGTGTGGGGCTCTATGATGGGAGGTAAACTTGTGGGTATGATATCACTACAGTATCAAGATGTGGGTCTCTATGATGGGAGGTGGGGCTCTCTTTGATGGGAGGTAGACCTGTGGGTATGATATCACTACAGTATCAAGATGTGGGGCTCTATGATGGGAGGTAGACCTGTGGGTATGATATCACTACAGTATCAAGGTGTGGGGCTCTATGATGGGAGGTAGACTTAATTGTGGGTATGATATCACTACAGTATCAAGGTGTGGGGCTCTATGATTGGAGGTAGACTTAATTGTGGGTATGATATCACTACAGTATCAAGGTGTGGGGCTCTATGATGGGAGGTAGACTTAATTGTGGGTATGATATCACTGCTGTATCAAGGTGTGGGGCGTGTGGATGGGAGGGAGACCCAGAGCATGATATCGCTAGAGTATCGAGGTGTGGGGCTCTATGATGGGAGGTAGACTAATGAGTGGCCATGGAGTTACCCAGTATTGTTAATGGTTTCTCCATCCCCGTCAAGAGCTTCACCACAAGGGCTGTGCTTACATAACCCTCACCAACGCCATTGTTTTTATTCCCAACCGCAACATGAGATGTTTATTGTTCAGACTGAAAAGCCTTCAGAAAGTCCACAGAGGCTATGAGATTGTAGAATATCTGTGTAACGTACACCCAGCCAGTATGTACAATTGTTTAAACAATCTGCATAGTAGTGGCAATGTGTCTGGGAATGCCAGAACACATTGGAGGTGGATTGGTTAAACAGCGCTGGGTGAGTCACACTACTCATCACGCCAATGAGCCAAGAAATAATTATTTTAACCTCAAAACTGCCGTCAACAGGAAGATACAGTTTTACAACTTACAAACAGGATAAGACAATGTTGCAGATATCAGAGTTGCTTCGATTATGTCCTACCCAGAGTGACCATGATGACTGTAGTGATGTTTTCCATTGCCCTACTTCTGTGGTAAAACTATTGTGATTACACAGGTGAAGGCGTGTTTGTTCTTTGTTCAAGAACATGTGAGATACCTTTACCTGTGGTTGGGCAAATAACAGAGACAACAATACTTTTTGCCGAATCAACTCAAAAAATAGATTTTTCAATCAGATTTTAAGCTAACATAAACATGACCTTGACATTGCTCTCAAGGTCCCTGCTCCATGAAGGGAAATGGCTTTAAGTTGTTGTGGAGGCACGTGATACGAGACAGTGGTGCACTATTTTCTTATAAGATACATATTTTGATAGTAAGGCTGCAAATAGATACATGAAATTGAAAACTAACCTGAACGTCCTGTTAGGGAGGTGGTGACACACCATTCAAGATTATTGCAAAATCCTGTGCATACCATCCAATGACAGATCCAGAATGTAGTCAAATTAGTGTGCACATAATCCCCAAGTATATGATTGTGCAATCTGGCCATTTGCATTTAAGTGTCACCAAAGAGTTTGGGTGGGCTATAGGAGGCCATTGTAATATAAACGTGGGGAAATTTAGAATGAAAATGAAAGTACATATTATTTGATTTGTACTTCATAAAGTTATCTGAATATTCTTCCAAAGTCTAAATAAATCCTGTGAAAAACCATCCAATGACTGATCAGAATGTAGAAAAGTTGGTGTGCACATAATCCCCGAGTGTAACATTTGACCATTTGCATTTAAGTTTCAGCAAAGAGTTTAGGTGGACTATAAGATGCCATCGTAATATGAAAGGGGGAAATATAGAATGACATTGAAATCCATATTACTGGTATTTGATTTGTACGTCATAATGTTATCTGAATAATCTACCAAAGTTCAAGTGCTAGTTGTGAACTTGATGCCTTATGTAAACGTATGTAATGTTTCATCATGAAATATGCAAAATATATACTACTCAATGAAAGTCAAAGAACACCCAATTTGTTCATATAACTAGAGCTAAGCTATCATGGCTGATGTGTGAAGCCCATTTCTGTTGTCCCATGCCGTGATATTGCTGGAATATTGCTACAAGCGGCGTAAAACCATACTCACTCACTCACTATCATGGCTGGTCTGTATTTGAACTCACAGTCTTCCTTAACTTGTTTTGAGTAGTATACTTGTAGTGAATGCAAACGTTTAATAATATTTCAATGAAACAAATGGGGATGTTAGACAGGAATAATTCATCTTAGTGCAGGAAGAACCCTAAATCTGAGACACTGCTTTACAGTGAGAGTGGAATACTGTCTGAGTACGTCTGTATATAAAGCTGACTTCGCTGTAAGGAGAGTAAAGACTCTATCATGTTCCCCGAGCAAGATGAATGAGTTGGGCTGAGCACCTACTGTAGCTATATTTCAGTCATGTTGTGGTCAGCCTCCTGTTCAACTCACTGGAAAACTCATGGCGATGCCGATCTCAGATTTGAAACTTGGTGAAACATGCATGGGTAAAGTACAGATAATAAGCCAAGTACCATAATCAATATAACTTGAACTCAAACATTTAATCACTGGATCCTGCTCAACCTTAAGGAGGTAACTGCACAGCATCTTAGATTTAGATCGTGGCACCGAAAAATGAAACAATGGTTCTGACAATATTTACAGGCACAATGTGCCAGTGATCAACATGTTACAGGTTTCATCCCCACATTTCAACCCTATCATCATTTGTAGAATTTGTTTGTAGGCATTGAGTGGTTGTGGGGTAACCAGGTGGTTAAAGTGTTTGCTTGTCATGCCGAAATCCAAGGGGAGTGATGTGTGAAAACATGTCTGGTGTACAATATAGAACAAACTTTATCGTGAGTGCGACGTTTTGATACAGATTCTTGTACGGTTGTCAAGCATAATGCATTATGGTCAGCCTCCTGTTCAGCATTCAGCATTCAGCATTATGCTTGACAACGGTACAAGAATCTGTATCGAAAGGTTGCACTCACGAATAAAAAGAAGTTGTCATCCATAAAGTTTGTTCTATATTGTACTTCCCAACTTCTAAAATGCCACTCAAAGAAGTTATGTCTGGCGTACCCAAACATGATATGCTGGAATATTGCTAAAAGTGGCGTAGAACCATGCTTGCTCCTTTACTCCTTCACTCACTCATTCATTCACTCCTTCACTTGTTCATTCACTGGGGTGGTGGGGTAGCCTAGTGGTTAAATTGTCCACTCGTCACGCCGAAGCACCAGGTTCGATTCCCCACATGGGTACAATGTGTGAAGCTCAATTCTGGTGTCACCCACCATGATATTGTTGGAATATTGCTAAAGCGACGTAAAACCATACTCACTCATTCATTCACTCCTTCACTCACTCACCCACCCACTCACTCACCCACCCCACTCACTCATGCATTCAAGCATGCCCATAGGCACTCACTCCTTCACTCCTTTACTCACTCACTCACAACCTATCAACTCACTTACTGGTCATTTGTTTGTAAAAGGTACTGTCATCAGTACCCAAATGATGCATTAAAGGAACAACAACAGGGACATATCTAAGCCTGTGTTCTGTCATCATTAACACAAAGCATCTCTCTTCACATGACATCTCACAGTTTCACCAGATTTTGCCTGATGTCAACTGAAATATCAATAAAATCTTCCTGATGCTTGTTAAACACATAACTGTTACAATTAACCAAAGAAAAGGAATGCAATTTACATGCAATATTCATTTTATTGATCATGAAACCGGAGCTTAATCTAGTCTAAACTAGATATACCTAGTCTTATATCTCATAGATCTGGTCCAAAATGTCATCCTCAAACAAATTATTTCTGCATGGCATTTCAGGGTAGAAAGGGTTAATGGTAAAACAATGCTTGTCATTTCCACCACATGGCTTCTGTTGAAGAGACTCCGGTAGATGGCTCCAGAAATATGATTATACAGCTATACCCAACAGGCAACTGTAGAAGTTAATGGAATTAACAGAAATATTTGTCGTGTCAGCATTCAGGCCGATGCAGTGTAATAATGTTAAGATCTCATCAAAATAATGTCGTAATGTTTAATTATGGCTTGTTCACTAGAACAGGCAGGTTTTGTTCCTGGCTTGTCCAATTTATTAATCATCCCGGTGATCGGATCTGTTCGATCACTGTGACGTAACATGCAACATGTTATTTACATTACAATGACACATTCTATTCAATATGAATGTGTTTGGATAATATGTTTATTTGTTCAATATCCTGTGGCAAAAGTATTTGGAATGAGAAACATGTGCCCACATGCAGCATCAATCATTATAAGAGGAGTGCAACTGGAGGGATTGAACTGAGTGCAGTGATAGGAAGCTGCAAGTATGGGCAAATGAACCTGGGTATGATGAATGAGTGGTTGATGGTCCAAGCTGTGGAGTTAGTGAGTGAATCGGTGAGTGAGTGGATGGGTGGTTGAGAGCGTAGTTGAGTGTGTGGTTTAGTGGGTGAGTGAGTGTGTCAGTTAATGGTGGAGTAAGAGGGTGGATTAGTGAATGAGTGAGTTAGTGGGTGGATAAGTGGGTGAGTGATTGGGTGGGTGGATAGTGGGTGAATGATTGGGTGGAGTGGGTGGTAGTGGTGAGTTTGTGGGTGGATTAGTGGTTTGTGGGTGGTGAATGAGTGGGTGGATTAGTGGTTGAGTTTGTGGGTGGATTAGTGTAGTGATTCGGTGGATTATGAATGAGTGGGTGGATTAGTGGATTAGTGAGTTTGTGGGTGGATTAGTGGTGATTGGGTGGAATGAGTGGGTGGATTAGAGTGAGGGTGGATTAAGTGGTTGAGTGGTTGAATGAGTGGGTGGATTAGTGTGGGTGGATTTGGGCAGTGATTGGGTAGTGTGGATTAGTGGTTGAGTGGGTGGATTAGTGGGTGAATGATTGGTTGAGTGGGTGGATTAGTGGTTGAGTTGAGTGGGTGGATTAGTGGGCGAAAGTGATCGGTTGATTGAGTGACTTGGTGAATTAGGGCATAAGTGATTTGTGGGATAGTGGGTGACTGAGTGGGTTGATTATTGGTTGAGTGGATGGATGGATTAGTGTTTGGTTGAGTGAGTGGGTTGATTAGTTGAATTTTGAGTGAGTGGGGGGATTAGTGGTTGAGTGGATGGGGATTAGTTGGTGGATTGGATGAGTGAGGTGGTGGATTTGTGGTTAAGTTGTTTAGTGGTTGAGTGGTTGTAACTAGGATTGTACACTACTTTGTGTCACTGATGACATCACACCCAAAACTGCGAAGCAGCTGAAAGACTGAGTGAATCAAGTCTTTTTACTGACAGTTTATGCAGCATTTTAGTCCCCTTACATCTGAGCAGACAAACTGGCTCAACCATACCTCAATCATACAATATATAGATCATAAGGAATGATAAAGTCACCATGCATCTTGGAACATCTGTGTGACCCCTGGTTCCAGTGTACTGAGTAACTTGTTTAAACTTGACTTCTGTGCCATACAATTGATGCTATTATCTCATTAATGCCCTGTGTAGGTGGATGTGGCAATCCAACATACATTATTTCAACCATCATGCTTTGAGGAAGCATTAAGCTGTCTGTTACCAACTCATGTTTATCTCCACATAATCCTATCAAAATGAGTAATGCAGTTATTCTCACACTATATACTTGTGTTAATGGATCTCTCCTGTTTGTCGGGGCGGTGGGGTAGCCTAGTGGTTAAAGCGTTGGCTCATCACGCCGAAGACCCGGGTTCGATTCCCCACATGGGCACAATGTGTGAAGCCCATTTCTGGTGTCCCCTGCCGTGATATTGCTGGAATATTGCTAAAAGCGGCGTAAAACTAAACTCAGTCAGTCAGTCTCCTGTTTGTCGCTATTTAATCTCCATAAATAAGTCTGCTCTTAATGATCCAACAGTTCTTGGAACATTGTTTGTAGCATTTGGAACATGAGTCAAAATGTTTTGTGCACCACATGTAGGAGAAATGTACAAATAATAAGTTACAATGTTTCTACAAGTTGAAATAGATGCTTGTAAAAAAGAAAAAAAGCAACATTTTGATAATCATAAGATATCTTAAGCAGAGTCCACTGTACAAATTCAGCTGAAAGAATAAACATATCTTTACAAATCACTATGAAATATTTTCGACACCAGGTGTTTGCAAAAAGCATGCCCCACTATTGGCACTCCATTGCAAACACATGCAAATCAAGGTAATCATTCACTTAAAATGCACAGGAGCATACAGAGAACTGAAAAGAGGAAATCATTTTATCAGATTTGGAAATGTCTTGCACATCTGGGAGCACCTTTAGAATACAGCACCACAACTTCTCGTGAGGACGATCTTCTGCCGAGGTCACGTGTCATTAAGACAAGCAACCAGTTTGTGAGAACCCGCCGGACCTTGAACCCGCGACCTTCTTTGTTAGCTCGACAGCTAACCGACTGAGCTACGTCCACACTGTTGCACACTGTGCAAATTTATCAAGTCATTAGACGTCACGTCCGAAATGAACGGAAAGAGTCGAATAGGTCCGCGGACAATTCACGAATGCTACGGGTGGACTTGGTGTCATGCCATTTTATTCACGGACAGTTGCCGAATGGATCCGATGCCATTTTGGCACACTCGTCCCATTCTGTAATATACAAATTAACGTGCGGGCGTGGAATGAGCCGATATGCCTCAAGCGGAAAAGGGTTGTTGACGCCAGGCGCCAGACGATTTCACGGTGTATGCATGAATGACAGCTTTTATATAAATCTGTGATTTTGTGACAGAAAAGTGATATAGGGAACACTGTAAGGATAATGTGGATCGCAATATGGAACGAGGGAGACACGAGCATGTGTAGTGACGGCACGAGGGTGAGTTAGCCTTCGAATCATTACTTTACAAAATTTATGTTGCGTGTGAAAGAGGCTTCAGTGCAAATTCCAGGCCAATTTCCATTAGCCCAAAATTTCTACATTAACCCATTTCATAATGTACTTTTCGACATTTTGGTTTCCCGCTTTTGTGTGAAAAAAGTATTAAAATGCAAAAAGAAAAACAACAAATGGTACTCACGTATTACACCGGACATGTACCTACTATATTGGATTAGGTCCCTAACCCTAAACCCTAAACCCTCAGCCCTAACCCTAACCCCTTGAAATAATCCTAATAAATAGAATGCATTGACCGAACCACCGGACATGTACCTACTATATTGCATTAGGTCCCCAACCCCAACCCTAAACCCTAAACCCTAAACCCTAACCCTAATCCTAGCCCTAGCCCTAGCCCTAGCCCTAGCCCCAGCCCTAGCCCTAACCCTAATCCCTTGAATTAATCCTAATAAATAGAATGCATTGACAGAACCGGCACAAACACGACTGGCGTGTCTAGTGTAATGCATTATTACCGCTTCGAAATAAAAAATACTAATAAAACACTTTTCTATGTAATGGTGCAACTTACTGAATGACAAAAATATATATGTAAATTTAAAAAATTACAAAATACACAACACTTAACACCCCAGCAGCCCGTAATACAAATAAATATGAGCGGATTAGTGAAAAAGAAAAAAAATTCAAACTGGTGCTTGCAAAAATATTGCGCATCCCGCCGTATACAACTACTGGAAACTCTCAACATCGTTGGCCTTATGCAATGACATAGCTCGTAGAGATGAAACACCAGTGGAGGAGCTTATACGCACTCGATGAGCCAGACAACCGTGTTGCCATGCAGGCATCATAGGGCATTGTTCGAGATCGTGCTTTTCGAACAAAATCACATTACATTACGTACGAAAAGGGTATTATGGACGTATTTTTAAAGTTTGTGGTGCTGTATTCTAAAGGTAGGCCCACATCTGCATATCTTCCATAAAACTTGAAGCATATTAATAAAATAATTGCAGTTTCTAAAAAGGTTATCAGTACTTGTTGTTTCAAAAAATACATGCTTATAATGTAAAAGGTTAAAAGCATGAAGTATCATGGATAGAGAACCAAACAGTGGTTGGTTTGGATTGGATGTGTCACTCGTCACAAGATTTTGATCTTGGCAGAAAGTTCTGAGCCTCACATACAAAGTCTTTACCAAAGTGAGTGAGTGAGTATACACCAGAAATAGGCTTCATACATTGTGACAATGCTTAGCAGAGTCATTTCTCTTGCATACAAATGAAGAAAGTAAATGAAAAAAAAGAAGAATGTAAAGTAAAACATTGTAGAAAGTGTTTTAAAGACTTTATTCATGTCAACATGTTGACATTTTTTTTCTGATTGATATTCATCACCATCTTCATCAGCCACCAAATGTCACGATTTGGCAAGAGTGGATTTGAAAATCCATAAAAAATACTGCTTACTTCCAAAGACAGTGCAAACAGGTGCTCATCAACACGGCAGAGTCGCAGCACAGGTACTTGGACACAATATTTGATCCAACATGATGAAACCTATTTCAGGTTTCTTTGACGTCCTGGCTTTGAATGCCATGAAATCATTAAATTGACAATTTAAGAAAGAATCCCTATAGTCATACAACACTGGCTTGTCTGCAGCTCTTCCTCAGAAACAGCTGTTTTTGATCATACAATGCAGGCTTGTCTGCAGGTCACTTCAGAAACAGCTGTATTTGTTCATAAAATGCTGGCTTGTCTGCAGGTCACCTCAGAAACAGCTGTATTTGATCATAAAATGCTGGCTTGTCTGCAGCTTGCCTCAGAAACAGCTGTATTTGATCACACAGTGCCAGTTTTTCTGCAGGTCGCCTGAGAAACAGCTGTATTTGATCATACAATGCCGGCTTGTCTGCAGCTCACCTGAGAAACAGCTTTATTTGATCATAAAATGCTGGCTTGTCTGCAGCTTGCCCCAGAAACAGCTGTATTTGATCACACAATGCCATTTTTTCTGCAGGTCACCTGAGAAACAGCTGTATTTGATCATAAAATGCTGGCTTGTGTGCAGCTCACCTGAGAAACAGCTTTATTTGATCATACGATGCTGGCTTGTCTGCAGCTAACCTCAGAAACAGTTGTATTTGATCATACAATGCTGGCTTGTCTGCAATTCACCTCAGAAACAGCTGTATTTGGTCATGCTCCAGGGTGGTTCCTGGCAATAACATAATACCTGCAGAATTCCTAGTGTCATACAATGCCAGCTTTTCTGCAGGTCACCTGAGAAACAGCTAGCCACAGAAACATGTATTTGATTAGCTAGCCACAGAAACAGCTGTATTTGATTAGCTAGCCACAGAAACAGCTGTATTTGATTAGCTAGCCACAGAAACAGCTGTATTTGATTAGCTAGCCATAGAAACAGCTGTATTTGATTAGCTAGCCACAGAAACAGCTGTATTTGATTAGCTAGCCACAGAAACAGCTGTATTACGTCACACAATGCTGGCTTGTCTGCAGCTAAGTTGCTCAGTTGATTAAAGTTTATTTTTATTTGCATCTATGACATATTATATCCACACATAAATATTTCACTGTACTGCAATTCTTTCTGTATATGGCTCTTTACAACCCACATTTAAATTATCAATATTTACAGCTTGTGTAAGTGATTTTCAGTCACATGACAACACACTACCGTAGACCACCTAGAACAGTTTGTCTATGGCTCTACCTTCTGTTTTAGATAGAATATCCTCACTGCTGTAGACTTTCTTGTCAAAAAGTACCATGACAAAAACATCATTAGCTCTCCCAGTCTTATGGCATCAACTCAGGATATAAAATTTACAAGCTTACTGCAGCAAAAGAGAAAGTTGCACTGCAGTAGTTATTTTTGGGAGCATTTGTTAGTATAAGGAAGATTCACTTGCAGACAAGCAAATAATTATGCCTTTAAAAAGAGTTAGGAATGTGTCATTAATTAATTTTAAGAGGAAAACAGTAGGCGCAAATTTAGGTTTGATGCCACTATGAAGTGACATATATAAATAACATTGGTATTTTGTACATGTATAAGTACAAAAGTTGTTTCCATGGATACGTTCAGAGAAGAAGATTTTGGAAAACTTAAACCCCAAAAATGTTGGAAAAGACCTGAAAATCCCTCAAAATATTTAAATCAAGGAATCCAATATTGCTGAAAAATTAATAGGACTAATAGTAATGATCAAAGACAATAAAATCCAATGAGCATCTGGAGCTGGGGATATAAGCTACGTTTGAGTGCTATCAGTTTAACAGTTCTTCAACTAACAGTTGTTGAGAAATAGGTCTAATCTTAATAATATAAATGAATCACATTCGGGCTTGGATTGCTAGTAACATCAATGATTTGTACCAGGAATGAACATACTAAAGTCAATGCACATACTGTCCATGCTTTTCAAAACAGAATCTTATAGCATCGTAAGAAATGGTGAAGTAGAGGCAGGCTTCCCCATAAACATAACGACCTGTGAAGATCTGGGTTAGAATTGATCTTCTGTACTCCATGATTGTCGTAAGAGGCGAATAACACGATCGGGTGGTAAGGCTCTCTGACTTCATTGTATCCTAACTGCGCAGATCGATGCTCATGCTGTTGATCACTGGATTGTCTCACACTTATTTACAGACTGCAACCATATATATGGTATTGCTGAGTGTGGCGTAAAACTAAACTCACTCACTCACCCATAAACATGACACCCATCTCACCATATACAGGTCATACAGTACAAGGATTAAATGTTTGTAGTAGACATGTTGTGTCAGATGTGTATAATAACATCATTGTGGATCACATTTCCATCCAAACAAAAAATACATTGTTGAATATTTTCTTCCGCATGTGGTATTCTGCATATATCAGATTACAAGTCGCAAGTCATTAAAGCTGAAATGTAAAACTCTGTATTTGTTAACATCCTTGTCTCTTTTTGTTTGATTCTCTTACAATGTTGCCAATAAGGACAGATGGAACTGCATTAATATGCAAACTGAAACTTGAAACTGAAAAGGTAAATATAAAATGTCAATGCCAGAAAATAACCAGTCTCCATTATCTGCCGAAGCAGATTCCATTTGGTGTAACAGGCAACACAAGTGATGTGGATGTTGGTTTATGACAAACTCATGGAGATCCGGGTTAGAATTGGTCTTCTGTAACCCATGCTTGTCATAAGAGGCGACTAACGGATCGGGTGGCCTTGCTCGTCGACTTGTTGACACATGTCATCATATCTTAATTGCATATATTGATGCTGTTGATCACTGGATTGTCTGTTTCAGACTCTATTATTTACAGACCGCCACCGTGTAGCTTGAATATTGCTGAGTGCGGCATAAAACTTAACTCACTAACATACTCGCTCATTTATGCCAAAGTTAGTCAAGTCCATCTTAACCCACACTTTTACACCTGAAATGGGCCTCATACATTATACCAATGTTTGTTCCCACAGCATCATCATGGCTGTGAATAGTTGACTCTACAAACCAGTCGTTGATGAGCAACAATTCATTCTCTTGTTGTCTTGATACATTGTCAGAATGGTCGCACTTTGTAGCCTCCAGATACTCACCATCATTCGTTATGGAGACCTGCTTGCCATGTTTCATTCCCCAATCAATGCTTTTGCTGATGCATTTTTGTCTTGTGACTTTATGTCCCATAACATATCTCTCAGACTTCGAGCACAAGTTATTATTCCTAAAGCATGACTTTCAATATCAGCGATTGTTTATTGTTTAACCCCACACATAGTAATATTCCTGTTAATAATCAAGGTTAGACCAGACAGATTGATATCATGAGCAACAATCCACGCCAGAGGGAACTGCAACACATTCTCAGCCAAACCTGACCCCCCAATTAAACAAGTCTTCTCACCATCCACACAGGTTGATGCGATATTCTCATCTGGAATCCTGGGACAGGAGTATAGATGGATGGCGGTGGAAAATAGATAGTCCTGTGGTTTGGAAGCAGAGTGATTAGGATTTATGGCCCTTATAGACATCCTTAATTGGGTAATATGTAAAAATGTTGTTTCGTGTTTTGATCAAATGATTGCAGCCTAAAGTCACCAACCCAGGTCCCTGTTCCACAAAGCAATTGTTTGGCTACGACCATCGTAAGCTGATGTTGAATGGGAGTTACGATCACCTTAAAGCTACGACTATCGTACACCAATGTTAAAGTACGGGAGTTACAATCACCTTAAAGCTACAACTATCGTACACCAGTGTTAAAGTACAGAGTTACGATCACCTTAAAGCTATGACCATTGTACGCCAATGTTAAAATACAGGAGTTACGATCACCTTAAAGCTACGACCATTGTACGCCAATGTTAAAGTACAGAGTTACGATCACCTTAAAGCTATGACCATTGTACGCCAATGTTAAAGTATGGAGTTACGATCACCTTAAAGCTATGACTATCATACGCCAATGTTAAAGTACTGAGTTGCGATCACCTTAGTGCTATATGACCATTGTACCAATGTTAAAGTACGGAGTTACGATCACCTTAAAGCTATGACCATTGTACGCCAATGTTAAAGTACGGGAGTTACGATCACCTTAAAGCTACGACCATTGTACGCCAATGTTAAAGTACAGAGTTACGATCACCTTAAAGCTATGACCATTGTACGCCAATGTTAAAGTACGGAGTTACGATCACCTTAAAGCTATGACCATTGTACACCAATGTTAAAGTACGGAGTTACGATCACCTTAAAGCTATGACCATTGTACGCCAATGTTAAAGTACGGAGTTACGATCACCTTAAAGCTATGACCATTGTACGCCAATGTTAAAGTACGGAGTTACGATCACCTTAAAGCTACGACCATTGTACGCCAATGTTAAAGCACGGAGTTACGATCACCTTAAAGCTATGACCATTTGTTACCAATGTTAAAGTATGGAGTTACGATCACCTTAAAGCTAATGACCATTGCACGCCAATGTTAAAGCACGGAGTTACGATCACCTTAAAGCTATGACCATTGTACGCCAATGTTAAAATTACAGAGTTACGATCACCTTAAAGCTATGACCATTGTACGCCAATGTTAAAGGACCGGAGTTGCGATCACCTTCTGATGACCTTTGTACCAATGTTAAAGTCACGGAGTTATTGATCACCTTAAAGCTATGACCATTGTATGTACCAATGTTAAAGTCACGGAGTTACGATCACCTTAAAGCTATGACCATTTATGCGCCAATGTTAAAGTCACGGAGTTACGATCACCTTAAAGCTATGACCATTGTGCGCCAATGTTAAAGAAGCACGGAGTTACGATCACCTTAAAGCTATGACCATTTATGCGCCAATGTTAAAGCACGGAGTTACGATCACCTTAAAGCTATGACCATTGTACGCCAATGTTAAAGTACGGAGTTACGATCACCTTAAAGCTATGACCATTGTACGCCAATGTTAAAGTACGGAGTTACGATCACCTTAAAGCTATGACCATTGTACGCCAATGTTAAAGTACGGAGTTACGATCACCTTAAAGCTATGACCATACGACCATGTACCAATGTTAAAGCACGGAGTTACGATCACCTTAAAGCTATGACCATTGTACGCCAATGTTAAAGTAACGGAGTTACGATCACCTTAAAGCTACGACCATTGTACGCCAATGTTAAAGTACGGAGTTACGATCACCTTAAAGCTATGACCATTGTACGCCAATGTTAAAGTACGGAGTTACGATCACCTTAAAGCTATGACCATTGTACGCCAATGTTAAAAGCACGGAGTTCACGATCACCTTACAAAAGCTCACCTTGACCATTGTTGCCAATGTTAAAGTATGGAGTTACGATCACCTTAAAGCTATGACTATTGTACACCAATGTTAAAGAATGGAGTTTGATCACCTTAAAGCTATGACTATCGTTACACCAATGTTAAAGTAATGAGTTACGATCACCTTAAAGCTATGACCATTGTATGCCAATGTTAAAGCACGGAGTTACGATCACCTTAAAGCTATGACCATTGTATGCGCCAATGTTAAAGCACGGAGTTACGATCACCTTAAAGCTATGACCACCATTGTATGCCAATGTTAAAGTCACGGCGTTCACCTTAAAGCTATGACCATTGTGCGCCAATGTTAAAGGCCGGAGTTCGCGATCACCTTAAAGCTATGACCATTGTACCAATGTTAAAGGACGGAGATTACGATCACCTTAAAGCTACGACCATTGTATGCCAGTGTTAAAGTACGGAGTTACGATCACCTTAAAGCTACGACCATTGTACTCCAATGTTAAAGTACGGAGTTACTTGATCACCTTAAAGCTATGACCATTGTATGCCAATGTTAAAGTACAGAGTTACGATCACCTTAAAGCTCTGACCATTGTTACGCCAATGTTAAAAGTATGGAGTTACGATCACCTTAAAGCTATGACCATCGTACACCAATGTTAAAGTCACAGATTACGATCACCTTAAAGCTATGACCATCTCGTACATGCCAATGTTAAAGTCGCACGAGTTACGATCACCTTAAAGCTATGACCATTTATGCGCCAATGTTAAAGTGCGGAGTTAACGATCACCTTAAAAGCTATGACCACTGTGCGCCAATGTTAAAGTCACGGAGTTAAGGATCACCTTAAAGCTATGACCATTTGCGCCAATGTTAAATGTTGAAAGTTACGATCACCTTAAAGCTATATGACCATTTATGCGTAATGTTAAAGGGCGGAGTTACTATCACCTTAAAGCTATGACCATTGTGCGCCAATGTTAAAATCATGCGAGATTCACGATCACCTTAAAGCTCACGACCATTGTATGCCAATGTTAAAGTACGGAGTTACGATCACCTTAAAGCTATGACCATTGTACGCCAATGTTAAAGTACGGAGTTACGATCACCTTAAAGCTACGACCATTGTATGCCAATGTTAAAGTACGGAGTTATGATCACCTTAAAGCTACGACCATTGTACGCCAATGTTAAAGTACGGAGTTACGATCACCTTAAAGCTACGACCATTGTACGCCAATGTTAAAGTACGGAGTTACGATCACCTTAAAGCTATGACCATTGTACGCCAATGTTAAAGTACGAGAGTTACGATCACCTGAGTACTATGATCACTTTGTGGAACGGGTCCCTGAATTAAACTGAGTAACAAGTATTTTTATCTACCTGCCTAGGTGCTGCTGTACAAACAACCTTAGCGTTAAGACATTCATAAGTCTATGTTAAGGTATGGGAATTACGGTCACCTTATCGCTAAGATCCCTTTGTACAACAGCACCTTGGTTTGGATGGATCAGAAAAGCTGAGAACTGAATATAAAAACATGATATAGACCATTCTTAATGAGGCCTCATGAATATTCATATCTGTACCAAAACGAGGCTAAATGGGGCAAGGACACAGTCGCATAATGGCGACAAATCTCAATGTATACTTCCTGGTTTCAAATTTCCCTTGAACGGTACATTATGAAACTGTCCAGTAGTTCAGGGAAATCGCAGAGAAATGGGAAAGGGCTACACAAATGTTTCTGTAGCATATCCACGCATTGAAGGGTGAATAATTACTGTACATCACGATAAGTCATATGACCTAGATATCTAGGTAACGTTTACCATGTTTGCGCAGCATTTATGAAGGGAAGCTACTCTGAAGTCACAATAGTGGAAATATTACCAAGGGAAGTCAATTACGTTTACTTTATCAACATATGAACAAAGCAAAAGACTCAACGTATTTCCTGACCTGGATTCAAATCATCCACTTCCACATGGGAGTAGTGTTGTTAATTCTTGAGCTGGATAATCGAGATTATAAGTAATATGTAGATCAAGATAGCTCTCATCGAGTGGATCGGGACCAAACAAATTTGTTTGTATTATTCATGTGATGAAATTATTTGTTTGGTATTTTTTCTGTTTAAAATGTTTTGTCCTATCGACTCTGTTTTATAGATATTGGGTATTTATTCACGCATTTATTTACAGTTGTACAACTAGTGGTGATGGCGATGTGCGCGTAGCTGCATGTTACAATCGCAGAGGAAAAATGAATCGCCACATCATCATGTAGAAACTATTTATTTCAATCAACATGAGTGGGACCAGAGACCATATCTATTATCTGGTGGGACACAATGTGCAAGACAAAACTGGATGATTTTTTTCAAGTTTTTTCTTGACTGATTTGGAGATGAATAATTAATTTACCTAAATGGACAAGTGGTACCTGCATGGGGAATATTTGAACCAATTTTCAATACTGTGTTACTATACCATAAAATTGATTTATTGTAGATCAGGTGTATTTAGTCTGTACCACTGTAACCGAAGACATTTTTAAGGAGAACATATTATCAGATTAACATAACAGGATTCACACTACAGCAAACAATTTACCCAAATAAATAACGAACACCTGGAGTGCAGTTTATAAAAAATTATTTTGAAATGGTGTCTTAAAAGTCCAATAACAATAGACACATTCACAATAGCTTCCAACTGTAATACTGATGAATAACAATAAAATTTTCAGAGGATGCAAATTGAAAATATATTGGGTGCAATATTTATGTTGATAGAAGTATCCTTTTAGATTAGTCTGACATAAATGGCAAGTGAATTACAGCTGGATCACTGCATAATTTATCATAGTTTTCTCCCCTTACACATTATCATAATCTCTTACCTATGAATGATGTTTTTTTCTGATTCCCAACTAACTCTTTTCAAACAGGATGAAATACATTCTTTTTCATCAATTATTAATTAAACAGCAGCAAATGAGTTACATCTACAACTATGCCATTATGAAAGACCTTTCTATTATTCAGTTAAATCCATCAATGTGTATGTATTACAGCTGTCTCTGTTTTCATCCATCATTTACACAACACAAAAGCACCAAACAATTTCATTTACATTCATGTCTGTCAATTTTTGTGCTGTTTGGGCAAGGTACTTCACAAAACCTGGGAAGATATTCAACAAATGAAAACGTTCCAGCTAATCAGTGCCAATGTTTGAAATGATGGAATACTGTAAAATTTTCAATCAATTTTTAACATCATACATGAATTTACAAACTCCAAACTGTTCAAGTTCAAGTTTTCTGTTCAATTTTTCTATTTTGTCAACCTTTTCCTTGAGTTGCCTCCCCTGTTCATGTAAGTTTTGCTGGAGTTGTTCTATGTAGGACTTGGGTCAGTGGCTGCTGTATCACTCTCTGCTTCACTGTAATATAAGCATTGTAAAGCATCAGTATTATCTCTTCGACCACACAAACAATAAATATATCTCTGGAATTACAAATATACATCAAGGAATAGAGGCTAACATCATTTCATATTTTAGACAGTATGGGCAATCAATATTTTTATATGTAAATAACATAGCATATAGGTCAAAGTTCAGTTGTATTAAATTCTTTAAAACCATGTCAGTTGGCAAAATTAACTTAATACGATCTGACATTCTTACTGTATCTGAGATGGTGACTGTGGTAGATTCCTTATGGGAGGTTCCTGAGCTGGTGACATGCTCTCTGACTCTTAATTAGCAGCATCTGAAATGGATATTTAAACACTAAATATATTTCAGTTGGTGTAATTAGATTGTCCAGTAATATGTCCTGTATCCCTGAAGTACTGGTCAGTATGCAGTAATTTTGAAAGTAGATACATATTTAAGATTTTTTTAACAGCATGTGTATGTCCTGCATATACAAATGTATATGTACTTGAAATGTTACTTTGATTTGCAGCCAATCTAATTTCACGGACACAGAATATTTGCAAATAAAATTCCCTTGCCATCATGACAAGAGTGTCTACACATGTCCATATGCTTAATTTTTTCAAATATATTGGACAGTTCATAATTTATGAATAGGGGGGTGATGATGATTTTAGGTGCGGTGTTTGTGGGGGTTGGGGTGTCTCCCAGTTTGTTTTGGGAGGCAGGGGGAGGGGTCAATTGTGTACATATGAACTAGGGGGTGATCACTGATTTTGAACATGACAATGTGTGAGTGTGGGGTGGGGTGGGGGGTTTGAATGTGTCTGTGTGTGTGTGACATTCACATTGTACATATGTGCCCCTTATATTAAAGGTCACCTAAACCCTAAGGGGTACAAATACATAAATCACTAACTGGCATCGTTAGAAATGAAACCCCGTCATTAAAACTACTCATTTCGACCTTTAATTGACTTAAATCGACCTTTTTGACAACAGTGCACAATTCTCACCCAACGAAGCGAAATTTCAACCAATCAGAGCAGCTACTTCTGTGACGTCATATGAGGAATAGCTTTGAGGGCCGATGCAGAATTCATCTACATTTTAGTGGTTAAATTATCTTGTTTACAGGCTGAAACCTGAAATCGTGACAATTGTTGTGGAAAATAAAAGCTATATGTTCTCATAATCTACTGTCATTTAATTTTGTCTACTGCTTTGCCTAGTTTTCGAAGTTACAACTTGTTTTCATAGACGATTCTGTCAAAATCGATTGGTGTCGTTAGGCCCTATTTGTATAATGACTGATCCAAATCGATCCCATTTCTGTGTTTTGTTACCTCGATATTTAATCATGTCATGTAAAAATCTGTTTGTATTCTCAAAACAGTGTCGGCCCATAAGTTTTCAGCATGCAATACAGCAATTAATACTCCCTTGTTGTAACCCGTGTTAGGTGGTATAAACCTACACATGTTATTTGTCATCGCTCACTTGATGGTCAGTTAATGAATTTATAACAGGTATAATTAGTGGTAACACACTTAGATTACCCGACAAAGGTTCCCATTTGGCATTTCTTGTGTCTGGAGTAAATATTCAACATTATAAACATCGATCAAAGGATTAACCGATAACTGCGCTGATTGATTAATTACTTTTATCTTACACAAGCGGAGTTGTCAAAAGGTAGTGTTTATGTATGTAGATTTACTAATCTATACTGAATACACTCTGTCGTGGTCGGTTGTTCGCGTAAAACAACGCCCTTCTTTCAAAGGATTAACCGGCAATACATTGATTGATTGCCAATTATTGGCTAACTAAAGGCGGACATTATGCAGTTAGTTGCCAGGTGTGCTATCTTGGGTGACCAATGAGACTATACACCAATACCTGAAAAGATTTATCACTTTTTTCGTATATTAAACTGTTAAAAGACACATCATTTGTAACAGTTTGTGGATATTGATGGATACATTCCTCGAACAAGGTAATGGCCTGATATTGTTCCTATAACTTTAATCTGTTTTAATTTTAATATTTGCATTTTGATTTTATTCATTTGTCGTGAGTAGCATTCAAACAGAATCATTGTTTTCGCTGGCGTGAAGTGTAATGAGTCAGACAACATGCACTAGGGTGTGTGTGCGAATTATGATTCACATTGGCAAACTATAAAATGTCTAGATATTACAGTTCTGTTATAAATTCACTATAAGTATCAGCAGATCGTCTGCTTTTATTTAGTTTTCAAAATGCATACAAGTATGATAATAAACTAATTAGGATTATAAGACCAAATATAAAGACGCACATTGACTAGTATCTACATACTGGTGAGTGGACATTAACCATGGGAATGTAGCAAGAAATTTATCACAAGCGCAGTATTGTGACTTCGACCCCCACCTCGCCTTCGTGGAAGAAATCGTTATGTTATAAGTTGGCGTGAGAGGGAAGCAGAGGCTAATTTTGGCCACTTTTAATCGGCTCGGTGTATTAATTAACCACAAGTTTTTAAAGAATAAATTTGGTGTTCCGCATAAGACTAACCACAAATCTTTCATATGTAATGGTTAAAGAGTAACAAAAACAAAGTTTAGTGGTTCTTTAAAACCTTGCATAGTGAACAGTTTGTACATTACACGGCAGATCTAGACTATGCCATGTGTCGTAATTATTTTGTACTTACTATGAATCATTTTCCAGGATCTCTCCGTATTTTCGTCAACCACTGCCTTCTTCTGATCTTATTCTTGGGAATATGGTGAAAAGATACCGTAAAATCCTTACGGGCATCACTCCAACGCAAAGGCACACAGCAGTAATCTTTCCTTTTCGAGGTCGCCATTTTCAAGGTTGGGTCAACCTATTTAAGCCTCGCTTTCGATTTGACCTCGAGGTCATGCATATTGGCTAAGAATGGTCTATATCATTCTATGAAACAAAAACTCACACTGGAGCTATTTGATAAATAAGACAAATTTATTTCACTGAAATGGGAATGCTTGTTCTGTAATACCCATAAAATAAGTGTTCAGACACTTAACATGGTGAATCACTGTTTCCAATTCATCAGAAAAAAAAAAAAATTATAATCCTGTTTCTCAGCACAATATCCAAACCTACTTCAAAATATGGGGATTGTGATCATCTGAACGCAAATATCTTTTTGTGGAACAGGCACCAGATTCGCAAATGTAAATATATTTCTCTCTTGACCAACCATACTTAATCTTTTAGAACAAATTGTGTAATCCTGGGAAAGCTATTTTATTTGTCTTTTAATCTTTGCTTAAACCTTAATTTTGCCGAAACACACACATACAATCAATTCAGTCCAGTCTCATGAAGTCATTCTTTATGACCTTATAATGAAAAAGGTAACCACAGCCATATTTTGATCATTCCATATGGCTTTATCAATAAAGTATGCCACGTATTCATTGCAAATTGCATCAGACAGACAGAAATTGATATCTGTCTACAGAGGAGCATGACAATTCCGACAAATTGTGGCTACCAATTGATCCGTGGTGGAGAGTACCCTGGGACAATCCAGTATTTAACAGACACACCATTTTTTTCCCAGAACACACATCAATCTTCGGGGAGACATTTCGCGTTTTATCAAGATTTTTGTCATCGGTGGTGAAAAATAGAAATCCTAATTGAGTAGCAGCATTGTACTAAATATTCCTTATTCTCATATGCAACTACTCCCAAGGGTGATTTCAAATTGGAAATTGACATGCCTGGAGGTGAGCGAAGACAGGGCACCCGTGGTGACAAGGACAAAGAGCAAGGCACCGGTAATACCAAAAAGGAGGAATTCTGCTTGGAGGTGCGACAGACTTGACCAAAATCAGGAATGAACCTGTTAACCGGAAAACATGATATTGGCAGGATTAGTCGGAACCTTGAGCAAAAAGGCACTGGGTGTAGAAAAAGTATTGATGGAATTGGCTTGTCTGACAGAAACAAGTATCAGTCTGTCAAGCAGCTGTTATTGAGTGAACTGGAAAAAAATATTTCAAATTTATTCTGGGAAAGTTACCATATTTAACGGGAGGTGTTGAATATTTTTCTCTAGGGTAACATATACCATGTATATCCACTCATTTCTTCCTAGTACAGTTGAAAAGCCTTCCTGATAACTTTATTAATACTTTTTGATTGAGAATTGAATGCTTTAGTCAATAGCACTAACAATAAACATACAGATTTAAACTTCGGTTCTGGATTCTGTCAAATTATGCATTGTCACCTCAGGCTCAGATGCAGGGAATTAAACAATATAATTAAGAACTAAAGGATTCAAATATAAGTTATATAAATTGAAATACCTTTTAAATAAAATATTGAAATTGAGGTACTGCATTCCTGAACTTGGACACATCTAGGTCAAGGATGTGGCTACAGATTTGTCTTACATGTATTTTACATCAGGTGTATTGGATATATTTGTTTCAAGCATATCAACGGCACACTGATACTATACATAACAGTGAAACGATGGCAATACATTGATGACAAATATAAATACCAGTTGCTTATGCAACACTACGTTCTTGATATGAATCTAAAATTTGAAATTTACTGTCCTTGAATAAAGATTTCATTTAGTTTGATAAAAAACATGCTTTGCTTGAAAAAAATATGTTATTCATTATAAATAAACATGTCGTTTATAATTTGCAGGTTTTATTGAGTATTCACTATTCATTTATTAAAAGTTCTGAACACTGAACAGTTAACAGTTAACGAATATCTGCAAATTTGAAAACACAATGTCTTTCAACATTCTAAAATCCAAACAGTATCAATATTTTACTGAAGCAGTTCTCGCTGCATGAAACTCTTACGGAAATGAGACAGGAATGGCATCACACTTAAATGGAATGGCATTGTGATACAATGGTTGTTGTCACACCATGATGTGGTAACTAACTCATTTGGTTAGCAGTCTGTGACAAAAATAATAACTTCAAGTTCTCACAATTATTAATCGGACTAATCTTTAACACTTTGGGTAACATTTCCTCACAACAATTACATTTTGATCAAATTTGTGATTGAAAAAAACAATATACTCATCAGGAAAAGTATTTCTAGGATCCAGTTCCACTTATGCAGATTGCAACACACTACCATTCATATTATCTTGTTTGTTAGATGACAATGAGAGTTACCTCCCTTAACTCCCTAACACCTTTCTTGAAAATATGCTAGATTAAAATTTAGTCAGAGAAATAAAGCTATGTAAAATAATATTTCTCAAAAATAGAAATTACAGCCCAAATTGAGCCCTTACCAAAGCTTAATCCTTGTGAAAGCTGTGGCAATCCATACTTGCATAAAATCTAGACTTGAGTTGGATTCCTTCTTCAGTTTTTCTGTATGATCCATCTTGCTGCAAGAAAAGGTGTGGACATCAAACTCCAGTTTCAATTGCCAACATTCACATTCTACTATTGAAACAAAGCAGATTATTCAGTATCACATAAAACCATTTTTGTTTACTTCTTATCTAAAAATGCACATCGATAGGGTAAAAATAATTTCTAGATGTTTAAGTGACATTTTTCTTCTAAATGGATACAATATTTTTTTCATGTGTTTCACACAATGTCTAGCATATAGCATTCATGTGTTGATAGCGTGATACAGTTCTTTGACAACCAGATTTCATAACAGTGACATTATCATTTATAGAATGTTGCAGTGCTGCTCGTATTCAATATTCAATATGAGTTCACATTTTATTTGATGTAATGACATATTTTTTACAGTTTCAAAATAGATTGGAAAATTTAAAATTAAACAAGAAATACATTGGAAAAATTATAATTACTTTTGCAATTATTTTTATTCCACTGACAGTAAAAATTGTTTGAAAGCATAATAACCAGAAATGCAACAAGATCTTCAGTGTAATGAAAACAAAAATATAGATATTTAAAATGCTGGAGTCAAATTCACATAATGATTGAAACAGATCAAGACAGGTCATACCTTTCCTCCTAGCATTCTAATTACGGTAAATGTCACAGCACCTGAAGTTTTATTTGTTTACATACTGACCAAATATTTCAGTGACTGAACTTGTAAACCCCCAAAATAAGAGCTTCTTGGCTGCAATGCTTCATTCAAGAAAGATTGAGTTAAAAAATGTTTTGAGCACATGAGAATTTGAGTGAACACAAAACAGCAGGCTTTTATCAAATGCACCAGTAAGACAAATATCATTCTACATCCCTGGAACTGGAAATTGTTATGAGGCCAGTTATTGACAGTGTGAAGAGCTGCTAGGAACAAGAATGTACTGGTCTTGTTTTGACAATTTAATGAGGTCCTAAATCATCTTGGAATCAGCCCCCAGAACTAGGGTGATTGGTGCAATGGTGTTCTGTACAGTACAATATAACTCGTGTCAGAGACTTTGTGATCTGGTTTATGATCACATCATACAAGCAGTGCTGACGAAGATGTAATTATTATTGTCTGATATTGGTCAAGGAATTATGTCTGGTTTTCAATAAAATGTGCCTTGAACCACACTGGCATTATACTCGATGAGCTATGGTTGTGTAGCTCCATTTATCACGGTGAATAGTTCTTTATTAAAAATGTTTATTATCGGTTTTCCATCCACGAAAATTTCATTTGATTGCTGTAAACATGATTTATAATCAGATTATCAAAAACTGTATTTTCCTCCATTCTTAATGTATAGCATCTTGAGTTGATACCATTATCAGTGGTGATACATGCAGCCTGTTTGTATTACTTTGTCATCATCTTGACAGAATGTTACACTGCCACTCACATTCAATATGTCACGTGTCATAATGAGTTCATATTTTTGAATATCTTTGACAATTTTACTATGATATGCTTAATATTTTAACTATGAAACATTATTAATCAGGGAGGATAAATAAAAAAAACATTATTATCAGCTTTCATAATATACAAATATCATTTCATCCCTGTAACCATTATCTACAATTGTTTTTTGATCAAACGTTAGAGGATCAAGTGAAATACACCCACCTTGCAACCCATTTTGTCTTGCATAGTGAAAAATAAGATTAACAACAATTAAAACTGAAATTTAATTACCATGTAATTTGCAAATAGATCTAAATTTAAATTTGAAAAACTAAATTATTTCAAGAAAATGTATTAGTAATTTCAAATGAACCCTGACTGTATACTGATTCCTTTTGTCTTAGAATAATTAAAATGTGAAACAAACAATTAAACATCACATATGAAGAGAAACAATTGTTATGAAAGGTTCACCTTTTGAAATCTTTGTTGGCATACACTGTTTGAAGTTGAAATGAAAAATATGAGTCTATTACATTTTGTAAAACAGCTTTGTTATGGAAGAATGTTGTCTAAAAGACTCCAACCAGGACTTGGAAAGAAAGACAAATTAGGAAAACAAAATAAAAAACAAGAAACGAGTGTGTAATTCTAGTTTAATGATTGGGCTAAATTGTTAACACAATTTAATTCCACTAGACATACAAGTGGTAACTCTCAGGTAATTAGGTTGGGGTTGCATGAATTTTTTGTGTCTGCTGGTTCCTCGGTTTGGTTATTGGCATTTCAGTAAATCAGGCCTACATTCCATCTCCTTCTAAGGAAGCCATCTTTTTTCTGGTTCAGTATATAGTGCTACAGAATAGACTGAGAAATGGATGAAGCTTAGAAAAAATGTTTTTCTAACAATTTAGCTTGTAAGTTGATAAAAATAGAAGCTATTGTTTTCTTCTTTTTACTCACAAATTCATTTAGATTTTGTTTTAACAGTTTCGTATCTTTACTAATCAAATAGCTATTGTAGGTTTAATTAAAGGCAAAATAAGATTTTTTTGTTGTTTACTCACAAATTGGTGTAGGTAGGGCAAAATATATAATGGATATAAACTTTATATTTTCTATGCAATCTGTGTGTTAAAATTCAGAGTGACAGAAAATCTCCCCAAGACTGGATGATAAGAGGGATGACTTCAACTCCCCTTAATGCGAAGTAATATTCCATCAGGTCCAGCATTTGGCGTTCAAGTTTCACAACTTTTGGGATGCAATCTCTCTGCAAAGATTTCAAAGATCATGACACATTTGCTAATAAGTTGTTTGATTATTATTACAAATTTCAAGGCCTCAAACAGTTTTACGGGAGTGAGTAAGTGAGTTTAGTTTTACGTTGCTGTTAGCAATATTCCAGCAATATCACGGCGGTTGACACCAGAAATGGGCTTCACCCATTGTACCCTGGTGGGGAGCGAATGCTTTAACCACTGGTAGTACACACCGCCCCATCTTTATGGGACACATGTATCAGTGACAAAAGAATATCCTTTATTACTCGCCCGTGGAAGATACTGCAGTGTAATATTTTTACGGCAATATTACACTAGTGTAATACCGCTAGACGTATGACGTCATATTGGTTCACAGTTATGACGTCACAATGCTAATGCCGCTGTCGCAATGGTACTAGACCTTGCTTGACTCACGGAAAGCTGAGAGTCATCACACTGTAGGCAATTTCACCGCAGTTTCTATCAATTTATGTTGGAGAGTAATAAACAGAATACTAAACTCGCTTCCGTGAAATACCATTTTTATTAAACTCGTGAAAGATTTAGTATCAAACTCGCTTTCATTCGTTTGTACCAAATCATTAACTTGCTTAATAAAAATGGTATCACACGGAAGGTCGTTTAGTATCCTCTATATTTTAAACATATGTTCCCATTTTCTTTTCAGGCTGACTTGACTTGCCTTTGTATGTGTTTGTGATGGATGAACTGGTGTGGCAGGATGTGCTCATGAACACCTATTATCACTGTTTGAATGTGATTCATACACACTTGCTTATGATGTTGGAATCGTATGGTGGGCTCTGCTTCTAGCAGAGATTTATTATGAATAGGGAAAGGGTTTGTTTGCTTTTGTCATTCAGTAGTGTTTCATGGACACATGCTCATGATATAGTTTGAATTATACTATGGACTCTTTTACTAGTTTACAAGTTATCTAGAGTGATCCGCAATTAAAATAGGATAATAGGACAAGCACAGGCTGCTGAAGATCATTTTAACCAAGTGGGTTGATTGGAGGTGATAAAAGACAGTCTTCTCAGTTTGGGGATGATATGACAAGATGAAATGGCTCCTGTCAGACTCATCGTGGATTACATCATGGTGACATCTCAATAAGCATAGAATGTCTACATCCCCAATTACCAGCTGCTTACTGACAGAGAATGGGAGTCAAGCAGTGGGTAGGGATGTCTCCAGACAGATCTTGATGCGTCTGCTTCTGAATGGAAGCCATTTGATGTACACATGTCCTGCGTCACATGATTACCAACAGTGAGAATTTCAGATGTCGCAGACTGGAATATGGATAAGGACTCAGGCAATATCTATGTCAACTGTTCTGTCATGTATCTGAAGCAATGCTGTTCATATAGCAATTGTTTCAGTTATTTGTGGCTTCAATTTGTTTCAGTTGGGGTTTTTTCAGTCAAAAGTAGAAAGTAAAATAATAACTCTCAGGAAAAACAAAGCAGTCTACAGTGGAGATCTGAGATCTTCTGTGGATAAACATATGTATGTTTGTACAAGGGAATTTCACTTTGTACTTCTGATTCATCATGCCAGAAATTTGTTCATCTGAATGGTGATGGTTTGCTGATTTTGGTAGTAGTGATGGTGATGATGGTTATGCTGATGCTTGTGGTGGTGGTGGGGGACTTGGTAGTGGCAGTGATGATGATGACGATGATGATCTACCCACTCATGGCTGGTTGATGTATTTCAAAGGAGATTTATTTGGATATTTTAAAGTCTGAATTAACAAGGTTTTATTTTATGATAATTTGTCTGATGTTTTCTCCTGCTTTTCCACTCCTCATATAGCTGTTACATGCCATCACTCTGGAAAGAAGTAAAAAACAGATGACATCATACATGTTTGTTTCCATGGCAACAGAGTCAAAGTTAGAGCAGAGAAAAATCAAGCACATGGAAGGATTTCTATGAAATCAAAATAGATTCTAAAGAATAGAAAATACAATTCATGGCAGCATTTAAATTGAAGTTTGTTTTCACATTTAATAACTAAGAATAGAATATTTCTTACCTAAAATATATGCTGATAGCACACAATAATTAATTATCAACTGCCGCACGTTTAGGGCAAAGTGGGGATATAGTATTAGGCTCCGTCCTTACATCTGTACGTACATACGAATTGGAATATCTTAAGAACCGTTAACTAGATTCTTCTCATACTTGGTGCCTAGGTTCATCACAGTATGCAAAAGGTCCCAGTCAGGTTTTCTGACCTTGACCTTCATTTCAAGGTCACAAGGGGACTTCAACATTTTACCCTTGTCAGTGATATATCTCAAGAACCGTTCACTGGATTTTCTTCATGTTTGACACCAAGCTTCATCTAGAGAAAACGAAGGGCCCAATTGATTTTGGTGACCTTCAAGTAATTTTCAAGGTCACAGCGACACTTTGCAGATTTCAGCATGTTAACCTGCATGTTAAGCTTGTCAGCGAGATACCTCAAGAACCGTTCACTGGATTTTCTTCATATTTGACACCAAGCTTCATCTAGTGAAGGCGATTTTGGTGACCTTCACATAATTTTCAAGGTCACGGCAGTACTGTGAAGATTTCTGCATGTTAAAATTGTCAGCAGGATATCTCAAGAACGGTTCACTGGATTTTCTTCATAGACTTGCAAGACTTCTCTTGAATGTTTTTTGATAAGTAATTTCTTTATTACTATTTTTGGGCATATTTCATACACCATGGCATTCATGTCAAGGTCTAAGTGGGTCTTGAATATATTTGTGTGTTTGAACAGCTACAGAGCAAGATATCAAGAGAGGTTGACTGGTCATGTTTTTGTTGACATTTAACTTCATCTTAAACTACGACCTTTACTTTCATTACTTTTTAAGTTTGATTTGATAATTTGTCGTGGGGGATTATGTCACCTCAGCGACAACTGCTTGTTTCAAAACAAAAGACTTACTGTATTCTCTCATGTTTGTTTCAACGGGATCAGGTGGTCAGGTTAGTTGACTTGATTGACACATGTCATCATATCCAAATTGTGTAGATCGATGCTCATGCTGTTGATCATTGGATTGTCTAGTCCAGACTCGATTATTTACATAACTGGAATATTGCTGAGTGTGGCGTAAAACTAAACTCACTCACTCACTCTAAATGTTTTTTTACAATAGAAAAACAAGAGAATTTTAAATAAAAATATTTCTAAATATGCTAAAAGAATACTACAAATAATATGCAAATTAACCTGTACATACATCTCAGTAGTTAGCTAAGCTGTTAAATCAATGCATTGATGATGGAAACACATATACCAGTGTACTCCATGCATTGCTATGTCTATATCTGTGCCTAGACAGTACATACTGCTCAACACTCATATGGATTGAGTACTGCTATATATCTATCCAAGACCTGTGCCACAAGCAAGAATCCTTCAAAGATAACCATATTACTGATGATCAAAGTATGTCAGAATTATTTGTGTCTGTGGTAGTACAAAAGGGACAGAGATTCATAAGATGAAAACACTTACCGTATTTGGCATATTTAGGGTCCGTGTCTTAAAGGCTGCTTAAAGCATTTCCTGAGAGTTAGCCACATTATGTTCTCCACTAGGATTTCAACTGTAACTGTGCTGTGAGACTCTTTGGGAGGACATCAGTGGTTATTGAAACGTATCATTATAAAGGCCAGACTTTTTTATATTTCATGGCTTATTGATGTTTTCCAAACCAATTAGTGAACATAAAAAATATAATAGTGTAGCTCAATATATTTTTTGGGTGGATGTACCATAAATTTGTAAAAAAGAATGCTTTAATTATATCTAAATTGCAAAAAAAAGTAAAATTTTAAATAAAAAATAGCATGGTGGCTCAGACTTGGGTTTCCTGGTGTTTCAGTTGCTTGAGATTGTGTACCATATACGTGGTCAATTATTTCTTAGAAAGTTCTGTACTTTGCACTTGATCAAATATTTTTTGAATATTATGCACAATGAATTTGATCAATTATTACTTGGAAAACTGACACTATAAACAGCTATTTTTTTACTATAAGTTTTATCATATTATTTTAGCATTTGAACCTATGAAAAATGAGCATTTGGATGTATAAACAAACTGTGTCTGTACAGTAGAGACAATTGTTTATGGTGTTCATAAGATGAAGCACTTACCGTATTTATCATTGTAAAAGCCACTGTCGTACCAGACTGCTCGGAACATTTTGTTAGGGGAAGGCATATTACTGACCACATACATCTCAACATGTTGTGTGCTTTCTGACAGACATGAGATCTATGGCTTTTAGAACATTTTATTACACTTTTTATATTTTCTGGTTCAAGATCTTTTGCAATCTGTTTGCTTCATTAGCTATCTTAAATTCATTTCTAGAGCTCAATTGTTTTGTATCTTTTCAACATATGTATGTATGCAAAGCATTTCATCAAATATTTTGTAGGAAGTTACAGTTAATAAAATTTACTTTCTTATAGTTATATACATGTATATAAATATTTTATATTTTATATAACGTCAAACTTTGATTCTTGTCATAATATTTTCTGATTGTTTTTTAATTTAAGTTAAGGCCAGACCAATTTTATTTCTTGTTTTACGGATCCGCCGGTCATATTTTTTCAATAATAAGACAAAAAATAAAAGTTAATTTTCCCCGCTCAAAAAATAAAATCATAATGTTTTATTGATCAAAACTATAAATTAACAATAAATTTTTTTAATGTAATTTAACCCATATACAGACACTTCATAAATTGCCAAAAGTTAAATACTTTTAGTATTTATTTATTTTTATTTTTTTCCTCCTGCCTTTAGGTTTTCTGAGGAGAATAATCCCTAAAACAAATAAAATTGGTCTGGCCTAAATTAAAAAAATAAAATAAAAAAATTAATATTTTCTGATTGTATTTTTGATCTGTGGAGGATCAAAGGTGTTCCCCAACAAATGAACAAAGTCATGGCTAAAGCATCATTGCATGCTCTGCTATCACTTTCACAGCTGGCACATATTAAATAGCACCAACCATTGTATCCATGTTGTCAAGTCGACTAAGATCTTTTAGATGTTTTAATGAGGAATGTTTCATCAACTAAAAAAAAACATTTTAACATTATTATTTAGGCCTTTTTCTTTTTATTACTTGGTTTACAGATCCGTTGACCCAAAATGTGAAGAAGTAGAAAAAAATTAATGTTTTTACATTTTGTTTCCATTTATACTGATTTAATGTTTTCCATTTTGTTTCCATTATATGCCCCCGACCTGATGAAAAAACAAAGAAAGTGAAAACAAAAATATTAATTTTTTTGTTAAAAAATAGCAAATCATACCTTTCAGTTATTCTCTGAAACCGTGTAGAACAGAGGTAATGCAACAGAGCGCTAAGCTGGCATGCTGCACCTGGCATATATGATATACTTAAGTGTGCAAATAACATCTCCATATTCCCTTTTTTTTTCACACTCCCTTCCGATCTAATAATCTTTTTAAAAAATCTGTAAACCAAGTAATTAAAAAAAGGCCTTAAGTGTACTTCAATACACTATAGGTACATACACCCAACACAACTCTGGCAGCTGTAAGAGTGCAATCCAGTGACAAATACAAAACCATAACAATGCACTTGTCTTTCCTTGATTCTATTTTTGTTAAAAGAACATAACATATTTTACAAATAACAGATCGATATTTATTTAACATAAATGTGATTCATGATTTACTAGAAAAGATGAAGAATGTGATCAGTATGTCATAGTATTTCTTCTCTAGAAAAAAAAATTGAACTAAAAGTTTTACAAAACTGTGACAAGTAAGTAAGTGGAATGACATATTTTAGGTTTACTTTTCAAAGTTTTTTAAAGTCATCCATAAAACAAAATAAAAAATCTGGTCTATTTTTCTGAAAAACTATAAATCTATGAGACTCATGTCACTCTCTCTCCTCGGTGTTTTCAGTAGTCTGCAGCAGCCCTGGCAGGTAAGATTCATAACTAAACAAGATTCATCGTATTGTCCATTGCAATTTCCCCAACTGTCCTAATCATAATATGTGTCCTTTTTCATGCTGTAAACCATACAAGCAGCACAATGCTGATGGAGGTTATGTCAAGTCTGAAATTAATTTATAGCTAGGTGAACTTTCCACACAATTATCAAATGGGGATATTTTCTCTGGAGAATATATCTGAAAGTGCAAGTGGAAAAACCTGAGTGGTTGTCAGAATGCGATGATTTCTAACAATGATGGTCGCAGATGAGGGGCACCGAGTTTGACAGGTTCTGACTTAAAGACAACTCTTCTGGCTAGTAAAGGCAAAGCAGGTCCAAGCGATAGGAGTGGTGTGTTTCATTCCTCTACAACTAATCAATATGATTGTTAAACTGAAGAAAAATGGTTGAAGAGAATGATGGTGCCATATGGTATTGTGTGTGAATCTAAATAGAATGCTGTGAGGTAAAGAGATGACGTGACAATGGGTTAGGTCAAGGTGGTGCAGTAGATGGTGCTACTTGTTGTTCTGCGCTGCTTCTCTGGCAGGATCTATTCTAGATTCACCTTATAACTGGTTTGTCTCAAACACATATGGCCTTTTTGGTTTCACCAAAGGTGGTTAACATAGCTGTCTATTTTTTGTTTTATCCTAAATTATCCTCATATACAATGTTTGTTTGATGTTTAACGCCACACTCATCAATATTCCAGCTATATGGTGGCAGTCTGTAAATAATATGTACCAGACAATCCAGTGATCAACATCGTGAGCATCGATCTACACAACTGTGATACGATGACATGTGTCAACCAAGTCAGCGAACCCGTTAGTCGCCTCTTACAACAAGCATGGGTTACTGAAGACCAATTCTAACCCAGATCTTCACGGGTCCCCTCCACCAAAGCACAGAGCTTGTCCACTAACATAGAATCACCTAACTGTAAAGGTAGGAAGATGAGGAAAGAAGGACATAAGCGCATACACTTTAATGAGTATAAATATTTTGTCAGTGTCTGTTTCGAGACTTACAATTTATTTTATTTTTTCTTTATCTTTTATTCAAATACATTTCCTTCAAGGCATACAGCATGTCCAGCAAACAGTTTGTTTTTCAACCTGACGGAAAGTTTTTACTATTTTTTTTCAAATGGACATTTCCTGAAACCTTCCTGATATAACACAATTCTAGCTGACCAAACACAAATGACATACCGGGTATGTAATAGCACCACAAAATGTGGGATTTCAAGGAAACAAAATCTAAAATAGTTTGAAAATGGATTAATGTAAAATATTTTATGCTATGTGTTTAAAGAATTATTCCTAGAATGTCCACATTTATAGCCAATGTGAACTGAAATGTGCAGAAATGTATCACAATCAATCATCTGAGAAACTATTCGCCTACCAACACATCACCTGAAAGTAGACAGTAGGTGGAAACCTCTCCTGACAGAAACCCAATATTAACTTTTTGCCAGGTTTGCAAAGTTGGACATTTAATGTTTAAGGTTAGACAAACTATAGATCTGACAAAACATGGAGAAAACACACATCCAGTTTCTCCAAACAACTAATCCATCACAACTTCTCATTTTTTACCTTGTCAAATGTAAGGTTCCACACACAATGAAGTCTCTTGCAGAACCTTTAGAAAATGTGCTTCTAAGAAAGTATTCACTTTTCAAAATAACTTTTCTCTTTTCATCCAAATGTTTTACCTGGATGTTTAAGCAATATGATGTAATTAAAGCTCTACACACATAATGGTATTTAAATAAATGAGTTTCTTAATGTCATAAAAAATAGTTCCCCTTTATAGGTTTTCACAGTAGGAAAGCAAAAAGCACCTTGAAGTCCTAACAACCATCAGCCTGGTTGAAATATATAGGTTATAGGCAGGGTATGTTTCATTACCATATTAATTTGTCATTTTGCACTTATATCTTATCAAAGTAATAAACATTCAGCCTACTGTTAAAGAAAATTCTTTAAAAGAAGTCCCCACAATACAAAAAGTAAGTTATTGTGAAGATGAGTCCAAAATAAGGAAAGATGTTCCAGATAAATTTTAAAAAAATAAGTTAGATATGACACATGAAAATATTAAATTTCTATGCCAGGGAGTAATCAGTCTTGACTGCTTGACAAAACAGATTCCACTGTCCATAAAAAAACAAAAATAGTGATGAATATTGTATAAATGAATCAATAAAAATAATGACACCAGGTGTTCACCGGTCCTGCTCAACCGTAGCAGCCACCACTCACACAATTTGTGTAAGAATGTAAGGATTTGTAAATAAATAGATAAGCTTCCTTTGAAACTAGTATTTTAGTTACAGAAATTATGATAAACGTAATCTTGCACATGTTTTACGTGTCTGAGTGTTGAGCATCAGATCTGTTGGTATGAGTGAATGAGTATGGTTTTACGCCACCTTTAGCAATATTCCAGCAAGATCACATCATGATACACCAGATATGGAATTTACACATTGTACCCAAATGAGAAGTGAACCCGGGTCAACGAGCGGACGCTTTAACCATTAGGCTACCCCACCGCCCCCTGTTGGTATGAACAAGATATTTAGTCACTGATGTAGCAGTAGATTGTAAAATCTACGGAAAAGCATTTTCACATATTTGTTTAATTTCAGCCAACCAAAACATATTTCTTATTTTTCAGGTTAATTTATTTGTAAGCAATTATGTCCTTACTGCAAAACTGTTATGTTAGGGAATAAGAATCTAAACAAATACTTTTAGATGAAACATTTTATATAATATCAGTGAATATATTTTCTTAAAACCCCAAAGACCTTCATACACTTTAAGAGTTGTACTGTGCTGTTGGGCACCATGATTTCAAATTCAAATGGGATATATATTTTGATTTTTTTAAAAGCTGTTATTATTCAGTCCATATTCATGATACTCAGGATGTCAGAGGCCAATGACAGATGCCCACCATTGAGATTTTGGCAGAATCATCACGATACTTTACAGTAAATACCACCAATATATGAAGCATCATTATGACTAATGCAAAAATATTTCCACCATAGTTATTGATTTCACTTTGTGTCATGGTGTTAAATGTGGTCAATGTGCAACACATGTTGGTTGGGGAACAAAATATTAATTTTTGATATAACAATGTAAGCCATTTTATTCCCGTTTGAGTTCATTGTGAGAGTAAATTATTACATAGTTTGGAGTTTGGATGCAATGATAATGATTGTGGGTATTTTATGAAAGAATTCAGTCAGTTTGGTTGTGATGACTGGTGCTAAGGGTGGCAAAATTTAGACCCCAGATAATTGCCTGAAATTGTCCAATAATTATATAGATTCAACAGAGGCTGGACATTTGGCTTATGGAGACATCAAGAGAGAGATGCAAGTTCATGTGAAAAGAAATTAAATGTATTGAAACAGACAGATGGACAGATTTCTCCTCTTTCCCTCTGAATCAGCTGTCACTTATTGGTCTCTTGCAAATCGCCAACATTTAAGTTTTGTTTTTTATTTAAATGTTAACTTGGCCCTCAGTCAAGTCACTGTGGGTACTATGTGAATACCCCTTTCTAAAACATCTGCATTGCCCTCTGTACATAAAATCAATGAAAAGGAGGATATAAAAATGATGCTCATATTCTCTTTTACTAGAACAAAATTGATTAAAATGCACTTGAAAATATCATCTCCAAATAGATAATTATATTTGAAATATTATGGCTGTAAGAAAAGGAGTTTGAATTTCCATGTGGAAACGTTTAACTATGTAATGTCTGAAATAATTCATAAACTAGATTACAACATGAATGACTGATGTTTGCATGTTTGAAAAGTTTAACATTAACATTTTAGAACATTCAAATAACAGAATATGGATGTTGGCATAAATAGGTTATTTGGAAGTTAGGCTTTTCATTCATATGGAGTTTGTATTTGATTCGTAATGCAAGACATGTAGAGGATATTTCAAAATTTGATGGATTAGTGACCAAAATGATACAGGATGCAATTCCCTGTTTTAACTGACCATACACTCCTATGTCTTTCAGGTGAACAATTGACTTGCCCTTGCATGTGTCTGTGATGGGTGGCATGATTGGCTCAGGATATGCTTGATTTTTAAAAAATGCCTGGTTTTGTAACTATTTGTTACGAGGTGATCCATGAAAACAACTCTCATGGTACAGGTGGATAGGTAAATTGACTCTTAATTGAGATTTCTCGTGATTATGGAAATGGTTTTGTCATGTTTATATATTACTATGTAGAATCATATGTAACATTCATCCCTATAATATTTGCATCAATCATGTTGATCCCATCACATACCATACTGAGCCTCAATGTAACTGCATCCTAAGGCAAGCAAGGGATATTGGTAACTTAGCTTTTGTGCTCTTGCATTGCCATGATGGAATTTGGATTGGCCTTTGGATGAATTGGTCTCTGACTTTCAGGTCATCCAAGCCCAACTGGTCTTTTAAACATGGTCTATGACCTCTGATTATTGACCCCCAATTATTTCCCTTGTTTTTTTTCTGCTGAATGAGTGAGTGAGTGACTTTGGTTATACGCCGCTTTTAGCAATATTCCAGCAATATCACGGCGGGGGACGCCAGAAATGGGCTTAACACATTGTACCCATGTGGGGAATCGAACCCGTTTCTTTGGCGTGACGAGCTAATGCCTTAACCACTAGGCTACCCCACCGCCCCTTCTGCTGAATGACCATGCTGTTGAGTTTCATGAAAATGGTAAAGGAACACCTGCTTCAGGGTTAAAAAAATCCACCCAATGAAACTGACTTGTTGTAACAGAAGTGGAGCTGCTGACTCTGCTCTCATTACAGTAATACTTCAGCTGAATCACAAGTAGGTTGCAAGCAATAGGTTGTTGCTGTGTATCTGAATATATGTATGTTTTGTAAGCTGAAGAAATGAGGGTTTTGTCTTTGTTCTGCTTAATTAACAAATCCTAATTATGATGTGATATGGTGTGTTCATTGCACTACAAATCATTATGGCATTTGTATTTTGCATTCAATTAACACATTAAATATTCATATAGTGATAATCAGGTCAATTTTATATGTGCATTTGCCATTAAGAGTTCTGACAACTGAAATTCTATATGTATAGTCTAACTTATCGGTTTAGCTTATCAATAATGGTACAAAAAGAAAGGAATTTCTTCACAATAGTTCAAAATCACAGAGAATTTGACCTATCAAGTTCAACACAATCATATTCAGCAGTAATTGCTTACAGTATAAACTTAGTCACTGTAAATATCACGCTCAAGTCACTTCATGTTAAACACAATTGATTCGCATCAACAGTGTACCTTGTTTGGTGGTAAAATTATATTTCCTTGTATTGTATCTTGATGTTAGTATCAAGACAGATATGTATCACAGTTTCATTCATAACACACTGCATGATAATCAATTATAATGACTTTGTCAACATCACTGATGTGACCTGTGGGGACCATGTTATATCATATTATAACACTTGGGTTGGGGTGGTGGTACTGCCTAAGACTTAAATCCTGTCAGTACGAAGTAAGCCAGTTCTTGCAGGCATCAGGGTCAGTGGAGTAGCATAGCGGTTAAAGCATATGCTCGTCATGCCAAAGACCCCGGGTTCGATTCCCCACATGGGTACAGTGTGTGAAGACATGATATTGCTGGAATATTACTAAAAGTAGCGTAAAACTAAACTTACTCACTCACTCAAAAAGTATTGTAATGTGACTTGTGATCCTTTAGGTATTGAGAAAGGTATTGTACTGTGACTAGTGATCCTTTAGGTATTGAGAAAGGTATTGTACTGTGACTTAGTACTGTGTACAGGTCAGATTGAAGTGAAAATACTTGGTTGGGTATCAATGTCAAATTTTGGCACAGTATCTCAGTGGACTAGCTGACCCATGAACAATCGGGTTAGAATATTGATCTTCAGTAACCCATGCTTGATGTAAGAGGCGACTAATGGGATCGGGTGGTCAGGCTCGCTGACTTGGTTGACACATGTCATCGCTCCCCAATTGTGTAGATCGATGCTCATGCTGTTGGTCACTGGATTGTCTGATCCAGACTCGATTATTTACAGAACGCTGCAATATAGCTGGAATATTGCTGAGTGTGGCATAAAACTAAACTCACTCATTCATTCACTCAGTGGACTAGCTCAATGAAATTAATTAGAAATTAGCATTAGTTCAGCCTATAGATGCAGCCACAGACACATACATGTTACAACATTATCGCAATGACCTTAATCCCCACTTCTGCATCCGTCCATCTTGGAAGACAAGATGCAGCACCACACATTGTACCCGTGGGAAAGATTAATCCCATATCTGCAGCATGAGCAACTGCTTTTAGAATAGGTTGCTCAATAATGATTAAATATTGTTCAATGTGGCATCAGCATTATAGCAGCATTTCAATGTGTCTGTAATAGAAAAGGACACTTTATAAGAAATCAAAGCAAACTTTGGAACTCACGTAATAAAACAACCCAGATCAAAGCGATACATATCTCCATCCTTGAAGGACGCAACCTTGAGAATAATTTATAAAAGGAACTTTTTAGGCCAATTGTTTTACCAGAATCAAACTTCAAACAGTAACTGAATCAAGCAGTCGCATTAGCAAGCATTCTTTCTCTTGTGACAAGTTTGATTTTTTAAAATACTACTTGCCTGATAACTGTGTTTGCTTCCTGATTGGATTCAGAGGTTGGCGTAATGTGATACTTGAAACTGTTTCCTCTTAAAGGTGATGTCCCACCATCACATGTAATTGTATCATATCATCAACTACACACTTCAAAGCCAGGTGGAATCGGTAAAAATATACACTGGTTTTGTTTTTCCAGTGTTAAAATGTAAAAGTGATAAAATGTGCTAATTTAGGTAGTGATGAAGGTTAGAAAGCCTGCCCACTGACAAGCACGTGCTTACCCTGGAGGGGACTCTTTTGTCACAGATGTGATTAGGAAGCTAGGATCTCTTTGAACATAGTCAGAATAGATTACTTCTGATATGTAGTGTCATGCTACCTGCCACTCTAGAGAGTCACAATCCCATCCATGGACCCTGTGTGGCAGTTAATGATTTTAAAGTACTGAAGTAATTGTTCTAAATAATGTATGTTGTCATGCAACAAGGTTAATTCCTCTCCATTTTGTGAAATGGAATTTGACATGATTCCTGGGTGTAATGTGAAAATGTTTTTTGTGAGAAACAGAGTCCAAATGGATACAGATTTTGGATGACAGCTTCTTTAATTAACCGTTATATTTTGGTGTAGATGCTTATACAGTTGTAAAGCAAGACTGCCATGTTAGATCCATTGCCTAGAGATTCAGAGTGACAAAAAATGTTCTACAAATCTGTATCCCCAAATTGGGTTTCTTCATCGACCTTCCATGTATTTTGAGTCCAGTCTTTGTTGTCTTCATTTCACAACTTTTGAGATTCAATTGACCATGCTCTTTCTGTGAAGTTTTCACAACTTTTGAGATTCAATTGATCATGCTCTTTCTGTGAAGTTTTCACAACTTTTGAAAAACAGTTGAACAAGCTCTTTCTGTGAAGTTTTCACAACTTTTGAGATTCAATTGATCATGCTCTTTCTGTGAAGTTTTCACAACTTTTGAGATTCAATTGATCATGCTCTTTCTGTGGAGTTTTCACAACTTTTGAGATTCAATTGATCATGCTCTTTCTGTGGAGTTTTCACAACTTTTGAAATACAGCTGAACAAGCTATTTTGAGGTACAACTGAGTATGTGCTTTTCATGAAGATTTTGAAGATCATCATACAACTCTTGCAGTTGAACAAGCTCTCTCTGTGAAGATATCACAACTTTTGAGGTACAATCCAGTTTGCTCTTTCTCTGAAGATATCACAACTTTTGAGGTACAATCCAGCATGCTCTTTCTCTGAAGATATCACAACTTTTGAGGTACAATCAGGCATGCTCTTTCTTTCCCAGAAGATTTCACCACTTTTGAGGTACAATCCAGCATGTTCTTTCTCTGAAGATTTCACCACTTTTGAGGTACAATC
Source organism: Haliotis rubra (assembly GCF_003918875.1). Taxonomy (NCBI): domain Eukaryota; kingdom Metazoa; phylum Mollusca; class Gastropoda; order Lepetellida; family Haliotidae; genus Haliotis; species Haliotis rubra. The sequence continues at coordinate 4,617,183 of NW_025766968.1, read as the reverse complement.
CAGCATGTGCTTTCCATCAAGATTTCAAAGATCATACAACTCTTGCTAAAAGATTGTTAGATCAAAATTAAGCATTCAAAGCATTGGTAGAGCTCTACAAACATATGGCAGACATGTAGAAAACATTTCCAAACTGATGACAGTGTATGAAATAAGGCCCATGAGACCACCGAGACGGGCTAGATTTCTGACGGACGGTCTAAATTTACAGCTAGCCAGCCCAATGGTCTGGTGAAAATTTTAGATGTTTCATACATCTGAGTAAATTGACCATATCTTGGTGTCTGGTTTGGTTAAATTCATTTTGGGCTGGTAACATTTTGAAGTTTCCAGCCCTGATGTCTGGCTGGGGTTTTGGCTTATTTCATACGCTGATGATGATGATAAAATTAACAATATCGCATGCAATTTCATATGTTCCCATGTGTTTTCAGGTGAACAATTGACTTGTCTTTGCTTGTGTTTGTGATGGGTGCCACTAATGGGGCATGATATGCTCACCTTTTCACAAACACGATGATATTTTCAGATTTGTACAATGGACCTTTTGGTGAGTAGGGAAAGTTTTGTTTATTTATTGGCAACATTATAAGGATCAATGTCATAACAATAACATAAAACTATAATTAACAAAATATATTATGTCTACATTGTCATTCAGCTAATCAGACCAGATAATCCAGTGATCAACATCATGAGCATCAGTCTACGCAAATAGGATGATATTCATCAACCAAGTCAGTGACCACTCAGTCACCTGTTGTGACAAGCTTGCGACAAGCTTGGGTTGCTGAAAAACAATTCTAACCCGGATCATCATGGGTTTCCAAAAGGTCATAGGCCAATGCTTATTTTACTGACATGCATGGGTTGCTGAAGACCTGCTTGGTAAATATAGATCCCAACACATGTGATACATGGACATGGTTGATACAAGATATCATTTGTCATGCATACTTGATTAGCTCCCTTTGGGCATGTTTCATTGTATATCATTGTTTATGTACTACTGGGTCAGTAGGTAGGTCAGCTCAAAAGAAGAAAATCCCACATGAAATATCTATGAACTTCATGGAAATTGTATGCTGGTTTGAGTGAATAAGACTGCAGTCACAAAACCTTGCAGATATTGTTACTCAAAGAATACCTCATTCTTAGGAAACAGAAACCTTTGAGGACAAGAGTGAATCCAAATAACTAACATCACTAAAGACAAATGTCAAAACCAAGAGAGACAACTAGACGAAGGTCACCAAGCAAGTCAAAGCCACGATCATCTGGGCTAAGGGAAGCCTGTGATAGCTGGCAAGGACATTTCCAAAATCAAGGACAAGGTTGCAACTGAGGTGAGGATGAAGATTGATATCAATAGTTTAATCAACAGGCCTATAGTTCCTTTTTAGTGACAGCGAGGTTCCCCAAGGGAGAGGAAACTCCACAATAGAAGCAGGAGTAATCAACTTAGCTTGTGTAGATCTCACAGAGGAGGAAATTTCTATATTGCTTAAAGGTATGAATTTCAACCCTACTCAAATGAAACAGGATTCACATGAACTGGAAACAGATGTGTCTGATTTTGTAGAAAATTTAGAAAACTAAATTATTTTGATACTGATGCCAGTAATGAAGATACTTTGTTAGCTTTTTATCAATGTTTATTGGAATAGTTACCAGTAGTCATTATTCAGAGTGAGTGAGTGAGTATGGTTTTATGCCGCTTTTAGCAATATTCAAGCAATATCATGGCAGAGGACACCAGAAATGGGTTTCACACATTGTACCCATGTGGGGAATCGAACCCGGGTCTTTGGCGTGACAAGCGAATCTTTTAACCACTAACCAACCACCTCCATTATTCAGAACTGAAGGCCACAGGCCCACAGAACAAGTACATACAGTGTTCAACAGCTTCGATTTCACATCATAAGAGCATGATAAATGAACAAAAGAATCTGTAAATCATTTATGACTAACAGTTGACAATAGCTGGTTATATTTATGTTTTGAAGGTTGATTTGTAAAATAACTGGGTATACATTTGCTTCTACGGTTACAATAATGATCACAAATTAGTAGAACATGATATTCATCCATGCTATTTATTGTACAATATTGCAGTATTTGATAATGATTCGTTAGTAAGAACAAAAACACCTTCACTCCAAAACCTGGTAAGAACAAAGTATTAGACAAATTTATTCATCACGTCAAATATTTACCCTCTCTTGAAAACCCTCAGAGTTGAAAATATAATGAGCAACTTGATCTAAACTGATTATCCAAAAAATGAATTTATTGTTATTAGAGATGCTGAGGTGCTGTAATTATTGTGGTCAGTAATTATTGCTAACATCTCTCATAGTTATATCTCCAAAGATGAATCTTATTGCAAAAACTTTCAGACAGATGGGAGAAAGCTGCATTACTTAATCTTAAAAGATTTAGTATAAACGCATTCTCAATGCCTAACTGAAAACGAATAGGATTATTTGATTAATCAAAGGAGAGTAATTTGTATGGCTTCAGTTCATAAAAGTACACAGATCAAAGAAAATTTTCAAAAATTGAATTCCACATATGTCAGAATTCTGTAAATGATTTTCTGTTACAACCCACATTTCCTGCACATGGAGTCAATGACCTTGTGGATGAGTGCTCAAACTGATCACTTAACATGTTAAAATCAACACAGAAGATGCCACTGTGTTTCTTAACCAACTTTAGAGCCTAAGTTTTATAATACTAAAGTTTGTCAGTACAAATTAGTCTTTATGCAGATAGTCTATATTCAAACATTCCTCATGACCTCGGCATAAAGCTTTGAAATTCTGGATACAGAGGCCTTTTTCAGGAATAGAAAAAGAAATTTAACTCGAGTGAGGACACCACAAATGTCTAAAAGCCATGATGAAATCATGTGAAACTACAGCCATATTTAGCAAGAATGTTGAAATTTTGCAGAAACCATAGCCATGTTTAGAATCAAATCATGTGGATTCCATAATCATGTTTAGTATTAAATCATGTGGAAACCACAACCATATTTAGCATGCATGATGAAATCTTTTATAAACCACAACCATATTTACCGTGCATGATGAAATATTGTATAAATACAACCATATTTAGTATGCATGATTATTTTTTTTCTAAACCACAACCATATTTAGCATGCATGATGAAATATTGTATAAATACAACCATATTTAGCATGCATGATGAAATCTTGTATAAATACAACCATGTTTAGCATGCATGATGAAATCTTGTAGAAACCACAGGGCAGTCATGTGTTAATATAGATGCAGATTATGTTGACAAACCAACCAACACCCTGATGACCGAAGCACCTGAATTATCGAACTGATTCCAGAAACTAGGTTACCTAAGAGTTAATAAAGTTGTCCAAGTGTGAATGTTAACAGTGACAAGTATTTATAGGGATTATTGTTTGAGTAGGTTTATATTATCGTTTTGATATAACTTTACACAATAATGTTTAAAGACCAAGCAAATTAAATGGCGCATGCCCCTGTATTATGTCATTACAGAAATTTCCTGTGTTTGTGAATTAAATGCATTTTTCAACTGTTTCATCTTTTGTAAAAAGAAATCAGCAAATAGCATACAGTTATGATTTCTTTTTCACCCATCTACTAAGATTATTTAACTGGTCGGGTTGTGACAAGGCTATGTAAAGTGCTGTCCGCTCACTGTTGCTAGCATGCAGATACAGTAGGTCTGAACGTGTAGGTTAAGCGTGAAGCTGTGTGGGGCAGCTTTGGGTGCACATCTTGGTAATCGTAGCAAATACGACAATAATTTGTGTCATACCCTGCACAGTAGTTAACAGAGAAGAACTCTCTCAACTGACAATTCTTTTTGTCAAACTATAACATTTAATGACACTATTATTAGATATTTGCACAAATGTACATGGATGACAGAGCATACCTTTGACAGCACTTGTTAATGATGGATTTGATATTGCTGTTAAATCATGCAATGTACACTGACAGAATGGTTCAACGATGGATTTTATATTACAGTTAAATGGTTCAATGTAAACTGACAGCACGATGGATTTTATATTACAGTTAAATCATGCAATGTAAACTGACAGCACAGATCAATGGTGGAGCATCGTTGACAGCAGTTTAAGGATCAAACATATCTTTGACAACACAGTTTAATAACAGACTTTATAGGGCAGTAAAATGATGGAACACACTTTTGGCAGAACAATTCAATGATGGAACATACTTTTGGCAGAACAATTAAATGATGGAACATACTTTTGGCAGAACAATTAAATGATGGAACACACTTTTGGCAGAACAATTAAATGATGGAACACACTTTTGGCAGAACAATTAAATGATGGAACACTTTTGGCAGAACAATTTAATGATGGAACACACTTTGGCAGAACAATTAAATGATGGAACACACTTTTGGCAGAACAATTAAATGATGGAACACACTTTTGGCAGAACAATTAAATGATGGAACACTTTTGGCAGAACAATTTAATGATGGAACACACTTTTGGCAGAACAATTAAATGATGGAACATACTTTTGGCAGAACAATTAAATGATGGAACACACTTTTGGCAGAACAATTAAATGATGGTAACACACTTTTGGCAGAACAATTAAATGATGGAACACACTTTTGGCAGAACAATTAAATGATGGAACACTTTTGGCAGAACAATTAAATGATGGAACAGAACAATTTAATGATGGAACACACTTTTGGCAGAACAATTAAATGATGGAACACACTTTGGCAGAACAATTAAATAATGGAACATACTTTTGGCAGAACAATTAAATGATGGAACATACCTTTTATATAGTTTAGTGGAACATAACCAGGAAACAGGGAATAACATAAAAAATAATTGTATACAACAGTTTGAAGGTGCACTAACACATGTGTAATATTGCAGCTGCCTGATGCACGTTTATATGCATTAAATGAAATAGCCAGTTATTGCTTCCTTTATTTACCACTCATGTTTATAGGAGCTGCTTGAAGTAGGGAATAATTGTTTTCATGTGAAGCTTTGTTGCAAATATCTCCAGGATACACTGCCAGAGCCAGGCCTACCTCATAGCACTTCCCTCAACACTGATTTATATATCACAAATACACTCGGGCAGAAACTTTTATAATTCTTGTTGATATGATTATACTGAATGAGTCAGTGAGAGCCAGGAGTGGAGTTTTATGCCACTTTTAGGGATATTCCAGAGCCACTGGAAATGGGCTTCACACATTGTACCCATGTGGGGAATTGAACTCAGATCTTTGGCATGACGAGCTAACGCTTTAACCACTAGGCTACAAAAACTCAACTTAGAACCTTTGATACTGAAATTCATTCCAAAGAGGAAAAATGTAATTGTCTTGAGTCACATGAACATGCAAAGTAATGAATTTATCAAAAGTTGGTTTTTAAAATATGAGGGCTTGATGTGTACAATGAAATACAGAGTTCAGAGCATTTCTTTCGTGATGATAATAAATCATATATTTTAAGTGGAGTTCATTTTCTAAGTTAAAAAAAACATGTCCATGCTTGATAATGCTAATTGTTACCATGTGTGATATTGCCAATTATCAAACTGTGTTTTCATTGCTAACTGACATAATTTCACAATACTTTTACAAGATAATTACACCTTTGTTATCTATTCGTTAAGCGCCAATGAAATACAGAAACATTTGCTATTATCATTATTTCTTTTCACACACACAAACCACCACTTTGCTAAATAAGACTGATATCTGAAGATTCTGTCAATATGAAGTTCTAAGATCAATGGCAATAATTTTATTTCTCCTTATGATCTAAAATTATATCAAATAGCTCAACTAATGCATGAATTGTCTTCAGCAACTCATGTTTGTGATAAGAGGTGACTTACAGGAACGGCTGGTCAGCCCGCTGACTTGGTTGATGCATGTTGTCATATCCCAATTGTGTAAATCTGATCACTGGATTGTCTCGTCTAGGTTATTTACAAACTGCTGCCAAATAGCTGGAATATTGATGAGTGCAGCATTAAACAACAACCAAACCCAAACCAAGCCTTTGTAAAGGGCAACCTATGGGATGAATTTGTCAAGCCCACGGTTAGGGAGAGTAAGTAGTGTGCGGTGTTAAAGTAAGAAAGAAAGAAAGAAACTCTCTTGATATCAGATACCATGAGATAACAAATTTCAAAAGCATTTCTTTGATGAAACACAGATACAAACTGCCCATGCACAACTTTCAAGAGATGTTTAACAACCTTTTTTTCAAGAAACATGCTAGTTTTTGTCCAGACAAATGCCTAGTCTCTGAATGTGCATAATTTTGATAGAAACAACTAATTATTTTTAAACTAAAAAGGAGCCCCAGTGATAAGGGAGATTCAGAACCTGAAGAAATCTAGACTTGCATCATTTATGGCTTTAGAATTGCAGAAATGGCTGCCAAAGGGAAAATATTGTGGTTCAGGGACTGGGACGTTTTTGCCCAATGGTCACAGAAGATTTATCCAAGCAGTGACTAATACACCTATAGACTGGACTTTAAAATGACTGTTTAAACTAGATAATGGTGTAAAGAAGACAACAGTGTATAAAGAAATAGAAATACTATCTGTGATTAGCAAGTATTCTGTCCTCAGTAAATCAAATTAAAGGTTGTCATGGAACACTTTGCCTCAGAGGGAAGACATAATTAGCTGTACTGAATTTAATAGCAAGTGATTCTACCCATAATTCATTTAAACAGATAAAAAAATCCATGATAAAATTCCATTAATCTCTTCTAAGAATAGAGAAACTTGTAAATGGAGACAAGATAACACACTGTGGTTCCTCTATGAATCACTGTCAAAAGGCTTCCAGATCTTGGATAGCATGTGACATATATATATATATATATATATATACGTATACATATATACGTTTAATTGACAAACTGTTGCCTATCAGAAACAACATAATGCCACAGTAAAGCTGTTATATAAAGGACCGACTCGCTGTACACAGACAGCTAATTTGAGATCCTAGTGTGCGATGTGTAAATGTAAGCAAACACATTGATGAATGCAGGAATGGCCAGTTTACTACCTCTAAGTTTTATAAGGTGTTTAACACTAATAAACTTTTGTGTAAGAAAAAAGGACAAATCGTCATTAGGCTTTTGAAACCTAAGCTTAATTCAAAAGCCTAATTTTTAACCCTTTCTATGTAGCTCAATGTATATGTGTGCACTGAAACAGTAAAATGTATTTACGTCCTCCAATATTTTTACCAACTGCGACATCAAAGGCATTATGATGCCACTAAGATAAGTCCAGATATGCAAAGAATGATGCAAAGATTGAGTTTATTGCTGGACAACAGGATTTTCTTGCATACTTCAATGTGGATTTGTTGACACTCTATTTGTGATGACTGATCACGTGGAGAAGATGAACGAAGGTTGGTGGTTCGGTTTATGTACAGAACATACCATTTTGATGTTGATTTTATGGATCCAGTTGGGACCTCGGCTTATCTATGAGATTAACTTATCTCCAGTAATATACAGTAATGTTAGTTTTGCCTATAACTATGTTTTATGTGTCCCTCTATTGTCGCTAACTGTTACATCATATCCATTATGACGCTGTCTCCATGCTTAGCTTTCAATTGACCTGAAGAGCCACTGAGTGGAGAGATGCCGTGTGTACATAGGAGTTTTGACCAGCACAAAACATCTGTATGTTCATATACACGTTTAACTATTAGTGAAAGCCATTTTGAATCCAAGAACATGACAAATGATCTAATAAATTAACTCTAAATGTATCGAGATGACAAAACTTTATGGATGATCAAGTTCTTTATTTTAAAAATGGCGACATTTCCGTTTTCAAGCATATGTATAAGAATCTATACGGTATAACGGAAACATGGCCATTGTTAAAATAAAGAAGTTGATCATCCACAAAGTGTTGTCATCTCTATACCACCAACTTATAGAATGCCTCTCAAACAGATCTAAATGTATCTGCTCTCAAATTATGTCTAGTGTGACTATATGTTGTAGTTAAAATGCTGGTATTTGTCGTACCATAGTCATACATTGGTACATCATGGGGTTTGAATGAAGGATTTCTTTATTTGCAACTGTTCATGGATAAAACTGACAAATATTTTATCTGTTGCATAGATCATAAGATGTGGTTTCTTGACATGAGTTAGAAGCAATTCAAAGGCTGACTGACTGACTGAGTTTGGTTTTACGCCGCTCTTAGCAATATTCCAGCAACATCACGGCGGGGGACACCAGAAATGGGCTTCACACATTGTACCCAAGTGGGGATTCGAACCCGGGTCTTCGGCGTGACGAGCCAATGCTTTAACCACTAGGCTACCCCACCGCCCCCGCAATTCAAAGAAGCTGGAGAGGCTTAAATTGTTAACTATCTAGTAAATGGTTATATGTTGTCATTTTTCCTTCTGTTACATTGTCTCTGTGTAATTGTAGTCTTTTGAGTATGATGTACATAGATATTGTGTCTGGTTGTTGTTGTTGTGTTGATGTTTACGTCTGCTTCCAACTGTTAAGTTGATGTCGCCGACATGGATGCCATATTTAAAGCCATGAGTGAGGGAATGAAATTTTGAATGGATATGGACATCCAAGTAAAAACTGGGTATTTAGTGAAAGTTTCGAATATAGTAATGATTTTGAGATAAGCCAATTTGGAGTAAGTGGGGATAAGTAAATTATTAAAATATAAAAATAAGTAACTGATAATATAAAATAATAGTAATGATATAATATCTTTGCTTTTATGCTTGCTTGTCTTTTTCATCTCACCTTGTATAAGGATATTGAAACAAAATGTGAACCATGTACATGTTATATATGAAGATGAAGATGACCTGTAAATTGTTAATGGAACTTGACATCAACATGAATATCTTATCAATGTGTTCACATGAATAGCTATGTCTTGTTTTCGTTTCTGACTTCTTCAAGATGAACATAAACATGAAAACAAGGTTCGGGAAGAAATAGCCTAGCTTGGCCAGAATCTCCCCCTTTTGATATAAGAACAAGGGTGTGAAACAAGTAGCCTTTAAAGTTGATTCAAGGGTGGGGAAAGTTTGGGCCAGGACAAACTTTCCCTGGGGAAGATTAAGCCTAGGGGGAGAAAGTTTGTCTTAGGCCAAGTTTCCTCAAGGAAAGTTTGTCCTAGGCCAAACTTTCCCCGAGGAAGGTTTGGCCAGGGTGAAAGTTTGGCCTGTTACACCGACATAACAATGTCTGTACTTTGCGCATAATTTGCCCTTAGTGCTGCTAAACATCTTTTACGTGGATATCAGGCACTGTATAAATGTATCAGGCACTGTACAAATGTATCAGGCACTGTACAAATGTATTATATATATTTACAATCTCTGGGTATCTGCTTCCCAAGTTTTCTTCTTTGAATATATTTCCACATGCTATAAATACTTTCGGAAATGCATTTCCATTTTTAGCAATGTTAGAGATATAAGATCAGTACTTGAAATGGTCAAATGGGTTTGTCAAAGAAGTGCTTCTCAATAAATATTTTATTTCACTGTAATGTAAGATTATTATCTAAAATAGATTCCATTTGCTGGAAATCTAATCTGAATCCTTGGTTCTAGAATGTCAAGGAGACTTTTGATAATTTTAGGTTTCCACTTAAATTAGAAATAATTCTTGTTCCCAAAAAGGTTTGGAGACTATATGAAAGTATCTTTGATGATCAGATAAGAATGCAAGGGAGTACATTATCTATGTAACACAGTTATTCTAAGCTTAGTATTTCTTTACTGTTACGCTATAATGGACTAATTTAACCAATTTCTAGATTTGATGACAACTGTCAACTTAATTCACCATATATAAATGACAATCATGAAGTTGTGACCTTGTGAGTCAAACTTTCTGTTGAAAAGTAAACTAAGTTTACAAAAGCAATTTACAAATGTTAGTAACATAAATGAATAACTGGCATTCTAGAGATCTGAAAATGATTTTCAAGAATTATTATGGAGGATAATGTTAGCTTCTTGTTTCGCGAATGCCTTTGGTCTATAAACTAAAGAAACATGTAAACAAAAATATTAATAATAACAATAGCAATAACAACTACAACAGTGATGGCAACTATAGAGAGTCACAGAGTCAAAAAGTTAAAATTTGTAAATACTGTAAAAAATAATTTGTAAATATAAATATTATATAAAATTATATATATATATATATTTGTAAATATGAAGAGATGTTGCTGTCTTTTATGAAATAGGGTGTGAGTGTCCAGTGAGTGGTTGCAAAACTGGTGAATGATTCAAAACTTTAACAACTTTCATGCTTACTGAAGGTACACAGAATTTATAGTGACCTAAAGATGATAATAGGTTTTCTGATGGCTTAAACAGCTGTACAACCTCAAAGAAAAAAATCTGGCATTCCATATTAATTTACAATCTCTCTAAAAGAAATTGTTAAAACACACAAAAAAAAGAGTTTTAATTACATATCATAAATGTAATCTTTAAATTTTATATGTTTTCTTTTTACTTTTGCAAAACCTGTGGTTTATTCATCAGGAAAATATTTCATTGTTTATTGACACTCTCAGCAGTATTCTAACTGTATGTACCCGTGAAGGTCCGGGTTAGAATGAACCTTCAGTAACCCATACTTGTCGTAAGAGGTGACTAATGGGATCGGGTGGTCAGGCTCACTGACTTGGTTGACACATGTCATCGGTTCCGCAGATCGATGGTCATTATGTTGATCACTGGATTGTCTGGTCCAGATTTGATTATTTACAGACGGCCGCCATATAGCTGGAATATTGCTGAGTGCGGCGTAAAACTAAACTCACTCACTCACTCATTGGACTAGCTCAATGAAATTAATTAGAAATTAGCATTAGTCCAGCCTATAGATGCAGCCACACACACATACATGTCACAACATTATCGCAATGACCTTAATCCCCACTTCACCATCCGTCCATCCTTGGAAGACGCTGAGTGTGGCGTAAAACTCACTCACTCTAACTGTATGACCTCAGTATGTAACTAATCAAGTACCAAACAGGTCAGAGAATTAATCTACTCATTTGTGGTAGGATGATATCCATCAAACTAGTCAAAGATCCTGACCACCCAATCTCGTGAGCTGCTTCCCACAACAAGCATGGGTTGCTGAAGGTCAATCCTAACCTGGATCTTCATAGGTTATTGTTGAAGGATAGGATAGGACATATCTTAAACCTTGAGTTCAGGTAAACATGTAAGAAAAAGAAAAGATTAAATGGAGGTGCAGACCACATCTTTTTTTTTCCACATTAATATTTATCTGCTCTTTGATAAAATAACAAACATATTTGCACAGTTAATGTAAAAAAAACACCTGATACTGATGAATGTGGTTTACTTCAATCATGGCGAAAACACCCAAATGGATATAAAAACAACCATCAGTTTAAGATCAGCAGCCATTTCACCTTAACATCTCACAGTAATTCATGCAAGTGTGAATACAATCTTCTTGGGTTTACTTTGGCGAATTTCCAACGTGGAATATCCTAATATTATTTCAAAGGAGCATGTAAGTGTAGCTAGCTTTGTAGCTGGGAGGTTGTAAAGCCCGGAAACCATTTGTAGGAGATAAGGCACACATCCCCTGTATGTTTCCCATCTGTCGGCCATAACATGGACTTGTTACAGGTAATTTGCCTACCTGAGGATACATGGGGATATTGGGGGGAGAAGGTGGAGGAACACAAAGATACATCTGGGATATATATCAGTGGGAGAAGATGAAACATACGAAGATGGAGGGTATACAGAAGAATATCTGAATGTTAGATTCTATTTTTCATGAAAGTGAGTGAGTGGAAGCATGTGAGAAGAAAAGTATGACGAGAGAGAGTGTGGTTGTTTGGTTGGGTTGTTGTTTAATGCCGCACTCAGCAATATGCCAGCTATATGGTGGCGGTCTGTAAATAATCGAGTCTGGACCAGACAATCCAGTGATCAACAGCATGAGTATCGATCTACACAATTGAGATACGGTGACATGTGTCTACAAAGACAGCGAGCCTGACCACCCAATCCTGTTAGTTGCCTCTGTACGACAAGCATGGGTTGCTGAAGACCAATTCTAAAAGAGGATCTTCATGGGTCGAGAGAGAGAGAGTGAGTTTGTAAGAGAGGGAATTAATTATTGAGAATAAGAGAGTGAGTGTGAGAGAGCTTGCGAGAGTAAGGAAAGAGAGAGAGAGAGAAAAATGTGTGAGTATGTGAGAATAAGAGACAAAGTGTGAGAAAGAGAGTTGGGGAGAGAAAGATTGTGAGAGTCTGTATAGAATGAAATATGATCACCTGGTGATGTTTAGAGAGAAATGCTAGTTGACTTAGCAGGTGAAATGAATGTATCTCTATAACCATGTAATGAACAAGGATTATTAATCTAAGGTCTCATTTCAATTGAAGTAAATTGAAAAGTTTTAAAAATTTGTATGAGTAACAAGAGAGACTAACAGTGATATATTAAACCCCCACTGCAATTTCATCTAACACCTGCCATTAAGTAATTTTCATCTGTAAGATTGCATTCTACTCTCAATTAAGGGACATTTGTACATGCCTTCCATTGTTGAGATTTGGTATTTCACACTAATTGAATTTGCCAACCTCCCTTCCCAACTCTATCAGTTTAGAGGATATATGAGCCTCAGAGACCTGACATTTCTCCAAGTGTATAGAGTAGCTGCCATAAAATTGTTCTGATTAAGTTAGAAAATAATAAAGGCAAGCTCGACAGACCCTTTCACTGGTAGCTTTGTAATGTAAAACCAACCAGATCTAAATTAAATTTCATACTGATGGAAAGCTGATCTTGTAATGAGAATATTGTAACAAATATATCGTAATATGTGTGTAGGTTGAAACTGCAATGTTAGCATTGTGTGTCATTATCTATATTCACATGCCGCTTTGAACTGCAATAAACTCATTTGGAAAACATCTACTTACCCATCCTAAGTAAGTTAAAGCTAGTGATGCATTGTGAAACCGTAAAACCATCATATTTTGCTGTGTGTTTTATGTAGTAGGTTACGTGGACTCTCCCTGTCAGAAATAGAAAGATTTTGGAACAACTCTGTTGCAGTTATGTTTTGGTAGCTCTCTCGGTGTGATTAAGGGATATTCTGGAAGACATGCTCCCTGTCAGATCTAGTGTGCCTCAGGAACAGTTATCCCATGTCAGATCTAGCGTGAGTCAAGAACAGGTACTCCCTGTCAGATCTAGTGTACCTCAAGAACAGGTACTCCCTGTCAGATCTAGTGTACCTCAAGAACAGGTACTCCCTGTGAGATCTAGTGTACCTCAAGAACAGGTACTCCCTGTCAGATCTAGTGTACCTCAAGAACAGGTACTCCCTGTCAGATCTAGTGTACCTCAAGAACAGTTATCCCATGTCAGATCTAGCGTGAGTCAAGAACAGGTACTCCCTGTCAGATCTAGCGTGAGTCAAGAACAGGTACTCCCTGTCAGATCTAGTGTACCTCAAGAACAGTTATCCCATGTCAGATCTAGCGTGAGTCAAGAACAGGTACTCCCTGTCAGATCTAGCGTGAGTCAAGAACAGGTACTCCCTGTCAGATCTAGTGTGCCTCAGGAACAGTTATCCCATGTCAGATCTAGCGTGAGTCAAGAACAGGTACTCCCTGTCAGATCTAGTGTACTTCAAGAACAGGTACTCCCTGTCAGATCTAGTGTACCTCAAGAACAGGTACTCCCTGTGAGATCTAGTGTACCTCAAGAACAGGTACTCCCTGTCAGATCTAGTGTACCTCAAGAACAGGTACTCCCTGTCAGATCTAGTGTACCTCAAGAACAGTTACTCCATGTCAGGTCTAGTGTACCTCAAGAACAGGTACTCCCTGTCAGATCTAGTGTGACTCAAGAACAGGTAATCCCTGTCAGATCTAGCGTGAGTCAAGAACAGGTACTCCCTGTCAGATCTAGTGTGACTCAAGAACAGGTATTCCCTGTCAGATCTAGTGTGACTCAAGAACAGGTATTCCCTGTCAGCTCTAGTATGACTCAAGAACAAGTACCGGGAACTCCCTGTGAGAGCTAGAATTGGTACTGCCTGTAAGTTTGAATGATACTCTGGAACAGGCACTCACGGTAAGATTTTGCAAGAGTACAAGTCAAGAGTATCTGTGTCAAAGAGAAGTCCCTGTGGAACATGTACTCCCTGTCAGACCTCTACCAAGATTAAGACAATAGGTATTTTTGACATACCTCCACCACACACTAGGTTGTGTACACACTGGGACAAGAATGGCACAATCCATGGTTCCGTTACCACAGAACTCCCACGAGTGATGTGTATGTGACACAGCAACACTGACAGTCACTGCGAGCTGGCAGTGTGATCACTCACACAGACTACACTACACAAGTAAGCCGTTATGTTAGTAAATGATCACAAAGAGATGGTGATAGATTCTGACATAACACATGCCTGTTATTAGGTATGCATGCTGAAAATGTTCCAGTGCTATCATGTTCATCTTCTGTATGTGCATACTTAATCACCCCTTGTTCTTCATGTATCGCTTGGCGCTTCTTTCTCATCTTGCATAAGCAAACATCTAATCCCCTCAAAATCATATACTGAGTATATCTTCAGTGCAGACACTATGTTTCTTAAGAAGAAAACCAGATCCTTTTCAGTGTTTTTAAAGTGCTGATGGTTTTTTGAAGGAGCAACCAATCCCAGATTAAATTTTCACTGGAAAGAAACAACCTTTTTAAGTGTTTTCAAAATGCTGACACATTTTTGAGAGAGCAACCAATCCTGGGTTTAATTTTGGTATTCTTTTCAATGTTTTCAAAATGCTGACACATTTTTGAGAGAGCAACAAGCCTGGGATTAAATTTTCAATGTTTGTTGCCTTATTTTTCATATAATTTCCTTATGGCGCCATGACAGATATCCTGTTCAACCTTTGTTCCAACACACTGACATCTTTTCCTGGTCTAATGACATAATACCGCTATATTAACACATAAAACCTTTTACCATGTTAATCTGGAAACAAGACTAAATGCTCATGGGAATGCAGGGTTCCTAGGAAGAAAAGGGTCACACTCTTGAGATCAGGTCGTGTTTCACATGCTAAATCCTGGTTTGGTAGACTAACATCTAGTCTCTGAAGTGAATATATTTTACTGAAAAAAGCTGTTCCCCAAAAATAATAATAAGATATCATGAATAGGACCTCAGAGACTTTCTTCACTTTCAGAAACTTTGGAAATCTAGACTTGTCACATATTCTAGACTTGCATGGACTTTCTTGGATATATTTGTTTCAGTTTCTGTATGACAAACTACAGGATTGGTCATTCTCCCAGAAATGATGCCAGAAAATTAGTGTGTTTCTATACATTTTAGACATGTTTTGTCATGTGGAAACTATATACTGGATTGAAAGATAATCTCCAAATAATATGTACAGAAAATAAAATGTGCAGAACAGAAAACACAACAGAATGGTATAATATTTATATCACGATATTGATGACTGGACTGAATGAAATACATGCAGAATATTTCAGTGTCCATTGCTCGAATGAATAAAGTTCTACATTTTTATGTGGACATTATTCAATCAAAATGCAATCAGCTCATACAACAACATGGAATGCAACCTCTAAAGTCTGGTTGTTTGCTAATCAGTTAATATATTTTAATGATTATTTTACTTGTATAAACTACTGAAATCTATGCACATGATGGTTTTATCTGTTTATATAATATACTATTCACACTTTGCTGAGGATCAAATCATGGATCAATAGAAAACTATTATGTGGGGTCAAAGTTAAATACCTAAGCTTATTGTAAGCATGGTTCCTAGGTTTCAGTGTGTAATTGCAGTGTGTTGTTTATTTGTCAATGACTCGTTCCATGATTTGCAATGGTTGATTGGTGCAATGAAAACCATTTTTATGGTTACTCATGTACCAAGTGCATAAGGTTAGAATAAAGTGTCTGTCTGCCTAAATACTAGGGGTTACCATATTATTATTTATCCAGTTTTGAATGGATACAATTTCATATTATAAATCTATGTTTTAGCAAAGTTGTGAATTTTTGTGATCCTGATCAAAGTGTGAGTAGTATATTATGATCTACCAAGCAGAAAGTATGATCTACAATATCACTGAGTCATGATACTCACGATTATATATCATATACAAAGATGAATGGTATTTCTATGTATATGTAAGTATAGATTTCCCCAACTGCACAGATCAATGTTCATGAGGTCATTCACAAGATTGTCTGGTCCAATTTGGCTGATGCTGCATCCCAAGTCATATACATACCATGATTTTAGTGCCAACAATTGTTTGTAGATAACATACTTTGTTTCAGATTCTACACATTTCCACATTCCACACTGTGACAAATGGATATTGTGTCAAAAATGTTGTTTCTTAACACGGAATAAGAACAACACAGGAAATAAACAACACCCTTGGAAGACTTTGACATTTGCCTTTCTGTCGAGCAATATGCCGACAGTGCCAGCATTCGGTGTCTACATCTCACAATTTTGGGGTTATTATTAAGCATGCTCTTTCTATGAAGATTTCCAGGAAGGTCATGACTCTTGCTCAAAAGCTCTCGGATCAGGGTTATAACATTCAAGGCCTCACTAAAGCTTTGTAAATGTTATAAGGTAAAACTTGGGAGGATATCAGGATTATTCATCAGTGATGCATTAGTAACGAAAATTGTGTCTGATGTCCCCATTGTGACTAGTGCCATATGTTCCATGTTTTTCAAATGAACACTTACCATGCCTCGGCATGTGTTTGTGATGGGTTCTGCCACTGGACAAGATATATGTTCACCTTTTCACAAACTCTTGGGATCATCACTTTTTTATGGTGATTCAGAAGTAGATACCTACCGGGGTATAATATTGTCATAATTGTACAGTGGACTGTTTTAACAGCAACTTGTGATGGTTATGAGTGAGTGAGTGAGTAGGGTTATATGCTGCTTTTAGCAATATTCCAGCAATATTGCGGAGGACACCAGAAACGGACTTCACACATTGTACCCATGTGAGTAATCGAACCCAGGTCATCAGCATGATGAGCAAACACTTTGACCACTAGGGTACCCCACCTCCCCTGTGAAGATTATGAAAATGTTTTATATATGAATCATGTTGGGATGAAGGATTAGGGATCAGAGGAATCGGCATAACCATGAACCAGTGATGTATCTACCATACTGAACAACCAGAAGCTACATCCCCAGAAATGTAAAAACCACACCCATGACCTCCCTCACGTGCACTAAAACAACAATATTGTGCATTCTCTCTAACGATCCATGTAACGTCCATTCCAAACCACGGCTCCCATGCCTGTCTGTCTGTCTGGTAGTTGTGGTAATGTAAACAAGAAGCAATGCGGAGCTTGTTTTTGTCGTAACAGATTGAAAATATTCTTGCGTGGTTTGACTCGGTAGCTTGTTTCTTATTCTAACTCTGGAACATGGGATGAAGCATGTGTGTTCCAGTGGGTAACCAGTTTCTTACTTTAACCTTAATATACCATTCCTTGCAACTGGAGCACCATGGCGGATGCCAAATGCTTTACTTTCACAATATATGGCTTCAAAGATACATGTTCTGCCACTCCACTCACATTACAGTCTGTAGGGGTTCTTTCACCAAAACTCAACCCAAAATCAAGGGCACACACTTATTCTAGCTCATGTCAATACAGAATGGAATGGTTTCCAATCAAATATCCATTATTCACCGTCCGCTTCTGCGATCTAAGATTCCAGAGTACTGTTATGGCTACATCCACTGTTAGTTGGCTGGTTGGATGGCTGTTTAATGCCGCACTCAGCAATATTCCAGCTATATGGCGGCAGTCATATATAGAGTCTGAACCAGACAATCCAGTGATCAACATCATGAGCATCTATCTACACAACTGGGATACGATGACTTGTGTCAACCAAGTCAGCGAGCCTGACCACCCAATCACGTTAAGCGCCTCTTATGTCAAGAATGGGTTGGTGAAGATAATTCTAACCCGGAACTTCACAGGTCACATCCAGTGTTGGAATCACCTGCATGGTGTAGTGGGTAGAACATCTGCCCAGAGAAGGGAAGGTTGGTGGTTCACTCCCTGGTGGTGTCATACCTAAAGATGTTTAAAGATGGTAAAGATGGTGTAGTGGGTAGAGCATCTGCCCAGAGAAGGGAAGGTTGGTGGTTCACTCCCTGGTGGTTTCATACCTAAAGATGTTTAAAGATGGTAAAGATGGTGTAGTGGGTAGAGCATCTGCCCAGAGAAAGGAAGGTTGGTGGTTCACCCCTGGTGGTTTCATACCTAAAGATGTTTAAAGATGGTAAAGATGGTGTAGTGGGTAGAACATCTGCCCAGAGAAGGGAAGGTTGGTGGTTCACTCCCTGGTGGTTTCATACCTAAAGATGTTTAAAGATGGTAAAGATGGTGTAGTGGGTAGAGCATCTGCCCAGAGAAGGGAAGGTTGGTGGTTCACTCCCTGGTGGTTTCATACCTAAAGATGTTTAAAGATGGTAAAGATGGTGTAGTGGGTAGAACATCTGCCCAGAGAAGGGAAGGTTGGTGGTTCACTCCCTGGTGGTTTCATACCTAAAGATGTTTAAAGATGGTGTAGTGGGTAGAACATCTGCCCAGAGGGAAGGTTGGTGGTTCACTCCCTGGTGGTTTCATACCTAAAGATGTTTAAAGATGGTGTAGTGGGTAGAGCATCTGCCCAGAGAAGGGAAGGTTGGTGGTTCACTCCCTGGTGGTTTCATACCTAAAGATGTTTAAAGATGGTAAAGATGGTGTAGTGGGTAGAGCATCTGCCCAGAGAAGGGAAGGTTGGTGGTTCACTCCCTGGTGGTTTCATACCTAAAGATGTTTAAAGATGGTAAAGATGGTGTAGTGGGTAGAGCATCTGCCCAGAGAAGGGAAGGTTGGTGGTTCACTCCCTGGTGGTTTCATACCTAAAGATGTTTAAAGATGGTAAAGATGGTGTAGTGGGTAGAACATCTGCCCAGAGAAGGAAGGTTGGTGGTTCACTCCCTGGTGGTTTCATACCTAAAGATGTTTAAAGATGGTAAAGATGGTGTAGTGGGTAGAGCATCTGCCCAGAGAAGGGAAGGTTAGTGGTTCACTCCCTGGTGGTGTCATACCTAAAGATGTTAAAAGATGGTTAAGATGGTGTAGTGGGTAGAACATCTGCCCAGAGAAGGGAAGGTTGGTGGTTCACTCCCTGGTGGTGTCATACCTAAAGATGTTTAAAGATGGTTAAGATGGTGTAGTGGGTAGAACATCTGCCCAGAGAAGGGAAGGTTGGTGGTTCACTCCCTGGTGGTTTCATACCTAAAGATGTTTAAAGATGGTACTTGTTGTTGCCCTGCCTGCCTCATGCCATTAACTGGAAAAAACAAGAAGTGGTCAGGTCTGAGTGTATAAAGGCAGGGTTGGTGGTGGTGAGTCTGTAGTTTGGTAGCAATGTAGATATTTTATAGTGAGGTATTGTGTCAGGGCATTTGGAAATGAGGCAGGGTGTTTGATATTGAGACAGTGTGTTTGGTAGTAATACAACATGTTTGATATTGAGACAGTGTGTTTGGTAGTAATACAGCATGTTTGATATTGAGACAGTGTATTTGGTAGTAATACAGCATGTTTGATATTGAGACAGTGTGTTTGGTAGTAATACAGCGTGTTTGATATTGAGACAGTGTATTTGGTAGTAATACAGCATGTTTGATATTGAGACAGTGTGTTTGGTAGTAAGACAGCATGTTTGGTAGTGATGCAAGGTGTTTGATATTGAGATGGGATGTTTGGTAGTGATGCAGTGTGTTTGGAAGTGAGACATTGTGTCTGGTAGCAATACAGTGTGTTTGGTGATAAGGCAGGATGTTTGGTAGCAATACAGTGTGTTTGATTATAATGCAGGATGTTTGGCAGTGAGGCACTAGTGAGATTAGTGAACCAGAGCCTTGATTGTGATGCAGGGTGTTTGGTACTGATCCAGATAGGGAAAATTGAATAATCAGCTAACAATATCCATATTGTGACATTTTGTGTCTCACTTTACTAAAATACACACTGACTACAACACACTGTCCATAAGCCAGCCATGGAAGCTCCACTGTTTGCACCCACTTCACTAAAGGAATTCCAGGTTAAACAAGAACCAGTTGTAATAGTACCTGATTCATCTGTCAGTCCCAATCCATACTTTCTCTATGTATTGTATTATTCTGTTAATCCAGACAGCAATCATCAAGTGCACACTGTAGTTACCTATAGAATATATCAGTTTCTGTATGAGTTACACAGTTATCACTGTTGATATGTGGCATGGCAAGAGCATATGAAGACATTGTTTTGGTGTTTAGTACATGTGGGTTAATTATACGCAGTCTTTTTTCACCTGGTTCATTGTAAGTACTGGTATGTTACAAGGTTCACTGGTGATTGAATGAGTATAGATCAATGCTGCATGGCTAGTCACTCTATTGTCTTTCTTAAGAAAGACGTCAGGTGCAAAGGGAGTGTCATGTAGAGCATGCATGTACCAGTTCAGAGTAATGCCTGTTTGTTGTGCTGCCCATTGAGACAACATTAGTCTCCGAAATATACATATTTTCCAGAAAATAACAGTTCCTAAATTATTATTTATAAAATATAATAAAATGGAGCCAGAGAGTTTCTTCATTTTCAGAAACTGTGGTAATCTAGACTTGCACATATTCTAGACTTGCACATATTCTAGACTTGCAAGGACTGTAGTGGCGGTGGGGTAGCCTCGTGGTTAAAGCATTTGCTCGTCACACTGAAGACCCGGTTTGATTCCCCACATGGGCACAATGTGTGAAGCCTATTTCTGGTGTCCCCTGCTGTGATATTGCTGGAATATTGCTAAAAGGAGCATAAAACTAACCACACTCACTTACTTGCAAGGACTGTATTGGGTATATTTGTGCCAGGGTCTGTAGACAGACTAACTGAGATACATACAGCAGTTTGAATATGAATACCCCACTCAGACAAAGTATACTGACCACAAACTGAGTGCAAGGCAGGGTGACAATGAGAACCAGTTTTTTCTAAAGTCTATTGGAGTAATGCAACCAGGAATCAAACTACGCCCTGAACTGACACCTCATCCACTTCACCAACATGTTCAAATAGAAGAATTATTTCTTATTTTTATGAACACTTCTTAATGTGCATATGTCACCAACTGACATAAGACACCATACTAGTAAATCTTGTAAGTGCATAAGTGAGTGAGTGAGTGAGTGAGTGAGTGAGTGAGTGAGTGAGTGAGTGAGTGACACCTTGAACATTACTTTAGTTGTATCGCATTGTGCTGGCTTAATATGTCAGGAAAGTCCACAGCCACATAGGTCATAGGTGTTTGCTTCCATCCTAACCTGGACTTGAACCCACAAACAGTGGATCCTGTCAGTAAGGGGACTGAACTCTTCTCAGTAACAAGATCTTCAACCACATGGCTTCACTGACCTATCTCTGGTTAAGTTATATACATATTTGTTTTGCTGGTTTTGCAAAAATACACAACATCTTTCTTACATCTTAATTTTTTCCGTAAATAATTGGTTAATATCTCAAAGGAATTTCCAACCAGTTTTATGAGCACTCTACATCACTGAGCCACCTGTAACTCTTTCCATCTGAACGATAATGATGACTTGATACAAGAGATATTAGCCACACCGAGACGAGGAGCGAGGTATTTTATTGCAAGAGTTCAGTGTACGAAGTGTCTAAAGGCTGCCACTCATCGTGTGGGCTGTAACATATGTGTGATCTCATCTAATATTGCTCCTACAACAAAAACATTTTGGGAAGTGTGAACTTTCCCTTGTGAGACTTCTAAAGATTCCAAGATGGCCGCCAAGGTGCTGTATTGCCAGCAGACATCATACACCTGGCTGGGACACTGTTCTGCAATCCACGAGATCTTCTGCTCTCCGGGGAGACCTGTTTTCCTACTTACATAGATCACATGACTCGGATACACTTGTAAATGTTAACATTCAAATACAATGAATGTATATTTGGCTTGAACATCTCTTGGGATATAACAATATGCAGCCCGTGTTCTCTTGGGAGAGGAATTTAGCCGACTGATATTGACGTTCACCACTTCCGTAGATGTAATATGTTTCATAAGCTGACAAAAAAACAACACAATGCTTAGGAACATTACTGATATAAATATTATAGTTTTGGTAGGGAAATCTTGATTTAGAGAAGTTAAATCTGCTGGAAACCTTGCTCTACATTTAAAAACTTTCCACCCAAATTTGGACAAAATTAAACTTAATCTTTGGTGTTATTGAAACTTTGTAGTAACTGGAATTTTGCAAATATTATTTCAAAATGGCTCTGGCAATGATTGAGAAAGAAGTTCTTTCTCTGATTATTAGTTTCTGTGCTGCTGTGGACATCAAATCAGCAGTTATCGTCATTGGTGATTATTGATTTGAAACCTCTGACTGAACAATCAGAATTGAATATTTTTCAAATTTCCTGGTAGATTTCATGATATACCAAACTGAATACTGACAATTGAAAATATATTTACCCAGAAATGCATTATTGAATTGATTATATGACCAAAGTATCTCTTTCCTCTTCCATGTTTGATCTGTGAAGATTCAGGTTAGAATTGATCTTCAGTAACCCATGCTTGTCGTAAGAGGCGACTAACGGGATGGGGTGGTCAGACTTGCTGACTTGGTTGACACATCGTCATCGTATTCCAATTGTGTAGATCGAAGCGCATGATGTTGATCACTGGATTATCTGGTCCAGTCTTGATTATTTACATATAACTGGAATATTGCTGACTCACTCACTCACTCTTCCATGCTTAAACCTTGAAAATCTATTTATTCATGGTCTTGAAAAAATTTGAATTTATCCATATAACTGACATCCATGTTTGCAGTTCATCATCTTTGCCTTTGTGTCAATTTCCTGACAGACATCTTGTAAATGTGTTTTAGTTTCATCTAATTTGGCTCAGCCGTCTCAGAAGAAAGAAAAAAAACACTGAAGAAGTTGACTGATGACCGAGACAGTGCAGTGTCATATGCTGCACTTGCTGCAAGTTAGTCTAATTTACAACAGTTCAAATAAAAAGATGTTCAGGTGGATTGGAACTGATAGGAGCAGTTGTCTGTCCCGAAATGTGCCGACAGTGCTTAAACTTCTCACTGCAAACCTACGTCTCCTACCACATGAACACTCTGTCAAATAATTCAGGATTACTGAAATCATGTCAGTCTGATCCCAGTCTGGGACTGAAAAATGTTCGAGGTTTCAATTTGTTGTTTTATCCACATGATTCAGAGATTTTGATTGTCAGTTAGAAGGTCGCTATGAAATATATCACCGATGAGCATGAAATAGTAATGAGGAATGACACTTAGTGATATAAGGTGTTTGTATGATGTATAAATGTGACCGGCCATCTGGGTTATGTCGGTGAGGATGGGGTGACCTTGACATGTGATACAGTGAATACTATTGAAGCTGGGACTGTTCATAATTGATGGCTTAAAAGTGTGTTTGTGTGTGTTTGTGTGTGTGTGCATGAGTGAGTGTGTGTGATGATTATGATGATTGTAGGGGGAAGGGGGTTTCACCCATTTTGTTCTGGGGAGGCAGGTGGGTCATAAATTTTGTACTTATGTACTTGGGGTAGGGTCAGCAATTTTGTACATAGAAATATAAAAACATTATGCTTAAAATTATGGGAAGGGAGGACAGGGGTCATTGATTTTGTACATGACATGCAGGGCGGGGTCACTTATTTTGTACAGGACATGCAGGGCGGGGTCACTTATTTTGTAGATAAATTTTAGGGAGGGGGGTAATTCACATTGTACATGCTTCTCCATGAAAATCATCATCGTCCCCCCTAGCCATAAAATATGAAAGGTCCCTTAGATTATGTCTCATCGTTTTTTTGTGTGTTTGTGTTTGTTTTTTAGCACCGTGATCTGCCATATTCCAGGATTATGACAGTAGTTTTTCAATAATCAACTCCAGACCAGACTTGTCAGTGACTGACATCATGGGCATCAATCTATGATATTTGGATACAATGACATGCATCACCAATCACCAGGAGTCCACATATGAAATATTTGTTCTCAATAAAGAACATAGACTTTCTTAATATTGTCTGTATACATTGGCGGATCCAGAAGGGGGGTTCAGGGGGTTCGAAACCCACTCACCCCCATCCCCCTTTGAAAATGACTTAAGACCACATTGAAGTTGTTTTTTTTGCGTTGGCAGAGCCAATGGGATTGAGGGGGTTTGAAACCCCTGAGCCCCCCCTTTCAAAATTCCTGGATCCGCCCATGGTATAATACACATGCTATATGAACTACATGACCTCTGCATTAAACATACCCTTTTTATATGCATACTCTTTTATATACAGGGGTAATCCAGACCTGCTCAGGGGCTGATATTCAGCCAAAGGTCTTCAGCAAATGTCAACAAAATTTCACAAATTGGAATTATAACTTCCACCATTCATGTTAGCATAATTGAACTAAATGGCTGTATATCTCTGATAACAGGATCAGTAAGGAGGAAGAGGCTTAAAATACCCCAGACAATGCTATACTGACATGTTGCATCACAATATCATAAAGAATATTGCCTTTACTGTTACTCGCCAACTTCCAAAATGCCGCTCAAACATGAAATTTCTGGGAGGACAAAGCGTTTTTTTAAATCCCAACTTTTAAAAATAGTTATTTTTTCTCCAAATTTGGCTCCCTGATGCTTTGTTGACAAGTGTCCTTTATGTACAGCATATCCTCTACACAGCTTTCCTTTATAAACTACACAAGATATCGTACTGACAAATGTTTTGAGTGCAATGTTTCAGTACAGATTCTTGTACCATTGTCTAGCAGGAATCTGCACCTAAACATCACAGTCACAAAGTAAAATTTATCCATAAATTTGTCAGTATTGTACATCCTAACTTCTTAAATGCCACTCATAGAAAAATATTATCCCATTAAAGGAAATTTACAAACAAAACGAAGCAATATCACTGCATGAATCAACATGATTATCAGGCAACAATATATAGGATTTCAGCACATTTACCATAGTGAAATCCTATGTCTAGAGCCCTGAATTCAATTGCCTACTGATGACATATACTACTCACACTTTGCTAAGGATCACAAACATTCAGAACTTTACTTCAACATAAACTTATAATTTGAAATTGTATCCATTTGAAACTGGATAAATAATGATATGGTAACCCCTCTTTAGGTAAACAGCCACTTTAATCTAACTGCATGCACTTGATACATGAGTAACCATAAAAATGTTTTTCATGGCACCAATCAACCATTTTGCAGATCATGGAACGAGTCACTGACAAGTACACAACACCTGTCAATAGCGGGTATGGGTTCCACAAGATGCAATGACAAACTGAAACCTGGGATTCATGCTTACAATAAGCTAATATATTTTAACCAAATTAGATCACACATAATAGTTTTCTATTGAATCAATGGTTTGATCCTTTGCAAAGTGTGAACAGTATAGAATAGCAGTGGCCCAGCAAAATAATCCAGTATGATTTAAAAAATAACAATCTCCAGGATGACAATTTACAGTAGTTCTGTTTGACCAGTTCTGACTCTATCGCTGTATGTGGCCAGCAATGACCTGTAAGAATAATTTTGTATGTACAAGAACATAGAAACCTAAACAAACAAAATAACAATCTCCAGGATGACAATTTACAGTAGTTCTGTATGACCAGTTCCGACTCTATCGCTGTATGTGGCCAGCCATGACATGCAAGAACAACCTTGTATGTACATAGAAACCTAAACAAACACAACCTTCAGTACAACACGAGCTTGTGGCACATATTTCCACAACAACCAGTGTATTACAAAGTATATATTTTGGCAGCTTCTGCATTCCCGCCTGGGACCAACTGTACTATTGCCCCCTGGGAAGGAAGCAGGGCTGAAGGGTCCAGGGAAGATCTTGGCCAGACTTCAACACATGCCATACCTACAATGTTTGTTACCCTAACACCAAATTTATGTCAGATATTGCGTCCATCTCTTAGCTTTGATGTGTGGCTGTGTTATTCTTGGGAAGAAAACCCTCCACACACTCTAAGCGTTGCTGAGCGTGATTTATCTTGGAGTTTGTTAAATAACCACGATCAGAGAAAACACTTGCTCTGGTTTATGATTGGTTAATGATGTCGGCAGAATGAGAGTCTCTCGCACCTGAGTATAAATTAAAGCTGTGCTGTATTTACAATGTTTTTGTCAAAAACGGTGCAACTGAACTGTGCCGGAGTTGTTTTCTTCCCAAATAAATAACCTTTGTGTGAATTCCTTTCATTTCCGACTATAGTTCTGCTCTTTCCAGTCTCAATCTGTGGCGGCTACACTGTCGGAAATATGCGTCTAAGGCTTAAGTCAAAAGATAACACTGTCTGATTTGTTCATTGTATGAAAATTTATATTGTGTCTTTTTCACGAGAATTAAATTATGTAAATGTTGAGGTGAGAGGAACTGGCTGGCATTAGAATGGCATCAGATTGGCATAAAGTCAGTATATGCATCAGGTAGACAATCTTGTTTACAAATGTTTGTCATATACAAGGTATCACAAAATAATATATGCGTTTATAGGCAATATTGTTTAGCTTACCTGAACTTTGAGTTTTAAGGTTAGACTATCGTACAATTATCAACGAACACTTTGAGCAAGAAATATTCCACATACCTACAAACTCATATTACTCATGTCAAAGCTCTCACCACAAACTGAGTTCATATGAAAAATAAAAATATAACTTTTCTGAGAAGGGAATTTGCATTTATAATGCGTTTTCCTCAGGGGGCTAGTCTGTCGTACAGACCCTGAAGCAAATATATCCAAGAAAGTCCACGCAAGTCTAGAAAATGTGGCAAGTCTAGATTTCCTCAGCTTCAACTAGTCTCTGAAAATGAAGAAAGTCTCAGGGCTCCTTTTCATTATATTTTTTTTTTTACTGTGAACTCTTTTTCAGTAAAATATGTTCATTTCAGAGACTAGTTGTTAGTCTATCAGGGGGCTTCATTGCCTGGTTGGGGAGGTCAGCCCGTGAATCCCAGCATCTCAATCTTTTTTTTCTCTCTTGGGGTTGAGAGCTTCTGAGTAATGTAAAATATAAATACAAATTTTCGTTTCTTCTTTGCTGTCAGAATTGACATCATTTTCTTCACAAAAATACAAAACCAATGCCAATGATTTTATACAGGTTTTCAGTGAGAGAAGAATTTGCAGTAGAGTGACAAATGTCATATGCTTCCCATCCAGTAAAAAAATATATCTGTGCACAGTTTGTAAAAGCTAAAAGAAAATGGCCACATATTTGTATTAAAAAAAATGATAGAATCAACATATACTACCCATCAAAAGTTTAGACTCACTAGTGTAAATGTAGCCACTTACTTGTCCACTGTTCTAAACTAGCTTTTTGCAAAATATTCCATACTGTTTAAAGGTACTGTTTAGTTATGAACTGGTGTATTGTAAAACATATTCGTAACATTGAAAAGATTATTGTCATGAGTTCAGTAAATGATTAAAATCTGTGAAAATTGGCGAATTCTTAACAAAACTTTACACCAAAACGCATCTGTTCACATGCACGACATTTGCTCATGCCTTTCGCAATTTGAAGCATCATCCTTGTGCAATTCATCTGCATAAGGTTTTCAGTTGGTTCCCCCCAAGTTGGTGGAGAAATTCATCTTCGATGTAACCACATACATATACATAACATATAGTGAGTGCTTTACGTGAGTCTAAACTTTTGATGGGTAGTATATGTTTTTGCAGTCCATGCTTCTAAATATACATTCATACATCAAAACAAAAATGAAAGATGTTTGGAATCATTAGCTCTTGGAATAAAGGGACAGTGGGGTAGCCTAGTGGTTAAAGTGTTCACTCATCATGTTAAAGACCTGGGTTTGATTCCCTACATGGGTACAATGTGTGAAGTCCAGTTCTGGTGTCCCCCCACCGTGATATTGCTGGAATATTGCTAAAGGCGGCATAAAACCATACTCACTCACTCACTCTTTATAGTGTAAAATTACTTCACATCCATGCACTTATCATTCAATACTCACAGTAGTCACTCACTTAAATAAATTATTTTCTTTTATACATTTCCCCAAATGAATCAAGCAGAAAAGATGTAAAGTTAAAAAAGTAGTGTCACAGCTTTGATGACACCAGCTATACCCGCACCATCTCTGATGCAATAGCAGGAACATAACAGACATATTTGTATCAGTTTCTGGCATGTGACAAATCTGCGGCGGCCGATAAGGTGTCTGGATAAATACAGGTGTGTTATATGTTTTTCACACAGAGATGGAACCCTCTTTTACCTTGCCAAGAAACCTGAAGTGGACACTTACAGCTACTGAGAGATCCACAGCCTATTTGTTGAATGTACTTAGCTGCTTTCGATTTTAAGGAGGAGAGCGAGAGACAGTGTTACAGACAACACCTTCTTTGATTAATGTTTGGATGTCCGACACTGTATAAATATTATGTGGTTGAAGATATCAGTTTACATAAATATGTCTATTATATTTTTCAAGTATTTCTCTTCAATCAAATCTAATAGTTCTGTTATTGTCGTTCATAAATAACCTGAAGTGGATGAAAGATGGGTGTGTAATTTTGTCAGTTTATAAAGCACATTATTCCATACACAGTGCATGCTCTAAGTGCACAAAGTAGTTGAGAAAGGCAGTTTGAAACAGATATGTCTTGATTGTGAACTATGTGCTAAATTTTCATGGGATAGTGTAAATTTTACAAGAAAGTTTTGAGCACTTTTCATTAGCAAAATCTAATTCTTTATTATTAATTATTAAATCATTGTTATGCAAGGATTATATAATATTTCTTTGTATGAGATGAAAAAGTATTTAGAGCTGTTCATGCATGTATAAGTGTGTTCTTGATATTCATTCAAACTTTCAGCAAGTTCAACCCACATCAATGCTTTCTGTGAGATTAAAGCATTTTCTACATGAATTTTGTTAACAAAACAAATTATGAGATACAACTGTAAATGTGTGATCTATTTGAATGATTAACCTATAAATTCCAAATTAAGAAGGAATCCAAATTAACATTCTTTTACTCTCTTTGAGTAGGCCATTATTACTGAAGATCAAAAGTAGGTTTTGCTTTCCACATTGTCTGTGAGCACATCTGGTATCCACACTCCCCCTGTCGGAGAAGCAGATGGATACACACATGAAAATGTTGACATTTTGTTTGAGTTAAAGAAGAGCACAAAAATGTTTTAATCATCAAATTTGTTGTTAATTGGTGAATTATGTAAAAATTGAGCTCATTAGGGATTTTAAGTTGGTTTTACAAGCTTTCTTTTTTAACAGGTGCACCTTGAAGTGGTTACATATAAATCATGTGAAGAGGCAATGGATGTGTGGATTTGTTCACAATATATGCTAGGATGAACATGGGTATTACAGCATCCTGTGAAGATCCAGGTGAGAGCTGGTCTTCAGCTACCCATGCTTAGTGTATCAGGTGACTAATGTGATCTGGTGGTCAGGTTGCTGACGTGGTTGATGCATATGATATTATCTTACCTTCATGTGAAATACTTTAATTTCATTGGTGAATGAAGCTTTAACAAGTTTTCGTGTCACCCCTCCCAGGAGGGTGACAACTGGAAAAAATATTACCCGCTGCCACCGTTACCGCCAAACTCTTTGCTGAGAAGCTGTATCGCTAACAATCGTATGACGTCATAATATGATGCATGCAGTGTCCGGAGTTCAAAAACCGTTGGATTAGCTGTTTTTGAGTTCACTATGTACAGATTTATTTTACCACCTCTCACTGCTTTATTTAAACTATTTTATACATTGAATCGTTTGCACACTCAACTTGAACATAATTAACCATTTTTATAGCAGTGTTAGCCTTCACACTAAGCATATGATTGCGTCCCAGTTGTGTAGATCAATGCTGTCAGTCACTGGATCACTGGACTCAATTATTTGACCACTGTCATATAGCTGATATATTGATGAGTATGGCGCTAAACAAAACGAAAACAGCATCACATTATGTCCAAGATATTTTTATGGATTAAACTTCTTTTTTATTTCCCTCACAACGTTTTGGGACCATTACAGGTCCCTTCATCAGGTGCTGCTAAAAGACAGCATCACATTTACCACATTAACATTGCTTCCATCATCTTATGTCTTGTCCCATGAATTAACTAACTGGATTGTTACACCACTTGGCAGTGACAGAACTTGGCAGAAATGTGGGAATCAAACACATGAAGTCAGCAACAAAGGCCACACCAGTGCATCCACCTTCGATTCCGCACACAGGTAAAATGTGTGAAGCCCATTTCTGGTGTCTATTGCTAAAAGCAGCATAAAACTATACTCACTCACCTGGAATTATTTGGCAAATCTAGATTGCCTCAGCTGCCACCAGAAATTTTATTTTGTGTTTTATAAACTTAATTTATTAAACAAGGTAACTTATTTTCTGGAATAGATGTTAGTCTGATACATACTTGATGGAACTTGATATAATTATACAACCCGTTTAATATTTGGGATTTACAGATCTGCAAGTCATTGTTGTTTTTTGCACGGGTCCTGTTTACAAATGTCTTCAACAAAATCCCTTTCATCGTTGATTTAGCACAGTAACCTGCTGGCTTGTCATTCGAACCCTCTGACTTTTCAGTCAAAGAATACCCTCTAAGCCGCAAGTTTCTTCTTTTTCAAATACATTTTTTTTATTTAATCCAACAATGAGAAGTAATTTTTAAAATGTTCTTGCAAGTTATGTTTTATTTATATTTTAAACACACTTTTAACAAAAAATATGTGTAAGCCAAGTAATCTAAAAAGGCCTAAGGGTCATTAAAAAACTTGAAAGGAAGAAACATGTAGGGTTATCAGCTTTGGTCTGAATATTACCTTCATTATGAAACAGTGTATCTAAGTCTTACAATGTAAACATGCTCTGCCGAGACTGACGTGTTTGAAGACATTTGGTGTTTATTATTATTACTGGTACAGAGAGGGTGTAACGACACAGAGTACAGAATCAAACCCAACATGATGTCGACAAATTCTGAAAATGACAGCTATTTTCATTTCCCATGGTTTCTGATATTTACCTCTCAGCAGTAGAGAGGCTTACAAAGGGAGAAAACCTTTAGAAAAGCTGTTTTCCTGAAAATATATCTACTGGTTTATGTCCTCTGTGCCCTAACAATAGCGATTGGACAGTTTCAGAAACTGGATGTGGGTGAATCAGGCATAGCGTAGTAACATTAAGCTTGTGTTACAGAGTGTTCATAGGCCTTTGCACTTTGGGAGTTTTACAGCCATATTGATGTGAGGAACAATGCAAGTGTTTTTAGTGTATTGAAGCAAGAAAAGCCATTCCTGCAAGTCTTTGACTAAGTTCCATTAAGAACACGATATGTTCACCATTAGTGAGAGTATATCCTTGAGTGTTTATGGCTAAGGGTCGTCATTCCAGCAGAGCATTTGGGTCAGTTTAAAATTGGATCAAGAACATTTAGATAGATAGCTTCTTTCATCAACCAGAACAAGCAGCCATTGGTTGTTTCTAAAAATATATTTATTTTTCTAGTGTAAGGATAGGTGTATACACAAAAACTTTAATAACACATTGCTAATAAAAATGGCTTTGTAGAATGGGTTGAATAATTTTCTTTTAGTAAGCACTTTTGTATCATATGTGGCTGAAAAGTACAATATTGTTGTTGACCGCCTCTGTGGTGTAGTGGTTAGAGCGTCCGCCGGAAAGCGGAAGGTCGTGGGTTCGATCCCCGACCGCGTCATACCAAAAGACGTTAAAATATGGTACTTGTTGGTCCCTGCCTGGCGCTCGGCATTAATGGGTACAACAAGGACTGGTCGGCTCGGAGTCAGTATAATGTGTCTGAGTGGGGTATTCATGCTTCACTAGCGGCATGGTATCTCAGTGGGCTAGCACTATAAAACCAGCTTAAGTCTGGGCTAGTACAAGCAGCCGCACAGACATATACACACGCATGCACGTCGTCATATGAGCGAAATATTCTCAAGCACGACGTAAAACCCAATTTCACCTCACCTCACCTCAGTATTGTTGTTAGTCCTATCATTATAAACAATGAATGATCAGTAACCCATGAACATCCGGGTTACAGTTGGTCTTCAGCAACCCATTCTTATCGTACGAGGCGGACTAACGGGATCAGGTGGTCAGGCTCGCTGACATGGTTGACATTTGTCATTGTATCCCAGTTGCGATCAATCATGATTGATGCTCATGATGTTGATCATTGGATTGTATGGTCCAGACTTACAGACTGCCATATAGCTGGAGTATTGCTGAATGCAGATTTAAACAACAAACAAACAAACCATGAAAACATTTTACACTTTTTCCACATGCTGCACTGAAAGGGGTCACATAACATTTGCATACTGAGTGCCATTACATTTCACAAAAGCATTTTATGGGAAGCAACTTTAATTTATTGCTTTATTTTGTCAGTATTTCACCCCAAAACTGTCTAGGTATAATTGAAAAAAAATACAATATTGGAATTACTGTGTTTTATTTAGGAGGGTACATTCTTCTGTTGATTTTCTTGAAAAATCTGTATCAATGGTGCCAAACCGGAAGTTGAACATTGCAACTACCATTTTCTTGCCAGAAAATATTGTGATTTCATCCAAGCATGTAGAGCATAATGTAAGGATGTTTTAGTCTGCTAATTAATATTTTGAGCTAAATTTAACTTATATCTTGCACTTAAGGACTTCAGGACCACAAACATTATAGTATTCATGTTTGTAACACTCAGTAAAATGTTAAATATGTTTCACTTAACTTTTGATGCCATAAGAAGTTGAAGAGTAGTTGAAAACTATTAGCTTCATGTGAACTAAATTTGATTATTTCATTCTATATGTCTATATGTCTGTGGCAAGTTTAGCTTTATTAAGTATTTTTAGACTTGATCCTGTATTATTTTGGGTGGTGAATATAATCTGAGATATTTAACAGAGCAAAAACTGTGTGGACGTGTGGATGGTAGTTGGTTTAACACTGTCTATAGGTTGTTGATTTTACTACATAAGCTGTCTGTTCTGATAATTGAAGCATACTGTAGTTGGTTTAACACCGTCTAGGTTGTTGGTTTTCTACATAAGCTGTCTGTTTGGATAATTGTAGTGTTACAAAATCTCATTTATACCTTGTTCCTGCTTTATATTGTTGAAAGGCTCAAAATGATGCAATGTTGAGGATATTTATCCTTCTAGGGATAATGGAAGCTATTTTTCATCATTACTAATTACAGTGAATGCTTTCGTAGTGATAGGCATATTTAGACTTGAACATCGTGAGACACGATTCACACATTAAAGCATGTTTCTTTTTTATGGGGACTTGAAGCTGAGGAGATGCTGTCAAATGACACTCTTGATTCAATAAATTATCATGGTCCTGAAAAAAGAAAGAATCATGTTAAAGATGCATGAAAAACTTGGTAAAAGTTAACTTAATTAAAGTTTTAAAAATTTGATTCTGGGATGTGTTTGGGAGTCAATCTAATACAAACAGAATTGTCTAGTGTTTTTCTCTTTATAAATCAAGTAGACTGATCTTTGAAGTAGGACCATGATGGGACTACTAACTAGCATGATACAACTCATAAACTGTTTCTTTACACAACAATACATAATACAATGATAAAACACACATTTATTGCTTGTTGTATGACTAGGTAAAACAAAAAGCTACAGACAAAATACTCACTCCTGATTCCACTATGAATTTAACACTGAGAGAGGGAGTGTAAGAGTTTGTAAGAAAGCAAATGAGTGAGAATAAGAGAGAGTGAGTGTGAGAGAAGGCTTGTGAGAGTAAGAGGTAGGGAGAGTGAGAAAATAGTGTGTAAGAGAGGTTAAGAAAGAGTGAGAGTGTAAGAAAGTGTTTGCGAATGAGAGTGCATGTTAGAAACCACCTTTGGGGGAGAGAGCGAGAGTGAGAGACAGAGAGATATAATGTAAAATTTATGTAATGTGTCACATGTTACATAAGCTGTTTAAATATAAAAACACATGTATAACTTAAAAGCAATATCCTGCCGTGAGGCTTATGAGACACAGAAAGACAATACAGATATACATGAAACACGAAAATAATACTGTTCTTACCCTGGACAAAACAGTAGTATACACAGCAATATACATAGTTAAAATAATGTTCATCAATTAAATTTTTATTTCATTTACACATTTTATGAAGTGTGATTGCTAATGAGACTTTTACATTTTCTAACTTTAAAATATATCTTCATAAATTTGCTTAAATCAGTAAATTTTCCAAAGGTAGGATTTAATACAATATTTGAAAAATGAGAATAAGGATTTTAAAATAAGAATAAGAATCTTCAAATAAGAATAAGGATCTTAAAATAAGAATGAGGATTGTATAATAAGAATAATAATCTTCAAATGAGCATAAGAATCTTAAAATAAGATAAGGGTCATAAAATGAGAATATACATTTTTAAAATAAGAATAAGGATAATAAAATGAGAATAAGGATCTTAAAATAAGATGAAAGTTGGTATGGCCTAAGTTAAACCTTTTATGTTACAGAATCAATTTCTATTGCCTGTCCTTGCAATATATGAAGAAAGGTTTTTAAATGAGAATAAGGATTTTAGAATAAGAATAAGGATTTTAAAATGAGAATCCTAAAATTAGAATAAGGATTGTAAAACAAATAATTTAAGAATCTTTAAATGAGAATAAGGATCCTAAAAAAAAAATAAGGATCCTAAAATATGAAGAAAGTTGGTATGGCCTAACTCTAGCCTTTTATATTACAGAACCCTTTCTATTGTCTGTCCATGCTGTAGCTATAGTCTGGCAGAGGTACCAATTGTTATGATTCCTGAAATAGACAACATAGATGCACTACATCCTTACCATCTTTTCCGAGTACACAGGCATTGGGATAATTCCCCCTTAACAATTCTTCCTCTTGATAAAATCTCTGTTGAGATGAGTTACAAGCTGTTTTCCTTGACTGATGAGCGTGCCTCCATTCCACTTAACTGCATATCTAAATACATCTTGCACGCCATTGTTGTGAAAATGGCCTCCTAAAATCTGTTAGTGCTTCACAATATATTCACACAAAGCCGAGACATTTTGTTTATACGTGTATCTATAAACATGCACCAACTATGCATGTACAACATTCAAACAGTCATTCTAATTTCATGGTTTAAAATATCAAGTGCTATCTAATCACCATTTTGACAGATGACAAAGTCAAAATAACACTGGAAATAGCAGCTGCATGTAGAGGTTACACATTACATGCAGCTATTACTGGATTTGTTGGTGTATACTGTATACAAACTGGCCAATTTATATAAAATCGAGAAATCATGTGAGTCTAGATCTGTTCTCTCTAAATCTGGAATCAATTTGAGTGATTTATTTGACTTATAGCATGTTACGGTTTATATATCATTTTTCTACAGTTTTGAAATATAACCTTCAGCTGCACCAGTTTCACTTGTCAAAATGTAGATTCAGAATGGCTTGTGAGTTCCTGGCTCAGAATCAACTGGAAAAACAACTGCATGATGTTATCAGAATGGTATATTACACACTCACTATTTCTGCACCACACTACCTATATGCTTAAACATTGACTTGAAACACAAACAATATCTGGAATAAGAGCGTCTTCGCTAAAGGATGCAGTGAAGTGTCTAAAATACATTCAGACATTGATGTGAGCACTTAAGCTCAAAGCACCTGGTACACAAGTTTAATTCTATTATTTAAATGTAGGAAATGCCAGTCTGTTTTTTTTCCTTGTTTCTACGAGGCTCTTTCCTTGTAAGCAAGGTTGAGATCAAACAGGGAACACCTCAAAATACCTTCTCCACTCAGGGCTTGAAAGCCTATACGCTGCCTTCGTCTCACAAAAGTTATCTAAACCATTTGTAGCAGGAACAATCAGAGATGCTTCGATAATTCCCTCAAGAAAGTGATAGTAAAAAGATACTACTTTACTGTCATGTTCTTGTGGAGTTTTTGTGTGTGTAAAATAAACTGTGATTTTGAAGTGGTGTAGAGTGGGTCTATCTCCTTGGAAACTGTCATGTTGTGTTTAGATAAACTGACTAGCGCCTTGTGGAGTCGGTCAGGCACCTGAGAGGAAATCTCTGTCAGTGTTGGTATCTGTGTGGCACTGCCCATTGCAGGAAGGGGCTGGAGTGACTGAGTGGGTGGGTGGGTGAGTGGGTGAGTGAGTGAGTGAGTGAGTGAGTGAGTGAGTGAGTGAGTGAGGGTGGGTGGTGAGGTGGTGGGTGAGTGAGTGAGTGCTTGGGAGGGGTGGGTGGGTGAGTGAGTGAGTGGGTCAGTGAGTGAGTGATCAATCCAGTCAGTTAGGGACCTTGTGAATTAGTGAGTGAGGTGTAGGTAAATGCTGATTTGAAGCTTAGGTTCCAGGCAGGCACAAGGGACACAACTCTACAGAGGAATATAGTGGTGCCTTAACCAACTGGGCTACAGGTGCCACCTTGTAAGTAAGTGAACTTGTGAAGGAACTAGTGGGTGAAATAAATAGATTTTATTTGTTTTCTGGCTATAACTTAATGCTTCACTCAAGGTCTAGGTTGATGCAGGAGAGAATGTTCTTGCTGATGAATGACTGATTTATTGACATCTAACGTTATTCTTTCAGCATCCATGAACTTGTACAGACACATATCTCAGCAATTTTTGTCTCCAAGTAGTTAAAATAATGGT
This sequence comes from Haliotis rubra, assembly GCF_003918875.1. Taxonomy (NCBI): domain Eukaryota; kingdom Metazoa; phylum Mollusca; class Gastropoda; order Lepetellida; family Haliotidae; genus Haliotis; species Haliotis rubra. The sequence goes on along the minus strand of NW_025766968.1, from coordinate 4,580,039 downwards.
TTATTTTTTGGGTAGGAGTCTTATTTTAAATATGAATTGTCATGATATGTATCGCACAGGCAGTTAGGCTTGTGAAATGAGTGTCATATAATGATCATGTTTGTATGCATTGGAAGAATATCTTTGTTTAGACTTAGGCAGCATGCTTTGTTGTTTATACATGCACAAATCTGAATGTCTTCACAATGGACTCGAAGATCATATCTGCAACAGAAAGTAATGTCAGACCATTTGCAGAACAAAACATGTCTAACATGTACAAATTACTTTCATTGTGATTCATGTATGCCATAGACTGACTGACTGAGTTTTGGTTTTACGCCGCTTTTAGCAATATTCCAGCAACATCACGGCGAGAGCACCAGAAATGGGCTTCATACATTGTACCCATGTGGGGATCCGAACCCGGGTCTTCGGCATGACAAGCCAACGCTTTAACCACTAGGCTACCCCACCGCCCCATATGCCATAGAAAACTGCTGCTGATTCTAGTGCTTTAATTATGAGAATGTGTAAAGGAATGGAGCATGGTTGTGTCTCTGTTTTTGTGTTTCTGTGTGTCTGTAATTAAATAGATCCGCAATGAGATGATGTACTGGATTAAATACTAGGTTACTCTGATTGCAACCACCTTCAAAATAATGTTCGATATTTTGTTTGTTTTTAATGCTGCACACAAAAATATTCCAGCTATATGATAATGGTCAGTAAATAATCGAGTCTGTACCAGACAATCCAGTGATTGGTATCATGATCATCAATCTGCGCAACTTCGATACAAAGCCATTCATCAAACAAATCAGCAAGCCTGACCACCTGGTCCTGTTAGTCACCTAGCTCTTATGAGTGAGTGAGTTTAGTTTTACGCCGCACTCAGCAATATTCCAGCTATATGGCGGCAGTGTGTATATAATCGAGTCTGGACCAGATAATCCAGTGATCAACATCATGAGCATCGATCTACACAATTGGGAACCGATGACATGTGTCAACCAAGTCAGCGAGCCTGACCACCCGATCCCATTAGTCACCTCGTACGACAAGCATGGGTTACTGAAGATCAATATTCTAACCTGGACCTTCACGGGTGCACCTCTTATGAGAAGCATGGGTTGATGAAGGCCAGTTCTAATCTGGATCTTCATGGTGAATGTTCTATGATTCATTCTGAGGTGCTTCATGATCTTGCAGTGTCTGAGGACACTTTGGAGTCATACACATCCAGTACATCCCAGTGGTGTTCTTTTGGAAGGAGACCAAGGTATTGGCATAACAACAGAGTGATCCTGGTATCCAGTGAGCCTAAGGCCGCACTCCAGGCAGTTGGCAGCATAGAAAACATCCATTATCATTGAGAGCAGCCAATAGTGGATAGTCACTGATAGACTAACACTTAGTCTCTGAATAAAAACTTAATTTATATAATTTTGAGGTTACAAATAATCCAATTTATATTGAAAAGGAGCCCCAGTGAGCTGGGAGATTCAGACTGAGGAAATCTAGACTTGCTTCATTCAGAGCTTCAGCATTTCAGGGAGGGCTAGGCAGTAGGGAAAATAATGTGGTTCAGGGGCCGTGAGACGGACTAGGTCAGTTATGAAATCCATCTATGCAAGACTAGACTACCTGGTATGTTAGAGTAAGGTCTAGTCTAAAACAGTTGTGAAATGATAATGATGAGTTAATGAGATATCTCAAAAAGGAGCCCAGAGACTTTTTTCATTTTCAGACATGAAACTGCAATAATCTGGACATACCAACTATTTTAGACTTACATGGTCTGTATTGGATGTATATTTGATGTATGGCAAACTTTTTATGTGTGTGTGTCATTCTTGACCAAGGTCACACTGTCTGACACTTTGGTCAAAGATGAACTCTCTTCGGGAAAACTTAGCCAAGGAGTAACTTTCACAGGAACACCTTAGCCCGGCACACTTGGTCCCTTTTGTCAGTGTCATGCCTTCTGTGTGAGCACTGACACCTAGGACAAACTTTCCAATGGGACACTTTAGCTTTGAACAATCTTTCCCATGAGACACTTTAGCCTTCTCAATAATGCTGATGCGAGTAATGTGTTTTTTTAAAACTTACTTTAGCATTCTACAACTTTCACATGGGACACTTCAGCTTTGAACAAGCTATTCTGGGGACACTTTAGCCTTCAACAACTTTCCAGGGGTCACTTTGGCCTTGAACAAACTCTTCCTTGGGACGTTTTGAAAAAGTTTATAATTAGATCAGTGTGGGTGATAAGCCAGGCTCTGTATACCAGTATATACTTCTTTTCCACAATCCTAGTTAAGTCTGATTCTCCACAACCATTACTCTATCAGGACAAGATAGCCGAAACTGAAACCTCCCCGCGCCCCATCTGCATGAGATCAAGCATTGGGAGGTAAAGTTCTACATGAAAGGGGTTATAAATTCTGCAGCACATGATAAGATGTAAACGAGAAGTTTGTCAGAGCCCAAGGTTTTCAGCACATCTGCACGGGGAAAGTTTCACTATCAACATTGGTGGCATTGAATTTTGTCCAATGCATACAATTTAACATTACCTTCTTATGTTCCATGTCACGTCATAACTTTTCTGAAATACATCCATCCTTGTAATTATCATTGAAATGACACTAGCGAGTGTTTGCGTGAGTATTGTTTTTCACCACGTTTAGCAATATTCCAGTAATATCACAACAGGGTACACCAGAATTAGGCTGCATACATTGTCCTTTGTGGGGAACTGAAACCCACCTTGGTCCAAATAGGTATCATACTCTGAGCTGGCACAGTAAAAATGTAATTGAATTACTACTCAAAGTTCCTCACTCACTCTAAACTAAATACATGATGCATGTGCACTTCATGAAAGCGTATAGCAGTTGCATCCTTGGCCAAGTATGGGAAAAACGCATCGGGCCATTGAAATGTCATTATTACGTTCTTCAACGTCCGATACATTCAGTTTCAAATGGCACATTGTTTTTTTCAAATTGTCAATATGGAAATCCACCTGCCACGTAATGTCAATGAGTTGCACGTGCAAGTTGCTCTATCCATGGAAAGTGGAGGACAATACACATGCATTGATGCTTTTTCACTGTCGTTCACTGCACAGTTACCTGTTTGAAATTGCAGCTTAAAACGAGACATTTTGAGACACTTACTGAAAGGGGTCAGGCTATAGGCCTTTTGGAATCTGGTCAAACTAAGCAGTAGGTATTGCTGGAATATTGCTGAAAGCAGAGTGAAACTAAACTCACTCACATGTGTGAATTTAAGCAAACAGGAAAGTTGTCAAAGCAAAAATATTGATTTAAAATACCTTCAAGTCCTTGTTTTTAACTATAGTCTTCATAACTGAAATCAGTGATCTTTTTGATGACACACAAACAGCCATTTAATCTTATTTTTTAAGAGTAAATAATATAAAATCAAAACATACCTTAAAAAAGTGCTTCAAACTATTTCACGGTAAGGTATTATAACATTTATATTAACACTTTGGATGATATGTTTCACAATTGTAAAAACACTACCCCACCCAAACACAAATAGCAACCCTCTTTAAAAAAATGTGCATGCACTTGATATTTTTTGTGTTCAACCCTATGAAGATAGAACTTGTATGCCCATTAAAAGCTTTACAATGTGTGAATTGCAAAAGAGGGAAAAACTCTGCTCAGGTATGTTTGTTCTGAAGCCAGAAAATGAAAACTAACAATGGGTAAACAAACTGTAGCCGACAATCCATTCTGATTTCAAAGCTGGGTGCATTCTTAAAATTGCTTCAGCCCACAACTTGTAGGTGTTGCCCACCTTTTGTTAACTCTTTACACTGTGACATCCCCCTTTGAAGAAGGATAATTAGGAGAGCTTACCTAGCTAGAAAGAATAACAGCTAGCATCTGGATGTTTTTATTTTTTAAGTAGTCCTTAGAGAGGAACTTCAGCATTCTAATTTGTGGTGTTAAATGAGGTGTGAGTAGGTTACACATGTATTAAATAAATCAGTCATAGTTTGTTTTAAGTTCTACCCTGTGAGAAGATGAAGAAAGGTGCAATCTACATTGACACTCTTCATCAGGACATCACCTTTCAAGAAGGTTAATTAAAGAATAATTTAGACGTGAACTTTGTAAAATTAATTGGGGGGGAGAGGGGGTGGTTGAAGAAAACAATTCCTACCTGTGTTGTATGTAGATTGAATTTTTACGGGGCCATGAAAAATTAGGCTAGAGTGAGTGAGTGTATATACTGTTTGTATACTTTGCCTGAGTGGGGTATTCATATTCAAACTGCTGTATGTATCTCAGTTAGTCTGTCTACAGACCCTGGCACAAATATACCTAATACAGTCCTTGCAAGTAAGTGAGTGTGGTTAGTTTTATGCCACTTTTAGCAATATTCCAGCAATATCACGGCAGAAAGAAATGGGACACCAGAAATAGGCTTCACACATTGTGCCCATGTGGGGAATCAAACCGTGCTTTCACCATGACAAGGAAAAGCTTTAATCACTAGGCTATCCCACCATCCCTAAGGACGACAAGAAGTAAAAGACAAGAAAGGAAAAGATGGTGATGTTTCTTATACAGGTATCATAGATGATTTGGATTTTAGGTTTCAGCAATTGGTAACAGTTTTCAGCCAAGTAATATTTTGATACAAAGTGATTAAATCCAAATTTTAATTGTGTTCTTTCTTTTACTTGTCAGTTTATGCATGATATGCCTGAGGCACTATAAAACAGATATGATGTCTTTATAGGCTGATGGAGTAACCTGCCAAAAAGGCCACTCATCATTGCAACATGGGAAATTCCACAGCCTAGGGCCTTTTTACAGTTTTTCACAATTCATTTTTGAAATTTATTTACTCTTGGCATGACAGAATATCGTTTACATTTCAATTTTTGCTTTGCTGAAAAACCTTCAATAGATATATAGCAACAGTTTTATCCAAGCAATAATTTGTAAAATTTTGAAATGTTGATATATTATGCACTCCTACTCAATGATATGACCTCCAAATGGCATATTTTTCATTGTAAAGATTAACCGATCAGAGTCACAATTAAATCTCTGAACCTGTAGAGTTATCGAAAAAGGACAATTATATCAAAAAGAGAATTCTTGTAACTGTCTTCAAAGTAAACATATTTCAGTTGAAGAAAAACCTGTATCTTTCACAAATATTCAGTTTACCTTAACCAGTAGGCTGGCAAGTCATTTCTTTGATGCCAAATGGAAACATAATATTTATTGGATGATCGTTTGATTATGTTATGTGTAAAGTGGTTTAGGATGATAAGTCAAATACATGGGTGAATTAAAAAGCTGTCATGCTGTGCTGGAAAGGAAATACTGTTCAAAGCAGAATTATCTAAACTTGTGCAGTTCAACAGCAGCAAAATTAAGCAAATGAATGAGAGAAGTGAATTACAATGAAATGACACAAATTTCTATATAAAATTGAAAATGCAGAATATGATACAAGTAGCAGATATTTAGATATACAATTTTAAATCAAGATGCAAAATAATGTAGAAACCATAGAATTAATTTGATCCTGTCTTTTAAGCACAATGATGAAAATGTATTTAAGATGTGTCCATGGGGTAGCCCAGTGGTTAATGCGGTATCTCATCACACCAAACATTTGGGTTTGAATTTCTACAAGGGTACAATGTGTGAAGCCCATTTCAGGTGTCTGCTGCCATGACTGACTGACTGAGTTTGGTTTTACGCTGCTTTAAGCAATATTCCAGCAACATCACGGCGGGGGACACCAGAAATGGGCTTCACACATTGTGCCCATGTGGGGATTCGAACCGGGCTAGAGTTTGAGTGTATATACTGTTTGTATAGGTATTCATAGCCAACGCTTTAACCATTAGGCTACCCCACCGCCCTGCTGCCATGATAAAAGTGGCGTAAAACCATGCTTGCTCTTTCACTCTGGTGTCCTCGAGCTTGGCTGAAATTGGGTTTAACACCATGTTTAGGATTATTTGATTTATATAGCACCATGCATATGTCAATGATGATCAAATCCACACACAGTTAGTTCCACTGGGAATGAATATTGCCAGAGTAAATCTATTGACGAAAACAGTTCCAAGCAAATCTGAAAGGAAATAATTCCCCAAGAGAAAAATGGTACAAAGGAATATTTTCACTACAGGAACAGGTATTGTTTGACACATGCTTGTGTGTTAGACTAATGCTAAGTCCCTGAATATATATCACCTTGATAGTAACAAATAAACTCATTTGAACTGAAAAGGAGGTCCAGTGAGATGGGACATATGTCACATTCAGAACCTGAGGAAATCTAGACTTGCTTCATTTTGGGCTTTAGCATTGCAGGGAAGGCTAGGCTGTAGGGAAAATAATGTGGTTCAGGGACTGTGAGACAGACTAGCCTGTGTGTGTATGGTTGCTTGTATTAGTCCAGGTAGACTTGCACAGGTCTCTAAGGTAATAATTAATAATTGAAATGATAATTTAAAAAAAATATAATTATTCTTCTAACAGACTGACATCCTTACTGTCCACATATCTAGACTTGCCTTATAAATAGAATTACTATACATCCATGGGCTTAGCCTTCAGTACAGCCTTGGTGTACAATCTCCTGCATGCCAGTTTTATAGAGTGAGTGAGTGAGTGAGTTTAGTTTTACGCCTCACTCAGTAATATTCCAGCTATATGCGGCGGTCTGTAAATAGTCGAGTCTGGACCAGACAATCCAGTGATCAACAGCATGAACATCGATCTGTGCAATTTGGATACTATGACATGTGTCAACCCAGTCAGTGAGCCTGACCACCTGATCCCGTTAGTCGCCTCTTACGACAAGCATGGGTTACTGAAGATCAATTCTAACCCGGACCTTCACAGGCCAGTTTTATAGAACTGGGAACCATGCGGTAGGTTAACATGGAAACCGCACTCAGACACAGTAGATTGACTATTAGGCTAACTTCGAGTCTCTGAAATGAACATATATTACAGGAAAATGTTCCTAAATTATATCAATAAAACATACGTAATAAAAAAAAGAAGGCCAGACACTATTTTTCGTTTTCAGAAACTGTGGTAATCTTGACTTATTCTAGACTTGCACGGGCTGTATTGGGTATATTTGCTTCAAGGTCTGTAGGCAGATTAATTGACTGTGAGCCAACCAATTCTTGTTATATCCCATACAGGTAAGGCTGAGCACCAGGCAGGGTACCGAAAAGCACTACATTTTTACATCACCAACAGCAGATGCTTTATCCACACAGAGGTGACCAAGAGCTCTGCAGCTTAGGTATAGGGCCTGTGAGTTGGTCACTGCACTTTGCGAGATCTTGGTACTTAGGGTAACAAACAATGTTTCATACCTCCGAATGGTCTCCATGGTTGTCAGTTGACAGTAAGGAACTGATGATCCTTGCAATTTTCTGATCTAACCATCCCCAAATTAGCCAACTATACTGGTCGTGCAATTTGGAACCAGAACTGTTTTTTAAATATACGCTTGTCACCGTAAGCTGGGCCCTGTCTCACATATCACAAAGAAAGCTGGGAATCAGCTTAGTACCAGATATAGTAGCACCTTGTGAGACTTTCAGGCCCTATTTGATTGTTGGACTACCTTAGTAGAATTTTCTCAAGCTTTTCTTGACTTCCATGCTAAATTTTTAACAATGAATTAGACTGGAATTTCTGAACATTTATGAAGTGTATACACTCAAATACTTAGTTTGAAGTTATTTATGAATCTGTCAAACTTTCACTAAATGAGTTAAACATGTCAGTATGAGGAAGTTGGTTAATATTTTGGATGTGTTTTCACCTGTACAAGTGGAACACGAAGGTTAGCACATGTTGTAGTAAGTGTATCTCAGGTGTGATGAAAGAGAGCGTTAAGTGACTGATGTCGAGGAACTTTTACCTGTACGATGATGGATAGGGGAGATGGGTCCAACAACATCCACACTCCAGTTCTTGTGCTTGTGGAAATATCCACGCTCTGTCTTCACTTTCGGCTGGTTTTTGCCATGTTTGGGTCTCAGCAGTTATGACAAATGTTGCACCAATGTTTCATAAGTAATGCTGGATTTGTTCAACTGTTGGTGTTGGAATGAAGCAGTTTTTCCCGTTCTGCAGTCAGCAGTTGATTGATCCATGCAGCTTTAGATGTGAACCTTTTCCCCTCGGGAAACAAACAAGTTAACAAATCTACTTGATCATTTCAGAATGTGAAGGAATTTTATTGCTGCCTAAAAAGGCTGAAGGTGAAGGTATGGGTTTTGAAGAAATTGTACATTTTTCAAACTCATTGCGCTCTAATAAATTCAGGATACAAATTCCAAAATATTCCATCTTGCCGCCTTGTGCAAAGACTTTACTGTTACACAAAAGGGCAAACCATATATGGCTGTCTGCAGATTCTACTGAATAGACTGTGACAAGACTGTGACTATCACGAATAACCAAAGTCTGTTTGGTATATAGACAATATCTGACTGTATAGTTTCTCGCTACCAAGTTTCTCTCTAAGCAGTCAATAGCATTTTATGAGTGTGGCGGCCCTGAATTCTTACTATGAACATGAAGGATTTGGAGCAGTGTATCTTATTATTAGTCAAAATTATATCTGACCCAACTCACTATTTACATTCGAAATACAACCTCCTCCCATCAGGCCACCGCTACAAAGTTCCAGTTGTGAAAACTAAAAGAGCCTGTACATCCTTTGTTCCAATATCTCTTTTAAACAAATATAAAGATACTCAAATTCATGAATTTATGTAAATATGTTATGTATTTGTATCTCTCTGATGTGTCAGTAGCTCTGTTGATGTAACACAAATTCCTGAAAAGGCAATAATGTATTATTCTATTCTATTTCTGATATAAAAACTGAACATAAATGGGCAGTTCTTGATGGGGGTAATAATGGCTTCATTCTGTGGTGGATGGTTTACAGTCCGTCATTTCAGTCATGTCTTTCAGTGAGCCGCAGAAGAATAACAGGTTTCATTTCTCCTACACCAAATATTAGTAAAACTGTCAGAAGAACACATACCTAGACTGCCATCCTGACTTGGTTTGTAAGCTGACACCCAACTGGCTCAAAAAATCATGCCCCCATTATTTTGACATACATCAGGTGGAATTCTCTAAGGGAGGGTCTTTCAGACCTGTGAACCTGGAATGAACTTTGACTGATACCCCATCAAACCCACACCTACACACCCAAATCCCCACCCACCTATACAACACAAGCACATGCATGCACACACTTCACACCCTCTCAAATCTTCCCTGCCTCCCCTCACTCAAAAATGGTTCATGTCACAGGTAGAAAAAATGGACTGATCCATTACTGATACGAGGTGACCTAAACTTTATGTCCATATTAACTCAAATGGTCATTTGCAGAGCTGTTCCTGACATCTGGGTATTTTGTAGCTAAACTAGTTTCCACATGACTACTTAACATGAAGAATATTTGAAAGTACTAATAGGGTATCCGTTATACATTATACAAATTGTAAAATATCTTCGTGCAGATAATTAGGTTTAGTTCATAAGCAGGAACATATCGGTGAATGTTGGCAACAGCTTGACCCTGCCCTGACAGGTACAGCAGAGTTTGTTGATGGTAATTACCCTAGCTGTTCTGGAGTGACTGATAGCACTCTGTAATGAGACAGTTATGCTAATACACTTCCCTAATGGCAACACCAACATGGTTTTAAACATCATCACTGTGTACATCAGCAACTCTTCTAACCTTATACCATGCCATCATGCTGCAACTGCACATACAGACTAACGCTTAGTCTCTGGAAATATAGAATTTTGATAGAAACAAAGATCTTTGTTTAACTTGACAAGGAGCCCAGTGAGGTTAGAGTTTCAGAACCTGAGGAATCTAGACTTTGTTACGGGCTTCATGACAATATGGTCTGGGTGAAAAGGAAAATATACTCATGGAAAAAAGTATTGCTGCACTGCATATTTTTTTCATAGTATCAATTTGTTGCACTACTTTTTTTCATGTGTATATTATGTTTCAGGGACTGAGAGACAGACAGACTACATACAGCACATCCTACCTCAACACAATCCATTGCAAGACACCAGTCAGACACGGGGGTAGAATATCCCAAGTGGTTATAGCTGGGCTATTCAGAGCTGGAACAGGGTCAAGATGGATACCATCCTCTTGGAACATGGAGTTATAATTTGGTGATGAAGGCTGTGGGAAGCTTGTTAAGGATCAACAAAACAGGCAGGGGTAGGTTGGTTGTGTGTGTGTGTGTGTGAAAATCAGGTTGTAGTTTATAGCTGTGTCATTCTATGCTGTGACAGTTTAGTGTTTGATAGTTGCCGTGTGTATGGTGAGTGAGTGAGTGTAGTTTTATGCCATCCTTGGCAATATTCCAGGTCTATGGTGGTGGTCTGTAAATAATAGAATCTGGACCAGACAATCCTATGATCAACAGCATGAGCATCGATCTACGCAATTGGGATACAATGACATGTTTCAACCGTAGTCAGCAAGCCTGACCATCCGATCCCTTTAGGCACCTCTTACGATAAGCATGGGTTGCTGAAGACCAATTCTAATCCAGATCATGTTGTTCAGCTTTATCAGCAGGTATCATTTTAGTTCAGATACAACCAGGTCCATACCAGAATACTAGGATGATTAACCTGTTATACCTCAGGTACTAAAGAGTGAGTGAGTGAGTTTAGTTTAACACCACACTTAGCAATATTCCAGCTACATGGCGGTGGTCTGTAAATAATCGAGTCTGGACCAGACAATCCAGTGATCAACAGCATGAGCATCGATCTGCGCAAGTGGGAACCGATGACATGTGCCAACCAAGCCAGCGAGCCTGACCACCCAATCCCATTAGTCGCCTCTTACGACAAGCATGGGTTACTGAAGGTTCATTCTAACCCGGATCTTCACGGGTCAGGTACTAAAGAGCTTTGACCAACACTCAACCACTAAAAGGCTGTGACATAAACATCAACCAGAAGCTTTTCTTCAGTTAGTTATACCATGGCCATGGAAAGTTGTGACACAAATCAAATTGTATGAAAATATTTTCATAAGTTTGATCCCTATTTCTGTAACTATTCCAAAACTTAAGGTAAACTAAAAATAATTTGCCAAAAACAAATTGGAAATCTGACATCTTGAATCAAGATTGTTCTGCAGTAATAAAACCATGTACTTTGCTTTACTATACTTCAGAAGCAGATTACCCAGGCGTTCAGACACCCACCAAACAACCACCAAATAGAAGACTGCAAGCTCTCAATGAGATTGTGAGTTTAACTCAAACATTTGCCTCATAAGCAAATTCAGGAGCCGCCCAAGAATGTGTTTTTTTATGGCAAAATATTTTAGTACCCACTTCACACAGAAGAATTAATGTAGGTCACATATTCAGATATAAACTAAGCTTTATATCATAAACATGAAATTTTGCAATTAATTTCAGTAATTACTGTGTAGCGTGAACTCATAACTCTTGTTACATCAGCAGAACCAGCCACATGCCCGCAACATGATGAAAGCATCAAGGAGACTAACATCTAATCTCTCCAATAAACATACTTAATGAATATATACCAGTTTATCAATCATCTTTATAAAATAAAGTAGACCTGAAACTGAAGAAATCTAACATGCTAAAGAAAATATGTTTCCTTCACTGTGTTGGAAATGTTTGTTCCAGGCTACAAGTTGATCTCATATTGTAAGACATTAGTTTTAATTTTCGCTCAGACTAGCACAAAGTCCAGTGGGTGAGTGAATGGGTGAGTTGGTGATAAGGTGGGTGAGTGGATGAGTGAGTGAGCAAGTATCTCAGCTTAGACACTGCATGTGAGCTCAATCTGAAAGGAAAGCCTGAAGCATTTCATAAAGTCACACATTTTTATCTCATCATAATTTATTGCCACATTTGTCTTCATCTGACCTTCCTCATTTGAATTGCCTGCTAGCCAACAACTTGTACTTAAAAGGTAGATCTACTCCTTGTAATAATTTCACAACAGTCTACAACACTGACAACTCTTAATATCATGACTGACAGTATGTTCTGGTGTTTGTCCATGTCTCCAAACTAAAGGAATAAACTGTTAATAAGCATCATGGAAAATATACATTTATGCTCAAATAATTGTACAAGCTGTTACCAAGTTGATGGTTCATTCAACTCTAGAGCAATGCAGGCAGCACTACAAACAACCATCTGAGAATGTGCAAGAATAACTTCTTTGAGTGGCGTTTTAGTCCTACAATAAATAACAAGAATGTCACCTTCACTGTTTATTGTGAGAAACATGTCAGACTAAGTTGTGACATATTTACCAAGCTTGACAATAGTGTTGAAGTAGCAACACCATATCATGGCCCACAGTAAATCAAGAAGTTGACATCAATACACTTGTTATATTATTACGTGAAAGCATATGTTTTAATAATTTCTTCAGCAGATCTATTGAGGCTTAGAAGAATGCGTTTAGTTTGTTGGTAATAGATGGGCTAGCGGTTTAAGGTGAATTAGTTTTCTGTACAGAGTTTCATCCCTTGGGCTTTACAAAACAGGTTCAAATCCCAGATTTCACTTTTTTACAATGGTATATGAATCTTTACCGAAACGTCGCATCATAGTATCATAAAGAAGTTGTTATCCTGAAAGTATCGTACGTTTCTTATTATTCATCAACTTCTAAAATGCCAATCAAACAGATCAACTTTTACTTGATTTTGTTTCTTGGTTTTTCTGGATCACAACTATGATTAATAGCTGAAACCTACATCACTCTGGCTGCAGCATACTGTTAAAAATAAAATTAAAACTCACTCAAATTGAATAAAAATTTGGTTTGATTTGTCTTGAATTTCAATGCCAATAAAACTCAATTACAATAAAAAAAGAATCAATGAAATGGTTTAAATATGATATTTTCAAAATATGCTATAACCTTTATTTATACTTTTCATTGCTTCACATTTTATGATACAATAATGGGTCACTAATGAAATGAGAGAAACAATTGGTCAAGTGTAGGTTTCTTGACAAATGATTACTGGTATCTTGGCATATCTTTTGGTATCAATTGACACTAAATCTGTCATCTAGTACAGACATTTAATAGATTAACGTTGCTTATCAAGAATCTGTAAAGGGAGTCAAGATGGTGTTATTGGTTTCACTTTGTCAATACTACTATCACGGTGTGCATAGAAATGAGTGAGTGAGTTAAAATTTAACGTTACCTTGTCAAAATTTCAGCTATATTGTGCATAGAAGGGTAATGTGATGAACGTGATGTGATTCATGAAAATGGCTGTGTAATCTTATTTTGGTGATACATGTATTCATGAAATTGGAAGAATAATGTATACCTTTATGGATAAGCCAGCACTTTCATATTGAATTGAACATAGTTATGAAATCAACTGGAACTATCAAATCTGAGTCTGAAACTTGACTTGCAAATCTTTCAAAAGACAAATCTTCTGCAAGAGTCTTGTCGCTAAATTGTATTATTTTGTCAAAATGTTAAATTGATTTTGAAATATTAGAAACATGAAAGACAATATTCTTATATCATGTTAAAAATATATTTTTAAATTTAATATGTCTCAGCATCCCCTTGATCAAGGCAGCACTTTGAAACACAATTTTTGAGAACGACTTTATCAAAATGTGTATGTGCAACATGGCCTGCAGTGCCACTGCAGTAGATATTCATTGCAGTTGACACGACGGCAGTTTGCAAAATATAGGAAATAGTGGAGGGTGAGTGTCTGGACAAGGTGTGAGTGTTGGTGCTTGTATTGGGGAGGGTGCTGGTGACAGTAAGAATGATGGTGTGGATAAGTGTGAGGATGGGTGTGAATGTGAGGGTGGTGAGTGTGAGGGTAAGAAGTGGAGAGGGTGGTGAGCATGAGGGTAAGAAGTGGAGAGGGTGGTGAGTGTGAGTGAGGGTAAGAAGTGGTGAGGGTAGGGAGAAGTGGTGAGGGTGTGGAGGGCAAGAAGTGGTGGGGGAGGGTGAGGGGTGAAGAGGTGTGGGGTGGTGTGAGGGTAAGAAGTGGTGAGGGTGGTGAGTGTGTGGGGGTAAGAAGTGGTGAGTGTGAGAGGGTAAGAAGTGGTGAGGGTGGTGAGTGTGAGGAGGGTAAGAAGTGGTGAGGGTGGTGGGTAAGAAGTGGTGAGGGTGGTGAGTGTGGGGGTAAGAAGTGGTGAGGGTGGTGAGTGTGGGGGTAAGAAGAGGGTGGTGAGAGGAGGGTAAGAGGTGAGTGTGAGTGGGTGAGGGTGGTGAGTGTGAGGTGAGGGTAAGAAGTGGTGAGTGGTGAGTGGGTGAGTGAGGGTTGTGAGTGTGGGGTAAGAAGTGGTGAGGGTGGTGAGTGTGGGGTAAGAAGTGGTGAGGGTGGTGTGTGAGGGTAAGAAGTGGTGAGTGAGTGTGAGGGTAAGAAGTGGTGAGGGTTGTGAGTGTGGGGGTGGTGAGTGAGTGAGAGGTGTGAAGGGTAAGAAGTGGAAGTGGTGAGGGTGAAGTGAGTGTGGGGTGGTGAAGAGAGGGTGGTGAGGGTGGTGAGTGTGAGGGTAAGAAGTGGTGAGGGTGGTGAGTGTGAGGGTAAGAAGTGGTGAGGGTTGTGAGTGTGGGGGTAAGAGTGGTGGTGAGTGTGAGGGTAAGAAGTGGTGAGGGTTGTGAGTGTGGGGGTAAGAAGTGGTGAGTGTGAGGGTGAAGGGTGGTGAGTGTGAGGGTAAGAAGTGGAGAGGGCTCACAATCACCACTTCTCACCCTCACGCTCCTTACTTGTTGAGGATGATGGTGAGTGGGTGGTGTTGTTGATGGTGGAGATGATGATGATGATGAAGGTGAGGGTGAGACTGAAGGTTGAGGGTGGAGATGGAGTTACTAATGACAGTGTGTGTGTATTCATGGGTGTGAGTCTTGGTGCTGTTGGTGGTGCTGGCGTTGGTGTTGGTGCTACTGTTGGTTAGGATGAGGATGAGGTCATTCCTGATGGTGATGGTGATGGTGACAGTGTGGGTGTATCTGAATGTGAGTCTTGGTGTTGGTGGTGTTGTTGGTGGTGCTGTTGGTTAGGATGAGGATGAGGTCATTCCTGATGGTGATGGTGATGGTACTGGTGACAGTGTGGGTGTATCTGAATGTGAGTCTTGGTGTTGGTGGTGCTGTTGGTTAGGATGAGGATGAGGTCATTCCTGATGGTGATGGTGATGGTACTGGTGACAGTGTGGATGTATCTGAATGTGAGTCTTGGTGTTGGTGGTGCTGTTGGTGGTGCTGTTGGTTAGGATGAGGATGAGGTCATTCCTGATGGTGATGGTGATGGTACTGGTGACAGTGTGGGTGTATCTGAATGTGAGTCTTGGTATTGGTGGTGCTGTTGTGGTGCTGTTGGTTAGGATGAGGATGAGGTCATTCCTGATGGTGATGGTGATGGTGACAGTGTGGGTGTATCTGAATGTGAGTCTTGGTGTTGGTGGTGTTGTTGGTGGTGCTGTTGGTTAGGAGGAGGATGAGGTCATTCCTGATGGTGATGGTGATGTGTGATGGTGACAGTGTGGGTGTATCTGAATGTGAGTCTTGGTGTTGGTTCTGGTTCTGGTGTAGGTGTGGACTGGGGAATGCATAGCAGCAGAACCATGAAAGTGAAGACCAATTTCTTTCACAACACCTAATCCAAAAAAGAACGATTTACAGACTCATAAACCGTCAACTGACTGACAGAATGTCATGATACAACTTGAAATAGCCAAGATATGCTGACAATGGTGTACAAACACATTCACAGCCTCACAACCACAAACAGGTAGCAATACACTGAAATGCCTGCATGCAATTGATGCTGACAAAGGTGTGTGTTTTGTCGTCCATGGCGGTGTGCTTACATACAAGTGTCGGAGCTGCCACCCAAGCAGCGCTGTCTCTGTTGCAGAGTTTCCTCGCTGGCAGATGTTCCCATGAACACCTGTTTAGAGATTCCAGGCCTGTTTCCACTCCGCCAACTCAAAAATATGATCTTTTCACAAAAAAGGCCAAACCATCAGCATAAATGATACGAACAGGTGAATCGGCTCCCACAGACACTTTCTAAATGTTGTGTAAATGATTTCACATTATGATTGTGGAGATATTTGTAAGAGCATTTATATATGAGAATGCACTATACCAAGGTCTTTCACTCGTAAATGTCTTTTGTTGCCGGAAATGTTGGATGACTATGTCCCAGCAACAGCATAAAGGTGTTGTTTGGTTTTTGAGGGCATGTGATGAGAAACGCATTTTTTGTTGTTTTCAAAAGTTTCTGTCATGGTTACCGAAGCACTAAATGTCATTGTGTTGGCTGGTAAGTACGTTTCCAGCTGTCAACACAGTTTATGGGAGTTTTCTTTCAGTTGTACCGCAAACCTGACAAAATATCGCCAGACTTCTTCTGTAGTCTTTACAGTCATAGAACAGGCATTCCTTCATGATACATAGCTCATGCCACAAAGCGTACAGACACGCTTATCTTAACAGTAGTGATCACTTTGTGAATGTGGTCACCATTACTGAGTAAACTGTTAAACAATATACAGAAACCAGGAAATAAAGTCATAAACAATTTTGAATGAGTGAGTGCTGTCACTGTTACTTTTCAGTGAGATGCATATTGGCAAAGTAGGCTCTGTTGTGGAATTTGGTTTACTTTTGACTAAACATTGCTGATACATAGTCGTCCATTTGCTTCTGAATGGATCGGATCACCTTCACCATGTTCATGACCTTGACTTGACCTTGACCTTGACCTAATTATGACCTTGCATACCCTATGTGCAATTAATTGAATTAGTTGGTCCAGGTTCCAATTCATTTCAGTCTCAAAATGAATTTAAGGAGTTATATAGTTTAAAAACATTTTTCATCATCAATGGTATCTGGCCTTGACTCTTGACAGACGTTGCTGCTAGAGGACATGCTCACCACTTATTTACAAAACACTGGATGTCATGACTGTACCGTGGTAAATAATGAATGTAGGATCTTTGTTGCTAGAATTCTGTTGAATCATCGATATTAATATATCTAGGAATTGGTAATTCCAATGTTGGTAATATGTACACAGTATTGTATGTAGCGTGTCTGGGTGGGGACTTCAGGAATGAACACAACAGACTTACACCAAGCACATGTGAGAGTAAATAAGTGATTGAGTTCAGCTTTTAGCAATATTCCAGCAATATCACGCCTGTGGACACCAGAAATGGGCTTCACACATTGTACCCATGTGGGGAATCGGAGTCCAGACTTCGGTGTGATGAATGAAGGCTTCAACCACTAGGCTACCCCACCGCCCCTGTGAGAATGAAATCTGAGTCTCTGAATGTGACAAGTGAAAACTAAATCATTACATACCACATAAAGAATGATCCTGATCTCAGCACATTGAGGTCCCTGAGACCGATGTACATATGAATGCATTTTGATAAAATGAAATATATTTCTTGAAGTTCCTTTGAATGAAACAGTCTTTACAGCATTGTTTAAAAGTGAGGGTTGCCTTGATGCAAACAACTTATGTATTCTGTGGAGTTTATTTTGATTTTTGTGATCAGAGCTTTCCCTGACTCAAGAACACAATGCATTTGATGCAATTTGTGTTGAAAATATGCAATTCATATTTTCCAGATGAATCAGAGTTGCTGTTTCTTTATTCATAATTTACACAGTATACTTTTTCATAAATATTTTATTTTATCTTTTAAAAATATACACCATAGATTATCTTAATAATGCATAAAACAAGACACGCTAATTCTGTTTACGTTTATGATATGATTTGAAACATTATACAAGGTTTAGCCCTAAATAAACTTTTATTCACTTCTTAAACTAGGAGTCAAACTACCGAAACCCTAACTGAAAATGGACTTAATTTAGCCCAGAATTCAATAGAGAATAAATGAGTTATAACAATAGATTTGGCTAGTCGAGGAATCATAACCGAATGGGACAATGATCAGCTCACAGAATAAAATCCCGTCTGTTGTTTCCATGGTAAATATGGCATGTTTTGAAATCTAATCTCCCCAAAAAATCTGCCAGACTGACAAAAAAGGTCCATGTTCCCTGTCATTAAAGAAACCAATTCTACCTGAGGGAGTTGTCAGCTAGACCAAACAATACCACATAAAAACAAGGGAGAAATTGCTAACAGCAATATTAATAGTTTTTGTTATTAAGCTTGTCAAAGTTATAAATCAGGGCCCACAGCCCCCCAAGAGACTTGTAAAATTATGTTCCATGCAAAGTTTTGACATTTTTTTTCTATCACCTAATTCTATTAACATCTCTGTTCAGAAAACTTTCCATCATCTGAAGTAAGATCCATCTCCTTTCCTTCAATAACCGCTTCCTGTTAAAATGCAAAATGAATAAGGAGGAATGTGTTTATATCATTTTGAAATACAGAGATTTATTGAAGCAGCAAAAACAAGAGATAAAAAGAAGCATTGTTTTATAGAAAATTCATCAAGGACACTAGATGCCCTATTTGACATGTATATTTTGCCAGTTTGATCAGTCAAAGCTGTTTCTTTGCATAAATAATCTGGGCTTTAGTCCCTTGTCCTATATGCACAAACTGACTCTGACTACAAAGTCTTCCCAGATGTGCCAACACCTCGAAATTCATATATTGAATGTACTTTAAAAAAATATTCCCCAGCTTCTGACATCTTTCGTGATAAAAAGTCCATGATCCACCAGATACCGTAATATACAAGATCTTCACACGGCTTGATGACAATTCCTGATGATAGATACAGATCGATGATGGATATGGGTTAGAACAGGATCCCAGAACCCCATGCTTGTCACAGGAACTAATCAGATGGTTACAATGTTTGACCCCGCGGATTGTGGGTCATCATACCCTGTAGATGGGGAAGTGAAATGAGATTTAACACTTAGACTTGCGCATGTCTCTTAGACAATTATTATCTATATCAAAGATAATTTCTAGATAATATAGATAGATGCATCCGGTTGTCACAATAAAAGACTGGAATCCTCAGTCTGTCTGCCTATCTTGACTTAACTCTTTAAAGGGTAGGGGCAGTGTGGTAGCCTAGTGGTTAAAGCGTTCGCTTGTCAAGCTGAAGACCCACTTTAAATTCTTCACATGGGTACAATGTGTGAAGCCCATTTCTGGTGTCTCCCGCCGTGATATTGCTGGAATATTGCTAAATGCGGCGTAAAACCATACTCATTCACTCATGATTGCAGTACTCAGAATTTTCTGGTTTCATTGTGGTAGCTAAATGTTTAACACTGATGCCCTTTCAGACCCATTACTGAGTCCCGACTAACAGGATCGGGTGGTCAGGCTCGCTGACTTGGTTGACACATGTCATCGGTTCCTAATTGCGCAGATTGATGCTCATGCTGTTGATCACTGGATTGTCTGATCCAAACTCGATTATTTACAGACCACCGCCATACAGCTATAATATTGCTGAGTGCGGCGTCAAACTAAACTCACTCATTCACTCATTACTGAGTCCATGTTGATCAGTCTTTATCCCCATGATAAAGATAGGGTAACAAAAAGTACCATGTTTAAATGATTTTTGGTCTGCCATGTCCAGCGAATCGAACTGCCAAATTTCACCTCTCTGCAGATGCTTGTTCCATGGAGGTGGTCCTCGTCACCTAAATGTAGCGTTTCCCCCAGGAAGGAACAAAAAAGGGGCATGGCGACATAATTTTAAAAGGTGCAAACCTATCCCAAAAAGGGCATGGAATGACAGATTTCCAAGTATTATGTTAAGCCATACATGCATATGATTCTTAAAGGCTCAAAGAGCATAATTATTTCACTTAACTTCAGCATGAAATAGAAACTAAAAACCATGAAGTGTTAATATCAATTATTGTATTAAAAGAAGGGCAGGGGGCCAAATAAAAAGATCAGGCACTGTGCTCTGCTAAAAATGCCTGGGGGAAACACTAAAATGTTGTATCCAGAACTCCGAGGGGCTCCTCATACCCTGAATATTTTACCCAGACCACAGACGCTTTCTTCACACCCTAAACATTAGATCCACAGAGGTGCTCCCCTTGCCCTAAGTGTTGGGTCCAGACCAGAGAGGCAGCTCAAATACCATCAATTTTATTTCAAGACCAAGGAGGCTGTTACTCTGTCACCTAAACTGATAGAGGAGGCATTGAATTGTTGTACTTTCAATGTTAATCAACATACACATGTATTTTAAGAAGATTATCTAAAATCTAAAATCAGATTACCTGTCCAGCAACATCATCAATCATGAATGTAATTGTAATATATCTTACAATAATATCCCTGACCAAAGGATTTGAATTTCAGAGACTGAGAACAGGCAAACTTAAGACTAACCCAATTCTAGTCACATACCTCTTACTGATGAAAGTCATCCCTTCCTTACAATCATCATGTGTCCTTCCTTTGATGGGTTTATTGCTTCAAGTGTTTAATGCATTTGTAAACATTGGGTGAGTAAAAGCATTATATATTTCTTTAGATTTGGGATACTGTTAAATGGTCTGATTGGAATAATTTTTCAAAATATCACTAAGCATTATTGTTTATGACAAAATCTGTCTTTATAAATATCAGATTTATTATTTGAGTGGAAACAATTGTAATGGCTTCGTGTCCACTCATTCACTCTGTCACTCACTCCATCACTCACTCTGTCACTCACTCACTCACTCACTCTGTCACTTACTCACTCATTCTGTCACTCATTCACTCTGTCACTCACTCACTCACTGACCATGGGTATCTCTTCTCCATTCCTTCCAGGGAAACAATTAGTGAAAGACAAAAAAGAAGAGTGCTGTTTCCTTCCAGAGTGTGAGCTTCAGATTGCCTTGCCCTGGTTCACCACCACCACAGCGAACACCCTTGTCACTCTCAGTACAAACATATAAAGCAATTTAGTCTAGACAGTTTCTGATCAAAACTGACACTCTCACTTAGACAGAAATGATATGAGTTATTGGATAAAAGGTATTTAGACAACAGATGAGCAACATTCCTTCCTATAAACTAAGGAATATCCAGTACATTAGCTCAAAGCATTTAGTTAATGTAATACACTTTCTGGCATATCGTACAGTTATATTCATTTTCTCTGAATTTAGAAGACATAGGATGTTTGATATACGTTAGCTTGTTTAATGAATTGTATCAAAACTGTTATTTTGGGTATATCAAACTTTTTTGGTAAACATCATTAATCAAGATTGCAAGTTATTTTTACTTGTTTAGGGATAGGATCTACTTTTTAAACCAGATGTTTTGTCATTCCTTTTCACAAATTATACCCCAAAACTCAATAACCATGACATATCATTTGAAGTTTCTACAAACAAACCTTTGACAGCCAAACAATGTTTTTGGAGCTTTACCCAAAAAGTATACCTTAACGTGTTTCCAAGCCAAATTCTATATCATCCATGTTAACCAATATCACATTTGTTCAAGCTTGCATACATGTCATTCTACGCAGCGCTGTATATGCATATTCAATACACCATAGATAAATAGATTATGGTAAACGTTAAATTGTAGACTCTAAAAATAGGTTAGTATATTGTATTTGGCAGGTACAAAATAACAAACAACACTGTGGAAGGGATCATATTACTGAGTGAACAAGCTCTGGCGCTGAAGACAATTACTAGATTGTTGAAATAGTTCTTCCATACTAATTGTTGGAACTTGACCAAACGTCTCCCCATCCAAACAAAAACACTCAAGCAATTTTCATCTCCACTGCTAAAAAATGGTTGTGGTGAATGAAAAACCGGTAGATCCGTGTTTAACTAACACCAGCTCACACCTGACTTCACATTGGACAAGGAAATGATGAATTGGTTCTCAGGTCTGAAATGATTGAACTCGCCCATGCGTTCTGATATCGGTAAGGCTGTAGGTATACTGCTGAACTTGGCATGAGAAGATCACATCTTTTCATCTGAAGGTTTTACTAATTCCTCATCAACAAAATAAGGGCTTGACTAATTGGGACGTATCTAAAAACAAGTGTTCTTCTTGAAGCGATCTGGGTGAGAGTAATGCTTCATGTCAGATCTCCTGGTGAGGCTCTCATGTTTTAGATAGAAGGGAATATATGTTTTGGAGTCTTGTAGTTTCTTCCAGACCCCCATACGTTCTGAAGCCTGGTATCTCATGTTTATCAAACCCTTTACTCGCGGGGGGATATTATTTGTCAAGATTATGACATCTTGAACATAAATACATCAATGTTGAAAAGTCAGTTGGAAACATGTTTTTGCATCGTAATATCCAAATGATGGTCCGAATTTAAATGTTGGCATTTTGCAGCATCAATATCCTGATTTGACTGGGTTTATGATGTTACTTCTACATGGTGGGAATGTGTAGCATGCTGAAATCTGCATCATGGCTGGCTGGGAGACTCAGTGGAAAGCAGCCTGCTCTTCTACAACTTTTCATTGGAAGGTAGTCAAGTTACAGTTACAAACAGCCAAATAGAGACATTATGTTATCATCCATAATATCAGTCTTTAATAGCTTTCATGGTTTAAACATAGGTGAAACGCATAAATCCCCCAAATCTGAAAACTTTATAGAATTATGAAAAGATTGGAGTATGACTGCCATAAGGGGATTACATGTAGGGTAGTTAGTGCATGCAGCAGGTTATCATGGCTGTCTATAATCAGTACAGGAGAAGCGTGTTGGTGCCAGTGTATACAGTAGGTTATCATGGCTGTCTATAATCAGTACAGGAGAAGCGTGTTGGTGCCAGTGTATACAGCAGGTTATCATGGCTGTCTATAATCAGTACAGGAGAAGCGTGTTGGTGCCAGTGTATACAGTAGGTTATCATGGCTGTCTATAATCAGTACAGGAGAAGTGTTGGTGCCAGTGTATACAGTAGGTTATCATGGCTGTCTATAATCAGTACAGGAGTGCGTGTTGGTGCCAGTGTATACAGTTGGTTATCATGGCTGCCAGTGTATACAGAGAAGGTTATCATGGCTGTCTAGTTACATCTGTAATCAGGAGTCAGTACAGGTTATCAGAAGCGTGTTGGTGCCAGTGTATACAGTAGGTTATCATGGCTGTCTATAATCAGTACAGGAGAAGCGTGTTGGTGCCAGTGTATACAGTAGGTTATCATGGCTGTCTGTAATCAGTACAGGAGAAGCGTGTTGGTGCCAGTGTATACAGTAGGTTATCATGGGCTGTCTATCATGGCTGTCTGTAATCAGTACAGGAGAAGCGTGTTGGTGCCAGTGTATACAGTAGGTTATCATGGCTGTCTATAATCAGTACAGGAGAAGCGTGTTGGTGCCAGTGTATACAGTAGGTTATCATGGCTGTCTGTCTATAATCAGTACAGAAGTGTGTTGGTGCCAGTGTATACAGTAGGTTATCATGGCTGTCTATAATCAGTACAGGAGAAGCGTGTTGGTGCCAGTGTATACAGTAGGTTATCATGGCTGTCTATAATCAGTACAGGAGAAGCGTGTTGGTGCCAGTGTATACAGTAGGTTATCATGGCTGTCTATAATCAGTACAGGAGAAGCGTGTTGGTGCCAGTGTATACAGTAGGTTATCATGGCTGTCTATAATCAGTACAGGAGAAGCGTGTTGGTGCCAGTGTATACTATAATCAGTACAGGGCGTGTTGGTGCCAGTGTATACAGCAGGTTATCATGGCTGTCTATAATCAGTACAGGAGAAGCGTGTTGGTGCCAGTGTATACAGTAGGTTATCATGGCTGTCTATAATCAGTACAGGAGAAGCGTGTTGGTGCCAGTGTATACAGTAGGTTATCATGGCTGTCTATAATCAGTACAGGAGAAGCGTGTTGGTGCCAGTGTATACAGTAGGTTATCATGGCTGTCTATAATCAGTACAGGAGAAGCGTGTTGGTGCCAGTGTATACAGTAGGTTATCATGGCTGTCTATAATCAGTACAGGAGAAGCGTGTTGGTGCCAGTGTATACAGTAGGTTATCATGGCTGTCTATAATCAGTACAGGAGAAGCGTGTTGGTGCCAGTGTATACAGTAGGTTATCATGGCTGTCTATAATCAGTACAGGAGAAGCGTGTTGGTGCATGTTGGTGCCAGTGTATACAGTAGGTTATCATGGCTGTCTATAATCAGTACAGGAGAAGCGTGTTGGTGCCAGTGTATACAGTAGGTTATCATGGCTGTCTATAATCAGTACAGGAGAAGCGTGTGTTGGTGCCAGTGTATACAGTAGGTTATCATGGCTGTCTATAATCAGTACAGGAGAAGCGTGTTGGTGCCAGTGTATACAGTAGGTTATCATGGCTGTCTATAATCAGTACAGGAGAAGCGTGTTGGTGCCAGTGTATACAGTAGGTTATCATGGCTGTCTATAATCAGTACAGGAGAAGCGTGTTGGTGCCAGTGTATACAGTAGGTTATCATGGCTGTCTATAATCAGTACAGGAGAAGCGTGTTGGTGCCAGTGTATACAGTAGGTTATCATGGCTGTCTATAATCAGTACAGGAGAAGCGTGTGTTGGTGCCAGTGTATACAGTAGGTTATCATGGCTGTCTATAATCAGTACAGGAGAAGCGTGTTGGTGCCAGTGTATACAGTAGGTTATCATGGCTGTCTATAATCAGTACAGGAGAAGCGTGTTGGTGCCAGTGTATACAGTAGGTTATCATGGCTGTCTATAATCAGTACAGGAGAAGCGTGTTGGTGCCAGTGTATACAGTAGGTTATCATGGCTGTCTATAATCAGTACAGGAGAAGCGTGTTGGTGCCAGTGTATACAGTAGGTTATCATGGCTGTCTATAATCAGTACAGGAGAAGCGTGTTGGTGCCAGTGTATACAGTAGGTTATCATGGCTGTCTGTAATCAGTACAGGAGAAGTGTTGGTGCCAGTGTATACATAATCAGTACAGGAGAAGCGTGTTGGTGCCAGTGTATGTATACAGTAGGTTATCATGGCTGTCTATAATCAGTACAGGAGAAGCGTGTTGGTGCCAGTGTATACAGTAGGTTATCATGGCTGTCTATAATCAGTACAGGAGAAGTGTTGGTGCCGTGTTGGTGTATACAGTAGGTTATCATGGCTGTCTATAATCAGTACAGGAGAAGTGTGTTGTTGGTGCCAGTGTATAGTACAGGAGAAAGCAGTGCCAGTGTATACAGGTTATCATGGCTGTCTGTAATCAGTACAGAGAAGCGTGTTGGTGCCAGTGTATACAGTAGGTTATCATGGCTGTCTATAATCAGTACAGGAGAAGCGTGTTGGTGCCAGTGTATACAGTAGGTTATCATGGCTGTCTATAATCAGTACAGGAGAAGCGTGTTGGTGCCAGTGTATACAGTAGGTTATCATGGCTGTCTATAATCAGTACAGGAGAAGCGTGTTGGTGCCAGTGTATACAGTAGGTTATCATGGCTGTCTGTAACCAAACCAAGAGAGGCATGTTGGTGCCAGTGTATACCGTATGTTATCATGGCTGTCTGTAACCAAACCAAGAGAGGCATGTTGGTGCCAGTGTATACAGTAGGTTATCATGGCTGTCTGTAACCATACCAGGAGAGGCATGTTGGTGCCAGTGTATACAGTATGTTATCATGGCTGTCTGTAACCAAACCAAGAGAGGCATGTTGGTGCCAGTGTATACAGTATGTTATCATGGCTGTCTGTAACCAAACCAAGAGAGGCATGTTGGTGCCAGTGTATACAGTATGTTATCATGGCTGTCTGTAACCAATGCAAGAGAGGCATGTTGGTGCCAGTGTATACCGTATGTTATCATGGCTGTCTGTAACCAATGCAAGAGAAGCATGTTGGTGCCAGTGTATACACGTAGGTTATCATGGCTGTCTGTAACCATTGCAAGAGAGGCATGTTGGTGCCAGTGTATACAGTAGGTTATCATGGCTGTCTGTAACCAAACCAAGAGAGGCATGTTGGTACAAATGTATACAATATGTTATCATGGCTGTCTGTAACCATTGCAAGAGAGTCATGTTGGTACCAGTGTATACAGTATGTTATCTTGGCTGTTTGTAACCAAACCAAGAGAAGCATGTTGGTGCCAGTGTCTACCATGTTATCATGGCTGTCTGTAACCAATGCAAGAGAGGCATGTTGGTACCAGTGTATACAGTATGTTATCTTGGCTGTTTGTAACCAAACCAAGAGAAGCATATAGGTTCCAGGGAATATCAAGTATAAGGTAACATTGTTGGCAGTGTGATTCCTGTAGTGCCAGTACATTGGCACAAGCAAGTGTAAATAAACTGACAAAGTGCATTATGTTTTCTG
This sequence comes from Haliotis rubra, assembly GCF_003918875.1. Lineage (NCBI taxonomy): Eukaryota > Metazoa > Mollusca > Gastropoda > Lepetellida > Haliotidae > Haliotis > Haliotis rubra. The sequence goes on along the minus strand of NW_025766968.1, from coordinate 4,553,622 downwards.
ATGGGTATAATTTCTCCACCCACAGATGTTTGTCATTTCCCAGCAAGAATAATGCACTTATATCAAAGATTAAAGTCTTTCCACAAACACAAGTCTGCAGTGTTCAGCTACACACAAATAAACATGTGCACATTTCCTACACCAAAAACATGTTGTGCTTCTTTTATTTTAGAACAGATGCAAAATATATTACACTATTATTCTGGGATTCAGGTGTTCTACCCCCCAAAAAACTATTCTCGTCAACAAACAGACTGCACCAGCAGTTAGAGTATGGTGTGGTGATCATGTTGACTGGTGAGTTTCATTGTGTTATTTTACAAGCATTTATATGTCATATGGATGCCAGATAATGTTCGGTTTTGACAGACTGACCAACCTAATTCTAAACCAGTTATATTGTAATGAGGAACTATTAAAAAGTTCACACTGAACAAGTTATCCCAGAGAGATTTTATTTATTTGCACTCATTAACCTCTTAGAAATACTTTTGTTTGTTTGATTCTTGTTTAACACTGATCAATATATGATGTCGGGACCAAGAAATCCAGTGATCAACATCATGAGCATCGATATATGCAATTGGAATACAATGACATGTGTCAACCAAGTCAGTGAGCCTGACTGACCCGATCCTGCTAGTCACTTCTCAGGACAAGCATGGGTTGCCGAAGACCTGGATCATCACGGGTACTTAGAAACACTACTCATTTTAACAAATGTATGGATTATTATGATTGTATGTTGGTAAATTTCCTAAAACCAGAAATTGTTCAACTTCATTTATATCAACTTCTGGTTTACTGCATTGAGTATGTATGGTTTTTTATGTACTCACCATGCTTTGTTTGTTGTTTAGGCCAGACCAATTTTATTTGTTGTTTAACGGATCCGCCGGTCGTATTGTTTCTTTCAAAAATAAGAAAAAAAATAAAAATTCATTTTTCCCGCTCAAAAAATAAAATCCTAATGTTTTATTGGCCAAAAATGTAAACTTACAAGAATTTATTTTTTAGATTGTTTTTTTCCCAAATACACTTCATAAATTGCCACAAGTAAACTACTTTTAGTATTTAAAAGGAATATTACTATGACTGGTGATTTTTAAAATTTTTTTACTTTCCCTCCTGCCTTATAGGTTTTCTGATGACAACAATCCTGTAAAACAATTGGCCTGGCCTTAGCGCTAAATTCAGCAATATTCCAGCTTATTCCCAATTACTCAACATGCAACTTCTAGAATGCCAGTCAAACAGTTCCTAAAACAACCTCTGGAAATGAAGAAATATTAACAAATAAAAAAGACCATTTTAACAAATATATTAATTAATCAAGGGATTTCTATTTTTTTCAGGTATCTTTGAAATATGGCATGGAAGTAAGCAATGCTGCCAATTTATTATCAAATGCTACAACATTTGGCATTAGCCATAAGTTGTGATGAGACATAGTTCAGTTGTTAATCTGTGCACTTAGCGTGGATAGGATTGGTTTTGTCAGGTGCCAACAGTTGTCAATTAAACAAATATTGATAAAATATACACAGCATTTTAGAGAATGAAAGCCTAAGCCAGTGATTTCCCAGTGGATCTGTTCAAAGGAAATCACAATGACTAATCCCTTATCCTATTATGTTAGCAGGCATGTATGACATCATCACTGGAGACATGGAACCTTGTATGACTCACGTAGGCCGCTGTGTTCTCAGCAATATACCAATAATATGTACTGACAAACATCTCTCAGTAAGAAATACTTTTTGATATGAATCCATTTGAAGATTTTAACTTTTCATTTTGTATTATTTACACATAAATCACTTCCTATTGCAAAGTCTGTAAGGCCATATTTCTTTATATACAGCGAGTATCCGTATGAACGATACCATTGAACTGAGAGCAAGATTAGAATTATCTCTTTAAATGATGAGTTTCAATTTTTTTAACAGTCAATTATAAGATATGACTAAATATATCTAGTAATCAAAATCAGACATAACAAACATTAATGAGTTGAAATTCGTATAAATTTGATCTCTCTATCGTCTTCCAAATTCTAAATGCCAGTCAGAGACTTGATCGGTGAAAGCATACAATCAAAAATAATGGTGGAGACTATTTCCTTGGGGGTCAAGGACCCTGGGGTGTTGGTTTGACCAGTCAATAAATTGTAAGAATTTCAGCTGACATTACACATTGAAGACAACTGCTAACTATATGATCAAAAGAACCACTTTTAATTGAACCAGATGTAGTATGGAAGTTAGTCTGTCTCACAGTCCTTGAACCCGTGACATTATTTTCCCGAATTAAAATCCCATTTGGGGGATTTAGTCCAGTTACCTATTTTACCTACTGCCTAGCCCTTCCTGCAATACTTAAGCAAGTCTAGATTTCCCCTGAATCTCCCAACTCACTAGGGCTCCTTTTCAATTTAAATGGGTTTATTTGTTACTATAAAAATTATATATATTCAGGGACTAAGCGTTAGTCTATATGGAATTTCGTCACGATATGGCTGAAATATTGCTGATGTGACGTTAAATATTAACTCACTCACTCACTATATGGAATTAGGTAAAGAGGCATATTGCCTCTACGACAAAGAACAAAATTTCAGTTACATCCCAGAGTTAACTTGATGTGGGTGGTAAGCCAAAATGATCCAGGTGTTAGATGTTGATCACTTTACTAGAACTCACAAGCATGCAGATGGTGCTGAAAAACCTTGGAACATAAAGGGGGATAGTCTAAGATTCGAATCCACAATAACAGGTGTCTGCAGTTCCTAAGAGATGCGTCTCTCTTCACAGAATTATGACTCCTCAGATGGGTGAGCTACCCAACCCCCAATTAGTAATGAAATCTAGAAATAACAAATATTGTCAATCATGTCCCATCTGGTGGTTTGTGAATCAACAGAAATATGCCGGTGCCAATGCAAGCAATTCATTAGTTCTGGAATATTTGAAAATCGCAATATGGACCTCAATATGAACAATTGCAAAACAAATGTGTGTGTGGTGCAATCCTATTGATTGGAAACATTAACTTGGATTGGAAGCCTGGACATTTTGTGGACTTACCAGTGGCTATGAATATCGTTCTTGATGTTTGTCATGTCTCAGTTTTTGAAGAAGATTGTAATCAGCATGAAGACTTGAATTTCGTATCTGTTTGATTAGTGTTCAATTTGATTGGACAATGTTCAGTGTGGTAAAGTTTTCCAAGCAATCTGTTGGCCTTGGCTTGTCAGTCGTATTGGAAGCTGATGACATCATCTAAAGTCACCATTATGATGATGATGATGATGAAAATGGTCATCATCACCACCATTACATCACCATGAAATCACCACCACCATAATCATCATCACCACCACCACCACCACCATAATCATCATCATCATCATCATCACCACCACCATCACATCATCATCATCATCATCATCATCACCATCATCATCATCATCATGCTATCATGCATGTCTCAGTTGTTTGAGTACATATAGAAGAGAATGCAGCAGAAAATTATTCAGAAAGTTTTGTATAAATTTACATTACACCATCAGTTTCAAACGCCATTTCCTGCATTAATACTCAATCACATCACATACCTGAAAACACTTCATGTTCATCCCCAATTTCCCTACAGCAGATTCTTCAGGCAACAGTGGAAGATGTGATGACACATGAGTGTTTGTTAAAAGTTTGATCTAAGAGCTGTACCGACAAGGATGGTCAGTTTTACATGGAGTGGTGTAGACAGTCGGCCAATTAATGCTCCATTAGGTAGCCAATGTCCAGACAAGATTAATCCCCGATATACTCTCGACATTACCCATAAGGGATGAAACATTGAGACACCATTGAGTGGAATGTTTGCACATTGTAGTGATCATCAAAGCTAATCGGTTTCCTGAGAAGAGGATAACAGGATGTTTTCTGCTGATCTTAACTCTACAGATTAATCATGTCGGGGGAAGTTCAAAAGTTTGATGTCAGATAAAAAAGTCATTGTTTAAGTTTTGAGACATACTTCCTCACAAACTCTGGAAATTTATTGTGAAGTGAGGTGTTGAACATAATACATGTACTTTCAATTATTTCATTTATATAATGGTGGGGTAGCCAAGTGGTTAAAGCATTTGCTTGTCACGCTGAAGATTTGGGTTTGATTGCTCACATGGGTACAATTAGTGAAGACCATTTCTGGTGTTCCCCGCTGTTCATAAAACTAAACTCCCTCACTTGTATAGTGATGAGCATGAGTGTGTCGCTCCATGTTCTAGACAGAACTAATGGTGGTTGTATACTCTTCAAAAAAAGTAGGGGAACCTGAACTTTCAATCTGGATAGGAAGTATAAGTGTTAACAAACTTTTCAAAGACAGAGATCTTATGAACACACAACAATTTCTCTTTATCACCCCCCCCTAAATACAACGCATGTAAATGCTTGAAAATGAAAATCGTTCACATGTAAATTTCACGTCGTACACCAATCATCTTTCAAGAGCGATTACTGTACAAACAACTATGGTCATAAGGAAGTGCAAGTGGTGATGCACTCTCAATCGTAAATTAAAAATGAGCTTCTGCTTTTTTTTAAGAGTATATATTGTAATCTACAGTGATACCATTCCAACTCGTACACAGTATACTGACTATAGGACAACCTACTGACAGTATACTGACTAGGACAACCAACTCTGTACACAGTATACTGACTACAGGACAACCAACTCGTACACAGTATACTGACTACAGGACAACCAACTCGTACACAGTATACTGACTACAGGACAACCAACTCATACACAGTATACTGACTACAGGACAACCAACTCATACACAGTATACTGACTACAGGACAACCAACTCGTACACAGTATACTGACTACAGGACAACCAACTCCTACACAGTATACTGACTACAGGACAACCAACTCATACACAGTATACTGACTCCAGGACAACCAGTTCTTGTAACGTTTCACACTTGATAAAGTCTGGATGCCCGAGAGGTTGACAAGTGTTATCTTGTAATATCTTTTGGTATGACATTGCCTAATTCACTGTGATATCATTCTCACTCATGCACAGTATACTGACTCAAGGACAACCAGTTAAGTTTTAGCAATTGAGTTTAGTTAATGCCATATGCCAGGGAGGATGTCAACAGGTGCCATCTTGTAACATCTTTTAGTATGACATAGGCTGGTCATCAACTTCCTCATGAGATATTTACAAGCAAAAACACACTAATCCCCACCAGTTCTATTGTAACTTCACTGCATGACATAACTTGTTAAAAGAGCACTGTATTTCTTGTGTTTTTTCCTGTTTTTCAAAGACAGTTAGGCTGCTCATTTGTGGAGTATTAAAAAAAATGACTGAAACTATCCAACTGACTTGAGCTGTAAGTTCCTAAAAAGTCGACTTTTTTTATATATCTGCTGTTTATCTGTTGACCACAACCTCAATCAAAGAATTGACAGTTTTCATTCCCTCTGAACCTTTGAACTACAATCTTGTGTCAGCAAAACCAATTTTGAAAGGTTTGAGTTTTAAAAAAATTCAGTTTAAAAGATCTTCAACATAGACAATGACAGCATTCATAATTCATTCATGATTGAGTGAGTGAGTGAGTGAGTTGGGTTTTACGCCACTTTTAGCAATATTCCAGCAATATCATGGCGGGGGACACCAGAAATGGGCTTCACACATTGTACCCATGTGGAGCATCGAACCCGGGTCTTCGGCGTGACGAGTGAACACTTTAACCACTAGGCTACCCCACCACCCTTCATCAGTCATGAGATAGTACAACACAACTGTGTATGTTAATAAGAAAATATATTTTTGTGGAGTTTTTAACAGAAGACTTTTCCTAAACTGGCTTTTCCACTGTTGAACAAGCTACTGAATTTGAAGTGTATAGCCTATGGCAGTACTGACAAGATATACAGTATTTAGTTTCCTGTGGTAATTGAAATGACCATACAGAATAGCAGTATGGTAGTCATGATCATACATGTAGATAGCTCCTTGCAGCTCACTGGCAACCTGGGCCTAGATTTTTAGCACTACGATGGTCGTAAGTTAATGTTAATGGATGATGCTTACGACTTATCTTATCGCTAAGAGAGCTTCGAAAATCTAGGCCCAGGTTGTCTGGTCCAGTCTCTGTTGTTTACAGACTGCTGACTGTGGTGTTAAACAACAAACAAACAAACAAACAAATCATTTGTACCCTATTGCCAGATCAGAGCAATATGTCCACAGCTTTCGAGGGAGAACTAGTCATACAGCGCATCCCTTAAAATGGACACATAAGTGTGTGTCCATTCAGTATTATTTATCAGCAGTATTCGTTATATTTAACATGTTTAGCACTAAATACAATGTATTCCTACAGAATAATTACCATTCTAAAACACACAAGTGTGATAACTTTCTTATCTATGAATATCATTCTTAAATTCTATCACAAAACATCACAAATGTCATCTAAACAAATGCTAATCTTCCCCATGTGCTGATTAATAAATTGTGTCACAAGATCAGTGATTAGTCAGACAGTGACAACAGGTAATGTAGTTCCATCAAAAATAATTTAAAACAGTCGATTACCTTCCAAGTCATTGGTCAATATTTCATCTGTAAAGAAAATTTATCACAAAATTAACATTGTCCCTGAATGTCTGTAATGTCTAGTATATGTCTGCCAAGTAGAGTAGTTGCCCTTTGTCAAAGGGGAGTTACTCTAGTTGATGAGATTCATGTCTGTTTAAATTGTCAGAATGGTATGTAATGCATTCACTTGCCCCACTCGATAACAAAATGAAAGAGACATTTGTTTACTCATTACATCAAAATCAAAATTTGTTATAATTGTGATAAGACTCCTGCTGAGACAACAGAACTTATATATATTTGAAGTTTTAAGTTTTTGGACAAAATGGCAGATTCTGTATCGCTTCAGGCTTTCTGATTGGTTAATCATTTGGTTAGCTTCAGCAATAGGTCTATAGCAATACAGGGCCGTAGTTAACTTTTCTTAATAAGGGGGGCACTATCAATGTTAAAAGAGTGTTATTATATCAATACTTTGATGCATAAAAAGTAATCAGTAATATAAATCTAGGTCTAACTACGGCCATACAAAAAGAACTGACTTGATTATATTGTAACGTTATGGTAGTATGAACCTAAAAGGGTTTACACATTGTGTCCACAGTGTGTTTTTATGTTTATAAGTCTGTTAACTCAAAACCATTTTATAGTCAATAGTAATAACTTCAGAGCAATAATAATTTCACTGAACTTTATTTAAAATATGACACACAAACAACAGCAGACAACAACACAAAGTCTCTGGCATCATGTATGACAATAATGCCAACCAAGCCCTGCCCAAGACATTGTCAGCCAATCAGGGATAAGAAGTACATTAGTGGGTGTGGATTAATTTTTTCTATTTTCTGGAAACAAAAATATGAAATTATTGCTTTGATAGCCAATCAGATGCCATTAAATCACATTCAATTATTTAAATCTGAATAGTTACCTTGACCATAGCTGGTGCTGATGGGATCTCCAGCACAGGTGACCTGTAAATACCCAAGCTATGATTGATTTTCAACAACCCATGGTTGTCGTAGGAGGTGACTAAAAGGATCGGGTGGTCAGACTCACTGACTTCGTTGACACATGTCATTGTATCCCAATTGCGTAAATCAATGCTCATGTTGTTGATCACTGGATTGTCTGGTCCAGACTCAATTCTTTACAGACCGCCGCCATTTAGTTGGAATATTGTTGAGTGTTAAACAAGAATCAAACAAACAAAAGTATTTCTAACAGGTTAATTAGTCCAAATTAATTCAATCTCACTGGGTTAACGTTTTCAGTGTAAATTTTTCAATAGTTGCTGTGTTAAACGACAACAAAACCAAATCCAACACAGGTGTTCCTTCTGTTGGAATGGGGTACAATGTGTGGAAACCATTTCTGGTGTCCCCTGCCATGATATTGCTGGAATGCTTTAAATGCCAAAAAGTTGAAGTGATGCGTCCAACAAAACTGATGTCCAACAACTAGTGGCTTTAAACTCTAAATGTCTCAACAACTCAGCTTGAATGACTGTTGGATGACATCCAACAACAGTTGCTAGTTAGTGATGCTTTAAATGTCAGGTATCAATTCATGTTCATGCATAGCTTAATCATGTGTGATAGAATATCCTAGTGGAAGTTTCCACATCACTGATCGATGCTTTAAATATCCAACAACTAGTTGAAGTGATGCTTTAAATATCCAACAACTAGTTGAAGTGATGCTTTAAATGTCCAACAACTAGTGGAAGTGATGCTTTAAATATCCAACAACTAGTTGAAGTGATGCTTTAAATGTCCAACAACTAGTTGAAGTGATGCTTTAAATGTCCAACAACTAGTGGAAGTGATGCTTTAAATGTCCAACAACTAGTGGAAGTGATGCTTTAAATATCCAACAACTAGTTGAAGTGATGCTTTAAATATCCAACAACTAGTGGAAGTGATGCTTTAAATGTCCAACAACTAGTTGAAGTGATGCTTTAAATGTCCAACAACTAGTTGAAGTGATGCTTTAAATATCCAACAACTAGTTGAAGTGATGCTTTAAATATCCAACAACTAGTTGAAGTGATGCTTTAAATATCAACAACTAGTGGAAGTGATGCTTTAAATTTCCAACAACTAGTTGAAGTGATGCTTTAAATGTCCAACAACTAGTTGAAGTGATGCTTTAAATGTCCAACAACTAGTTGAAGTGATGCTTTAAATATCCAACAACTAGTTGAAGTGATGCTTTAAATATCCAACAATGCTAGTTAAAATGTCCAACAACTAGTTGAAGTGATGATTTAAATATCCAACTAGTTGAAGTGATGCTTTAAATATCCAACAACTAGTTGAAGTGATGCTATCCAACAACTAGCTGAAGTGATGCTTTAAAAATGAAGTGATCCAACAACAACTAGTCCAACAAGTTTGATGATTTATATGTCCAACAACTGAAGGAAGTGGAAGCTGATTTATATGATGATTTATATGTCCAACAACTAGTGGAAGTTTGATGATTTATATGTCCAACAACTAGTTGAAGTGATGCTGTAAATGTCCATCAACTAGCTGAAGTGATGCTTTAAATGTCCAATAACTAGCTGAAGTGATGCTTTAAATGTCCAACAACTAGTTGAAGTGATGCTTTAAATATCCAACAACTAGTGGAAGTGATGATTTATATGTCCAACAACTAGTGGAAGTGATGATTTATATGTCCAACAACTAGTGGAAGTTTGATGATTTATATGTCCAACAACTAGTTGAAGTGATGCTGTAAATGTCCATCAACTAGCTGAAGTGATGCTGTAAATGTCCAATAACTAGTTGAAGTGATGCTTTAAATATCCAACAACTAGTTGAAGTGATGCTTTAAATATCCAACAACTTGTTGGAGTGATGCTTTAAATGTCCAACAACTAGTGGAAGTGATGATTTATATGTCCAACAACTTGCACTATGTCAGTTGCTGTTGTTGGAAGAAGACGTGTTGACGCTCAGGTAGGATGTGTTCAAGTTGGATAAGATGAAAGTAATTTGTAGAATTGTCGTCACAGCTTCTTCACTTCAACCTATTTAATCAGACAGTTTTATTGCTGTACGACATTAACTTAGGATAATTGTTTTCTGTTATATTTTGTTGATCTGTGATCAAAGATCAACTGTTTTCATTTGACCACATGATATTTGACAATTATGTTAATCTGCGTTTGACATTATATTTGCCTTTGAATTGAAGAAAATAAAGAAATATATATTATCAAGAAAATATTTCAAACCATTTTCAACAAACCTGTTATAGTAACTAAACACATTCACATTTTTCTCACCGCCAAAGATTACAAGGGTTGTACAAAGTATGTAAGGGGGATAACTCATCACGTATTTGCCCGAAGCATGTACCAATTGCCTGTTCTTCAATAAAAAATGAATTATTTGCGTTAGGTCCCTGAAGCTTAAGAAATGGGATTGATTCAACACAGCTCCCCAAGGAGTAAATTACACTTCATTTAATCTATGTTTGAATTGATTAGATGAATAATTTGTAAAATTTGCGAATCAAAATAACCAATAAAATTGTGTTCTGGGAGCTAATCAGAGTGTCCAGTTATATAATCAGCCTCTAAATGAATAAGGCAACTGAGGTAAAATTATTACATGACAGCGAGGCATGGAAATGTCTAGCTCCTAATTTGTTACATAGGTCATCGGAGGCTGAACAGTCTGCGGGGAGATCTGCTTTTCTCCATGTGCTATCTCTAATTTCACAGCTTTGGTATGATGAAAGGGTATTTGGTACATAGCACAAGTTCTAATTATTTCAGTAGATTATATAATATAAGCCTGGATCAATTTATTGTCTTGTTTTACAGACAAACGGGCAGTGGGCTAGCCTAGTGGTTAAAGCATCCACTTGCCATGCAGGAGACTTGGGTTCCATTCCCCACATGGGTACAATGTGTGAAGCCCATGATACTGATGGAATATTGCTACAAGTGGCATAAAACTAAAACTCACTCATACACTCTCTACAGAAAAGCATATTGTTAATTTTGGAAAGCTAGAAATATATGATTTCAAATTACAAAGTGTGATTTTTAAATGTAATTTTATCAAAATAATTATTTAGTCTTCCCAATCAAGACCTGTCACACCTCCTTTGGATGTTTTGTCAAGTGATCCCTATGTGTATTGTTATTTCCCAGCCAAAATTAGGGAAGCGTGAGACTTTGAGGCCAATCACATGTAGCTTTCTAAAACAAGAGTCATCAGGAGTTGACATATCACGTTGATTTGGTGCAATTCGTAAATGGAAACACACACCCAACTTTTGGTTCATTGCTACTGGATACCTTCAGTTCGGAAACGAACAAAAGAATGCTATTCTGTATTGTGCAATAGCCCAGATAATCAAAAGGCAATAGTTCACCCCATCTGTATAGCAAGTTTCATTAAGAAATATTCAACAATGTTTTACTTATGCTCAACAAACAAGCACTACTCTCATTTTCAGTAAATTCCAACTTGTCATCATGAAAACAAAACGAAACAAACAAATGAATATCTAAAAATCAAAGCATTCATAAATGAAAAGTCGTAAATGTATGGATGTCAACTTCTGTAACATGAGGAACACAGTGTTTCAGTGTAAATTCATAAGATGGTAACTTAATCAGGTGAATATAATCTGATATATCATGTTCTTCATATTCAAGAAGTTGATATCCCTACATTTTCACCTTTATGTCTATCGCTTCTAAACATTGCCATTCAAAACTCCATAAACCTATTTTATAAACATGGCTGATAACAGATCAACTTCATTGTATGATTAGTGACAATGGACAGAGCTTATGTGGACAGTTTTACTAATATTTGGTTTAGGAGAAATAAAACCACAACTGCAAGATATTCTTCTGTTCTTACATTCTCAAAGCTGTTGTGTTTTACTGAATAAAAGACTTGATTTTAACTTTGGAATGAAGAGTATTCTCATCAATGCAGTTTTACATTTCCTCATGTAAACATTTAAAAACATGTTTGATGTTTAAGTTCAAGATCAAAGCAAAGTTGAAATCAATGTAATTATTACCACACTAATCAGTGATGCATTGATAAAGATGCTTTTACAACATACACAAAGGTCCATATGGATCCCACACAAACAGAACTTAAAAATCCCACTCAGTATATTTCTCCTTTCTATAGACATACATCATAATATTCTCACTTCAATGTCTTGATTAACTAATGGCTACAGCTTTATCTCACACAATGTTATCGTCCTAATTATTCCACGTATACCTTAACAATTATACTTGAAAATACTGAATTTCTTTTTACAAACAAACAATATTTTAAGACGTTCTTTGTCCTTCCAGCTTTTACATAATTAACAACAGGTATAGATTCTTACATTTAAATGAACTGACATGCAAGACCCTCATGTATTAAGTCTTTCATAGAACGCTACACCTTAGCGTTATTAGAACTCCCACTTCATTTCAATCACATTCACACCTCAGAGTTTTTTGTTGGAAACAGTGTCCCATTGTGCTGTAGTGTTCAGTTTCCAGAACAAAAAATACATTTTCACAGGATCAATTCGCTGATCAATTCAAACTTCACTAATCTGTGGATATTTCTGCATTGACAGTTGTTCTGACTTAAATTTTTGATGAGTTGGTGAGCAAAAACTCCCTTGGCGCCAATAATGGTGTGGCGCTCAAATTATCATTAGCATGCTTAACTGAAACAGTGATGGTCGTTGTGAAGGTAAAACAGACATAGTTTCTGGTTATGTTGACAAAATACTGTCACATTTGCCTCGTATCTAATGTCTTTATATGAACAAGAGCTAGTAAGGTATGTTGTCCTAATCAGTGAGAATTGACACTTGGATCACCATTAGTGGGTACAAATCACAAAATGGCAGAGAAAGTATTTTGAGTGAGTCAGTGATTGACAATATTATCATTTTCAAGTGAGTCACATTTTCCAAGGCTGGTTCTTGAATCTGATTCCATTTGGTTAGACCTGAGTTCAAATAGAACCTTTTCATAGACAATTTGACCTTGACTTTAATTTACATCAGTTCCTACCAGCTGGACATTAAAAAGCTCATTACAGCTGTTTCAGTTCTACTGCACCATGATAGGACTAGTGGTGTAACAATATTCCAATAGAGCATTGTATTGTGATATGTGACTCACGATACAATACATCAATTTACATCTCCTGGATGACAATACATGTGATTCATGACATTACAAGTTACAGTGATGTGAACACATGGGAATAGTAACAGAAACTATTAAAGAACAGATGCAGATCCTCTTGTACTTCTTGGTTGGCTACAAAAAGCAAATTCTGTACAATGCCCCAAAACTTACATGTTTCTCCTCTAAAATATTCCATGTTTGCTATCTGAAATTGTGATTCACCTACAAAATTCAGAGAGTAGGAACTTATCAAGTAAAAGCACTGCATCAGTATATGAATCGTATCCCACTGATAAAATCATGATACATACCATACCACACCACTGTGTCATTTCACCTCTGGATAGAACCTTGACCTTTACTGGAACAGCAACATTTTCTTGTGAAAACAGAGCAGACGTAACTTCTGGCAATTTTGAAGAATCATCTGTAACCTTTGCTTCATATTCTACAACTTGACATGAATAGGAGACAGTAAGCTTCAATGTCCTAATCAGTTTGAAAAACACACACCCCAGTTGTACACTGGTGGAGCAAGAAGAATGGGCTTTACACATGGAACTTATTTAGAGAATCATTCTGTTGAATCACCACTTTGACTACTAGGCCACCTTATTCTATTATATTAAAAATGTTACTTATCTTTTTGTTCTATCTTGACCTGAAGCAGTTCTTGGAATAAGAAATAGAAGAACAAAACCTTCATTCATAAAAGAACTTCAGTGCCCAAATCTCGTATATCAGTACATGCTTGAAAATAGAGTCAAGAACACCCTATCCACAGTCGTAAGAAAACAAGGGTCATTTGTAATAGTATACCTAATCGTGTGATACACATCACAAACACATGCAAAGTAAATCAATTATTTACTTTAAAACATGAGTTATAGGTCGAAAAAAGGCAACTGCTTCCTACATTGTTGTTTTATTCATGATGCATTAGATTTGGAATTATGAAGTCCTGATATGAGGATAGAGTCTGCTGGGGACACAAGCTCTAAACTGACGTATATTTTCTAGATATCTGGATAATGTTTTCTTGATAAGAGGAGCAATTCGTCAAAGGTTCTGTGTATGTTGCAATCATACCTGAAATAATTTCCAAGTGTGACTTCACAACTTTAGTTCATATGGGTAGGTGGGCTGGTTAACCAAGTGGTAAAAGCATTCACCCATCATACTGAAGACACAGGTTCAAGTCCCCACATAGATACAATGTGTGCTGCCCATTTCTGGTGTCCATCATCATGATATTGTGGTGTAAAACCACACTCACTCACTCACTCACCCTCATTTCTATAAATGAGTTGCAAACTACTAATTGCCGAATTGATTGGATCAGAAGCCAGTGCTGATCAAAGCCTGTATTACTATATAAACATGTCTTGATCCCGTGAAGCTTGTCACTCTGCTGCCCAGACTTTCTTGTGGTCAGCCCCTTGACCCATTATTGCACCTTGCACAGTGTATTCTTTTATATATCATTTTGGATGTGTCCATACATTTAGATAGCTATATAGAAAATATTCCAAGGACTTGCAACAGGCCCATCTGTTCTCATGAAAAGAAGTTGCTACTAACAAGAGGAAAATCCAGCCAAGTGATAAGCCAACACCTGCAGTGTTGTCACTGAAGCAGAAACCTTTCTTGTGGAATAATCTAAACACAGTCAAGTAAGCCTGGTGACTGATGTCTATTGTTTACCAAAAATACTTCAGGTTGGATACTGTCCCTTTAATCTTCAGTGTTGTTACAAAGCTTGAAACAATGCTTCAGAATGGACCAAGTACTGTCCCTTTCATCTTCAGTCTTGTTACAATGCTTGAAACAATGCTTCAGAATGGACCAAGTACTGTCCCTTTAAACTTCAGTCTTGTTACAATGCTTGAAACAATGTTTCAGAATGGACCAAGTACTGTCCCTTTAATCTTCAGCCTTGTTACAATGCTTGAAACAATGCTTCAGAACGGACCAAGTACTGTCCCTTTAATCTCCAGTCTTGTTACAATGCTTGAAACAATGTTTCAGAATGGACCAAGTACTGTCCCTTTAATCTTCAGTCTTGTTACAATGCTTGAAACAATGCTTCAGAATGGACCAAGAACTGTTCCTTTAAACTTCAGCCTTGTTGCAATACTCGAAACAATGCTTCAGAATGGACCAGGTTCTGTCCCTTTAAACTTCGCCAATTAATTTTAAATAGGTTAATTGTCTTATGAGACAAAATAGAAAACTGTTTAGCATCCTGGTTATTTGAAAATATGCTTTTTGATAAAAAGAGGTTGCTTTTCATGGCTTATCATTCATGATGTAACATCAAGAGTTAATCTGCGTAGCTGATTACAACACAAGGGTTCCCTGAAATACGCCCTCCACTCTGTGTGCTGTGTAATAATGAATACTCATTCACACTACATACTGTGGCAGCTGGCTTTGTGTCCTAATTACAGCATTACATGAGAAGAGTTATTCTAATAAGTTTCAAGCAACACCTGCTATTGTCAATTGTTCTTTTTTTTATCCTGTTGATATCATTGTATTTTTATGCATAAGCAGTTACCATAATTACTCTATATATGAGATTTATATATAACTGATCTTTGTCCCATGTAGATTTATAAAAATGAGCACAAGATAAAGTATCAAAAACGAGAAAGACTGGAAACTGTTGAGTGAATGAGTGAGTGATATGGAACAAGTTTTATGGATAACAACTTCTTTATTTTCAGTGAGTGCGACGTTTCGATACAGATTCTTGTACCGTTGTACAAGAATCTGTATCGAAACGTCGTACTCACGAAATAAAGAAGTTGTTATCCTTAAAACTTGTTCCATATTGTACGTCTCAACTTCTAAAATGCCACTCAAACAAGTTAATGAGTGAGTGGGTTAAGGTTTTAAGTCACATCGGCAGTATTTCAGCCATATCGTGACTAAGGAAACTGTCGAAGGCTGTTGTAAGTCCAGTAGGATGAATTGAACCCAGTCAGTTCAACCTACTTCTAAAGTCCCAAAGGGTTTGAGGTACAGTGGTTCAACTGTACTTTTATTGTAAATAGATTTGGAGCATAGATGTTCTGTAAACAAGTACTAATTTTGTTTTCATTTATTAGTTCTTCATATGGAATATATGAATAAGAGTTGTTTGAATTTCGTCGGTCATATACATGTGTTAATGTCAATGAATATTAACAATAATTGTAATTAACTGGCTTAAATGTCCATGAAGATTGGTCAGTGATGTGACTCACTGCACATCAAACCCCTTATCTACCGTTAGTTATATTCATGGATTGTTGAAATCAGCACTAAAACAAATCACATCCCAACATGCTTTTGTGTTTCAAACTTCTATAAATTGCTAACGATACTTGACAGCAACCACAAATTTAGTCATCTCATGTACAGTAGACTGAAATAGACAGGAAGCAAGTAAGCTTAAAAAAAATAATTAAAAAAATATTTTTAAGTGCTGCAAAAGAATGTTAATTCTCACCAAATTCAAAATAACACAAGTACACTTTATTTCTTTATGTTTTTTTAGAAATTAATAACATGGAAAACAAGTATGTAGAGAGATGTGACATTAGCCGGGTGGGGGGTGGAGGTTGGGGTGGAGGCGCTTATTAGGAAGATTTATAAATCACACAAAACAGTCCATGAACAGGTATTGCCAACTGAATACTTCATTCAGCTCTTGATCGCAAGATGATTCAGTACAGCAATATGAAAAATAAAAGCGGTATAAATGTAATTCAAAAGAAAACTGACCACAAATGACATTTTTCTCGTTCTTCATCACACATTTCATCAATAACATTGTCCCTGGAGTATTGATTGTATAGATAATCTGTCATCACAGGAATTCCCCTTACAGGCCAGTGAGAAACCTTTTATTAACTGGGGGAGGGGAGGGGGAGGAAATACATCGAATACAGTATACAAGAGGGAGGTTTTAATAGAAACACATGTCTGTCTGTGTCTGTCAATTTCATATTTTATTTTGCTTGACACTTTGTATGTTTTGGATGGATGGTTTCATAGGGAAAGCAACAAAATATATGCTCTAAAGCTTGAATAATAAACCATTCATGATCTGATATCAAAATGTGCCATGTCTAACATTTGCAAGATATCATTATTCATTATACCTTACATGTATATTTTGTACAGCATTACTTAGTACAGCATTTTGCAAATTGATAAAACGGTCTCCAGGTTTCATATAAATTTTTATTGTCATGTTATTGAAAATTTTCAGTTTTTCACATTTATGTAAAAGCATAATTTTTTTGTCTTATCATTGTAACAGAATAATTTTGTTTTCTTTCATCTGAGATTGTCTGAGATCTAAATGTCAAAATTCAATTTAATGACAACAATTACTTCTATGATTTCAATTTATTTGTCTTTGGAAACAGTTATCAAATAAAAACATGCCAAATCTAAAGTTCAACTTAACGCCACTAATGTTTTTTTGTTTCTAGGAAAATATGATTTATGGACTTCCACTAAAAATGACATAAATCACTTGTTTTGATGACAACAGTACTGTTTTCAATGGCTACATTTCACATTCTATACATCATGTTCACAATTTTTCCTGATGATAGATATTGTCTACTGTCACTCTGAATCAGAGTTCTATGAGATACATGACACTGTCATAGTGACCTTTGTTCAACTCTCTCATCAAAGAAAATTAAACTGATTATGTTTACCGGAATCTACACCTCAAAGGGTTTAATGAGTACAAAGTCACTTAAAGTTTTGGAGTGGCAAAGAGCATGATGTCATTTCTTTGTACAAATTAAACCAATGTTTGTGTATACTCTTTTGGGACTGATCACAAAAGCTAAAGCATGCTAGCGCTAATTAAGATAAAACCAATGCATGTACAGCTTAGAGGTAAGCATCGAAGTTCAAGATGTCAAGGTGTTCAAGGAGCAGCTGTAGTCATAATTTCCCTAAGGTCCAGCCTTCAATGGGTTGGGTGACAGGAAAACATGCAGTCTGAGTTGGAATCATTATATTGCACGACTAATTACATGATGTATGAATAAACAATGGATATATTTTCCCCTGGGTTGTTGTGCAGGGTACAGTTTTTATCTGTTGAAATATGGCGATTGTAAATATTTTGACTGAATGCCCGTCTGCTTCTTGGAGGAAGAGAGCAGACGTCAGATGTGAGAAATGTGTTTTTTTCATGGGTTTTGTAAATGGTATTTTGTATTGTGGTATTGTTGTTTGACAGGAACCTATCACTGGTTTGAATCCTTGTTCACCCTGATTATATTTTCCAGGTTTTTGAACACATGTTTGTGGATTTTACCAAAGTATAAACATCTGAAATCAACACTTTGGGCTTTCCTTAGACATGGAGCTGACATGCTTTTATATAACTGGAATACTGTTCAGAGCAATGTTAAAACCCAACTCACTCACTCTTACGATGTTATTGTTCATGAACACAAAAAACATTGAAGGAAAGAAGTCTTGAGCTCTTACCACTTCTAGTCATTTTAAATTCTGGTGAAATGTATCAGAATGTTACCCATTGGGGCAATGATATTGTTTGAAACTATCACTATCACTGCAAAGTAAGTCTTGCATATTTTACCTTTTGCAGACTCACAGACATTTTTTCTTTCATAACTATTGTTTTTAGATCACTGATTCCAGAAAGTGAACGGCAAAAGGTAGTTTTCTTTGTGATCACCAAAGTGAATGATATCATGAGCATTGATCTATGTAAATTTGGACAAGATGACATTCCTGTTAGCTACTTCTTATGACAAGCAATAGTTGCTGAAGACCAATTTTTTATTTGTCACTGGTCACACCACCAAATTCATCTTTCTGATTAACTCCAGAGAATCTAACTTTCATTGACATTGTATATATCATTATCACACTGATGCCCATAGATCTCACCTTGTGAATTTTATCCATGGGAAAAGTGATGCAGCTTGTGGTTATAACTCTTTGAGAGATATAGTTTAGTAAGTAAATCAGCTTCAACCTGTTTTTGTCAATACTAGGTCTACCCATGAAGATCCGTGTTAGAATTGGTCTCAAGCAACCCATGATTGTTGTAAGGGGTGACTAACAGGATCAGGTGGTCAGCCTAACTTACTTGGTTGACACATGTCATCATATTCGAATTGCGTCAAACAATGCTCTGATTGATCACTGGATTGTCTGGTCCAAGCTCAATTATATATAGACCACCCCATACAGCTGGAATATATCCAAGTGCAGCGTTTAACAATAAACAAACAAACAAACAATACTAGTTCCATACTATATTTCTAATCATGACAGAAAACCAGATGGAATTCAAAATAAAATTCTTCTACCTTGTGTCAGTAAATATAACACATTAAACATTACAAAAACCTGAAAAGAAACAGAACAGTTTCAGATCTATTCCCTGGATACTACTCCAAGGTTATGACAACTTGCATGGTCGCAAGTTCATTTATTTATTTCAAGATTCAAGGACTGCATAAACAGTTTCAAAGACTATAAATACACTAGCATGGATATCTGGAAGCTGTCAAGATGGCTGGCTTGGTACTATTTGTGTGATGCCTTCTTGTCAGTTCTAATGTAATTATGTCCAAGATAGTCAGATGGGGGGCAAATGCCAGACCACAAGTTGGAATGTGTACCTGACTATGCTTAATGATAATCTTGTTATTGGTCTAAAGTGAGTTATGGCAAAATGTCTAATGTTATTGTGTGAATTTCTTAAGTCAGCAATTTAATTATAGAAGTGTTTAGGGAAATGGTCTCAAACAAACTTACCCAATCTCAAAAGGTTTCAGTTGTCTCTGTTGTGATAAATATGGACAGATTCTTTTATTTTTTAAACAGATGAACTTTGTTACACTAAAATATCCACTAGAGTATGCATGATTATTTCAACCAGTACACAAAATGGCGGAATGCGCTGGAGTTCTACCTGACCAAACATTGCATACAAAAATAGTGTTACACAAAAACGTTTGTATTACAAATTTAGGGATCGTGTATGCTAGCTTAATTCTTGGTAGCATCATAGATAGGGTAGATGAATCAGCAATTATTTTGAAGGCTTATAGAGGGTGGGGTGGGGTGGGGTGCACTGCATGCGACGATCGATATACGGTAAGGTAAAGTAAGGCAGAATTCCTCTTCCTCATGTTAAAGCGTCCAAGTCATTTTATCCTTATGGAATTGAGATATATTATCCTTGATAAATGTGGATAGGTTTTTCAGTCACAGAGGTTGTTCAAGCTGTTCAACTTATCGCATCTGCTTGAAGTTCCTATGACATGCCGGTTAGGCTAGCAATAGCTGATATTCAGTTATGAGAATGATTTCAATGTATAAATAAATCTTTTTATTACCTACGAGGGTGTAAGTATCGGGGTTCATATTTTTCATACGATGCCCTAGGGCAAAATATCACTTTGTCATGGCGATGTGATGTTGCTTTCTACATGCGGTGATGGCGGGTAGCCAGCCTAGGTTTGAAAGTAGATTTGGGTTTATTTTCCTCAGTTTGACGACTTTGGTAATGAGCAGAATATTATATTCGTGCCCATATCATACTATGTTTACAACACTCGAGTCTAAACATCGGTATATCCCTTGCTCTTGCTCGGGAAAATACCAACATTTAGGCACTCGTGTCATAAACATAGAATGACATGGGCGCTCATATAATATCCTCTATGTCATTTTACCAGTCATGGGATCAATAAATGCTACAAATCATTTTTACCACATACATTGTATACACAAGAGAAATATTGTTTGACAATTATAATGTAGGTTCTTTAGAGTGTCTGCCATATTTTCAAGAGCAAGAAAAATGTCCAAGCTGTGCCTAAGTTAAAGGGGAACTGGGCTTGTCCAAAATTGCTATCCTATAATTGGGTGGAGAGAAAGCCTAGCAGGTAAACCATTAGACTGTCCTGCCAAAAGTCTGGGTTTGATTTGCCAGATGGGTACTGTGTGAGCCTAATTTCTGATGAAGCACAATGTTATACATGTGATCTCACCACAGGCAAGTGAGTTTGTCCAAAATTGCCTCTGTTCACCAAGCAGTGAATGGGTACCCGGTGGGATGAGATGGCCATGACTATTGACCTTGTAGCACCTCACAGGCAGCTTGGGTTGTAGTGCACACTGATCCATTGACCCTAGTATTAATGTTAGTGCTTTGAGCATACACCTTGTGTATGGAGCGTAGTACAATAAGTACACACATTGTTATTTATTATTATAACTGAAACATACTCACTCACTTCTGACGCTATTATGTTTATGCTTTGTTTTGTGATGTTTTTTCTTTCAAAATGTTACTGATGGTGTTGATTATCTAAGATGCCTAGCACGCAGCAATCAGCCGATGCATCCCTATTGTGGCAAATGAGCACATCCCACATCAGAGTGAGACTGTCAGTTGAGGCTTCCAATCCTCGTGTATATACGTCTTTCATTACACTTAGACAATGTCTCAGTTCCACACGGGGCGGTGGGGTAGCCTAATGGTTAAAGCGTCCACTTGACATGCTGAAGACCCGGGTTCGATTCCCCATATTGGTGCAATGTGTGAAGCCCATTTCTGGTGTTCCCCGCCGTGATATTGCTGGAATATTGCTAATTGCGGCGTAAAACCATACTCACTCACTCACTCAATTCCACACATGACATGACAGGAACATTCAGAGCAAGATATGAAAAAAACAAAACAGTAGAAACAATTGAATCCACCTTTACAGTCTCCAACAATCATGACATCAGGCTGTTGTTGTTGTGGCTTGAGCCAGGACTCCCCTGTCCATGATGAATGATCATTTAACATGTAAACCTGATGGAATGAGAGGTCATTATGCAAAATTACCAGGGAATTATCAACCATATAATGTTTTTGGAGTAAATACTTGAATCTTTTGAATTTGGAAGTAATCACTTTGTTTTACTGATTTGTTATGATGATATTACTATCATAATTGCTGCTTTTATTTACATGTGTTTGTGTGTAAAGCCACAATTGGCAGTAACTGCCCAAAGCATGTGTTTGTATGCAGTCAGTAGTTTGGTGATATTTCGAATGAACTTGATGCTTCATCCAGCATAAACTGATGATTTGGTGACATATGAATCTATGGATGGCTGTCTCAGTTGGCTCTGTTTCCAGCATCAGCTGATGAAGCAGTGGAACCATCATACAAGTGTTGAAAATGATGTGATCTGTAGTTGAGATCATGACTGAAAAATCAAATGGAAATTGTTCACATCCTCAGTGACCAAGTTGTACTGTTCCATATCCTCCTGAGAGAAATAGAAACCGTTAACACCTAGTTGGAGTATACACTGGAATTCAAATGCTTGAGGTTTGATGAGTATATTTTTTACCTCGTCTGCTGAGCTGGTTAATTTTTGAACAACATGTATGGCATCTTGGTGACCTCTGTCTGCTGCAGAATAGTCCCAGTCGGAACTCTGCCCATCAAGATGCCAGTTCTTGAAATAATGGACCAGAATGAATGCTCTACTGTATTATCTTTGCCCATTCTTTTTTCATTCTTCCCCCCACAGTCCATGCCCCTATTTCTACATAAATTTACCTTTCGTCAAAGTCTGCAATTACAAGGGTAGGTGGATGTTTGAGTGGCAAAGTTGCTAGACCAACACATCAACAATTGGCTTGCCTTCCTCTGGGACCTCTGTTTAACTCCCTTCATCAGATTACTTCAGTGGGCTTCCATTCAACTTCAAATTTGTATGACAATAGAATTATACCAGCGCTTTTTACAGCCCAGTTCCTACTCCTTGAGGAGCGCTGTTTACAGAGATGGTAGTGCACATTGTGTAATGGACCACGAGTCGTTCTCTGCTGGATTGGTTCCTTTTATTAGTTTACTCCACCACGGGTTTCTGCTCCACATTGTCCAGTCTTCATTCTGTATAGATTTACTCTGTTTGATCATAAATGATCTGAAAATGAAAATATGCTTGAGAAGAAATGGATTTTATAAATTGTTTCATTGGTATTTCCAAATAACATTAATGTTTGAGGTGAAGGTCACCGAAGTGATCAAATCAGATTGAAACTAGGAAAGGTTGCAGTGAAGTGATCCAGTTTAATTTGAAAACAGGTTACTTTCTCTTGTTCAGTATTGTCAGAAGATTTCAAGGAGGAAGGGTTGTCATATATACAAGAAAAAGTCATTAACTAAATTCACGTGGCATTTCAAAAGTAAATTTGATAAGAAAATTTGGTTCAACATTCCTTGTCAGTTGCCATCAATGTCAATGAATTCCCATGTGGATCCAGACTGCTAGGCGGGTGAGTTAAAATTTAACATCACATCAGCAATATTTCAGCCATATCGTGAAGAATCCTGCGACACACTGATGAGGCTAAAACACTCACTGTGTCTGCTGTTTCACCATGTCACCTTTCTTAAGATGCTGCCTATTATTCATGCTGATAAAACAACAGATGTTTGACAGATCTTAAAAAACCATGGCTTGAAAATTCTGTGATTTGTATGCTGTTAAGATATTATATCTGATATGGGATATAAATCATGCAGTATCTCTCAGTCATGTTTTTTTTCATGAACATAACTCAACGCACTGTGTGTTTGTTGTTCTGTGAAGCACTCATCAATATTTCAGGTATGTGATGGTGTCTGTAAATAATAGGTTTGACCAGATGATTCACTGATTGATATTGTGAGAACTGATCCACGTCATTGGCATGTGATGACATGCAACCAACCAAGTCATCAAACCTGATCACCTGATCTATTAAGTCACTTCCTACAACCAGGAAGTAGCTGGGGAAGCACCCATGAAGATCCATGTTCAAACTGATGTTCTGCATCCCCTGCTTGTTGTAAGAGGTGAAGTCACTTCCTACAACCAGGAAGTAGTTGGGGAATGCACCCATGAAGATCCAGGTTCAAACTGATGTTCTGCATCCCCTGCTTGTTGTTAGAGGTGAAGTCACTTCCTACAACCAGGAAGTAGTTGGGGAATGCACCCATGAAGATCCAAGTTCAAACTGATGTTCTGCATCCCCTGCTTGTTGTTAGAGGTGAAGTCACTTCCTACAACCAGGAAGTAGCTGGGGAATACACCCATGACAGGCGTGTAGCAAGCCAATTTTTTCGTGTAAGCCCGATAGGTTCAAACTGATGTGTAAGCCCGATAGGTTGAAAAGCTTTATATATAGTTAGTATTGGGGGCTTGCCCAACTTTCATTTTCAAAATCATGTGTAAGACATTTTTTTTTTATAATGGTAGCTACGCCCCTGAGGATCCAGGTAAGAATTGATCTTCTGCATCCCATGCTTGTCGTAAGAAGCAACCACAGCACTGGGTTGGCCAGGCTTGTTGACTTGGTTACCATCATGTCCCAATTGCACCAACAAACAAACAATGAAATGCTCGTACCTACTTCCAACCTGTAAGTCCCTTGAGGCAACTCATCTGTATGATCCATGTAATATTACATCACCAAGTCATCTTAGCATTGTTCTGTTAAAAAATATAGGGAAGTAATCTATTTGAGAGATGATGACTCAAGACCTACCTCAGTTTGAATGAAGGAAACGCAGTGGATTGTACATTCACTCTGTATGCAGGAAGCTAGGCCCCAGTGACAGCAACAGTTATATTGACAGCATGTTTTTCTTTTGTTTAAGAACTCATTCCATCTTCTATCTTGCTCTGGAACACACACTTCAAGCTTGAGAGTCCCATGGGTATTTTAATGAAGTAGCATTCCAAAGTTGTGAGCGTCTAAGGCCTGCATCTTGTCAGGCTTTTCTCCTGTGTTAAGAAGCTTCAACATAGTCATAACAACAAATGGGGCGGTGGGGTAGCCTAATGGTTAAAGCGTTGGCTCGTCACACCGAAGACCCGGTTCGAATCCCCACATGGGTACAATGTGTGAAGCCTATTTCTGGTGTCCACTGCCGTGGAATATTGCTAAAAGCGGCATAAAACCATACTCACTTACTCACTCTTAATTGAAATGCTATTCAAAGCAACAATAAGCCCAATGCGCTCGCTCGCTCACTCTCACTCACTCTCTCACTCACTCACTCACTCACTCACTCACTCACTCACTCACTCACTCACTCACTCACTCACTCACTCACTCACTCACTCACTCACTCACTCACTCACTCTCTACTCACTCACTCACTCACTCACTCACTCACTCACTCACTCAGCTCAGGGAAGAACTGTCTCAGCCTCAAATCACTTCACAATGGGTCCTGCTAGTCCTCCTTGTTAGTGGAAGAGGTGTCCAAGCATCATTTGTCAGTGTCCACATCCCTAGGCCCCAAGTGGCCACTGATTGCAATATGGTGACCACAACTACTGATAAAGCCTTCTCATTACAAGATTAATAGCCCACTGACACTTGAACCATCCTGCACTCACACTATTGATTGAACAAAATTCCCCTGTACTTACATTCGGGGACTGACCTTATTCCTTATGTCCACATTTACCCTTTTGTAGGGATTCCAAATTAGAATTGGTCCCTAGCTAGCTGTCCTGTCATAAGAGCAGTGTAATGGATGGATGGTCTGTTGGAATTGGCTGATGGTGTTTTTTGTTGCTCACAAGAGAGTATCACTGGGTTGTCTGGTCCAGATTGGATTACCATACATTACTGTAGATAAGCAAAACTGTATTAACAGAGCTCACATAAATATTTGCCTGATAATGATTTAGGGTACTTGATATGTATTACCATTTATGTCAGAAAAGGTTAGAATTGGTCCTTAGCCTTTCTTTTATAAGTCTAAGTGAGTCATTTGGGCTTAATGCTACTTTGGACCGCCTACGTGGTGTAGTGGTTGGAGCGTCCGCCCGGAGAGCGGAAGGTTGAGGGTTCAATCCCCGACAGCGTCATACCAAAAGACGTTAAAATATGGTACTTGTTGGTCCCTGCCTGGCACTGGTCATTAATGAGTACAACAAGGACTGGTTGGCTCGGAGTCAGTATAATGTGTCTGAGTGGGTTATTCATGCTTCACTGCGGCATGGTATCTCAGTTGGCTAGCACTATAAAACCAGCTTCAGTCTGGGCTAGTGCAAGCAGCCACACATACACATACACACGCATGCACGTCGTCATATGAGCGAAATATTCTCAAGCACAACATTAAACCCAATTTCACCTCACCTAATGCTACTTTGATTTCTTCAAATATTATAACATGACAGCATGATGCTGTAGAGAAGACAAAAGTGATGCAGATCATAGTGATGCACATTAAACCAGAAGCATGTACCGGTATATGGTGCTGACAAACCTAATCAGGGATTCGAACACAGTCCTACTAGAACTGAGATATGATACAGCAAGGGACTGAGACATAGGGACATCATCTATTTCTTTAAAAGAGTAACAAAAGATTGCAAGAAAATTTACCTGGGTAAATATGACAATACCAATCTGACCTAAAGCATGTATGTCCTTGTCCAAGTCATCCGGCTTTGACCAAAATGTCCTTTGCTGGAAAAAATATTCTTGAGAAAAGAAGGCCTCCTTTGTGAGCACCAATGAATGAGGGTGAGTTTTGTGAGCACCAATGAATGAGGGTGAGTTTTGTGAGCACCAATGAATGAGAGTGATTTTTGTGAGCACCAATGAATGAGGGTGAGTTTTGTGAGCACCAATGAATGAGGGTGAGTTTTGTGAGCACCAATGAATGAGAGTGATTTTTGTGAGCACCAGTGAATGAGGGTGAGTTTTGTCCACACCAGTGAATGAAGGTGAGTTTTGTATGCACCAGTGAGTGAAGTTGTAGTTAAAATACTAATCCTTTGTTTTAGATGGAATTGTAACATCATGAGCAAGCCAAAGTGCCAAAATGAGTGAGAGGAAAGGTAAGTTAGGCTTGTGTTGTATATTTTTAACCAAAACAAGGGAGGACCAGTTTAATTAATTTATCAATGTTCTGATTACAAGACATATCACAAAGGGATATCTAATGGTAAAACAACACTGTGGTGGAAGTACATGAATAGCGGAGACCATGTGCAGCACACAGACACCTGAGGTCAGTGACGGGTAGGATTGATCACACTTTCCTTGCTTTCACAGTGGAGTAGCCTAGTGGTTAAAGCATTTGCCTGTCACTCTGAAGACCCGAGTTTGATTCCCCACATGGGCACAATGTGTGAAGCCCATTTCTGGTGTCCCCTGCCATGATATTGCTGGAATATTGCTTAAAGCGGCATAAAACTCACTCACTCACTTTTCCAGTGATGTCGGTTTTTTGCCGAACTGGTTTCAATAACAAGTTGTACTACATGTGCTTAGGATATCCTTAAAGAGCGCTCCAAGGGGTTCGCTTGAAATAGTGTTCGGCTGGTAGAGGGCATGAGATTTGATTTAATGCAACGTTGCATTAATTCATTCAAACCTTTTAATTTAATATTGTAATGTAAATACTTAATTTGTTTGGAATAAATTATATGGTAGCTTCCTTGAAGGCTGATAGTTCGTATTATTGAGAGAAATGCATTATGTATTTTTAGAGAAGTAAGGTGTACATTGAGCCTTTAGAGTAGCATCTCTCAGGTTACTCAGAAAGTATGATAGATACAATACAACAGACGAAAGTGGCTGTAGGTTCATAAGGTGGGGATATGCAAAATTTAAGTTAACAACATTTTTTGATTATCAGGAAATAGTCCATACAGAAAAATCCAGTTGGATCCTACACCTTTACAACAATAATATAGGTCTGTTGCCAATCAACTTCATCAAATTCGCTATGATATAATCATATACAGTGAAATGTGTAGCAGCATAGGTTATCAGTATCTCATTTCTCTTGGAACAACATAAACTTAGTGATGTAACCATTAAACGGAAACACATCATGTCGAGTAGAGACATACAATCCATGATTTGAAGTGACAAGGTTAATTACATTACAGACAAGGACATCATAGTATGACTCATTGGGTCATAAATATCTCACATAAAATATATGTTCTTGCTTCTGAATCTTGAATTGTTAAATCCCCAAAATATGTCAACACGTACATTTGCATGAAAACACACACACAGACAATCACACACACACAAGCACATGCATAGAAAATGACACACACACACAATCACAATCACACACAATCACAGGCATGCATGTGATGTACTCATTGCACTCAAGGGCCGCGAGGTAGCCTAATGGTTAAAGCATTGGCTCGTCACGCCGAAGACCCGGGTTCGAATTCCCACATGGGCACAATGTGTGAAGCCCATTTCTGGTGTCCCCCACCGTGATGTTGCTGGAATATTGCTAACAGCGGCGTAAAACTAAACTCAGTCAGTCAGTCATTGCACTCCAAGGTAAAGGGAAACCACTCTTACTCTCTCTTTTTACATTACCAGCCAGTTAACAGTTTGTATGGAATGATTGTTAAACTATCATATGGTATTGACTCACTCTGAGTCATAACTCATAAATGGTAAAGTATAATGTTTTCCAGCGCCATATGCTATGACATGTGGTTTGTGTTATGAAAAGGGAAGTTCAGAATGCTCACTATTGTGGTCAGAAATCTTACAGCAGACTCATACTGCTGAATCAGTTTTTAAACCATCGTGTCTGTTATAAGCTCCTACGACTGGTCCAACCCTGTCTTGCTTTTTGTTTGAAACTTTAGATAATAAAGTTTAAGACCGCTTTGAAAATGACTTTTGCTAAGACTGTTTTGTTGCAGTACATTTACATCAATCTTGCTGAGACAGGTTCATCAATAGAACACTCTCACATTCTCAGTTTTGTGAATAGGGCACTCTCACATTCTCAGCTTCATGAATAGGGCATTCTCACATTCTTGGCCTTGTGAATAGGGCATTCTCACAGTTTGAGTGGTGACTCTAACATTATCGGTTTTGTGAATAGGACACTCTCTTTCTCAGCTGGTAAATGGGACACTCTCATATTCTCAGTTTTGTGAATAGGGCACTTTTACATTCTCAGCTTCATGAATGGGGCACTCTCACGCTCTCAGCTTCATGAATAGGGCACTCTCCCTTTCTCAGCTTCATGAATAGGGCACTCTTATATTCTCAGCTGGGTGGGTTTGGTGAGTCAGTGTGTAAGCAATGGGTGAGGGAGTGAGTATGGTTTTACACCTTTACCAGCAATATTCTGGCAATATGATGGCAGGGTACACCAGGACAAGGACATGATACATTGCACCCTAGTAGGAAACTGAATTTCATCTGTAGCATCTTTAACCACCAAGCTAACCTACAGCCCCGTTTATAGTCATGAGCTCATGTCAAGTGAGTGAGTGAATGGATTTTTTTTGCCAATGTTTTGCCAATAGAAGTTATCACATTGTGTCGAGGGGAATACAACCTTACGAGGGACTGATAAAACCCTGTATTTCCCTCGACACGATGTGATAATGCATTTATCTAGCTGAATGTTTTTACTAAATGAAAAGGAAAGAAAACAAAATTCTCAGTTGTTGTGGCAAAATGTTTCCTTGCTGCCATGTTGACCCCAGCTGATCGATTGACCTCAATGCAGCGCATGTTACTAAAGGCTTGGAGATGCACGCTTTTCTCACTTCGCGTGGTCACCGAGTCGTGGCGGGATAATACGACTTTTGTACTCCCTGCTCGCGAATCGTGATGGGTGTACATGGTATTTTATCAGAGTCACGTGAACCAATCAAAACTCGACATTCTTACGTGAGGCTGGATAACAGTAGTTGCTGATGAGCTGAACAATGACCAGACTCTCAAGACACAGATCAGATACTGATGAGGCAGTTTCTTCCAAGCCTCTGAAACTCAGCAGACATGGTGAGATGATAGTTACAAGACTTGTCGCAGACATTAACTAAGTATGGAGATTCTCTTGTTGTGTTTACAGAGCTAAGACACGACCAGTCGTCTATCTTTTTCTTGCAAAAAGTTGAATTCTTCATGTATAGTGAAACCCACTTAGTCTGGAACCTTTCCGGAAAATCTTAATGAACATCTCTGATTGTGAATGGATATTACTCTCCTCCAATTTGAATGATTCAGATATCTTGAAATTTGTTATTTCTAACCTTTTCCCTGAAACCGTACAGT
The DNA here is from genome assembly GCF_003918875.1 of Haliotis rubra. Lineage (NCBI taxonomy): Eukaryota > Metazoa > Mollusca > Gastropoda > Lepetellida > Haliotidae > Haliotis > Haliotis rubra. The sequence continues at coordinate 4,523,652 of NW_025766968.1, read as the reverse complement.
CTGGGTTGACTTAGATACCTTGATCCCCTGTCTATTGTCCATCTGAGAGAATGTCTGCCTCTTTAGCAGCACTTCATAAAGTGAGGATAAGACATTTTCTCATCCCACAGAAGACCCAGGCCTGATTTTCCATGATGGTATAATGTGTAAAACCATCTTCCTGGTATCCTTTGACAACGTATGGCTGGAATATTGCTGAAAGTATTAAAAAGCCCGAATCACTCACTCTTTTCGGGCATTTGGTCTTGTGGTCTAAGGCCTCACTATACCCCATACAGAGTTAACTCCCCTAATTGTTACAGGATCCAGTGATAGTGGGTTCAAATCCAAGATTTCCCTCAGCGATGACCCAGCTGGGAATTTCATCAAGTATTTCTTTGCTTATAGATTTAACCAAATGGTAAACACTTAAGAAATTAATTCCTTTTGGGCATTCCAGATGAATTGGCAATTTCACTGAATACTCACTGACCCATATTGTGGCACTACATTTGTACCTGAACGCAGTAACGCTGTATTGTTTCACATAACCTTTACATATTTGCAAGGTCAAACCAGATTGAAAATTAGAATTTTCAGGTTGTTCAGTACAGTCACTGAATGACACAGACCTTTAACTAATAACCACACACTTCATTGGCAGTCACTAATTCTGTTAGCATCATTTGTACAGATTAACTGTTAACTCTCCTGGGTTATAAACGCACCTAAAGTGGTTTCGACCGGAACAATTCAGACACAGTGGTCTGGAAGATGTAATCAAGAGAAATTGAGTCTTACTTCAGGTGACATTGTCATTTGTTTAGGACCCTTCTCAGCAGAATATGACAGTGGTCTCTTCACTGTAGTCAGGCTGTACCAGCAGGGCTGTGATCAACTTGATGGATTGTACAGCAAATTGTAACTTTGATGGCTGATATGATTCTATGTCTTGTTGTTCAGTACTCAGTGATCACTGTCAACAATTTGACAATAATAACTTTCTGGTCCACTGACACACAATTCAGAAAAAAATCCTAATAATTTTATGTTAAGGACAAAAAGACTGTGAGTGAGTGAGTGAGTTTAGTTTTACACCGCTTTCAGCAATGTTCCAGCAATATGGGCTTCACACATTATATCCATGTGGGGAATTGATCCCGGGTCTTCAGCATGATGAGCAAATGCTTAACCACTAGGCTACCCTACTGCCTGTGTGCAGAATGAGGAGTATCCAGATTGACCAGATTCTGTTGTAATGATAAAGATCCAGAAAGATTCCACACTTAAATGAATAATTTGAAAATGATTCTGTGGTATATTATTGGTTAACTATGTAATTATTTTTTTTACTTTAATGTTTATATCAACTAACAAATATATAGGCCATACTAGCTAATTTCCTGCTGTGTCCTGATTGGTTGATGATGGAATTCACCTGATGATCAACCTGAATGATAGGACTGATTTCTTATTGCTGTCCTCAGTTATATTGGTGTTGATTAATAAGTGTCTGAAGTCATTATTATTGACAATATATGTTTCCAGGAATTGACTTCAAGATGGTTTAGCATTTATGGAGTAATCCACTTAAAAACTTGCGATAAACCTATTACAATTAATTATTTACTGTTTTAATATTTACTTCAACTTAAGTATCAATCAATCTTAAGTACATACTTTAAATTCAATTTATACATATTCAAATCTAAATTTGATGATAAAAATGGTATATATCACGCAATTGAACTTGGAAACAAGAAATTGATAATATAGAACTTAGTTTGAATGTGATCAGTAAATGAGGATGTGTTGTGTAAAATGACACATGAACTTTAAATCATGTTTATTCATACAATTCCACATAATGATCCTCTACACAATGGAGTGATATTTTCATGTGAATAATTCGATGCGACATCAGGTGATCAGTTTGCTGGTGAGGTAGTGAGTCACTGTCCCTCACCACCTGTCAATCACTTTCCTTTACCTGTCAGTCACTACCGATCCAATCGCCAAGTCAATAAAACAGTAAGCAACCAATCAGAGATGGAACGTCTGAGGCCGCTAGAGTCTCACGGTAATGGCATGAAGTGACATGGTTTGAATAATGCTGAAACAATGCCTACATTCGGTGCACTGCCTAATTACGTTACATGACTTAGTCACAATGCAGTATTGAACCAAACTAGAACCGTGGACTGAAGTTTAAACATGTCAGAAATGAATTCGGGATAGTGATAAGGCATGATATCAGAGAGTTAGAGAGCTTAATGGTGTGACAGTCACGTTGGGATGCATCATGATTCAGGATTGAACATGCATCACCAGTGATGCATAAGGTCACTTCAGTCTGAATTCCATGTGAAGAAGCCGCTAGAAATGATGAAAAGGCTTCTGTGAAGACAAGTGGTTCTTTGGGATTACAATGACTTTGGGTTTGTAGAGCTCTGACCTTGTCCTCGAAGGAGCATGTGAAGTGAAGGTGGTATTATCTCTGAGTGTTGTTCAGAGTTGGGTTTTGTTTCACAAGTTGGGGGTAGTTTTAGTTGAGATTGACAACAAGATCTTCTAGTTGCACAGTGTAATATCAAGGGAGCCAAATGTGAACTCTTCCAGAAGGGAGGAAGGCAGTTGCTCTTTGTGTTAAAATTGTGAAGAGACATACTGGTATGGTAGGACACTGAAGTATTTCCATGGGAAGTAAATGGTGATGGCTGTAGTATTTCTGGAAGGAGTAAATGGTGATGACTGTAGTATTTCTGGGAGAGTAAATGGTGATGACTGTAGTATTTCTTGGGGAGTAAATGGTGATGGCCGTAGTATGTCTGGAGGGAGTAAATGGTGATGACTGTAGTATATCTGGAGGGAGTAAATGGTGATGACTGTAGTATATCTGGAGGGAGTAAATGGTGATGACTGTAGTATATCTGGAGGGAGTAAATGGTGATGACTTTAGTATTTCTTGGGGGAGTAAATGGTGATGGCTGTAGTATTTCTGGAGGGAGTAAATGGTGATGGCTGTAGTATATCTGGAGGGAGTAAATGGTTATGACTGTAGTATTTCTGGAGGGAGTAAATGGTGATGACTGTAGTATTTCTGGAGGGAGTAAATGGTGATGACTGTAGTATTTCTGGAGGGAGTAAATGGTGATGACTGTAGTATTTCTGGGGAGTAAATGGTGATGACTGTAGTATTTCTGGAGGGAGTAAATGGTGATGACTGTAGTATTTCTGGAGGGAGTAAATGGTGATGACTGTAGTATTTCTGGGGGAGTAAATGGTGATGACTGTAGTGGGGGAGTAAATGTTGCTGTAGTATTTCTGAGGGAGTAAATGGTGATGACTGTAGTATTTCTTAGGGGAGTAAATGGTGATGACTGTAGTATTTCTAGGGGAGTGAATGGTGATGACTGTAGTATTTCTGGAGGGAGTAAATGGTGATGACTAGTATTTCTGGGGGAGTAAATTGTTATGGCTGTAGTTTTTTTTGGGGAGTAAATGATGATGATGGTAGTATTTCTGGGAGGAAAATGGTGATGACTGTAGTATTTCTAGGGGAGTAAATGGTGCTGAGTGTAGTATTTTGGGGGAGTAAATGGTGATGACTGTAGTATTTCAGGAGGGAGTAAATGGTGATGGCTGTAGTATTTCTGAGGGAGTAAATGGTGATGACTGTAGTATTTCTGGAGGGAGTAAATGGTGATGACTGTAGTAGTTTTTTGGGGAGTAGATGATGATGATGGTAGTAGTTCTGAAAATGGTGATGGTGGCTGTAGTATTTCTGGAGGGAGTAAATGGTGATGACTGTAGTATTTCTGGAGGGAGTAAATGGTGATGACTGTAGTATTTCTGGAGGGAGTAAATGGTGATGGCTGTAGTATTTCTGGGGGAGTAAATGGTTATGACTGTAGTATTTCTGGAGGGAGTAAATGGTGATGGCTGTAGTATTTCTGGGGGAGTAAATGGTTATGACTGTAGTATTTCTGGAGGGAGTAAATGGTTATGACTGTAGTATTTCTGGAGGGAGTAAATGGTGGTGGCTGTAGTATTTCTATGGAGTTAATTGGTGATAATTGTGGTATTTCTAGTGGATAGACTATTCCCAGGTAGTGTACAGCTCTCTTCAAGTGAAGGGAACTGGTTGGTTCCAGAATGTTTAAGTATGATCCAAATTACTGATTGAAGACTAGGATCCCGAAACCCATCAAGAATGTGGCTGTAGATCTATGAGAGATGGAGAATATCACTGGCAGTCGCAATGCCCTTGTCACAGCATTGCCAGTATCCTCTATACTATTAAACTCACATATCTATCACCATATCAGAAATGTGTACAGGCAATCCAGCATTATGATGAAAATGATATTGTCGTTTTCAGTCTACTCTAGGAAGTTCAAAACATGTTTTTTACCGATTTTCCAGGTTTACATCAGGAATTTTCACCTCATAATTGATTCCACAACCTAAAACAACCTTCCATGTTCAGAATGTGATAGACTATCACAAACACTATAAGCACTGAAGTGATAAGCCTCTCAGGCATGCATTACTTTACCCCTGCACCAACTGACATTCTGGATATAACTGTTTAAAATTCACTCACTCACGGAATCAATGATCTTTAAATAAATAGTTGCTCCCAACCCTTACTTAAAAATCTATTAGTTTCATTTCCTAAATGCACTATACCTCCAGGGCTTGCAATTTGGTAAACCTGCCCTGACTCCCTGGATTCATTCTTGTTGCTCTTACAATCTAAAGTTACCCGCCCTTGATTTTCATCTGCAAATTTGATTAGTTATGCTACTCAGTCTAATGGACCAATCAGAATGAGAGTTACAAACCAGCCTCAGTGTTGGTTGATGACATCAACAAGATGACAGCCTGTCCCATCCAACATTGAAAAACTGACTAACACATGAAAGAAAGTTCTAAAATATATGGAAAAGATGTATTCATGTCTATAAACTGGTGGAAGTAAGTCATCTCTTACCCATTTCCTTACCTTGATGTTTGATTGGTCAGAAAAATGTAAATGAAAACCAAGGGCTGATAATTTGAATTAGTTAAAAACACGGGAATAGATTCCAGGATTAGTGTTGCTTTACCTGAAAATGTGAGCCCTGGAGATATAGAGGAGTGAGTGAGTTTTAGTTTTACGCTGCTTTTAGCAATATTCAAGTAATATCAAGGAAGGGGACACCAGAAATGGGCTTCACACATTGTACCTATATGGGCAATCAAACCCAGATTTTGGGCATGACGAGCAGACGCTTTAACCACTAGGCTATACCCAGCCATACTGGATATATAGAGGTTGTCTGTCTCACAGTCCCAGAACCACATTATTTCCCTACTGCTGAGCCCTCCCTGCAATGCTAAAGCCTTAAATGAAGCAAGTCTAGATTTCCCCAGGTTCTTGAATTTCCCAACTCATTGGGGCTCCTTTTCAATATAAATGGGTTATTTGTTACAATCAAAATTATATATATTCAGCCACTAAGCATTAGTCTAGTACAGAGGTTGCCACTCCAGTATCTGATCTGAATAGGACATTGTATTGTGTCCATTGATCAACACTGAAATCCAAACTGAATTGAATATATGTCTGCTTGTAAGACTCCACTACCTGTTATTTTATGGTTTGCCAACCTTTTGTTAACACATTGGCTGCTTTGAAGGAAAACAGTTGAAGCATACTCTTCAAATATATTTGCAGCCACAAGTATTTACTGCTCAGTGAACTGAGTTGATTCATTTCAGTAAACACCATTCTGAGGTTTACCTTTATTTTTCTAATCTTTATAAAGTAGGAAGTCAAATAAATAAACAAAGGCTATAATTCTAATTAAAAAAAATAAAAAATGAATTGAAAATTACTAGTGGAAGGAAATCAATATAATATTGTCCTTTATATCATTCCTCAAAATGTAATAGTATATGTACTGAGAAAATTGAAAAATAATGCAAATTGTGTCAGATGCTTCCTTTGCCACAATAAAACAAATAGTCTATATTCAATTAGTGATCAAATCAAATAACATCTGAAATATAACAAATGCACCGTTTTGAAGAGACATCGCATGTCTTCTTGAAGTTCTATTTCTGGAGGGGCAGTGGGGTAGCCTAGTGGTTAAAGCATTGGCTCATCACGGCGAAGACCCGGGTTCGAATCCCCACATGGGTACAATGTGTGAAGCCCATTTCTGGTGTCCCCCGCCGTGATATTGATGGAATGTTGCTAAAAGCGGCATAAAACCCAACTCACTCACTCACTCACTCACTCACTCTTGAAGTTCTATAGCATAATAATCATGTGTCGATGTGTTAAACTACAGTTTATCAATGTACAGATGAATGTCTTGTGAGATGAGCTTAATGAGCATGGCATCACATGCCATTACATTGAAAAAACAGAAACAACATCTGAAATGCCATCTTTTATATCCCTATTGATCTCCGAGAAATTTTCATAAACAAAAGATATAAACCAAGAAGAATAACCCTTGCCCTTTATTGTTTAATTGCTGGGGGTTGGCTCCACTTGGTCGATTCATAAACCCCCAAATATGAAATAATGTGTCCCAAGTTTCATCTTTGCTCTAAGTATGTCTCTCAGCTCGAGTACCAATTCCTTGTGTATCTTACTGTGTTGTATTGCCACTCTGAGGATGGATGTGCAAATAACCTGAACATTAAGCATATTTCTTGGTGTGTTTTGGGGCGACATAAGACTGGGAGATTGTCCGCACTGACAGTGACGTGAGCACATGGTGTAATTCATTTAATCAAAAGCCAGTGTCTCTGGGTAGCTAGATCAATGCCTTGTCAAGTCAAGTATACCTTTTTACTGACATTGATTGGGGTTCTGTCAGCAACAGACTGAGACGAGGAGATGATGAGATATTAAGGGGAATTCGAAAGCGTTCGGAACGCATGGATGTGATGCTGCCTGAAATGAAGCTGTCACAGCCTTGCTGAAGTCAGGGGCTGATACAAATAGTACTGTCCGTCTGCTGTAATCTAATTGCAATCTCTCAACTATGTAATAGCTTCTCTCATTGGCTGATACTTTGTCTCGCTCTCTGCCATTGATTGGAGCTCTGTGACTGATATGGTCTGAGGTAGTGTTGGTGTCAGTGAAATAAAGTTAGTCAGGACACAAATATATTACTGATCAATTCCTTTCCTTGTGCTCTCTGATGACTTAGAACATGCACACCTTCGGGGCAACTTTTGATGAGATCCAACATGCAAATAAAATGGGCCCTTATACAACAAACTGATAAGAATTCACTTTTTAGTGATATTGATTCGAAGAAAAATCAAATACAACTGACATTTTCACATGCCAAGGTTTTTGTGGAAAATGTATTGAACTGAATATTTTGGTGGAAAAATATGAGTATGCATAACATAAATCAATATGAAAATAATAATGCAATCATGACATATTTATGCTTGTAATGCAATTACCTAAACTGTTTAATATCCACTATAGAGGTATGCTCGTGCATTGTATCTTTATGTCGTATATCATATACTGTTGTTATAAGTTTCTTTTGATACCATCAATAAGTTTTTAATGAATTTTATTTCTGTTCCAAATAAAAATGTAACATGTAGTAAGTAGTACCCTTGTATATAGGTTTCATGGACACTGACTATATATGTATATAGGTTTCATGGACACTGACTATATATGTGCATATAGGTTTCATGGACACTGACTATATATGTATATAGGTTTCATGGACACTGACTATATGTATGCATATAGGTTTCATGGACACTGACTATATGATGTTTCATGGACATGATATATGCATATAGGTTTCATGGACACTGACTATATATATGTATATATGTTTCATGGACACTGACTATATATGTATATAGGTTTCATGGACACTGACTATATGTATGCATATAGGTTTCATGGACACTGACTATATGTATATATATGTTTCATGGACACTGACTATATATGTATATAGGTTTCATGGACACTGATATATATATGCATATAGGTTTCATGGACACTGACTATATATGTATATAGGTTTCATGGACACTGACTATATATGTATATAGGTTTCATGGACACTGACTATATATGTATATAGGTTTCACACTGACTATATATGTATATAGGTTTCATGGACACTGACTATATATGTATATAGGTTTCATGGACACTGACTATATATGTATATAGGTTTCATGGACACTGACTATATATGTATATAGGTTTCATGGACACTGACTATATGTATGCATATAGGTTTCATGGACACTGACTATATATGTATATAGGTTTCATGGACACTGACTATATATATGCATAGGTTTCATGGACACTGACTATATATGTATATAGGTTTCATGGACACATGACACTGATATATGTATATAGGTTTCATGGACACTGACTAGGTTTATATATGTATATATGGTTTCATGGACACTGACAGGTTTCATGGACACTGACATATATGTATATATATGGTTTCATGGACACTGACTATATATGTATATAGGTTTCATGGACACTGACTATATATGTATATAGGTTTCATGGACACTGACTATATATGCATATAGGTTTCATGGACACTGACTATACATGTATATAGGTTTCATGGACACCGACTATATATGTGTATTGGACATGATATAGGTTTCATGGACACTGACTATATATGTATATAGGTTTCATGGACACTGACTATATATGTATATAGGTTTCATGGACACTGACTACACTGACCATATATGTGCATATGGGTTTCATGGACACTATAGGTTTCATGGACATGACAATATATGTATATAGGTTTCATGGACACTGACTATATGTATGTATATAGGTTTCATGGACACATGACTATATATATGCATATAGGTTTCATGGACACTGACTATATATGCATATAGGTTTCATGGACACTGACTATATATGTATATAGGTTTTCATGACTATATATATATGTATATAGGTTTCATGGACACTGACTATATATGTATATAGGTTTCATGGACACTGACTATATATGTATATAGGTTTCATGGACACTGACTATATATGTATATAGGTTTTTCATGGACACTGACTATATATGTATATAGGTTTCATGGACACTGACTATATATGTATATAGGTTTCATGGACACTGACTATATATGTATATAGGTTTCATGGACACTGACTATATGTAGGTTTCATGCATATAGGTTTCATGGACACTGACTATATATGTATATAGGTTTCATGGACACTGACTATATATGTATATAGGTTTCATGGACACTGACTATATGTATATAGGTTTCATGGACACTGACTATATATGTATATAGGTTTCATGGACACTGACTATATATGTATATAGGTTTCATGGACACTGACTATATATGTATATAGGTTTCATGGACACTGACTATATGTATGCATATAGGTTTCATGGACACTGACTATATATATGCATATAGGTTTCATGGACACTGACTGTATATGTATATAGGTTTCATGGACTCTGACTATATGTATGCATATATAGTTTTGAACAATTCCACTACTGGTGAAATGAATTACTGTTTCTGACACTGCACAGCACTGCTTCTACAACGATGCAGTTACATTGAATCTACTAGTATTGCATCAACAACATTGAAACTGCTCCTACTAACACTAACACATGTACTGTTTCTACCAACACTGCCTCTACTGACATCTGAACACTGCCTCTACTGACACCTGAACACTGCCTCTACTGACACCTGAACACTGCCTCTACTGACACCTGAACACTGCTTCTACTGACACTGACACTGCTAACACTGCATCTACTGACACTGCTAACACTGCTTCTACTGACACTGCTAACACTGCTTCTACTGACACTGTTAACACTGCTTCTACTGACACTGCTAACACTGCTTCTACTGACACTGTTAACACTGCTTCTACTGACACTGCTTCTACTGACACTGCTAACACTGCTTCTACTGACACTGCTAACACTGCTTCTACTGACACTGTTAACACTGCTTCTACTGACACTGCTAACACTGACACACTGCTAACACTGCTTCTACTGACACTGTTAACACTGCTTCTACTGACACTGCTAACACTGCTTCTACTGACACTGTTCACACTGCTTCTCCTGACACTGTGAACACAGCTTCTACTGACACTGCTAACACTGCTTCTACTGACACTGGGGCGTTGGGGTAGCCTAATGGTTAAAGCGTTGGCTCGTCATGCCGAAGACCAGGGTTCGAATCCCCACATGGGCACAATGTGTGAAGACCATTTCTGGTGTCCCCCGCTGTGATGTTGCTGGAATATTGCTAAAAGCGGCGTAAAACCAAACTCAGTCAGTCAGTCAGTCTACTGACACTGCTAACACTGCTTCTACTGACACTGCTAACACTGCTTCTACTGACACTGCTAACACTGCTTCTACTGACACTGCTAACACTGCTTCTACTGACACTGCTAACACTGCTTCTACTGACACTGCTAACACTGACACTGCTAACACTGCTTCTACTGACACTGCTAACACTGCTTCTACTGACACTAACACTGCTTCTACTGACACTGCTAACACTGCTTCTACTGACACTGCTAACACTGCTTCTACTGACACTGTTAACACTGCTTCTACTGACACTGTTAACACTGCTTCTACTGACACTGTTAACACTGCTTCTACTGACACTGCTAACACTGCTTCTACTGACACTGCGCTGGGGTAGCCTAACACCAAGCTACTGTAATGCTGCTAACACTGCTTCTACCCCACACTGCACACACTGCTTCTACTGACACTGTTAACACCGCTTCTACTGACACTGTTAACACTGCTGCTAAAGCGACACTGCTAACACTGCTTCTACTGACACTGCTAACACTGCTTCTACTGACACTGCTAACACTGCTTCTACTGACACTGTTAACACTGCTTCTACTGACACTGCTAACACTGCTTCTACTGACACTGCTAACACTGCTTCTACTGACACTGTTAACACTGCTACCAACACTGACACTAACACTGCTAACACTGCTACCAACTCTACTGACACTGCTAACACTGCTTCTACTGACACTGCTAACACTGCTTCTACTGACACTGCTAACACTGCTTCTACTGACACTGCTAACACTGCTTCTACTGACACTGCTAACACTAACACTGACACTGCTAACACTGCTTCTACTGACGCTACTAACACTGCTTCTACTGACACTGCTAACACTGCTTCTACTGACACTACTAACACTGCTTCTACTGACACTACTAACACTGCTTCTACTGACACTACTAACACTGCTTCTACTGACACTCACACTGCTTCTACTGACACTACTAACACTGCTTCTACTGACACTGCTAACACTGCTTATACTGACACTGCTAACACTGCTTTTACTGATGCTGCTAACACTGCTACCAACACCAACACTGACACTGCTAACACTGCTTCTACTGACACTGCTTCTTCTGACTGCTTACACTGCTCTACTGACACTGCTATAACTGCTTCTCCTGACACTGCTAACACTGCTTATACTGATGATACATCCTGCTCAAGGCTGTACCTTCATTCTTTTCAAACATATGATAAACTACCTTTTTCATATCTTTAACTGCCTTTTTCATATCTGTTGATAATATTGAGTAGTTAGTACCCGGGAGTTCTATTTGGACCGCCGAAGGCACAAATGTCAAGGTACACATTTCTATGTGTACACAAACAGTTATGAGATATATAGAGGATGTCATGAAGTATGCTTCTATGACAACTCAATTGATTCTTTTGACAAATTACAAACCTATTTTACCAATACATGTCTTTAATACGTCTTTAACAAAAAGAGAAAAAAGTGAGTTGATCAGATTATTGCACAGGCTTCTGTTTTATAATTTACTGTACCAACTGCAGAAAAATCTGTTTTATCTAACCATGTAAAAATAATGTTATAGCTCATGCAAACTTGTAATGTGCTTATTCATTTTATGTAAATACATTTGTTGTGTGTCTGTTTGATATGTACATTTCTATTTTACATGATATTTAATATGATATTTCAATAATACAACTTCAAAAGACCTTTAATTAGTTTACATGTGATGTTCACTTCCCACAAGTATTTTCAGCCACCAGCAGGTAAATGCATTGTTCAAGTCTGTTTCACATTCAGCATTGTGCACATCACTATAGAATATCACAACAGGAATGGCATTATGTATTCTATTTTCAGGATATTTATAGAAGAAAAATTACGGTTATTCCTGTATTGGCATATGGCTGTCGTCCGTCCTCTGAACCTTTCTACAGTGCACAGAACTTAAGATGAAATTAAACAGTTGCTCAGCATCTTTAATACACATACCATCTTTACCGGCTGCGTGCAGAACATTTGGATGATAGAAGGTGTGAATTTCACCAACCGTGCTAACAACATTTCCTGGTGAGTGGTCCACTTTAACATCCAAGATGGCCAGACGGAAACAATTTGAAACAATTACCAGTCCATCACTGCTCGTCTGTAGCTGTGATGTGCAGTAATGAAACCAATGCAACAAATAGATTTTATTTCCAACTTGCAGGCATGCAAATTGGCGTCATGAACATGAATAAAGTGATGTTCTTCTAGAGTACAGGCCTGATGCTACCTTAGGATTCTTTCTGAGGCTACCTGCATATAACACTGACAATAGATACAAGGTATGAACAGAAACATCTCTTGGGAAGACAGAGGTAACATCTCTGACTGAAGACAGGGAGGACAGAGGTAACATCACTGGTTGAAGATGGTGGTTACAGAGGTAACATCTCTGGCTGAAGACAGGGAAAACAGAGATAACATCTCTGGCTGAAAATGGTGGTTACACAGGTTACATCTCTGGCTGAAGATGGTGGTTACAGAGGTAACATCTCTGGCTGAAGATGGTGGTTACAGAGGTAACATCTCTGGCTGAGGACAGGGAGGACAGAGGGATCTGGCTGAAGACAGGAAGACAGAGGTAACATCTCTGGCTGAAGATGGTGGTTACAGAGGATGGTGGTTACAGAGGTAACATCTGGCTGAAGACAGAGGTAACATCTCTGACTCAAGGACAGAGGTAACATCTCTGGCTGAGGACAGGGAGGACAGAGGTAACATATCTGGCTGAAGACAGGGAAGACAGAGGTAACATCTCTGACTGAAGATGGTGGTTACAGAGGTAACATCTCTGGCTGAGGACAGGGAGGACAGAGGTAACGTATCTGGCTGAAGACAGGGAAGACAGAGGTAACATCTCTGACTGAAGATGGTGGTTACAGAGGTAACATCTCTGGCAGAGGTAACATCTCTGGCTGTAACAAGACAGACAGGACAGAGGTAACATCTCTGAAGCAGGGAAGACAGAGGTAACATCTTACAGAGGACAACATCTCTGAAGATGGTGGTGAGGACAGGGAGGACAGAGGTAACGTATCTGGCTGAAGACAGGGAAGACAGAGGTAACATCTCTGGCTCAAGATGGTGGTTACAGAGGTAACATCTCTGGCTGAAGACAGGGAGGACAGAGGTAACATCTCTGGCTGAAGACAGGGAAGACAGAGGTAACATCTCTGGCTGAAGATGGTGGTTACAGAGGTAACATCTCTGGCTGAAGACAGGGAGGACAGAGGTAACATATCTGGCTGAAGACAGGGAGGACAGAGGTAACATCTCTGGCTGAAGATGGTGGAACATAAGGTAACATCTCTGACTACAGAGGTAACATCTCTGGCTGAGGAAGAGAGGGAGGACAGAGGTAACATCTCTGGCTGAAGACAGGGAGGACATAGGTAACATCTCAGGCTGAAGACAGGGAGGACATAGTAACATCTCTGGCTGAAGATGGGTGGTAACATCTCAGACAGAGTGGGTAACATCTCTGGCTGAAGACAGGGAGGACAGAGGCAACATATCTGGCTGAAGACAGTGGTTACAGAGGTACAGAGGTAACATCTCTGGCTGAAGACAGGGTTAACATATCTGTCTGAAGTTACAGACAGAGGTAACATCTCTGGCTGTTACAGAGGTAACATCTCTGGCTGAAGAGGTAGGACAAAGGTAACATCTCTGGCTGGAGTCAATATCTCAGGCTGAAGACAGGGAGGACAGAGGTAACATCTCTGGCTGAAGATAGTGGTTACAGAGGTAACACAAGGTAACATCTCAGGCTGAAGACAGGGAGGACATAGGTAACATCTCTGGGACAACATAGGTAACATCTCTGGCTGAAGATGGGAAACACACAGGTAACATCTACAGATAGAGGTACAGAGGCAACATCTCTGGCTGAAGACAGGGATGACAGAGGATCTCTGGCTGAAGATGGTGGTTACAGGGTACAGAGGTAACATCTCTGGCTGAAGATTGGGAAGACAGATGGTATATCTATCTGAAGATGGTGGTTACAGAGGTAACATCTCTGGCTGAAGACAGGTAGGACAAAGGTAATATCTCAGGCTGAAGACAGGGAGGACAGAGGTAACATCTCTGGCTGAAGATGGGGAACATACAGGTAACATCTCCAACTGTAGATAGTGGTTACAGAGGTAACATCTCTGGCTGAAGACAGGGATGACAGAGGCAACATCTCTGGCTGAAGATGGTGGTTACAGAGGTACAGAGGTAACATCTCTGGCTGAAGATGATGGTTACAGGGTTAACATATCTGTCTGAAGATGGTGGTTACAGGGTTAACATATCTGGCTGAAGATGGTGGTTACAGGGTTAACATCTCTGGATGAAGATGGTGGTTACAGAGGTAACATATCTGGCTGAATATGATGGTTACAGGGTTAACATCTCTGACTGAAGATGGTGGTTACAGGGATAACATCTCTGGCTGAAGATGGTGGTTACAGGGGTAACATCTCTGGCTGAAGACAGGGAAGACAGAGGCAACATATCTGGCTGAAGATGGGGAAGACAGAGGTAGTATATCTGAAGAAATGTAACTGTAGATGTATATATAGAGAGAGATGCTGCACAGTATAAATATATAGCTTGATATGTACAGTCATATCTTAGATAAGGTAAGGCTGTACAACCAATGATCACAACTTCAAGCTCAAAGAATATGATTAAACTAATAATTACAAGGTTACAAGTTGTTATATATATGTCCGTTAGCTGCATCAGGTTTTGGTGTCATTTCTTAAGACTTTCACATCCTCTCTTGGTGAGTGTCTGAGGCGTAAAGTCAGACAGCCGGACGTGGGTGGCCATTGAGGAAATCAGTGTCTGTAGACCTCGTCATTAGCACTGGTCACACTCATAAATCAATCACGCTATCATTTACTGAGATTAGCAATGACATATTTCTGTCACCAGTGTCAATAAACCACAACACTTTTGTCAAACATACTGGAAGTCATAAAATTCATTATCCACACAAGGAACTATTCATTAATCTGTCACGCATTTATCTTTCCTGCTGGATCATCAAACACTGATTTGATCTGGAAATATAAGTAAAATAAGTGTCATTATTCCTGTTACAAAGAGTGGCTGAAGTGGCCATTTCAACATTGTTGCATCCCTAGTTTGAACCTACTGACTGTCGGTTCAAATACCTGATAATTTTTTCTCTTGCTGTGAAGATTTCAAATAGTCATACGTTTGCTCAAAAGTTTATCAGAGTAACTTCTTTCAAGACCAAAGTAAGGCTTTGACAAGTGTTATTGTTGGCACTTAAGACAATTCAATGTCCGATCTGATTTCATATTTTGACTTCTACAATGTTCTCATGTTGGATCAAGTAAGGGTATGCCTTGCCTGTGCATGTGTTTGTGATTGGAGACATCGATGGAGCAGGATATGCTCACATTTATACAAAAACCTGTTGTCATATATCATTCATATAATTTATAAACACATGTTTATGAGTATTTGTAGGATTATGAAAATTATGAAAATGACTTTGGTCATATGTATTGCCATCACCACATCCATGTTCCTCACATCCAAGGCATCCTTTACTTTCCTCTGTAATTAATCGGATATTTTATTATTATAGGATATTTATACAGCGCACATACCCACTCATGCTCATAGTACATGCTCAAGAACCGCCTCCATGGTGTAGTGGTTAGAGCGTCCGCCCGAGAGCGGAAGGTCGTGGGTTCGATCCCCGACAGCGTCATACCAAAAGACGTTAAAATAAGGTACTTGTTGGTCCCTGCCTGGCGTTCGGCATTAATGGGTACTTTACAAGGACTGGTCGGCTCGGAGTCAGTGTAATGTGTCTAAGTGGGGTATTCATGCTTCACTGCGGCATGGGATAGCACTATAAAACCAGCTTCAGTCTGGGCTAGTACAAGCAGCCGCACATACACATACACATGCATGCACGTCGTCATATGAGTGAAATATTCTCAAGCATGACGTTAAACCCAATTTCACCTCACCTCACATGCTCAAGGTGCTGGAGTGTTCCCTTGATCAACGGATGTCTTTTCTGACATTGTTTTAACTAGCTCAACTCCCTGGGGAGTATTCAACTGATGCAGCCTGTTAGGTGCAGCGAGTTATCACACAGCCTCATCCTCACAAGGTACCCAGTTGCAGCTGGGTGAACTGGGACACATAGTCACAGTGTTTTGTAATACTGCACATTACTATACCAGCAACTAGATGTCTGAATGTGTTCGTGTGTCCACCATCTGGTCACCTACCAGATGAGTGGGTTCTTTTAAGTGCACAGGGTTGTGTTTGCACACAAGGGTTGTGACAACACTGAAAGAGCCTGCAAGTAATGTTAGCTCCAAGGTTTTTACACCTGGTCACAAGTGGGGATTGATCCAGGTACCTCCCAGATAGCATTTGGACGTTGGGCCAATGTTGGCAATGTTGGCAAAGCCATTGCCAAGTAATGTTATGCTCCAAAGCCTTTTACTTACTGTCTGAATGCTATCTGGGCTTTTCCTTACTAGTGGTGCTCACCCACCTTGCCCCTTAGCAAGGTATATGCTCTGATATAACATAATAATTGTCCAAAAAGGCAACAAACCAAACTCATTACAGACGATATTAGAGATGTGTCCTTTTAATGTATTTTTCACCAAGAGAATCATAACATTTATTTCTTACAAATGCCACTGTAATTTCTACATGTATATCTGTTCTTAAATGTGTTCAGCTGGTGGTACCAGAAGTAATTTTAAATAATGTGTGGTTCATAAACTTTTTAAAACAACTTTGTTTCATTTGTTATACATGTTCTTCTTTCTCAGTGAGGCCTGTACAATGTCTTGTTTTATAGCTTGTCTTCATTTAAAAAGAGATGAAAAAATTTGTTTTAGATTCTGTAGAAACTCTCTTGATCCTGAAACAAGTAAGGAGATGTTTAACAGTAGGTTTTGTCAATCAAATGCAATTATCTTTTTTCATTTTTTCATGAAACATTTAGGATAAGACTGTAAAACCAAGAAAACAAACTAATTGGCTAAATGATAAATAGTCACAACAAAAATTCTATTTCAATTAATTGATTTGCCTTTGCATGTATTTGTGATAGGTGCTGCTGGTGGGGCAGGACGAGCTCACCTGATTGCATCATTATTTGATAGTGATTCCAAAATACATGCTCAAGGTATAGTCAGAATCATACAATCTGATTGAAAGGACATTTCTTTTGAATATATTAATTTATCACTTTTATTGACATAACGTCATTCAAACATTCCCATACACAACAGGTCAGACTGTGCAGTGAATACAAAATCATTCATTATGCTGCACCTGTATCAGTAAACAAAAAGATAAACATTTTCCTTCTTCATGCATTCTTTATAAACAAAACAGAAAACAACCTTTAAACATTGAAACATGGTAAATCCACTACAGTCATAAGATTGATATACAAATTTACAACAAACAATTAAAACGATGACCTTTTCAATGTATAGAGACACACCTAACAGAAATGAGACTTTATCAACATGTAGAGTGCATTGATTAATCTCCCTTCCTTGCAAGATCCGTACTCCTACTACAAAACATCTGTCAAGACTCAGAAAAATTCCAATATTGATCCTCTTTCATTTTCTCTTCCTGCATTGTATCACCGTGACTTTAAATGTCCATAAAACAATGAAAAAGACGAGTTGGCCTGCATAATACAATGTTTTTCTCATTTGTAGCTAAAAAAATAGGTGTTTCTCACAACTACTTATCGTAAAGCCGATTTTGAACATCAGGATATCTTCATCCATGAGGACCTTACATAAGATCTATTTTTTCTTATTACCTTGTCTCCATATCATCATGCCAGACATTCTTAAAAGTCATTGGAGATCAGAGTGTTTTCAAAACAAGGAAGGGGAATTATCTACAGGTGTCTGTCATTTGTTTCTTTTATCAAGAACACATTTTATATTTAAAATTTATCATTCTTAATGGTATTTTATAGCTGGAATATTGTTGAGTGCGGCATAAAACTAAACCCGCTCACTCTTAATGCTATTTATTTTTATGCCTTTTAAAAATAATAATTTTATGAGCTAGTATGAAATAATTATTATATTTTCTCTTATAGGGATGTGTAAAGGAATCTTTAAATCCCTTGTGTTTCTATTTCAAAGGCTGTGAGAATCTGAAATAAAAATATAATAACCCTGGAGTTTGTCTCTTATAAGCTGTATTTTATGAGCATCAGCTTAAGACCATGTTTCAGTACAAACTTGGAGTCGAATGACCTTGGAATGGTTTTATGTAATATTTTATGTACTGAAAGAACCTGTGATGCCTGCAAGTTGTTGAATCAGAGAGGGGGCTGAACCCTTTTTGTCCTAATTCTGGGACTAATGAGGGAAATGCAGAATAATCTGTTAATGTATGGTTGGATTATATTCCTCCAAAATAATGGATAAAAGAAAGAAAATGGAACACATTACATCCGATGTTTCTGGACTTAAGGACAATGTTTGTCAATATAACTTCCTGGTTTCCAGAGTTGGTTTAAAGCTGTTAATACGTCATGAAACCAAAGTGAAAACTTCACCTCTAGATATATGCCAACAAGATGCTGTCCCCCACTTTAGTTATGTTTGCTGTGACAAGAGACTAGAAACATTCATTTATCAAAAAGAATTATATTAAAGATTTATTGATTTCAGTTATTTTTTGTATCACAGATATAGAGAATGGTTACATCAAAATATAGAGTGAGTGAGTGGGTTGGTCGGGTGAGTGGAGTGAGTGAGAGTATTATGCAGCTCTACAAAGTTTGATAGTGGTAAAGAATGTGAAATGTTTTTTTCACAATGATGTATTTGATATGGGTATCACAGTTGTGCTTTCACCTTAAGTTTGCAGTGTTTTGATGACAATTTCAGTAAAGTACTATTTGGTAAACATTTGATACTTTGGGGTACAATCCTGTTCTCAAGGGTATACTTTCTATCGACTAGCAGTTAAGTACTCTTCCACAATAAGAATAATAGAGCTATGAATTTAACTCATAACTAGTTAGATAAGATTTTTACCTCCTACGTTGGAGTTGGCTTGGTATGAAATCATTTTCTGATTTGATTTCCCACATGGTTAAAGTATAGACCAATGCTTAGTTTCTGAATCTATTTAATTTGGAGAGAAACAAATAATTCTTTTTGAATGGTGCCCCAGTGAGAAGGGAGATTCATTTAGGGCTTTAGCATCACAGAAAGGGCAAGGCAGAAGGGAAAATAATGTGGTTCAGGGACTGTAAGACAAACTTGGTTTCATTAATAAAAGTCATAGGCAAATATATACCTGCAGGAATAATCGATATGAGCTAAAATGAAGCTTTTGACACCTATAGACTGAAAAGTTTATAGAACTAATCAAACGTTGACTGAAACTTTGGTGGGTTCATTGTCAACCAATCCTAGTGTTGTCATTAACACTGGGAGGTTTATATCAATCTTTTCCTCCCCAAGTGTCTTGTAATCAGTTTAACGGCAGCATTACAGCTGCTCTAACATCCTGATTCATGTGGAATTAATGCATTATTTCCACCTGGAGCTCCAGCACAGCAGAATACACATTCACAATATATTGCCTCATTATCTGGGTAAGACCACAAACATGGACAGAATTCATAACAAATTTTCCAGAGTTCTTCATTCCATTAGAATCATGGGATTTGTCAGCGATCTAACTTGCAGGTAAATACATCACTTGGATGAAGAGGCTGAGCAGATACTCTGATAGGACTGGCTGCTGACTTTTCACGCCTGCCGCCCTCTTTGGTCTGTGAAATGAAGATGGGGTCAAGATAATGCTTTCTGCAGCTGCCTTACAATGACAGACTGACGTCACAGAGGCGCTAGTTCAAGCTGACCTGAGCTTAGTAGCGGCTAGTCCAGCAGCCATTTCTAAACATGTTTTCCTTAAAACAATCCATAAAAAGTAGGAAAACGTGTTGAGAGATGGGAAGATGTTGTCGAGTTTAATGAACATTTTATTATTGATGCTACCGAGAGGACTTTCTGCTTTGCATAAAAAGGCACAGACTTTCAAATTTAACAAGTTTTCTTTTTTTGTTCTAGCATTTGTGAAATTGTTCTCATGGTAATCGTGGTCAACTATAGCTTAGCAAGTTACAATACAGAGCAGGGTGGGATGCAGCTTTTTGAGAAAGGGGTGGGTGGTGGGTGCATAGTTCATTTTCACCGTTTTCACAAGAGTTTCAATGGTCCTTTAAGAAACTTTCAGGACAAAAGGGGGTGGGGGGTGCACACCTCTGCACCCCCCTCTGGATCTGCCTATGCAGAGTTGTGTCTCTTAAGCATGCTGGATCCTATGATCATATCAAGATCTGCATGACAGTCTTTCGTCCCTTAATCAGTTGACATGCCATGACCCAACTGAAAGAGAGTTATAAGAATTAAGCCCAACTTAGTCATAAAGGTTTGTCATTATACGTTCATTACAACCTTGCATTGTCCAATGTGAGCCTTTCCATACAAATAGTTGTCATTAATTGGTTACTATGACAACAACTTAATCCTTGCCATATTTAAGCTTTTGACCAAGCTGTTATTAGCCAGGACAGGTACAGTCTAACCCTCAGCTTAGCAAGGCTTAAAGATGCTCTGGGTCACCATCACTACCGTAATGTCTAATTATACAGTATACATTTGGTTATTGTGGAAGTAGGACTGCACCTATATCCCCTTACTTGCCGTGTCTCCTTAACTGGTGAACCCTGCAACCGATCGCTGATCAATATTAATCATGGTGTAGATATAGCCTTGGAAATTCACGCTGGTCTGGTAGCCCAAGAGAATTATATTTGGGTTGATGGTAGTCCTCATTGAGTCAGCATTTGGGGACTTCAGTTCTGAAACAGGTCTCAATGCTTTGGTTTTGCTACACATTGGAACTAACTAAAAAATGGCAGAAAATAACTAAACACTAGAGTTTTGTTTACGTAGCACTATCTAAACCTCATTGAACCTCATGGAGAAAAGCATTAGATGATACCTTATAATATGGATGGTGGTTTTGTCTGGCATTTCTGGGGCGGTGGGGTAGCCTAGTGGTTAAAGCGTTGGCTCGTCATGCCGAAGACCCGGGTTCGAATCCCCACATGGGTACAATGTGTGAAGCCCATTTCTGGTGTCCCCAGCCGTAATGTTGCTGGAATATTGCTAAAAGCGGCATAAAACCAAACTCAGTCAGTCAGTCAGTCAGTCTGGCATTTCTGATTGATACAGTTTGATAGATCAGTACACATAGGTGCTGTGAAGCCAGCTTGGTGAATCATTTTAAGCTGTGGTTTAACATTATTGTTTTCTTAAAATAGGTTAACAGAGTTACAATTTTCCAAATCAAATTGATCCAATCAAAATGATGTCCTTAGCAACTCAGATGAAAGATTTGTAAAATAATTCAGCATGATCGAGAAATTTCTATTTCTACTAAAAAGAAAACACACTGAACAGAGATGCTATATGCTGATCCCTTTTAGATTTAAATTAGAGGTAGTTGATATATGAAAGCTTGTGTGAAATATTCACACCAATATAACTGCACTGCCTTTATTATTTACATTAAGAAATTGTTGTTTAACTTAAATTTTGACATGCTGGTTTGGATGCTTCACAGGAACTTTAAAAGCCTCTCAAAAGTTATACTCTGGTCCTAATGCAAAAAAGGTGGTACACCCAGGTAGGAAGAAATACTAGTCATGAATTGAAATCAACAATCGGTTATACCTACTTGGGTTGTCAGTCAAGACATCATGAGGTGGTTCTATGAAGATGTAGTATTGGCCACAGTCGGTTTACTCATGACTATCTGCTCAAAACAGATGGAGATGGACCTCCTATGTGTATCTCTTGAGATGAAGTATTCACCATCAAGCATATTCTGCTTGATTGTTTGGGCTTTTCAAGTGCAAGGGATTCACGTTATGAAGCAACAAATCTGAAAGATCTGTTTTCCCATGAGCAGGATTCTCATTGTGAACTACTTAAGAGAAATTGATCTGTATAGCATGAATTGTAACTATGAAATGTGTATGACAAATTGCTTGTTTTAAATTTGGTGTTATGACTTTTTCTGTTTGTAAATAATAATATAATGAATAAATATGTATTTTAAGAAACTCATTTAAACTTTGTATCTAAAATGTGTATGTGTGTTATAGGGCTTGAATAATGCTGCTGTGATATAAAGTGTTTAACTCACTCACTCATTTAAAAGCCTCAATGCTGATTGGCTGATTAGAACATTAACATATGTTATATTTGGGATTACACTTTCTAAGTAAAGTACAGATTCTAGTACTTTTTTGGGTTGAGTCCCATCCG
The DNA here is from genome assembly GCF_003918875.1 of Haliotis rubra. Lineage (NCBI taxonomy): Eukaryota > Metazoa > Mollusca > Gastropoda > Lepetellida > Haliotidae > Haliotis > Haliotis rubra. The sequence goes on along the minus strand of NW_025766968.1, from coordinate 4,500,813 downwards.
GGATTCGAACCCACACCCTCAGAGTCAGGCACCTAATCTCCAGCACACAAAGTCAGACACCTAAACCACTCAGCCACTGTGGCTTCCACAAAAATGGAAGTCGGACGACTGGTAATCTAGACTGCAGACTTTGTGTACCCCTCTGATAAGTGTTAATTGGCACGGCTCCCACGGCCGAAAACTATGAAATACACAATGCCATTTTAGAAAGTGGTCAAATGTAACATATGTACTAGAATCTGTACTTTACTAAGAAAGTGTAATCCCAAGTATAACATATGTTACATTTGACCACTTTCTAAATGGCATTGTGTATTTCATGATCAGAAACTTAACCTGCTGTGAGTTCCTGTGGAGATGTCATCAAATCTTCACACAGAATGGTGTATTAACAGAGTAAAAGATTTGAGTTAGAGTTCTAAGAGACTTCATGTACATCATCTTCATCTGCATCATAGGCTTGTATCAATTTCAAAAGACATTTTTTGTGGGAAAATAATAATAATAACATTCTTGAATATTTTGCCTTGTGTAAGACGAGGTTCATTTCTGTGTTGATAAAAACTCATATATAATTTGTTAATTTTAACTGAATATACGATCTCAGCACTTGAATGATCGTCAAGTAATTGAGAATGCCACTGGATGTGAATTTAACTCTCATGTAAACAAAATACAAACTACTTCATTTGAAGATTTTGACATAATCTGGTGATAAATATTGCAGTTGTATGATATATTTGTTAGTAGATTATTTGATCTCAATATCAAAGAGATAAGCACGATCTTGAATCAATTTTTCAGGGAACAACAAAAGAGATTCATCAATACATGGATTTTATGAAACTCAAAGACACAAACAAAGTAAGTGCTCAAGTAGGCTTTGCATACAGGACTGAAATATACTAGAACAACAAGGCTCTGTAGCTCACCTAAATATTGAATAACGAGCCGCCATGTTTAGCAGGCAGTGATCAGACACTATAACTGGGATTACTCAAGTTTCAGCTTGGTGGGTCTTGTAGTTTCAAAGGTGTGGAAAACACTGTCACATCAGTCAACAAATAATCAGAAATGTATAGTTAAAAGGCATTTTTTGAAGGGTTTGGCCAACAAAACACATCAGAAGGGTTTAGGCAACAAAACATATTAGAAGGATTTAGTCAACAAAACACATCAGAAGGGCTTAGTCAACAAAACACATCAGAAGGGTTTAGTCAACAAAACACATCAGAAGGGTTTAGTCAACAAAACACATAAAAAGAGCTCAGTCAACAAAACACATCAGAAGGGTTTAGTCGCCAAAACACATCAGAAGGGTTTAGTCAACAAAACACATCAGAATGGTTTAGTCAACAAAACACATCAGAAGGGTTTAGTCAACATAACACATCAGAAGGGTTAAGTCAACAAAGCACATCAGAAGGGCTTAGTCAACATAACACATTAGAAGAGCTCAGTAAACAAAACATATTGGAAGGATTTAGTCAACAAAACATATTAGAAGGAAGGGCATATTAGTCAACAAAACACATTAGAAGGATTTAGTCAACAAAACATATTAGAAGGGCTTAGTCAACAAAACACATTAGAAGGGCTTAGTCAACAAAACATATTGGAAGGGCTTAGTCAACAAAACATATTATAAGGGCTTAGTCAACAAAACACATTAGAAGGGCTTAGTCAACAAAACATATTGGAAGGGCTTAGTCAACAAAACACATCAGAACGGCTTAGTCAACAAAACATATTAGAAGGGCTTAGTCAACAAAACATATTAGAAGGGCTTAGTCAACAAAACACATTAGAAGGGCTTAGTCAACATATTGGAAAATTCAACAAAATTAGATTAGAGGGCTTAGTCAACTTAAAACACATTAGAAGGGCATTAGAAGGATTTAGTCAACAAAACATATTAGAAGGGCTTAGTCAACAAAACACATTAGAAGGGTCAACAAAACACATTAGTCAACAAAAACACATTAGTCAACAAAACAGATTAGAAGGGCTTAGTCAACAAAACACATCAGAAGGGCTTAGTCAACAAAACATATTGGAAGGGTTTAGTCAACAAAACACATTAGAAGGGCTTAGTCAACAAAACACATTAGAAGGGCTTAGTCAACAAAACACATTAGAAGGGCTTAGTCAACAAAACACATCAGAAGGGCTTAGTCAACAAAACACATTAGAAGGGTTTAGTCAACAAAACATATTAGAAGGGTTTAGTCAACAAAACACATTAGAAGGGCTTAGTCAACAAAACATATTAGTCAACAAAACATATTAGAAGGGCTTAGTCAACAAAACACATTAGAAGGGCTTAGTCAACAAAACACATTAGAAGGGCTTAGTCAAGTCAACATATTGGAAGGGCTTAGTCAACAAAACACATTAGAAGGGTTTAGTCAATATAACACATCAGAAGGGTTTAGTCAATATAACATATCAGAAGGGTTAAGTCGACAAAGCACATCAGAAGGGTTTAGTCAACATAACACATCAGAAGAGCTCAGTCAACAAAACATATTGGAAGGGTTTAGTCAACAAAACATATTGGAAGGGCTTAGTCAACAAAACACATTAGAAGGGCTTAGTCAACAAAAACACATTAGAAGGGCTTAGTCAACAAAACATATTAGGAAGAAGGGCTTAGTCAACAAAACACATTAGAAGGATTTAGTCAACAAACATATTGGAAGGGCTTAGTCAAGAAACATATTAGTCAACAAAACACATTAGAAGGGCTTAGTCAACAAAACATATTGGAAGGGCTTAGTCAACAAAACAACAAAACAGTCAACAAAACATGTTTAGTCAACAACATAAAAGCATATTGGAATGGGTTGAGTTAATTAACATAACACACAGATAATACATCAGAAGGGTTTTGTCAGCAGAAAACATCAGAACTGTTTAGTCAACATAGCATATTGGATGGGTTGAGTCAACAAAACACAACAGAAGGGTATCTGTGCATAACAGTCTTCCAAACATATCCTACTTTGTGGAAATCATATGTTTATAGTGGAGACATTGTTCAAGTGACCATGTGAAGTTCTGAAAAGTCAGATAAACATTTTAGTTAGACATTTTAATTAAACATGTCTTGAGATACTCTTACAAAATTGTGAAACTTTATGGTTGCTACAACAGAGTATGTTTTAGAATTATATTACGGTAATGTTTGCCATAACAGAGCAAAATTCATTTATTATAATAGTTACAAATTTGTGAAATGTAAACACATTTCACTCTGCAGCCTGCACTGCATGTAATAGTGGTTTGTAAATATTGAACATGATTGTGGGTTGTTATATAGCCTGAAGTGTTATAGTGTTTTCATGTTGCTTAAATGTTGCACATCAAAAGTCATCATGACACAGACAGAAATGTGTGACCAATTGGCAAAATTGACATTTGCAAAAAGACATCATATTTAAAATCAGATTTGATATCTGTTAGATAGTTCTAGGGGCACAATAGCTGGGATCATTCATGCAAAATTTTAATTCTTTTTGTCTTGAAGTTTCAGAAGAGATGTTGAAAATGTAAAATGTAAAACAGTCAACACGCCATAACATGAGTTATCTTGACTTTCATGTGCTCTCAGTCTGATGATCATCGTAACCAGTAATGACTGGTACTTGATGGTAAATTACACTAAATGAACTTGGATAAGGGCACGCCAGCTTGATTTCTTGTGTGATAGTTCAAAATCTTCATTAATATTGATAACACAACCACAACACAGCTGCATATTTTCTCATTGGATGTAGACACAGTAATGATTCATAAGATCTGAAATCTCAGAAGAGATGTATATTTTTTTCAGAAGAAAGAGATACACTGGGTAACATGTTACATTTTTCAAAAAAATTATGTTATTCTGCATATCATATGTTATTATAAGTAATAAACCGGTGAAGATACATGTAGAAATGGCTTAGCAATGGGCCAAAAGAACATTTTCATCATGGTTGCCATTTGTGGACAGACTCCCTTGGCACCTTTAGAGATACCATAGCTGGGACTTTTTATGTGAGTATTAGATCAATATTTCTTTTATTATCAGTGGAGATTACAGTTGAAATTGTACTTTTTTTTTAAATTTCATAAAATAAACTACCGGGCAAAAAGAGAAAAATCCAAAATGCTGGTGTATGCCAAGACGTACAATATGGGGACTTCACAACATCAGCTGCAGCCAGCAAATTGATAAACTGCTACCAGCAAACAGGCCAGAGCCAAGTCTGCTCAAAATCATGAAGACCAAGAGTCACGGACCTAGCCAAAGACTGCTACACCTCCAGAAGAGAACCATGAAAGCGATGTCAACAGGGGATGACAGCACTATAGTACTGTCAGAAATAGAAAAAAATGTATTTTCTCATTTATCTCTACAATTTATGTAGTTGATATGTGCAAGTGTGAAATATCTCTTAAACTAAGTTCGGCCTAACTACAGTCTCAATGGTAGGGACACAAGAAACGTAGAAAAAGGACTTTACTGAGGAGAGATTAGTGCAGAAATGAGCAATGTTTTTTTTTAAAGTCCAAAACGAATTACCGGTATTTGGAAGAGACCATGGCTGTATGCAAATTACTGTAGTGTGCGACGATATTGTATTATAAAGGACACTTTTTAAGTTACCAATTTGAAATTAGACGTAGCTGCATTTTAAACAATAGCTGGCGTAAAAAATAATAACTTTCATGCTGAAACTATTAAGGATGTAGCTACCATGGAGTCTCACTGTCACTATAAAAAGAAACAGATAGGAGGGTTCATCTCAAAAGCAAAACCTGGACGGGTGTCACAGACGATCGTTGGGGTCGGGCTTGGGGATAGAGATATCAGCTAAGATACGATAATCCTTTAAGGCAATTATACTGGGGAAGTACACGGCATGTCATAACAATTTACAAATAATATCCAGTCCTGTCGATCTTCGCAATCGGGTGGTCATGCCACCTATATATTTTGAGACATTTAATACGATGCGTTTCTATGGTTATCAGGTATCAAACTCTTTTACATATCTCAACATAAACTTTATGAAAGAAAGACAATTTGTTAATCAATAGATGAGGCATAGTCAACACACATCAAAAAGCTCAAAATATCTTTGAGATGACCCCTTGGGCGCCTGTAGGCAGCACATGCATTTCATGCCAGGTGAGTCGACGGTCCGTTGTCATACCTGGCTGAGCGACCTAATTGCCATCTATAGTCTGATCTATTGTTTTCAGCAGCTATTCGTATTTTTTCTAAGTTTTGCCCAATTTTACGAGTAAACATGCTTTTCTGGATATCCTATTATGCATCCCACTGAATGCCAAGTTAGGCCGAAGTGGGTTATTTCAACATATGCTATTTGCAGTTGTGTAAATTTTAGGGATACAGAGTAAGAGCCTAAAAACAGGTTTTTTTTCTATTTCCGACAGTACTTTAGGACATGCCATTACTGAGCGACTGCCTATTCTGTGGAATGGCCTTGACCCGTTTACATTGTCAACACAGACGCACAAACTGTATAGCAGTGGCAGCGATGTGACTGGTAGGTAGAGAATGCTCTTTACAGGTGAAAGTCAGTTCAGTCTGTTCAGAAACAATGGCAGAGTTCAAGTTTTTTACTTAGAGGAGAGTGACTGGCGAAGTTTATCCATTCGATGGAGGAGGCGTCATGGTATAGGGCGGCATTTGTGGCCAGAGAACAAGAAGACTGGTTATCATTTGAGGAAATCTAAATGCCCAGTGAGACAGGGATTAAATGCTGAGACAGTTTACGGTGCCCTAGTGCCAAGTGACGAGGTCTATGAGGAGGGGTGTGTTGGCGTGTATGGATGCCCAGAATGGTCACACTCACTATTGATGATGTGTCCCCCAACTCATTATGTGACTCTTTATGCACTTTTTGAATGAACTCTGATTAGTTAATTTTCAGTCAAATTATTGGAAAATGCTTTTTGTTTGTAAAATAATTATCATAAATCTCTTACATGTCTTTGTTTCTGTTTTTTGTAAGAGGCGACTAACGGGATTGGGTGGTCAAACTCGCTGACTTGGTTGACACATGTCGTAGGTTCCCAATTGCGCAGATCGATGCTCATGCTGCTGATCACTGGATTGTCTGGTCCAGACTCGATTACATGTATTTACAGATCGCCGCCATATAGCTGGAATATTGCTGAGAGCGGCGTAAAACTAATTTCACTCACTCACTTTTTCTGTTTTTTTGGTCAAGTGAAGTCGGTGATAACTTTCTTTTGCTCGAAAGTTATATCTTTTAGAATTAAACTTATCTCAAATCAATTTTTGACCTCTACCTCTTGTCATAGTGACCCAGACATTCCATAAAACTAATGTTAAATTCATCTAGCATGAAACCGGGTGACAAAGCTGTGCTTACAAAGTGCACAACCCATGGACATGAAAGACAACCTCTTTGTACCAGTGATGCTTACCTAATCCCTTTCCTTATGAATGAAAGGATGCAATTTTACAACAGTTCGCTGAAATGATGAAACAATTTACATGATTGAAAATTAAAACGAAACTTACCTGGAAGTTGAAGGTTGATTGAGATTATATGAAACCAATCACAAGCAGAGGGATCACGTGGCAGTAGGGAGGGCATCGTGATCCCTCTGCTTGTGATTGGTTTCATATAATCTCAATCAACCTTCAACTTCCAGGTAAGTTTCGTTTAATTTTCAATTATATTTTCAACCAATCAACGTCGCAAGACGTGATGATCCGGAGATATTTAAAGCCAAGGTTTCAAATAACCACACCGACAAATATGAAACATATTTACATTTATTTGTGTTGACAAGCGTAACACAGGTACAAGCATATGAACGTACAATCCAATCAAATCTAGGCATTTTCAAGCAAAGTGTGTGAAAACAAAGTTGTTTCTAAAACAGGTTTGTTGTAATATTTCCCGAAAGTAGAGTCATTACTCCAGCCTGCAGTTTTAAGAATGGTCTGCAGAGGCACACTATAGTTCTTTGCTGCTGTCGTTGATGCAGCACGAGGTGGAGTGAGGTCTGAATATAGTAGTGTCCAGTCCACTTAGCTCTAAAACTCGTTTAACCCATCTAGCTACTGTGTCTTTGGCAACGGGCTTGTGTGGCCGATTATAGCTGAGGAACAATTGAGTGTTCACACCTCTGAGAGGGCCGTCCTCGCTGAGGTATTCATGGCACAGTCACAATACACAACCTTCTGTCTGGCGCTGTGATGCTGCAATGCACAGTTAGGTGTTGATGACTGCCTACTCTGCTATGTTTCAACAGACTACCTACTCTAAATTTACAACTATTGCCTGAAAGCGTCATGTTTCGTATGTCCAGACAATGTACAGTTTGCAGTCTTTGCCCAGTTAAAATTGCTATCAAAGTCACAGCTTTAAGTGTTAGGTCTTTCAAGGTCAATTTCCGGACAGGTGATTTTGAGCGAAGATAATTAAGGACCGTCCAGTGTCCCACGTGACAGTGTTCCTGGGCAAAGCAGGTCTAGCATTGTACACTCCTTTCATGAACCTGTTTATCAAAGGGTGACTACCAATGGTTCCACTATCTAACACAACTACAGATGACAGGGCTGACCGTGCCGTGTTCAGAGCACTATATCCAAGCTGCTGGTCGTATAGTTCACACATGAAATCAAGCACATCACTTACATCCGGACACAACGAATCAGTCTGCCTTTCACTGCAAAACACCATCCACCTGCTGACATAGGTGGCATACTGCTTTCTCGCGTGCTAGTTCTCCAGGACTGAATGATGATTTGGGTAGCTCTCTCGCTAAACTCCCGCCTTCTGAGAGATCGCCTGACAAGAGAAACGCAGCTAGTGTCATCTTTGTCAGTGGGTGAGTCTGAGTGTCGTTGTGGGGCAGTCGTTAGAATTCTTCGAGCTGGCGGTAGGATCAAAGGCGGCCAGTGATGAGTCTGAGAAGTCGGGGAACCACGGCTGTATTGCTCCACAGAGGAGCGATCAAGATGCCTCTGGCTTGGTTTTCCTCCGTTTTTCTTCAGGACAGCGTTGATCACACTGAAAGGCGGGGAAAGCATAATAGAAGTACTGTTTCCAACATGGCATAGAAAAGGCATCAACTGCTTGTGCGTCTGGGTCAGGCTGCCACGGGAGACATATTTTGGTAATCTATTGTTCAGGACGCGAAGCAAAGAGATCAATTTCTGGTTTGCGAAATTGTAACATACGCCATTAAACACATTAAGCTGTAAGGTACCATTCTGTATTGTCTTTGATCAGCCGCGACGCTTTATCTGCCAAGACATTGCACTTCCCAGGAGGTGAGCTGCACTTATCCATATACCCCGTGAGATACACCATTCCACATTTGGCCGCACTAGACTGTTCAGTAGGCACTTCTTCCCGCCCATGTGGTTAATGTATGCAACAGCTGTACTATTGTCGAGTAGCAAACGGATGTGACAGTTCGTTTCACTACCACAGAAAGCACGGAGCGTCAGAAATGCAGCTAACAGTTCCAAATAATTTATGTGCTTATCCGCCATCCACGTGACCAGTGTCCGCCAGTGCTCTGTCCGTCGCGTACCCCTCCCCAGCCTTTCTTTGAGGCATCAGCAGACAGGGTTAAGGATGGCGGGTCAACAGATATGGGCTTACTGGCTGTGTGTAAATTTCCAATCCACCATTTTAAGTCGGCTTGTCCTCCGCGGTTAATGTCATACACTGGTCATAGTCACCTGGCGTCTGTTTGATAACATCGCGTGACTTGTGGTTATCTAACCGCCTGTAATACAGCGGTCGAGCTTCACCCCCGGAGGCTGGCTACTAAGTACCGATCACCTCTGCTAATTGTCTCACACTTACACAGGACTGTCGCATCACCTGAATACACGCCTTCTGAATTTTGTCAGCTTTCCCTGTTGTTAATGACACGCTCATAGAAAGAGAGTTAATGATAAAACCCAGAAAAACAACTTGTTGACTAGGTTTAAGGACTGACTTCTCAGGGTGTATGACAAAGCCTAGACGAGTGAAAAGTTCAGCAGTTCCCATAACGAATCATGAGCATTCTTGATGATTATCCCCAGTTATAAAGGAATCATCAATGAATCCAACGTTCATGTGTCCTTTTGACCGCAGATGTGAGTACGGAACACGCAACAGTTTTGTAAAGTATCTGGGTGCACAGGCTAGATCCGTTCGGAAGGCACGTAAACTGGTACAGAGCCCCACCCCAAGTGAACTTGAGATATTTCTGATGTGAAGGATGTATCGGCACCGAATAGTAAAGCGTCCTTTAAGTCGATAGATGCCATGTAGCAGCCTGGCCTGACGAGGGTTATAGCAGAATTTAAACTTTCCATTTTAAAATGAGCATACTCAACATGTTTGTTCAGATGTTTCAAATTCAAAATGAGTCTATAAGTGTCGTTTTTCTTTTTCCGAATGAAGATTGTGGACACATATTCTCCATGCTCATGGTTAGAAGGAACGATTACATTATGTAATCTCAGTTTTCCTATTTCAGTATTTATGATTTGCCTTTCAAAATCATTGAAATTTATCTCATTTGGCTGAAAAGTCTGAGTTGGAATGTCATCAAAATTGATAAGACAACCATTCACAGTTTGTAAGATAACAGGGTCAGATGTTAGTTTCTCCCACTCATCAGAGTAAAACTGAAGCTGTCCACCTATAAAATCCCTAGGATCAATAAAAGGACATTCAGAATTGTTCCTCACCTCCTCTGGGCTACTCCATTGATTCTAGTATCTCCTCACCCGTCCTGCGGCTTCCTGTTCTTGAGCGGCTGGGGGTCGGTATAAAAAACCCTTCCCTTTACCGCGTGTCGGGGATTGTAGTTTGTGGGGCGGTTGTAGTGCCCAGATCTTTAGTCACGCGTGGCGTGAAGCTCTTTCTGTGATCATTCCGGCCGCTGTGGCGGAAGAGATTTCTGAGCCAAGCTTGTGTGTTGCTGCCACCGTCTTAATGGTGTCAGCAATGTCATCACCAAACAACAGGTTGGACATTGGTGTATTGGGTCCACACAACTGCTTGTATTGTATATTGAGGAAAGGCCGCAGCAATTCCCCGGGCGTCTCAGGTTCAGGTGTGTATTGGCGTGTGACATCAAAGCAAGGGCATCTGTTGTTAGATCTCACGACACCACCAAAGTCGATGCTGTCAACTGACACTTCTTTGGTTTTCACCCTGTACACAGTATCCAAGACTTCTAAGATTGGAATCATAGCTTTGATCAGGGTTCCTTGAAGTCTTTGCCATTTCACATCCTCGGCTTTTGAGTCCTTGTTCAAGGGCGGCCAGATTTCGGGTTAACCTTTGACCCATCTAGTCTCTCACAGTTCTGGGGCGGTTGTAGGTGGCGGCCTTTTCCTTATACTTGTCATCAGGCATGCTTCGAAACAGCAGACTATCCAAAGCCTTAGCAATCTTAGGATGAACATCCTTCCCAACAGCTGCAGCTCCAGTGAATTCCTGCACCAAACACTCAAGTATATCCCCATCAGCGTCCACCTCCTCTTCACTGGAGCTGCTGCTATCTTGCAGGAGGTCATCAAAGCTTCGCCCGCTGACTTAGCAGTGGAACTTCGACGCCTGGGGGTTTCCTTGAGGGATGGCTCGCTGCGTGACCGCTTCTCTGGCTGCTCTCCCCTCCTCCCGCTCCCTGGGCTTGGCGGGAACAAAGCTGGCAGCTCCAGGGACTCCGACACCCCTGCTAACAATTCCTGAGTGCGGCGTGCCTGTTCCATCATCAGCTGGAATAACTGATTTGTGTTAGAAGCTTCTCCTCCACCCATATGGGATTGCTGAGAGGTTTGAGCTAGCATGTCATCACAACATGTTTGTCCGTGTTCTCCGCTCTCTATCTTCACCTTAAGCCCATCAGGCAAGCGGGTAGAGCTGAGTGGCGACTTCAGCCTGGCATCAGCCATCTTGAAGCTCTGGTCTCAAAGCCTGGCCAGGGGAGCTGGAGAAGCTCCACCGCGTAGGGTCAGTAAACTTCTAAACGTAGTTTTCTTCTTCACAACCTCACAACTGATCAGAGATCACTTTGTAAAGGTATCGAACTAACGCCCAAAGGACACAGAGTATCTCTAAGAAGCGTCCACGTAAAAAACGTGTTCTCCTGTTAAGGCTCGGAATCGCAATGACCCTGCTCGCTTTAAGCTATCTCCGTGATCACGTCTTTGCGGCGTGATTGGTTGAAATATAATCAAGCATCATGTGAATGAAATTTTTGAAAGAATACATCTCCTGTTGATACCTATTGATGCAGGACATGTCTTACATGGAATCTGTCCAATCAATTCATTTTATTTCCTCAATAAACTGACCACAATGTATACACTTGCTGACCTCCGGCATTATACCATATGACAAGCACTGACAATAATGACCACAGTGCCAGCTGGAATGGTAATATTATTTCATTAATGCTCTTTTGGTTAACATCAAAGAGAATTGTTTAATGTCATTTCTGTTAGTGTAGGTCATGATCTGGAGTGTAGCTTACATCTAAGCATAAAACTTTTGTTTTATTGATGTCTATATATATTTAAGGTGAACTTCTGTCAGAATTGTAAAAACAATTTTGTTGAAGGGAATCGTTGCTTTAAGTAGTGTGTTGTTATAAATTACAGTGAGAGTTACATGTGAGTTTGTTTTGGATGGTAAATATCTTGTATCAAAAATAAACTTTGTATGCATCAAGTCTTGGTAAGAGTAAATATATTGTGTTGATTCCTAATACAGGAATGAAGATCCTGGTTAGAATTGGTCTTCAGCAACCCATGCGTGTTGTAAGAGGTGACTAACAGGATTGGGTGGTCAGACTCGCTGACTTGGTTGACACATGTCATCATATTCCTCTTGCACAGAATGGTGCTCATGATGTTGATCACTGGATTGTCTGGTCCAGACTTGACTATTTACAGAGTGCCGCCATATAGCTGGAATGTTGCTGAGTGCAGCGTTAAACAACAACCAACCAACCGTTCTAAAAAATCCATGACAATCTTTTTACCATATAATGTCATTTTTATATTCTTGTATTGAAAAACCTGTTCACATCTCTCACACTCATTACTTAAACATGACAAGTTTTCCTTGAATGTGAACATTTATAAACATTTTACATCAGAAGGTAACTAATTTTGTAATTTGAACAGTGACAATAATCACCATAGTTTCAAGTAAAACTTGTGCTTAAGTGTTGTAACAACATATAGGTAATATAACAGTTGCCCACATATATGGTTTCTGTCTACCATTTGTGGCATCACATCAGTCTGCCTAATAGAGTTATTGGCCTTTATCAAAGGGAATTGACTGTAACCTTAGTCTAGGAGACAACATGTTTATATGCCTGTCCTGTTAAGAACTAGGGCCCTTTTTCTTGAAACGTTCGTAGCCCTAAGAATTTTTAACTTTGATCGTAGCCAATGTGTTAAGAATGGGCTTAAGAAGTTCGTAGGGCTACGAACGTTTCGAGAATAGCTAGCCTGGGCCCTTTTTCTTGAAACGTTCTTAACCCTAAGAATTTTTAACTTTGATCATAGCCAATGTGTTAAGAATGGGCTTAAGAAGTTTTTAGGGCTATGAACGTTTCGAGAATAGCTAGCCTGGGCCCTTTTTCTTGAAACGTTCGTAGCCCTAAGAATTTTTAACTTTGATCGTAGCCAATGTGTTAAGAATGGGCTTAAGAAGTTTTAGGCTACTAACGCTTTCGAGAATAGCTAGCCTGGGCCCTTTTCTGAAACGTTCGTGAGTCTCTAAGAATAGCTAGCCAATGTGTTAAGAATGGGCTTAAGAAGTTTTAGGGCTATGAACGCTTTCGAGAATAGCTAGCCTGGGCCCTTTTCTCTAAAAACTAAGAATTTTTAACTTTGATCGTAGCCAATGTGTTAAGAATGGGCTTAAGAAGTTTTTAGGGCTACAAACGTTTCGAGAATAGCTAGCCTGGGCCCTTTTTCTTGAAACGTTCGTAGCCCTAAGAATTTTTAACTTTGATTGTAGCCAATGTGTTAAGAATGGGCTTAAGAAGTTTTTAGGGCTATGAACGTTTCGAGAATAGCTAGCCTGGGCCCTTTTTCTCGAAACGTTCGTAGCCCTAAGAATTTTTAACTTTGATCGTAGCCAATGTGTTAAGAATGGGCTTAAGAAGTTTTTAGGGCTACAAATGTTTCGAGAATAGCTAGCCTGAGTCAGATGTACACACAGCAACAAAATAAAACAAGGTACAATCTGGACATATTTCAGCCTAAGGGCTATTGTTTTATTTAGGGAAAAGACTCCAAGCCATCATGCTCACACAAAACTAAATATTTTCCTATTAACTTCTACAGTAACATTATATATCTTTTTAAATTAACTAAGCCCTCAACAGCTATTTCATGTACATGTGTGCATAGGCTGGCCTTAAAGCAGCAAAGAAAACAAAAAACTGACTAACTTAACCAGTTCCTTTTACAGGATGCACAGGAAGCTAAACAGACCAATGCCACTTCCGCACAAAATGTCATCCACAAATATCTGTGGTTACATGTAACAATAGTCATCATGTTAAAAAAACAGCACCAAGTATTGAAAAATGTGGTCAGTTTTAATTACTGGATGGATGTACGTTTAAAAAAACAAAAACTCTCAAACAAAATCATCCAATCACAGCTGTCAGATGATTTAGTCTACACTGAAGGCTATGAAAAAAGTGCTTGTTGCACAACTGATTTTAAGTTGGTGTAGTACAGAAAAGAAAGGTAGTGTCTTCAATAAACACACAACTCCAAAGTTAAAACACTTGTAAAATGTCTCTGCTTTGTCACAATTAGACAATTATTTTCAATACCTTGTAACAATTGTTTTGATAATGATAACAATTCTCCATATGAATGCACAATGCCATTCAGAAAGTGGTCATATGTAACACCTTATATTTGGGATTACGCTTTCTCAGTAAATTACAGTACTTTTGTTGGGTCATCTCTGGGATTCGAACCCACACCCTCAGAGTCAGGCACCTAATCACCAGCACACAAAGTCAGCTGCCTAACCCACTCAGCTACTGCGGCTTCCACTTTGTGTGCTGGCAATTAGGTGCCTGACTCTGAGGGTGTGGGTTTGAATCCCAGATGGGACTCAACCACCAAGAAGTACTGAGAAAGTGTAATCCCAAATATTAAATGTTTTAAATTCTCCCACAGTTTCTCGATTACAGACTGACAAGGGCAACGGCAAGCTAGTAAATACTGAACGTGGTACCTACCTGATCTTTTTCTGTGTGTGACCCCAACCGATACCATTTTTATCTATTGGCTTTATCATGTCAAGAAATCTATCTATTGTATAATGAAGTATAACATCAATACTTCAGAGATTACATTTTTTGTTATTTTAATGATGCCATGTTTCCTTGGGATTTTTATCTTTTAATCTCACAGAAGCTTCATTTCAATTTATTTCCAGACAAATAGCATCTGTCCATGATTAGAAATGGGAATTTTCTCAGCTAAAAAAGATCCCAAAATGAAAATAAACAGCACCATGGCACTTTGCTCATTGCTGTAGTGAAATCAAGACAGGAGAGAATATCTGTTAATTGGCTTTTTAATGGGGTCTGTTTGATGTCAGAGCATGATACCAGTGTAAAATTATTTCATTGTTAGATTAAGAAACATTGATTGAAAGTACACCCACATTTTGTACAGCAGTTTCTTAAGAGGTAAGATTTATTGCACAACATCTTCAACAATGGCCTATGCTGAGAGCCGATGATAGTGCCTGAAAGATTACATAAGGTTTCAACTCAATCAATGAATGTTGAGAAGAAAATGCTTCATTTTTAATCCACTGATTAAATCCGAAACCCCATGAACTGCTTCATATCTTACCTAATGTTCAGTGCTATGTGCCTTTTAGGTTCTGAAAAGATTATGCTGAAGAATTAAGAAATTAAAAAAGAATCTACACTTTTCGATTTCATGCCCTGAACAAATACTAGTCACATGCTGGAGCTATGCATCTACTTAAATTTAAGCTTTCTGGGCTTTTTGGTTTGTTAAAAAACGTTATCTAAAATTTTCAAAGTTTGAGAAGAATTCTAAATCTCTATTTCCATTGACAAATTTTAATCCTGTTGTGCTGCAATACACATACTGATGCATAGAACCAAAATCCCTTGGAGTCTGAGGAGATGATTCTTAGAGATTTTTCAGTGCCAGTATCATATCAGTATTTTATTTTAACATTCATAAAGAATATTTTAAAAAGAAACAACCAAAATTAAGCCAAATTATGGTATTAAATAATTAAGACACTGCCGGACTGATGGCATGTCATAGCATGTCTTTGGACCAGGTGAGCTAAAAAATTAATTTAAGATATTGAAATGATAGAGGACTTATTCTCAATAATATCTACACAAAAGTTTTGATTTGGAATGGAATATGACAATTTTAATTTAATGATTCAGTGACAGAGTATTCCAAAGCTTAAGAAAAAAATGACTGACATTCGAAGGAAGCAAAATGGTGAGCGTTGTGATGAAATGTGAATCTCTTGATCGCCAACTGATAACAAAAGATGTTTCCGCTGTAAAAATGTGAAAGCAATCATGTTGTATTACTTTACTGTACTTTGTGAAAAGACCAGATATTATCCAAATACCACAGGTCGTAGGTTGCAATAACTCATTCAATATTGAATGACCTAACCAATAAAAACTATAGTGGTAAAATGTGAGTGCATTAGAGGATTTAACGGTCCAAAACAGCATTGTAAGTTATCTTTTCTATTCTGCATTTTTCCTTTCCAGTGTTCATTTATATGTAAAATAACTGATCAAAATGTCATGAAATCAAACCCAGTGCTCTAGCCTGTATGCCGAGAATGCTATTAGCTTGAAGAATGTTATCAGCTTGAAGATTTCCCTAATACTCAATGACAGAAAGGAATAATGGCACTTCCTGATTGAAAATTCTTTTAAAAAGTTGATAAACCTATTAAACACTCTGTCCAGATCCTCTATGAATCACTCCCCAGTAGGCCCTGTGAATATTCATGTCATTTCAGAACTGTGTTAAAAGGGTATACAAAATAACGATGATGATGGTGATGATGATGATGGTGATGGTGATGATGATGGTGATGGTGATGATGGTGATGGTGATGGTGATGGTGGTGGTGGTGGTGGTGGTGGTGGTGATGATGATGATGATGATGATGATGATGATGATGATGATGATGATGATGATGATGATGATGGTGGTGGTGGTGATGGTGGTGGTGATGATGGTGGTGGTGGTGGTGGTGATGTTGATGATGATGATGATGGTGGTGGTGGTGGTGATGGTGATGATGATGATGGTGGTGGTAGTGGTGGTGATGGTGATGATGATGTTGATGGTGGTGGTGGTGGTGGTGATGGTGATGGTGATGATGAGTGAATGAGTATGGTTTTGCACCACTTTTAGCAATATTCCAGCAATATCACGGCAGGGGACACCAGAAATGGGCTTCACACATTTTACCCACGTGGGGAATCAAACCCGGGTGTTTGACGTGGTGAGCAAATGCTTTAACCACTAGGCTACCCCACCACCCTGATGATGATGTTGATGATGATGATGATGATGATGATGACGATTTGCTTGCAACACTGAAGACCTGGGTTTGATTCCCCATTGGTTGTCCCACACCATGATATTGCTGGAATATTGCAAAAGTTGACATGAAACCTCCCTCACTCACAAATTATATTAAAGATTTATGCATAATGTGATTTAATTTTTAATGGTTACACAAAACATATGGACAGAATAGATGTTTACCTGAGTGGGTTTGTGAGTTCATGAGTGAGATCGGAAGGGTGAAGAAACCTTCACTGACAAAAGTACATATATACATGCTACTGCACAAATACATCCTAAACTTTTAACAGAATTAGCATTTGTTTTTCACACTAAACCAACTTGACAAAACAGAAGAAAAACATTGAGGTACATCAATTTATTTTCATGTCCATGTTTGACCTGCCTCAGCTAATTGGTTCCTAGGGAATTGTGCCCCCCAACAGCTGGGTCTGCTGTGCCCAAAGGTGAAGTGAGATGTGGTTTGATGTCACATTCAACTTTACTACACTTGTATAGAGGCAGTGAGTGTGCTGCATGTACTAGTCCAAACATATGCTGCTTCTATGGTGCTAGACTAAAGCTTAGCCTCTGAATATATATGATTTTGATAGAAACAAATAATCCCATTAAATTGGAAAGAAGACCCAGTGAATCTGAGGGAATCTAGACTTGCTTCATTTAGGGCTTTAGCATTGCAGGGAGGACTAGGCAGTAGGGGAAATAATGTGGTTCAGCGACTGTGAGACAGACTAGTATAGAGCTAGCCCACAGAGATGCTCTGCCATAGTTAACTTGGATACCTCCCTCAGACACATGTTACTGACTGAACTGACCAGTCCTGTTTGTCCCTTAATGCTGGGTACCAGCAGGGTGCTGCTGTACAAAGCTATCTTAGCGCTAAGGTGACTGTAACAACCTACCTCAATGTACCTTATGACAGTCTTAGCGCTATGGTTATTTTGGACAACGGCACTCACTGGTAAGGTGACTGTAACTACCTACCTCAATGTAGCTTATGACAGTCTTAGCGCTATGGTTATTTTGAACAACGACACTCAGGTAAGGTGACTGTAACTACCTACCTCAATGTAGCTTATGACAGTCTTAGCGCTATGGTTATTTTGGACAACGGCACACAGGTAAGGTGACTGTAACTACCTTCCTCAACATAGCTTCCAACAGTCTTAGCGTTATGGTTATTTTGGACAACAGCACCCAGATAAGGTGACTGTAACTACCTACCTCAACGTTATTTTGGACAAGCCCAGGTTATGACAGTCTTTAGCGTTATGGTTATTTTGGACAACAGCACCCAGGTAAGGTGACTGTAACTACCTACCTCAACAGTAGCTTACAACAGTCTTAGAGCTATGGTTATTTTGGACAACAGCACCCAGGTAAGGTGACTGTAACTACCTACCTCAACGTAGCTTATGACAGTCTTAGCGTTATGGTTATTTTGGACAACAGCACTCAGGTAAGGTGACTGTAACTACCTACCTCAATGTAGCTTATGACAGTCTTAGAGCTATGGTTATTTTGGACAACGGCACCCAGGTAAGGTGTGACTACCTACCTCAACTGGCTTAACTCGCGTGTAGCTTGACAGTCTTAGAGTTAGTTAGCTTATGGTTATTTTGGACAACAGCACCCAGGTAAGGTGACTGTAACTACCTACCTCGACGTAGCTTACGACAGTCTTAGCGCTATGGTTATTTTGGACAACAGCACCCAGGTAAGGTGACTGTAACTACCTACCTCAATGTAGCTTACGACAGTCTTAGTGCTATGGTTATTTTGGACAACAGCACCCAGGTAAGGTGACTGTAACTACCTACCTCAAAGTAGCTTACAACAGTGTTAGCGCTATGGTTATTTTGGACAACAGCACCCAGGTAAGGTGACTGTAACTACCTAGTGTTAGTTTTCGAAGCTATGGTATGGTTATTTTGGACAACAGCACCCAGCTAAGGTGACTGTAACTACCTACCTCAACGTAGCTATGGTTATTTACAACAGTCTTAGCGCTATGGTTATTTTGGACAACAGCACCCAGGTAAGGTGACTGTAACTACCTACCACCGATGTAGCTTACAACAGTCCTAGCTTACGATGTAAGCTTATGACAGTCTTAGTGCTATGGTTATTTTGGACAACAGCACCCAGGTAAGGTGACTGTAACTACCTACCTCAATGTAGCTTACAACAGTGTTAGCGTTATGGTTATTTTGGACAACAGCACCCAGGTAAGGTGACTGTAACTACCTACCTCAACGTAGCTTACAACAGTGTTAGCGCTATGGTTATTTTGGACAACAGCACCCAGGTAAGGTGACAGTCTTAGTGATAAGGCTATTTTGTACAATGACGCCCAGGTAAGGAAACTATAACTACCTACATCAACATAGACTTACAACAGTCTTAACACTAGCTTTATTTTGTACAATAGTGCCCAGGTAAGGTGACAAACAACAAACACCATCCTTTAAAGTCTTTGGGTATGATGAGGCCAGGAAGCGAACCACAGATCTCGACCACCAACCCCACCCACCCCACCCCCAACCCTATGAAAGAACTCCACCCATGATCCTGTCTGGTTTTCAAAAAACACAAATGATCTTCAAAGTAGTGTTAACCATTAACCACAACTCTCTCACTATGCTGGACTAAACATAGAGATACTTGTATGCCACAGACTTGATTATAGATTTGTCCAAACTAAATAAACTGGCTAAAACATTCAGCCATGTTTGTCTTTATCCGACATTCCAAATAATATTTTCCTAAAGCATATATACACAACTGTGTATTCAAACAACAAAGCTGGTCAACATGGAAAAATACTCTGCATCTATTGTATCGTGTTGCGCTTGCAGTTGCTAGTTTATTCAGTAAATACTACCTTTGTCTGGAATATAGTATTACTGAGAGCAGAGGCTTGTCATCAGCCACTTTAATCTTCAGTCTCCATATAGCATTATTCCACATCAGGTCTAGAACAAAACTTGCAATTAACTCTCTTGGAGATTTAAATGAAATGACATGGACATGAAACACTCCCATCTGTTCATGCACAATGTTCTATTAAATTAGAAAACAATTGTTTGATAGCATAAAAATGATCAAACAATGGTTCTTATATTTATGGCTTGCGATTCAAACATTTTTTACTAAATGAAGATTTAAGAACTAAAACAAAGCATGCTAGGAATGTAACTAGTCATTAAACTGATATAAAGGATTGAAAAATAAACCCTCTAAAATGAAGGCTGAGATGGACAAAGAGATGCCTTTACACAGGACTTGACAAAAGATCTCTAGAGAGCTCTGGAAGGGAGCCTGTGGAAAATATTTATTATATTTCATGATTCCAGCAAATTAATGTTGAAAGCTTAACAAGGAATTGCGAATTTATGATGCAGAATTTCAGTCCTAAAGTGAGTTGAAATTTTGTCACCTTGAAGCAAGAACAACTTGGCTTTTAGATCTCCAGAATTAACTTCATACCTTCAGGTTTATTACAACAAGAAGTGTGTGAATCTGTAAATGAAATACATAAATGTATTTTTTTGAAATTGCAAAAAGTTCAATGGTTGTAGCACATTTTTTCTTAAATTTGAACTATATGTTATGAACGGCCATTGATTGCAGAGCAGAATGTGTGAGACTGAAAACAACAGATAGTTAATCATCATAAACAGACTTCATTGTTTGAAGTGAAAATACTTTACAGTTTAGAACCAAATGACCTGCAAAATTCAGATGACGAGTAAGACAACAACAAGGTTTCTGCAAACTTTAGATGGTGTGTTAGTTTGATGAACTGAGAGTTTCTACACGGTTCTACAAAGTCCAGACAATGAGTTAAACCGATGAGCTGAAAGGTTCTACTTACTTCAGACAATGAGTTAAACTAATTAACTGAAAGGTTCTTCAAAGGTTGTACAAAGTTCAGACAATGAGTTAAACTGATGAGCTGAAAGGTTCTGCAAAGTTCAGACAATGAGTTAAATTGATGAGCTGAAAGGTTATACTAACTTCAGACAATGAGTTAAACTGATGAGCTGAAAGGTTGTACAAAGTTCAGACAATGAGTTAAACTGATGAGCTGAAAGGTTGTACAAAGTTCAGACAATGAGTTAAACTGATGAGCTGAAAGGTTGTACAAAGTTCAGACAATGAGTTAAACTGATGAGCTGAAAGGTTCTATACTGCCCTATTCAGATGGCAAGTCTTTCAACACATGCAGCAGTCTTTAGTTCCAATTATAAATCAGATTTGCCACATAAGCAGACTGAAAGGTTTCAGCATTTCACAGATCAATCTCCTGTTTAATGTTGTCCCCAACACTGACTCTACATAAGGTAATGATGTGTTTATTATATGGAAATCAGAGGTGTTTGTAATTGTTGTATTAATTTCTCCTGACATTTGGGCAGACCACTCCGGCAAGAGGTTGTGTGTGAAAGTTCAACAAATAATTAGACTCATTAGTCCACAAGAGTCATAAATATGCATGCAGTTGTTTGCATTCACCGTATGTAACAATGCTTATTACAGCTGAATAAAACTACATGTATTTGTTATAGTGATTTCAGACAAATTGATGCATGTGGTCACTTTTTGTATTTTCTATCTTTGAAAGTTTGCTACCTCGGGGTCAAGAGTTCGATTTCTTAATCAAGAGTGGAGTAATTGCTTATTGTGTACAAGAGACGACTACATTAAGGATTAGATGGTCTTGTGGATTCCATGCCATCATACCCCTCTGACATGGATAGAAGCTCATGCTATCAAACAGTTGTTTGGTGACTTTAATGGCCTCTGTGATACAGGTGGAATATTTTGTGTTGATTTAGACAACATTCAGTCATAAATTCAGAACAAAATCAAATTATTTCATCTGGTTTTTAGAGCTTAGATAAATAATGATAATATTTATACTAATCGTGATCATCTTTATTTATATCATTGAATTTTCTGCCCCTTCTGACACAAATATTATTGACCAGATTCAGAAAAATAGGGCAAATATGCAGACCTCTTTGTAAAAGGTCACACTTGCATCTACCAAGTGGTCCGATTCCCCAATGTTCTTGGCGGTTTAGGGGCGGTGGGGTAGCCTAGTGGTTAAAGCGTTGGCTCGTCACGCCAAAGACCGGGTTCGATTCCCCACATGGGCACAATGTGTGAAGCCCATTTCTGGTGTCCCCCGCAGTGATATTGCTGGAATATTGCTAAAAGCGGCGTAAAACCATACTCAGTCAATCAGTCAGTCTTGGCGGTTTAGATTTGGTACCTCCCATTCTCTTGTCTGACATTGGGAGAAGACCAAGGTTTGGTGCCAGGAATACAGCACTTCTGACTCTGGGTAATGCAGAAGACTGCAGTGTTGGGGCCTTTACATGCCCCCAAAAGAGGGAGAGAGCCAAGACACCCTCTGTTATAGTCTGTCATGATAGGCTTATATGAATTATGGTACAAATTCCTGTGAGGATATTGTGATATAATGGTCACTGGCGTGTACATCACAATAGAGGCCTGTGCTAGATTTGTCTGATGGACTGACACATAAGACTCTACATAGTGATATTATTTGCTAATGTGTTGGGAGATGTAGTGTCATTTTCCAATTAGAATCAGAGACTTCTTGACATTACATCTAAGAATTGGAAAATGGATGGATTCTATTAACAGTTGTCTTCATTTCAGACAAGATAAAATACAAATAACTCAATCTGTGATTCATTTTTTAGTGACCAGTTTCAAAACATAATTCATTTTGTTTATAGTTGTCAGATACTGTGGTGTTGAAATTCTGACCCTACTGATTAAACATGAATATGAAATATCTCCTTAACGACATGTGGACTGTTTTCATTTTCAACTTTTATATTATTCACAAAGTGAATGACATTTTAGTTTCTGTGTTCATGTGGATGTGGAAATGGTTTTGACACTTTTATTTACAAATTTCTTGATCAGTATGCAAGTCAAGATGAAAATGAACTTTGATTTCCTAAAACAAAATATGAAGCAAAAACACCACCACAAAAAGAGTAAACTATGTGCAATCAAACACTATTTCCTAAACCAGGGAAAAGTATATAACACTATGAGCCTAAACATTAAATTTTTGAAACTTAAATTATAAATATATTATAATCCTGCTTTAGCAAAGTATGCAGCTGTTAATTCTTAACTCATAGGTTGAGGTAATAATTTAAAAATGGGTTCAGACACAAGTAGCAAACTAGGGTTGTGCAGTGCATGGTCTATGTAATGAAACCCAGTGGTAGGGAAATAGCATATCTATTGAAACTAAATTTGTGGTACTGGTCTCGTAAAATGCCAATAATGTCTAATAACTGAGATAGCATCAGATTAGAATCAATTTTATAGGATGATAGTTAGTTAACGTTACTCAGTGGGATTCACTACAGCATCACCGTTGACACAGAAACATATATACATTCCTAATTTTGCCATCCAAATCTTTAACCTCATTCTAACACTAACATCAAATTTTATATGTCCTAAAATCAGGCTGACTTAATTAAATAAAGAAAATAATTTCAATATTTGGAACATCATAATGTGAGTTTTTCAATAACTGAGACAGTAAATTTACAGCTGATGTTAATTTAATATAATTTACAAATCAGGCAGGGTAGATTTTGAACATGGGAATGAAAATGACATCTTAGCTCAGTTATCACATTCACAAAGAAAAACTGACCTCTACTTTATTGTACGACTGGTGATTCTCTTATGAAACCTACTTGATATCTCTGAGTTTTCATGTGATGTGTCAGATATATTTGGTATAAACTGTTCTAGGATTGACATAAGCAGTTATCTCCAGTAGCAGTGGGGTGGTGAATGGTTAAAGCGCTATTGGCACGCCAAAGACCGGGTTCGAATCCCCACATGGGCACAATGTGTGAAGCCCATTTCTGGTGTCCCCGCCCGTGATGTTGCTGGAATATTGCTAAAAGCAGCGTAAAACCATACTCAGTCAATCAGTCAGTCTTGGCGGTTTAGATTTGGTACCTCCCATTCTCTTGTCTGACATTGGGAGAAGACCAAGGTTTGGTGCCAGGAATACAGCACTTCTGACTCTGGGTAATGCAGAAGACTGCAGTGTTGGGGCCTTTACATGCCCCCAAAAGAGGGAGAGAGCCAAGACACCCTCTGTTATAGTCTGTCATGATAGGCTTATATGAATTATGGTACAAATTCCTGTGAGGATATTGTGATATAATGGTCACTGGCGTGTACATCACAATAGAGGCCTGTGCTAGATTTGTCTGATGGACTGACACATAAGACTCTACATAGTGATATTATTTGCTAATGTGTTGGGAGATGTAGTGTCATTTTCCAATTAGAATCAGAGACTTCTTGACATTACATCTAAGAATTGGAAAATGGATGGATTCTATTAACAGTTGTCTTCATTTCAGACAAGATAAAATATAAATAACTCAATCTGTGATTCATTTTTTAGTGACCAGTTTCAAAACATAATTCATTTTGTTTATAGTTGTCAGACACTGTGGTGTTGAAATTCTGACCCTACTGATTAAACATGAATATGAAATATCTCCTTAAATGACATGTGGACTGTTTTCATTTTCAACTTTTATATTATTCACAAAGTGAATGACATTTTAGTTTCTGTGTTCATGTGGATGTGGAAATGGTTTTGACACTTTTATTTACAAATTTCTTGATCAGTATGCAAGTCAAGATGAAAATGAACTTTGATTTCCTAAAACAAAATATGAAGCAAAAACACCACCACAAAAAGAGTAAACTATGTGCAATCAAACACTATTTCCTAAACCAGGGAAAAGTATATAACACTATGAGCCTAAACATTAAATTTTTGAAACTTAAATTATAAATATATTATAATCCTGCTTTAGCAAAGTATGCAGCTGTTAATTCTTAACTCATAGGTTGAGGTAATAATTTAAAAATGGGTTCAGACACAAGTAGCAAACTAGGGTTGTGCAGTGCATGGTCTATGTAATGAAACCCAGTGGTAGGGAAATAGCATATCTATTGAAACTAAATTTGTGGTACTGGTCTCGTAAAATGCCAATAATGTCTAATAACTGAGATAGCATCAGATTAGAATCAATTTTATAGGATGATAGTTAGTTAACGTTACTCAGTGGGATTCACTACAGCATCACCGTTGACACAGAAACATATATACATTCCTAATTTTGCCATCCAAATCTTTAACCTCATTCTAACACTAACATCAAATTTTATATGTCCTAAAATCAGGCTGACTTAATTAAATAAAGAAAATAATTTCAATATTTGGAACATCATAATGTGAGTTTTTCAATAACTGAGACAGTAAATTTACAGCTGATGTTAATTTAATATAATTTACAAATCAGGCAGGGTAGATTTTGAACATGGGAATAGAAATGACATCTTAGCTCAGTTATCACATTCACAAAGAAAAACTGACCTCTACTTTATTGTACGACTGGTGATTCTCTTATGAAACCTACTTGATATCTCTGAGTTTTTCATGTGATGTGTCAGATATATTTTCTCAAATCCCTTGATAAAAGGGTATCATTTCAAAAACATATATCGGAGACTATTGATTCAAATTTTTGGTATAAACTGTTCTAGGATTGACATAAGCAGTTATATCTCCAGTAGGGGCAGTGGGGTAGCGTAATGGTTAAAGCGTTGGCTCGTCACGCGGAAGACCCGTGTTCGAATCCCCACATGGGCACAATGTGTGAAGTCCATTTCGGTGTCCCCCGCCGTGATGTTGCTGGAATATTGCTAAAAGCAGCGTAAAACCAAACTCAGTCAGTCAGTATATCTCCAGTACTGTATCATGATGCTTATGAAGGCATTTTTTCCAAATGAAAGGTCATTTTATACAGCCTTATTTGATTACATTTTCAACAGCCACAATTCTTTAATGTTTCGTTTTCTTACCATTATGTTTGCAGTAAGAAAGTGTTCCTTGAAAATTTGAATGTGCATGAACTAAAAACTAAAACACAATTCAGGGATGAAAAAAATATTGTTTTGAAATATCATTTTTTACTGGATATACATGTAGATCAGCTCACCTCGCCTCGCCTCACCTCACCTCCTCCACCTCACCTCACCTCACCTCACCTCACCTCACCTCACCTCACCTCACCTCACCTCACCTACATGCAATGTAGAATTATTCGTTTGACATATATATTGCAAATGCTTGTACAAGAGATGTTCTGACATCCATCATAGTCTATCTTATTTATATCAAGTAGATAAACTGCAACCAGACTAGAAAATCAGGACCTTCAGATTCATGCCAAAGAGAGGTGATGACCTTGGAATGATGCCTTTATTGCAGTCTGGAGTTTTTATATTATATTTATTCATTGCTTTGTCTAAACTATGAAATCCATCACGAGATAGTGGATTAATGATAACACACCTAGTCTGATACACTGTGAGGAAAGGACAATGTAGGAGAAAGTCCCTCTTTGGACCACTGGGTATGTTATTTGTTTGTTGCTATCTGGAATATTCTGGCTATGACCGGGGAACCTGTATGTGATTTAGACTGGAGCACATCACCCAGAGATTGATATCAAGAGCAATGATCCATGATGTAGGGCATGGTGACATGCAATCAACATTACATTGCTGAACCTGTCTGCCGAACACTATGATCACCTCTTATGACTGGCTAAGGTTATAGGCTGGTCTCTTAATGAGAATAGGGGGACAGGAAAGGCATGCATGTGTACCTGGTATGTCTGTCTGTGACACTGTTTGTGTGTGTGAGAGAGTGAGTGAGTGAGTGAGTGAGTGAGAGTGTGTGTATGGTATGAGTGTGAGTGTTGTGTCTGTCCATGTGTGTTCATGCATCCATGTATGAGTGTGTGTGTGTATTTGTATGCCTGTGTCTGTGATGTAAGTCTCTGTGTGTGGTGTGAGAAAGAGAGTGTGTGTATTTGTATGCCTCTGTGTGTGTGATGTAAGTCTCTGTGTGTGGTGTGAGTAAGAGTGTGTGTATTTGTATGCCTGTGTCTGTGTGTGATGTAAGTCTCTGTGTGTGGTGTGAGTAATAGAGTGTGTGTATTTGTATGCCTGTGTCTGTGATGTAAGTCTGTGTGTGTGGTGTGAGTAAGAGAGTGTGTGTGTATTTGTCTGCCTGTGTCTGTGTGTGATGTAAGTCTCTGTGTGTGGTGTGAGTAAGAGTGTGTATTTGTCTGCCTGTGCCTGTGTGTGGTGTGAGTGTGTGAGAGAGAGAGAGTGAGTGTGTGTGTGTATTTGTCTGCCTGTGTCTGTGTGTGATGTAAGTCTCTGTGTGTGGTGTGAGTAAGAGTGTTTGTTTATTTGTCTGCCTGTGTCTGTGTGTGATGTAAGTCTCTGTGTGTGTTGTGAGTAAGAGAGTGTGTGTGTGTATTTGTCTCCCTGTGTCAGTGTTTGTGATGTAAGTCTATTGTGTGTGTTGTGAGTAAGAGTGTGTGTGTGTGTGTATTTATCTGCCTGTGTCTGTGTGTGTGATGTAAGTCTCTGTGTGTGTTGTGAGTAAGAGTGTGTGTGTATTTGTCTGTCTGTGTGTGTGTGTGTGTGATGTAAGTCTCTGTGTGTGTGTGTGAGTAAGAGTGTGCATGTATTTGTCTGCCTGTGTGTGATGATGTAAGTCCTGTGTGTGTGTGTGTGAGAGAGAGTCTGTGTGTGTGTATTTGTCTGCCTGTGTGTGTGTGTGTGTGATGTAAGTCTCTGTGTGTGTTGTGAGTAAGAGTAAGAGTGTGCATTTGTTTGTCTGCCTGTGTGTAAGAGTGTGTGTGTGTGTGTGTGATGTAAGTCTCTGTGTGTGTGTATGTGTGTATTTGTCTGCCTGTGTCTTTGTGTGTGGTGTGTGTATTTGTCTGCCTGTGTCTGTGTGTGTGGTGTGAGTAAGAGTGTGTGTATTTGTCTGCCCTGTGTCTGTGTGTGTGTGTGTGTGTGAGTAAGAGAGTGTGTAGTGAATGTGTGTGTGTGTAGTGTGTGTGATGTATTTGTCTGCCTGTGTCTCTGTGTGTAGTGTGTGTATGAGCGTGTGTATTTGTCTGCCTGTGTCTGTGTGTGGTGAGTGTAAGAGAGTGTGTGTATTTGTCTGCCTGTGTCTGTGGTGTGAGTAAGAGAGTGTGTGTATTTGTCTGCCTGTGTCTGTGTGTGTGTGAGTAAGAGTGTGTGTGTATGTTGTCTGCCTGTGCCTGTGTGTGTGTGGTGTGAGTGTGAGTGTGTGTGGTAGTGTAGAGAGTGTGTGTATTTGTCTGCCTGTGTCTGTGGTGTGAGTAAGAGAGTGTGTGTATTTGTCTGCCTGTGTCTCTGTGTGTGGTGTGAGTAAGAGAGTGTGTGTATTTGTCTGCCTGTGCCTCTGTGTGTGGTGTGAGTAAGAGTGTGTATTTGTCTGCCTGTGCCTGTGTGTGGTGTGAGTAAGAGAGAGAGAGAGTGAGTGAGTGTGTGTATTTGTCTGCCTGTGTGTGTGTGTGATGTAAGTCTCTGTGTGTGGTGTGAGTAAGAGTGTATGAGTGTGTGTATTGGTCTGCCTGTGTCTGTGTGTGATGTAAGTCTCTGTGTGTGGTGTGAGTAAACGTGTATGAGTGTGTGTATTTGTCTGCCTGTGTCTGTGTGTGATGTATTGTCACTGTGTGGTGTGTGTAAGAGAGAGAGAGAGAGAGAGTGTGTGTGTATTTGTCTGCCTGTGTCTGTGTGTGATGTGAGTAAGTGTGTGTGTGTTGTGAGTGTGTGTGAATGTTATGTCTGTCCTCTCTGTGTGTGTGCATTCATGTGCATGTGTCTTAGTGTATGTCTGACTTACGGGTCTCTTTGTGTCTGTAACTGCTTCTGCTAGTCCAGATTAATCCTGAATTAGATAGCACACTGCTGCGTAACATGGATAGCCCACTCAGACACTTTCTGCTGACTCTGAGCCAGCCAGTCCTTGTTTTATCCCATTAATGCTGAATGCCATGCAGGGTAACATGTACCATCTTTTAACTGGTCTTGGTTTGACATGCCTGGGGATGGAACCACTCACCTTCTTCTCTCTGGACAGATGCTTTCATATTTGGGACAAATAACACTAGATTCATAACAATGTTTCAAAACGAATCCAAGAAACAATTTTCTAATATCTAAACACCAAGTCTTTGACCCAGGCTAATTGTCTTCAAAGCGATAAAAAACAAATTGGAAAAAGATTTCCTGTCCTACAAAATGCATATAAGTAAATTTATTTTCTATTATTATAGGGTGTTCCTATTCAGTTGTCATGGTAAAATCAAAATAATGACTTACATTGACTTCCATCCATGCATGGGGATATAGCCATCCCTAATCAATGTTTGATACACAGCAACAATGTTATATGCCCCCCAGCTATTGGTACCTTCAAACTACAAAGAATGATTTTATCAATTCGTTTCACCTGTATTAATTGCTGATTCCGTGTGATCACACAAATCCCCTAGCGATTCCATCTGGAAGCAAGTAGGGCGCCAGGATGTGTATTCTGTCTGTGCCATCGCTGCTTTGCATACCAGACATCTGAATAGCTACTTCATCTGAAAATACTCTGTAAATGTGGATGCCATGGATCATGAACTTGACATACCAATTATATGAATACATCAAACTTTGTGGGTGGGTGAATGGGATTTGAGTGAGTGAGTGAGTGAGCGAGTGAGTATTATACAGCTCTACAGAGTTTGATGGTGGTTAAGAATATTTGGTAAACATTTGATACTTTGGGGTCCAGTCCTGTTTTCAAGGATATACTTTCTATTGACTAGCAGTTAAGTATTTTTCCACAATAAGAATAAAAGAGATATGCATTTATCTCATAACTAGTTAGATAAGATTTTGACCACCTACATTGGAGTTGGCTCGGTATGAAAAGCATTTTCTGATTTTATTTGAGTGAGTGAGTGAGTGAGTGAGTGAGTGAGTGAGTGAGTGAGTTGGGTTAAACACCCCTTTGAACAGTATTTCTGATATATTGTGGTATGATAGCCTAATGTGAGAGGTTTTTTTTAATTCAGGTTTAAATTTTAAAATGTATTTTCCTGAGGTAGTCATATCTGTATATGTTTATTACTTCTTTAAGGCCAGACTATTCACATATGAAAATGTAACAGTTGTTGATATCCTAGTTAGTTGGAAACAAATCTAACATTACTATGAAAGTCAATGGGAAAGTATTTGGTTGTGTGTTACCTGTAAGGTGAGTGGACCACCCATGCCTTCTGAAAAATGAAGAAGTTACATAGTCTTTACAATTGTTTAAGATTCAGTTGAGATAAAAATTTGTAAGAAACACATATTTAGTGTACAACTGTCAACTGTTCTGACTCAGACCACACACTCAGACCACACACATAATATGTGTCAGATTAAACAATGTTTCAGTTATGTCTGCCATGACGGCCCTGATTTGAAATGTGAGATCAGTTTTTAATCACCTTTCAACGTCTCACAGTTGTGTGTGAGTGAGTGAGTGAGTGAGTATAGTTTTACACCACTTTTAGCAATATTCCAGCATTATCATGGCATAGGACACCAGAAATGGGCTTCACACATTGTACCCATGTGGGGAATCGAACCCGGCCGGTCTTTAGTGTGACAAGCGAATGGTTTAACCACTTGGCTACCCCTCTGCCCATTTACAGTTGTGAAAGATGAAAGTAACAGTAGATAGCAAATACTTACAATATAACAATTAACTATTTATGAATCAATTTCATCGGATTCATAGTGATACCTGTAGAAATGCTACAAAATAAATGCCTTAAAAGGGTTTTTTCGTGTCCATATTTTTCTTGAGTGTAGTGTATGACCATATTATCTAGAGTGTAGTGTATGACCATATTTTTTATGACCATATTTTCTTGAGTGTAGTGTATGACCATATTTTCTTGAGTGTAGTGTATGACCATATTTTCTTGAGTGTAGTGTATGACCATATTTTATGACCATATTTTCTTGAGTGTAGTGTATGACCATATTATCTTGAGTGTAGTGTATGACCATATTTTCTTGAGTGTAGTGTATGACCATATTTTCTTGAGTGTAGTGTATGACCATATTTTATGACCATATTTTCTTGAGTGTAGTGTATGACCATATTTTCTTGAGTGTAGTGTATGACCATATTTTCTTGAGTGTAGTGTATGACCATATTATCTTGAGTGTAGTGTATGACCATATTTTCTTGAGTGTATTGTATGACCATATTTTCTTGAGTGTAGTGTATGACCATATTTTCTTGAGTGTAGTGTATGACCATATTTTCTTGAGTGTAGTGTATGACCATATTATCTTGAGTGTAGTGTATGACCATATTTTCTTGAGTGTAGTGTATGACCATATTATCTTGAGTGTAGTGTATGACCATATTTTCTTGAGTGTAGTGTATGACCATATTTTCTTGAGTGTAGTGTATGACCATATTTTCTTGAGTGTAGTGTATGACCATATTTTCTTGAGTGTAGTGTATGACCATATTTTCTTGTTTGAAAATGGAGTGCACAAAACACATGATTGTGATACTGAATATTTTTCATGAAAACAACATTATCATGTACATGTAACACTGGAAACTATGTCAACAGATCTGTCACAATTTAATATTGCAGTTACACTGTCTGGTTGTAAAAGGTGTTCATTTTACATTTAGACTTATGTTTATAACCTATTTTATCAGTTTTATTCAAATTTCATCCAATAATGTGTAAATTAACTCAGTGATATAATGGGTAAGTTAACAGCAGTGCACATGTCACCTATATTAACTATAGTCAAATTACCACTTCTAATGCCTTGAAAACAAACTTTAGTTGACAGTCAAAAAAGTCATACTTTGACTCACTAAAATCATATTTGTTGTAGTTCAGCTAGCATCTATCAACATGTAGATCTAGATATCTAATGTCTCATCCCCTTCAATAAGGGTTCACTTCAGGTGTGCTATAAAGCCAATTCTTTAGTCTGATAGCTAAGATCAGATTGGACTAAATGACCATGTTGTCGCTTAAAAGAAAACTTTGTCATAAAACTGAACGGAACTGACATTAATCAACAGCTAACAATGTTTCACTTCACTTAATGAATATGATGAAGGTTGTACGTACCGATTCATTGTCCTCTCGCATCACTTCGGATGAAGGTAATTACAGGTCTTCATCACAAATCATCCGCACTGACAATTTTTTCCTGTCATTTTGCAGTAAGCGGAAACAGTGTGTTGTTAAGTGGGTGATCCAGCCCTGACCCTGCAGAAGCCTATGTTATATACACTTCAGATGGAAAATTGGACGTGGAAAAATCTTCAACGAACATATTCTTCCTCTGTGGGCTTTAGTTATCGAGTGGATCAAATATCCGTCACAAAATTACAGCTTTTAAACGTAATTAGTGTTAACACTGACACATATGCATGACCTGTGTTTAGATTGTACAATCTTGCACATTATTGAATTTAAGGCCATGTCATACATTTTAAAAGAAAATAAATAAATACAATAAACATGAGGTAACATGTCTCCTCTGAGTTTAATATGCAAAGTTAATATTTAAAATGTCCTTTTAGTGGGAGATCAAATATTGCAAACATTATTAAAGATAGAGGCGAGAGGATTTGTGCAAGGGACACAGCTACCAGATGCCTGTCACCACATAACAAGTAAGATATTGCAAATCAGGATGTACGATAGTAGAAGTTTACTGCACTTGAAATCAAGGCCATATGACCATATTTAGACAAATGTTATATTCACCAACTTTGTGATATATCAGCCATACATACATGTTCGAACTGATTCAGCAACACATGACTGTTGCAAGAGGTGACTCCCTGAAGGGATAAGGTTCACTGACTTGAAAGATAATTGTATGCCAAACTGATGCTCATGATGTCAATCACTGGATTGTCTGGTCATTATATTCTTCTAAAATTGCTGAGTACAGCATTAAACAACAAACAAACTAAACAAATTCCATGATAGCCATACTATGCCAAAGTGAGTGACTTTATTTTTACGCCGCACTCAGCATGTTGGCGGCAGTCTGTAAATAATCGAGTCTGGACCAGACAATCCAGTGATAAGCATATGAGCATCATTCTACGCAATTGGGATACGATGACATGTGTCAACCAAGCCAGCGAGCCTGACTACCTGATCACGTTAGTCACCTCTTACGACAAGCATGGGTTGCTGAAGCCCAATTCAAACCCGGATCTTCACCAGTATACTATGCCAAAGCAATCCTTATAAAGTAGTTTGCTATATGGGCATTTCTGCTATAGCATTATGTGGGGCAGGATGGTCTTCATTCTCAAGGACCCTTGACCAGACACCCACCAAGACCCACTCTCTCTTCTGTGTCAGCTAAGAAATTATCAATAGTAGACCCTTTCTGTCTTACTGAGGGAGCAGCCTTCATCTACAGACCAATAATCAGATTGTATACTAGGGTACACCATTATTGCCGCGATCACACAGATACAGATTGTCAGCGGACAAGAGAAAACAGAAGTAGAGTTATAACACTGCTGTGTGGTACCATGTAGTCCAGAACAGGGGTCTTCCTGTGATGTCAGGCAGACAGTATATCACAGAATTGCACTATGTTTACACTTATCAGCGCCCACTCTGACAGCGCGTCTATAGTATATTGGATGATGATATAAATTGTCCAGGCTTGTCTGTCTGGGGATGGCAGCAAAGTTCACAGCCATCCTCTGGCATTCTCCCCCTCTGCTGGCTGGTTCCAGACAGACTATATTTCTCTGCTGTGTCAAACAGGGCCTATTCTGCTTTATATTCCTCTACTATGTCAAACAAAGCCTATTTACTGGAGTATAGAGAAAATGAGAAAGAAAGGAGTGAAAGGCTATAAATTTGGGTCACACTGAAAGGTTTGGTTTGTGTAAGAAGAATGTCATTCAAAATTAAGCCTTGTTTTGACTCTGTGAGTGAATATTGCTGAAATCAGCATAGTAATATTCACTCACAGAGTAAAAACAAGGCTTAATTTTGAATGACATTCTTCTTACACAAACCAAACCTGAAGATTGTGTTTCGCTGATTTTATCAATATTCAAGCAAATTCAGAGTGGGATGTCCGAAATAGTTTTTTTTTCTGTAAATGTATGAACATGGTTGCTATGTAATTGTTTATTTGAAAAGTAAAAATCTGTGTTTGCCCATCACCTCAATTGTTCATATATACCGGTTAAATAACATTACTGTATCATCATATATATCAGGCAAACAGCATTAATATGTGAATAACATTACTCTGTTATCATATATATATATATCATATATCGGGTAAAAATACATTACTCTATCATCCTATACTGATGTATACTTGGTAAATAACATTAATTTATCATCATATATATGTTCAGTAAATAACCTTAATTTGTCATCGTATATATGCTCAGTAAATAGTCATCATATAACCAGTAAATAACAGTAATCTGTCATCATATATATGTTCAGTAAATAACCTTAATTTGTCATCATATATGATGCTCAGTAAATAGTCATCATATAACCAGTAAATAACAGTAATCTGTCATCATATATACATATATATCTGTTAAGTAACATTAATTTGTCTTCATATATATGCTCAGTAAATAGCTTTACTCTGTCATCATATACTGGTTTATACAGGTAAGCAACATTACCCTGTTATCATATACCCAGTAAATAGTGAGTGAGTGAGTTTAGTGTTACACCGCTTTTAGCAATATTCCAGCTGTATCACGTCGGGGGACACCAGAAATGGGCTTCACACATTGTACCTATGTCGGGAATCGAACCCGCGGCGTGACAAGTGAATGATTTAACCACTGGCCTACCCCACCGACCACCCAGTAAATAACAATAATCTGACATCATATATATATCTGTTAAATAACATTAATTTGTCATCATATATATGCTCAGTAAATAACATTAATCGGTCATCAAATATATACCAGGTAAAATATCATTAATCTGTCATGATATATTTGCCATGTAAATAGCAAAATGTGTTACCTATGAACTACAAACTAATTTCTGTGTTGAAAATTGATAAAATATATACACAAAATCGACAAAACAAAATAAATATAGTATAATAACAAGTGGTTCTCCATCTGTTGCACAGAGACCTTTAGAAATGATACAATTCCACTGTAACTGAATCAGGAATAAACTCAAGAACAATTAACCCACATCAATAATCAGCTGTAC
This sequence comes from Haliotis rubra, assembly GCF_003918875.1. Taxonomy (NCBI): domain Eukaryota; kingdom Metazoa; phylum Mollusca; class Gastropoda; order Lepetellida; family Haliotidae; genus Haliotis; species Haliotis rubra. Next base: position 4,465,869 of record NW_025766968.1, on the reverse strand, counting down.
AATTTCATTGTAATTTGCCATGCCACAGCATAAAGTATTTTATTGTAAACCTCATCTTCACATCAGCAGGCCCGCAATGTCAACCACCGACACGTCTTCACATCATAAGATGAGTTTTTTCCGACACTCTGTAATGATCTTGCTCTCCTCCGCTCGTCAAGAAATACATGAATAATCAATCCAGTACTAATCAATGAGATCTCACTGGCTGCATCTGAAGACTTAGTTGAGATGCTTGCTGCCACCACACCGGTGGGAAATCTCGTGTAATGAGTCGGTCTTAAATTGCTGTGTTTTCGCACAGTTCATGATTACCATTCTTTGACATCATTGTTCAACAGTGATTTAATTCTCAGAAACTTGCTGCACTTTGATGAGAATGTTAAGAGTGTTTAGGGACCGGTCATTTATTACTAATGTATTGAAAATAATTACGCCTCCCTAATGCTTGTCACATTTTGGTACGACCCTCCCATGTCCTTGTTCATTTTTTGTCATGACCTTCCTAAAAATGTTAAATGCATAGCATTTATATTTTTTAAATTAAATTTCCATTTCATCATGACCCTCCACAAATATGTGTAGTATATTTTATTACTTTCCCTTAGAGACGGTGATATTTTGGGGTAACCCTCCCTGAACTCTTTCTGACCAACAACCTATGAAGATCCGGGTTAGAATTGATACTTCACTCACTCTCACTCACTCACTCACTCACTCACTCACTCACTCACTCACTCACTCACTCACTCACTCACTCACTCACTCACTCACTCACTCACTCACTCACTCACTCACTCACTCACTCTAACCAACACCCCCTATGATAAATGATCAGTTTCTAACTGTAAATCATATCCGTCATAGAAAAGAACCATCTTCCAATGATCAATGAACAAAGCTTTCATTTCAATTTAGAAAATATCATCAAATTTATAAAAAACCTTGAAAAGGCTAAAATATTGAATTATTTTTTCAAGTTTGATCTGATCCAACACCTTTTTAATTCCCCCAGTCCTTTGAGTGTATCATCATAAACCACTTCACATGTTATGTAATCAAAAGATCATCCAGGAAATATTATGTTTCCATTAGGCATCAAAGAAATGACTTGCAGACATAGGTTAATCATAGATGGAATAAATCAATACCGTTTTCATCAACAGTGCTTCCATTATGCCCACTCATGTTAAACAAGACTGTATTAGATGCAGCTTGGTTGCAACAGAAAGTCATCAATGATTTCACTTATATAGATACCTTTACTGGCTGATATTCCATTACAGAACATGGCCAATCAGGAAATGATGGGGATTCTGATGCTGTGTGATACAGCAGGATGCTTTTATTGAATAAAGAAAATCAGATTTTAAGTAATTCTAGAAACTTTCTCTTTGTACTAAATGTATTATATATATGTCAAACAATAATTTGAACAAATGAAATTTTAATAGGAAAATATCAAAAGATGAAATTGTTTTCCGCTTACATGTTGTAATTTTACCGTAGGATTAACATTAGAAAATAAGAATGAAATTAAAGTTCTTTTTGTAATTAAATTATATAGCATTATGTAATTAACTGGCAAGCATGCTAGTCTCAGCTGTTTGTGTTCAAGTCAATCTTTTAAAGTTGATTATTGAAGCTGGGACCCG